>NC_140704.1:141822500-143072500 GCF_050655825.1 Lonchura striata | reverse complement strand
AGACTGACTCTGGCCACCAGGCTTCAGGCTACAAACCGAAGTGGGCTAAAAAACTGAGCTTTCAGCTAAATCTAGAGGAAAACATCTGTCCATAGTACAAGACTAATCTGATAGTCCCCACTAGAAACAACCCTGCCCTCAATCCTGGCTTAAGGGAACTCAGCCCTGCTCCTAGAGGAAAGATCCCACTTGTGGAAGCAAACAGCCCTGATACATTTACAAGCTGCTCACCTTATACAACAGCAGTGTAAGTTATCTAATAAATAATCACTGCATTGCATTTATTTGCACGTGGGAAGAGAGCAGAGCCAGGGGAACATTCACTGGTATGGTTTTTGTTGTAAATGGCACAGAAGTGTGAGTCACGCCTGAGCAGCTCATTCATGAGGCTGCTCTCAGTTTGATGTGGACATGGACTGGTTTGAACCAAGGGCTATCCCACAGCCAGCCTCCAGCTGTTAAATTTAACTGTCCTGCTTGGAAACCTGGTTATCTGAAAGTGTCTTTCTACACAAGAGGATCAGGCTGGGTGGAGTGCATGGCATAAACTTCTTTCCTCTGCCTGTGGGTACCCTTCAGACAGCTGACATTGAAGAGGAAACTGGTTTCCACAGATACAGGGAGGCAGAAAAAAACCTGAAAGAATGAATGAACTCAGGATGAAGGCCTGAATGTCTTTGACTGCATCTTACCATATTAAGTAGAGAAGAGTTTATACCACTAAAAAAAAAACAACCCAAAACTTTTTAAAAATCCCAAAAGGAAATAAAACCAAACCCCAAAAAAAACCAAAGAAAAAGTAGAAGAAAACATGTTTGAACAGCTAAAGGTGAGTCAGCATACTGGAAGCTAATGCACATGACTGATGAGATTATCTGTAAATCTCTTTTTCCACTTTCCCCCTCTTTCCCTAAATTACAGTTTAATGACTCTGCTTTTTAAAGTTTGTTGCTTTCCTGAAGCTCAAAATCTCCCTCTGTCCTGCAGAGAGTTTAGCTCCCTTCTCCTGCAAAGCACAGAGCTACATGCCCATAGGCTGGGGGCAGATTTTAAAGCCCCAAGCACATGTTAAAGCTCATCTGCTAATTATTAGCTACAGGAGAGAATAACTTTGATTTCACAGTAAGTATTTTCAAGGCCATTGTTTTAACCTTGCACAGAAAGGATATTCAGTACCTTCAATCATGAGTGTGTGTAAGTGAGAAGATAATACTGCAGGGCCTGGATTTGTAGCATCTGCTGAGGCACCAAATGCCAAGGATAACCACACTTCTAATTGAGAAGCGCCATCATTAATCCAGGTATCTCATGTAATTAAGGGTAATTAATAATCATCATTAGTTAAGGTATAAATTATTTGGGGTGAATGCAAAAGTAAGGTTAGGCTCTGGTGGATCTGATTTTTCTGTGTAATGGAGGAAAGGAGTCTCAAGAAGATCTCCAGCTCCCATCCAAAGATCTCCTGTAATGTACCTTGCACAGTCACCAATGCCTAAACCCCTCACAAACCCCACACATCCCTAATTCAAGCAGTCAGTCCAGCATCTTTCACAATTGTTAAATCTTTTACTAGGGAGGTGGGGAGCTGGGATTTTTTTTTTCCTTGCTTCTTCAGAATAGCAGTACTTGCTAGAAGGGCTGGAAGCACATGCACCGGCAAGCCTGGTGCGCTAATCCCCATGGGATGCCCAGCTCCCTCATTTCCTGAGTACATGCTGTTCATCAGCGTAGGTTGGCTGTGATGCAACTCCAGCCAACACCCTCAGTGTTTCACAGTCTTGACATAACTTGATTCCAGGAATGACTAGAGCCAAATCTGCTTTAACTTTTCTCCTTCCTCATGTGCGCTTACTTCCATTTTGTGCCTGTGATCCAAGTTTGTAGATTCAAACCACTACTGAGGAGAGGAAGGTGTGGCTTTCTGCTTTGTTCCTCCAGATAGCCTTGAAACAGGAACAGGGAGAAGGCAAAATTTTTCTTCCCTTAAATTCAAAGTTAGGTACTTGCTAATGTTTATCAGCCCGTTCAAACAAAGCTCCTATGACTGCTTTCAGGTCTAGAACCTTGTTCCTGGGTACCAATGAAAATTTCCAGTGTGGGAAACATAGTACCACATTATTAAGCTTTTAAATAAAATAAAGTGCTTAAATGAGTGGCCCCACTTCTCTGAACACTCAAGCTTCGGTATAAATGTTTGAAGCAGTGGTAGCTGCTGTAGGTTTAGCATTGTGTTAAACAAAAAAACCCAAAACCCAAAACCCACCACAACTGCCCTTTTCTGAAACCCTGTTTGTGCCTGCAAGGCACAAAATGCTGGTTTCTGTTCACTCCCAAGCAAAGGGTAATAGCGGATGTTGTGTTACTCTAATCTCACTGATGACTATTTTTACAAAACAGGCTACAGTACATTTACTAGTACATGATGGAAGGGCATAAATAATTTAAATAATAGTTGTCAAAATAAATGAGCAAAGTGCATTTTGTGATAAATTACACTTGATTTTTTAATGTGTTTCTCACTTAGTTGGAAAATTCAGTAATTTGCAGTGGATCTCCTAATCTTTAAAGTGAATTAGCAAGCCTCTTCTCTCTTAGCCATAATTTTAACCTTAACTAGAAAGGAATTATTTAGTGTTACTTTGGCAAGTGTTCCTCCTTAATATTCTTTTACAGCCATACTCTTACGTTGTAATGTAAGTTATGTATGTATCCCAGGGACTTGGATTTTGGAGCTGAAAGCTGACTGTGGACAGTAAAGAATTTCAGCTAGCATAAGTATATAATTGTTCTAAATAGAATTTTAACAACAATTCATATCACTGACTGCTTCATTCCTTCCATTGGCATGTATATGCCAACCAGATTCATAGTGGTTTAAGGAGTGTGTAATTGGAAGTTACTTTGTAGATGTGCAATACCAACATTAAGGTATACACAGAGCATACATCTACTTAATTTGTCTACTTGCATGTTTTTAGATAAACAAAAATAGTGGAAGTCTGTTGTCACCAGTTTATTTTTTAACATTTATATGCAGCTTTGCTTGTTCTCCTTTATATTTGGGGTTGCTTTTTTCACTTCCTCTCTCCTGAAACTAAAGGAGACTGATACATTTGAGCATCTCTGCAAATCAGAAATGAAATCCTTTTTCACTACTGTTCTGTGGGTGCCTATAATGGATTTTGTTTTGAGACTGGCTTTAAAGAAAAAAAAATGGCAGACAACCTGAAAAAATGGCAGTAGGTTTCAGGTGCAGTAATAACAAAGGTGCAGGCTTTTTAAAGCATTTAGCTTGCATGGGCTAGTTATGGAGATGAGAGCATGTTTTTAAATAAATCCTCCCTGGTTAAGTATTACTGTGAGTCCATTTTAGTCTTAACTTGAAATCAAAGAGCAAATTTCGTATGTGTTACTCAGACAAAACAGAAGGACTTAAATACAGACTTTCAGAGGTGAGTCTGGCATGCATCGTGACACACCAAGGATAATCTGGAAAAGTGAAAAATATTTTTGTTTGGATCTGCTGGGAAGGTGGGTGTGCACAGTAATCAGTGCCAACACAGAGAGACAAGATAAAAATCTGACATCAAGACAGATAGACAGGTGTCAATAAGAGGCAGATTTGATTGTCTATACAAAGTGCAGTCTTCATGCCATATGCCTAGATGTCATGTTCAGAGGTATTTTTGTCCTTCCGGACCTTCCATCTTGGCCATCAGAGACTCAAACTGGGGCAAATCATCAGCATTAAAAAGACCTTTGTTTGAGGGAATAAACCTCTAGAAGTACAAAAGGAATATTCCCCAATCTAGATATCCTACGTTGAAACTGAATGTAATGTTTCTACTGGAATGAGACTGGCTGTTTACATAATTTAATTTCACATTCAATATTAAGTTTGCAGACAGTTCCAAATGTGTAACACGGGGAAAGGGTGTCGGATGACATTAGAAACCAGTTTCTGGCTCTTCTCTGATGCAGCACAGTTACAGGGGATGCTTTTAGATCTCCCAGAATTGCTGGAGAATTTGCTATATCCTCATTCATAGAGTCTGCATATGTACTGATGCCTTGTGAAGGCTGACCTAGAACAGAGAGAGACTAGACAGAGCTAAAGAATAAAGTAGGTATTTATTAAAAGGCCTCAATGGATACACCTGGGACAACACAAGAGCCCCAAAATGGTCACAAAATGGATGACCAGTCACAGGGTCTCACACTTTTTAAAGTTCTGGTCTATTTGCATATTGGAGTTAATTGTCCAATTACAGCTTTATAAAGTCCCATCCTTCCATGAAGTCCCATCCTTGTTTTTTTCTCTTCAGTCCACGTTGTTTATTCTCTTGGGCCTGAGCTCTGGATCAGTAATCCTTGGTCCCCAGCTAGAGAAGGAATTGTTTTGGCTACTTACTCTGTGAAGAGAGCTCACCATCCCCTAATATGAAGCCCAGACCCTTTAGACTGCACTAAAGAAGTACAGAATCTGAAAAATATTAAGGCTAAAACCTGAGGCATCAGTACAAACACAGTTCTGTGTGCTCGTTTTGTCCCTTACATTAAGCAAGTGCTATGGCATGGGGAGATTTTAAGTCCAAGATTATATAGTTCAAAAAACTAATAGGATCGAGAGCTACTCTCTGTTTAGGATGGATGTGCTTCTGGGTGAAGAAAGCTCCATCAGTACCAGTCAGACTAGAATGAGGTAATTTGCTGTGCAGTCATAGCAGGACATTTTACTGCTGGCATATAGCTGGTATCAGACCTTCACAGATTTTTATGTAGAGAAAAGACAGGTCCAACAATCAAGGAACCTGTATGGTATTAATGGGGAAACTGGTCAACAGGGCACAACTTCTATTCTAGTCTTCTAAAACCTTTGTCTGGTCCTTAAAATCTCAAATAAAGTGTTATCACAATTTATAGCCAGCACTAGAGCTAACAGTGATTTGTCATAACTTAGTATTTAAGCAGGGAGTCTTGGTCATTCCCAGCAGAGTCAGTAATTCTGCTGCCATGCAGAGATGCAAACACCAGGCAAGCTACTATCAGAAACCTCCATTTCAGGGAGACTGTTTTTCACTTTTGTAGTGGTTGTCATGGTCTTCAAAAGGCAAAGTTCCCAAATGTATTCTGTCTCTCACAATAACTTCTACAGAACATTTCTAGAGTGTGCTATTACACATCAGTATGTAAGAACTGAACTGCGTTACTCAAAAAAATCTGTGTGTCTTCAGATCTATGCATTGAGCCTTGGTTAACTAGAATAGTTTTGTTACTTTTTCCCCCCTCAGCTCTGTAGGTACAGCACAGATCACAGTTCATTTTCTCAAATGTTAACTGAAATTATGGTTTCAGGTCCATCCATTGGATTAGATGATCACTGTAGGTCCCCTCCAACTGAACTATGCTCTCAGTGAAAACCTTGCTCTTCTGCATCACTAAATCAAATTCTGAGGTTCCATCTATCTGCAGGTATGTCCCAGATTTCTTGGTGTTCCCACTGTAGCCAGCAATAGGGATCTCCTGAGAGCAATCAGGTTTACTGCTGGGGACCAGAGGCAGGGCCTGGCCCTGCACTGTGTAGACAGTCTGCAGACATAAATAGTTAACAGCAGTAGGTGTCTAAAAATAGTTGAATGAATCTGGGCCACACTTTCATTTGCAAGACCTTTGCTGGTACAGCAGCCCAAAAATACCAAGTGTGGTAGGTAGACTTTGAGTTGCATGTCTTACATAATACAAGTAACTAATGTTGTGTAATGAGGAGCAGATATTTTAAAATATCAGCTGCTGTGAACTTTAGTGGTGCTTCTGTCCTGGGTTTTGGTTTTAGAATTGATCCAGATCCCTACCACAGATTTTAGACCGTTTGGAGAGATCCAATTGAACTTTTGGCTGTCAGAATGGCTTAGTTTTCGTGGAAAAGGTTATCAAGCTTTCCAAAAACCTCTTAGAGGCTGCTGCAAATGTTTTGGAAGATGAGTGTCAGAACAGGGGGCAAAAACATGGTCTCAGAACAGTTTTTCATGTTGGATCAGGTGAACTGGAGCTGTGTGAAGATGTTAGTCACTCAGTCCTGAGCTAATATCCTAGTCACTTGTCCTGCAGGCAGTCTACTCTGGGAATAGGGGTCGTCTTCTTTAAAGGTCATTGCAAATGATATCTTGGCATAATGGTATGGACAAGTTGCTGGATTTGTAGACTGTAAGTATTTAGTCCTAATCACTTGTGGTCATGATCAGTAGATTTTATGTGATATATATGTGTGTGTGTGTATATATATATATATATATATATATATATATATATATATATGTTTTTTGTGACATTTTAGCTAGAGATACTGTAGACATGTAGCCTGTCTAGATTCTAGGCACAGAACCTGTCTATATTTTGCATTTATTGTGCAAAAGTGTTTTTAAAGTGCTGTGCATGCTTCTGAGCACTTCATGCTGTCACAGCAGAGATGATGGCTGTCTAGTGATAGACACAGTGAACTCCTTTGTTCATGGGCAAATGAGTATGTGATTGTGCAGTTGGTTTGTAAAGCACACCTGGATGAACAGCACTTGATAGAAGCAAGATAATCACTGTTCACTAAAATTTGTTTTAAGGTCATGTACATATACAGACTTTCATTTCTTTGTATTCTACTCCAAATCAGTATCATTAATGAAACTGAATAATTTGCTGTTAGCTGGCAATGTGTTTTCTGAGTAGCTAATTTTAAATATCAGGACTGTAACTGCAGTGCATATTTTACCCACGTAATTTCTTTAGAAATGGCATATGCCCCATTTGTCTAATCTCTACTTCTGTGGTTACAAAATAGCCAGGTTACATAAAAACAACTAAATTACATATTTGCATACGATACTGCTGTGGCTCTGCAGAAGCCATTTTGGGCTGTTCAATGCTTACAGTTTCTTTCATTTAAAGGGCTTGTTATTTCACCAGCAGCACTGCAGTGTTGTTCCAGTCTTTGCTTGGAAACATTTTTTTTCATCATTCTACTCCAACGGCTGCATATGAAGTAAATAATATTTAGTAAAATAAGTAATAAAATACAATAAACCAAAGTACTGCTAATGTAGTTCTTTCTGCCATTTAAACCTATGGGATTTTTGTAAGTTGGATTTCAGAGTCTTTGGGCAGAAACCAGCCTTTATTTAAGAGTTTCAATAGCACAGTGGGACCCCAATTCATGGCTGTGCATTGACAAAGTAACACTACTAAAAATAGTTTGCAGAGTTGGTCCCTCCAGTAGCAAAAGAAAAGTCAGAGAATGCATAATTTGAAGAAATGCTCTGGCTGTTGCCAGTGGGTCTGCTGTCCCTATTGTTATTTAAAACCAGAATTAGCTGTGCCTGTTATCTACAGCACAGTCTATCCATTTGCAGCCTGCTGGCTTCATTCTTTATTACCTTTCTAAATCTAGTTAAACATCTATGTTCTTTAAGAGACCATAGTCAGCATTTGGGGAGACACAAGCCAGGACTCCACGTTATGAAGACGCAGGTTGCAGAGCTGGCTAAGAAGCTCCTGCTGCTGCCTGTGGCCATTCCTCCCGCTCCCTGCCAGGACCCTGCAGCCGTGGTGGAGCTCTGAGGCAGATCTGGGAAGTAAATTGTTTTAAAGCCTTGGTCTGGCTTTTCTGATGGGCTTACTTCACAGGACCATTGTATTGTGCAGCAGTGCTTCGGGCCAGCAGGAGGGCAGTGGAGGAAGGGGAAGAAAGACTGGAGAACTGTCTCCACCACTGAGTGATTCATCACATGGAACTGTGCTCCCAGTATTGTGTGCAGGCTGGAAGCACAGCCATGGTCTTCAGCCTGCAGGCAGAAGGCAAATGTCTTTCCATTGCTTTAAGGTGCAAAAAGAAATCTGGTTTAGAAGTGAACAGAATGACTCCCATCAGGCACCCCCAGGGAACACTGAATGTGCACATTCTTAACACCAGAGACACCAAAATGCCATGAGGAGTTTGCATAGGTAGGGATAGCCCAGTCTCAGCATTGCATAAACCATGTTCTTTAGCATAAAAAGCTAGAACACACATAAAAACTTGTTTTCTAGGAGAGAAGGGTAGTAGTGGATCACCTGTTTTAAATACCAGATTCAGAAGCCTTGCCTCTTTACCAGCAGTTTCACAGGTTATTTCCTGATGAAATTCTTGAGACTGAATCAGAAGCAAAAAGGCTTTTTTAAAAGCTTTCTTTTTCCTTTCTACATAAAGCCATTAGTATCTGCAAGAGGAGAATCTGGGGTGGATTTGTAGCAGTGGATTTAGAAGTGCTTTCTGGAGTGGCCTGGTCTGTGTAATAGCTGTGAACAATAGTCATATGCAATGAAGAAATATATACTTTTCACCTGTGTTAGAAGATGTAATTTCCTGAGACATCAGAATGACTTTCTCATTTGGAATCTGGGCCCGGAGGTTAGACAACTGTTCTTGTTGGCAGGCAGTGCCCAATGATCACAGAGAAATATCCTGAATGCTACATTAAGGCCACAGATACAGTAATCTCAAGGGATTCTCTAACCAGAGAAAACTGGAAAAAACAGGGAGCCCTGAGCTGCAGCAGCATGTTGTAGTTACACCCTAGTGAGGTGAGATCATTTCTCTTTGTAATCTCAGAATGGAAAGCAGAAGCTGAATGATAGTGTCATTAAGAAGTTGATATTTAACACATTTACAGCTCTCCCAGTTCCCATACCCTTAAGGGCCATACTCCAGAATCCTCAAATCTGAGACTTTTCCAGAGAAAACCCTTGTATTAGTAGGGCAGACTGGCTATTCCTGAACATCTCACACTGTTTTTCTGATAAAGCTGCTGTTCAGTTTTGCAGTCTCTGCAACATCACAGCTTCCTTTTTATGTCCATTTAGGCATTTTATGAGTACAGTGTTTAGTGACTCTTCAGGAACTTAGGGCATGGATCCTCCTAGCTAACCTTTTAGCCAACCAGTCCCAGCATCTATTTCTTCATGATTCACCCAGCCTTGTCCAGCCTAAGTGGGGATGAGCAGCAAATAAAAAATCCTTGAAGGGTGTGTTAGAGGTGATGAGAACAAGTTAAAAAATGGCTTAGCAAAAGATGTTCTGTTGTGTTTATTCTTGGGCAGTGTGAGATGGTGGCTGGGCTTGTGAAACAAATCTGACAGCGTGGCTACCTGAGCCAGGTGACAGTGAGGCCACTGGAGGATGGCCATTCTCTCAGGAGTGCTGAGCACATGCTGCTTGCTCCTCTCCACTGGCAGTGCACAGCACTGCCCCGTGCTTGCCACGGGGCGAGGGCAGACGGGCGCAGCAGAGCATCTGTTGTGCTGCGCATCCAGACGCCCGTTCCCTCGCAGAACTGTGTTCACAGAGGCATGCCCTTAATTACCCTAAACAGACAAATGCATGATGCTGGCTGAAAATTCCAGACATATGGACATGCCAGAAGTTTTCTGTCTCTTGTGGGTGAGGCTTTAGAAATGTCTTGAGGGGTTACCAAAACTTGTTGCTGTCCCGGATCTGCTTTTGAATGTGTCAGCACTTGTTTAAGATAAATATTGAAAGACTTGTAGGCATCATCAGAGAAAATTTTCACAAATAACTTGGAAATCAAAGTCTTGTTGACTTTAATGAGACTTTGGTGTGCAAATTACTTGGGCGTTTTTGAATATCTTGTCCATGTTCTTTCTAGCCAAAATCTGTTTTATGCTCCAGTGGCAGAAATCCTTCCTTCCTTTCTTCCTTCCTTGAAGCAACAATTTAATTGGGATGCTTACTGTTCTGGCACTGAGAGAGAACTACCACAGCCCATTACATATTTTTCCCTGAGTTTTGAGGCACGAAAGTTTGTCTGCACATGAACTGTGATAAACTGTTTGGCCTGAGATAAAATGGTAGAACTTTTCCAGTTACAAGTGCTTACCTAATTTCCTACCACAGCTAAAATATGAAAGGTGTTTAATAATAAACAAACCACTATTTTTGTTTATTCAAATTTTATTTGCCTATGTGAATTTCTTTTCATTTGTTCATATATTCCAAGTGGAAATGAAATCAGTGGCAAATCGAAACAATTTGGCAGTATAGGCAAAATAAATTAATCTGGCTACAAAATTACACCAATAGTGCTTAGTAAATAATTACAAAACTTTAGTACTTTGTGGATTTTTTGCAGGAAACATCTCATTATCTCAGTTATGTGTATGAATTTTTAAGAAGGATATTTGGTATGTAATTTCCTTGTCAAATTCTGATGTCCAAGGCCTCAAAGGAATTTAGGGCTCTTATCCCTCACCACAATTGATATGGTTCTTGATATCAGTAGAAATGTAAGCATTGAACGTGCTAATCCTGAATATTGTGGTACCTACACTTCACATGGTAATTGGAAGTTGTAACAATCAAATTAGGCATGGAGTTGCAATTCCTGTCACCTCTTGTTTGCCATTTAATTGGTGGATAACTACTCTGAGCTCATCATTCAGCTTTCTTGGTAATCAGGGAAGAGAGGAGCTGCCAAGGAATCGTTTATCCATTATGACAAGTAGGTAGGTGGGTCACTCTTCGAAGGGCCCCGTCTTTCTCCACTGCTTGTGGAAGAAGCCCAGATAACAGTGTAGGCTGGTTGCCTGTCTAGGACAAGTAGAATGAGTTTGTTCAGCCACCACACCAACTTCAGAGCCAAGTGAGCTGGTGCTCTGCACAGCAAATTGCTTCTCGTAGCTCAGCACAGGCAGGGATGGACCTTCCCATCCCACTCCTGTCTGTGTTTTGTATTTATCTGGGCTTCCAGTCTGCAATTATGCATGGAAATACCCAGCTGGCTTTAATCAGACTATCTGCAGAAGTTAAAGTGAATCATCTCAGAAATCCACACAAGCTTTATTTATTTACCTCTCTAACCTTAAAGACAAGCTTCCAGGTGCGAGAGAGATATGCTGTATGTTTTTTTTTTATGCTGTTCCAGTTTGTGCAGAACAATTACGTATTTATTGAACTAGACAGCAAAGGGAAGTCTAGTGATCTGTGATATGGTAGATAAGACCTTTGCCTTAACCACTGAGATGCTGCTCTGCTGCATATTTCACTTTCTTGCATCCATCAGTGCATACTGTTATGTTCTACAAGCAAAGAATCTGAATGATGAATGAAAGTATTTTTCCTGGTATGACATTTAGCCCCAGACCCTTATCTTTAAAGTGTAGCAGTGCCCTTCTGTCTGACTTCTAAAGGTCAATTTCTAACTGGTATTGAATTATTTTCTACCACCAAGTACATTGGTCCCATCCTTGATTTACACTGGGTATGCTCTGCTACAGCACCTGGGAGTGTGTCCCAGCCCTGGGTGCTGGATGCCCAGCCTGACCAGTGATGGTGGCACATGAGGGTGAGGATGGGGGCCTGGTCTTCCTTGGGAAGGAGACAGGGCAATGTGGAGAATTCCATCAGGTCCTGCAAACTGTCCCACAGGTTGATACCACTTTGCTGGCAAAGGGAGAGATTACACAGTGTTTTGCTTGGGATGGCAGCAGCCACACACAGCATCATCTCCACAGCATATGGTGTGGTCTGTCACCATTTGTATACATTTCTGTGCAATCATCTTTTCAGGAACATGTGCAGGATTCAAAAAGAGAGAGAAGAATATGCAGGTGCTTTGGATAGCCTCCAAATTAAAATGATAGGAAACGGGCAAATCAGAGTAAAGCACAACTTGCAGCCAGTCAAAGAATCCCTGTGCTGAACAGGAACTTCCCAAAACCCTGGATGACTGAATAGCTCATGCATTCTGAACACTGGCTTGCTTTGTTTTATACATGTCAGGTTTCCACAACTGACTTACTTGCTTGGCTCTGTGGTCAGTACAGCCCACATAATTTACTTAGACTTCATGCATGACTTAAGAACTTCTTTGATGCAAACTGTCCATCCTTTGTTTATCAAACCCTTCTGCCAAGGCAGAAGCATTACTGGTATTTAGGATCTCCTCTGGGAATGCATCCAGATCCAGTCTTAGTAATCACCATGTGGACTCTTCAAATGTGGTAACTCATTGTGATCACTGTAGTTCACTTTCCAGCTGTTTAGACAGAGACATGAAGCCTGATGTGCAGAGGGAGAGCCCACTCTGCTGCCTTGACACAGCATCAGTCGTGGGGTAGAAGAGGATCCCTGCCTTGGGTAGGACCTGCCCTCTCTGCAGGTCTCCCTGAGCTTGATCCTGCAGCTGGGAGGAGACTAAGTGCCTTCTATTTGATTTTATTTTTGAAGCAGCAGTGGTGTATGCATCATGCTAATTGTTGTGTAGACCTTTCTGAGGATGCCTGGGAAGACTCGGTCACAATCAGATTGATGAGGCTAAAATAACATCTCCTTTTTTCCTGTACAACCCTGAGATTCTGGAGGGCCATGATGGATTGTTAACATTGATGGTCCAGCAACTTCACTTTCAGATGACAATCAGTAAAGTACAATTTTGAGATAAAATCAGACTTTGGGCCAGATTAGGAAAAGGCATCACTGGCATTCTGGAGTATGTATTCCAGAATCTTTCTCAAACCTCCTTTCCTCAGGAGCCCCACATGGAAGCCTGAAGCACTTGTGGATGGAGACAGGAGCTGACAGACAGCACCAGTGCAGCCTTGCAACTCTCTTTGTACTTAACTAGGAAATGCAAAATAAGGCCATGTCTTCTCACTGAGGTATTTTGAAATTCAGGCCTTTTTTGGTGACATGTTTAGACACTGTGTTCATAGGAGCAGCAATAATTATCTTCCAGATGGAGGTTGGACATCGTGCATTAAATGAGGTGGTGGGGCACATGCTGAACTGCAAGAATAAAGCAAGTACCAAATGGTCCCAAAATGCTCTTTGTCTTCATTCTGTTCATTTGGTTCTCAGAGCACTGCAAGGGTCCTGGAGAAAACAGTGATAACACAATGTGATAATATAGGTATATATTGATTAATTCCTGGAAAAAGCTAAACAAATTTACTTGTTCAGCTAACTAAGGGCTGGGGACTAGTTTTGTAGGTTTCACAATGCATTTTTGTTTTATTGTGTGGTAAATGCGTGTGTGCATGTGTGCAGTCCTTTGGTGGTTTTAGTAGGTATAATTTCCCTTTTTGCTTGGCTAATCACAGAATGCAAATTTTCATTTTAGGGAATCTCACAGTGAATATCTCCCTAAAGATGGATAGTTTGTTCCACCTATTAATCCTGTATAAGCTCTGCATAACCAGTGAGGGAGTTGTAGCTCCAGAGAGTTTCCAAACCCTTTTGCTATTATATTTCCATTTTCCAGTGAAATCTTTAGTTTCATCTGATTGTGTTAATGTGTATTTCACTGAGAATCCTAAAGCAAGTAATATGCTGATCTAATGCACAGAACTGATAATGCACAGGATAATTCCCAAATGCTGCTGCATGCATATGAGCAGAGCAGAGTAGGCTTGAAAGTGTGCTGCAGAATCTGCACAAAAAAGGCAAATACAGGTTCCAGCTGGTGATCAGAGCAGCCACCAAACCACTGGGGACTGTGTGGTTAAGAACCTTACGTGCATGCTGAAGATACCACTAAAGCAATATCTTCTTTGAGTTCACTCAGTTTGTGCAGTTCCTGGAGCTTCATTTTAAAACCCAGTCTGTCGAGGTGAAAGCAATAGAAATGCAAAGGCTCACAATGCAGTGCAAATAGCTGTGCAGAGCCACAGTATGGAGAATGCCATTCATCTGTGACAGCCTTTTTCACTTCCTGCAGAGCACCCCAGAAGAACTTGGGAGACCAAGAACTGATTACAGCCAGGCAGTGAGAAAGATGCATAAAGTCAGCAATCTCACATGCATTTTCAGTTTCAGACAGCACCAGATAGGACTACTGGACTCATTAGCATCACATTCCTTTAAATCTTTGCTTGGTACAATTTGTGTTTCTTAAGCAGAACGCTTCAGGACAGCCAGTTCACTGCTCACACTCATAGGTAGCTGTGCAGTAGAACAAGAGACTTTTTTGAAAGGACCTATAAGCATTAAGGAAGCAGTTGCATATAATTTTTCAAAATATTTTAACTGCTTATTAGTTCAAGGATATCATCATAATCTGTTGAATGCAATTGTTTTTCTGTTTTCTTTGAATGTTTGCAGCAGCAGGTGGGTGGTGGGGTGTATGAGGCATCTTGAGTTGAGATGAATGAACCACTTCAAAAGAAGAAAGAATCTCTAGTAGGATTTTTCCTGATTTTTGAACCAAACTTCTAATCTTGGGAAATTTTTACAAGCTGGTTAGGCACAGGCATAGAAAGGGCATCATTTCTTGGGACAGATTTTTGTCCTGAGGTTTTCAGATTACACTGTAAAATCAAGTTCAAAAGATTGAAAAGTCTTTTAAGATATTTTTCAAAACAAGCCTAGAATGTGAGCTTGAGTGCTTTAGAGAGTTGTCCACCAAGAACTCTGATTTTTGAAGGAAAGGGCAAAGAACCAAAATTCCTGTGAACAGAAATCAATGTGTCCTCATTTTGTTTAACCTAGTAAAGTTGCTTTGGTAAGGAAGCTGGGGTTGTGTGTGACTCATAAAGAGACTCTTGGCTAATCTGACTATTTGATAGCTTTGAATAGCTTAGTAAAACGCATTTTGGACAACTACATTTTCAGCCCATTCTGTGTGAACCAACTGTGTTCCACAGAGCAGCTGCAATAACCTCTGACTAATTGTCTTTTCAGAAGGTTACCTGCTGAGAGCATCTGCCACAGCATCCATTCTCCCAGAAATGTTTCATCTCAGAATTGCCTGATGCAGGCTGGAGAGCCCAGCATCACAGGCAAGAAGGGAGTGATCTCTTGAGACAGGACACAGAGGATGGGATTTGCCTGACCCTGTTTAATGTTCATCATATGTCTTAAAACTCAGGGCACCCTGTCTAAACTGCTTTGAAAGGCACCCTGAAGCCTTCCTTGAGATGAGATGTGCCATTGATCTGGACAGCACATCTAGGAGTGAGCCAGGATCCCACATACCCACGTACTTGCTGTGCCTGAGCAGGCTGTCCCAAGCTGTGTTCCAGCTGCCCCCTCCAAGCCCTTGTCTGGGCCTGGAACATCAGTGAGCAGTGTAGCAATTCATAAATAACACCAAGGAGTTTATTGCTTGTAATGTCATTCTTTTCCCTAGATCTCATGTGGGAATATTTATTCAGGAGCGTTTTTATGGTGATGGTATCAACAAATATTAAAGCTCTATCCAGGAGGATTAAGCGTACCTGCTTATGGGAGCAAGTTGTCCAGAAGAAGAAAAAGAAACCTGAATTTATCCTAGCAGAAATAGCAATTAATATGTCAGCTGCTGTTTGTTTTAAGGACTCTACTCTTGGAGTCTTGTGATGATACATCAATGTCCCTGATCATTTCAACAAAAAATATTGTTTCATGGTTGGGTTTTACAGTTAATGACAAATATGTCCTAACACTCCCCTAAAAAAGCAAGTGTAAAGGGACGACATTTGATTCTACATATTTTTGGCTTTTACAGTTATTTTGCATGGACTCATTAAAGAATATCAAACACTTAGGATTAGGATTACTATGTTAGATGCTGTAGGTGTTGTGCTCACAGGCCCACTTTTTCTGTCAAAGGTACTCCAAAATCAAAATCTTAATTTCTTGCTTGGCAACCAAATTAAAAATACAAAGTAATAAGATACTTCCTTCCTAAAAATTGGCAGTTTTATCAAAAAGCATCCACATGTCTGTATTCTCTCAGCTGCTGGGTGTTGCATTCAGTCCCTAGATTAATGTGCCATTGTTTAACACAGGCTGCTGGGCTGTGGTGCTGGCTCTGCAGCCCTGAGGCTTGGACTTGCAGCCTGTGTGAGCCAGAGCTGCTGATATGAGAGGAGGGGTTAGTGGGTGGATGGAGGGGCTGGGGGGCACTGCTTTGTCACCCACTGCTGCTGGGTCCACACATGCAATTGTTTGAGGTAACTTTGGATCTCTGGCATTGCTGACTCTGGTTATCAGAGACCTGTTACATAATGAGGATGTGCAGCAGGAGCTGCATTTACCTGCAGGTTAAAAAACCAGTGCTGTTCTCCACCCAGGGCAGAAATGGGATGGGTTTGTGATAGAGTGAAACCAAATGCAGGTACAACTTCACTGGTGAAGTACAGGGGCAAATGTTTCCTGTTCCTGCCAAGGCTGCCCCATGGCAGTGCTTCCCAGCCCCTGCCAAGTCTCCTTCCTCCATGGTGGCAGACTGGTGTCAGCAGCTCCCCAAGGTGGTACTTTCATTTTACCTGAGACTTGAACTTCCATGAACCTTACAGAGAGGTCTCATTCTCTCACACCTCGGTGTTGATAATAATTCAATGCACAATAAAGAAAAGGGTAAATCCATGAGTGGGCTGCCAGGAATTTTCTTTTATTGATGTCCAAAACTCTTCAGTGGTAATGATATTTGTTGGGGGCCCCAGAGCTGGTCACACACACCATCTGGAGTACTGTGTCCAGCTCTGGACTCCCCAGTAAAAAGACATGGACCTATTGGAATGAGTTCAGAGGAGTCCAGAATCCCTAAATTGATCATGGGGCTAAAACACCTTCCCATGAAGGCTGGCTGAGCTGGGGCTGTTCAGCCTGGAAAAGAGAAGACTCCAGGGAGACCTTATAGCACCTTCCATTACCTTAAAGGGGGTTACAGTGAGGCTAGAGAGGGACTTTCCACAATGGTATAACAGGACAAGGAGCCTTAAACTGAAAAGAGCAGGTTTAGATAAGGTTTTAGGAAGATGTTCTGTACTGTGAGGGTGGTGAGGCCCTGGCACAGGTTGCCCAGAAAATGGATGGGGCTCTGAGTAACCTGGTCTGGTGGAAGGTTCCCTGCCCATGGCAGGGGAATGGAACTAGATGATCTTCAAGGTCCCTCCCAACCCCAATCATTCAACAATTATATGAACTCTAATTAGTTAATAGCAAGATGCAACAAATCAGCAGTAATATATAGCATATTAAAATGTCTCAAGTGGCATGAGACATGTGAAGTGAGATATATATGTCCTTTCTAACACAGAAATAAATATTTCTAAATTAAGCTGAATGCAGTTTTTCACAGACTCCAAGGAATAGATGATAGAAAGATGTTTGGAAATAGACATTTTTCATTATAATCCTGTGTTTGAAATGTGCTGACTTTAGAAATATGGTATAAAATTAGTTCCAGGAGAGTAAACCTAGCAAAGATAATAGATGCTTGTTTTCTTTATTAGAATCCCTCAATTATGGAAATGTGGCAAATAGGTAATACCTCTAGGTTGAGTATAATTAACATGTGTTTAAAATTAATCTAAAATATGTCCCTTTCTCAGACAAAACTCACACAGCACAGATACTCAAAAACTGAAATACATCTCTGGCTTTGAAATGATAGTTTTTTTCCTACATCAGCTTATTGAAAATGTCATGTGAGATTAGATCTGTTCACTGTTGTGTTGGTAAGCATAGACACCTCCTGCAAAGGACTGTCTTTGTTTTCAGAGCTTAATGTCTCAGGAAGGGTTTTCAAAAGCAACTGCTCATTTGTGATATCTTTTTATAAAGATTTTTACTTTCAGTAAACACTGGATATGTACTGTTATAAAACCAAGGTACTTAGAGAAGCCTCCAGCTAGGCACAAAAAATTATGCAGGTAATGAGGAAGAATAGGTGCTTCTAAAGCCCTGTTCTCAAAAGTCAAAGTGAGAAGAAACAGGCTGTATGACCACTAAAGCCTGAGTTTGCTTGCTCTAAATGCAGAGCTTGGCAGAACCACTGCTGTCTGCTTGCTCAGTGTCACCACTTGTACCCAGACCCTCTGCATGGCTCGAAGTGGTTGTGCTCCCTCTGTGGTGTGGATGGAGCTCAGGTTGGGATCAGTTCCATTTCTCCTCATTCATGGGTTTCTGTCTGAAGGGCCAGATGGCTCATTTCAAACTTAAGTACAAATACAAGCTAATGACTGAGACAATGGGGATGATTGGGGAATTTCAGCATGAGTGCAGTCCTGAGGCCTGACCTGATATAATTAGCCAGTTTACCCATTTTATTTTAGTCCTTCAGCTCTGTGTCTGAGCAAGGTATTTTCCATTGCTTGGGAGAGCTTTTGAAATTTTCCCTTCTCTGCAGCAGATGAGCTCAAAGAAAGAGAGACAGGCCTTTGTGAGACAGGCTTGTCTCCACAGATGCTACTCAGATGGGAGACATCCTCTAATTCACCTGAAATCAAATACTTTTGAAATTAAGTACCTGTTTGCTGCTCTCCAATTTTAAAACCTCCCCATAGATTTGCCTTTTGTCTTCAAAATTGCTTATGTCAACATTGCTTTCTTTTCTGTCTTTGGGGACACAGTCAGTTATCTCTCTAGACCAGCTGAAGGCTCAGAACCTTCCTGTACGTTCTTCCATGGTATGAAACCAGTTGCTGGGTCTGAAATGTGTGCTATTCTCAGGCCACTATTGATGTGGGCATCTCACGTAGCGGATGACAGTAGGTAGTGTTGGGAAGATTACCCTAGAAAACCTGGAGGATAAAAGCAAAGCAGTTATAAAAACAGAAATCAAGAGTAGCACTGTAATCAGGTAAATATGCCCACATTAGGAAGGAAATAATTAAGGAAACTGTTTTTTACTCTATTTCATAGGGCATATTTACACTCAGGGGTCAAGTCCTCATGGCAGGGAGTGGGTAGTTTTTTTTGGTCTTGTGCAATACCTACTGATTTATCATCCCATCCTTTCTGTGCTCAATCAGACCTTCATGCCCATTGCTACAAGAGCTTGGGGTTGGTAGAGACAAATATGGGCAAAATGACAGCTTGGCAGGGCTAGTCAGCCCACACCCCACAGAGAAGAGCCTACCAGGAATGATTTTGAAGGTCTGAGAAGCAGGAATCCACTGCCAGCCTGAGTTTCAGCTGATGTGAATGCTGCCTTGGCAGCATCAGTATCCTGTTACCTTCACAGTTAGGAATCTGGCCCCCAAACCCCAACAATCCAGCTCTTCCCACACATACAGATACATGCACTCATGAAATAAGCAGGATGTGGAAAGGGTGCAAAGCCCGTTCTGGTGAGTCCCATCCCAGCACTGCCATGGGCAGAGATCTGATCTGTAAAATAGGTGATGGGTGAGGGCTGTGTCATGGACAAAGCTGCATCCCAAAATATTTTTGTGGTGGCCTTGGCAGTGCTGGGTTAACACTTTGACTCAATGACCATAAAGGTCTTTTCCAACCTAAATGATTCTATGATTCCATGAAATAATGTGGTGAACTTGTCTCTGCATGGCTCCTCGGCCCCAGAAGTTTGAGCCTGTGATGGGTTTACAAGCATTTATGTGCTACACACTGAATTAACACCTGACTGTGCTTCAGCGTGAGCAGTTCTGCACAGGCACTCATCTCCTGTTCAGAAAGGCAGAACAAGAAGCACAAATCCCCTTCATAAAATGTACAAGCTTAAAAATATTTTGGTTGGAAGAGGCTTCAGGAGATGGCTCCAGTAAACTGTGGTCAAGGCAGGGCCACATCAAGTTGTGTAGGGACTCATCTGGTTGAGCTGCAGGTATCTGTGTAGGTGAAGGTCCCACCACCTGCTGAGGCAACTTGGTCCAAAAGGTAACCACCCTCACTTGGAAGATTTTTTTTTCCCTTGCATCTAACTGGAATATCTCTTGTTGCTTCTTTTGTCCATTGCCTCTTGTCCTTTTGCTGTGCTTCTCAAAGAAGAGCTTGGGTGAAGGGGAGAAGATACAAGTAACCTCCACATTCTCTTCCTTTGTGGTGTGATTGCTGTACACCTCTGCAGGGGCTTTCAGGCAGGGAATAGCAGCCACCAACACCGAGTGTGCTGTACTGCTCAGCAGGGGAAAGAAACTCTGCAACCTTCTCATTATCTTATGGGGTCTGAAGTGGGGAATTATATGGGAGAGCTGTTTTCTATGCACCAGTGGCCAGTTCTTACCATCTTAGCCAGCAGAAAGGGTGCAGGAACATCAAATACTACTTTGGCAGAGCCTTTCCAGCTTTTGGCTATTAAGCCTCCAGTAGGTAATGCAAATCCAACCAAACAGAAGAGCCCTGCTCCCTGGGACTCAGACTACAGGAAGAATAAGCAGTGCTTTCACATGAGACAATAAAATTCAAGTAGGATTTGTTAAATCATGCAAATGATTGCTAGTCTGCACTTTATCTAAGGAATGGATTAAGAGTTTTTTGGTTGGTGAGTAAAGTTGATTAAAAAAGTTCTAGGGTCACAATATATATTCTAGGAGTACATTTACTAAGCTCAAACCTGACTTTTTTCATTTTAGTTGAAATGCATGATAATTTCTTTGCTCTGTCCTATACTTACAGTCTGGTTTTGGATTTTTATTTTGTTTCTCACAGCCCCAGCAGAGAGCTCTCCGTAAACATTTCCAGCCTCTAAAGCTGCTGTCCTGCCACTTGATATGAAAGTGAATTTTCCTTCATGAAAAAACCACAATTAATGGCGCTGCCAGAAGATGACCATGGAGGATTGAAGACAAACTTGAAGTAAAATCAGCCCACTCAGCTGATACATTCTGGGGAGACCTGATTTGCTGTGGAGTAAATATGTGGTGCAAAATATCCAAAATATCTAATTTGTTGAAAACAGTCATTGACAGACCTTTAGCTGGAAAATTTCTTCCAGTCTTCATCACTGTGCATAACTTTTGAGTTCCCTTTAGGGGACTGTCTATGCCCTTCACTAGAAGTCCTGTTTTAGCATGGCAACTACTGGATTCTTTTATTATGTATGCAGATGGCATGATGTTTTAGGAAAAACTTACAACAATTCTCCAATCTCAGTGGATATGTACACAATATTACACCCTGATAGGAATGTAAATGTCTTGTATGTGTTAGTTTTGCAGTCTAATGGTATTCTGTTAAACAATATCAGCACTTCATATGTGCTTTTCTCACAGAAGTAGCACAGTCCATATATATATATAATGGTCCTTTTTTAAAATACTGAGGATATGTTTCAGTGTTTGTGCTGAGACTGCATCCAAACTGAAGCCCAGTACTAGCATCCCTTCACTGATTCACGGTAGGTTGTGTAGATAGATTTGCACGTGGCAGAGATGTGACTTCTTTTTTCAAGACTTAAGAGAACAGCTGTCACAGAGGTAGCCAAGAGCAGGGTAGTTTGAATGAGCTGTAGGATACTGTGTCTGCTCTCCCTCTCACCCACCAAATATCAAAGGGCCCTGTTTCTGGTGTGCCAGTGTGTTTTCTAACTCAGTGAGGGAGAGGCAAGGGAGAGAGCCTTTCTCAGACATGTATGTGACCCTGGGTTTGGTCTGCAATAAAACCAGAGTAAACTGGAAGAATTCAGGTTCTTTATGCTGGCCACCACTTATGTTTTGGGCAGGGCTGGGAAATTGTAGTCCAAACCAAACTCTCTAAAAAGGTAAAGTGTAAGACTATACTTCTAAGGAGAAAGACACTCCCATTGGAGAGGGCAGATTCTTCATTAACTTTTTCCACTTTCTACTCAAAAGAGTATTTTGGTAGGAGCTGGGAATAAGCAAATGGTTCCAATAAGCCTTTCAATATACTGTAGCAGGCTCATGACTGTTGCATTCAACCTGAACGTTGTTTTTTGTTCAGTCTCTGAATGACTGACCTCATCACTGGTTGTATCACAGCTGGCTGTGGTACTGTTTCTTCCATGGGGACTCAGTGGAATTAGTGTCTATCCCTCACATCAGGACCTTCTTGGCATACTCTTTATAATGAACTGATGTCATCAACACACTGAGGGGGCTTACCTCTTTGTTCCTTCTTTCTTTAAAATTAAAGGGAGCTTTTTTGTGTACTTAAAGACTGTCACACTCTCCAGCCTGAGTAGAGTTGCTGTTAGCATTTATTCCAAACTCTGGGTGAGAGAATGCTGTGTGAAGATGCAGTGATGGAGAGAATGTGCAGTTAGAGTAACTCACAGGCACCTTTCTGGAGGAAACTCCTGTGTTGTAATTCTTAAAAATTATTGTGCAGTTCATTGCTAGAGAATGGAAGGTCAACCACTGAGGGTGCCTGTACAACAAACAGATAATTATCTTCATGGTTTCATTTTTTTTTCAGATGGTTATGGGCTTAGGTTTCAGCTCTCCACCCATCTCAGATTCAGCATAGTGGATACTTCAATAGCACTCAGTGCAAACGCAAAATATTTTTACTGGTGACAAAGATTTTCAGAAGTTGCTAATGATTTTTAATAGTTTGCGTATTTCCATGGATTCTCAAATGGAGCTCCCAAGAATTACAGAGTAGTAAGCTTCTACATTCTCTTTCTGAAAATCCTGGTCCCTAATTTCAAATTAATTGGTGTAAAAATTCTCCTTAAAACGTAAGGATCTTTGCCAATTGCAACATTTGCACTTTTTAGAGCTTTTCATAGGGTTGCAGGTTGGAATCTGATACCAATAGAGCCGGCCATGTGCATGGCACAGGTCCACTGTAAGCTTCAGCAAATTTTACAGCTCTTTCTGCTACAGGTTTTAAAAATGCACTCTGACAACTGACATCGATTTCATGTTGGTAAAGCAATTAAAAACAAAATACTTTGATTGATATGTTAAATTAAAAAGAGAATGCTATACTTCTATAGTAGGAGTTCTCTTATTTTACTACCCGATGAAAAAATCCAGAATAATTTGAATGATAAAAGAAGAGTTTATCAGAGAGTGTTATCTTAAAAGGGTGTGTGAGAAAAAGTTGCGTTAGGCAGAGAGCCACTCAAAGCTTTTTTTGTACCAATGTTACTTTTGAACATCTTCCAGTTTATGGGCATGAATTTAGATGTGTGCACTTATCCTGTTAAAACAGTTTGTTTTAAAAGCTTCCCAGGATTTTAGCTATGGTGACCTAGAAAAGCAGTGTTATAGGCCCTGAGAAATGTGAAAATCAAGTCCAGACCCTTGAGTAGCCAGACTCGGAGAGACGTCTGCTGTAGGTGCCTATCGGACAAACCTCCCTTGAAGCTGGTGTAGGTCTCCATCCTGCAGCCAGCCTATGCATGTGGATAACTGCAGGCATAGCTCCCCTGAGCCCCGTGACACTTCTCACATGTGTAACTGTCTGCCAGAGCCATAAGGAAATAACTGTACTTTTTGGCTTGTATTTAACTATTCATTGTGTTTGAATTTTTTTAATCACTGTTATTCTCCCAAAGTAGGCCATGCTTCCTCAGGGATATTTATGAAATTGTTCTACATCTCCTGAACAACTATCTGGATCCCAGCGTATTCTTCTGAAAACTTTTTAATATAAATAAACATGTGCGAGAGATCTTTGTTCTTATGAATGGGGGCAGGTACTGTGTTCTCGGAAAGGCTGTTGAGTGCAGACAATCAAGTCTATTGCATTTTTTATGCTGAACACCTTATAAATACCAGACATATCCGCTTCTGCCTGGGTCGCAGGAACAGTTCAGGGGAAAGAATGCTTTATCTCTAGTCAATAAATCATTTATGTTGAGAGTGCCAAAGACCAAGTCAACATGAAAAGGGAGCAAATAAGTTATTCCGGCAAAGGAAGCGAATTTAAATATGCTCAGAGCCATTAGTTCGCTGCAAAAGAGTGGAAGACTAATGCTATTTTCATAAAGCAGCCATTATCAGCCTGTGGAGATAGATAAATTCATAAAGGCTGTGCTGCTGTTACATTGATCACCAGTTATTATCTCTGAGACAAGGCAGGGTTGTGACCAGGACCCTGTTCCTGTGCAGACCTGCAGCTTTCCTCCCAGCCCGGAGCCTTGTCCTGCTGCCACGCTCACCTGGTTTCTCTGTGTCCAGGCTCAGCATCAAAGCCTGCTAAGAATCCCTGTCAGAGCTCAGCCATTCCGACTGCTTCACACCGTGAGAGGGCCTCTGCTAGAAACCTGAAGGGACTGCCCACCCCAGCGAGCACGCTGCAGCTGAGATCAGCCTTTGCACCCTTTTGTCCCTCACTCTTTTTAACTGGGTGGCTTTCTGTGCCTGAACACCTGCCATGTATTCTGTTTAGGGAAAAACAACCTTCCGAGAGGGAGTTTGGAAAAGCTCCATGAGCTCTTTGGTTTTGCTTGTCCAGATGCATGGCAGTGCTGTACCAGTGAGTCCACCCCTCCCTGTCTCTTCCTTAGGGCAAGTGTTGTCACTCAACTGCAGCTGCAATGTCATTGAGGAAATGAAACTATTAAAAATGACAAAATTCTAGGTTTGCCCTGAATTTTCAGAAGACCCCATGCCAGACCCGGGCCGACCTCCATTGGCACTACTCCATTGCAGGCTCCAGAGATGTGTTGATTAGTGCCAGCCAAGCAGCCATCACTGAGGTGGCATTTTTTTGTGATCACTAAAATGAACCTCCCTCCACCTGCCACAAAGCCAAAAGATCTGCATTATTCAAAATAAAGCAAAGTAAAACCCTGCATCTTTCACATTGGTCCCCTTTAACAGTTGCCATCTCTGCCATCAGTCTCCTTGAACAGCCCTGCTGCAGGACTGCAGTTAACCTTGGTATATATAGGCTGTCAATAAGATTTTAATTTAAAAAGAGAAGGTCCTCTGGTATAATTAAAATTGATGGGTGAGGGGAAAATATAACCAGCATTACCTGTAACCTCCTTAGTAAAATTCAGGAAAGTAATCTGGAGTGCAAAAAAAAACCCACCAAGATAATGCATGGGTGATTAGGCAGGCTCATGAGGATAAATCAGCAAGTAAGGAAAGTAGGTGCTTAATGAAGGAAGCCAAATATGTATGGGAAGTCAGTGGCAAATAGGTTAGGGCTGGTTACCCCAAAGACTTTACATATATCCTAATAAATACCACCATAACAAAGCTAAGTGTGATGTTAGACAGGGCCAGCACAGAGATTGCTCACACTACATTGGAAACCCAACAAATAGTCTTGTTTTGTATTTGAAAGCAGTGGAAGGCGGGAGTCAGATTACACATTAAAATGTAATTCCTCCTACTCCATCAGTAATTACAGGTAATATTAAGCAGTAGTTATCCAAACATGATTTTAAAGTTGTAGAACCATTAATGAATCCAAAAGTGAAGGAAAAATTTGCCTAGGATTCTTCAGAATCAGAAAGCATAAGGGAAGCTTCAAATGACACCAGACCCACAATAATTCAAAAGAATGAGTGGTTTGATACTGAAAACTATAGACTCAGTATCTTCCTATCAGTCTTAGGCAAAATCATGGAAAAGTTGATATGGTGTAATCATTGCAGGAATTAAAAATTTATAAAGTCCTCCATTTTATTTTTATAGAACTATATCATGCCAAATTCTTATTATTTTTGTGATATCAAAGGATTGTTGAGAAAAGAAGCTCTGCTGGCATACTATACTTAGCCTCCTATAGAGCATTTGATTCTGATAACAAAATAGCGTAATGCAAAATCAATATCACCCATATTTAATGGATTAAAAATGGATTACAGGCTGATCACAAAAAATAGCTGTAAATATGAATTATCCTCACTGAGACTATTTCTGATGAGCTCCTCCCAAGGTTTGCTCTATTTTCAGTGTACCCCCCAGGGAAAGAGAAAATTACTGTTGGCAACAGCCAGAGATGACAAAAACAGGGACACAATAAATAATGATCTGAGCAGGTCAGTAGTGGAGAATAACCCGGAGGACAGAAAAGTTAAAAATCCAGGAGGATGGCAGCAAGTCCATGTAGCATGGGGGAGTATGTCTGCAATAATACAGTGGCTGTGAAGATGTCATAAATGATCTGTTCAGCATCATCCCCAGAGATGCTCTTGCTAGCTGGGATGTAGGACCTGGCTGTAGTGATGCCATTCCAGTTTGTTTGGTCACTGTCAGTCTTTCAAAAAAGGTATCAACAACTTGGGAAGATTATTTCAATAGTTCCCAGTGTCATTCAAGGGCAGGAAAACAGGTCTTATTATAGAGTCAAACTAATGAAGCTCAAGCTATTAATTTATCAGAGGCAAATTGAAGAGATGACTTGATCTCCATCTGCAATCACAATCTTCTACCTGGGCAGGGAAGTACTGTCTGAAGGCAGGTAGCTCTTTTATTTAGAAGAAAAGGGAATTATGTGCTCTGCTGGTTGGAAACTGATTTCAGGCTAGAAATTAAGTGCAAATGCTCAACAGGGAGGATGATTACCAGTGGAGACAACTTACTCAGTTACCTGGTATATTCTCCATCACATAAAGTCTTTAAATTATGCAGAGTATTTTTCTAAGTCAATAAGCTCTACCTCAAACTGAAATCCAGGCTCAGTGCAGCAATTACTGGATGAAGTTATTAGGCATGTGTTATGCAAGGATTAGACTAGATCATCAGATGTAAACTTCTGAATTAAAAATATCCTGAAGTTTCCAATATTACAGGAAAGCAGGGCAAACGATATCCTTTTTCTTTTTCCCTCACACAAAATGGTATTAATTTAAACAGCTTCTGTGGAAAGCAGTGCATTCGGTATGAGCATCACTAGGTCTGCTCACAGCTGTAAGGTTCTGCTGCACATAATTAAAGGAAGACTGCTGGACAAGAAAGAACAAAACCCTTGGACAGACCAAGGGTAGCCTTTCAATGATGGCAGCCTGGGACAAAATGCTACATGCAAGTGATGGGACCATGTGGATGTGTAGTCAAAGCAAGGCTAACAGCTGTGGGTTTGCCTCTTAAGGAGGTAGCATCTTGCTGGCAAGAAACAGATTTTTGTGCCTGCAACAACTGGCAGAGAAGCTGCAGTGCTGCTGGAGAGGGCAATGGTCTCGCTGTGCAGCTGAGCACAGGGCACAGGTTCCTTGCTTCAAAGGCAGCAAATTTCTGCTCTCATGAGGAGCCCCACTGGAGCTGGTTAATGAAGCCCTGGCAGTGAAATTACATCAGTGGGATTACCCAGAGAAATGACAGCTGCTCCCAGCAGTGGGTTTTTGCCAGATTGGGTCCTGTTACCACTGGTGGGTTTGAATGTTGTACTTCAGAAATAAGCAAAGGAGGAGTACTCAGTGTCTGATTGAGATTTCACAAAACCGCTGTCAATGTGCACAAGGCAAGTGTGAACCACTGGAGTCATCTTCCATGTGCATCATCAAGTAGTGGGGAAAGCACAAACTGGGATGTACACTCTAAGGAGTAAAGAGTTCACACAAGCAAGGGAATCTATAAAAGGAATACTTACTGCAGATGGGTATTAGACATCTTGCAGCTCTGGAGGAGAGCACTCCATGACAGGCATGGCTGGAGCCAGCTGGGCAGGGGCAAAACTGAACTGGCACATGACTGTAACATCTACTTCTGCCATAAGAGTAGGACTGACAGCATTATCACAGCTCAGGCTCAGACCAGGCTCAGTCTAAGAAGGAAATGAAAAGCTTCTTTCTGGTGCTAATTCCAAATATATCTAAACAGTTTATCAGAAAAAAAAAAAAAAATTCTCTGTAGTTGTTACACCTCTAATCACATTCCTTCTATTAAAAATTTGCCTTGAATTTATCTTTTTAATATTGTGAGTCACCAAATTAAATAGCAAAACACAAGGTTTTTTTTTATAGCAGAGATATTGGTATTGCAGCAAAACTGCATGTAAGCAATAAAAAGCTGTGCAGGGAAAGAAAAAAACCTCAGATTGTCCTATCAGATGCTTAGGGGACTTGCTCAGTTGGTTGGGGTTTTTTTCAATATTGAGAGGGCAGCTTTACATCTAGGCAGAAGTTTTCCTTACCGAGCCAGGCCGCAAAAGCGGATGAAGAAATGTTTGGAATCCTTTTAGCACTTTGTCTGCTTCCCTTGTATGTAAGAGGCTCCTTCTCTGCACTTCTGAGAAAGGTGGGAAAGAGATTAAGTGACAGTAGAAAAAGAGGGACAGGAGCTTCCAGCCTATGCAAAGCATCTCAGCATGAGACTCACATCTCACCCTTCTCCCCTGAATCCAACACCACTGGCCAAGGGGAGGAATGGAGCAATGCTGGGCTAACCCACAGGCAGAGCACAGTGTTCTGTCTGTGCTGAGTGGCTCCTGCAGGAGACATTTCCTGGCAGGACTGGACAATCCCCTGGTGATGGGAATGACCAGCATTTCCCCAAAGAGGATGTGTCCTCTGAGGAGAAGACTCCTTTGCTTTGCACTAAGCTGCAGGGTGCTTGGCAAGGCTAAGATGTGTATTTTTAAATTTCTCACAGATATTGCAGAATCTGAAGGTGGCAGGGCAGTACTCTGGGACATGCTGGGCTTTGCTTTCAGTTTCTTGTAGGGACTGCAGGTATCTGGACCTGCCTTGAAATTATTGTTTCTTTGTCACTGTCTGGGTAAGATGGAGGGAATGCCTGCCTGGCTCTGCACACCATAAACCAGCAAAGGGGGCTCTAAATTTGGGGTCCTCTGCTTTGGGGAGTTGAATTTAAGGTTGTTTGAACATGACCCTGAGGAAAGCAGGCAGCTGGATTGCAGTTGCACCTGAGTTGTCTCCAAAAGCTGCTTCCCAAAAAAGGAGCCCATGGGCAGAATCAGATACCAGGCTGTGCTGGTGCATCCACATTGGCCACTGATGATGGACATGAGCTGCAGGGAGTGAGAGGGAGGCTGGCACTGAGGTCCTGGGAGATCTGCTCACCTGATACAGGATAGCTGGATACAGACAGGCTGACTGCAAGCCCTTGGCCATGGTCAAAACAGTCACTTGAAGCCAGCAAGTTGTGTCTGGTCCTGCTGCCTTTGGACACAATTCTGGTTTAGATTCACTAAGGAAATACTCTAAGCCAGTGATCTCCTTTTAATGTTAACTTGGTTGATAACCTAGGAAGATGCCAGCACTCTACTGCTTATAAAGTGACACACTGTTATTCCCAGTACATGTATGGCTGAAACTTTTTAATGATGGAGCCAAATGAGGTGGCATGAGACAAAAGTGTGCCTTTTTGTTTGATGTACACTGCATTTCCCCAGGCATCCAAGGTGTTCAGCTGCACAGCAGTGCTTTTTTCCCAAAACAGAACTTATCATGCAAACTAATTTTTAGTATACAAAGTGGCCATCACTTAATTCCACCTTACAGCTTTTATATTCAGTATTTACTTCCTTCTGTTTTCAAAAGCCAACAAAAAATAAAGCCCAGGCGGGAGGGAGGAGTTCTTTTAAACAATAAAATTAAAACCAATATCAAGTTTTTGGTATCTTTGGGCATGATCTCTGGAAGCTTTGGGTATCTGCTTTATCATTTTGTATATTTGACAATTTTGTACTCTGCATTGTTTGACTTCATTTGTGCATGGCAATGTATTAAAACATGGAATTTTTATTATACAGTAAAAGCATTTTGTTTGATTTAAATAAGGTCAAGCTTGATCCAGGTCATGAACACGAGGTGAAGAAAACCCAGAGTTTTTTCTAGCAACAACTCTCACCTGACAGTCTGAGCATTCCCATTCAGGTAGTTTCCAGCACCTGAAGGTGGGCAGAGATTTTTGCCCACCCGCAAGTCTCCTTCCCCAGCCGTGGTCCCTGGGTCTGTGCAGTGGTTGGCTGCATGGGTGCAGGGGTTGCCTAAATGCAGCACATCACAGCTGTTACCTGAGCAAAGGGCTCTGCTCTGCTGGACAGGGTTTGGGTCTGAATCTGGACCGACTCTTCTGATTTTGCTTTAGTGCAGTGCAACAGCGAGCAGACACTGCACATGGTGAGGAAGAATTCTCCTTTCACTGCCCTTATTTCTCAAGACTTGGGGAATGCCCTTGTCAGCAGTGAAGCATCTTCTAACAGGACCAAGCTGCAAAAGAAGCAGGTACTAAACTGTTTATGCTGCAAGGCATTTCACTTCCATCCCACCCACCCCATTTGTTCTCAGTATTTATGGCATGCAAGCAATTTAAAAGTCAATGGATTAGGTAGCTTTCACAAAATTGCTGAAATTATGAAATTCCAGCATATTATGCTCTTCCATATATGTGTTTTTTTTATTTTCAACCATAATTCTGAATATTCTCATATTTGTAAGGCAGAGACTGATGACATGTTTTGGTCAAACACAAAATGTTGGATTAATACAAAATAGTAGAACAAAATTATACAGTGTAAGCTATAACTGACAAAATCAAGATAATTTGTCATCTAAAAAAAAAAATCAAAAATCATGTTGTTGATTTTAACATCTCATGATGGGGCTGCAATTTACTAAATTCTGTTTGTATCTTTAAAAAGCTTTTTACTCCATAAATCTTGCCAGTGAGAAGAATATGTTAGCAGGGAAAGTCTCTGTTTTTGAACAGATCTGTGCATGTTACTTCTTGGGCTGAGGGAAATAAGAACAATAAAAGTAAAGACAAAGTTGCTATGTCACATATACCCTTTTCACCATCAGAGTCACCCACGGGCTTACAGTGGTGCCATATTATTACAACTCTGTGTGCTGCACACTAGGATTATCTGCATTATAAACAATATGCCACCTAAACCAGATCTGCTTTATAATGATACAGCAGCTGTCATGATCATGAAATATTTCTTCCTGGTGACAGAGAAGATATTAGTTGAAGCTGTGGACAAGGCGTTGCCATTTGTGCTCATATGGGTTTAGCCTTACAAATCTTGGGGATGGGGTTGCAGTTTCTTTACACGCAGTTTGTTACTCAGAAACTGTCAATGGATTAACCAGATGTACAGTTCATTTTCCTGGTCATTTTTCTTACGATGACAATCAGTCCTTGATGAACTTGCCTGACCTTGTGTTATACCCATGTACATCCAGTGGACCATCAAAACTTACCTTACCCTGAGGATCTATCAGGGAACAGGCCCCTTGTGCTTCTCGGAATGATGCCTTAAGCTGTAGCTTAAGACCCTTGGGCTAAATGTCATGTCCCTGTCCAAAAATTGTATTCTTGAACTAAGATTGTGTTAGCTGAGCAGATCTGTGCTCATTTGATCAAAGCCTTCTGGTGAGACCACATATCCTGAGTCCATAGTGAAGTCCAGAGAATGAGGTCCAACCCTAGAAACACACAGGATATTCCCAGTCCCGCTGTTGACGTTCCCTCACTGTCTCTTCATGTCCCATCTCCTTACTGTAGAACTGGAACTGCATTTACCTGTCACTGTTAAACCTTGGAAGTCAACAGAGGAACTGCAAGTCTTCCAAGAAGACTGTGTTACCAATCAGATTGTTTTGAACAGGCTGGGCACTGTGGTACAAAAGAGACACCTTATCTGGGACACAAGAAGATGCCCTCCACAGCTCCTGCTTCTCCCATGCCCACCTCTCCCTGTCCCCTGGTGCTGATCTGTGTGTGCAGTGACACTTTCACGGATGAGGTGTCACATCATCCTGCTCTTGGCATGTCTGTGGTCTGCTCCTTTTTTATGCACTCCTTTGTCTCATTCATGTCGCTGCCCTGTCATTGCCTTCTTGCTTTTCTGCACCTGACATGATTTCTTGCCTTCTACTGTTATTAGCATCACATGGGAAATATACTGAATTATTGCATGTGAGAAACACACTGTCAAAAAGAAGAGTTTTCCTTTAAAAAAATGGCACCAAGGCATTGGACTTGGGAGGAGATAAAGCAGAGAACAAATTGCTACAGGTTTTTTTTTTTACAGAGACATGGATTAACCTCATCTCCATGTCAGTGATGGAACAACAGGCTAAAACACCAGCAAGGATGCACACTGGACACTTTCTAGGAACAACAAAAAAAAAAAAAAATCCTTTTTAGGAACAGGGATGCTGAAGCAGCTGCTTAAAAAGGATGAAGAATAGCTTTGAAAAGCATCCCTCAGCAATCCTGACCCTGTGGTACAACAGGACCACCTCTTTCTTGGTTCAATTTTCCTGCTGGTAAGACTTAAATGAGAAGCAAAGTGTTACTTCTATTATCATTACTTTACATTTCAAATGGAGCTGCATCTTCATTTTCTACCTCTCCCAGGTAAAAACCTGCTACTGTGTAGCTATGACTAATTCTGGACTCATTTAAGTCCATACCTCCGGCTGTCAGCTGAGAAACTGGGACACGTCCCCTGCCGTGGCCAGTTCAGATGCAGAGCCAGAGCCTGGGGTGACAGCAGGGACCGGGCCCACCTTCCCTCCAAAGCCACCAGTTCCTGTGCTGTGCAGTGACAAATGCAGCTCTCACTGAGACTTGCAAACACAAAAAAGGTGGCACCCTGCAGGACCAGGGTCAGCCCAGCTCCTTACATCCAGACTTTCATCTGGTCTTTACTAGGCACCATCAGAAAATTAGGGATAGGTAGAGAAAAGCCTTGGAATTAGGGGTTAAAACAAGCAAAAAAAAAAAAAAAAAAAAAATATTGGGCCCAATTATGATCTGAAGAGAGGTGACATTTTATAGCCAGCTGGCTGAAGCCTCGAGAGCTTCAGCCATCCGTTACAGAGGGCAGGCTGAGGGAGCGTGCGCGGCCACCTCCAGCCTCCACCAACAGCTCTGGGCAGATTAGAAAAACTGCTTTTCCTTCACTGGGGAGTTTTACTGCAGAGAAATGAAGCACTTCAGGGCACATCATAAGTCTCAGCTTGAACACTCTGCCCTGGCACTTTCCAGGCGAGACGGGAGAGCCTGGTTGGTGCTGAGCGCCGGATGCTCAGCCTGAGGGGTGCTTTGCTCTCCTCCGTGCTGTGAAATGGGACAGAGCAGACTATGTGGGAGGCAAATTGTTTTATGGAAAATATTGGAAACTGTTGTACTAAGCTGATTAACTCATTTTTACAATTTTACTTAGCTGCAACAGTTGCCCCACATGAAAAGTGCAGCTGCAAGGATTTGCACAACAGAAACACTCCCACATGCAGGAAAGCCAGATAAGCCCCTGCCTGTCGTCATTACAGCAAGGAATTTTAGTACTCTGGGGACATGGCAGGGTTATTTCTGCCTCTGTTTAAATTTTAATCCAGAGCATGGAGGGTACTCTTATGCTGACTGATTTTGTCCACATCCCTTAGGTTCCAGACTCAGCCTGGTTTTGGCAGTTCTTGGCAGATAAAACTTTTGTCAGGAACATGAGAAATTGTGGGATTCAGGGCTCCCACTGTCTAATTCCACCTGGGGACAACAGCTGCTTCTTTTACCCTGAAGCAGTATCTCTTCTACGCTCCCCCACTTCCATGAGTTGTATAGTATTTTGCAGGGGAAATTAGGCTTCCTTCATGCTTCCCCTCTTTCTCCATGTTACTAGTCCCATAACAAGCTGCCTCTTAATCTCAAAATATGAACCTTTTGGACAATGTTCTGCCAATCCCATGAGGGACTTGGCAACCAACAGGAAAACCAAGATTGTCTGGAATATTATCCAAACACGTTGGACCAGGGACCACCCTCAGCCTTCAGCATTTCTCTTGGGTCACCAGTCACACACCCCTCCCTGTTAAATTAAAACCACTCTAAAAACAGTGTGGTTTTAAGTACTAACAGCAGGGCATTTATATGGGATTTTCAGACCAATACTTCTCCACAGGCCAGTTTGGGACCTCCTGAGAGTAGGATATTGTCTCAAAATATTTCCTGAAAACCATCAAGAAGCATTGGTATCTAAACACATCAGTTCTGCCATCTCTGCAAGCATTAGCTGCAAATCTCTTTTACCCTCTCTAGGCGTTTCAGAGCTCATGGCTGGTGCTTTTACTCCAATTTCCTATGCTTCCAATTATAGATTTGAAGCAGCAGCAGACCTCCACCAGAAACAGGATCTGGGGTGGCCACATGTTCCCTCAATGCCAGCCAAGGCACAGAGCTGCTGTAGGGAACCAGAAGCTGTGGGCATGCATCTCCATGGAAATAGGTCCTTGGGAAGATCAGAGCGATGCTGGGGGTTGCATTCTGCCATTCAGTTTGTTATGAATGGTGGCACTGTAAAAATCAATATGGCACTTTTAAAATGGATTATGAGGCAGTTAAATGACAATTCTCTAAAGAGGAGTTGCAAATGAAGGGGGATCCCATGGGAGTTTTTATAGGAGGAATATTCAGGAAGCTGTTCTTGGCTGTTTACCTAAGAGGTCACAACAGATAAGCAATTGAATACGAGTTCCACGTGTGATGCTCTTGTTAAAGGGGCCAAAATGACCCTAGGATGTATTAATGGGAATATTGAGTGGTAGGGGAAACATATTAGCTCCATACATGACATTAATGAGACAAAACGAGTCTAATTCAGCTGTGAACTCTTAAAAATCATGTGGTAACACTGAGGGAGGTTGGGTGAAGAGATGTAAGGCTGATGGAAAACATATCTTACAATGACCCAAAGGAGCACAGTCCATTTATATTATCCAAGAGGAATATAAGGGATAAATTGATCTAAAAGTGTCTATACATAGAGAAGGAATACAGTATCAAAGACTGCTTCACCTAGCAGACAATGGCATATAAACTAGGAAGAGTGGAGCTAAAAAAATTGCTGTTGAAAGTGAGGCACATTTTTCTCCTTAATGGTCTTGTAATTAACCACTGGAGGAGCTGGCATGGGATATGGTAGGTTCTCCATCACCCCAAAAGATACTTAAATTAAGCATGGATGTCTTTGTACATGATGTAGCTCATGTATCAGTGTGGGAATTGCTGGGCAAAACTCCATGGTCTGCATTATGCAGGAGGGCAGAGGAAACCACCATGGTGATGCCTTCTGGCCGTGAAATCTATGAAACTATCAAAGTGATAACATCTGTATATCACATCCCAGCAGCATCCTGCCTATTTATGCAACACGTGTTATGAAAAGACTCTTTTAAGGATATTTAGAGGGCTTTAAATATTTTATTAGAGTGGGGTTTTTTTTAATATACTCTACCTGTAAAACGAGGTAGATGAAATAAACCTTAAAAAATAATAAAAAATATCCTGAAATAGATTTTTCTATACCCCCAAATCCCAGTCTTAAAGCCAAGATCTCAGGATACTCTGGGCTTTCAATATGATGCTCCAAGGACTCAGGCCTTTATTGTGGTTTAAAGCTTCTATTTCACAGATTTATAGATGCTAAACTCAGTAGGGGATAATGTGAATATCTAATCTGACCTTGTACATAACAGAGGCCACAGGGCATCCCTCAATTGCTTCCAGGCCACACTGAAGCCTTCTAGATTCTTCCTTCAGACCAAAACCAAGACACAGCCTTCCCCTCCACCCTCACGGACAAACTTTAGGTCATCTCACATCTCACAGCAGCATCCTTCCTTCTGCCTCTGACAAATGAAATCTTTCCTGGCACATGTCCATTCAAATTGCTGCTGCAAAGATCATTTGCCATTCCTATATCTCCTTGCTGGCTCTCCCTTTTGCCTTTTCACCAACACATCTCCTGCTCCTCCTAATCCCTACCTCTGTCTCTTCATCCCAGTAAGTACAAGCTCACTCCAACCTTTCATGGCCTTTTTTGCTACCTTTTTTTCATATTCCTTCCTTTTTTCCTGAACAAGCCTCATGTGGTGTAGCACAAATTCATGAGGAAGGACCCTAAGTCACATCAGTGCTGTTAAATGAGAAGATCCTCAGAGCATTTGCACCCATCAGGGAACAGGGAATGGGGGCTGTGGTCAGTTCATTCCATGTTGTCTCTGCCACTCCTTCCTCTTCAGAAGGAGAGATCCCACTCCTCCCCTTCTCCAGTGTAGGATAGTTCTCATGGGAGACAGTTCTCCACAAACTTCTCCAACATGAGTCCTTCCTAAGGACTTCCATTTTCCACAAACTCCTGTAGCGTGGCTCCCTCCCATGGGATGCAGCACTTCAGGAACAAACTGCTCCAATGTGGGTCCCTTGCAGGGTCACAAGTCCTGCCAGCAAACCTGCTCCAGACTGGGCTTCTCTGTCCATGGTCTGCAGGTCCTGCCAGGAGCCTGCTCCAGCATGGGCTTCCCATGGGGTCACAACCTCCTTTGGGCACCCACCTGGTCCAGTGTGGAGCCCTCCATGGGCTGCAGGTGAATCTCTGCTCTGGTGTCTGAAGCACCTCCTTCCCCTCCTTCCTCACTGACCCTGTTGTCTGCAGGGCACTTCTGGTCACACATTCTCACTCCTCTCCCCACTGCTGTTATTCTGAAGAGGTTTTTTTCCCCTTCTTAAATACATTATCACAGAGGTATTACTGACATTGCTGATGGGTTTGGCCTTGACTGTCCTGGAGCTGGCTGGCACTGTCTGTCACACATGGGAGAAGCTTCTGGCAGCTTCTCACAGAAGCCACCCCTGTAGTGCCCCTGCTACCAAAACCCTGCCACTCAAACCCAACACTGTTTATCAGTGACAGATTCTTGACAATGGATTCTTGTGCAGGGAGAAATCATTCATGTGAATTATTAAATGGCTATATATCATTCCAAGGCATAAAACAGTGTGTACAGTTTGCATCTAGACAAAGCCTGTATTTTAATGCTCTTTGTCCTTCTGAAGGAACCCAGCTTGATAAACTTCAGTGCAGGAGACTGTCATCATGAGACTGTGGTCAGGGGAGAGCTGGGGCCAGGAACAGGAGGTGCCACAGCAGGGGAGCAGGCTGGAGAAGTAGATCATGGAGGAGCTCATCCCAGACTTGCTTTCTAGAGAAGAGCTCCTTGCCCTCTCTGTGCGAGTGGTGCTCTGCCTGGGGTAACATGTGAGTGAGGAGAAAGGATGCACAGGAGAATCCCCTGGTTTCACTGCTTCTGCTCCATGAAAACTGAATGGGCTCCTCTTTTACAAAGCCTCAGTGCACAGAGTTTTTTTAACTAATAATGTTCTAAACAACTGTACAAGGTTACCTTACTTTGTGTTACAGCATATTTTAATCCTTCTGGAGCCAACTGCATAAAATTGCCAAAAACTGACACATGTCTCTGCTCAGCACTGCCTATTGACACACAGGCACCTCTGGACAAACTGAGAGGAAAACATCTGTCACTAGGTGTTAATGAGACCATCACAAGTAGCAGGCAAGACCCAACCAGCTCAGCAAGATCTGACAAAATTCATGTTCTCATCGGGTGATCACAGCTATCTATGGTTCCATTCATCTGTCAGGGAATGACTCGCACATATCCTTCATCACACGGATATTTTATGAATTTTAGAGTTAGCAAGATGCAAATCTGCCCTTTGAGGATCATCTGGCAGAGTAGAGCTTTGTCCAGTACCTTGCAGTGGCTTCTGCAGGAAAACAAAGAAATATTAAAGAATGCCCTAAGTCTCCATCTCTCTGAGCCAGCACAGTTGAAGCCTGGGGGTAGGAAGCACTTTTCTAGCAGAGACGTGAAGTTAAATGGCCCATTGTTTGTAACTAGTCCTGATGCCACGTTGTTTTTGCAGGAAGTCATGGGCAGCTTCAATCTTTATACCTGCCAGCAGTCCTGAAGGAAACACTGCTGTTGGAGAAGGTGCGTGGCAGGTTTTCAGGTTGTCAGGCAAATGGCATCATGGCTTTAAATACTGGTGAGTTAAAGCAGAAGGGAGGGGGTGGGGGGAAAAGGGAGAGAGGGAAAGCAGTAGTTCACTGAGAAAATTTTCATTTAATTAGCTGATAATTTACATCTCACTGTACAAATCAGAGCTAAGCATATCTGTCCCAGCCAATGTATATGACTCACAGTTCGTCAAATAGATACTCTGGAAGTGAGAAGTTACAGAAATAAAAGTCATGAATTATCAGTTGTTCTATTCTCGTGGACAGCATCTTCTATTACACGTAAATTCCATTTATAGCCATTGCAAACAGGAAAAATAGCTAAAGTCAAGTTTGTATGGATAGAAAAGTGACAAAACAAGAAACTGAATCTAAGGATGGATTTCACCCTGTTGTGTTAGAGGATCCACCTGACCAGCACAAAATATCTGCAAAGTCTGTTTTCAGGCTCTGCTTGGACATTCCCCATCCCAGTCTGCAGCAGACAGCTGCAGTAATGATGCACATCCTAAAAGCTGCTGTTTCTGTTGACCTGAGGAAGCTCAGATAGAGACTGTGGTTTACTAAAGTCAATAAACCACAGATAAGCCCTACTTGCTAATGCTTCTTGAAGGCAAATTCATAGACAAGTCCCAAAAATTTGTAAGAATTTCCAATGAGACACCTGGTTTGATGCATGAGCCCTTCTCTGCAGTATGCCGAGATCCTGCCATGCTTCCTACGAAGATGAAAGCAGCAAATGCCTCTTCACACACATTTAAAAGTCACATCATAGAATCTGAGCTAAACAGCCAAAAAAGAAATGGCTCATTTTTAACATGAGGTCCATGAAAGGTTCACTGTGGGCATAACTCAGGCCTGTCCTGCTCTTGAGAGTGGACATGGGCTTTTGCCATGGCTTGTTGGGAGGACACAGATGGTTTGTCTGCAGAGGGTGGTAAGCTCATTTCTCAGTGTTTCTTTAACATGTCAAGAAATGCCAAGAGTTTGCATGGTTGGAAAAAGAGTCCCATTGCAAAACATCTCAGATGAGACACCCCTTTCAAGGCAGCTCTTGACCCATGTCTGTCTTCGAAAGATGCACCAAGCAGGAGGACTACATTGTGTATTTTTTTTCCTCTGGAGTACAACTATAGAGTCAACAAACATATGGATATAAATTTAGCTGTTTAACTGACTCAACTGTTTAGAAATTTAACAAACAAATGTGCATACCAGTAGGTATCTGGAAACCAGTGTTTTCTGTCTGAGATAGCAAAATGAATGGAGAGCAATATTCAAACACTGAAAGTTAGCAGACTAGGTACAAAAATATACCAGTTGCTAGGAGATGGTATTTAATCAGGAATTTTAGGCAGTAAGTAAAAATAAAGTTATAAGAAGAAATATTGTTTAGGGCAGAAATCAGGCTGAAGCAAGAGGCTGTTTATGAGAGAGAGCACAGCAAGGATGCTGCCCAGGCACATGCTGTGGGGCTGGAGGTGAACGGAAGGGTTAGTGACTTCACCATGAGAACAAAAGCCCTGCCAGTGAAAGACAGTGAGGGCAAAACTCTTCCCTGGTTGAAGTTGCTGGGAGATGTGCTAATAAAGTAAATAAGGGCTGTACTTCAACCTGCAAATATCGCCTTTGCTTGTGATGGAAGTCCAACCAGAAGCTAAAATGTTGTGAAACTGAGCTCATTCCTCCAGTTGTGAAAATTGCAGAAAAAACACAGCAAAGGTCATTGCTTGTGAAGCTGGGTCCCCAAACCAGATTCTGCTGGTTTCTTTCACCACTGAAAGCCCTATTTTCTTGATAGCATTAGAATTGATAAATGCTGGGTTTTAAGACTAGACTATCTTGTGAGACCATATGGGTTCAACAGCAAGGCCAGCACAGAAGGACTAGGGCTGGTTGCTCCTTGCAGCAGCCCAGTCCTTGGTGGGAATTGTCCAAGTGGGATTTTATTCTTACTGAAATATAGGGTAAAATTACAATAGATCTCAAGAGGTCATTTTTCCCCCTCCCCCACACAGGTAAAGGGTTGTGTGTAATCTAGTCCAGCACATGGTAATCACCTACACAAATAGAGGACAAATCCTGCTTGTGGTTCCTGTAAGTACATGCAGGTCTTAGAAGCACTGTTTGCCTTCAGCACCACACCTGGGTAATTTCCACCTCAGACATCCCTTTGACCAAGGCTGGTAAGCATTTCTACAAGATCTGGTCATGGTGATTGCATTCATTAGTCAGATTAAACTATTGGGGTCCCAAGGCCAAGACAGAAATTCTGACTTTTTACAGCTTTGATATTACCTGTAATCATGATGCTGGAGCACTACTTGTTTAGACTTCCTTTGGATAGTGCTTGTCAAAGTGACTAATAATTTTCTCAGGGCAACAGCCAAAGATCAGAGTCCATGCTGACATCTGCAATCTGCCAGAAAGCTTTGATGTTGTCAACAGGACTATGGTGAAGCCTAAATAACCACTGGTCAAGGGGATATGTTCTCCTTGCTCAGAAATGCAAAGGACTGTCCTCTCTGCTGACCCTGCTTGTCTTCCAGAGGATAACTACTGATTGCAGACATTGCTGGCTGCTCCACTGGCCTCTGCAGAACAAAGTTTCTGGCAGAAAGGCAGTAATGTGTCAGCTGTTACATCAGTGCTGATGGTGGCACTGGCCCCCCCTCTTCATGCAACCGAGAGAGCAGGGTTGGTGCCATCTGGATCTTCACCCTTGCCAGGGTTCTCTGCAGTGAGGAGGGGCTGGAAAAGGACTGATTGGTTGTTGTTCAATCCATCTGATTGATTCCACTGGTTGGGTGGCAGAGTATCAGCCAATGAAGTTTGGCTGGATTTTTGTCATTACCTGTGGTTAAGAGCCCCACCACCACAGTCACTGACTGCATCTCTCATCTTTTATCATCTCTGTATGACCCTGCCTAAGTGGGAGGGTTGGAGATGCCCTCCAGAGGTCCATTTCAACCTCAGTCATTCTGTGATTCCCTGATTTTTATACAAGCAATGATTGCTGAACTTACAGAGCTCACTGTAAGCTCAGTATGAGACCTCAGCTTTGGGAACCTGCTGTTGCACCCCTGTGAGAGACCCAGCTTGTGCTGTAAGGCTTTCCAGTCGCACTGGGGAGACCTCCAAGAGGTACCTGGAGGATGCTTTGAGGAAGGATGATAATGGTGATGAACACCTAGTGCAGGAAAGCAGGAGCCCTTGCAGAAGCATAGGGATGCAGTTGGGTCATAACAACCCCATGCAACACTCCAGGCTTGGGGCAGAGTGCCTGAAAAATTGCATGGTGGAAAAGAACCTGGAAGTGTTGGCCAACAGCAACCAAACATGTTTAATCACCGTGTGCCTAGATGGCCAATGGAGCTGGGGAAGAGTCTGGAGCACAGGTCTGATGAAGAGCAGCTGAGGGAGCTGGGGGTGTTTAGTCTGGAGAAAAGGAAGCTCAGGGGAGACCTTGTCACTCTCTACAGCTCCCTGAAAGTAGGCTGTAGCCAGGTGGGGGTTGGTCTCTTGTCTTAGGTAATAAATGACAGAACAAGAGGAAATGGGCTCAGGTTTCACCAAAAGAGGTTTATATTGGATATTGGGAAAAATGTCTTCACAGAAAGGGTGGTCAGGCACAGGAACAGGTTGCCCAGGGAAGTGGTGGAGTCGCCATCCCTGCAGGTATTTAAAAGATGTGTAGGTGTGGGACTTAGGGACATGGTTTAGTGGTGAACTTGGCAGTGCTGGGTTAGCAGTTGGACTTGATCTAAGAGGTCTTTTCCAACCTAAATGATTCTACAAGTCCATGATGGCATGGACACTCTGGGTTGCAGCCAGCTCTTTTTCCCAGAATGACTGAAACTGCTATTGCTTCTGCTGGCAGCAAGCACAGATTTATCAGTGGGTGATGAAGGCAATAACCTTCATCCCTGCCATGTCAGGTGGAAGAGGCCAACTGCCCACACTGTCCATCTGTCCACACTGTGGCCTAGCCTGGGGCTCCCTTCAGCCCAATGTGGGGTTTGAATGAAAAAGAGAAATAAAGAGAAACATAAAAGAAGCATGTGGGAAGCATTAGATTTTTTCAGCTTATTTTTAGAAGAGTGTGTTCCTGGGCTTTCAAGGGACAGCGGGAGGGTTTTGTCCCTACTAAGTGGGTCACAAAGTGAAAGAAAATCCCAGAGTATCCTTACTCCTCAGTTTGTATTTGTTTGCAGTGATTTCAACCTGGAATATTGTGCTAAAGCAAATCATATCCTGGGCTGCATTAGAAGCATGGCCAGTAGGTGATGCAGGAGCTGATGCTCCCCCCTTCTCTTCTGCTCTTACAGGACCTCACCTGGAGTACTGCATCCAGCTCTGAGACCTCAGGTAATGGAAAGGCATGGGCCTATTGGAGCAGGTCCAGAGGAGGGCCACAAAGATGAACAGAGGGATGGAGCATCTCTCCTTTGAAGGCAGTCTGAGTTCATGCTGTTCACCCTGGAGAAGAAGGCTCCAGGGAAGCCTTTTAGCAGTCTTCCAGTACCTAAAGGGGGTTCACAAGAAAGAAAGAGACTTTTTACCAGGGCCTGTAGTGACAGAACAAGGTGTAATGGTTTTAAACTGAAAATTTGATAGATTTATATTAGATATGTGGCAATTTGGCCTGGGCTGGATCCCAGGTGCCCACCGAAACCAATCTATTGCTCTCCTCCTCAGCTGGACAGGGGAGAAGAATATAAAGTTAGGCTTGTGGGTTGGAGTAAGAACAGGGAAAGATCACTCAGCAATTACCACCACTGTCAAAACAGACTTAACTTGGGGAAATTTGTTGAATTTATTACGAATCAAAATATGAGCAGGAGAATGAGAAGCATACCTAATCTTAAAAACACTTTCCCCCACCCCTTCCTCCTTCCCAGGTTTAACTTCATTCATTATTCTCAATCTCCTCCCACACAGCAGTGCAGGGCCACAGGGAATGTGGGTTATGGTCAATTCATCTCAGGCTGTTTCTGCCTCTTCTTCCCCCTCAGGGAGAGTCCTTCCCACAGGAGTCCACAAACTTCTTCAACATGAGTCTTTCCCACAGGCTGCAGTTCTCCACAATCTGCTCCAGCATGGCTCCCTTCCATGGGGTGCAGTCCATCATGAACAGGCTGCTCCAATGTGGGTCCCTTGCAGGGTCCCAAGTCCTGCCAGCAAACCTGGTCCCCAGTGTGGGCTCCTCTCCATGGGTCCACAGTCCTGCCAGGAGCTGCTCCATGCAGGCTTCCCAGGGTATCACAGCCTCCCTGGGCATCCACCTGCTCCAGCATGGGCTCCTCCAGGGGCTGCAGGTGGATCTCTGCATCCCTGTGATCCTCCATGGGCTGCAGGGCACAGCTGCCTCACCATGGGCTGCAGGGGAATCTCTGCTACAGCACCTGGAGCACCTCCTGCACCTCCTTCCTCACTGACCTGGGTGTCTGCAGGGCTGTTTCTCTCACACATTCTCACTCCAATCTTATCTGGCTGCAATTACTTCCATGCAGTAACGTTTTAGTTTCCGTTCTAAATTACCTTATCACAGAGGCATTGCTACCACAGCTGATGGGGTCAGCCTTGGCCAGCAGCAGATCCATCCTGGAGCTGGCTGGGATCAGCTCTGCTGGACATAGGAGAGCTTCCAGCAACTTCTCACACAAGCCACCTCTATAGTGCCCCTGCTACCAGCCTTGCCATGCAAACCCAATACAGATATTAGAAGAAATTCTTCACTGTGAGGATGGTCACAGTATAACTGATTTCCCAGAGAAGTTGTGGCTGCCCCATCACTGGAAATGTTTAAGGTCAATTTGGATGGGGTTTTGAGCTTCTGAGCAACCAGATCTATTGCAAGATGACCCTGCCCGTGGCAGGGGCATAGACTAGCCATTTGTTGAATGTCCCTTCCAACCATTCTGTGGTTCCATGACTTGGCCATGATTTGACTTTGGGGCACTTTGCAAACCTTTAAGTTAGTAACACAGCTTCTGAGAGGTCTGGGAAGAGACTTCTGTTTCTTTTCTGATATCTAGAGCTGAAAATAAGTAACTACTTGTGAGATAAGTGCCCTCCAAACCCAGAGACTGGTACACAGACCAGTCAGTGAAACCAGCAGCCACAGGGCTTCTTGCTCCCTTGGTGAACAGCAGCTTCCAAGCATTGGAAGGATGTCTGTGTGCCTTCAGCAAAGCTCACCCCCACATGCATGGACTGTGGGCTGGTTGGGCCTGCTGGTCTCTGCTACCCTTGATACACAAAGCCTGATATGGTCTGGTCCCTGTGCGAGCTTAGCAAAGCCAAAGTAAGCACTGCTATTCCAATGGAAGCTGAAGAAGAAGTAAAAGCACAAGGTAGTGCCAGAGTCCAATACAGCACCATGTGAATTTAAAGAAATATGAAAGGGGGATAGAACTTGTTACCACTTTCCCTTTTCTATTTCTCTTCTTTTAAAACTGAATGTTGAGTTGAAAGTTTGAGGGTCCTGCTGTAACCACAGCTGTAACTCGATGTGCTTTTCATGTGGGGAAAAGAAGAGAAGCCAGGACAAAGTATTTCTGAGGTCTACTCAAGGTTCAGTGAAGATCCAAACACCACCTTCCTAACTGGTTTAAAGTTACATGAGCCAGCTGTCCATACCCTGAAGACACCAAGGTCATGCTAGTGAATAGAAGTGACTACTAAAGGTTCCCTTTCTGCTCACTGAACCCAGGGGAGAGCTGAGCTGAGCTGAGTTTGGCTCAGCCCAGTGAAGTGAAGCCAAGCCTGGACCAAGGATTCTCCACTTCCCTGACTGAGCTGTAAGAGCCTTCTTATTTCCTCAGCAGCTTCTTTGGGTTTATACTCACCACCTACCTATGGAAATGGGGATGGGGACTCACACCCACTTACTCTGTGCAGCAGAGCAGACTGTGTGGAGAAGATGGATTACTTTCATCTTGGTGATTGTGTTTTACCTTTTGATGCCCTGGATGTTTATTCCTTTATCGTGTATTAATTATTGGCATTCTCTAAGCTTCCTTCTGTCCTAATCTGATTTAAAACAGACATTTGCATTTGAAAAGTAGCTAACATGTATAGCAAATCCTCTCCCTTGGTTTGCTATTAATGCAGGCAGCTTTGATGTATTATATTAATGCTGTTTGCCAGGGGTGAAATCAGCACACCACCTATGGAGAGGCACTTCCTTGGTGAACCTACTGCTTTTACCCACAGGCAAAGCATCTACCTACCCTGGTGAAAAACCTGGGTGCTGACTGCAGCAGCATGGTCACACAACTGCTTCTCTCCCTGCTGCCTTCCACCTGGTTTTGGGAAGCTCAGAGGCTCTGCACTGTGCCCATGATGACCTAACCTGAGGACTGGCCACATCCATGGCAATGGAGGAACTGAGAGCTAAATGCACGACAGGGCACCAAACCAGCAGCTGAGGGTTGTGCAGGGAATGAGGCAGGCAAATGCAGGGGAATTCCTGGCCAGAAGAGGACTGGGTGAGATCAGGATTTGCCTGATGGTCTTCCTGAGGGTTGTACGCAGTGAGACTGAAATGCATGTGTGCTTCAAAATGATCCAACTTTTATGTAGAAATATCTCAGCTAGTTGAGGGATAAACTAAATCAATCCTCTGGTGAGTTCAGTACCAGTACTTCCTTCATTTCCTTTTTTTCAAATTTTAATTTTTTTATTTTACTGTATCACTTACATAATGTAAGGCTTTTGGGAAGTTGTCCTAACCCTGACTGATCTGTTTGAGCTGGTGCAAAGGGCACATGGAGCTGCTGCTGTAACCCCCCCCGGCTGGGTTAACTGCCCTGGGTGATTGGCACAGGACAGGTGACCACAGGAGCAGTGCCCAGCCTGCTCAGGTGACAGTAGCAGAGGTGGCTCAAGCCACCAGCCTCAATCCACCATGGCTGCTTGTGCAGGTTTTCCCTCTGCTCTGCTGAGGTCTGACAGCCAAACTGCCTGGAGCAGCCTTTCCTCACCCTGCTCTGGCATGATATTCCACATCAGCTGTGACTCTTTGAATGGGAGGGTTTGCTCACCTGGCTCCTGCTATCAGGGCTGGGTGAGAAGCTGTATTTCTGTGTGGCAGAGCTGGGGAGGGGATGGGCTTTGGCAAGAAGCAGTGCCAAGCAGTAGGGTCTGGAAACCAGGCTCTCCTGGAACAGCATGTCTCATCATGGCATTAGTTAAAAAGAAACAGCTCAAAGTAAACTTGTTTCTTCTAAAATGCTCATATAATAGAGTTTTGCACCATGTTGACTTGGTTTGAAAAGCATTTTAGTTAAAATATTGCAACTGCTGCCTCTGGATAAAACTTAAAGAGTTTCCAGAGCTCATTTACCAAAGGGGTTGGAAAAGTTATTTCAAGTTAACAGCCTACATTACAGTAGTAGTTATTTGAACAGGTGGGGACTGGGGGAAGTAGGGACATTAGCCAAATCATGAATCATGAGCTAATCAGATTGCCACCCATGTTTGCACCAAAAGAAAAGCCATGCACAAAAATACACACATCACAGCTACAGAACTGACTCAGCAAGGACCCTAACTTTTATGTGGGTTTTATTGGGGTAAATGGCTAAACTTTGATTTCATAGGGGCAGGAGATCTCTCTGGAAGCCACCAGGGAGCCTGTCTCCCCTCTGACAACTCTGAGGGTGTGGGACTTTTGGTACCATTTGCTCCTCACTGTATTTCTGCTCCATCCAAGCAGGGAGAAGTCTGGGGCCTTGCACTCATTAATAAGGTCTTTTCTGCCTGCCCTTGGATTTGAGGGTCTTTCCACAGGTGAGCAGGAAAAGCAATTTTAGATATCCCAGGAGGGTACCTCAGGACATCCATAGCCTCTACCTCCTGCAGGGAAGCTCCTCTCTGGTGCAGTAGGATGTATCTGGCTGTCCAGGAAGAAGTGGGTCACAGAGCTGTTTCTTGACCCATCCAAAACCCAGGCAAAGGGTTGTGCAGAACCATGCCATGGCCCAGCTATGCTGGGAAGCAAGAGTTGCAGCAGCTCTGCATTGGCTCTACACTGGGGTGGGGGTTCATCTTCTCCCAGAGCACAGTCACTGAGAAGTCCCTAGAGTGAAAAAAAAATGGAGATTTAACTGGATTTAGAATAAAGTAAAATAAAACTACACTATTGAAACTCTGTTGATGTTAGTGAAATTCCTTGTGTCTTACACCAGCGGGCAGAAAATCAGATCTAAAGTGCTGAGACTGCTGGCAGATACTTTCCTGTTTGTGTGTGCAGTGGAGAAAAGTGCTTGTTTGGTGCTGATTGCAGACTATGGAATAAGAGCAATTTCTCATCCCACCTCCACAGAAGCTATTTAAATAGTTCTACACCCACTTTGAAAGATGCTCAGTTAGAAAGGAGTAAATCTGGAAGTTATTACTCCTCAAAGAAAGAAACGCCAATAAACAGGCTCTGCTAAGGCTGCCGGTGCTCTCGGGGACAGCAGCTGCCTGCCCAGGAGCCTTCCCCCCGCCAGGCTGCCTCTGCAGTGGACAGTTATTATTAGGCAGCCTGCAGAGCAAACACGCGCTGCGGGAAAGAGCCTGCGGCTCATGCCAGAGGAGCCCTTGGAGCTGACCCTTTGTCCCACTGAGGCTCGGGGCCAAAGCCCAGCTGGCTACATGCAGGCTCCTCGCAGGCTGCACGAGCCTCCATGTGCTCTCCATGCAGCACAGGAGCGAAGGGAACAACCAGCAAAACCCAAGGACGTGCCAGGAGAAGCAACAGGCAGAGCGCTAATTAAAAAAGCCCTTATGAAACACTGGGGACAGAATGGTGTCATGTGCTGTCATTCAATGCCTCCCTTTCCCTTCCTTGGGGATTGCTAGCCACAAACTCGCTCACAAAGTGAAAGTGTTTGCCAGCTCTTTCCCAAAACTGGAGATGGAGATTTAACCCATGGCACCTCTGCAGGGCTTCTGGGAGGATGCTGCCCACCACCCAGCCGCTCTCCCGCTGCCCGTGTTTCCCTCTGTGTTCTGGTTTGAAAGCAAAACCAGTGAGAGACTCCAAGTCAGAAATACAATTTATTGGGAAAAGGGGAAAAGAACAAAAATACATGCAATAATACAAAGGGAAAGGCTACTGACAAAGTCAGAATACAACCTGGCCAGCGTGCTGGTAGCAGTCCAAATTGGAGTAGCTACAGTCCTCTTGGGATGGCAGATGTAGTTGCTGTGTCTTCTCAGAGAACCTGTGGAAAGGCTCCCCTCTGTGTAGAAATCTCCAGTTTTATCCAGGTGGGAATGCCTAGCTCCTCCCCTTGGGCAGAGCATCTCACAATGGGTCATTATGAGTCACAAGGTGTGTCCTTAATCACCTCCTCCTCCTGGACGGTGTTATCTCTCAGGCATTGATGGGGCCATTAACAGCAGATAAGGAAAACTGCCCCAAGGCAACTCCTACTCAGATGGTAATTGGAAAACGGTTTTTTTTAAAACTTGGACACTCTGCTAGACCTCCTGCCTGGCAGGACAGGGAGGGGGGAGGCCCTTCCCCAGAGCAGTTGCTGGCCAAGTATCTTCCTGGGGGATATGGAGGGAAAAGTTAAACTCAGGTGGGGAGTTGGGTCAGCTCTGTGCAGGGAGAGCCAGGTGGGACCCAGGAACCTTGCTGCTGGTCACCCCCAGGTCACCGCCAGTCCTGGTCACACCTGAGAGCAGGCATTCAGGCAGTCCACCCCCACCACTCTAGATGTTCATGGATTTAAGTTGTTTCCAAATTAAGTTGGACCCAAAGAGAGACTTTTATGAATTGATGCATTCAAAATAGCCACAGAGCGCTAAATCCTCAAATGAATCTCATACAATGCTACTGTCAGACCCAGCTGCTTGTACTCAGACCCTCAGCACTGCCATCCTGCTCTGTAACCAGCACACCAGGGCCCCAAACCTATAGCAAGTTTTAGGCAATGTCTTGTATGTCTCTGGCTTTTGTCCAGCAGAGTTCTGCTTTGAGATTAAGATCTTAGTATTTATAAACCTCTGGTTTTACTATCTGTGTAATATTCTGGTAAATTAGGTGCCTGCACTGCTATCCCTCCAACGCACCTGAAAATCTCACCTTCTTAACAAAGGGCAGTTACATTTTTCCTTAAAAATAAATTAATTATAAAATCACTGTGATTTTCTCACATTTAAACAGCCAATTATTTCTGAGGATGTGAGAAACAGCTGTTGCAATGTTGAAGCTCAAACAGTTACATCTCTGCTATTTTAATGGGTAAGAGTCAATACTTTTATTCCCATGTTATATTACCAAGACATAATAAGCAACCATGGCATTAGTATCAATTTGTGGAGCAAAGATCACTTCAATTTGCCCCAATGAGGAATAATTTTAACAGAAAATTAGCACTCCACAAACAACTATTTTTTATTCTCTTTCTCCCTTCCCCCCCCCCCCCCCCCCCCCCCCCTTTCTTTGTTTTTTGATAAAGAACCACAACCCTGGGTAAGGGCAATTTGAAGGCAGAGATAGTTTTTAAGGCAGCCTTAACTCTTTCCAGACGGGGGGTAGTGGACTTCAAAAAACGCTTTTCAGAGTTTAACTTGGTGTGGTTGACCACTGAATAAAGGGAGAGCACTGACTTTGCCTCTCACCAGGTGAACAAATATGAAATAGGAGTCAGCTCCTCTCCCACAGCCTTCAAGTGAGGACTTCTGCTAAAAGCTTTGCTCTTCAATCTTCGTATGATCACCCAAACCAAAGTGGCATCTGCAGGTACTTGGCATCTGTAGAAATCAGGCTTATAAATACAGAGCCAAGCCTGGAGCTCCAGGCCACTCGTTCTGCAAGGCTTTGCTTTGATCTTGGGAAATACTTGTTGCACTTAGCCAGGGAAAAGCATGTGTGCGGCACAAAGAATGGTGATTTGAGCTAAGCATGGAACAGAGTAACAATTTTTAATTGCACGTGTCTGTCAACAAGCCCTTTCAAACATCTTAGCTCCATTGTATTTTTATCCCTTTTCCCCTTGGATCATGACACACTTGACAGTAGTGATAAATCAGCTTTCATGCTGTTCTATTAGCCAAGAAATTATTATCAGTCCCATTTAGCTGGAAATGTGAGACCCACAGGTAGTCTAATACAGTGATTACCTCAGGTAGCTACCTATAACATGCCAGTCTCAGCAGGAGAGTCTCATTCCACCCCTCGGAAAGGATGCTCCCCTGGAAATTGTGAGGGTGATTTTAGGTCTCCTACAAGGGAAACACTTTAATCACAGTGTTACCAGATCAAAAAAAAAAAAAAAAAAAAAAAAAAAAAAAGGGGGGGGGGGATAGGGACAGGTGAGAGTGAGAGGACTTTCCTCTTATATTTTGAGTGGATTTCAGTGCAAGAAGCAAGTTCCTATCTTCAGATTTGGTACTCAACAGCATCAAAACTAACATGCATTCAAGTGTGTGAAGCAGTAGGAAAATTTTCACATTAAAAAAGTGGAAGTTACCTCCAGATTTAAGTGACAGCTGAGCCAGGAACTCTGAGGAATTAGTTTTTGAAGGCATCTAAAGCTATAGCTGGACACCAAGAGAGACCCCAAAATGAGGAGCCAACACTAATGTGCCTCTCTAAGAATTTGGCCCCAAGTGACTTGCCACAGATTGAGCAGGTGTTAAGTTACAAAGTCATAAATAGAAAACCAATTCCCTCTCCTGGCCTTTCATTTAAAGGCTTGGACAGATTCCCAGACAACTGTCAGCCACATGAAGATATAAATTATTTAGAAGAGTGCAAAGGGTAATGAACCAGGGTCAAAAGCCACCTGCAAACTTGCAGACCCTTAGAATGCAGCAGTGGCCAGAACAAACCTGGGGTTGGTTACTCATGTTCTTGCCACATGGATACACTGAAATACACTTTCACCACTGATTCTTCCTCATCTTCAGGCAGAATTTCTATTACACACTGGTTTCTGCTCCATCATCTACCTGCCAGGTGGCAGCTGCAGGCAGAAAAAGGTAGGCTTCCTTTTCTGGAGTGCTCAGCCTCCAGTGCCTGCCCAGGCTGTGAATAACTCTCCAGCCAAAGAACTGAAGGCTGGCTGTGTGATTCCTGCCATGCTGCCCACAGTGCCTGAGCACCAGCAATGAAGTGGGCTGGACACAGGCTGATTTCAGTCCGGAAAGTTATGAACAGCGTGTGATGGCTAGTCTAGAAAGGTCTTCAAAAAGGCAACTGATCACCATAGCCACTCTCTCCCCAGTTACAGGCACACACACATCTCCTGGAGTAGGTTCTGCCAGGCACAATGGGATCCAGATCTCTCTGGAGCAATCAGACTGTAACTCAGAAATCCTACAGATAAAATCTGCTAGTGGTGATCTGTAGAGGTTTATTTATCTGTGGTCTAAAATGACAACCTCATTGCCTTTTTCCATATGCAAATATTTTAAACCTGAAGCATTCACTGGTGCTGTGAAGTCGGAAACAGTGTGGGTACCTCAAGTGCAGGGCAGTTCAGCTGGAAACCCATCAGTTTTCACTTCCCTCCTACACTTCCCTGTTGCAGGGAGCAGCACCATGGTACCACAGGCTCACCAGCACTGCATCCTCAAAATCAATTTGCAACAGTTACCATCCTTGGCACAGGCAGCAAAGCTCACAGACTTCCTTTTTTGTTTGAAACTGGTCCCCAGAGGCTTAATTTGCAGAGCAAATTTGCAGTAATGGGATTCCAGATTCCACCTTCCTGTGCCTGACAGAAGATGCCTCTGCAAGCTGCCTTGGTTCACCTTTCAAAAAGCTGACCTCTTTTTTCCTGAACAGCATCTCAGTTCTGGAATGTGAGCTGTGACAAATGTTTCAGAGCTAAAGAATAGATTAATATTTAATCACACTTCCCCACTATTGGGTCATTGTCCAAAATTTTTGACTCCTGTACCTAAATCTATACCAGTCACAAATATGACTTCATTCTCAGAATCAGACTTTTTCTTATTATTCCCAACTACTTCCTGCAACAGTCCTCCCCATAGTCAAATTATTTTTGAAGGGAACTGTCTTATCTTGGCTCCACACTTGGAGCCAAGAGTGGCTAGACCCACATTTTTCTATCAGTAATGCACCCTTCCATAGTAAGCCACATTTCCTGAAGACACACAATCTTCACACACATTATACATTTCTCTTCCTCAGCACCAGCACAGGGAGAAGAGGAAAGGACACAACGGCAGCCTCAGCTCATTCTTGGGACATGCATGGAAGAGTGCAGGGGTAGGGAAGCTTTTGACTGATGCAAGATTTCTGTCCCTCAGGTGGTGTAAGACTCCTCTACATCTGGCAGCTGGAGAGGGGAATTGCAATGCAGGAAAGGCAAATCCATTACATTTTTAATATAGGATATGAGCAATAAGGAAAACACGCTGGTACAGACTTTAGCATCAGATAGTTACTTGACATCCGGGGTCTTGTGCAAGCACCTTGAAGCCCATCCCAGGTGCTTTCCCCACTATTACTTGCTGAGCTAGCAGGACCGAAACGGATACATTCATTGGCACTGCAATCATCCCTTCCAGCACCGTGGGTGCCAAAAGAAGTTGGGGCCCCAGCTGTGTCCTGTCATCCCTCCAGCCTGGGTTCACCAAACGGGCCACCCCGCCCGAGTGATGGGGGCTCTCGCAGAACACAGGCTGCTGGCGATGGAACTGAACGCCAAGGAGGGGATGAGGTTAAGCTCAAATACAAGCTGCGGGGATGGCTGGGCGCTTAGGCAGCTCTCTACAGACCACTCGTTTATCAGCATCGTTTTGCTGCCTGCCAGCGCCGAGGAGCGGCCTCAGCGGTGCGGCGGGCCTGCTCGGGGGATGCCGACCACACCGCATCCCGGCCGGCGATGGCGGGGCGCGACCACGGCCCCCAGCCCTGCCCGCAGCACTCGGAACGCTGGTTACCAAGCGCCTCCTTACTGGGCTTTTGGGTCTCAGCCCCGGCTTGGGTCAGTTCCCTCGGGACCCCTCCAGCATAGCGGCGCCGCACTCGGCAGGGGGCGGCAGCGGCGGCGCCGGCACGGCCGGCGGACAGCCGGCTCGGGGCACCCTCGGCCGGGGGCTGCACTGGCAGGCGGCGGCGCGGGCAGGGGGCGAAGGAGCTCCCGAGGCACTGGATGCATCCCGCGGCTCACTGGATGTCACCCCGCGGGGCAGCCCCGGGCGCGTCCAGCACCCACCCAGAGCCCCCAGCGCCGCCCCAGCAGCGGCGCCCCCCGCCCGCCGGGTTATGAATGGGCGCGGCGGAAGCCCCGCCCCCCCGGACGTGACGCCCGCCAATGGGGGCGCGGGGTGCGCGGCGGGGTGAGGTCAGCGCGCGGGGCCGGGGCGGGGGCGGCGCGGGCCGGGTGCGGCGGGCGGGGGTCGCGGCCCCGGGCGGGCGGGGTGGGCGAGCGCGGCGCTCGGCGGCCGCTGCTGCCGCGGCCCGGGGGAGGCGGGGAAGGAAGGAGGGGCGAGCAAGAGAGGGAGGAGGAGAAAAAAGAGAGGGAGGAGGAGAATAGGAGGGTCCTCGCCGCCGCTGCTCTGTCCTGGGGGCCATTCAGCGGGAGCGAGGCGAGCAGCGAGCGAGCGGCGCCCGGGCCAGGCGTGGGGCGCCGGGCGATGCGGGGCTTCGTCAGGCTGCGGCGCGGCGGCCGCGGGCTGTGAGCCGGCGGGGCTGGGCCGGGCCGGGCTGGGCTGGGCTGGCGGCGCGGGGCGGAGAGGGGTGGGCGGGAGCGTGGCGGAGCCGAGCGCCGGCAGCGGCGGGAAGGTGGGAGCGGCGCTGCCCGGTGCCCGCCCCGCGCGGGGGGCCGGCCCTGAGTGCATGCGGGGCGCCCCGCCGGGCCGCCGCCGGGCCGCCGCCCGCCGCCCCTGAGACACCGGCGGCGAGAAAGTTGCGGCGGTTGCCCACATGCGCGGCCGCGGCCGGCGGCTTGGGGAACGGCGCCGAGCGGAGGTGGGCGAAGAGAGTTTGAAGCGCTCGCCGGCGGGAAGATGGCGGAGCGGAGCTGAGAGCGGCGCCCGGCGAGCTCGGGCTGCCCCCGCCTTCCTCCGCAGCCCCCCGGACCCCCGCCGGACACATGCAGGCCAAAAAACGCTACCTGACGCTGCTCTCTGCCGGCACCTGTCTTGCCCTGCTGCTGTACCTGGGAGGTGTGCGGCTGCGGGCGGCCCGGCACCCGCCGCCCGGTAGCCGGCATGGCCCGCGCCCCGGCGGCGCCGAGCGGCCCTGGCCCCGCTTCCCCGACGCCCTGCGGCCCTTCGCGCCCGCCGAGCGCCCGGGCCCCGAGGGCGGCGGGCGCGTCTCCCCCCGTCAGCGGCGGGACTCCAGCGCCGGCCTCTACCGCGGGCGCCGCTGCCGCATGGAGTCCTGCTTCGACTTCGCCCAGTGCAGGAAAAACGGCTTCAAGGTCTACGTGTACCCGCAGCAGAAGGGGGAGAAGATCGCTGAGAGCTACCAAAACGTCCTGGCCGCTATCGAGGGCTCCCGGTTCTACACCTCGGACCCCGGGCAGGCCTGCCTCTTCGTCCTCAGCCTGGACACGCTGGACCGAGACCAGCTCTCGCCCCAGTATGTGCACAACCTCCGCTCCAAGGTGCAGAGCCTCCACCTGTGGAACAACGGCAGAAACCACCTAATTTTTAATTTATACTCTGGTACCTGGCCCGACTACACTGAGGATGTGGGGTTCGACATTGGCCAGGCTATGCTGGCCAAAGCCAGCATCAGTACTGAAAACTTCAGACCCAACTTTGACGTTTCTATCCCGCTCTTTTCTAAGGATCATCCTAGGACAGGAGGGGAGAAGGGATTTTTGAGGTTTAACACCATCCCTCCTCTCAGGAAGTACATGTTGGTATTCAAGGGGAAAAGGTACCTGACGGGGATAGGGTCAGACACCAGGAATGCCTTATATCACGTCCATAACGGAGAGGATGTTGTCCTCCTGACCACCTGCAAGCATGGCAAAGACTGGCAAAAGCACAAGGATTCGCGCTGCGATCGAGACAACGCCGAATACGAAAAGTAAGTGAGCGGTGCCCTTTCCCCGTGCTTGTATCCTCGGGGAATGCCGGCGTGCCCTGCGCTGCAGGCGGCCCGGGCCGCCGGGCAGATGGGAGCAGATGTGTGCCAATGCGCCGGCAGTGGCCAGAGGACGGCATTCATCGCGCCTCTGGGCGAGTCGCTGGCTCCTCCCGTGAGCCGCGGGGCTGCCGGCTGGCTCGGTGCTGCCTTGGCCGGGGGAGCTGGCGGGGGGCGCGGAAGGGCGATGCGGGTCCTGCAGCCCAGGGACTGGTGACCTGCACGCGCAGCCTGCTGGCTTTCCAAGCCTTGCCAGCGGCGGAGGTGCTGTTGGAGGATGCGCTGGCATTTGGCACTGCTTTTTGTGTCCCCAGCGCCTCTTAGGCCAGATGCCCTGTGCCTTCCCCGCCCTGAGACAAAGTTTGTACGAGTGCTCAGCTCTCTCCAGGTCGCATGTGAGCCAGGCTCCCGAAGTGGGTTGGTTGCTGAGGGTGATGGCTAGGGATGCCCTCTACAAAAAGCACTGCCTGGCATGTGACCTGTGTGTATCTCCACAGACAAGCCAGTAACTTGCCTTGCCGTTTTTCCTCTCTCAGTTCAAACCAGCGCAGTATCAGTGAAGGAAGGAATGTTGGCTGTGTTTGTGTCCTGTGTCTGAGTTTCTCGTTTTTATATGTCAGAGGATACACCAGTGATGCGAGCTCAGTGTGTGTTTCTGTGAGCGCCTGGTTGCTTGCCTTTCCTCGACTTTTATTTTTATTTGTTGGTAATGTCACTGTGAAGCCAAATTTCGTCTCGCTGTACTGCTGCCCTTGTCTTCCAGTCTGCTTTTCAGGTTTGTATATATAGCTGCCGGGAAAATCGCTTCTGGGAATTACCTCCAGGATTGCAATGCTGACTAAGCTGTTTGCAGCTGATTAGTTTATTTAAATGCCGACCACCGCTATGTTTGCTGCGGAATAGGTGCCTGTATATGAAGTTTTTCACATGAGACTATTTCCTGGGTAGCATGAATTACACACTGAATTAAAAGAGACCAGCCATACACATCACAGTGCTGCGTGATGTGCAGTGGAGCTGCACCCAGAGCAGCCAACGGCTGGAGGGTTTTGTGGTGCACAGGGGAACGTTGGTGGAAAAATATTCCTGGAGAGCTTTTGGGAAGAAACTACGTTGGCATTAATACTGGTGAAAATTTCCGACTGGCTGGCTGTTTCTCCACCGAAACTATCCCCGGGGGGTTGGGAAGAGACTGGGAAGGTCAGCATTGCAAAGTCGAGAAGCCTGCATGAACTGCCTGGGTGAACTCTGCTCACCTTTTGGTTACTGTAATTCTGCTGCAGAGGAGAGGAAAAAGCAGTGCCAGTACTCGGTGGGGTTTTAATCCTATTCATTTTCAGAACACTGATGGGTGAGTGGTGAATTAATGCACATGTGGAAGTGATACAGCATCAGTGCCAGATGATCAGTAGAGATACTAAACTAAGCTCATGTTATTTGTTACCTGGGAGTCCCTGTGGCTTGTGATCTCCTTCAGGGAATATATGCTTTGGGAAAGAAGGGAGACCTGACAATTTCAGACTTTCAGGGTGCGTTGGTTTTTGGTTTTAGATCTGAGCAATTTGAGCTAATTTACAGATGGGAAAAATCCTGGTTATTTGCTGTATACTACTGTGTGTGTGTGCTGTCAAGTTGTCATAAAACCAAATACACCTGCTTGTAGCTTCACATGAGTCCAATTTTTTTACAGCTGTGCCATTTGGTCTAGTACATGATAGACCTCTCCCTATGAGTTCTGCTCCCCCTAAAGTGTCTTTGGCACTTATTGTGGTGAGATTTGTATATAGCAACCTTCAGGGGGTATGATAGCATGTACCCATCTGTACCCACTATGCTGTGCTAGTCATACAAAAAACATACTAGCCACTAGGATGCGGCTGTATCTGGGGTGGGGGGCTTCAACATTTGTTGCAATGTTGCTGTTAAAAGACAGGAACTAAAAACTGATGCTATTAAGAAAATAAGATCACTCCGAGAACTGAGGCAAGCTCAGTCTGTGGTCAAGCTGCTGAGGTGAAGGGGTTTGCTCTAGCGAACAGCTGCAGATTCTGCAACTCTTTGACCCCACATCTTACTGGAGTGAGGGCACCTGGCAGAGTTTGCTGCTGCCCCTTCTCACTTGTGCCTCGGTGCCGATGCACAGCCGAGTGTGCCATCTGCTGCTCTCCCAGCGCCGTGTCCTGCCAGGGCCTGTGTCTTCTGGCCCCCTGTGCCCGTAGGGGCCACGCCTGGTGCTCCAGTCCCTTTGTAAAATATGCTAGGTTCGTATCCCCAAGGTAGCATGACACAGCTGTCCAGTTGAAATGCTTCTGTGCTGATGTGTAAGTCAGCCGTGAAAGCTGTAGAAGGAACTCCATTTTTCAACCCACGTAAAGTAGCATCCTATCATCAGTGAGGCTGTAGTGCTTGTAAAGAAGTGTCTCTAAATAGATCTGGGCCTTGAAAACTGCACATGGAGTGGCTCTTGTGAGGCATTTGGGGCTTGGATTTAACAATGCATCTTCAAGGTTTTAATCAAAAAGAAGGAAAAACATACTCTCCAGGATACGTCTATTGGCATATATTGGGATTGGGAGTTGCATATTGTGCTTTTCTGTACTGATTTTCCTATCCTCTGCTGTGATATTTACACTACTCCATGTGAAATACAGTAGTGTAGGTGCCCTGGCCATGGAGAGCTGGGCTTGAGATAGCAGTGCTTGCCAGGATGATGGATGAATGGTGTGGTCTAGGTTAGAGGCCTTGCCAAGCCAGGTAAATTAGGTGACCAGAATTTAAAATGTGCTAGCCTTGTGGTGTTAGCAGGTTGGTGGTGTTGTGATGTATTGGGATTGGGGCTGCACAGACCACAAGTTACTTGTGATGGGGTTTCATCTAGGATGTAACATTTGGTGTTGGGTTCACATGAGGTTCACCTGTCTGCTGGATGTGGTGTTTCCTCTCTAGGAGATTGAAAAACCCAAGAAGGGTGACTCCCTGACCTCTGAAAAAATGTGTAGAGTGTCTTTGTTTGGGGAAAGCATGGATGGGCATGTGTGTATTTGACTATGTGAATTGTATTGAAAGATCCATCTGTATGTCACAGCTAATTAATTTGCATCCTAGTTACGCATCTCAGCAGATAAAGCTGAGGCAGACTAAAATGAATTACATTATCATGATTAGACTGCTAGCAAACAGGATATAAAAGAAAACAAAGAAAACCTCTGGTTTTCTTTACAGTGTCCTTGGTTGTCAGAGGTGGCCTTTGTCACCCAGCACTAGGGCAGCTGAGTTTTCTGCATTCCTCCACAATAAGATTTTAGCCTCAAGCTTTCCATTTCACAAAGGGTTAAGGGAATAAAAGCTGCTGCTACTGAAGTTTGAAGACAGCCTCTTAAATATTTAATGACAGTCTAAATATATACATATGTACAATGTGTTTTAAACAAAGGCAGAATTCATATACAGGCTTAACTGGTTCCAAATAATTACTTTTTGGAAGGTAATATAAATGACTGTGGATACCAAAAGAAATGGAGGAATGTGGTCTTCTAGTAAAGCCAGATGCAGAGAAGAGGTTTGCACCAAAATGAGAATCTTTCTACGAAAGTAAAGTAATGTCTGTGGTATATCCCCTGACCTGCAGCAGCCCTGCCCTCGGAAAATGGAGAGGGTAGCAGTGATAGTATCAAAAAACATACATAAAAAACAAAAGCTCATTCAAGGAGACTTTTTCTTCTTCCCTCTACAGTAAATTATGAGAATGAAGCAAAAGGGAAAAAAAGAAAGTAGCAGAATGGAGGAAGAAAGGTGAGAAAAAAACATATTTTTGGAGAAAAGTGAGCTATGGTGGAGGACAAATAACATGATGATGTGTTCTTTATAGACTAAGTTTTTTGACTGGTCAGTGCTCAAAACACCTGTGTGATCATGAATGAACAGAGAAAAGGAGGTAAAACATACAGGACCTCGTGAGTGGGACTTGTTCTGCCAGAGGAGGTTGGGGGCATGTACTAGTGGAGGAGGAGCCTATGGAAGGAGCTGCTCACAGATCTACCTGGGGCTGCTGGCAGAAGGGGAGAGCAGCAGCACCTTGCATGCTTACACTGGGGAGATATTTCTGCAGGGCACACAGTAGCACTAGGCAGGGTGCTGCAGGAGAATATATCCAGCTGAACATTTTCATTGATACCTGGTAGGTTTACCTGGTGTGTACTCTACTGATGGAACATGTGCCAATCACATCTGAACCTCTCACCCCTGAAAATCATGAGTAATGGTCGCAGTCATGCAATAGGCACAAAATGGGAAGAAAAGCAGGTTTTAGTTTTGCTTTCTTTCCACTAGGAATAAAATACACATACTAAAAAAAAGAAGTGGTAGAAGTACACTCGAGGGATGACTGCCACTCAGCAGACTGGCATAAGAATGTGAAGTAAGGCTTAGGCTTGCCCATCCAACATGTGATGATAATGTGAGCACTCCATATGCATGTATGTGCACATTTCAAACAAAGGTGTAATTCTTGTATTTATAATATACTGAGCTTCCGTGTATTGTACTAAAATACAAATGTAAATGCCACAATCACTCACTGGATTATTTTTTGAATCATCTAAAAAGCCTTCACAAGTCAGCTCATTTGCAGCTATTTAGGACAGGTCTCTGAGAAATGACCCAGGTTCCATTTGGCTGTTGTTCAGGACATCTGAAATGAGATGGGAACCAGTCAGTGCATGTTGTATATCACCAAGCTGTTTTAGGAGCTTGGATAAAACTCAGAAACTACTGAGAGTGCTTAGGCATTTTCCCAGAGTAACTTGGCTCCTACAGAGACCTGTCCCCACCAGACTACGTTTTAATATTGATTTTTGAAAAACTGGAAATTTGCCTGGTTTACAATACATTTATCCAAAATGAAATAAACAGGTAAATAACAAAGCTTTAATGGATGTCTGAGAATATAGGACTTGCTCTATTGTGGTTTTCCTTTCTCTCTATGTATTTCAGAGTGTCCTTATGTGCCTGTTGATGCTGATGTAATGCAAGTAGGGCCCTGAGGAGTAGGAGCTTCCAGAGGCTCCAGGCTGATGCTTTGGTAGGAACTGGGAGCATGGGGGACAAGGGCATCCCTAAGCTCACAGCCAGCCGTGCAAACCTCAGCCTGGTCGTTGCACGGCCCTTCCCTCTTCCCTGGTGGAGGTGTGGGAGTGGGTGGATCCATGTGTGTGATCATGTTCCCCGTGTGAGCAGTGCTGGGCACTGCTGTGTGTGTGGCCGGGTGTGTAGGGTCAGGCACTGGCAGAGGAGCCCACCCTGCCCGCGGGCCTTAAACCCGGCACCCTCCTAACCTCAAGTAATTAAGTTTTCTTGTGGGGTGAGTTATTATTATAATTGGTTGCCCCAGGCCTTTCTGTGCCTTTCTATGAAGCATCTCATAAGAAGCTGTGTGGTGACAAAGCATTACAGTAGATGGGTGATCTGGTCTGCAGCAGATGTTTTCTGCATGCAGAATGTATGGGAACACAGTTTTCACAGCTTGAGGGACTCTGCTTTTATTTTTCCTGCCTAGGAAAATTGATCTAGGATAGTTTATTGATAAATACTCATCATTGAAGAGACGCTTGATGATAGAACAAAATTCAAAGAAATAAATTATCTGAGTCATCATTTTAAGTAGACTTAATCTGGAAACAAGTAGTTTCAAGGGCTTGTTGAACCCAGATCAGAACTGAGCTGAGTAACAGTTCCAGCTACTTATTCTGGCAAGAGAAAGTCCTCTTGTGCCTCCAGTGAGGTAGCCTCAGCAAGAAGGTTCTCAGAGCATTCCTTGGTGTTCCTGCCTTCTTACCCTCCCTGGCTGGGTATTTCACAAGGCAAAGTCTCGTTTTTGCAGGACATTTTGTAGTGGCCTAAAGTAACTGAAACTGCTCCTGAGAGAGGTGGCTGAATTTAGGATTCCCTTGTGGGTTCTGTGCAGCTGCCCGCTGCTCCTTGCTGCATTGAGGGTGTTCTCAGCCGTGGCCCTGTTTGCATCCATGCATCTGTTAAGTAGTGCATGTTGCCGGGAGAATGGGATTGAACAAGAGGAGTTCTGGCTTGAGACAAACCCAATTGAAAAAGACTGCTGGAGATAATCCTTTTGCCCCACATATAGTCCTGGAACAGCTCACTGGAAAGTAAACCAGCAGCTGCTTGCGGGAGAGGGAAGTAGATGAAACTGGTCTGCATGAAGCACTTATTTACTCAACAGATGTGAGTCAAGAGAATGTGCTGTAATCTGATGATTTCTGGAGTATTATCTGTGATTGTTTTCCTTTTCTCTCTGAAGGGTTTCTTTCAGAAAATCCACAGAGTTTTGTAGTCTTGGGTAAACAAACTGTTTTGCTAACCAGAGAAGAATAATTGGTAGGTACATGGATAACTGGCCTGTGAATGGAGTTAAATGCTATTTTCTGAACTGCTAAGGTGATTGACTTCTCATGGACTTGGCTATATCTAGATGATGATGCAAGATTTATACTCTTGTCTCATGTTGTGTATGGATATTAGTTTAGCTTGTGGGAATGTGTGAATATAACTTCAGGTTATATTTAAGGTTCTGCACCTTTCCACATTGCCAAGTATTTGGGACATAGAGGTTTCAAAACCTCGTGGTTTACACTGAGCAATAGATTTGTTCTTCCTGTGTTCATCCACCTATGCTGTGCTTTTATGTGAGGCTTTGTGTTGCCCTTTTTCTATCCAAATTTCAGGAGGAAACAGGACATGTATCATCGCTGTTTTGCCCTTAATTTTGAAGTCTCCTCAGTCAACTGTAGGGAGCATTGCTGCTACGTAATGCTGATACAACTCATCCCCACATCTCTAGAGAAGACAGGGAGGGAGAGCTGTGGCAGGAGGTGCCTGTGACACCAAGTGTGCACAGGAGCAATTGAAGATCCTAGCCTGAGAATGGTGTGAGTCCTTTCTTCCACTTATATAACAAATTATAATTTGTAACAATTGACAGCTGTGCATGGGAAGAAACTGTCCTATTATTGTGGCACGGCTGCCATATAGCCTGGGAGGGTGTTTGAAGGTGAGAGATCAGCATACTGCTGTGGTGCAGGAGAAACTAGTTTAAAAATAAATTCCAAATGAGAATGAAACAGAAGGGGGAAGTAGTGTTGTAAGAAATACAGGCCCTATCTTAGGAAAATGTGTCTTAACTACTTTGCCGGGAAAAAACTGGTATGAGTGCTGCCAGGTTGATGGCTTTCCAAGTGCAATCTTGCTTCCTAAAAGGTTATAATTTCTTAGAACAAGAAAGCATAACTGTAAGCCAGTCAGGAGGGTTAGGCCTGTTCAACAATAGGAGGAAGAAGAGGCTGTTTTCTTTAAACATTTTGTGTTTCTGCACTTCTCTCCCACCAGTTCTTGCTGAGATTTAGCTTCAGTTTTTCAGGGGGTTCAGTGCTGTCTCCTTGGCCAGGATGCTGAATGGGTGTTCCCTGAAAGGTGGTAGGGGTGGGATGTTTGTGTTGGCTCAATCAGGCTCCCATTTCATACTCCAGTGAGACAGACTTCTCAACCCTTCTGCAGTCCCTGGGAGAAGTGAGGTGCTGGCAGGGCTGTCGCAGGAGCTCCTGCCTTCTCCTGCCTGGATATCTCAAGACTGCAGTCTGACCATCAGGATTGCCACTGGCAACCATACTTACATTTCCATATGCTTTTAAAATGGAAAGGAGTCTTTGCTTTTCCTAAGCATTTTGGAGGTTTACTTCAGTGCTTTATATTTAGAGCCTGTGTAAAACTGAAATACTACTAATTTATATTTTCTGTATTCTGTTCTCAGGAAGCATCAGTGAGCGTAGGTTTAAAATGATTTTCCAATGAAAGGTGACAATTGTCAGAAGCAGTATAAAGCAGCTCTTCTCTGTGTGTCTGGTGAGGACAAATAGCCTCTAAAGCTTTTTTGGGGTTTTACCTGTCCTGGGTGAGGACATGTTTTGTATATGAACCTTTTAACTCTCCTTGCTTCACTCAGCTGGTGCTGAAGACCACTGCTTTTCCAGGCACTGAAGTGCTGTTATTCCTGATAACTCCTCCAAGGGCTCTTGCGGTGCAGTTAGCAAATTCAGTAAAGCTTCTCTAAGTTACCTTATTTCTCCATGATGGTTTGTAGTCCAGAAAAACATGAGAACAAAATAATTCCTGGGTTCCTAAGTGAATTTCCCATTTATTCACTTTTTCCCCCTCTAATATCCTCTTTATGTTTATGAATGAAACAGAATTAAGGCTAATTTAGTTGATTGGCTGCAAAACAAAAGTATTGAATGCTAAGAATGGGAAATGAGAAGGCCTTTCTGAAATGTTACTTCTTTGCATAATTATAATAGATTATAATTATACATTTGGGTGTTTAGGAGTGGATTTGCTGTAAACACGGTTATGGGAAATCTCTTGGCACTCACTTGTGTCGGTTCGAGTCCCAGTGCGGTCCCGTTGATGGCTGTACCAGCATCTCTAACATCATTTTCTCTTTGGGCAGGGTGATGTGCCACAGAGAATGCAATCTCCAGTTCCCGTCCCAGCTCCTCCTACAAAATTACAGCTGGTCGATATGGCCATGTCAGACTGTTGACACAAATCAATAAGATCAATCATTCTTCAGCTCCTAAACAAAATTGAGAGCGTGATGCTGACGGCCTGCGCATAGCAGTAAATTCCTAAAGGAAAATCGCATACCGTAGTGTTTGCTGAGTGTGTCTGTGGGGGATCCTGTCCCGTTAATAATTAGTTCTCTGAGGCTGTAAAAAGGAGCATAGTATAAATAGTTTGCTAGAGCTGCAGTGTGTGTTATGACCCCTGCAGCCTTCAGGCTGATGGAGAACATCACCTGACCAACAGCCAATGTGGGAAACAGGGACAGTGTATGGGTAGGAATCCTGTTTTTCTTCATTCTCCTAGAAGATCTTGACTTCTGATACTGTTTTTTTCCCTGGCAAATAATTGCAGACATTTTATCATAATAATGGAATTCCTGATACAGTCAGGTAGTTCAGTGTGTTACTACCAGAAAGAATCATAGTTAGTACCCATCAGAATCATAGTTTTTGTAGTCAAGAATAAATTCAGAGGCTGCTTCTAAAAATCAGAATCTGTGTCTGAAGGGAAGGACAAATTTTTGTTATAATGTCTGAATTTATATCTCTGAAGGCTTGTTTTGGCGTGTCTGCTTGTAGACTCAATCAGCTGCTTCAGGAAGATAAACACATGAATGTTTAATCTTACAAGTTTGCCACCAACAATTGTGGTGGGTGCTAGCAGATTTTTCTTTTAATTAAATGTAATTTATCTAATCCTAATGGGAAACATAATTATAGGATTTATTTTTTAATACAGTGATTTCAGAATTATTTTATAAAGAATAGTAACAATTCCCCCTTAAGGGTGGTTTAAAAATCAGCAAACAAAATAGAAAAAACTGAAGTACACTTTGCTAAAAGTAATAAATCTCAGACAAGATGCAAAAAAAAAGCGTCTGAAATGTTGGAGCCGCAATAAAGCTGAAAATTAATGATCAGTAGGTTGCTGCTGCTACAAGAGAGTGAATGCATTATGGATTTGAGGAGACGCCTATAGCTTATTAAATGCCAGCAAATTTCTGCATAAGCAGTAGAAAACCCTGATCAGGAATTGTAAAACTGCAGCTGGAAGATCCAGTGCTACAAAGGATGTGTGCACCATGTGTATGGTTGAAACATAAGAAAGTGCTTCGCAGGATCATGGTCTAAAGTTGCATGCTAAGCTCCTTTAGTTTCTGATCGGAGGGATTTAAATGTTTCAGTAAGGCATGACTGTAGTCGCAGGAAGGGATTTATCATACTTTACATAAGAAGGTGTGTATAACTGTTTAAAATAATTTAAAACAAATAACATCCCTTCACCCACACTCCCTTACACTTTTTTTTCTCTAAACCCAAAAGCTAAGACTACTACTTGAATTGTAATGGAATAATATATCAAGTGAGTGATCACATCAGGCATGGACACTTACCAAATCACAGCGAGATAACTGTGAATAACTCTCTAGTTTCAACAATTTGCATGGCCATTAACAATTGATGGGTTTCCCTTAGAACTGCATTATCTATGGCAGCAGGATCTATTCCTGTGCACTGCTCCTGCATACTAAGTGCCAGACAAATTTTCAAAATTGAGGATAATAAAAAATGTGATAGCAGCAAGGTGAATGAAGCAGGTAGGAATTTCAAGGCGACATTTTTTGAAGACAGGGAAATATTTCAGGCAGTCCTGCATTTTCGTAACTGTTCTTCGTCTCCTTTCCCTGCCTACTTCTTTTTACTACAGTTATGCAAGTTTTAATTCAGGCTGGCATTAGGTTTCTCTTCACTGCTTGGCATCACTTCAGGCTTGATTGTCAGTCTGGCTTGTGGGTCAGTTAAAATGAGATTTTAAAATACTTTTTGTTACAGTTTTATGTTGGACAGTTGTCTTCAGAAGCTTTTATGCGTATTTGACAAAAGATAAAAACAGTGCTGAATTTAGCTGTCCCAGATTGTTGGGTGGCTCTTTCATGGGAGTGATTTCAAGCAGGTGCTAAAGATGTGCTTTCCATATTAGAATCAAGCCACCATTTTAATAAGTGTGTGACCCATCCCTTATTTCTAGTGCTTTCATCTCTGCCTGACAGCATGTGAGTTCTTTCCAGATTCCTCTACCAAGCTGACTTTTCCAAATCTTTCTCTTTTTATTTCTCTTTCTCACCCTCTTCCCTCTCCCTCTTTCTTCTCATGGCACTGTTGTGGCAAGATGAAAGCAGCTGAGTGAAGCGGTGGTGGGGAAAGCTCAGCTCGGGTAATCAAAGCACACAAGCGGCTGGAGCTGTGGGAAGGCAGGTGGGTGACACATCAAAGTCAGGGGTACGTGTGCTTGCAGCTCTCACCTCTCCTGGTAAATGACCCCCCCTGCCATAAACAGAGTTCCTGGGGTTAATTTGTGACTTTGCGTGCACACAAATGCAATTACTTTTCTACGGCCTTCCCAAAATTTACTTACAGAGACCAGCAATAAAATCTTAGCTTTGTTCCTTGGAATATGGCTTTTGCAGATGTGGTGTGTAAGAGGACAAGTACCTAAGTTGGTACTTGTAATACTAATAGCAGGTAGTTGTTTGTTCATCTTCAACTGAAGGTAGCCCATCACATTCTTGTCCCATCTGCCTGTCAGTGTTGTTTCAGTGTTGCTGGAGGCAGGATGAGAGCTGGAAGGTCTGAGCAGCATCTGGTTGTCCCCAGCTGGGCCTTGCATGGTCAGAGACCCTGAGAACCTGTTGTTAAGGGACCTCTTGGCTGGGGCAGGGAGCACCCCTCTCTTGGCCAAACATGGATGCTGCTTCCTGAGCTCTGTGCCCATTGTGAAGGCTTTAGGTCCCCTCAGCTCAGTAGAAGCCCCAAATTCCCACTCATCTCTAAACTCTGTGCATGTCTCTTGACATGGAGCCATGGGGTTGGGTATTTTCTCAGCTGTTGCCTCTCCTCTGATCCTCCTTTGTCTTCACTGTGGAGCTTGGCAGTTGAGCACCCCAAGGTCTGGGTCGACTCTTGCTCTGTATTTGTGCAGGAGGACCTGGTCCTTGTCTTAACTGTTTGCACTGAAGTTGTCAAAAAATCATTGCCATTAATTGACAGGACTCCTCCTCACTGCCTGCTGATGCCCATTTCTGTTACTGTTGCTGAGAACCAAAATAACCAGGGTGCTTATCTCTTTACTTTCTGCATCACAACATTAGTGAATTGCAGTGAAAACAGCTTTTCATCTTTTGTTTATTAGCTATTTCTGATGACCTGTGATAATAACCCTTCTTAGAAAAAAGCTCCTTCATTTTTAATGAAAATTCTTTGTAACACAGGTAATAGTAAAATAATTCACTGTGTGTGAATTATTGTGTTGTTATTGCAGTGTGTGTGTGTGTTGTTTGGATCTAAAACTGGTGATTTAAGAATTTAGAGATAGTGGTGTGATCCCTGGGTGCCCTGTTGGTGTAGTCACTGGTTATAGCAATAGTTGTTACTTTAACTTTGGTCTCAGGGTAACCATGTTTCACAATAATTAATACACTGATTACCGTAATTGCAGCTTGTGGTACCATGGTCTAACAGTTAACTGACTGGGCCAATAAAGTATGGAATTTAATGAATATTTGTAAACAAACTTGATTAAGAAGTGGATTGAGGATATGCACTGGTGGAGGATAGTAGAAGAGACCCACTCTCAGCTTTGATAAATAGAACAAATGGAAACCTGAAAATGAGCAGCAAAGCATGGAAACCATCCAACTGCTGCTTACCTTGTGTTTATTGCTGCACCACATCTTAAAAAATCTCTCCTTAAAAAAAAAAAAAAGTAAGCTGACCCCTCACTGCAGTGAGATTCTGTGTACACAATTTCAGTCTCCTCTGCAAAACTTTAAAGTATTATCAGACATGGTGTTGAAAACTTGATTTACAATGTAGGGCTGGTATCAGCCTTAAGTAAAGAAGTGTCTATTGTCACCCCATGATTGAATCATAATGCACTTAGAATGAAAAAGGAAACCACCATTGAAAATAGGAAATAGATTTCTTAGTGGTGCCTCTGGGGAGGTGGATGGTTGACATCTGGTAGTTGCTGGAAAGTTGGCTGTGTTTTACTGGCCTTTAGGAACTGCTACCCATTTTTGCTGGTTATTGTCTGTGGTTGTGTCCACGTGTTTCAGATGCACGTCCTTCATCTCAGGCATAGAGGCCTGTCCTGCACCTCTGTCAGGCCATTTGGGAGTGTTTTGTATGAATCTGGCAACTTTAACAGTAGAAGGGTACATCAGATTTTGGATGGTTGCTTTAAGTTTGCCAGAAATCCCTTTACATGTCCTTGCCTTCTCTCTCCTCTTTCTCCATCTTTATTCCATCTTTAAGAACTTGACTTTTATTTGCAGGTTTTCCTGACTGAGTGCATGGGTGTCGCTAACAAAAGTAGTATTAAATGGAAATGTGTAAGGAGCCTAGCTCAGAGAGCTCCTACCCTGAGCAATAGGCTGGTGAGTGGCTGCTCCTGCTGCAAGAGCTTGGAGGGGAGGGCATTTTCCAGCAGCTGCAGTTCATCCATTTACTTCCTACCTACTGGTTTCCAACAGTATTGATTTTTATGCATTTATTGTATTTAATTAAAAGCAGGGCTGCTTACAGCAATATTTGTGGAGATTCTGCCTCTCCCCCAAATGCAACAAATAGGCATCTGGTATTTGTTTTGTATAACACAATCCTCATAAAATGAAAAGTAATAAAACATAATTATCTGTAAAGGCTTGTTTTATAAGCCTAGGAACGAGTTTGTTCCTGCCTTGTTTTTGTCTAGTTGTAAGATGGTTTTACCCCCTCTACAGATTAACAGAGAATCAGTTATTGCACTGTTTTAAACCCTGGTGTGTTAAGGTAGAAGGTGGTGTGAATGCATGTATGTGATAGCACTACTGGATCTCTAGAGGTGAGAATAGTCTTTCTGTTGTGTTTAGAAATTTTTCCCTTACAAACAATGGGTTTTATTTGAAAGCTTTGGTAAAGTAAGAGGGAGAAAAATCTGTGGGCTACACGAACAATTCAGTATTTGAGCTACAGGCCTTAAATTTGGTTTGAGCCCTTTCTGCACATGTCTCATCCTTGGCAGTGTGAAGGACAGGTGTCTGGGTCTGTGCTCATGCTTGGATGTGTGTAGGATTCCTTGATTTGGCCCTCACTGCATTACTGAACAGACTTTAAATGCTATGTACCTTCATTTCGCAGAGTATTGCTGGCTTGATCCACCTCCAGTGGTCGTCAGGATTCCCAGCTCAGGATTCAGCAGTTTTGAAGAGCTAATTAGACTCACTTCACCTTAGATTTGCTGCTTGCTATTTGTTTGTAGGCAGCTATGCCATTTTGCTTGCCTTTGGCTTGCTTTAACCCTGCAAAGTCCTACCTGCTGCCACATGCTTTTGTCTGGAAAAAAGTGAAACCAGATCATCTAAACCAGTTAGATAGTTAGGTGAGACGTGAGTGGCTTACGGCTGTCTAAAGATGAAGTGTGAAAACCAAATCCTTTTAGAAAACTCACAGTCTGAACTTATTACTTTTTTATTTTTCTTTAAATTAATAGTAAGCAAGAATCCACTTTTCTGTAATGAAAGCTGAAAGCTGTGGGGCTGCAGAGCACCTTCAACTTCAGCAAGCTTTGGAGTGAGTATGTTTGCTTCGCTCCTCTTCTGTGCACAGTTAAAGTGATAGAAGAGAATTTCACTCAGCTTTTATGTGAATTGTAGCCTTCTCAAAACCAGATACGACTTAGGTATTGCTTTTTCTCTGCAGGACAAGCCTTGTAATTTTGAATCTTGATGAGTGGCTGCTTTTGTTATGCAAGTCTCAGAAACAAAGGGGTTGGGAGCATATAACAAATTGCCAAATTATAGCACTTTGGAGAGAAAAATCGTCTTCAAATGCCTCATTCCTTGCATCTTTCATTCTGCAGAGGCTGCCTTGATGCAGTCCCAGGTGTAGAGACCCACTGCTAGGACAAGGAGATGCTCCCCCAGCAAGTCTTGTTTTCTAGGTGGCAGCAGTGCCTGGACATGGCCATGTGCTGAGCTGCTGCGGCCCTGTATTGAAGGAATTTCCTTGAAAAACATTTTCCTTGAAATCTGCTTATTGCTGACTTCAGTTGTTAACAGCGCTGTTGTGGCTGCTCTGGGTCCTCAGCCCGAGCACGGCAGCAGCAGCAGGGGAGGTGTTAGGAGGCTCCGGGCTGCCTTATGTGATGTTGCTTTCCATGGCCAGAAGTCTTTGATCTATTCAAACAGAAGCCTGAGAAGTGGGGGATGGATGCCACATTGCAGGCTGATGTGTAAATGCATCCTTTTGCACCAAAGTCTCATCTAACCTATAAGCTAAATGTGCCACATCCGGCTAAATGTGCCATGCAGAGTCCAGCTACAAGTCAAATGGTCTGAAATGTTTGTCACCCCCACACAGTATATAATGTTCCATTTACTTTTTCATGCAAGATCTGGGATCGATTCAGTTGTTGTATTTTTTATCTATTTCTTATTGTTCCACTTAGGTGTAGAGTAGGGAGATATCTCCCTGGAAAGTTTACTGGTCCTTAATTTATTAATGTCTCCAGAATGTTCCGAGACCACTGTTGCTTCACATTCACAATAACAGAATTGAATTTAAAAGTTTGGATGCCTTCTGATTCAGACTTCTTATTTCTCAGGAATAATTTTGTTTCAGTTTACTAGTGCAAATGAAGTGAAGCCTTTAGCTTCAGTCCTGCTATCAGTGTGGTATGGACTCATTATTTGTTCTCTTACCCATTGTGTGCAGAGTGATTGCTTTTGGCACATTTTCTTTTAAATGCAATGTAAAGTGAAATCCTGTTATTTGCACATATCCTGTGGCATGCATCTTCAAAGTATCTAGGCAACCTTTATGTAGATGACACTTTTCACTCAAACTTTTCCATCATTATGAGTGTGGTCCTGTGAAAAGAAGCAGGATGAAAAAGGGAGGGAAGAAAGGGCTGGCTTGAATTCACTTTGGGCAGCTTGAGTCGCTTGTAAAACTCTTTGTAGGAAGTATGACACACACTGAAGATCTGTTCCCTTACACTTCAAGCATCAACTTCAAACTATTCCATATTTTTCCTTTGAGCTTGGGCAGGTAGGGGATCTCCTGGCTCTGCTGGAGATGATAGTATCAGTAAAAGGGTATTTCAGATCTTCTGCAATCCCACACCAAGCAGTGGATTTCCCTGTGTGGTTCTTGGCTCCAGGTTCAGGATGAGTGGTCCAAAATATCTGCATCTGTAGCCCTGGGAGATATGTGTGTTCTGACAGCTTTTTGTGCTTGTCAGAAAACAAGAGCTGAATGGAAGGCTTGAACAACTTAAGGGGAAGGCACCATTGCAATCCCTGCAAGTAAGAAGTAAAGCTTACTCAAAAGAAAATTATTTAAGCATGTCTGTGGGATCAGATGTGACCATGACCTATCAATGGCGCAGATGGAGCAGGCATCACTACTGCAGCAGTATGATCTCCAGTTGGGAATTGGTCTCCAAAGCCAAGGTCAATGAGATATGCTGCACAAGGAAAGTTGTGGCCCCAGACTTTGCATCAGGATGAATGTAATCTCTTGGAGCAGTTCTGCTTTAGCTAGATCGAGCAAGCATCCTCCAGGTAAGAAGCAGGGCCAGTGCAAATATCACACCATGTGCTGTGGCTGCTTTGGCAGAAATGGGATTGGTGTCATGCTTGATAGTTACATGCTTGAATTGTGGTGTGGGTGATCAGCATGGTGCATGTTGGTGTCAAGGAACATGATGGTGCTGTAGGTCAGTGTACACAACAAGACAATCACAATTCCCCCCTGCCCCCATCAACAGGCAGCATACACAAATCTCACTTTGCTGTCCTGGCCTGGTACTGGGGAATATTATATGTTCCCTCTATCCAACTCTTAAAAGGGTGAGGGTGTTTGTAGGACTGATGCCAGAAGCCTGGGACTGTGGTTTGGGGAGATAAAAGATTGTGTATTTGTGATTTACATTTACTGGGAGGTGATTCCTTTGGGTTCTCATTGCATTCAGGGTGTCAGCCCAAATATGAGTGATGGCATCTTCCCACATGTAGTTGAGTTGGCCCAGAAAAGCATGCTGAAGGGAAAGGTGAAAGGGATGGAGGCATTGTATGCCATTGTTGCCTCAGATGCTGGGTTTTAGGAGGTGGCAGCCCCAAGCAGCTCACTGAGGTTTTCCTGGAAGCTGATGCAGATCAGAAAATGAAGCTCAGGTTTCCCAAGAGTCTGGTTGCCAGATCCCCTTCTGCATACTCATGCCACTCCTCTGAACTTTATCCATAGCTGAGCCTGAATGTCTATAGCAATAGCAGGACAGTGAGTGTAGCTGTTTCTTAGGGAATGCTAAAAGGGGAAACTTGGGAATAGTCTGGAAAAATATTTAAAGTGTGGGGAGGAAAGATCCAGATTTTTGTGTTTGAACGCTTAGGACAGTAAGTGAAAGGTCCCTGTTGCAAGGTAAGGCAACTGTGTTCATAGCCAGAGGTTGGGTTGGGTTTTTTTTATTATTATTATTGTTAAAGGCCAGCTGTTTACATAATCTTGACTTAATTTCTATGTTACAAAAGGCTAAAATCATTATCTAGGACTTCATGATTAATGCCCAGTTTGCCTGTAATGAGGGTACCACTGGTAAGTATTCCCATGCAGTGATTTCTTAATTTGACCTTATGTCTCTGGGTTGGTCATGAAAGCTTTGATGGATATTGACTACTCTCATCTTGATTGTGTTTTTAATTACAGGGCAGTAAGAGTCAAGCAGGATAGCATTTCAGGTGGTTGGTGTGGGAATAAAGCAACGTGATAAACGGAACCCTTGTAGCTCACTTGGGACGGTGGCGAGATGTTACTACATTATGGTGGGAGAAGCTGCCAAAGGAATACTACAGTACAGTTAAGTTAGTGACATGACCGAGTGAATTCATTAGTGGGAATGGTGTATTCTTGTATCTGCTTTTCCTTACAACTGCCGGGGGAAAATACTTGGGTAGAACAAGACCAGTGGAAAGAAGAGAGGAGGAAAAGAGACTTCGAAGATCTGGTGCTGAAATGCAGCTGTGTTCTGGATGGGTTTTACTGAATACTGGCAGTTTGCTGTCAGTGGTATACTCCTGATGAAACATCTTCATGTAGGTGCTGTCTGTGTGCACCTGACTGTTGGGTAGGTTGGAAACAAGTGAAGGAAAGGACAGATGTACTTCTGTCAGGTGTAGGCTGCTGTGCAAAAGGATTCAATCAAGGCAACAGCTGCCTTTGGCAGAGGATATATTCTCAGTTACTGGTGTTTTTACAGGCAAATAGCAATAAATGGGGGTGTTTGAGATAGAAAAATGCATTGACAAAGATGCCATCTTTGAGCTTCCAAAGAAAAACCAAAGTGAAGAGCTGGAGGCTGCAGACAATGCAATATTTTCTTAAGTATACACAGAGCTGTTGTCTGACCTATTTCTGTTTATCAGCATCTTTGTTAGGAATTATTCTGCTGAGAGATCTTGTAATTTTTGTCGTTAAGGGGAGATAATAAGATGACCCTGAAGTAGGAGTGGCTTAGAAAAAAAACAATACCCTTAAACAGTCAAATACACTCCTTGTAGCAGAGGGCATACTCATGATCAAGGGTGTGAAGGTTTATGCCTGCTTCTGTCAAAAAAAGGGGTCTCTGGTTGAGCTGTACCAGGGTGTGTGCGATGACCTCTGTCTGCTGGGGTGGCCCAGTGCCATGGGTGAGACATCTGGGCATTAAGAGAAGCAGGGTGAGCATTAAGGAGCTCTCAAGGAAATAAATACTCTGTGTGAAAACCCAAGGATGGAAGAAGGGGGAGAATTAAGAATTAGAAAAGCAGCACTGCATCTTTTATTATAAAAGCTTTTTCTACCCTCTCAGCTCTGTTTCCTCTCATGTTTGTTAGAAGTAGGGTTACAGTGTTTGGGTACTGAGGAGGTGAGAAGGTTACTATCTCAATTTTTAATGTGTTATAGTTGAAACAAATACACCTGCAACAGAAATGCTCATTGTGGCTTGAAACACCTTCATGTTGACCTGGAGAACTTCTGGTGTGAGGGCATTTGTGTCTGACATCTAGATTCACAAACAAACTGAATCTGAAATCTCTCAGTGCTGAATGGTGCACCAGAAGCATGTGGCTTCAAAGCACAAAACTTGCTCCAAATTTCATTATGAACCAAACCAAAACACCAAAGCGTGATCATCTTAGGTATGTCTGGCAGGGTTTCTACTGAGACAACTATACACTGAGGCATCCAACTTTGTTCAGGTGCCATGTCACCTGAAACTGGTATGAAACCAGTATGGAGGCAGGAGGGGGATAGCCTGCAGGGAGATGCCATCTGCACCACAGGCTTCCTAGGTGCTGCAGCCAGGCCTCTGGTTTAAAGAGTATGATTTTCTTTTAAACATGATAAAAATGATGTGCAGGATGTATTTTTAAACAGAGCATGTTTGTTTTGCATCCCTTTGGCAGAGAGTTTGTATTGGTGTAATCACTGTAGCTAAATTGTCTTTTCTGTCTCACACCCATTATGCAAATGTTATATTACATCCGTATGTGTTTTAGTTTTGATTTTTATTTTGTACAGAATCAGGCATGGTTGCATTGGGAAGCAGGTGTTGCAGTGGTATTTGAGGCACTTTGCTGCTACATGGGAAGGGGGATGGAGGGGTGGACAGGGAGAGGAAGATGTTGAAGATTAGGCGGTGCCTGCTTTCTGTCCCTGTGCAGGGGGTGGTTAAGCAGCCACCTGAGCCTCAGCTTCTGGCAATGGAAACATCCAAAGGATATAATTGTCTGCGGTATTAAAATGCAATGCTTGAAAGTGTCTCACAACACAAAGGTTTACTAAACATTGCATTTGGAGAACACTGGGAAATGCTCAAATGGCCCTGGGTGTGTATTTGGATAATGGGAGCACAAACTGGATTCTTTGTACAGGATTTTTGTCCCTCTGCTTTCCTATTTAACGCCTATGTGTGTCTCTAAATAGTGGTTAATGAAATAAACTCTGAAGCCTCTTTGGATGCTGTATCTGACAAAAGCTATTTTACATCTTAATTAAAAATCCTGCCTGTGTTTTTACTCCAGTTTTTTGTAATATTAGAAAAGCTGATCCAACATGCCTTGCATGTTTTTCCTGTTACATTATGCCCTGAAATTTTTGACCTCTAGGTTTTCATAGTAGACTGTAAATTATGTATGAAAATGTTCTGTATTGTTACCATATGAACTTCATGGAGATGTGGTGTCTTGAATTCCTTGGTTTGGTGTTGAGATTGGAAATGTTTCCACGTGTATCCCCAAACTCACAGCAGTATGCTATTTTGCACTTGCTTGTACTGAAGATAACTTTTGTCTGTGCAGGCAGAAACCCTGGAGTTGCTCTTAGCCAGTTTAAGATAATGGATCACTTGAAAGAATGTTGCCTAGTATTTATTGCTTCTCACCAGAGGATAATTTCAATAAGAGTTTATCATATTTATTCAGCAGCAGACTAATAAATTCAGATTTGTTTAAACAAAGACTCAAGGAAGAACCTGCTAAACGCTTATGGTTATATTCATGGCAGGCATAAGCTACTCCATTTTACTCAATGTGCTTGTACTTGCTTATGTCAGCAATTAATTTGGCTCTTAATATCTTATTTTCATCACATTTTTTTCTTCTGGGTACTGCAGTTATATTCATCCCTGATGTAAGTCTACTGTGGGTAATGACATCTCTGATGCTGTTTGTCTGTGGAAGGTTTGATTTGTTGTTGTGGCAAAGTCTAGATAAGGAAAAATGCTATTGCAGGAAGGAATGATCTAATATGCTGAATTTGAATCTGGGAAGGTCTTGAATACGAGTTCTCCTGTACTGTGCTTGTGGCTTTGAACAGTTGACTCAATCAGAATTTCCCCCCCATATTTAAATACAATAAAGTATGGTGTTTGTGTATGGAAAATGTGTGTGAGTACATTTGTACTTTGAGATTTTTGCCAGGAGTCAATCTAAAAATGAAGAAACCAGGAGTGAAATGAGTGGTCAAACGATGCCTGGAAGCACACATGAATGGGTGAGAGGCACATTTTGACATAATAGGAGCTTAAAGCTGTATGTTAATCTCATATAATTTGCTCTGCCTCTGTTTGGCATTGCTTGTGGAAGCCAAATGGATATTATTAAAAACAAAAGCTTTCACCCAAAATGAAATTTCTTGCACCAAAGTTTAATTTGCAGAGCCGTATCCTTTGTGGGAGGGGAGATAGTCTGAGTAGGTAGAGTATATTATGTCTGGTGGTATCCAAATTTTTCTCTGCTGTGGGGTGTGTGTGATTTAAGTGTCTCTGCATGTTCAGAACTAATGTTTGTATAGATCATAGGTTTCATTTATGTGCCTGCACATACAGACACATCTTAAACAGAATTGAATACACCATGACTTGCTCTGTTTTGCTGGTTGTCATCCCACCAACTTGCCCTTTCTTTACTTTTAATCATCTTTACTACTAGATCACTGCAAACTCTCTGAAGTAACACGCACTGTGAAAACGAAACAAACACTCAGAGGTTAGAGTTAGTTGGTCTTACAGAGCACAGGCACCACAACTCAGACACATGAAAAAATTCAGCACATGAAAGAGGTTGGTTTTGCAAGCTTTATTCTTGACTCTTTGGTAAATCCATTTCAGACCTAGCCAGAGCAGTGGCAAGAGCAGCACAACCTGACCCAGGAGTCCTGTGCCCCTTTTTGTGCTGGGTGGTTTAACTGATGCTTGTGCTCTGCCAGAGATTTTGGTATTCACAGAAGATCGTGATATCTTAGGAAGCTCAGTGAAAGTCTCGTGTTTGGACCTGCAGAATATGGAGGGTTAATAATGTTTAGGAGGAAAATGTAATGGATGATGACCTTTTCTGTGTAAAATTAAGCAAAGGAATGCCATGGTTAATAACCTGAAAAGGCCTGCTAACAGTTGTTGACTTTCTAGGATATGTTTGCATGTGTTAGTGGTTTCTGTTCCATCACAAATGGATTTCTCTGTGTCCTGGGAGTGAATCATAATTTTTTTTCCACTTCGTTTTTAGTTAAAAAATAAAAGAAAGAAAACCCTTTTATACTAGTGGTTGGAAAGCTGAGGAAACCATAGGAGATAGGTAAACTGGTAAAGATTATTGAACCAAGCAATGGAAGTGACAGATTCTTGTGCCTTCAAAACCTTGACAAAAAAATTTATTAATATGACAAATATTTTGGTTTCTTAATGTGATCTACTCTTGCACTGTAAATGATTTTATGTGGCACTATGCTTTCTGAAATACAGAGTGAACAAAGCAATTGGTGTATTCATTTCTGCCATTAGCAGTAGCGTTTGAAGTCCAGTGCTGAGTGCAAGCTTAAAATTATTGGCCAACAAGAGAGTAAGAGAAATCTGGACAATTTTTTATGACTTAAAGTCTTCCAATATATATTTAAAACACCTGGGCATGTGTGTCTGTGTAATCTCTAGGCCCCAAGTGGTTGTGTGCCTGATGACCTTCTGTAGGCAGCACTTACTTGGCAGCCTCAAAGATAGACTTGCAGTTACTATTTGATGCACGGATGTTAAAGGGTTTTAATTGCTTTTGTGTCTGGACTGGTGGCAGGGCTCTGTGGTTGTTGTTTGCATGGAATTTATGCTAGAAGGTGGATATCAAAACTGAAATGGTGTTATGCTGGGGCTCATGGATGTGTAGATTGTACAAGACGGGGCTCTTAACAGAAAGCTGCTGGTTTTGGCTGCATCTGCCCTTCTCCTGGGAAGGAGAGGTGAGAGCATGTGGTGTTCAAAGCTGGTACTTTTTATTCCACCTGATGTGATCTTGCAGGACCTCTCCATTAAAATAGCCAGAGGTGGTTTCAAATGGTGCTCTCCTGTGTTGTCAACAGGGAGTGTATCACATCACCAAGTTGTCTGGAAATACCCACTCCCTCTGTCTGCACTGCTGGGGGAGAGTGGGTGTTTGATGAGAGAAGCTGGAGTTTGGCTGGCACTGCTTCAGCTGCTGCTCTGCCCAGGAAACAGCAGTGTGCCTGCATGGCCTGGAATGGGGTGGGAAGTTGAACTTCCTTGCTATTCAGGGCAAGACAGTGATGGAAACTGAAAAATTCAGTTTGCATCTATCAGTTTGGAGTAACTGTTTTATTTTGAGGATAAGGACAAGGAAGATAACTGGGTGCTTTGGCAAATTGTATTTGTGCTGGTCTTGGAGTATCAGATGTTTGGCACTCCTAAAAGCACAGGGACGTTGAGGTCTGTATGTAGCTTTAGTTCTAAATGGAGATAGCAAAGATAAATGGCCTGCGTGGTGTTTCTGTAGAGATACTTTGTGCACTAACCATGTCAGTCTCACTTTAAGGTGGAGGTTACTGGCTTTATGTGGGTTTTGGCCTTCATTTGTTAGCATGGGACTGGGGAAGGTGATATTGAAATTGGAGAGCACTGTCCTTGGGCCTGGGAACCTCCTCTCACCTAGTGACTGAAATCTGGTGTCAGGATTGTAAAGGGAGATTTTAATGGCTATGCAGCTGGGCAGCAGCTACCAGGAATACTGTTAATGAGTGTTTATGACCCTTCCTGGTGCCTTCAGTGGTTTTGGTGCAATAAATGGACACCTTTTTAGTGCTAGTTTGAAAAGGGACAAACTATTTTTGTTCTATTGGTCCTGATTTGCACCAAGCGTGCTGTGACCTCTGCCAGTCTCCATGCATTAACAAACTTCTTAAAGGTTTTACAGACATTTTCCATTAGCCACACTGTAGCTGTTGCCATGAATATTTAATGACAAGAGCTGTACTTTTCATTACTTTTGTTCCTTTTTTCATTGCTCTGCTTCCACAAAAGTGGATATTTGCCCTCACAGACCAGGTGGTGGCTGCATGTCCTGCACACCCCACTTGTACCTTCCCCTTCAGTTTTTATCTGCAGTTTAGTAAGGCCCTAAAATTCTCCTCCTCCTCCTCCTGGCCCTCCTCCATAGCCCTCAGGGAGCGCGTTGCCCTTTCCAACAGGATTTGCAATTGAACTTCACTGAGCACAATGGCTGTCCCATGCCTCCCCTGGGCACCAGGGAATGAATTCCCCATGCTTCATGGGTCGCTGGGCCTTCTTTATCTGCAACAGAAACAGAGGAATGCCTACAAGATAGAGTCACTTCTGAGGGTACACATGGATCTGCATTGTCTGGGAAACCCTCTGACTTTTAATTCTTTGATGAGGTAACCACGTTCTTCTGATTTGTAGCCCAAGTCCTCTTTGGTGGTAATTTGTTCGATTAATACTTTTTCCCTTGTCATCTTTCTATGTCCATGTTGGCTCCTGTTCCCCACTACCTGTGCACGTCCACAGGCTGTGTTTTGTTCTCAAGGAAGGCTGTCTTACATTTTCCAGGAGGAAGAATAATGCATGCCCAGGATACCCAGCTGCATGGGGCAAAGGTGGAGGTGTTATGACTTCAGGATAAGTTTTGCTAACTGAGTGAGTTATCTGCTTAGCTACAATTGAATGTTTCCTAAACTAATGTGGAACAGCCCTGCCGTTGCTGCAGCACAGAGGGGTTTGTGTCCCCAGCTGGCCCGGTGGAATTGTAGGATGGGTGATGGAATTTGAACTGTGCAGCAACTCTGTGTCAGAGCTGGGGGCAGGACATGGGCCCCTGCTACATCTTTCTATGTATCTGCTTCAAAACAAATATGGGAGTGAAGCTCTTGAGTTTGTGTTATGCGAACTGTGGTCACTCTTGAATTGATATCCGTATGTGCATGTGCTGGTTAATGTTTAAATAGCCAAATCTATTGGAAAGGTCCAGCAAGCCCTTTGTGCAGAAGCAGGTTTCCACCCCTGCTGTGTTGTGGTGGTGTGCTTTAGCAGCCTGTGCCTCATATTTGGGTTTCTGAGGTTTCAGGGACACAGAAGGGCTGTAACCATAGTGTGCTTCTGCAGTTATCTCAACTATGGTCTGTGCTGGCATAGGTGGGGTAGGATGCTGCATGTGTTGTCTATTCGGAGAAGCTTTGTGCTGGTTGAAGATATCTTCCTACTGGGGTTTGTATCAGTAGGTCTCTTTCTAACTGTTAATTTAGATGTAACTTTTTATAGCCAAGTTATAACCACACATCCTGGATTAGTTTGTATGCCATCTCTTAGTGTGAGGCTAGACCAAGGATTAGAAAAATATTTGATGGACAAGGAAGGCTTAAAGGCAAAAGGCTTTTCCTTCACCATCATCTTTTTGACTGGAACAGCCACAATGCTTCAATCTCCAAAACTTCCTGCAAACTCCAGTCTCTGTAGTTCTGACACTGAGCTAAACCTGATCAATGGAGAGTTTGAAACCTCCTGCTTTGCAAATTAGTTCCTGAACCCTATGGTCACAGTCATTGTGGGTGTCATAACTGCAGGGGCCAAATGTGCCCAGTGTCTCTTCCAGGTTTGCTTTTGCAGGATGTGAAAATTGAAACGTTCAGGTCTGGAGGCAGGTGCTGAGGAGCACGTGGGAATGGAGGACTAGGGCTTGACAGGCCAAAGCACTTCTCATTGCAGCCTGCCTGGAGTGATGCTGGTTTGTGATGACAGTGTGATTTGGCTTTGCAAAATCTACTTAAAATTTTGCAATTGCTGCACAGGTAGGTAATAGCTTTGAGGCAGCAAATGCATTTGTTCTGTCTTGCAGACCTACCACTCTACCAGCCACAGCTGCTCATTGGAGCAGTCACAGACATGTAGGGAGTGAGGGGATGGGGTTGCTCGGTGCCACTTTGCCTGGCCCCCTGCATCTTCAGGTGAGGAGGAAGAGAGAGATGATGTGCACAAGACTTTTTCAGGAAGAAAGGGAAATGCTCCTGGTGTCCTGCAGGCATGGAAAAGTGAGCAGAAGTCAGAAGGAGTACTATTGGTGAATATTTAATCCTGGCTTCAGGTTTCACTTTCTAAGAATAAATAAGAAAATGTTTCTTAGGTGGATAATGTTGAAGAAGTGTTAAGCATTACTGGAAAGCAAGTGATGGCTGTATTGAGCTTGCTTTTTTCCGATGCAAAAAGCTTTTGTCTTCTTGCAAGTACTCCCCATCACCTATGGTATGCTTCCATGCCAAATTAAACTGTTGTAAGTAGTCTTACTTCTTTTGGATTTAGGGGGTGAGAATCTCTGCTTGATCTCTTTGCCTTCCTCTCTGCACTGAGAAAAGAACTGAGGCTGGGATGCACTTATTTGGAGGTGAGCCTGGCTGCTGACTTGTCAGCAAAGGACTGCTAAACCGCAGTCTCTGAATTGGACATGTATAACAAAAACATTACTAAAAAGCTCCTCTCTTTTTAAGTACCTTGGTAAGACATGCATTGGAAATATCCAGGCTTCCCCACTCTTCCCTGTTCTGTCCCTGGGGGAAAGTCTCTGATTGCTTAAATTTGGATTTCCCTAAAGGAGAGCTTACAAGCAATTGGGACACTTCCATCATTGCTCTGGCCTTCTATTCAAGATAATATTAAAAGACATCGTAACATCACAGTGTCAGAACAAACAAAGCACTATGTAATTTTATCCCATATTAATGCAGAGCGTTGCAGATGGTGCTATCATTAGACAGCAATCTATAAAAATGGCCCATGAGACAAAGCCCTGGCACAATTATTTATTCTTCAATTATTTATTCAGCCCTTTAGGATGTGTAATACTGACAGACAGCACAGAATGCACTGCCTACCAATTTGCAGATCTTGACGGAGTCCTCTGTCATCAATGGAATAAAACATGTATGGGGGGAGGGTGATGTTGCATGGCTTTGAATTTTATTTTTTGTTTATTTTCCTGTTTATTCAACAACTTTAAGGCTACCACTTTGAAGCAACCTCATCCACCCTGTTGTTCATCTGTTTATTTCAGTTAATTTCTAGGAAGATTCAGTGTTCTGAACCTGAGGTTTTTAATCTCTTGTGTGCTTGGAGCCAGGGGTTGATTTCCCCGCAGAACTAACATCAGCTGGCCAGCCTTGCAGGGCAGACTAATTGAGTGGGTGCCTACTTTCCTGCCAGCCCTGTCAATCCAGGGAGCTCTGGTCTCAGCAGTTGACAGCGCTGCGTGTTCTGCACAGACCCACTGGTTTCCAGTTGGATTAATGGGTGAAGATGCAGACTTGTTTGGTTAAGACTCTCTCACCCAAGATATGGCCTGGTCCTGACAGCTCTTACTATTGCAGTGGCATTTTCAGAGAGGAATTTAACCTCTTGATGAATTTTTACTGTTGCTTTACCATCAAAGTGATGTAAAAAAGTAAACACTTCCATCAAAAGTAAAACACTTCCATTGAAAGGAACACATCTGCCTCTAAATGTATCTTTGCCTCCTCTGTGATAGGACAAATATTTCTGATTGCCCAGTAAACCAGAACTGGGAACTGATCTGGTTTAAAGCTAGGGACTGATTCAGGTTTAGGCTCTAAGTGACAATGAAATTGCTTAAGTGTCATTTTCCAAAATGGCTCCTATTAATCAGAAAAATCCTCCTAAGCAGCTGTATTAATGAACAATAACATTAATTCCATAGGATTTTAGAGTCCAAATAAATAGCACATTTATCTGTCACTAGTGTCTGCTTTCTCTTTCTTGTGTGTCTTGGTTAAGTTCATCTCTTTGACATCCATATTGTCAAAGACCCTGCCTTTGTACTGAAGCATACCTTAAACTGCCCAAAGCATACCTTATACTGCCCAAAGGCATCCTATATGTTTGGGGTTTTTTATAAAATGAATCTATAATGTTCCATTGGGAAGTCTCCCCTCCTTCACCACAGAGCTTGTCTTCACATCTGTGATAAAAATGAACAATGGCCCTTTCACTCAGAAACACTATTTCAGTTATTTATAGATTATATTAACTACATGTCTTTAAAACTGTAAAATCCAGCCCCGCACTTTTATTTGATGTTGAGTAATTCTAGCAAGTCCTTTGTATTAAGCTGGTAAATTTTGGCCTGGTGTAAGTAACCTCCTAATTTCTTAATTTAGTAGTAAATCTAAAACAAATGCCTTATAACTAACAAGATAAGTCTCTAATTAGATTAGTTTGCAATTTCTATGTGCCTCTTTAGAGTGCCAAGTTAGCTAGTTTTTTTCTTGATGAGATAGGATCTCATGGTCATTTGCTTAATTTAAATAATTTCTTAATTTTGACCTAAATCCTGCTCTGGATTTTAAAAGTAGATGGAGAAAACGTGTATGTGTTCTGTATCTCAGCCCTGCAGGCAGCTGGAGCTGCCATTGCTTGGCAGGACATTTAAACTGTGTGGGAAGGAGCTGGGGGCTGCTGTTGTCACTTGTTTAACCCAGGTAGCACCCTTGGCTTCTCACTTTTACCTGGGTCCCCTTCCCTTTTCCAGCCTCCAGGACTGAGGCTTTGCCTGCTTCAGCATTCCTGAGGCAGCAGGTCCTGATCCAGGCTGTGCATGTGTGGGGCTGCTCCAGTGTCCTGTGCGTGGGACGTTTTGTGTGTGCTGGGCCCTGGCGGCTCGGTGGGGCTGTGCTGGGCACGTGCTGGTTGTGGTGGGAGACCAGTGAACCCAGTGTGGGAGGGGAGCAGCCTGACACTCTTCCTTGGCTGCCAGCAGCTTGTGTCCAGGTGAGCTTTCCTGCAGGAGTGAGCTCACCTGCTAGGGTAATTTCACAATTTAATCCATTTTCAAATATCCCCCATTGTGTAGCTCCTAGTTACACAAGCAGAAAAGGGAAAAGCCTCATCTTATTGCTTTGGGCTGTTTTTTTCTCCTGTGGTGTTTTTAGATTTGAGAAGCCCCTGGAGTGACTGGGACAGTAGGGAAAAGGGGCAGGTAGTGGCCATGGCTGTGCCCAGGCCCACTTTTCTCATTGGAATGGAGAATATCCCCTTTCTGGAAAGTCACTTCCCAGTAAAGCCACCAAAGCTTCCTATCCTCACCCTCCTGTTAAAAGAGCAACTAAATTTAATTCAGTGAGGGTGACTAAAAGAGCCAAGAGCAGTTCCCCAAGCACCATTTTTGGCATCTCTGTCCCTTAGGAGAGCTATGCCATGGCTAATCCCCAGGGTCCTCCTCCCACCCACCTTCCCGGGTTTGGGAGGGGAGCCAAAGCCGGATCCTTGGGATGTGACGCTACTCTGAAATACCAATTGCTACGGTTGCCCAGGTCTGTTTGTCAGCACTATTCAGTGCTGCTTAATCCCCTTTTGTGTCCACTCTGGAAGGCCAGCTGGGATTTTTCAAGTTGGTTCATGCTATATTCACAGCCCTGAGGAAAAGAAAGGTGAAACCACAAATGGAAAGATGTTGGGTGTGGAGATGTGTGTGCATATGTGCCTGGCCTTCATGAGGTGTTCCCATAATGTTAAGAATATATTTGACTGATGCTAGTAACTTAAGTAAATCAAAAAAATTAGCAGTAAAGTCTGAAAAATCTCTGCTGACATGCAGGCTTTAACACAGGCAGTTGTGCCAAAAGATCCAGAAAAGGCTTAATGGCAGGAGATAATGCTGCTGTGTCAGCACACATTTTCAGCCCTGGCTGTGAATTTCCTGGCTTTTGTGTACTTGAGTTAAACCCTGATGTTAGTAGCCCATCAGCCCCTCCAAATAAGTACCCTCAAATAAAGAAAGAATCAAATCCCAGCAGTTGGCTACTTAGTGGGGGAGACTGGTGGGTAATAGCGTGTTCAGAGGCATGAACCTGATGAGTGCTGAGAGCAGTGTTGCAGTTGATGAGTGACCTATTATACCTGCAGTAGTTTGGGTCAGTATGGATATTCCTGGCATTCCTGGCCAGAAATTCCCAGAAAAATATCTTTAGTTCATGGATCAATAACTAGAGCTAACAAGACCGAGGGAGTCAGAGGTGCAGCCACCAGTAATCTTTGTGCTGTTGCTGATAGTGAAATGTGTGTGCTAAAAAAAAAAAAAAAAAAAAAAAAAAATCTTTCTTAAGCAATTGTTTGATTATACTTTTAATGAATGCAGGCTGCAGCCAAACACTTTCATGATGATTGCGTAATGTAATTACTGTAGCAATTTATCTATGGCTTTTTTATATTTTGCTGTCAACTCCTTGCACCCTGCAAGTTGCCAAGGGGGTCATGTGCTCCAATAATCCCTATTATGTCCTGGGTGCTGGAAGTGCCACATGAGCTCCTAGGAGCATGGTAACAGTGGCACCCAGGGCATTCACTGTCTAAGGCAACATGATCTTTCTGACAGCACCAAAACAAGAAGACAGATACTGGAAAGAATAACAAAGATACCTAGCAACATTTCAGTGACAGCAGGATTTGATTTTGAGACTCAGAGTCTGTGCTGGAATCCATTAGGTTCTGATCCCCAGGTGTCCTACTCCCTCAATCTCTTCTAATAAGAAACATTCAAGGGAAAGGGAAATCTCTCTCTTGAACTTGAAGCTGTAACTGGTGTGTGAGTGAATCTATCTAATCCAACAAAGCGGGGACAGGGTTTATCTTCTGCCTCAGCCAAGCCCCTTCTCAGTGTCTGCAGTGAGGAAAAGTACAAAAGTGCAATGTTCTTGGTAATCCATGCTACGTGTGTGCCTTGGAGTACTGTTGGGACAGCCGTGCATTAAGTGTGGCCTGTTCATGCTATTGGCAGCTTGTCTGTGCTCAGCCATCCTGCTGGCCCCTTCTGAGCACTGGGCCTGGTGCATCCACCCCAGTGACTGTTAAGGTTTAGTGTGGTTGGAAGCATGGCCTTGAGTATCATCAGATCTGCTGACCAGATAAACTAGAGACATGAAATGTTAGAGGTATTTTGGGCAAGGTGGGTTGTCTGGATTTGTGTGATAGTTGTTAGAGAGAAATGCGCACTCTGGGGTTTAATTCTTCCCCTCCTGATGTGGCATTAAAATAGGTCAGATGACTCAGGCCCTAAAGCTCCCCCATGAGCACTGCAGGGAAGAAGAGATACCTAGTTCAGATTGTAGTTACTTGAAGAGGATATAGCTTGTACTTGGCTTAGATGAATATGGGTTTAGACTTGTGCTTAAAACTAATCTTAGCAGAAGTGGTGCTTTCATAGAAGAACAAATGTTACTTCCACTGCCTGTGGAAAAGCTGCATACTCAGGTTGTCTTGAAAATGAACAGCTTTTTTTTTTTTCTTCACTACTTTTGGATGTTGTACTGTGACAAGGTACCATTCTGCATATTTTTTTGGCATTGGAAATTCCACAGTTGTGTTTACCCTTGCAGCAAACATACCCATGGGCATGTACAACCACCCATTTGCCCTCTCCCTTGGAACTGTCACAGTGCCCTTGCTGCTAAAATGGTTTTGTGGCAAATGGTCTGTAGAGTTAAGAGTGAGGTCATCTATCTGTTTTAAGTCATGGATTCTGTAAGCATGTTTGATTTGCAGAGCTGATGTCTAAAAAGACCTGATAACTCTGGTTGCATACTGCTTACCATTATGAGTGATGTGTGCAGTCCACTGTGAGGACACAGTGCAGGGCCCATTAATTACAGCTTACTAGCTTCTGCCTTTTTTTAGGAGGGTCTGAATGGTGTCGTTAATATTTATACTATGGTGATTGGAGATAGGAGCAGGAGATCTGTCCACAATCACCTTTGCCCCCTCTATCCAGATTGCTGAACAGAGCCTTTGGTCCTACTTCCCTCCTCCACCTTTAGTGAAGAATTTTGCCTTACACCATAGAACCTGACATGGGTTCAGGTAAAACCAGTTGTGCACCAGACGTAGCCAAAGTAAAGTGACTGCCACACTTCAGTGCTGAAAGTGCTTCTGAAAAGCTCCTTTTCTATGAAAGGCAGTTTTTTGTGTACACAGCTGACTTTGGAAGTTGTGTTTTACAAGTGTCCTGTGCTCCTCATTCAGATCTATAGTTTGAAGAGGGACTGATGAGGCTGACCCAGATGTTCAGAGGCTAGTGCAGCTGCTGCAAGGTTTTGGTCTGGAAACCTTCAGCTACATTTCACCCAAGGAGTTGTAAAGTCCTTAAACCACCAGCACTGTCAAGTGGTAAGAAGGAAATGGAGCATCTTCATCACCTCTTCTTTTTGTGGGACTAGTACAACCTCTTACCTCTGTGAGTCAAATAATCACCTTCTACTTATTTTTCTCCAGTGGGCCTCCGACTTCTGCAGTTGTACAGTACTGCACATAGCTGCCATGTAAACATACAGGTAATGGTTTCAATAAAATCTGAATACACTAAATTTGAAAGTGAAGTTTATTCCACATTAATATGCTGGTTTATGCTGAAAACACAATTTGGCCCATTCTTTCTTTGAGTTTTTAAAGAAGGGAAATGTCTATTACCTCTGCAGTACTTCAAATAATGCTAATAAGAATAACAGCTAAAATAAGGGGTATGCTTTGTCAGTGGTTTGTTGGCATACAAGAGTTACTTTTTGCACAAAAGAAGGAGAAAAGTTGGATGAAGCTCTGTCTTTGAAGATTTCTCGCAAAGTTGTGGTTTTCACTCTTGGCTTCTGTATGGTTTATTGTCCTTCTCAGGGTGATGGTGGTGGATATGTGTTTTTCTGATTGCTCCAAGGTATGGCTGGTAGCCTGCCTGTGAGCCAGCTCTGAATTCTGCGGGGCAGGATTGCAAGTAAATAAACGCAAGTAAATAAAAATATTTTTTTTAAAGTGACAGCAAAATAAAGTGAAATTTTATAAAGGACATGGGAGGAAGCAGGAATAAGGATGCACTTTTCTCAGTTTCTCCTTCTCCACAAGGTTCTTTTGGATTGTGAAATCTGATGAAAAAGATGATACAGGAATGTTATAGTGGGTCCACAGTGCTACACTTCCGCATTGGGCCACAGCTATTGGAAAGCATCTCACTGAGAGACATGGAGAAAATTGTAGCCTCTCATAACTACATTGGCTGCTTGGAAAAATGTACCATTTAATGGATATAATATTACAGAGCCTTAAGGGTGAGCCAAGGTATATTGTTCAATAGCTGAATTCTGTCATATACAAGTCTTCATTTTGGAGATGCTTTCAGACCATGTGGAGAAATATCCAATAAAGGTTTTAATCTGTAGGAAGCTGAATTTCCTTTGTGTTGTGTAAGACTTATGTGCCACTTAAATCTCATGTATCTGTCAAAATACTTCATAGGTGAATTGAAGTAGCGCCTTGGTTTCATGGTGACCCCCTGTTTGGTGATAGTTTCCTTCCTGGGAACATCACAAGGAGCAGAGGTGTCAAGTGTTTTTGTTTCACTTGGTCAGCCACTTACCTTTCAGTAACATCCTTTTTCTCAGACCTCTATGCTAAATCAAGAAAAACCAATCCATCTGCAGCTGGCATCCCACAGGCTGCCTCATGCACTCCATGCAGCACCTGTGTGCTACAGGAACATAGAGCAGAAGTTGAAAGGGACCTCATTCTCGGTCTGGCAAATATGTGGTCTAGACAATATTCCCCGCACCCTGTCCAGCCAAATCCTAAACACATCCAATGCTGGGGAGTCTACCAGTTCCCTGGGGAGATTATTCCAATGACTGGTTGGCATGCAGGATGCTTTGAAACCAGTCATGAGAGTTTGATTTTGAGGAAAATCAGGATGTGAGTGAACAGAGGCAGTTGGGTGGGAGGGGGAAGCAGGCCAGCCTGCCTGCGTGGGCCGGTTGGGGTTTGAATGGGCTGTGAGTGGTGTGATGCTTGTGGGAGGATTGCAGCAATAAGGGCTTCAGTATCTCTGAAACAAGAAAAGAGTCTGGTGTATTGTGCTCACGTTCCTGAATAAAACTATTTTACAGTCATTCTGGTAAAAGGTTTTAGGGACAAAGAGAAAATGGGAATGTTTCTATTCTCTTTTTAAGGATATTCTATTTGTGTTAATTCCTTTGTGTTACATTGAAGGGACTATCCTGGCAAAATTTCATTTGAAAGGATTATTTTAGAGTTTAAATGCATTTTGCCAATCCCTTCTTTCTTTGCTTCACCTCCAAGAAGAGCAGGAAAGTATACGCTAAAATAAATTTTGGCTTCCCAGCTATTTAGGGACATAAGAATAAAAAGAATTTTGAAAGAACTTGAAGCTTACAGAATGAAAAGCATTTGTTTCTGCAGTTCATTACAACTGAAGAAATATGTTATATTTACTTCCTGCTTTTCAGTTTGGGTGCGAAGTGCTCAGGTTTACAGCCTGGAAAAGGTAGAAGCTTGGCTTGCATGGCCATTCTTATTACACAATCTTGTCCAGCTCTCACTTCTCTCCTTGTTTACAACCCTTGTGAAGTTGTTTTTACTGAGATTTGATGTATGTAAATTCTGCTAAACAGTGATGAATTGAAAGTGAGGAATAATTTAGCACTTGATTTTGAGTAGTACTCTTGACACAGTGAAATTAGACTACTATTGCATTCTAATTTTAATATATTTTAAAAAGAAAGGAAGATAATTGACTGTTTCTCACTGAATTTTATAACTGGATTTGCAACTCTTAGTGGTTCCAAAGAGAAGTAAACTTGAATGATGCATGAGAGGATGTGATCTATGACTTTGGCACAAAAGAAGCAATGCTTACAGAGATACTTTAGTGTGAACAAAACTTCGCCATAGGCCATTCCTAATTTGTCATCCACTTGTGAACATACTGTGTTCTTGTTGTGATTGCTTATGAAGAGGTAGAAAAGTCAAGACTATTGGTATTTTTGGCTGTGACTTAACAGATAAGCTTGGCAGGGATTGAATACCACCTGTCCACTGTAAACCTAAAGCTATAGTTTGGGAGCTGTATATTCACAGGCAACTGGCTTTTCATTTTCTCTGGGTACTGATCTTGCAAAGTTGATTGCTGGTTTTGCTACAGCCCTCTTTTGCCATATGTGGAAATTACAGACCGAGGCCTTGCTTGTATAGCACATTTTGTTCTTAAAAATACTTTAAACTTGTTTCTTTCTTGATGTTCACCTGTGATACCTTTTGACCTTACAGTGGAGATGCAGCAGGAGCCAATAGCAGTTCTGATGAGAGAAGGCATAGCAGAAAACCCTTGCAGCAGTGATAGCACAGAACTCTTGCAGTGGTGACAGCAGAGAACTTTTGCAGCAGTGATAGTACTGCTAGAAGAGAATAGAATATTTCAGTATTTAAATCACAGGGTCATTCAAACAGAGGTGAAGCTTCCATGCTACCAAAAAAGGGGTCTCCTGGTAGGTAAACATAAGTATGCTGTTCTGAGTCAAATAAAATAGATACTCTCCTCTGTGTGGTCATGTTCATAAAATGTTTTCCTTATGGGAAGCTGCCTGAGATTCTACATCTGGTTCTGTCATTCAGTTATGGTGTTTCATGCAGCATGACAGATCTTTACATTGCCCAGATAGACAATTGACAGAATGGTTTTGGTGACTCCTTTTCTGAAAAGCGTTTTCTTCTGATGCAATACATTATCATTTTCTCCCCAAAATACGCACATCAGCACATTCATAAATGCACTCTTTAGCAAAAGAGTCATGAGAATACTGACTGATGTCCAAGAGATAGCATGCAGTTCATTCACTTGAGAAGTTTAGGAAATACCTCCTCAGCAGGAGAGAAACGTAAGAATGTAGCTTAGAAAGCCTGAAAACCACACTGACATATGCTTCTTGTTCAGCAGCCACCTTGCCTAACCACAAGGCCAAGATTTTCTCGGCTCCTTAGTCAGATCTGTGCAGAGTGGTGCTGGGATCCATAAGTCAAGTTTATTCAGTATTGTGGTTATTAAACTCCACTTGCCTTTCATTCTGCATTTATCAGAAAGATCTGTGTAAAGCTTGAGTAAAGAAACAAAAAAAATAATTTAATTTTAGTAGAAATTATTCTCAAAAAAACCCAGAATATAGAGGAAACTGCGCAAAGTATATGTTTGTTTCCAAGGAAAACAGTAATGAGAAGGAGTTAGGTCATTGTGGAAAAAAACCCCACATAAAAGATCTTTTAACAAGGACATGGTAACAAAGCTTATCTTCTTGGACAGCTTTGCCTAACAGATAAGGCCCTAGACTGGAAGTGGGTTCAAATCCCAGTTGTGCTGGAGAGTTTTTGTCAATTTAGACCTCTCAGTTTGTGCCCTTGTAATTTATTTATCCAAAGAGAAAACAGTGCAGTTTTCCGTACAGTTTTCAGTCTGTACTCTGAAAACTGTTCAGAGTAGAGATGAGGGTCTTGGATGCCCCCCTGGTGTGATGCAGGTACAGGTACCTGCCTGTGCAGGGACTTAGGGGCTGAGGGTTGAGCATGACAAGTGATCCTGCTCACCTGTATGTCCTGGCTGAGATACTTTCATCCTCCCTTGGCAGACAAGTTGTTACCAATCAACAGCAAAGATCTCGGAGACCTTACACAGTGTGAAATACCTCCCCTTTTCACCCCCAGTTTCAGAGAAAGTGAGTAACTGTATTGGTCACTTCAGTATGTTTGAGCCAAGGCCCAAATGCTGGTTAATTAAGCCTTGTAGCAGGCTTTTGGAGTGTCTAACCATTATCCCAGCTTTGCAGATGGTGAATGAAGCATAGGAAGGTTAACTGGTGTGCTCAGGATTATACAGCTCTGTGATCCATCCCAAACTACTCTCTTTGTATTCTTTCCTCTGTCTGAGCATGAGGATTAATGTATTTCATACTACCAAACCCAACCTATAAGGGCTAGGCCAGTGCTAGAATAAGGTTATCAAAGAGCTGGAGAATTGGAAGAGGTCTTACTTTCTGAATTGTGAGTCTTCAAAGAAAATGAAATCCTGTGTTGCTTCATGTTACAAAACCTAGATTTGCCAACTCAGTGCTGAACCAAACCTTAAGTGATGAGTAGCAGTGCATGCTTATTTCTCAGTTCTCAGTATAATATTGCAATCTTTGTTTTTGTGGTATGCAGAGTTTTCTGTAAACTGCAGAATTGCTATAATACTGCTAACAGTGTCATGAGATGTAGTGGAGAATGTGTTAGAAATGGGCAGGCACATGCTGGTGGGCTGAACTTATTACCACAATTGTAAACTGTGAGAGGATGAAAACAATTGAATGAGAGTCTCTTAAAATTTTACAAAGCAGATTTAAATTCAGCATCTAATGAATTTTCACAAGGAGCAAGCCCAAATGGAACACCTCAAAGCCTTCAGGTAAATCAAAATTTAAGACTCAAATTTCAGTATCCCACTGGGGAAAAACAGATTCTATGTATTTGCTGTAATTTAAAAATTTACTGCAAAACCCAGTTCTTCTTCCTTACCCCCTAGCCTTCCAGACCTATTTTACATCTCCAAAAGAAGCAGCAAACCACAGTCAGTCTATTGGGAAAAGCCCTACAAACCCAAACCACCAAACAATTGCTAGAAAAATAATTTTCCCTTCTAGATATCTTCAAGGTAGTCAGTGGGTCCAACAGTATTTGTGGCATCAGAAGCGCCTGCCACAGGGTTATCCTTGACCCTACTGCCTCACATTCCCTTCATGCATCTCTGCTTAACAAGCTGGAAAGCTTTACAGGGTGCCCAGGTACCTCCTGGAATTCTAACTGCTGATAAATCAAAGTCAAGCAGAGGCTTTGTGACCCTTCTATTTAAGTATATTTAATTTTCAAGTAGTGGTACTAGATTGTTGATAGTTATTTTTTCTTCAAACATTTTTTAAAAGTATAAACATTATTTAATTAATTTCTAAGTGAGAGAAGTAGTGGAAATCTGCATGTTCTGAAGAGAAGAAAGAGAATATTGTGGGTCAGTGAAAACTGACAAAAATAATGTTGTTCCATTTAAGAGCTTGTTAATTCCTTGGTTAACCAGTATGGTCCCAAACAAAATGTGACCACAACCTGTGTGTTCATATTGGCTGCAGCTTTTGGTATCACAGTAGTATGGGGAAAAAAAATTTTGTGTTGAGCATTGTTCAGAAGCCAGTGGTTAAGTTGTAGGCAACTTCAAAATGCAGTTACTCCCTACATAAAAAAATGTATGGTAGAGAATAGCAGCTTAACCATGTGGAGAAATAAAGCCAGAAGAGAGAATATGTTTTCAGTAGCAATTTAGTGCATGATTGATCCTACTGATAGCAGTAGTGCAGTGTTCATAGCTGAGTAAGCCCACCAGCAACAACTTGCTTAGAATGTGTGTGTGTTGGAAAAATGCAAAGAAAATAAAATAAATTTCAAGTAAAAATTACATTTGTATTAGAAAATCAACATGTTAGAGTTAATTCCCTTTCCAAAACTACTCTGTTTATGTGTTTATTTTGCCATTTCCTTTGACTCTCTTCTGTGTCTGTTTGTCCTGATATGTCTAGTACATCTGTTTTTTTTTAAATTAACACCTGAAAGGCAAAAAGAGCATTACCAGAGGCAGTTGACTTTGCCCCTGTGTGTTTATTATTAAATTGCCTGCAATGCTTCCTACGCTCTCACCCCTCCATTTCTCTGATAAGATAGTTGATAAAGTCATGCAGTGTTTTTGGCTGTGAGTGTTGCAGATGAATTGTCCACTGCCTGGTTTATACAGACAAGAAACCATTCAGAGGGCAGAGCATGGGGTAGCATGAGAGACTGGTCCCCCCCTCTGAGGACCTGTGGCTCTGCAGCAGGGCCAGCTCTGAAGGGCAGCATTGATTTGAGATGGTGCAGTTGTGTGATGTGGGTTGTGCACCCAGGGCATGGTTTTGCTCCAGTCATGCTTTGTGGTTGAGTTATGACTTGGGTGTTAGTGAACAAAAGCTTGTTTTCCCTGATGATGTGAAGGGAAGCTTGTAAGCTGAAGACTTCTACCATGTGGAAATTTGAATATGCAAGTTGTCAAAACCACATGGGAGTGGGTGAGATGTCCCTTTTTCACCCTGAGCACTCTTTAGCAGTTTCACATGCGCGTCTGAGCAGCCAGGGTGAGTGTAAGGATGTGTTCAGAATGGCTCTGGCACACGTGGGGAGTCTTTATGTACATCGTTTCCTCTGCAGCTCTCCTTCACTGTTTCCCTTTGTAACAAAGGTGCTCAGAGTAACAGGCATATTTCAGCATTGTAATATCAGCATCTTTGTATTGATTTATCCTTTTTCAGTGCACAGCTTCTTTTCCTATTCAAAACAAGGCAATGGCTCTTACCTTCCTTTCCATCCCTTGCAAAGAGTCAATTTGAAAATCATTCTGGTAACAGCACCGAGTCCCGCATTGAGGCAGCAGTAACCCTTTCCCTCAAGCTCCTTGTGCTGCTCTGGCACTCAAGAGAGTGGGTGCTCCTTCTTCTGTGCTCCTTGCCTACTGACCTTCAGAAGTGAGACCTCTGAGCTAAATTTCAGGTCCTACATGTTAATACCTGTATGCATAAACCTTAACATGGTCTGACAGGTTGATATCTGCAAAACCTGTCTTCCCAAGAACAGAAAGTGTTCACATTATTGGATGGAAGATATTCTTGAGCCTGATCCTTATTTGTTGGTCCAAAAAATTAAAATGTTGGAATAGTTATGACAACATATTGGAACATAGAATAGACCTACTGTTATCTAGAACCATATAGCCTTAACTTTGAAATAGCCTTTTGAATTTTCCCCATTTGGTTATATTTATATATTGCTTTTCTTCTAAACTTCAGTTTTGATCTGTTTTGTGCCAGGACTGGGTTGTTGTTGTTTGGTTGGCTGGTTTTTTTTGAATGACTGCAGTAGTTGTGCCAGGATTTCTGGATTAATAGTACTGCTTCAGTGTTTGTATAAGAGCCTGATATATTTCAGTTCCACTTGGGAGGATGCTGGTATCCAGCTTTTGAGCATATATTAAACCATCATTGTGGGTCATAAATTGTTGTAGTTTGTTCACAAAGTGCCTTGAGATTTGCATTCTCTGAACTGATAAAATGAGTGATTGTATTCTGGGTAAATTCAGGCTGTCATGGTGCTGTTCCTTTGAGGACTGGATGTTGCATGTTGGATTTTGCGTGCATGGTGTGTGAAACTAACCTTGTTTCATAAGAACTCGCTCCGCAGCCGTTTATTGTGAGGTGTTACCTTGTGGCCTGGGAGCAGCAGGTTGTTTCAGCTTAGTTGGCTCAGTGGCAGCAGTTCTCCTAAGACCGTGCTCTCAGGTCTAAAGTCCATGGTTTGCACAATGGGCTTTAGACTGCTTTCAGTTCCTTTTGTGTTGTTTCTGCTCCTTTTTACTCATTCATGACTGCCACATCATTTTTGTGCTGGGAAGAAGAAAGTGAGTTGTTTCCTTTGGGAGGTATCTTTCTGCCTGTAAAGAAGCAGCTTTCAGTATTTGTTTCCTGCTGCTGTACTTCTATCACTAGATCAGCTTCTGTTTTGCTTCTGCAGTCTCTGCTTTTAGATGTGCTAAACAGGGCAATGAGCTGTACAGACAGGACATGCTCATATATGCCTATTCTGGTATATAAAGTAAGCTTAAAGCTGCAGCATCTGGCTGATGGCCTTTGTGAGTGGTGGTTGTGTGCCACAGGCATGTCTCAACAGTAAGGTGCTCTGGTGAGTGCTGCTTCCATCAGTAATTTCTCCCGGTAGCTGTTTACAAGATGTGCTGAGTGAAATCTGTATATAAAAGTGTATAACATCTCTGAGTTGTATAAAGTACCTGCTGTCGAAGAGGAGTTTGTAGTGCTCATGTGCGACCAACCTCCTGTTCTACACAGTGAAAAGAGAGAGCAGCTCCAGAGGCTTGTGTTTCCCTCCTCAGGTTGGTATCTACATAGTTTACATCCATGCCACTGTGGACGTGGGCAGATGGAATACACTGGGTTTTGAGGAAACCCATCTCTTTTTCTTGACTCAGAGAGCCTGTAGAGCTGACTTACAGTGCTTGGCTTTCAGGTGTTTGAAGTTAAGTGTCAGGAAATCCATCCTAAATGTCTCACTTCAGCTGTGGATCCTGAACGAAGGTCAAGAACTTTAGTTAACACCTTTGTCTCTCATCAGATTATTTTAATGTATAAGCTCTGGGTATTGTGGCTGTAATTGTGCCTTATTTTGAGGCAATATTTAGTACCTTCCCCTTGCTTAGGCTAGTTATGCGTGTGAGTTGTTTACCCTGTTCAGTAGAGCTTTTCTTAGAGACGCACATCTAGAATGTGGGGAGCTTCTCAGAAAACGAACAGAAGGAGATTTCTGGAACGTCTCTTGTGAAGGAAAAGAAGCATTTTCTGTGAAGAATGTAGCAGGAATTAACAGACATAAAGCAAATTACCATCTGAAATGTTGAGCCTCTGGGAGGTTTCAAAAGACCAAAGGAGATCATGAGAAACACATTCTGCTAATGTAGGACACAGCTTAGTCCATGAAAGTTACTAATTTCTGGAAACTTCTTGTAATCATGTCAAACTCCTTACTAAACCATCTGGACTTCTTTCCATTCTTGGCTCAGTTAGTATGTGTAGCCTCTTTTATTTGGCATGAATAGTATGGGGGCTGAAACAAAAGACTCCAGAGAAGGCTAAGGAAACCTTCTCAAAGATCAATTTTATTAAGAGACCGTGAGAGACAGAGTTTTGCCCCACTTCGGGATTTTGCAGAATCTCAAGGAGCTAATGTGGCAAATAGTGAAGGAGCAAGAAACAGTCATGCTAAATTGGGTGCAGGTGCAAGGAGATAGCTGAACTTTGCCCAGAGTCATTTGGTGAGTCAGTGTGTATGTGCCTGCCTCCTAGCAGCACAAAATAACTTTAGAAGCTCAATTATCTAATCAAGATAACAAGGCATTTGAGGCAGGATCTTTCCTGTCTGGATCATTTTATTGGATCAGCTAAATTGTATGACTTTGTTAGCTGTAATGTGCCTCAATTGAAAGGTACAGCTCGTGGAAGAAGATGGAGAGGGTGGCCTGGAGTGAGCCACACCAAATTGCAAAATTCAAATCTGGATCTTGTGATCTCCTGAAATTACAGTAGTCTGGGCACACATCTGATCAAGTTGTTTGGCATATTTGGAAGTGTGTCTTTCTTTTTCCTCCAGTGTTGTTCACTTGTTCGAGATTAATCTCACTTTGGCTGGTTTCTCTCCTGCAGTTTGAAATGTCAGGGTAAGAATATTGGGAGGGGAGTTGCTGTGTCTGAGCTTAGGTGGATCAAAGATGTGTATGTATCTGAGCGTATGTGGAGATTTCACATCACATGGTATGGGAAAAGGTTCCATTTGGGAATGAGACAGGCAGCAGGTATCAACATGCCCAAATATATATTGACAAATGCATTTGATGTGCCTGTCAGAATAGAGCTTGTTCCCTGAGATAGAGGGCAGCTGCCTGCTGCTGACTGGAGAGGTGTTTTTGAGCAAATAGATCTCTGTCATCTTTCCATCTGGTAATGTGGATGTGCTAAATTGGTGGAAAGAAGTAGGAGGGAGATGCAGGAACCTACCTGCTAGTTGACAGTGTTCTGCCCAGTTCCTTTTCTCTCCAAAAAGCTTCCATCAGAACTGGTTTTCTTACCAATTCTAAAAAGTTATTAAAGTACCTGGAAAGAGAAGAGTTGTTTTCCTAGACACTATATCAAAATATGATCTATGTAGAACATTTTTGTAGTAATAAACCTAGTGTGGTCGTAAGCACCAATGGAAAGGCAGACACACTTCCCAAGGAAGCTTTCCCTTGTTTCCTGTAGTTTGTGATCTGCTAATTAGGTCAGTTGGTTTACTTAACTATAAAGAGATTTGTTGAAGTGCATGCTTGCAAAAAGAAGGCATGGCCATCTCCCTGCAAAAAGACGGTAATTCTGAACAAAAATGTTGCTCTTTCTTGATCCCTGATTTTATTTTTACCAGGTGACGTGATGCCTGCCAGTTCCCTTTGTAGAAACCTGTGTTGCTTTTAATAAATGCCAGAAGTCTGGTGTTGAAAACTGGAAATTAAGATATTCACAAGTTTGCAACTGTTTGTGATTGGAATGTGGGTTGCTGCTTTCAGTCAAAGAGAGACTGAATATTTAATTAATAAGGATGATACCAATTAAAATGCTTATTATTTTGCTTTCCCTCTTATATGGGAAAATACAGACCCTGTTCTGTAAAAGTTCCCCATCTCTACTTTAGCACAAATATATAGTTATTCCTTCTTTATAACTCTTTATCACTAATTATAAATTGCTGGATCACTGGTGTCTAACTCTACTTGCAGTTAAGAATTTATCTGCATTATTCTGGAACTTCCTCTTTTTCCCTGAGATATAAATTGGTGATGGCTTTATCAGATTAGATGGAGAATGAAAATTTAGACTTGTTACGTAGGTCTGAGTTGAGGACCAGGGGCTATGATCTGGCTATATTTTCTCATTCATTTTTTACTCCACAAATAGAGATGCATTCTTGCCAACAGGCAAATTTAATTCCTTGGCAGTCCACAAAGTTCTTCCTCCCACTGCCGGCTGTTCAAAAAGTAACCTGCTATTAATGTTCATGCTATTAAAGACATTAATGTCATATGGTCCTCCATTGTGTTCCTTATTTTCTGGGATCTCTAAGGACCAGTGTTGTCTAGTTTGGGATCCATTGCTGTAAATAGCCATTCGTTCCAGAGCTGCAAAAGAGGAAAAGTGCCCAGTGGTTGAGGTTTGTAGGGTTGGTACTTTGCTGTCAGTGCAAAGGTTTGAAAGTTCATTTTGTGCATATCTTATTATTTATATCTATCTAGTATTCTTAAAAACACATAAAAAAATTTTTAATGCTAATTAAAAACTTATTATGTGGTTTTAGACCAAGATAACTGATGCAAGGTTTTTAAAATCGCCTATTTTAGAAATTATTTTCAGCTGTTTTAGGAAAGAAAATGGGCAAAAATAAACTATTCTTTTTTTGTTTGGGTTAGTTTTTTTTCCCATCTCATGATTTTGACTGTAGATGCTTTTGAGGCTTTAAAAAAAATCTGGTTCTGTCTTATTGCAAAAGATTAGTCTGTTGTAATCACTAGGCAGACATTTGTACAGTAAAGATGTTAAACCATGAGATAATGGTTTTGGAGATGCTGGGAAGCAATTTGTCTTGTTCAACATATTCTGGAAAGCAAACACAGTAGGAAAGGTTGTTTCATGCCTCTTAGTTATTTTTGATGTAATTAATTTAACCTTAATTCTTTATTTTCTCTTGTTACCTTGAAGATGGATTTTGATGAACTACCAAATTTTGTAGTATTGGCAATAGATTGCAGGTAGATTTTTATGTAGAAATGTATGATTCCTTTGCTTTCTGACTCATTTGGTTGTCTGATTCTAGTGGTCCCAAATGCCAGAGTTTAGAGTTCTTGTCACCCTTTAGCCTTTGGTGAATTTGAATTTATACTTAAATTGTGCTGTATATATTGTTTCAAATTAAGTTTTGGTACACACATTTTTCTAGGCCATTCATTTGAGTCTCTTTGTGTTTTCTGAGGGTTCAGCCCTGAGTGAAGTGACCGTGACAAAATCTATCCTCTGGGATTGGGGGTGGGAAGGAATTGGACTCCTTGTGCAATGAAAGGGAATTCAGTGAGAGGTTCTGATTTCTCTCCAAAGAGTTTGTTACATTTCCTAGCAAAGGCCAGATACTTGTTACTAAAAACTGTTAATTGGATTGAATATGCTTGCAAACAATCATGGGGGTAGCAACAAAGAGCTGTCGGGGCAGATGGACAAGGCCTTGTTCTGAGCTTCAGGATAAATGACAGTCCTGTGCTCATTATGAACTGATGGGGTGTTTCTCCACAGTTAAGGTTGCAACTACTTTCCCATTATATTTTGTTTCATCAGGTTATTTGTTTTGTTGTATGAGAAAACTTGGATTCGAAAATGTCTTTTGTCAGTTAACTTTATTTTTAACAAAGCTTTTTTTGTGTGTTTTCAGTGCTAATTGAAGTCCATCAGTGGCTATATGATTTAATGGCCTTAATAGGAATCTCTGAGCACAAACAAAACGGAGCACTATAAATCACAGCATGTGCAGAGAAATGTAATTCCTTTCTGTGGAGAGGTAAAGAGGAAAATTACTGAGCTGTATTATATTGCATACCCTGCAGGTCATCTGAAGAACTGGGATTTCAGAGTTACTCACTTCTGTAGAGTAATGTCACATAAACAGAGTAAAGTATAAATATCAGTGACTTCTTTGTTTCCTTTGTGTGGCCATAAGCAGTGCTGCTGTTGTTGAAGAGTTTTAGCAATTTACTGTGCTCCCATATACTCATAGGTGCATGGACAGTAGTTTAGCTTAGCACATTTGGTGGCAAATATTGTTGTAAAATGACTGAAAGTAAGTTGTTTTTCAAATATCTGCCTCTCTGTAGTTCTGGTAACCAAGGTAATTTGCCCATGATAATATATGGAGATTCCTTAGTTCTATTGGACTAACGTAATTTTATTTCATTTTGAAGTAGTTGGCAACTCTGCAGAAATATTTGTGTGAAGATGAGAACTGCTGTGCAATTGCTGGGGTGCATGGAATATTGTTCTAGCATCTGTTTTTCAGCATACTATATTTTAGTGTACAGACTATAAAATCAATCTTTTTCTCCTTCTGTTAGCAAGACATGTTTTAAATTTGAAGAAGAAATACAGCAAACATTCACTGACATATGCCAGTAAAGACTGCAGTTGGATAGGTGTGATTTCCCATATTTTCTCCCTTGACCTTATTAGCTAGAAAATCTAGGATGTCATCTCAGACTAATTGTGCTGCTAGAGTGTATGCATTTTACTGAGCTGAGGGATATCTTTTGATGTACATAGAGATTTAATTATCAATATATCTCTTGACAGCATTTCAAGAATGGTAGAGAAGAGAACAAGTGGGCTATATTTTAAGCTATCATTGACATCTTCAAACTCCATAGGATGTTGACAATGCATAATGTTATGTAAAATTCCATGGTGGGAAATTGAGAGCTACTGTCAAGACTCAGAATTAAAACAAAAAAGAAAATTGCAGAAGGAAGGAAATAAGCTGTGGATGGCAGGTTATTTCTTCTTGAAATAATGTCTCAAAAATATGTATTTTATTGCTGCTCTTTGCATCCTTCTGCTACCTTATATGCAGAACTACTGCATTTTCTGTGCTACCCCTTCCCAAAGGGAAACCAGTGGTGCAGAGATGAATTTCCAAAGCTGGTAAACTCCTAGGCTGTGTTAGTCCATATGCTGTTTCCTGCTCTGCACTAGGATTTATGGAAAAGGAAGTCAGTTAGTTGCTCTAATGGGGAGCATGCAGAGAGTCCCAGTGTGAGGTGGATGCTACCAAACCTCTAAAGAGCACAGCAGTTCTGACTGTTGACTGGGCTCAGCTCAGAAGAGCAGGAGGTTCACAGGAGGTGAGCTGCATTTCCTTTAATGAAAAACCAAACAGTACTTCAAGTAGATAGCAAGGTTTTAGCTTGGATTTGTATTTGTAGTCAGAAGTGAAATTTTCTATTAATGACATTGCCAGTTTGTGTTTGGAATAGTTGGGACTGGGGAAGGGGGGTGATGGGGGAAGAAACAAGCCTGAAAAACAACTACAAAATAAACTAAGGTGTTTCTAGTTATGTATGCAAAACCAGAAGGTGAGATTTGAAAACAAAAGAATTACATTTGCACTCACTTAAGTGCTCTTACCTTTTGATATAGTATAATGCCACATGTTGGTCCTTGAAACAAAGTGCAATAAACCTTCTGCCTTGTTTCTTTTGTTCCAGTAATGTTATAAACCACTTAGGATTAACATTTGTAATCTGGTGCCACTTCCTGGACTGAAGTATCGCTGCGTAAAGTGCTTGTGTGTGTTTGCTGTCATTCCTCATTACTCACATGCAAGCAGCAGTTGGCATTGATGGCATGTGACTTTGTCTTGCTCATGCTGCCTTTGTATGGATAAGAAGGTCGTCTGCCTCAGTTGCAAATATTGGAGTTTTAGACCATAAAAGCATAACCCTTTTTTTTTGTTCCCCCACTGAAATGCTTTGATATGGTAATGATCAAAATATGGTGTGATTCCAAAAGAGGTATACAAACTTTCTTGTTCTTGGCATAAAAATATTACTCTGTGGAAACACCTTCTGTGTCAAATGATGGATATGTTCCTGTGATTTATGTAAGTGATTGTCAGGAGGTTTTGTGGCTCATCCAATTTTAGCAGTCAAGTACTCTTTCCTTGTCACTTATGACATACTTGATGAATTTTCATGATTAGCTAACGTGCTTCATAATTGTCAAAACTTTGCAATGGTATTCCTTGGAAATACTGAGAAGGGGGAAGTCAGCTCTACCTCCCACTTCTTCTGCACAGCCACACTTTTTTCTTCAGTTCTTTTTTATTTACCCTGTCCAATAGCCTTTTGGAAACCTCTCAGTTAGCTTTGGTTAACTCTTTCTCAGATCCATGCTTTGTTTGTCTGTTCTTTAGCAAACAACTGTGTTATTCTTGGCTTGGGCACAGGAATACTTCAGTACAGCAACACATTAATTGTATTTAACAGGATGGTTTTGGTGTCAAGACACAGTGCTGCTGAGAATGTGACACTGATATTTTTCCATCTCGTATTTTATCACTTGTGTTTTCTAGAGAAATACCGACAAAACTGTGGGGTTTTTCCCCCTACACATAACCTTTGCAGATGCCCTTGGTCTCTCTTTTGAGTCGGTATGTACGTTGTTGCCTTGCTGTCCTCATCATTAGTTCAGACACTCCAGCAACCTGCCAAGTACATCTTTACTGGCACCAGAGAGATAGAATTCTTCATGGTGTCTTTTATAAATGTTTAAGTCTGTGATTCTGTGATTTCTGGCTTGGTGACAGTGAGGCCCCTAATGGCCAACCTCTGTGCCACCGGGGAAGGACCCCACCATTACAGGCAGCTAGGCCAGCACCTCCCTGCTGCTCTCACTGCCCCTGTCACTTAGCTGTCTAACATGGCTGGCAGTAATTACAGTGCAGGGAACTGGGAAGCAAGGGAACGTGCAGAGGAGCCTTGTGGTCCTACTTTGGGTCTCCTGCATTCTGGGAAAAGGCAGAGAGGGCACCACAGGGTTTGGCTGGTGGTTCCAGGGTCAGCTCTGGCTGATAGGCAAATGGCCATGCCTGTGCTTGATGTCACCCCTCTGGGCAGAGCTGAGTCCCTGCTCATGCAGGCAGTGCAAAGAGTGCTCCTAGCTCTGCTCTGAGGACTGTGTGCCTATTCTTTAAGCTAAGCCATTTTACTCTTGGAGAGTGCGGGATTATTCCCTGAGAGGCAGAGGGATCAGGTGTACCTGCTGTGTCTGTGGGGCTGGCTAGGGTCCCCCTGACATCCCTCCCCAACACCAGGTGTGCATGTCCTTCTGCCAGTCTCAGTTGGCTGCTGTGCATGTACCTTGTATTGGGCTGTCACCCAGAACTCCTGGGGTCAGGTGTTCAGAGAGCCCTGTCTGGTGTACAACTTCTTTGAGGGGAGGATACATACGCTGCACCCTGCAAGGCTCTGAGGGTGTATTTTATAAATTCTTTTCCCTCCTACCTTCCATTTCAAACCTTTCTGTTAAATATAATCCTCCCATTAATTTGCCTGAAGGAAACATAAGTCCACTATTCTTGAATCTCATTATAGACTCCTTGTTGCAGCAGGAGTTTATCTCTGGAGGCAGGGGCTCTAGGTGCCCAGAAGAGGATGTCATTTTACAACAGCAACACAGCATCCGTCAGGAATGTTGTGGAAGTGAGGCCAAGTAGTCAATGCAAACAATGTCATCACATGTTTGACCTGGACCCGGCTTTGTGTCATGGACACCAAGAAGTTACCAATGATTGCAATTGGTGCAGCATTGCTTGTTGCTAAAATAGTGTGATGGGGGTTTCATTTATTTTCTTTTCTTTAGTAAAGTTTGGAAATGGAATCCTTTGTCCTTGGAAAGTCTCCACAAAAATAAGTCTCTTCTCTCTGAGAAGAGAAACTGGTGGATGTGTTTTCTGAATTGCTTACATAAATAACAAGAAAACTCATTTTCTTGTCTCTTCAAAGTATCACAGCCCAGTGTATCTGATGGGGTGCAGTGTTCCAGGCTTGCCTGCTGGGTCATGCAGAGGCTGCTGTGTAATTACTCCAGTCTGTTTGCAGGAAAGTTGCAATGGTGAGACCTATTGAAATCTATAGTGAGTGTAAGAAAATATTCTACTGGGCTCTCTATTGCTTCTCTCTCTCTACAATGTTTAGCCTGCTTCTTTGTCTTCTTTATCAGAACCCACTTGATTTTGTTTTTGAAATCTAGACTCATCACTCCTCATAAATCTTGTGGCAAAGTTGCTTGCTTTGTGGAAAAGGGGCACTAAAATAGTTTTAAAATTTTAAAAACTGATAGAATGAAATTTGAAAATAAGTGTTCATAGTGGAAGTTCTGCAGCTGTTATTAGGTGATGGCTGTTCAAAGGCTTTGACAGTTTTACTATTAGTTTAAGAGGGGGTGAATCTATACTAGAGTTTGCTCCTTCTGACAATCCCAACCCATATGACATTATAGGAAGACATAATGTAAAAGCAAAGTGGGGGTGGGGATTATTTTAAAGCAAGTAGAAGTGAACAATAACTGAAAGCTTTCTAAAATCCCAAAGTTCAGTTCTAAAATGAACTGAACTTTGGTTTTGATGGATCTTACTGCAGGTGTCATTTTAAAAGCTGTTATTTCAGCAAAGGAAGGAGCAAGGCCCTCTCTCTAGGTCAGTTCAGCATCAGAGGTTTGAGAAAAACTTGGAACAAAACCATAAAAATTAATATTGAGGAGGTTTTCTGATTTTTCTATGTAGAAGTTTGGCTGCATTAACACAGTCTTCTGATGGCTCTGTAGCAGTCAGTAAATAACTAGTGACGTGTACACCCATCCCTGCGCCTGAGTCCCCCCCAAGGGTGAGAGGACAGGCTGCCTGACACAGGAATCCATCACCTTGGCATTTGGGCAGAGACTTCAGAGGGAGCTTTCTGGTTGCCTCTGCATTCCTGGATAATTCCTGAAAAGGCTACCCCAGCAACTGATCACAGAGCTGCTATAAAGCAAATTCCTGGATGACACTCCGGTGTCGGGTTCCAGCCTGTGTTTCCTTTCTGCCCCTGCAGGAAGGTGTGCAGGGCTGTGCCTGTGAGGGCATGCTGAGCTCCACCTGCCCGGTCCTCCTGCCCGGGGGGAATGGGTGACCGTGGCTGTCATGGGCTTTGTTGCTAACACAGAGCTGACAGCACTATTGATGAGCGGCGGTTCAGTTGTGCTGGAATAGCTGAGACTGGTAATATTTATGACTGCATTAAACCCCAGAGCCTAAATGCTCTCCATCCTGCATTTCCACCTGCTTTAGATGTGTTTCCAACAGTGGATTTCCAGTGCGTTAGTGCGTGTGTGTACATGTGTGCATGTGCACAGATTAATCTCCAAAGTGGTCATTTCCAGTGGAGTCTTAATCTGCAGTTTCCTTTGTAAGGAGCTGTCTGTCTGGAGAGTAGATTTGAGTCTTTATATCAGCAGGTCACATGCAGGGCAGTCAGCCAGCATGGATTTTCCTAGTTCTGCTATGCAGGTGACCTAAATCTTTTTACCTGACTGGGTTTTCCTTCTCAGCGGTGACACGTCTGTGATCCTTCCCTGCTCAAGCCCAGATTTCTCTCTTGAGCAGACATTACCCAGTTTGTTAGTGTAGCTTATCCTTTTTTTCTGCCAGTACCTTTATGTGGCTTGGACCTTACAGCTCCTCAAGGACTGAGCTGAGATCAGCAGTTCTGCCTTTATTTATTGTCCTCCCTCCAATAAAGCAGTGTGAATGGTGTTTAATCTACAGTGGTTCCTCCACTTGGCTGCCTCTGTTCTTCTCACATTCGTTACTGAGTCTGATCTTGTATTAGATGAATAGCAGCATATATGAAAATATCTGAGTGCTTTATGCTGACAGACACTGTGTTATGGACTGTGACCACACAGGGAGCTGGAAGTTTCTCTGAATCTTTGTAATGGTGAAATTGCCCTGGAGAATGGTTTTTCCAGTTGCGACCATCACAGTAGCTGACAAAGCTCTCATGCAAAATTTCATGAAGACTGTAATATTGCATAGAGTAGAGCTGTTTCAGAATATTCGTTTTCTCAGTTACATGATGCAAAGTGAGATTAAAGCTAAGTGAAGTTTCTGACCAGTACAAGAAGAATGTTACTCACAAAAGAGTCAGTGACCTTCTTTTAAAGAACCAGGCTTCATTGCTAGAAAATCTGCATGAGCAAAGCCAGTTAGTGCTTGTGAAAGAAAATAATTAGAATTTGTAATATAGACGTAACCAATATGATTTCTCTAACGCTTACAAATTCAGCTTCCTAAATGATATTAATCAACATGGCATAGGAGAATCAGTCGATTTTTACAGTGACTAGAGCAGCTGTGCCTTGGGCTATGGTCTCAGCCTCTCCAGTTAAGGGATATTATATGAGATATGATGTCAAGAAAGTTAAGAGCAGGCAGTGCTGTTCTCTTCTGAGTGAGAGCATTTTGTTCTTTGTTGAGAGCTGAGATTGAAAGGGTGAGGTAACTTTTTCTGAGAATATTTGTAAATAGTATCAGAGTTTTATTGATAATTACAGCTCCTTTTCCTTCACCTTGTTATCTCTTATTTACTTGTGTGAAGGTGCAGAGCGTTGATATAAAAACTGTGATGCACACAACTCAGTGTCCATATTTTTAACAGTTGTTGGGTTCAGAAAGGAATACTTGTCTCTCTATGTTATTGCTTATCTATCTTGAAGGAATCTTTTGTATTTCTTTTCTACTAAAGCTTTTTTTTTTTCTTTTTCCTGGGTATGTTGATCCTGTCTCTTACCTTCACAAGTTTTGAATTCCATCCTACCATGTGGTTTACAATGTAGCATCTTTGTCTTTTAACTCTCGCTTGCAAACTGCTGGCCAACTGGATTGGGCCTAGGGACCCTTGCATATGAAAGGATCCTTGCTGGGTCCCTTGCTGGGTGGTGTCAATGTGCATTAGGACTTCTCCAGTGGAGCAACCAGGAAAGGAGAGGCAAATCAGCATACCCTTGTGAAGTCAAAGCCCTTATATTAAAATGTGAATGGTTTCATCCAGGTGTGAAATGGCCTTTAGAAGTACTGGAACGGAAGGAGGTGGTGGGATTTGCTTTCACATAGCACTGTCAGCTTGTGCCTTCTTGAAATCTCTCTTAGATCTTGTTTTGCATAAAGACAGTTGAAATATTGGCAGTTGTTAACATCCTTAAGTTTAATAAATGTTTATTTAAATCACCAAGGTAGACATATGATCTTAAGAACATGCACTAGAGAAAAATCTTCATATTGATAAAAGAGGTATTGGGTCTCTCTGCTCTCAGTGGTTCAGTTCATAGTCACCAAATGCTGAAATGCTGAATTTCAGGCTGGGAGCCACAGGGATGGGCTGGTCACCTGGGTAATGAAGATGCTCCGTGCTGCTGCATGGACTGCAGAGGGCTTGAGCTGGCTGGGGGATCTCGGACCCGTCAGCAGGTCCCTGAGGGTGGTACAGCAGAGCTGGATGACTCGGGCAGTGTGTGTCTGTCCTGCCACAAGTTAATGACTGTCTGCTACAAGAAACGTGCAAGAGGTGGTATCCAGAGTGACAGTTCACATGCAGGAAGTTCTCAGCAATTAAGCACTTTCTTTGTAATGAAAGTTTGCTTTTGCACAGTGAATGATTTATGACAGGGTTTTAAAATTTATTGCTTTGACTATGCCTATGTACTTTGAACACTCTAAATAAAAATCAGAAATCTTTGAAACAAACTCGTAAATATTCAGAATATAATGCTTTCTGAAGGATGTGTTAATGTAGTTATCACCAGTCAGTTATGGAAGATATTGACAAATGTAGACATTGTTACTTGAACTCCTAATAATACAATTATTCCATTAGTTACCAAATCCTGAAATAACTTCAAGCCCCTGAGATCTGAGGTATTTAATGCCAGAGGGAATATGTTGCATTTTAAACAAAGAAAGCTATTTTAAACAAGGATTACTTACTTGTCTTTTGTCTGATGCTTTGCAGTGTATATTTGAAAAGAAGATTCACGTTTTCTGTCTGCTCAGATAACAGTGAACTTTTCTTACTGGATTTTGGAACCGTAGATAAGGAAAAGCTCTCCCCTCCCCCCAAGTCATTTGAAGTTCTCAGCCTATTTGTCACAGAGAGATATGTCACTGTAAAACAAATCTGGTATGCAGAACAGTACTCAGCCACTGTTTTCTAGGGTAGAAATCCAGCATTGGTCACCTCACTGGTGATAGCAGGTCATCAGAAGTGTCCACACAAACCAAATTTACGAACATAAACCAGATTTCTGGGTTGGAGGATGTGAGCCCTGCAAAGGTGGGTTCTCGGGATATAGAGGTAATTTATTTTTGTTTTGAACAGGTGGGGAAGCTGGATAGCTATGGGTATAGGGGGAGCGGGTGGATACTCTGTTACTCTGCCAGTGAGTGTTTATTCTCAGCCTTCAGAAATACTTCCCTGGTGTTTTGTGCTGGGGAGCTTGAGCAGCTTTTTCCTTTTGTAGCATCAATACCGCTGCACTATTAGCAAGTGTGACATCCACAGACATCTGTGTGGGTTCCCCCTGTGGTTTTAATAATTAGGCATGTAGGTGCTTAAATCCTTGTTCAAGGCCCTGGGAGAGTTTGGGTGCATAGTCACTGACTTACTTTGGCCCCAGGATGGTCGTGTGACCCCCAAATGATTTTTGAAGCTGTCTGTGTCTGTACATGCTGCAGAATTGGGCCTTCCAGACTTGCCTCCTTCACTTTGGCTATGCAGGGGCATGTAATTGGGTCAGAAAACAGGCTGGAAATAATAGAGAGGTAATTTTCTTAGTTTCCCTTTGACTTGATTCCTCCGATTCTGTGGTGGTCGTTTCTGAAATTTTTTAAGCCATGCAACAGCAGTAAGGGTATTAAGTATGTTACAGGGGTGATCAAAAGCTTGTGGCTGAGGTAATTTCAGGCTTGTATTTAATTATACACTCTCTATATTGGGTAATGACAAAATGGTGTCCTTCATGGGAGTCCTTCCATTGTTTTGTTCTCTAGACCAAATTAATTATTGATGGGAAAGAAAGAGCAAGAGTAAGACAAGGCATATTTCATACAAGAATCATCATCTTAAATATTCTCATTGTAGACTGTAATTTTCTTTTACCTTGAGCATTGTCTAAGTAAGTTTATATTAAGCATTGATCCTGTTTTGTTGAAATATTTGCATGGTTCATGTTTTTGATTTGTTAAACAGTGCATTTATAGTCATGCCCATTCAGGAAAACTGTGCCAGCCAGCCATAATTTTACTTGATATTAAATGGTACATGATAGCTTTGAAAACAAGCAGCTTGTAGGATTGTGTACTCTCTGTTTCTTTTGAGTATCTTCCAGAAGTGTTTAAGTGTATATCTGGTTCTCCCTGAAAGTTTCACACTGTGGCATTTGTTTTCAAAAGACTTCTGATGAGGAAAGACTTCATGTGCTACCAGAAAACCTGAAACTAAAGAATTAATATTAAAGCTCTATTTCCCTGTAAACTTAGGTATCTTTGGGTATTTGGATGCATTTTTCTAAATCAGTTCAGAAAAGAGATTCAAAACTTCCTAATAGCCTAGAACTTAGGTTCAGTAATTAAAATTTCTGTGTAAATGATGAAACTGTTTTTTAAAAATTTTCCTTTTAAGGGGAAACAATCTGATAAGCAGAATATAAGCAAGTGCTCAGGTAGAAGACAGTTACTTTCTTTTGCTCTTGCATTCATGTTAGTAATTGAGAACAAAATCCAGATGCCTCCAATGTCAGGTATTTAGAACATGTATATGCAAAGTACTGTTCAAGGAGACAAACCAAATCAAAACTGGAAACTGTTGCATTGAAAATTAATTCTTCCCTTGATTCTTTGCTGTAGACTGAAACATTACTGAATTAAGATTTTGGAGATAAATATTTATTCGTCAAGTTCAGTAAAATAAATTTTAAACTCACAGCAGACACATTCTTATTATACAAATTTCTCTTTTTTCCTATTCCTTGCTGTGGTGTGCGCCTGTCTTTTGACCAGAGTAATTTTTGTTTTGAGGTTATTTTTATTTGCAGGTAGTGCAGCTATTAGAGCTGTGTAATACTCAGTTTTGCACTGAGCCAGGATCTATTGTCACTTAGAAGGTGCTTCACGCTCAGTGGTGATGATTTCCTTTCTACCAGCACAAACTCTCTAAGTGCACAATTTCTGCATTTTCTGTGCAATCGGAAACCTTTTCTAGACTATTGTGGGCAGAGGTTATGTTTTATCCTGGGCATGTCTGGAGTTTGGACTTGTGAAACACACTCCGTTCCTTTAGGTGTAAAAGACTAAACCACAACAGAAGCACAGTCCTATAGGACTTTTCTCAAAGTGCTTCTTGCTTTAGTCTTGAAATGTAAAGCCTTTTTTGGTGAGAGGAATATTTCCTGCCTCCTCCACATTGCTCTGGTCACTACCTATTAATTTTCATTTGCTTACCTTACTAGCTGTCATTACAATATGCTGTCCTATCCTTAACGCAGTTTTTCCTTCTTCTGTGAAATATTTATGCCTCTTGTAGTGAAACATGTGGTTGCTTGATTTTTTTTCTTTAAAGAGGAGATAGAAATTCTGATTTCAAGGCTCAAAGCATCTGCCTGTATGAGGGATTGGGCACTATATTGCCTGATTTTCCAGGGCCCAGCATTTTATGTGTGAGCAATTAAGTACTTCACCAATTTTTGCTTTTGGGATTCTCGGCCACCTGTACTGCTTTGCCTGTTCTGTTGCAATACTCAGCACATAGTCATAATCCCTGGTTTGAGAGATAGTAATTATTGAGCAGATGCAGCATGCAATGATAGTGAGGCTTTTAAGCAGCTTACTAATAGAGCAGTTTAAAGAATGTTTACCGACTATAGTAACATTACTTCTGGTTGCCTGTCTTAATTCATTTCAGATTAATCTGTTTTATAGTCAAAAGGAAAATGAAGTTCAAGTCAGTAACTTAAAGAGTTATGTAAAATCTGTACAGTGCTAAATAATTGTGCAGTTTTATGTATGCTGCCGAAATTGGAATGTCAATTTGACACAAATTTGCCAAAACAGAATGCTAGATGATCTTACCTCTTCCTCAAATAAAAGCCTTGAAACGTCTCTTTATGTACTGTTTGGGAGTTTACCAATCTTGTCTTCCTTCACAGGATGTCTTAGGCACCCTTGTTTTTCCGTATGGCAGTTAACTAAATCTGTGTTCGTGTGTGGGAGTGCGAGGGTGTGTTTCAGAGAATGATGGTCAGAGGTGTATGTGAATGTGCACACAAACAGTATGCCCCATTCCCAGCCACTCATGTTGAACAAATAACCAGCTGAATCAGATAAGGATATGACAAATGAGATACATCTAATTGTATCAAGAGCAAACAGACTAAAAGTGACTAAATATTTGGCAGGGGGCCTTACTGAGGAAACTAGATAAAGTGTTTCTGTTACATTATGTGGGAAGGAAGAGAGGGTCTGAATTCTCCCCTCCTCCAAAACTCTTAAGCCCAAAATATGATTCTCTTTGACTGTTTAGAGCTGTTGAAAAATTGGCAAAAGGCAAGCTTGGGGCATGCCAGTGCCAGATATTAAAACTCATCATGTGGAACCCATGGCTAAATCCTTTTGTTTATTGAACTTTCTGTAGTTTGTGACTGTTAGTTAGGTTTTCCTATTTATTTTAGAAAAGGGCCAGTGGGAAAAATCTGAGCTCCCCACCCTAAACAAAATAAATTGTGATTTCATCATGTTTTGGCCTAATCTCTGTTGTTCTTTATTTCATTGCAGGCATTCAAATCTGCCCTGGATTGTTTGCTCTGCTCTTTCACTGCACCCAACTCAAGCTTTGCAAACGTAGCTTGGGGCTTATTTCAATGTATATTTTCAGCTGCTCTGTGTCAGCTGTTCTGAATCAAGGTTCATCCAATTTTTTTAGTTGCTTAGTTCCTATTAAACTTCAAGCTCTGAAGGTTGCTTAGACAAGAATCTCCCTTTTTTGCATCTGAATTTTTTTCTCCCTTCATGGTTAGTGTCAGTTGCTAGGAACAGTGAATACAAACTGAATTCAAGGACATGGTAGTCTTTTGCATCCATTACAAACATTTTGTGTCCATCACCTTACTGCTCATCATGGACAAACATCTGTGCCTGATTGCTGAATGCAAGACAAGTTAGTTGATGAATTTGTTTAGGCTTCAGTGTGCCCAGTATTGTGTTGCACAAAATTGTGCCATCTTTTTTAGAACACTGGTTTCTTTGATTCTTTCCTGGGAGAGCATGCATTTGAAGTCTATATATCTGTTACTTTTCTTCACTGCCATTTAGATTAAGCTAAAAGGCAAGCTTCAGTGCAGTGTATATAACCTGGTGTGTTTTGAAGTATCATCAACAAAGACTGCATGACCACTTTTTCATTTCTATTATCAGTGACAGTTCATGAGAAAAATTCCTTTACTTTGAAGGCCAGATGTGTGACTTCATTCTGTGTGCTTTGGGTCAACTTTTCTTATATAGTAACTGGATACACAGGCACTATTTCAATATTGAAAGCTGAATTATTTTGGTAAATGAGGCTTATAATTGTTTTACTCCATTTTCTCGTGTGTACCTTACTGCCTTGACCTGAGTTTGTAAATGAGACAAATGGCACAAAATGTGTTGTTTCTCAGTCTCTAGATGAGAGTTCTGCCTCCACTGAGCCAGAGCCCTGACCTGCTTTGAGTGTGGCAGTGTAGCAAACATGTGGAAGGCCCAGCTGTGAGGTTTAGGGGTACTTGGAGAGTTGGAGTGGGGAGAGGAAGGAGCTGTCTGATTTTAATATCTGCCTTGAGACAGAGAAGGTGAGAGAGCATGAAGAGGAAACCTGCTCCTTTGGGAATCCTGGCTGATTGCAAATGGCAGTTTCAGCATGAACCTGCCTCAAGACCTGACTCTGCCCCTTCCCTTGGTTTCTGACAAAACTTGTTAAGTGCACACAGCTCCTTCTTATGTACCTTGACCTCTGCAAAGGTCTTTGCAGAATGAATGCTGATTTTTGCCAAAGCTGGATGTTTGTTCGCTTGCTTGCAAAAGTGTTGAATAACATGTGCCACCTGGAAAAGAGGAGATAGTTTTTTCTCTTGTGTGCTTGTGAACACAAATAACATGTATAATGGTAATAATACATCACCCAGAAAGCACCACTTCAGTGCTTCTCTGTATATGCTAGGATGTGAGTTAAAGTGAAGCAACAAAAACTGGGGGAGCATCCTTTGGGAGGAAAATACAGTGCTTTCTGCTTTTTCACAGGAGAATTGAGATTTACATTTGAAGACATTTGGCTCATCAGCTTTTGTATCTTGTTTTTGCCATTGAAAAAGTAGGTGAAATAGGAGAGGTTGGCTGTAGAAAAGCAGAGCTACAGAAGTGGAGCACAGCCAGCATTTGTTTCTGGCTTGTTAAAACAGACCATGCAGATGTCTAGTAAGAATGCCAAGACTCGCTCTCAGCAAAGTTTAAGATTTTCAAACTTTCTTACAAACCCTAACACTGATTTGGAACCTTAGGAGGGAAAATTCACTTCAGTGAAGTGCTGGTACTGTTTCTTGTATGACTTTGTAACTTCTGTAAAAGTATTCTCAGTCTGGAGGCTTGACCTGTCCTGAACTTGTGGAGCTTGGGAGACCTAATGAGAATGGATGCACATGGGGTGTTTGAAGTGGGAATGATCAGACAAGCATGGGTAGGGAGTATGGGCATGAGATTGGAGTTGCTCAAAAATACAGTTTTTTGTGTTTCTTGAGTTTTAGGTCATGAAACCACCATTAGTGCTAATAGGAATTTGTGTGGCTTAATCTTCATAAACAGCATTAACATGCACCCCGCAATACTTAATGTGTTAATGTACGTGAAAACTGGCTTTCAGCTAGCATATTTGAATGAGGCAGGATGGGGTTTTGGAGGTCATTATTACCACACATTAAAGTAAAATTTATATTGCACAACTCAAAACTCTCAAACAGATGGAGCTGGAATTGCTCCCAGCATCTGGCTAGAACGCCAGAGCTTCCTCAGGAAGGGGGAGAAGCGATGTAAGAATTCAAACCATCCCTCCATTCCTTTTAAGTAACCCCTAACCACGCAAAGTGAGGAAGCTGTGGCACAAAAACCTTTCTTTGCTACCCCACACATCCTATTTTGTCTTTACTCGGGGTTTAAAATTAACAGGATGGTCTCCAGGCCATTACTGCTGGGGTGTGGGTTTGCAAGAAAGTCAGTGTGTGGTCTGCCCTTGTGAGAGGGGGAGACAGACCCTCCAGCCTTGCACTTGCTGTCCGCTGACATCTCCTGCCTGCCAGAGGAGCAGTCCTGAAGTGTACAAAATGCAAGGCTTGAGGTCTTTATTGTATAGCAGGAAAACAGTATCTTGAGCTGAGTTAAAGATGGAGAGGCATGAGAGGAGTGTAATTGCAGGAAGATGGCTTTGAGGCATGGTGCTTGCACAGGTGCTCTCCAGGCTTTTTTCCCTGACTTGAAAGAGGTGCTGAGTACTATGGGATGTGTAAGCTGCCACTAACCCAGGAAGCTGGGAGGTTCTGCTGTGCTTGATACCGAAGGAGTCCGGCTGATTTTTCTTCTGGCAAAGGATAGCAAGTCACCTTTCTGTGCAAACTCTTGTTTCTGTAGTGTCTCCCTTTTGACACCCATATATAGGTTTCATTTGATAGCTGTGTGAAAATAAAAACACTGGGAAAATTAGGCACGTGCCAGTTTTTAACTTAGAAGTGAGATTACCTTAGCCTTTGCCACACATTATTTAAAATATTGCTCCTTATGTCTTGATATACATTTTAATGCCCTTATATTTCCCTGCTTGTAGACAGGATCCTCATGAGGAGGGGCCACAAACATTACCTACTAAACCAGGAATTTTTGTAGTCTGTAAACTACACCATAAATTTTAACCTGACCATTTAGATAGAAAAAGGCCCGCTATCCATAATTAGCACTGTGTTCGAAGCCTGCGCTGCTTGCATACTGTTTAAAGAATTTAAGAGAAATGAATTTCATATGTGAGGCTTTCTTTGTAAGCAAAGGGTAAACCAAAAGGAATTTCCTGGGATTGTTGCATGTATTAGATCTGAAGAGCTTTTGGGGCAGTGGTGTGTTTAAAATATTGTGAAAAGTGAACCTTCAGCACAGAAATGGAGGTTATTAGGATTTCTTTGTACTGAGAAATGCTTGCATATGGACCAAAGCAAGGAGTTTATCTGGCTACCTGCCACTGCCTCCTACCTCACTCTTCATAGAAAGCATTTTCTTCCAAACATAGCAGAATGGGAGCTCAGCTTAAACGAGCCTTGTGGTTTAGATGCCTTTACAATCGCTATGCAGGCAGGGGAAAAAATGTATGACCAAGATCCTGTTACGTAATTCAGGGCTTCTACATGCAGAAAATGTGAAACTGAATTTAAACAAAACATCTCTGAAAGGCTGTGATGTAGTTCAGTCAGGAATGGTACTTTGTTCACAAGAGTGAAAGCTAGGGAAAAAACCTCTGGGTTAATGCAGATTGAATTTGTGATTTTTAACTTTTGATAAAGTAATTCTCTCAGAGAACTAGAAGAAAAGTCTGAACTAAAGCACCATTGCTCTTTATAACAAGATGCAGGACTTACTCTAACAACAGAAATGATGGTTCTTTCTTTTGCTCTTCCCACTTGTACAATTTTAATGGCATGGGAAGAACTGTGTGTACCAGTAGCCTTGGGCTTTTTAAAATTCTGATCTTTGGTGTACTATAAAATATGTCCATGGGTTATAATTAGTGGAAGCCCCCCAATAATTAAGTGACATCTGCTTTTCATCAGAATGGTGGCTTAGTTAACCCCAGAGCCGTCATTTTTCACTGGCTTTCCACAGCCTCCTGGGATGCTGGGACACGACTGTTCCCATTGCTTGCTGCAGCCTGTCATTGCCCAGGAAGATTAACGGAAATGGAGAGTCCTGGGTTGTCCGGTTTGGCAGCCAGGATGGGGAAAGTGCCATCTGCATAGCAGCTGCTGTTCCTCTGGCCTCGATTAATTTATCTCATATTGCATAATAGCCAACATTATTTTCCTTTGTGCAATATTTGACCTTCTGGGACAATCATTTTCCCCTGGCATGTGTGGGTGTTTTTTTTTCCCTTATCTCTTCTGTGACAAGCCTCATTTCAGGCCATGCTTTCAGGTCCTTTTGTAACTTTCTGCCACTTTGGTCTAGTTTTGATCTACTGGGTGAGTGTGGGCTCTTGGGGCAAGAAGGCTCATGCAGCTCCTGCCTCTCTGTGTGTGTGTGTGTGTGTGTGTGTGTGTGTGTGTGTGTGTGCAGTCCCTAGAGTCCTGCTCCTCTTTTCTCATCTCCATCCCCAGGAGCTTGTTAGACCTCAACATGCTCATGGATTAAGAGAGAAGGTCTGCCTGAGGCTACTTTTGAGACACATACTAGGGAGGGAAGTAGAAAGTTTCTGCTGATGAATTTATCTTAGAAGTGCAAGTCTTATTTCTTTCAGGCAATCTAGCAAGTTATTTCATTGAAACTCCTACAAATTTCATGTAGCCAGAGTGGTTTTGCTCTTTTTATCTGTTTTGTTCTCTAATCAAACAGAAAACCCCAAATCAGCTCATTTGGACACAATTACAGTGCAACATCTGTTTGAAAAGCAAATTATGTTTGTGAATACTTATGGTTATGAAATGGTTGCTCCGAAACAAAAACCAAACACTAAATGAAACAAAACTCCCCAGGTTCTACAGTTTTGCTCCATGAGTTTACTGTATTTGTGGAAAAGGAGAAGGGAGTAAATACAGAAGAAGGGAATGCAGCATGAAAGTAACCCGTTTCTTCAGTTGAAGAGTTTTTCTCATTATTGTTGTCTAGTTGTAAATAGCATTGAGGATTATATTCATATGGTCTCTACACCAGGTTCATTCATTCAAACTATTTCTAACCAGGTATTTATTTTACCTGGAAATAAAGTTTATCTTGCTGCTTTCTTGCAGAATGTGGCCATTTCACAAAGAGAATGTTTGATTGGAAATAAATTAAGATTGCTTTTGGTTTGGCTTTCTTCCCTCCAGATGTGAATGTGAGTCTGTCTCACTCCCCACTCCTTTGATTTTTTCTTTCTCTGGAGGGAAATCACTCAAATGACTCAAATTTTTATTGTACTATGACAAAGCATCATGCATGGAGCACTGGAAGCAGAGGGCAGATAAAAGGTTAATTTTTGTATTCTTCTATATTTGCTAAATAGTTCTCACCATTTTTACCAGAGTTGAAAACCTATTCCAGCTCTAGAGCCCTCTGTTAGTCCTGATCTGTTGCATGAAAAAAAAAAAAAGAGAGTATATAGAAAGATTTTACTTACATTTGCTAGGGGGTTTTGCATTCATAGTTTATAAGTATTTGTAGCTGACTTTGAGATGTAACAACCCCACATTTTTACTTTGGAACAGGGAAAGATACACATCCTGTCATTTTAAATGCACTAGGGAAATTACATGAAAGTAATATTTCCACACTGAAAAAAAATAGTCCATTAGGTTGTTAATGGGTTCTTCAAATGTGCTGAATACTTTTAAGATGCTGCTGCTGACTTAGTAGCATACCAGTGCTGTTTAGGTTTGGCAGTTAATCCCTTTGTCCTTTAAAGCTTTTTGGCTTGTTGTATAATTTCAGTGTTCAGTGTATAATTTCCCCTGTTCTCCTGTGAGGCACACATGGAGGCCAAAGGAAGGAAGGTGGCCCTGTGTTTGGGAGAGCTTGGGTAGATGAAGCTGCTTTGGGGGGTGCTCCTGCTGTGTGAACCAGCACCAGGGTGTCCATCACGGGAGCCTGTGGCAGGAGTGGGCTTTGAGAGCCAGGGAATCCTCCTGGAGAGCGGGCAGGAGACACACAGTGAAAACTCTCTGTGATTTGATGTGAAATGCCCATGCAGTGCATCTCATTAGAGCAGGCTGGCTGGGAACCTCCTTTTGTTAAGCCCTGGAATGAAGCACAACACCAGTTTGCCTGCTTTGTCTTTCCCCAGAGATTTTTTGGATAGGGTTATGCTGTTCCAATCACCAAATGCAAGAGCCTTATAGCTCTCTCCCCCAAGAGAGGTGGAAGAAGAGGTTAGGATGTTTTCATCATTAGGCTATTCCTTTTGGCATGAAAAAATACGATTTGGAAAGATTGTTTTGTGCTCTGTGTGCTGCTGGACAAAAACTGGGGCCAAGCCTCTCTTAGTCTTCCTTTGGTCCCAGCAATCCCTGTTGGGCTGCCTGGCCCTGGGAGGCACAGGCGTATGAACCATGGGGAATTCATTTCTGTGCCCCTCTGGCAGCCCTTTTGTGGGATGCCCTGGTGTCTTCACACTCATTGTCTGCCTCTACTTTCAGCTGCTGCTTGACACCAGATAGAAGTGAGTGGAAGAAGCAGACCAGGCTCCTAGGATGCCAGCTGCAGTGTAGCAGGAGAAAAGATGCTACATCCAGAGTGTCTTTCTCATCCCCCAGCTGATAGCAAAGCAATGGGGAGTGGGTAGGATTAAACCCCCAGTGAGAATTTAAAGTGCTTCCATCTTGCATCCTTCAGTTTAATTTTGGTATTTTAAATCCAACTTTTGCACAGTGGTCTTGAATATAGACATTTTGATAGGAAAGCAAGGAAATAAAAATATCCTTGTGTGCAGGTTGTGTTCGCAAAATAAAGCACTTTCTCCCCCACTTCCTCTTAAACCAAACAGATCCCTCCCACAAGAAAACTGGTGAATCTCAGAGCCGGTCCCAACCCTGTGAAAAGTGAGCAAAATAAAGACTCCCAAAGCAAGTGATATTATGAAAAAGGGAGGGAACAGAAAAACCCTTGACTTTCATATGAAACTCAGCTTGTTTGGAGAGTAGTAGATGCCAGCTTTCACTGCAGACCCAGTTTATTGTCCCTGCCCAGGAGATTGTCACCTCCTCTTTCCATTTGATCATTAAGGAAAATGGAGACAATTTCTCAAAGTAAATATAAAATATAATGTAATTGCTACTGCATTATTTTTTCACAAGGTTTTGTATTTGGAGGTCAGGGAAGGATCAGATCAAAGGAGAGAGGGATAAATGAATGATGCCAATAGGAATGAATCAGAAATTAAGTGTGATTGCTGGGAGTTTTTGCTTTCCACATTAGTAACCAATGTCTCTGTTCTGCTGGGAGAACAAGTCAGTTTTGGACCTATCTCAGATGCTGGTTAGTCATGTTTTCCAGCCACAGAGGAAAATTTTCCCAGTCTGCTCCCCATGACTTGTATGCAACTGCGTGGACAGTTTTCCATCCTGGAAAACTTGAAATCAGAGTGGAGAATGTGTGTATGGAAGGAGTGGGGGAAGGTGGATGAGAGAGCTGGCAGCTCTATTATTTTGTAGGTAGCATTGGCATGTAGGAAGATGATGCTTCCTTCTGACAACAGAGCTAGAAGGAAATAGCATGTTTACAAAATGCTACACAAATACAAAACAGATATTGTGGGTTTAATATAATGTAGATCAGAAAGCTTAAGTATGTTTTAGATGGGAAAACTGTTGAACTTCATTATTTCTATTGGGCAACTGTCAAAAAAACCAACCCCAACCTTTCTTGAATTTTCAAAGAGTAATTCAGCTTTCAGAGTATTTCCATGGATGGGGAAGACTTGATTTGCATGATGAAGAGATTTTCTGTGCCATGTTACTGGCACAGGCTTGTACTTAGTGTCGGGGCTTCTTCTTTTTTTTTTTTTTTTTTTTTTTTTTTTTTTATGTATCTTCTGTCACATAGCATATTTCTAGACAACTTCTCTCTCTGGGTTCTGCACAAAAACATTTAATTGAAAATGAATGTAGAAACAGCTGATGTTCAGTGGTGTTCAAATTTTGGATTCAGCTTGTCTGCTGAGCTCTGTGTTACGCCAGTGGAAAAATGCTGGCTGTGTTTCATCACATCTGACTGTTGACTAAGTTAGATGCATTTTAGCTGTTGCCAGATGTACAAGATACAGTGAAATGAACATTTCCTGTAGCAAATTAAGACTTTTTGGCTTTGTGACGATATTGGCAGAAGCTGCTTGTTTGCACTGGGGATTTGGCCAGATTGTGCTGGTCAATACAGATAATAAATTAAGTTAGCAGAGGAGATCTCCTGATCTAGCTGAATTCATCTTATTCTTCTAATTAGCTAAGTTTGGGGGTTGCAGCCTTCTATTGTCATTCCTGACTGTGATACCGGTGCTAGATACACCCAACATTAAGCAAAGCCAAATGCCTTGTGGCACTTTGTAGCCAGACTGAACCAGTGAATACAAGCTTCTCTGGAAGAGGGGCGTCTTGGATGAAATGACTGAATGTGTGTGATTCCTGGGCCAAATCCCAGTCTGTCCTGAGCTGAGATACTGTGGAATCAGGAACACAGTGCATGACTCACCACATCGTGTGACTCACACATCACGGCCAGGGTGGATTGGGCACTCAGCAGCGTGGTCTAGTGAAAGATGGCCCTGCCCATGGCGAGGATTGGAACCAGAGGTCTTTAAGGTCCCTTCCAACCCAAACCGTTCAATGGTTCAGTGTTTCTGAGACTTTGGCAAAGGGATAGCTCGTCACATGAAGACTTGCTGGTTTGTGGATAGATTGTCCAGAGACAAACAGGAGATCCTTGACTGTCTCTTACCCCTGAACTGCTTGAGGCTGAAGTGTTTACTGGATTGTATTTTAGGGTAATTTATAATTCTTTATCGTGCTCATTGATTCCCAGGAGTGGGAACTGTGCACGTATATGGACTGTAGGGTGTTGTCCTGCAGCTGCTGCTGTTGTGCATTAGCAGTTGTGGAGTCTGAACTGGGAGTTGGGGTTTGCCTTTCTGTGTCCCTGCAATTGCTTACTGGAGAGGTGCTGCCTGTTCTGAGCAGCAGATGAGTGGCTGTGGTGGATACAAGAAATAAACCAGTAAAATTGACATGTTAACATGAGGTCACTGATGGATAGAGTAAGCAAGGATCAGAGGGAGAGCAGAAGAGCTGGGTTAGGGCATTTCTGTCTCTTGTCCTCTAGCTGACTTGGAATTTACTGCTTGAAAAGCTTTTAAGTGCTGTTAGGGCAGGCAGGGGAAAAAAAAAAAGGCAGCTGTTTGTTTAAGAGCCCTGGTTATGGTTGAGTATCTGTGTCAGAGAGGCCTTAGAAAAGCAATGACACTGTAAATACCTGACATTTGCTGAGCTTTAAAGGGGAAGGTTATCAGCCTCTGAAAAAAAAAAAAATCCAAAACTACTCATGGAGCCACCCAGCTATTAAAGCTAGAGCAAAAGGAAATGTTTTAAACTGGTAAAACATTTAGTATATTTAAAAATATTGTCAGCCTGGAAGTGGTTTAAAAAAATCCCACCCATTCTGTTGGATGCAGTAAGTTGATCTGAGTGGTGTCTAAGAATGAATAAAGTGAGAAAGAGCTGAACTCCTGGTCTGGCTTGAGTGAGAGACTGGTCAGGCTGGTCTAGTCTCACCTGAATTTAGATATTCAAGAGAAAAACATCTGTGTTAATACCTATGAATTTAGTAGAGTCAGTGTAGTCTTTGAGGGAACAGTTTATCCCATGGCACCTGTTTTGAGATGGAAGAGCCATGGAGCTGTTCTGGACCTGAGACATTCAAGCTTTACAGCAGGACAGGAGAGGTGATTCCTCTCTGCCAGCACCAGCACTGTCATGTAATGGGAAAATTCCCACAGCTGAAGTTCAGAGATTAGAGGTCTCCAGCTGTCTCTCCACATGTCATGTCTGGTTGCCATTGAAGGAAGACTGCCCTGTGCTGGAGCTGTCCTAGCAACTATGTGTGAAGAAGTTACCTGCCTCACACCTATTGTCTTTTGTAAGGCAAAGGGTCCACAAAGTAGTAGGTGCATGTGAATTGTCAGCAGCAACTCTGCAGGGAGCTGAAAGCTTGGAAAGCCTGGGGAGAAAATGCTGTGCTAATAATGTATGACGTGTATAAGCTATAACTCGTTTAAGACAGATGTATAGGTCCCCAAGGAGTGTAGTAAATGGGGCAAGGAAAGGTTTGGCCCAAGCTGTAGCATTGCTTTATCTGTCTCCTTCAAAAATGAAAACAGGTTTAAAGAAGGTAGTCCCTTTGGGAGTACCTTTAAATAAATAAGTACATTTACAGTTATCTACTATTACCAGATCCCTTGGCTATTGAAAGCAAAGCTCACAATTTACATTACTAAACTAACCCTGCTATTTTCCAAAAAAAAAAAGGGAAAAAATTGTATTGTGGAAGGTTGGTGGAGGGAGGCTATCTCTCTATCACATTTCGTGACTGACCTCTATTAATGCAATGGAAAAGGCACTTTGAAATTCATCCAACTGGGGAATTCATCGATATCTCACCCAAAAGCCAGAAATCCTTAGGACCAGTCTAGATCCCGTTTACTCCTGTAAATAATCCCATGCAAATCAATTTATTTTCATGGGTAGACTAAACAGGATTTGTCTGTAATTAGCATGAAGTGGAACAGATTGCAGGCGTGCTTATCTTCAAATATAGAGGTGCAGCCAGCAGAGGTTGAACACTGGGTGTTGTATCATCAACAGAGCAAGGACAGCAGGACCTGGTGGGTACTGGGAAGCTTTGGTTGAATGGAGGACCTTGAGTTTTGTCATGATTCTCTAGTAAATGCTATGAAAACCAGCTACCTTCAAAACAAGTTGTCCAGATCAAAACACTGCAAGGTAAAACCTCATGTGAGATTGGAACCCGCATTCTGTTTTACTTTTCCCTGACACAGCACTGAATTCAGAGATGAATGCAGCCTCAGTTGTTCTTAGTTCTGTTGCATTTTTCAGATTAAAGCCAGTGGTAGTTCTGACTCTAATTGTTAGGCATGTTTCATATTTAATTTATCAGTTCTAATACATTATTATTTAATGTATTGGCTTTAAGTAGCTTATTCTTAATACTTGAATCCCACAAGTGATAGCAGTTTACTTACTAGTTGAAGCCTAATTTGTGTTTCTTATGCTGTGAGGATGAGGACAACTTTAAATCAGGCCTTCTTTCAAAGATTTTAGGTGGGGCTGTTCTTGTGCCTGTTGGGTGTTAAGCAGTAATGGCTCCACACATGTATCATCACACCAAGTAGGTTATTTTTAAGATGATGTTCTACATTTTAATATGCTGGATGATGCTTCCAGATGTGTTTGGATGGATCTCTTCTCAGGGTGAAACTCATTTGTGTCCTCAGGGTCTCAGAACATGTGGGCCCCTTGCTGCCATAGCTCATGTGTGAATGCAGCCTTTGTCCATAAAGTTAGCCTCCTAATGTTTTGTGTTGCATTTGAAGTATGTTTGGTTATACTCCCTCAAAATGAAGGTTTCATTTTCCTTTATAGCTTTGATTGGGTTTTTGGTTCACTAAGTATCACTTAGTTCCATGCTTGCTGTGGCAGGGATGATAGTTCACGTGTACAGGGAGGAATTTCCCTCTCATACAAATTGAAGGTGTATTTTGGCTCTTTATATTGAAGGTAATAAAATGCCTTAGTAACCTTTTTTTAAATATTTATAATACTTCAATGATACTTCTTATGTGCTGGATACCAGCACCTACTCTGGTAAAGCCAATATTTGCAAAAACTAAATCCTGTGTTACGCAAGACACCATGGTCTCATCCACGTGACTCAAACTTGCCTAAGCCAAGTTAAAAGAGAAAAATTAGAGTGAGGTTAATAGAACAGCATTAAATTTACTCATGCAAAAATAAAAGGAAAAGTTGGCCTTTACAAAGGTTAGTTTTTACTAGCAAGCACATAGGGAGTAGATGCATAATGATAGTGTTTTTATGGAGCTTTTTCCTTTCAGTTTGGTGAAAACTATAGGTTTAGTATTTAATTGAGGAATAAGAAAGCCTTAAACTTTCACTTAGCCTAAATGAAATTAGAAGGAAAATAACACTGAATTTAGCAGGAGTTAAATTTGCTCAGGGATGAGTAAACCTGCCTTTTCATTTCTGATTTGTGAGCTGCTAAAGCTGGGGGTTTAAACAAACAACAGTGGAATGGCAGTATTAGGAGATTTATTTACACAGTATGTGCAGTGAGCTATTAATTGCATTGGTTGCAGAAAATAAAATTTGAGATGTTTCATATATTGATATAAATAAATAAAACAGAACCTGTTTCATAAATAGAGCATGGTATTTGCATTTACTCTCTCTGTGTGTGTGTGTGTGTGTGTGTGTGTGTGTGTGTGTGCATGTGTCAGTAGGGGTTTGGCAGTTTGCAACCTGTGCAGGGCTCTCTGCAGGGTAGGAATCCACCTCATGATAATCATTGAGTAAGTTCTTAAAAACCTGATGCAGAAAGAAAAAAAATCTAATTGATTTGATGTGATTGCAAGCATTTTGGGGAAGATCTGTCAATGAGGCAGGAAGTGACCTGGCACTTAATATCCGGGTTTGACCTTGGTTCTTCAGTTTTAGTAATAATGAACACTTAATATTTGCAGCTAAGCCTTCAAACAACAGAAGGGAAATTACAGACAGGTTTCAAATCCATGTGCAGAAGAAATGAGCAAACCAGAAAATTTTCATGCCTTGTACTGAATAACAGAAATATTTATTTAGTTTTAAGGAATAACCTTTGAAGTGAAAAGTGGCAGCTAGCTGAAAAATGGTCCTGAGTGTGGAACTGAAAGGCTTGTACTTGAAGTAGAGTTTTATGGATTTAAGTTTTTTTTTTTTTCAAGTTGGGTCACTTCATACTTTCCAAATGCAAACCCTTCTGGTTATATTTGCAGGCTCCCCAATACCAGTATATGTGTATCCTGTTGTGCAGCGTCCACCAGCAGAGCAGCCTCTGACTCTTTCACGTGTGGGAAGTTCCCCAGCAACAGGGCAGCACTGCACCTCGCAGAGCCCCAGGGCACCCCGGAGCAGCTTTTGGAGCTTGGGGCTGGCCGATGCCTCCTGCGCTGGTTGTTCCTGGGCCGCCCAGCCTGACAAAGGCCATCAGAAGGGAAGGCTGGTGCTACAGTGGAGCACCTGAATGCAATGCCGGGGTCTGCAGGCGTGGGGAAGGCGAGGGCAGGCCAGGCAGCTCCGCTGTGCTCAGCCACCCTCCCTGGCGTGAGCCCAGCCCGGGAGCTGGGGAGCCTGAACACGGGGGGCCTCGCATGTCCTTTGCCTGGCTCTTGTTCTTTACAGCTTCTAGTAGATCACTGATCACACTGATCGGTCACCGAAGGCCACTGGAGTCCACCTTCCCCAGGTGGAGACCCTGGCCGTGTCAGGGGCAAGCAGCTGCTGCCAGGCTGGCCGTGCACCCAGGACACAGCCTGTGGACCCCTGCCCGAGCCAGGGGAGGAATGGGCATGGCGGGGTCTGTGTGTATCTCACAAAAGGGACAGAAGGGAAGCCCATCAGATGGGAAGAGGAGCCAGTGGGTAAGGTTGGACTCTCTGAAGGATTGCTTTTAAGGTGGTCACTCGCTCCTGTGCAGAGCAGCTGCGGGCAGATGGTTTCCTGCACGAGCGTTGCCATTTGAGAGGCTGTGGGTGCTGCCAGCAGCCGCAGTGATAGCCTGCCCACGTCCTTGCCAACTCCCTGCTTACAGCCCGGCCATGGGAGTGCAGGGACCATCAGCCAAATCAGCAGCCGTGCTGAGCACCTCCCTTGTCTTAGCTATGGGCAATGCACACTTCTATTGTAATTATTAATCTCTTTTCACTGCCACACCAACTTCAGGGCTGTGACACTTAGCAGCTGACTGACAGGCCTGCTGTAGTATTTGATCTGCAGCTCAAGAAAGGCTGCTTGTCCTGGTGCATGTTTTGGCAGATCTGTCAGCTCTCTATTAATTTTATAATTTTCACTTGAGGATTTAAAACTGCTTCTTTTTTTTAGCTTGTATCGAGATAGTTGCAACTTCATTAACACAGCTGTAAAAGTGTAGCTAAGACTAGCACAGCATGGGTTAGTGGAAGGAAAGTCTGTATTAACCAATAGATCTGTTTCTGTTCACGATATTTGTGAAATTTGCCATCTTTTGCCCAAATCCATAACCAAAGAGCAAATGAGAAAATCTCTGCTTCCAATGTTTCCTCGTGCCACGCTTCTTGTAGCAGAGAGATAAGAACACTGTGGTTTGTTGCTGCAACTGGCAACCAAGGTCAGTTTACATGAGAGCAGAGGTGACAAGTTGGAGGGGGTGGGGTTTTGGGAGCTGGTGCCCTGGATCCATAGGTGTGCATTGACAAGGGATCACGTATTGCTGCACAAGCAGGGCTTGGCATGTGGTGATTCAGTCTATAACATATTTTCCCATCCAGGTTTACAAACTATTGGAACAGGGCTTAAAACTGGAATTTCTAAGCAGCTCCAGCACTTTATGAACGGGGACTCTGTTATATTAAGAAACTAACAGACAACTGCTCCTTCTGCTGTTGTGCAGCTCTCTGCATGGGGCTGCCCTCACAGCAGGACCATGTGTCTGTGCAAGCTATAATGAGACAGAGTTCTGGCTGGTTTTGTTTATGAGTGAAGGGCAGAGCTTTAAAAAAAGTCCACTTGCTGGCTGTGAGTAAAGCTACATGATTTGACCAGAGAAAGAGATTAAGGTATAAATTCACCTAGCTTCCTTTGTTTTAAGTTTTAATTAAAAGAGGAAGGTCTGACCTTTCTGTGCCAAGACAGCCTTTCAAATTAATTTAAAATGCATTAGTGAGTTCTGCTCAGGTCTACAAGTAGATGACTCTTCTGTCACCACTGCTGCTCATTCCTTTCCCAAGAAGCAAGAAAACTAAACTCTGCCATCTGATACAGTTTTGAAACCTAGAGTTGAACAGGACATTTATTGGGCAAGGGAAAAAAAAAAGTCTTGTTAAAACAAGATAAACAGCAATTTGAAATGTATATGGGAGCTGTGTGAAGGGTTGGACGAATAGGAAGGCAGCAGCTCAAGCTGGGTTTCCACAGTGGTCACCCTGAAGTTACTCTAAAGAAGTGGAAGAGCAGTAGTGCAATTCTGGCCTTGATTTACATCTCAATTTTAAACAGCAAATCTAGCTGAAGGGAATAAAGCAATTTCCATGCCATGGGAGTAGCTCCCAGATCTCTTTCTTCTGTGCAGCTGAATAAAGAGTCATTTTACAAAGACCTTTTCCCTAATAAATAGCAAAGCAATCTCATAAAGAAAGTAATGTGCTTTTTAGGCTCAGTAACCATATTGAATTAAATGTTATGCACAGTGTAATTACATTTGCCTGTCAGTTGTATTAATGTGAATTTCCTTGATTAATTTTTCAAGTTAGTTGATATTAAGTAGGTAGGAAGTTTAACATCCCCCTAGACCTCCTCTGTCAGCCTGGCTCAGCTAGTGGAGGAGGGCAAAGCTCAGCACAATCAGTGTTCAGTGTTATTTAATTAACTTGGCCTCTTTAATAAGCACCTGGAATCTTCATCTTTCCAGTCATCTGTAGTCATCTTATACAGTTGGGTACAATGTGACTCCCTTAGCTGTGAGGAGCAGTCCTGTGAGGTGTGGGGTGCAGCACTTGGAAGCAGCGTGAATGAACAAATCCACGAGTTTTTACAAGGTGATGATGGTGGAGGGGTTTGTAAAATGGTGAACTGCAGTTTTGACCATGCTGCCTGTGCCATATTCAGAGTGGCACCGTGAGTGTGCAAACTCAGTAATTTCCTTGAAATTGGGTGGAGTATGTGACTGCCAAGGATGTGGAAGAATAGTTTGAAAGCAGAGGTGAATAACAGAAGCCTTATTGAGACAAGATAGTGCACTGCTTTACATACACATCCCAGCTGATTTCTCCCAGTTATCATCCTGAATGTCAGCTCACTGCCTTTCCCAAAAGCTTTCAGTTATTGTGCTACAGAGGCTTTGTTTACTTCTTGAGGTTTTTTATTTGAGTCTCAGCCACACAGAGGATATTCATTGCTCAGACATACCTGGCTGGCCGGTTACCGTACCCAGTGATCTCACAACATGCAGCACAAACTCTTGAAACCAGTGGATATGTAACTCTCACCTTCTCTGAATTAATAAAATGCTTGAAGCTATTTTAGAGAGGAAGCTGGAGTCATTTGCACAGTGGGGGTCTGTGCATTACAGCTGTGCTGCTTTTTTGCTTGGTGTCTGCAAACTTTATATTAGGTTTCAGTTACTGATTCATCTCTCAAACATGTGTGTTTACTCAGGGAGCCTGGGGAGTCCTGGTGTAAGTGTGAAGTAGGAATGAACTGAAACAAGCCCATGTACATGGGGACCCTTATTGTGTAAATTGGTCTGGATTATAGTGATCCAAATAAACAATCATTTGGATGCATACATTTTGCAGCACTCTATTACACAGCTCTCAGGAGATGAAAAAAGTCTGTTTAGTGTCTTCCTTAGTTAGAAGGAAGAAATGGGGTCCTGGCTATAGAAAAATGTTTCAAGACTGGTAGTCTGTTTCATGTTATAGGGCTTGCCATATTTGATACACCAAATTTCTTAAATATTGGTGCCCTCCGCAACTGATTAGCAGTTAACAACCGTAAAGCCATGTGGTATAATTTATTTCCAGTGAATATAGTTTATGCTCCTTAATCCCATTTTTAACTATTTCAAAGCTTTTGGAAAAACATACAAAGCCAAGTACACCTGATCAAGTAAGAAGAGATTTGGGAACAACTGGAAGCACTGTATAGGAAGGTCCAACATAAACAAGGTTATTGCTTTAGCAGGACTTTTATTTACTCTTGCCCTACTGTTCTCCTATGGAGCATATACTGTAGCAAACCATATGCTGCAGGCAAAGTTCAAAGTACCCTGCCAAGCTGCAAGACTGTATGGACAGGATCAAATTCTCTGTGCCTTGCTTTTTTTGCTTTCTTTCCCCCCTCTTCCAAGTAGTTGGCCTATTTGTCAGATTTTAGCTTATTCTCATTTAAAAGAAAATGAAACACCCGCCCCCCTCCAACTAACAGTAATTGGGAGATAAAAGATTACCCACAGCCTTCTCTCTACTTTTAGAGCTAGTGAGAGGAATACACTGTTTCAGCTGCATGTCATTTTCAGGTCCTGCCCTAGCTGGTCTAAGTCCTTACCCTGCCATACGTGGGGACCAGTGCCTTATCAAATAAGAGAAAGTGAGATCCTTGCTTGATTAAATAATAGTGTGAAAGTTGTTTGCTTGTCAGTTCAGTGGAGCCATGTTTGTACCTGGAGTTAAAGATTGCAGAAAATGAAATGGGTAAGGAAACTCAAATCATTGCACTTAGTTGTTGCAAACCTCAGGGTACAAGAAATAAAAATGACCAGACTCCAAATTTCTTATGCGGTTGGTTGACAACCTGTAGGAAATGAGGCTGTACACCTTGTCTTTCTACAGAAGTAATTTCTTCTGTAGAATGGGAGTGTTCATAAATATTGCATGAATACGATGAGAGCAAATTAATTCATTATTGCCTGAACATTGACCAAACTTGTATTTTCTTGATTCAGTCATGTTTGTACCTAACAGTGTGAGTGAAAGGTTTAGTAACCAAAGTGTTGAATGTCATGCTAAGGAGGAGCATGGGCTTCACCACTGATACATAGAAAGCCTGGATAATCAGGGAAGCAGTTACATGTATAAAGCTATAGCAGATTTACCCTCGCATTTCTAAATAGCTTGCATCTCTTCTATTCTTTGGATAAGCTTCTGTCTTTTTGCTATAGGGCAGAAAAGAAATTGGCACTGTTCCGTATTGAAGGAGAAGAAACAGTTTTATGGGGAAATCCACTTGCTCTAGGGCTCTAATGAGTTGGAAGTATTTTGAAATACTTGTGATTTAGATCATAATTAATTATGCTAATAATTCAAGTTAAAACTTCTTTTAACACTTTTTAAGGAGGTGGGGGTGCTCCTGTGTGTTGCTGGTAGTGGTAAGTCATGTTTGGCATTCATCACAGGTAATTTTGATGTACCCAGAGTACCTAAATGCTCCTCAGTGAATGGTAGAGAATAGGCTGGGATTGCTGCAAGCAACTGACATCTCTGGCACTGTCTCAGCAGTCAGACAGGAGTGTCACAGGGACACAGCTAAGCACTATGGAAGACCTCTTGGTGTTCTGGAGAGGTTATCTGGATGGTACTTGATAACCTTTTACAGACTCAGACCATACCTCTTGTGTTCTCTTCATGTAAATAAAGGCTGTTTAAGCAAGCCCACTGCTCAGGAAAACCTGAGTTATTCAGGCAGTAATGTGCCTTAGGAAAAGAGCTGCAGCAGTTTCTCAGGGAAAGTCTGATTCATCACTTGTCTGCATGCCTGGACAAGAAAAGGGTCATATTTCTGCAAGACACCAAAGCAAGGGTGGGGGGGTGTTTTTGACGTGATTTATCAACTAGGAGAGATGAATTAGAGCCCTCGGGGGAGGGAAAACTTCACAGAAACTGAAATATTTTTACATTGCAGATGATTGTGGCCTCCAGACTTTTTCTTGTATGGCATTTATGCAAGCATACATTCCAAAACAAAATTAAACAAACAGTCCCTTGAAGACTCCTAATTAGCCACTTTGCTCAATACTCAATTAGAATAACCATGTAGGTAAAATATGACTGCAGTGCAGAGAATTTCATTTGAAGTAGCAGTCCATAAGTAATGTTTAGGAACAAGTAATAGAGTTCATCAATGAATGCATTTTGCTTGGAGCAAATTCAGCACTGCAGACGATTGGCAGTAGGGCAGGGTGAGATGCTATAAACCTGATGGAGCCTTGTAATTTAAAACAGAGGCCTAGAGTTCAGAAGATTAGGAAAGATCGTGCCTCTGCCAGAAGCCTTAATGTGACCTCGGGCAAGTCACTTTACCTTTCTGTGCCTTATCTGAATAAATATCTCTGTTTCCTATCTGTACGATGAAGATTATGTTAATACGTGTCCTGAAACGCAAGTGTTAATAAAATAAACAGAAAGCGTCAGATAGGAAGTTCTCCAGAAGAACAAATGCTGAGTTGTATACCTTTGTACAGCCCTCATTTGCAAGTGGTTTTTTTTTTAGGCCACTTGCAAACAGATACTCTATTGGGACTTGGCTTATCCTCCTTGTGAGGAGAGTAGGTCTGAACAAGAAATTTGGGTTCAGACCCTCTGAATACTTGAGGAACAGAGAGCTGATGGTTTTCTAGCCAGACTTAGATCTAAAGTGAAATTTTGGATATAGTTAGCTGCACAGCGACTGAAACTTTGCTTTGGAGTCGGACACCAGAGCTCAGATAGGAAGTGAGATTTTGTGGCTAGACGCTGTTTCTACTAAAGCATGTTAACTAAAAAAGCATTAAACAAATTCCATTACTTAGAAATTATCATCTCTGCAAGTGCCTGTTAGTTTCAATTCCTCCGAAGGGCACAACTCTCAGAACTAGTAAATTATACTTACTGTTGATACCATTTAAACTGTGCTAGTAGATAGTTTTAGCTGACTCATATGCTTTTTGTGGTCCAGAATTGCCTAGAAGTTATAACACTGTAGGCTTGTCTTCTCCCCACCCCACATCTCCAGCCCCTCTTATGGTCACATTAAAATATCTACTCTATACTTGCTCACACTTTGCTAACTGTTCATAAAAGTCAAGACCTTACTGAGGTATGCCTCCTCAGAAAGGCATTTTGTCAAGTGTTAATCATGCTTTTGTAATGTAATGTCCCAGATGAGGTATAATGCAAAACTCAAGGAAAGAGTAGAGGTATGCCTGAATATGCCTGAGGAAAAGCTGGCAACATTTAATGATAGGTGTTAAAGTCATGGCTTTAACTTTGTTATTAAAGTATTATTACCATAGTATTAAAACAGCTGTTGTTTAAAGAAGTGCTTTGCCTAAAGAACAAAAATTTTAAAAAATTAAAAAAAAAAAATTTATAAAAAAAAAAATCCCAAAGGTTTGAAAACCCTTTTTTTAAAACTCTCAGGAAATTTTATGTCTCAGGTGGTAACTTCATTTATCTGGGGACAACATCTTTTAGCTGTGTTCCCAGGCAATTGTGAATTACAGGATGCTGAGAAGACCAAGATCTTGAAAATAAATTGCAGTCCAGTTTGTGACTTTGATAATGCATTTCTGTATGTGAACTGACCAGCTGAAATCAAAGGCTGCAAAAGTGGCTGCAGAGCTGAAGCTGCAGAGACTGGAAGTGGGGTGGGGGAGGGCTATGAGGATGGCCACAGCAGCACAGGCTGCATGAAGGAACACTTTCAGCTTTGTGTGTTGCTCACAGTGTAGGAACATTTGACAGTTCATAAAATCCTTTGCTTAAATTTAAAAGCAGTTTTATGGTTCATGGAAGAGCACTTTGGGAAGTTCTTAAAGATCTTGCTTTTCCAAGGTTGTATGCACAGGATCTGGGAAACTGAGACACTTTATAGTTTCTTAGGATTCAGACAACCAAAAATTCAAAAAAGGCAGTAATGAAGTAGGTGAAAATGTAGCCCTTTATTCATTCTTTATGATAGACAGGAAAGGAGAGGTCACAATTAGTAACAGTTTGAAGTACAACTTTTTAAATATTTTGTACTTCTCCTACCTTTATTTGTAAAATTCAAATCAGGTGTTCTACCTGCAGAGACCTTCAAACAGGTAATTAAAAACAACCCAGCAGTTACAAATCAATTTATTCTAAATTCAAATTTAAAATGGCGTTTTATAATTTTCCAAAAGGGTTGAAGCTTTCATAAAACTTATTTCAATAGGTTTTATTTTTATTTTTCAGAAGAAGTCAGGTCATATATCTTTACTTATTGTCCTGATTAAATCTTTTCATACTGGAGACAATTATCATTTCCTTCCCAACCTTTCCTTGTCTTCTGAAAATACCAATAGATAATTTTAGCAACATAGATAAGGAATTCCATTATAACTGGGAAGCCAATTAGCTGCCAAGACGTTATTGCAATATTATTAGAAAACTGGATACTTAAGCAGCAGGTAATTTTTTTTTGTTTTTCCTGCATAACTATAATGCACTCTGTTTTGATTAGATCCTAATGATACTGAGAACATTTTAAACAAATACTCTCAGTCTGTGCAAATGGAAAACATTCTACTTCTTCATTGTGCAGCAATGGTAATTAATACATCTTGTAATATTCAAACTATACCTGATTAAATCACAGTGCACCAAAGACGGCTTTAAAAATAATCTTCCCATAAACCCTGCTGAGAAATCTGGGAGAAAACAGGCAATGTAATAAACAGCGTTATTGTGCCTAAAGGTGTCTACCAACAGTGATGATGTACCTATAGGTTTCCTTGCCCATAACCCAGCTCCTGCCCTGGCCTACCCCTGGTGAATGTGATCAACTTGATTTTCCGTCATTTTTATGATGACAGCAGGCTTGGCAGTGCTGGGCACAGCAGACTGGCCAATTCCTGTCAAACAGCATCTCCCTCAGTTGCTTCGCCCTACACTTTACCACTGATTTGTCCTGGTAGTGGACAGCCTCTCCAAAAGGGCAGTCCCAATATCCAAGCATGTGCAGCCTAAGCCGTTTCTCCCAGAAGGACCCTCACTGGTTGGTGATAGGCTTGGATTCTGGTAGAAGTGTGTTTCATACTAGTAGCATAAAGGCTATGCCAAGGAGTATCTGCTTGGAATAAGCTACCTTGGTGAGTTGTCCATTGAGGACCATTTCCAAGCTTACATGCAAGTAGCCGTTGGAATTAAGAAACCTTAAATGCTCTAGTTAATTAATAATATTGCTAATCCCTTACCTCAGTGATGAAATATGTGCAAGCCAGGAAAATAAGTTTGTTTTGGTTTTGAATTGAGCATGTTCTAACTTTAGCAGCACCCTTTCTTAAGGCTCCCTCGTTAAGGAGGGGATGCATTTCTAGAGGAGCACTGCCAACCCAACAACAGCAGAGGAAAAAAAAAACAAACCCTTGTGTTATTTTATGCTAGCTCTCTTTTTCTCCATTCCCTTTATAGAAGTTCTTTGTAACTATGGGAATTTAGAGGAAAGAAATCACTGTTTTCCAGATGCTTTATTTCAACTTTGTTAGGCAGCTTCACTTTTTCCCCTATGTCATCTGCTTCCCCTTGTTGTTTGCATGGCTCTTTCCTATAGCTACAGGAAGCAGGTATGTAAAAATAAGAAAATGTGCAGTTAAAACAGAAGAAAAAAGAAGTAGGATAGCTGTTGGGGATGGGACACTAATCAGGTTTTAGGGTTTCCAGTGTCTATATTTTGTGTAAGAGCCACCCTCTTTTGCTCTCTATATTGATTCCTAACTGGATGGTAACCAAGCAGTAGCCTTAAACACCATCATTTGCAAAAATTCATCTTCTGTGTGTTTGGGCATGTCAGCAGCCTTTGAAGATTTATTAATAACAGATTATACTCTTTTTAAGGGGTGTTTTCAAGTTCCTGGCTTAGATGAAGGAGTGGCCCATTTACTTCTGCAACCGCCCATATCTAACTGTTTAAACCAAATCACTTCAAACTCCTTTTATAACATAACTACCAAAGACTGGTAGAAGATCTCTCCTGGGTGAAAGGTTGTTCAGAAGAGCATCCATCCTGCTCCTGGGGATGGCTCTGTGGGTCTGTGGCAGGCTGTACATGAGCTGTTGCAGGCAGCCAGGGATACCTGCAGAACCTGCCTGTTCGGTGCTTGCTGCCGAGCTGAAGCTCAGCCATGTGAAAAAGCTTTTGGGTTAGAGATCTTGGGAGACAGAGCCCTAATGTTTGGCATTTCTAGACTTCTTTCTTTACCTGCTTGTCTAGAGCACCCGAATGAACTTCTTGTGTTTGTGCATTTTTTTTCCCCTTTGAAAACTGAAAGGTATTTGGTAAGGATAAAGTGTTACAGTAAGTTGCCATGAGTTGCACCAGAAAACAAAGAAAGGAAGATATTTGATTCAATTTAGCAGATTCTGTTTAGATGTAGTTTGGTAATTTCTTGTTTGAGTTAACCATGTTGGATCATGAACTTCTGAACACTTTTGTTTCATAAAAAACAGAGTAAAAAGGAGAAACAGAGTGAGAACAAGAGGTGCTTTAATACTTCTGAAGTACTACAGAAGTACCAGTGAATCAGCCTCCATTTAGCTGTTCCCGCGTTGTACCTTCCCAGTGCTGCTGTTAACATTTGCCACAGAGCATACAAATCTTGGATCTTCCTGTGGGAAAATACTTGGGGCTTCAGACACTGACAATTTTTTAATTATAGCCCGTGGCAATCCCAGCTTTACAGAAGGAATTTCATGGGGAACTGGCATTTCTGTCCATCAGTGTACTTCATTTACATTTTTAAAATATTTTGATTGTGGTTAAATAACTGGTAATCGAGTGCAGGTGGTAGATTTTGAGTATGATCTTCATTACTTTTGGCAGGAAAAGAGAAAGCTATCTTTATGAATAAATGCTTATTCTTTCCAGAACTTAAATACTGAGATTCCTTCTTTGTGGGAAAGAGAGTTTCTTTTCTCAGCCCATGGTTCAGATCTATGACTTACCCTTTTTGGGACACACATACTAAATACACTTTTAATCTCACAATATGCCCAGGTGTTCATTTTCTTCTTTTTTCTTTCAGCTCCAGAGCTGTAAGTAATTCTGGACTCATTCCATCCACCTGGCTGAGTGTTTTTTTCTATTCTTGATTTCTATTTTTCCCCTTCTCTTTCTCCATCTCCCTCGTGTTTCATTTCCTCAGCTTTTGTGCCAGAACAGCTTTTGATTTCAGTCACCTCTGGGAATGGAGTGGACATAACGAATTGGGTATTTTATATGGGCTCCATGCAGGGATCAGGTGAGGCAAGAACGGTCATTGGGCAGCGCTGAAGCACGAGCCCATGCCAGCACAGGGCACAGGGCAGCTGCCTGGCAGTGCCAACCAGCCACGGGGTGTGGGAATCTCTGACTTCTCACAGTTGCTTCTGGTCCATGAAGCACAATCTCTCTTCAGTGTGGTTGGGGAATATTTTTGGGAGCAGAGATATAACTGCGGCTGAGATCTGTGCTCTTCCATCCTTGCTAATCAAGATTGCTGATGAAACATTTATTTGTCAGGATTGGATGTTTAGCTAAATATAGGAATAAATTTTTTGCAGTATGAAGATACACATCAAGGATCTTAGCACAGGGTAATGTCAGTGAAATGCAGATGCAATGAATGTCTCTTGTCAAGCTATTATCCTTCCTATGATCTAAGGAGGTGCTGGATGGGAGTGATTCATTCCTGTTTGCTTGTTTATTTGTTTGTTCTGTCCCAGGTTATTGTTACCTGTATTGCTGTCCCATCCTCAGCTTCAGTCATGGAACAGGATTCCATAAGAATCCTAAACAATGATACACATTTGCAAGAAATGATCTTGTTACTGGCACTGGGACAAGAAAAAGTCTTGCCCTGATCTCATTTGTCTAAGCTGCTGTTGCAAAATTCCATGAAGTTAATCCTTTTTCCAGTCTTGGACACTGATGTTTTTTCACTTGATACCCAACTAAAATGTATTTTGTTGCAACTATAGGTATTTTGTCCATTTACCACTAGTCATAGTAATCTTCAACTTTTTTAAATTTCTTTTTCAACTTAAATTTTATGCTTTTATTTCATAACCCTATTTTATATTTTACTTTGTACAACTAATTCTATTATCCTTTAGTCATTGGTTAAATTTCTTAAATATCTTTTGACTTTTGCTCCCCCATTCAGGGTCTGGGCTGTTTTAAATTTGTCTGCTGCTGTATCTGTGTTAGTGCATTGTCTGAGCTTGGACACAGGAATGTGACTGAGGTCTCACAAAGGCTGAATAAACAGAGCAATTATCTCCCATTTCTTATATATGCCCTTTCCCTTCCTAAAACTCAAGATTTTGGGGTTTTTAGTAGCAGCATAACTTTGTTGATTCATGTTTGTGTTTTGAATTGCCATGACCCTCAGATTCTCATTTCTGGTCCTGGTATTTGTGCATCAGTGTTTCCTTCCAAAGTGTATTATTTAGCTTTTAATTAGCTCTTCTGAGTGTACTAAGTTCTTTGGATTCGAGAGTAGCTCGTATTTTCCCATGTGAAGAGGTTTTTTTCCCCTATATCCCTGCTCTTTCTTCTGTTGCTATGTGAAAGACAACACGCACAGACAACAAAGAAACTGCCAGATATTCAGAAGAAACAGAGATGCTTAGAATATACAAAATAAACAGGATTGAAAAAAAGAGGAAAATATTTTTCTTTCTTAGCTGTGGTAATTTTAACTGCATTTTTATGAATGGTAGGGGAAACAGATATCTAATGTGCAGTTTTAATTAAATTAAGGGTAAATTGAGAAAGTAAATTAAAAAAAAAAAAAAGAAAGTAAAAAATATACCACAACAAAATGGAAGGAACTATTAAATATATTGCTTAGTATTTCTAGGGATGATGTTATGATTTAGTCAGCTAGAAATGGCCATAGCAGCTTTTGTAAATATGATGGATAGTGAAATAATTCATGGTTTACTTTCATTTTTCAATTCAAATATGTTTGCACATGAATTACTGTTTGTCATGGGTATATTAAAACATCATCTTACTGGATAAATAGATCAATGCATTCAGTGTTAATCATGTCTTCAAATTTATTTTAGCTGAGAGTCATGAAGCTGAAGTCTTCTAAACATAGGCATTTTTCAGTGATTTTGACTTTTAATTCAGCCTGGAAATGGGGATTTAAAGTAGATTGCTAATACTGTTTTGCTGGGAAGGAAAAAAATGGGGTGGAATGAGCTTATTCCAGTAAAAATGTTTTTAAATTCACCAAATGGACAGTGAGCCCTCAGTTTGTACTGTGTGATACCACAGTGTCAATGTTATTGGCCAATATAAGCTCTTCAAATGTCCTATACTATAAATAAAAATCTTTTACTGAGGAAATTTTAGGGAAGAATAGCTCAGACTTCCCTGCCTAAGTAAATGCTTCACTTTTATCCCAAATTTATAATAAGAACATTTATGCTGCTTGTTGATGCTGCTCTCAAACCACTGAACTCTCCTCTCAAAATACTAATCTCACATGACCATCAGGCGAGGTGGAGCACTTGTATTTTGGGAGTGTTCACCTTGCTGAGTCCCATCAGGTAGGATCCCGCTTTTTAAAGCAGAATGCACCTGGTGCCTCCTCCTGCCAGGGCAGGAGACTTTGAGTTTGGCCTGTTACTTACCTGTGTCTTGATTCCTTTTTCTCTATCTTCTGAGACAGTGGGATAAGCCCAAGGATCAAGGAATACGTAAGAGGATACACAGCGACACACAAGTGTTGATGGATGGAGTCCTTCATGGGCTTTGCTGGAGGTGGTCGGTGGCACAAAAGGTGTGACTGTCAGGCCTCAGAACAGAGGAGATGGGGCAGGAGCCAGGTGTCCTCCAACCAATCCAATCTCCAATCTCTTGCCCTTTTCATGCTGGTGGTGGAGGCTACCAAATGAATCTTGCATTTTGACCCACAGCTACTATTGCCAATCACCCTTTCATTAGCCTTTGTCCTTTCCTTTTGCACTAAGAAAGCAATTTATGAGTACTCAGGGATGCAACAGCAAGCACTAGGAAGAGAGGTCATCCAAAGTTTGGAGGGTTGCTAATTAGATTTTTTTTCTTCATCAATTAGTCAAAGCTAATTAGTGTCTGTCTTTGCAGAGATTCTGATGCAAACACAAGAAGAGAGTAGTTAAGTCGGGAACTCTAAAGCACCCTTGTGTTACTAACAGTGCCAACAGACATTAACCCCCTGTCCTCCCATCCTTTTCAGTTTTCAGACTTTCCCATGGTGGGTAAGACTTACCTGTTGCCAGACAATGCTGTTGAAATGCTCTGTAGTCAAATAATACATCTAAATCACCAGCCAAGCCAGACAGGATAACAGTTCCTTCTGTTTACATCTTGGAGGCATCTTTGCATCTGGAGGAAGGAATCTGAGACTCACTGGGAGCTTGCTTTGAACATGTCCCCTCTCCCCCTGCCCTTTCGCCTCCAGGGCTGACCCAGCTGTAAAAGTGTCAGCCTGGCTGGCAATCCCCAACCAGCCAGACGTGGTGCATAGTTCCTCTGGCTCTTCCTTGTGTTCTGGTGGCTGCCAGGCTCAGGGAAGCTTTTTGCTGGTGCAAAAGAGAGGTGTAGCACTCCCACTTAACAGCCCCCATACTTACTTTGGGTGAACGTGGAAAGAAAATTAATTGTTTTCCCGGCACTCCTGTTCCATACAGCAAGGCTGTGGTGTTTATCAGTGTAAAAGGAAATGAGGATTCATAGCATTACCTGTTAACTTTACCAGGGAAAAAGATTGCTAGAATTTTAAACTACCCTATTGGGATTTTTTTCTGTTTTTAATTATAAATTAGTATGCAAATTGTCCGAAGTCACTTTGGCTGCTGTTGTAAACTGCAACACATGGGAAAAGCTCCCTATGATAGCTGAAGTGATGAAAGCAGCATGTAGAAAATGCTTGGTAATTGCTAAGTGAGAAGGAGAAGGGGAAGAGGGCAAAGGATCGAGCTTGTTCACAACCTAGAGGTCTTTTGACACAGCAGATGTCCTCTGTGTTTGATTGCCTGGACCCTTGGGAGATGGAGCTCAGCATGGTCACCATCGGTCTGTCATGCTGCTGCTGCTGTGTCTGGGGAAACGTGCACTCGGAGTCCTGCTGTGGTTTGTAGTTCACTGGTGAGGATCCCAGCATCCTTCATGGGGGGCAGTTGTAAATATTTCCATCCCCACACTGATTAACCTCCAGATAGGTGCCCAATGAGAGACATGCTGTCCAAAGCATAACTCCGTGCTGCTGTGTGAACCAGCAGTACAGTGTGATCTGATGTACTAAATACTTGGGTCAGAAACTCCCAGTTCAGGATCCTTGTGCAGACCTCTGTGTCTGTTACCAACATCTGCTGTGAACGCTGTGTGACTTGACCGAAATCTCCAGGAATGATCTTCGCTTACCTTAGTGAAGCTGAGATCAGAGTCAGATGTCTCTCTGACCCCTTTGTTGAACACACAGATATAACAACCCTACCTTCTCTTCCAGGATTAACTATTGGTCACAAAAAACTTTTTTCAAACACAATTTTATATAATTACTATTACTTTTATATAATTCTTTCCTTCTTTTTACTCTTGGCTTGTGGGCTGTTGCTGTCACAGAGGTTGTCAGGAAGGTGGCAGTCTACAGATGTCAGCTAAGAGAGACCATTTTAATTACTTTTTTTTTTCACTTCACACTCAAGTCACTGTTTTAGACATGCTGAGGTTGGCTTCTCAGAACTTGGAGATAGCTTCTGCTGAGCCCAGTGGGGAGCCCCATCCCTTTTCTTTTGAAGTCCTTCTTTGTTTCCCTCCCCACAACTCTATTAAGGAGCAGATATTATCCTTTTTGATATGCTTGATAAAAAAAAAAAATTGCTTTGATTCAATACCTGATATTCCTAAAACTTTTTATTGTACTCTTTAATGCCTGGCATTTATGGTATTGGAATTGTATCTATCTCTGTAAGGCTTTTTTTTTGGCAACATCAAGTTTTTAATGAGTGGAAAGTTCAGGAATGTTAACCTAAGCATCAGACAGTCAGGAATTTTAGCCTTTCAAGCCGTCTGCTGCTCTAATATGTATGGTAGTCTCTTAGAAACTTCCTTCAGGTTATTTCATTAATTGAATGGTGTAGTTTCACGTTGGACATTTACTGACTGGGAGGAAGATTGGACTGATGTCAAAGGTGTGCCATGCTTAAAATGTATCATGTATGGGAGCTGATAATTCATGTGTGACAGAGTCCAGGCATCAGCAGAACAGGTGGTGGTGGAAAGCAGAGGCTCTGCCATTTCCACATTGTGCCTGGACACCGTGCTGGCAGTGCTGCTGTGTCCTGTCTGCCTACAGCCACACCACTGTTTTGTGACTCGGTGCCCTTGCCCCTGGAGTTTCCCCACTTCTTGTGTTTTGCTTGCATATTGGGCTGGGACTAGAAGGGCAGGTGCTAGTCTCTGAGTCCAGTGTAAATCTGGAGTGGTCTTCCCTTTGAAGTCAGCACTGTTTCCTCTACATTTGCATCTGTGCAACTGAGATCCAGATCTGGTACAAGGTGACAGGAGCTTTTCTTGCCCTGTTTTTGTTTTTTGTTGCTGAAGTACTGCTGCTTAGAGAACATGTTAGGTTTCACTGATACTTAAATCAACACAGATGTTTCTCTGAACAGAAATTTCCACTATGGGCTAAAGCTAATGTAGTTTATTAAAATCAAAAATCTCTGAATCATTCTGAGTTTTTCCGTTTACAAGGGATTTTTCTAAAATCATAAGAAATCCCTTGTTACCTCTCCAAGAGGCTTTATATATAGTCACCTTGTAATATACTACCAAGCTTCCTCAACTCTCCTCCTATCCCACTGCTTCCTAGATCTTAAAAGAAGGTTGAGAGCTCCTGATATCCATTGAAATAGTTACTGGTATAATTTTAAAGTAAGGTATTTTCTTTACATATGTGCTTTGCCTCTCTGTCCCAATGAACTCAGAGCGCTCAGTCTGCCATGCTGGGTGGTGAGGTCTGATGGAAAGGCTGCTCTGCCCTGGCTGGCCTGGCTGCTTTCTGGCCCTGTGTTTAGTAAAGCTATTGCTAGTAGCTGATTAAATGGATAAGATCACTTGGGCAGCCTAATCCCAATAGCTTTATCTTACTGAGAGCAGTTTGCAATTATAACGAAATACGTTGCAGTGTAAATGCTTAAGCACTTTACACTCAGATGCTTTGCCTTAAGTGGGAGTCCTCATGGGGTTGGGGTAGACATAGCAACTGCATCCCTTGCCCCACTCCCTGAACATCCCCTGTGGCTAGGGCAGCCACTTAACCTGGAGAAGAACCAACAGCTTCAAAGACTGTGCCCTGATAAAAGTGAGGTATATGGAAGGATGGCTAACTTGCTTCTCTTCATGTCAGTTTGGATGTTTTCTGTACCAAAGCAGCACTGCTATAGTTTCATACCAAGGAAGGAGTTACAGTGGTGGGGAAGGATGGCCTGACGGGTGTCCTGAGAGCAGTAATGGAGCTGCAGAGCACCACTCACTGCGTTAAACAGAGCTCTTGCCCCCTGCAGGGACTGATGTGGGCTCTGCATCTCCCTCCATCATCAGTATCACTTGATGGCCCTGGATGGTTCATAACTTGGACAAAAAGGAAAATTACTCCCTTTGGCTGCATAAGTCTAGACAGGAGCAGAAGCATTTTAGGCATGTTCTGGTTTGTTTTGGTTTGTTGTTTCCTTTTACTGAGGAGTGTAAGATGAGACTACATTCTTTGGTATAAAATTAGTGTTGGATTGCTCTGGCTAAGCAGAGCAGGATGTGAATTCCTGCCTACAGTTGACTGTGAGGGCCTGGGAGTCACTTTGTTAGGCTTGAGGTTTCATGCTCCTGCAGCCCCATATGCCTTTCCATTTTTTAGATTGTGGGGTTTAGGTGTTTGTTCTTTTCATAGAACATTTTGTGTATTCCAGAGTTGTGTTCTGTTTTGGGTTTTTTTTACACTTTTTTTTTTTGGTCTTTGTTTAATGATTGCGTGTCAAACTGCAATACAGAAGACTTCAAAGTACTTCACATCCAACCTTCCTGAAAAGTAGACAATTCTGGGCTTGAACACCATAAACTAACAGGACAGAAAAAAGGCATTGTAGTCCAAAACCAAGGACCCTCAAATAAATGGCAGTGTTCACCATCCCAGTATGGAATATGGAAGGATGTCATGCTCTTAAATGTTTGCTTAGCTGAGACTTACAGAGAGTATATTGTCAAGCTTCAAAATGGGCTAGAGAATAAACTGTTGGGAAGATCATTACCAACATTATCAGCTGCAAACTACTGGTTTCTATTTCTCAAGCTAAAGAGGAATCTCTGGGGGGTCCTTGGCAGTGGCTTGGGCTCTGCAGCCAGAGGACAATGGCACCTGTAGGCTTTAACCATCAGTTTGAGCCACTGGCTGCAATACTTGCATCAGACAGCACCTCCCAAGTGCTGTTTCATCAGATGTAATGAAGGGGAACAGAAGCCAAGCTGGAGGGAAGCAGGACCAGCATCATCACTTATAAAGCATAAAGTTTAGCTTCTGAAATTTCCTGTTTTCCCCCTCTCCTACTTCTGTCCCCTCACCATGAGTCATGGGTGCATAAGTGGTCTTTGTGCTTATTATTCCTCTTAATCTTTTCCAGTGCAGATCTTCTTCCATGCTAGAAGTGCCTTGCCTTCTTATTTGAAAAGCAAATAAGGAGGAAATAATGGAGAGCCTTTTTTTAAATTATGGAAAGAAAGAAGCTGGGGCTTGTGTGTATGAAAGAAATCACAATGCAGCCTGCCTTGTGCTGTTTATACAACCTGGGTTTAGATCTAAACACTGCCCAAGAAGTGTCAGTGACCATAAATGGGGAGGGCTAATGCACAGCTGGTTTTATGGGTAGGTTAAAGCAGAGATCACTGGAGCGAGACTCATAATCCTCAAAGAATTAAATGACTAGCAGCTGCTTAAGGCGTTATTCCTATTCATAATGCCTGTGCAAGTGCACTTGAGGCTGGTTACTCGTTTTGGAGACACGAGGCAGAAAATGCATAAACAACTGAGCCAGGGAGAAAATCACAGAGATTGTTCCTACTCTGTTGATCTAAGTTCAAATCTGATTGCTGTAAAACCAAGCAAGTTTAATTCATGTCAGGTACCTGCCACTCACATAAAGCCAGAGTTGGGTGCCAGCCCCACTCAGTATCATCTTCTCAGAGGCTGGGTCATATTCATAGGAGAGATGAACACCCAGTCTTCTGGAGACTGAGTGCACATTTTCTGAATACTTGACAATCTTTAAATATTTCAATCATCACCAGATAGGAAGAACTGTGCTCTGGAGGCAGGTCAGGCTGCTGGGGAACCAAGGTGTGCCACAGGTGGTGCCCCAGTTTGGGACCCTTCCCGTGGAAATCTGGGATGGGGAATAGCACTTAGGGGGAGGTCCTGCCTGGCTGAGGAGGACATTAGCACAAGCATTGTGTAGAGATCCTGGGTTAGACAGAACATGTCTACCTGCTAGTGCTGTTGCAGCATTCCTGCTGTTCTCCCTGATGTCCAGAAAGGACAATGATATCTTCTAAAGTGTCTTCTTTTTAATTGTGAGGTTTTTTTAAGATCATTAAGGTGAAAAGGAGAAAAGCATATTTATGTGAATCCTGGGTTAAAAATAAAGGGGAATGGGATATTTAAAGACTTATAAAAAGCATTGAAGAGTTTGAAATTGCAATGGTTCTGTAAGTGTGGATATGCAGAGGTTTGTGCATGTATGTAGATAATTTTCATATGGATTTGTGCATGTCTGTCTTTTCTGTGCAGTGTTGATAGTGTTCATATTGAAGAGAACATCCTATAAATGACTTTAATTAGTCTGTTTCTTTCCATGTAATAATAAAATCTTTGTATTATCTTTCCATATGTCTACATTTCTAACAGAGAAGCTGTGCTGAATGCAATTTAGCCAAGTTAAAAAATAAGATTTGCTTAAGAATGAGGAACTGATGGAGGGCTCAACTCTTTTCTTGCTGGGGTTGATGTAAATCATGAGTAAGTTTATTGGAGTTGATTACATTATAGTGGCGCAAGGAAACTCCATAATGAGATGTGAGTCAGGCTCAGAAAGTCCCATGCAGAGATGCCAAATGGCAGCACAGGATCATCAGAAAATCCCACAGAGCAACGTGAAAGTTAATTATTAGGGACATTTTCTCTTTTGGAGCAAAGCCTGTTGTTTATTGAAGCAGGTTATGAACCTGCACAAATCCTGCTATGATTATTTGGCCAAGATCACACCACACCATGGAAAAAATGTCTTTTCTTTCTCCCATTTGTTAGTCTTATGTGATATCCTATTTTATGCCTTGTGTTTCCCTTGTGTTTTCCATCTGGCAGCTTCTACTCTGTGTATCTTTTCAAATAAGGATGAGGGTGGAAAAGGAAGGTTTTTCCCTGGAAATATGAAGGACTAGCAGAAGGGGTCCCTTCTGCTAGCAAGTAGATTAACCGTTTAGCCCATAAGCACCTTCACTGTACACCTTCAGAGTATTTAGCATATTTGAGCTGCTGCACATGGGAGAAGGCTCCCTTGGCTCACGTCTTTATGTCAGTTCCTACCAAGAGGACCAGAAGAGATTAATAACATCTTATCTGACTTCAGCAATAGCTTCGGCCATCAGCCAGGGAGGATTTCCCGTTACAGAACGGAGGGATGTTTCAGTTGAACCTCATTGATGCTATTTCTAATCCTAAAATAATTAATAAACAAAATTATACCCCAGAGAGACATTCTGGTATGTTCTTTATGATTTCACACTTCCTCATGAGTAAGAAATCATTGTGGTTAAAACTGATAGGAGGAAACTCTTGCAAGGACTGCAGGATGCTCATGTGGTGGAGGTTGTAGGTGTCCTTCAGCTTATGTATGAGTAATGCTAGAAGAGTGGGAAGGACAAAGAAAAGATCAATAAGGGCCAGTGCTATCCCGAAAAGGAAACAGAAAAATTTGGAAGTGAATCAGACATGACTGCTGCATGCAAGAGCCTGTTTCAGGGCTTCCTGCAGGAGACTGGGCATTCAGAAGTTGGTGAGCGCAGGAAGGATCACTGTCACCAGAATAAATACATGTTGCTTTGAGGATGGAAGCTCTGGTTGCAAGAGCATTTCCATGGAAATCTTTTGGAACAGGGAAATAAAAAGTTTCTGTAGGGGAATAGTGAACAAGTCTAAGATGTTTCACCAGCCAAGATACCTGGAGAGCCAAGGAGGAGGAGGACATACACTTTGTGGGGAAGGGAGCACCATGGTTGTGAGACTCAGACTTTAAATACAGAAAAAAACTGGTGGGGAAGGTAATGCCTGGTAGACCAAAGCCCCCAGAAGGGGTGGAACATAGTTGCAATGGGATACTTCTGGCCTGAGCTGCTCTCTCTGGTATGTACTGAAATGTTACTCTGCCTCATGTCTTCCTTTTCAATGTCAAAGATTGCATGATTTTTCCTCCCCGCAGCTTCTCTGGGGAATGGGAAGTTTGGGAGTTTTCTTCTTAGTGTGATAACTAACATCCTTTGGTGCCCAGAAGGAACCTCCCTGGACCGTGTGAGCAACTCTGCACATCCATCCAGATGCAATACTGCACATGAGCTGCTTACCCAAGGGAAAGCAGAGTGGGGGAGCCAAGTTCTTGGGAAAGAGGAGCGGAAAGCTGAGTCACCAGACAAGCCTGCCCCTGAGCTTTGCTCCTTTTGCTAAAAAGTGGGGACAAGGCTGTTGCAAACAATAGTAATTGTACTCACTGTGTCTCTGCTGTTGAAATCGGGCTGGAGAAGAGCTGTGAATAGTGTGTTAGGGAAGGATGGGTAAAATGGTTTGTTACTGGCAGGAGGTGAGAGCAGCCCTGCCCCAGCACAGCAGCCTCCCTGGGCAAGCACTGCCTGAGCACTGGGAAGGATCTGGGGGGGACCCAGGGGCTGGGGCTGGGGCATGAACTGGGCTGTTGCATGGCTTGTCTGATGCCAGGTTTATTGCTTATGCTGCAAAGCAGTATAGCCTTTCAGAAAAATGAGCTGGAGGGAAAAGGAGCAGTTTTTAAAGTATCATTAATACATTAAAAAAGTTTTCATAAAACTTGGCTCCGAAGAAAATAAAAAGAAATCGCTGTATCATGTGAGTGGAGTCACCAAGGAAAGCATTCACAGGGCTTGGAACAGCTAGCGCCTGCATCGTGCGGGGTGCAGTGTCCTTGGAGCTGTCTCTGGGAGAGAGGAACATTTTTCAGAGGGGTAAAAAGGTTGCTCTCTGGCACGCTGAATGTTTGTCGAGTAAAAAAAGTCACACAATTCCCATGAACTTGTAAACTAGCTGTTCATAGTTTTGGCATTACCTCTTTAAAAGCAATCTGAGCCATCTCTGGCTGTGGATACTGTAGTCATCACAGAGTGACTTCAGAAATGTGAGTCAGATCGTGACACGGGCTTCCTGCTTGCTGAGTAATCAGTCTGACTTTTGGTATGTGCTGCTTTGCTAGCACACCCAGCCCATTCCCACTTCGCCACGTGTTTTATCCGGGTTATTTTTATTTCGTTTCTTTCTTACATTTATTTATGGGTTGATTTGTTGAGCAGTTGACTTGAGCCCATCAAAGCATGTTGCATCCCAGGGTATATTTTATTAATTTTTCTTTTGGAATCGTTACTAGTGTTGGTGAGAGCCCCACAGGGGAGGGGGCTGAGAAGCCTCTGCTTTGTGCTTTGGTGCCAGGATATCTGCTTGCTCAGGCTTTACATGATCTGGCAGCACCAAGAACCAAGGCGGGAAATGGGGAAGTATGGGTCAGACTCCCTGAATCAGGGAGGTTTAGGGAGATGCTGTTTGAATTGACTCCCCACGAGTTGAACACAATACATCATGGATCTGGGCTGAGGCTGATGTTTTAATGGTTTGAATAGTTTAGGAAGAATACTTCTATTGTGTGTCTTCGATTATATTAAGTACTGTGTGAAGTTGTTATATCAGGATGAGCTTAGATTTCCTTTCTGTATACAGTACAGTCTGCGCTGTCTATCCAGGATCCTACCAGTAAGCTGCTGGAATCCTCTTAAATAAGGAGCTGTTAAATTAATAAAGCTGCTAATCACATGGGGTAAAAAAAGAGAGATAGAGAGGAGGAGAAAAATCTTATGTAGAAATTGCATATCATAGCTTGAAGGTTTCCACATGGGATGGTTTTGCACTGCTGCGTAGAACAGTTCTTGTATTAGAGATCTGTTTTTCATATGGTGATTTTTATACAGCCTTTTTCTTAGATATTCTCTGTGTCAGAGTTTGCTCCTAATCAAATATAACACTTAGATTGCACTGTGCTTCTTAAATGTTAATCCAAACAGAACCCCATTATACTCAGTAAAACCCTGTTATTATTATCCTCTGCATGGAGGCAAGAATTGCAGGCAGGGAAGTGAATTGCTAAAGCCCATCTGCAGAGATGCCATCAGTTCCAGTTCGGTACTGACAACCTGTATTCAGACCTTGGGACTTTGCTGTCACTCTAAATACAGTTTTAGGAATATGTAAAAGGTATCTTAGGTGTATTTAAGTTTGACAAAATTGACTTGGGTGTTACTGAGGTCAGTAGGATTTAGGTGGCTTGCCATATACTCCAGTACTTTCAAAATTTTGCTTTACATCCATTACTCATCAGAGTTGCATGAAAGAAAAGGCTCTGAAGTGGAATGCGATAAATAATTTACATAGAAAATAGTTGGAAAATTTTTTTTTTGTATGATTAGCTATATGCCTCTGTTAATCAGTGCAAACAGTGACCTGGGTTTGATTGCTCTTCTTTTACCAAACATGGCTGTAACACAAAGTGCAGCTGTGGCAGACATGGATAAATGTGTGTCTGATTGTTCACATGTTGAAATAAACAGGGTCCTTGTCAGACAGTTTGATGTAACTGTGGTTTTAGTCTTTGCTGCCTTTTTTCAGGGAGGAAGTGATTGCAATGGCTCAGCCTTTTAGCACAGGATGCCCTGCCTCAGTTCATATTTTGACTGAGATCACAGGGTTGGAAGGGATCTTTAAAGGTCATCTCGTTCCAGCCACCCTGCAAGTGAGCAGAGACATCTTCAACTAGATCAGGTTGCTCAGAGCCCTATCCGATCTGACCCTGAACACTTCCATGAGTTTGTTCATGTCTTGGTCTGAAGTTATTGTATGTCAGATGTCCAGCATGACATGCTGCTAAATGAAAGCAATTAGATTTAAGAAGGAAAAAAAGCAGAATTAAAAAAAAAAAATGCACCATTATGGAGCAGTGTGAGCTGCAAGCAGAGCAGCAACGCTGACCCATGTGTGGGGGGCCAGGTCCATACAGAGATGTGAGTGGTATGTGTCACCAGGAAACCTACAGGCAATCTTAAGCCATAATCTGCGAGTGTTTTTGCATTTCTCTTTGAAGTTAGGGGAACTGTGTTCTCTAGCATGACCTTTGTATCCTTCTTTGGATCTTATTGTATGGACTGGAGGCCAGCATGTCATTACAAAGCGGCAGAAAAGCAGAGCTGTCTGGGGGTTTTTTGTTGTTTTAAGACCTTTAAGACCTTTTCTGTTACAAACTTTGCCTGGACAGTCAGGGAGGGAAAGGGAGGCTGCAGTGCTGGCACACCACTGCTGCCCCCCAGCAGCTGTGCACCAGCCACACTGCCCACCCCAGGTGTGCCTGGCTCTGCAGTGTTACCCCTGCCTAGTCTTGTGCCACCAAATTGCTCCTAACTGCTGTAGCTGACCATCCAGATCCACTCATCTGGGCTGATGGGCTTCAGCTTTTGTCCTGTGAACAGCTAGCAAAGGCACCTGATACCAGTAGCTGATGTTTTTTGGCAGGAAGGGCAGGGTATCTGGCCTCATCTCCACTGAATCCCAGTTCTTGGCCTTCTTTCAGAGAGAGGCACTCAGAGCAGATCCAGTTGACTGAGAAAATCTCTTTTTCAGATGATGAGCTGTGTCAGAGGGATAAGGCTTTCGAGGAATGGCACTCCCAAGCCTAACTTTAGCACTTTGGCTCAAACTGCTGTGCTGCATATGAGATGCAGCAAGATTAGAAAGCACTTCCCTGGCAAACTCAGGGCTTGACAGTGACCCAGAGCTGTTGCCAGCTGTTGCCTACTGGATGGCTCCAGGCCATTCAAGGCTGTCATGCTCCATTGCCAGCAATGGGGCTGGCAAATCTGATGGCAGCCTCTCAGTGTTGCACAGACAGCCATGGCCAGACATCACATGTGCTCTTTCAGACAAGAACTCCATCAACATTAAGACCATGAAGCCACATGATAGAGGTGCTGGTTCTGGCAAATGTGTCCTGCCATCCCTTGAGCACCTCTGACCTGTGCAGTCCCCTTTCACAGGTGCTGGGATGAGCAGCCCTGCCCTATGGTCCTCGGAATTCTCCTCCAGACCTTGCATTTCCTAGCAGGAGGGCACTAAGAGCATCTCATCTCAGTCTTATACTTGGCTTGCATTGTATTGAAGCCAAAATTACTCAAAACAACCCACCATCAGACCAAAAGACCTGTGTTATCTCCTGCAATTGAAGTCAGCCAAAAAGCCTTGGAGGCCCCTTAGAGTACTCTTAGAGTTGAGAGAGACACCTTGGAAAGAGCAAGTGATGTTGATCTCAGACCCAGGCAGAAGCAATATCTTTAATCTCATGTTGTACTGGATTCTTAATCTCCTTTACATTGTTGTATCTCATTTGCACATATTTTCCTGTGTACGTAGAGATAGGGGCTTTTTTCAAATATTAATCAGCCTGACTGATAGTAGAGATTTGTGCATCTGACAGCATGACATCAATTCTGTGCAAGCCTGTTGTATGCAGGCCATTACAGAGCACCTCTTTGAAACAAATGTTTCACAGGCAAGATTGCGATTTTTAGGTGTAAGTTTTCCAACTTGTATTTACTTCAAGAAAAATACATAATTCTTTGGCATATTAATACCCTTATGTTGCCATCTCAAATATTGTTAGAAGTTTGTTGAGATCTTAAAATCCAGTTAGTATCTGATAGCCCAATACATGTTAAGATTACCATGGAGATAAGTGGAAGTGTGTCTTGCTTTCTCTCCTTCCCTCAGTCCCTTTGTCCCTCCCTCCCTCACCTGGTATGTTATCTAGAGAGAGAAGCTAATGAGCAGCTGAAATAGTGCTAGATTGATCACAGCAAAGGGCCAGTGATAAATGGCACCCTGTGCTGCTATTGGGGAGATACAGGGTGTGGACCTGCAATTCTATTTCCGCCAGCATGTAGAAAATCCATCTTTGGTTACAGAGCAAGGAAGGCAGAATTGGGATTTATTTCTTGTTCATGGAGATCTATCCTTTCTTTGCTCCTTTTTTTTTTTTGGTAGGTTTTTCTTGTTGTTTTTTTTTTTTTGTTTTGTTTTGTTTTGGTTTTTTTTTTTTTTGGGGGGGTTTTTTTAATCTAAAGCAGGCACTGAAGCTGCTCACTCCTGCCAGCAGGGCTGGGCCGGGCTCCAGCAGGACCAGCACAGGCAGTGGTGGGGGCAGGACAGTGTGCTGGTGGTGCAGAGCTGCCTCTGGAGTCCTGCTGCTGTAGGACTGGTGACCAGGACAGTGGGACAAGAAGGTGAGCAGCTCTCATTTGCTTGTGAAGCATCCCCCAGTTTAACCAAGAGCTTTGCAGCAGCTAGTCATCTGGGAGGGACAGAAATGTTTGTACAATTACCTTTTTTGTTTAATTTTTTCCTCCCAGCCCTTTCTCTATGAAAGCTATTGCATTCTGGCTGCTGTCAATTCAGGAGTTTTTAAACCATTCCAGACATGTTTGTAGAATATCTGTTCTGAGTGTAATCTACACTGTGCTCCCTGGACCCTTCCTTTCTGTCACAGAAAAATAAGCTTAATAGAGTTAAATGCAAAAATACAATTTCCCTGAACTGTGAGAATTGACTGCATAAGCCTCCTATGTAAACAGAAAGCACCAATTTGTACAGCTCTGCAGTTAAATACTGGAGATTAATTTTTTACAAATGTCTGTATTTAAATTTAATATACTGCTAAGCTTTTCCCCTTTTTCCTCAGCCTTTCATTTGTAACAGGCGTGGAGTCAGTTAGAATTACTTCTTTCCAAAAACAAAGGGGTCTAATTTCGGAACCTCATGCTAGGCATGGAAAAGTTTGCTTCCCTAAACAGGATTTACCCACTCACCCTCCCCAGCTGCTGCAGGCAGTCTGTCCCTGGCTGTGCAGAGCTGTGCCCCGTGCTGCCCTTGCAGTGCTGCCTGGGCCTTGCCAGCAGGGCTTGTGGGCAGCACCTCTTCCTCCCCACTCATTCTTGTAGTACTTAATCTCTTCACATTATTTTGGGCATGATGGGTGGAAGAAAGAGAACATCTCCTCCATCTCTCTTCAGTGTCTCCTTGCATCCAGACATGTTTTGAAAGTGCAATAAATAACTGTTCTGGCCCAGACTGTGTTGCTGGGCTCTCTGTGTGGGGGAGTTTCAGTGGGTTGAAGTGCTGGCACATCTGTCGGCGGGCTCTCTGGGTGGGTCTTGCTGGGGACCAGGCGCTGGGAGGGGAGCAGTGCCCCCGTCCATCTCATCAGCCTCTGCCGCAGCTGTGCTCCTGCCCCGCATTCACACACAGCCTCTCCATTGCCTGGCTCTGGGTTTACTTGTGTAGCACATTGCTTCCAGAATGAAATTACTCTTTCTCATGGGGAAAATAAGTCTCCTCAGCTTTATAGGCAAATTAGTCTCAAGGTGTTTAAGGACGACTTACAGGGCAGTGGCCTTGTGGATTTCATTGGAGACAAATATGAACACCAGTACCTTAGATTTTTTTAGTTTTATTTTGTCTGTCAGACATTTATTGAATTAACTTATTCCCTTAATTAAAGCAATAGTAAGAAATAAAGCATAAAAGAATCATGCAGCTTCATACTTTGTTAATAATCCCAATAATGTTTCTACCACTGTATCTTTTAACCTGTGTTTATTTTTTAAAAAATATTGAGGAGGATGCATCTTCTGTTATTTTATGTTATCATGTTTGCTGTTACCTTTCTGCTCTTCTTTATATATTTGAATGATTCCCTTGAAACTACATGATTGGCACATATAGATATTTATGTGCCTAACCATCTGCAGATCAAGTAATCTGTGGGAATTAATACTGCAATTCATGTTGATGTAGTTCAGGAAAAAGAAGGTGGAATAGGAATAACCCTTTCAGAAAAGCCATGAAATGTAAAAAAGGCCTATGTTGCAGCATCTGAATAAGAGAGCTGTACAAAAGAGAAGTGACAGTGACATCGAAGCTGTCACTAAGCACTTCACAGCTTTCCTTTGGCAGTGTAAACCCTTTGAGCTCCATTCTTCTGGTTGATGGGATGCCAGCTGGACCCCATGCTGTGTTTTACAGTCTTCCAGTAATTCTCTTCCCCAGCATATATTCTCTGTATGCATTGGTGCTGTGTGACCCTGCTGCCTGGCCTGCAGAAGACAAACACCCAACCAAACTCAAATCCATTGCCCGTGTCCTGTCTGTGTAGCACTTAATCTTGGGAACGACCCCCCCCTCTTGATTTTTCTTGTTGCTTGTATTGCTGTACCTCAGGATAACTGGGCCTGTCCACAGAGGCAGCAATGCTTTATCGGCGTGAATTGAAAACCTGAATAAAAGGTAGTGTCTCAACAGCTCTCATTATTTATCTATCTTTATGTTTGTCTTATAGAACAAATAAAAGTGCATTGGGCAGTATGTGATGTGGAACAGCTGAGGAGCCTGGCTTGGCTTTCTCCAGCTGGTATCCAGAGTGGCTTCAGTTTTGTGTCCTCTTTATCATGCTCACAGATAAGCCTTGGAGTGGGGATGGGGGCAGCGGCTGCATCAATGGGTACTGAGGCAGTCCCCAGAGAAGTTCCCTGGCTGAGTTGACTGCAGGTGTCTGGGTTTTGTGCCTCATGTAGTGGAAGATCACCCAGGGAGGTGCCAGTGCCTATTATGTCTGAGTATATGCAGCTTTGGTTAGCTACCAGTTACTCCATGGCTGCTCATCTCCAAGCACAGGTGTACAACTGAGCACAGCAACTTTGTGCACCATCGACTTTTAAGGCAGTAGGGTCACAAATAGGGGCATGCAATTTTTAGTAGGTCATGAAAGGTGGTTATTGTACTGTTGCTGAGTTATAACACCTTCATACGAGATGCTTGTGGCAGGGGAGATTCAATTTAGGGGTGACTGATTTATGAGATTGCACCAGTGATATATGCATCAATCTGTGCACAGGCTCAAAATGGATGCATGGGGAGTACTTCTCTGGGCATATTATAAATACATAATGCTTATGTAGACCAATTTATGCATTCCCAGTAGTATGTGGAAGGAGCAGAAAAGAGAGAGATCCCCACCTCCACTCAAATGTGGAACATCATAATGGAGGTGCCAGTATCTCAAGGATCAGAAGGGACTTCTTAAGTGCATTCATTATATATAAATCTCACATGTGTTTGCAAAGATACATATGTAAATGAGTATTGGAAGATTGAGTTTTGTATTCCATGTATGTAAATGCCTGCTCATGCACTTGGAAGTATACTGTTGGCTGCAGGTTGCAAGTATAGCAAAACCCTATGGCTTAAAAAATAACTTCAGCTCTGTGCTGTGAAATGGAAGAGAAATGCAGTGTAATGTGTGGAGCTGCAGTCACTACTTTTACCTCTGGGATTTTGACACATCCATTAACAAGGAGACCTTGGTGGTGCAGTTGTTTTCAATCACTGTCAGTCTCATGGAAAATTCAGAGGGAAAAAATGCACAAATGACTTGTGATGTTGTTTAAGCGATAGTGCTGAAACTCATTCATTTAATTTGAGTTATATATGACCATATAAATAAAATATAAGTGTATATGTGTACATAAGATTCTCATATGTATGATTAAATGTTTGTATTGTACCTTCCATTCCAAAATGTTAGGTTGTGTAACAACATAAAGGACCTTAAAAGTAGGGAAAAAATTTAACTTGTATGCGAACATGTTTTATTTTTTTCTTGCTCGTTAGTAAAGTGACACAATTGCCAAAAAACAGGTTATCCACCCAACAGTATATAGAAAGGCATTGTTTAACTTAGAAAACCAAAGCAGAGTGTAATGCAGCATCCAGCTTAACTGATGACTTGAAGACTGGGTAATCATTATACCCAAAGTGGGGCTGGGGGTGACTGGGGGTAAGTAATTTGGTTTTAGATGGAAAAGGATTTTATTGGCTGCAAGATTATCTGGGAACCTGAGTATACATAATGGTGTATGCACAAGGAAAACTCAATAAACGATATGCAAAAATAATAAAAGAGATTGAAAGAAGTAAGATAGAGATGATTCTCAGCAGCAAAATCCAGATGTGGATTTAATAGCAGATACTTTTTAAATGAAGAATTTTGGGAAATATTTTCCCTTTCTCCTTCCAGCTGGCTCTTGCTTGGGCCCCTCTCTAATATAAGCCACATAAGAAAAATGCCAGTCATAATCTAATATTGCACTTGGTGAATGTGAAATATTAAGAAACAATGGGGAAATGAGAAAAAGAGACTGTGGAAGAACCAGAGGGCCTGGCCTCTTTTTCATGCGTTTATCTGTTCTGGGAAAGAGGATATACAATATTTTCAGTAATGTTTTCCACAGTTATTCATTTGCAGCTTTGTTTTTGGCCTGATTCTCAGGTCTCTGATATTTTTCTTTTTTCTTATTTGTGATGTGAGTCTGATATCCACCATCATCACCAATAACCTGAAAACAAATTACTTTCATAAACTGGATAAGTTAAACCTCTGACTGTCCATAGCCTCCACTGCCATTAATGGCCTTTTTGTTCATGCCCCCAGACACCAGTCTTAAAAAATCCTTGTGCTTAGACATGACTCAGAGGATGGATGTTCAAGCATGAATGACAAATTGGTTTATCGCAAATATATGAAAAAGAAATGAGGTGCGACGATGTCAAAGTTAGATAGGCTTCTGAAAAGCCAGTGTGACCTTGTGCAATGTGTGTGCCGAGTTGCTAAATTTAACTGGGCACAGTCTTGTTAAGAAAGTGCTAATGCTCCTTTTCCAGCAGGAAAATGGGCCTTTTTGGTTCCCTAGGCACCTGACCTCTTTCGGTGCAAATATTGAATAGCTTGCACATCCCAACCTGCTTCTATTTACAACCCTTGCAGCTGAGCCCGAGGAAATGCTGCTGGGAGCAAAGCTCAGACCAAATAGAAGAAGGACTCACATCTTCTCTTCACTGCTTTGTACAGAGGGTCTCATAGAAGACTGCTCTGTTGTTGGAAATGGGATCTGTGCTAAGGCCAAACAGGAGATAGGAGAGAGCTCATGGGTTTGCTTTTCACAGCTCCTTTTTTGGCATGGCAGCTGTTGCAGTGCCCAGCAGGAGCGTGCCATCCCTGGCACACAGCTTTATTTCCAGTGCCATGGAGGCTGTCTTGGGTGGGTTGACACCTGTAGCTTCAGGTGTTTTCCTGCTGTTCACTGTCAGGGTGGCCAAACGTCCTCCCCATCAGCTGTGCAGCAGCGCTGGCCTGGCTACTCCCAACTGCATCCTCTTGGCCACCTCAGTGGTAAAATGCACAGCCAGCCTGGCAGCTTGGAACTGCAGGGCTGTCTGGTTCAAGGACTTTTCCTACTCCCCTAGTGTACAATGTGGCCTCACTTGGGCTTTCTCTAGAAACTCAATTGCCCTACATATTTCTAGAGGCACGTCACCTTTGCTCTGTCAGCTGGGGCCATGCAAGCTGTTGACAGCAGTGGAAAGATGACTTCATGCGTCTTGCAGTCTGTGCTCCCCTCTCTGCTTTCCAGGCTGGGCAGCATTTAAGGTTTTTCTTTCTGTTGGTTTTGGTTTGGGGTTTTTTTGTTTTATTTTTTTACAGAAGGAGTTACGCTGGCTTACACTGCATTTATGATTCACTGTAATCATCAGGTCCTTTTCTGAAAGGCTGTAATCTAATTAGTCGTTCCCCACTCTACATGAAGTGTATTAATAAAAACAGGAAAGGTTCATTTCAGAAAGTCTTTTTTTAACTATCCATTTGGCAAATATGCATGGCAAAGCAGAAACCTTGCAGGGGAGAGAGTTTAAAATCCCAAAAAAATTGGGTACCCCTGTTGCCATTTTATGGATATAGAAACTAACTAATGGAGAAGGCATCTACAGGTTTTTCACCACCCAAAGGGAGCTGAATGGGCAGAGATGGAAAGGAGCCTAGTGATCTGTAGCTCCTGCCCTGTCCTATGCCTACCCTGCCAGCAGGAAATTAATGCTGTGCTCTACTTATCTCTTATCTGACCCACTTCTTCACAATATTTCCTTCTTAATTCTTGTCTTTCAAGCACTGTGGTGTGGTGGGATGGGGATTCTCATCACTACATGCACCAGAAAGATAAATATTATGTCCCAGTGTAAGCTTATTTGTGTAAGCTGGCCCACTGGCATTTTTGCTTTGAAGAGTCAGCTCTTTTGAAACATCCCTGTTGCAATAGCTCACGGAGGGTACAACCCTGATCAGCAAAATAGGAGGATAGGTGGGTTGCAGCTAGTTTACTGGCTAGAGGTGTTTGGACCTTGAATCATTCACCCTCACTTTGCTTTGCATACAAAATATCTTGTATCAAATTACCTCTGTGTATTCTTCTCCTCTTTTTCTATGCCTCTAAGGCCTGACAGTAACAATTACTCTGCTTTCATAAACCTGCTGGACAGCAGTGCAGATGCTTGGTCACATCTTCTGTTTATTTGACTTGTTTAGGCTTGCAGTGATAATTGTTTTTTCTCTGAAGCATATGATATAACCCATGAGGCCTGTGTGAGGTTGCCATGAGCCATTCAACGCAGCAATCACTGGCAAATGCTGATTACCTTTGTGCTCAGATGATTTGAGAGGATGTTGCATGAAGGTGTAAATAGATAATTTTCTGTAGCTTCTGTTAGCAATGCAACCAAAGGGATTCCCCCTCATTTAGCATTATTCCAATTCAATTTGCAGCAGCCTTGTCAGCCAAGAAATACCCTGGTGAGCTTCTGGTCAAGAGTGGCTTTCTAAGTACCACTAGAAAAGCAGACAGCCCTCCCAGGGAAAATGAATCCTCTTTCTTGTCCATGTTTGTTGCTAGTAGCAGGTTTTAGCATTTAGACTGCCTGGTAACAATTTGAAGGCATTAAAAAAAGTATAAAATAACTTGTGTACTTTCCTTTACACTTATTTACAGAAAATCAAAATTAATAGTTCTCTTTGAACTGAGGGGGATTCTTTTCACTTTGCCATTTCCTTCTCCTTTTTCTTCATGTTAAATCAAGACTCCTGGATGCTGCAATGAAGAAAAGTAGCAGCCTTGTTGGTAAAGCTTAGAAGTTTTGAAAATGAGGTGGAAGTCTCTCAAGGAGATTTCTGTTTTCTTTCCAAGAACAGTTACAGTTGTTCCTAAACGGATTATCTCCTTCAGCAGGACAGCCCTGCTGAGTGTGAGGGAGTATTTTCCTTTTTTACAGAGATTTAAGGGACTTTTTAAATGGCCAAAGTAGCAGCAAAATACTTCTTTAAATACGGGAAAAGACTGTAAACTGAAGAGTTTATGTGGATGGTTATTGTGGCACTGTGGGCTTTATTTTGACAGATTAGACAAAAATCTTCTTTTAGTTTTATCTTCCTTGTTTTGTTGCTGGGTTTGTGGTCTTTGCCTGGGAGGGGGCTGCTGTCTGAGCAGAATGGTGGCCATGGATGTCACAGACTCCTCTCCCAAAAGGTCTGCTGCCATTGGAGCTAGTTCCACACTGTGGGATGGATCTGGGCTCATTTAATTCCTGTATCTCCATGCTAGGTGTGCGTTACAGGGACAGAGCATCAGCAAAGGGATGACCAAGCTGGGAAAGTGTGAAGCTTTTAACTCCCAGGTGTACAGTTGGGTTATGGTGATCCTTCTGCCCAGTTTTGTCAAAATGTGTCAATATCCAGCTGGAGAAAATCCAGTGCTCTGGCTAATTGCTGTTACTTGGTTCCAGTACTTCCCTGTCAGGTATTTTAATTACACAAATTCTAGTTCCATCTTAGCATAAATGCAGACTTTACACTAACTCCCATAATTTTGGCTTAGTTTGTAGCCTCCACCAAGAGCCAGCACACTGCCACGTTGGAAATTTTAGGCTCGCACAGGATGACTGCTGCTTTGAAAATGAGAAAAATATCTTTTTACTGCCTCATAAGCAGATAAAAATGCAGAAGGACCAAGGTCCTGCATTTGTGTAGACTCAAGTCTGAGTGGAAGCTGGGTTGGGAGAGGAAAGCCAGAGTGTTTTTGCAGGGATGAAAGGAAGGGTGTGACTGGAGAGCCCCTCTTGGGCCAGGAGCTGTGGCTGGAATTTCAAATCATAGCCAAACTCTGCCTTGCAGTGGAGACATCTACTTACCTTCCCTTCCTTCCTTTCCCTTGCTTGGCTTGGCTGGGGGTCTGCTGCCATAGCTAGCCCAGTGGTGGCAGAGCAAATTTGGTAGGAGAGAGTCTGTGGGTGACAATTCATCTAGAAGGCAAATTACAAAATGCCTTATTTGTAAAAACAAATGTCCACACGAGGCTAATTCTTCATGTGTTTGTTATGAAATAATTCACTTCTGGTATGTTTTAGTTTTCCTACTCAGCTTTCAGCTTTAAACCAAGTCTTCCTCATTTTGCCATTTCCTCCAAGCCACCTGCCAGATGAGGACAGGCGTCCTCCAGCTGTGACTGCCCCAGCAGCCAATGGGTCGGGGACGGATGCAGGTGTGTTGGGTGGCCTCTCTGAGCTTGGGGTGGCCAGCAGGACTACCATGACCTGCAAATGCACTCGGCATTCATCACCCTGTTTGGCCAGGGAAGCACTCATGATCCAGTCCTATTACCACTCCAGTGCCAGGGAAATGAAGCTTTTGCATTACAAGACCATGGTAAATCACAGGGAGGGATGACAGCATTGTTAGCATGAGCAAAGTTACTGTAATTTATGTATGAATAACTCCTCTGTGTCAAGATAATTCAGCTACCTTAAAATGCCTTCTCACATTCTGTAGAGATGCCTGTGATTTACACACCATAGTTCAGGGCATTTTCTTAATTACACATAGACATTTTCAGGGATTTTTTGAGTGTTCATTCTTGCAGGTCAGCCCTTAGCAGTAACCCACTTTACCTGGAGGACATGGAGCAGGTTGGCTTCTTCCTCCTCTGCTTTCCTGGCTGGGCTGGGACAGTGGAGCAATTGTATCCTTTGCCAGTCTGGCTTTCCTCAGCAAGTTCACCCAGTATTCCAGAGCCACCAGCCACAAACTGCTCCAGGAGCAGAGGCACCAGGTTTAATTCTGCACCTATGTGAACTTGTTTAGATTTGTCTGCCTCCTGGTGGCTAATGCCAAGTGTCTGAAGGCACTGTTTCCTGTTTAACTCTCTGGGAGAAGGTGTATTTTTAATAAAAGGTTTTAAATTGGCATTACTGGGCCTACAAATCATCGAGGCATTTCAGGAGCCTTGATTGTGTTCCAGCACAAGTGTGTTTTCATCTCATTAGTGGCACATTCAATAGCATCTGTATTTTTTGTGTTAACAATATAGTGGTGTGTGACCTAGTACTGGCTGTAGTCTTTAGCCGGGTGAAATGCTCCATCTAGTCTTCGGGGTACAGTTTGAGCACTCCTGTGGGATCTTAGAGATCATCCTGTGGGACAGGAAACCCACAGCCCTGCTGCCCCAGGTGGGTGAATCATCATGCTGATGTTTCTTCCAGGTAATTTTCAGAGAAATTAAGTCTCAGACTTTCTGGGTAGGCCTGGCATGAAGTGGGCTGGATCACAGGCGCTTTCTGCACTTCTGGTTCTATTTCCTTGCCATACAGATTTTGTCCTGGCACCCTACCTAAGGACCACTGAAATTAGACTTGAAAGGCTGTAGCATCAGTGAGCATTACAGCAGCTCCCAGTGTGGCTGATGATTCTAGTTTTGTTACAGAAATTTCCATTCTGAAGAAGAGCCAAGTAGGAAGACAGCTTTTGAGTCCTGGGGCTTTCAATTGCAGAACAGTTTAATGGAAGTGCTGCATTCCTCCAGAAATTCATCACATGTTGCAAACAGCAGTCAAATTGCATCATAGCCCAGTAAGGTCTGGGCAGGCTCCTCCGCCCATTATAATGACAGGAAAAAGAGAGGTGGTTCAGGTACTGTATGTGGAGTGTGAAGGTGTAGAGAGAGAGGAGTCCAGACTTAACTGTGCACACACACACACACACACACACACACACACATACACGAATAAAAATAACTCTAGAAGAGCTGAGGCAGCAGCCTCAGCTTGCCTGATGCCTTTGTCTGGTGGACAAAAGGCTTGTTTTTCATTTCCATTAAGCTTAATATGATTGAACTAACAAGAATTGAAATGCCCCCTTCATCACTGCTGAGACGTGCTTCCATCTGTGGCTGCTGTCGTCTTGTTGGAGTGTTGAGGACCACTTGCAGTGTGTCCTTCATTGCACCATCTGAATGTGAGCTTGAGGGTGTACTCTGCCATACCTGACAGAGAGAGAGGTGTGAGAATTTGATAATAGTTGTACCATGCATGAAATATTTGAACTGTTTTTTTAGTTTGCCTCCGTCCAACTCAGAGCACAGCGGGAGCAAGTGTTAAAAAAACAACTGATGGTGAGCTGTAGGCAGGCTGGGCTGGAGAAGCAGCACCCTACCAGTCTCCTTGGGGAAAAAAGCAAATGAGGTCATAGTCATTGAACAGTTTTGGAAACTTCACCCTTGAGTTTTTTTATGCAGGGGGGAGGGAACTCGGGCTTTGAAGCTCCAGTGGTTGAGCAGGATCTTCTGGTGGGCACACTTTGAGCACCATCTTCAGATGAGGAGCTGTTAGAGAGAGGGACTTCAGGGTATTGGGCCTAAGTATTTTGTGATGTCTTCTCATGGCAGAGTAGTAGTATTACCTTCTGCTGCTATATCTAGAAAACCAGTCTTTCTGCAGTCTTCTTTTCCAATAGGGGACTTTCGCTTTAAATACAGAACTTGGTAAAAATAATGATTCATCTGCTATTCTCATGCCGGAAAGCAGTTGTTCACTGGATAGTTTAATGTCTGAACCTTTAAAATAGAAGGAATGACTTAGACACTTTATAGGTTTTTTTTTTCTAACTTTAGCCTGAGAGACGGCAAGCAGGGGATTCAACTTGAAGAGAAAAACAGATGTGCACCAAGGGAGTTGTGTGTTTGGGGTTTCTTTCCAAGCTCTGCTTGGCTTTTGTGGGCTCCAGCCCCATGTTCCCCTGACCATGCTTCCTGCTGCAGGAGGACTGCAGGGCTCAGGGAGAGTGAAGGTTGTGGTGTCCTTCAGAAAATTCAGCTTTCCAAAGGTTTGAAATAAAGATTTTGAAACTGAGCTGCAGAGTTTTTCAGGGGAATTCTTTGGGGATGGAAACAAATAGCTCATCATAGCATTTCACAGAATTTAGCAAAAGGCAGTGCTTCAGCAAGGGATGGTGTGGGTATTTGGAGCTTTTTTAGTAAAGGTAATGGCATGGGGGATTGTTTTCCTTTTGTCTCATGGAATGTATACAACTGACTTCTGAATGGAATAGATTCCTTTTAGAAACTGGTACTGATGTTAAACTGTGATTTGAGCCACTGATGAATTAATAAAACACTGAAGTACTACAAATTTTAAATAACTCTCTCAGTCCCACAGGAAATTCAGAGCAGACCCAAGACCAGAGCCTGTATCTGTCGCTGTGGGAGCAGGCTTCCCCAGGGACTGATTAGGGTGTGAAATCCCTGGCAGTTCCTCCTCACCATCTCTCTCAGAGAAGCTGCAACTGAATTGAGCCTTCCTGCAGGGAGTCTGAATATTTTGTTAATCACTTTTTTCCCCACAGTCCATTCCCCCCCCATTTCAATATTTTTTAATTGCTTGAATTTCCAATGAGCTAACAAATACACAGGATGCATGTGCTTAGATGCTTCCATAGGTCTCAGCATACCTTCTCTGGAAATAATGGAGCAAATTCCAAAATGTGGTGCCAAGAGAATAATTTGCAAGGGATTGAATTTGCAGTCAGCTGTAGCATTGCCATGGTAAATAGGAATGCTTGTAGGGGTTTAAGATCCTCAAAGGGTCTTGCAGAGCTCTGGAGATACAGAGTAAAAATGAGTTTAAAATTGCAAGCTCACTGCCACGTTGGGGGAAGGCTGCTGCAGCAAGACATTGTTTAAGGGCTCTGTTTTCAGCATGCTTCTGAAAGTGTGCTCTTGGAAACAGGGATTTGTGCCTAAATGGGAATCCAGACGTACAAAACACTTCATTTATTCATGTAAATGTCTGTATAAAAATGCAAATGTATTACCTATGGCTATTGCCTCCATATTGGGCTACAGTATAGCATATAAAAGGCATACTGATGAGTTTTCAGTGAATTTTCTGAAAATACTTGAATGGTTATGGGCTCTGATGTATAAAGTTACCTTTTAACATCATTTAAAGAATTAGCTATTTGGTTTTGCATCCCAGTGGCTCAGCTTCCCCACAACTTTGAAAATACTTCTGCTTTAAAAGAAATCTGAATCTAGAAATCAGCTTTATTTCTAATATTGCTGATGGTTATCTTCACTCTGGGGTATATTTCTTAGATAGCTCCAAACTTTATTTACTTAATTTAGGGTTTTGTAAATTTTTTTAAATGCATGCTCTGATCTTCAGGCAGATGCAGTACAGCTGAATCCAAAACACAGTAATTGAAAAGGATGGCTGAGGATTGAAATTGCCTGTACCTGACAAAAACAGCAGTAGACAGCAACAGTGGGCTTGCTGAAGAGTCCACTTAAAATTGGTGATTATTTTCAATTTTTAAACTGTCCTTAATTTGATGTGTCTTGCCATGTTGCAATTTGATATGTCTTGCCATGTTGCAAGTATCATTTGATAGTCTCCTGTTAATAATTGCAAATAAGAATGTTTTGGCTGACACTTAAATAAAATAGCAGCTGATTTAGAAAGATGAGGATAATGTTGGTGAGTCGTGCATAACCTGTGCCAGCACTAATGCTCTGCTGCCAGTCATTATCCGTTTTTATGAGGAAGAGTTAAAATACCATGCTGCCTGTGCTGCCATTCTCCCAGCACTGCTTTTGACAAGAACAAGGAGCTTTATCTGTGGGTAAGGCCAGACACTGTCTGAGCTGTCTTCCCAGGAGAGCAAGAAATGAAAAATGAGAAGAAATGAAAGAAGAGGAAACTCTGGCATGTGAACGTGCACATGGGGACAGGCGCACCTCCCCTCAACTCATCCTGGGGAAAGCAGCATTCCTTATCTGCAGTGTATGGCAGGGAAAGGATACACAGTAATGTACATGCAGGCACTGTGTGGTTTTTTATCAGTCACATCTGGACGCATTCAGCTGACTTCCCAGGATGTGAGGATGATCTAGAGGGGTTTAAGTTTTCCATGCCGGGAGTCTGTTTTGCAATAAAGAAAAAAATAACCAAGTTTGGTCACTCCTGGTGCTACATATTTCAAAGTGTACCTGCCCCACAAGGTTCATTTCCAGTGTTGGCTGTTTCTAATCTTCAAATTGAGACCCTGAGCTCTGGTGGATGAAACATAATACAGTTATATTTAAATGTATGAATCCACAATACCTACTCTCACTCTCTTTTCTCTTTGCTTGTTTTCCTGGTGGTTTTCACTGCCTGCCTTTCCTGGTGCTTTCTCCCTCCTCATCTATTAAAAATAAAACCAGCCTGGCTGAAATGGATGGCGTTTGTTGCTGCAGGCTCAGATTTCTGGAGCCTTGTCAGAACAACAAAGCGAGCAATGCACTGGGATTGCCTTTATCCAGCCTGAGAAACTACTGTTGATGAAATTTGCCCTGTCCTGGTTGAAGAAGCTTTCCTGGAGCAGGAGTGATCAGCTATCTCCATGACAGCCTTGTCACAGGGTGCCTGTTGCCTCCCTCGGCTCTCTGCTCAGCCAAGCCAAACTGCCTGGAGATGCCTAATGAGGGACCAGCCAGGATGCTTTGTGCTCTAATTAATAAAAAATTAACCTCTGGTCGCTGGCTGTTTCCAGTACTCCCAGCAGTACTTGTTTGCAGGGAGGCAGCTATTATTTTCTGCCTCATTCTTTTAGAAGGGCACAAATAGAGACAAGGGAATCACCCTTTGCCAAGAGCTTTTCCAGAGTTTTTTTTAGACAGCATCATACATCCATGTGTGTAGGGTTTTAAGTCATTCTGGGACTGAGTGTTCAAGTAATGAACTGTATTTAACTTTGAGCTTCCTGGATCCCACTGCAGCCTTTTAGTGGCAGCATTTAGGATTTTCTGCCGTTTTACTAAACACCATCAACTGCTCCCAGTCTTTAAATAGTTAAAGATTACCTTAATCTATAATATTGGTTTGGGGATAGATGTTCTTCTCCTTATTTTTGCTCTTTCACAGTCATCATAGTGAGCTTGCAAGGAGGAAATTGTCCAAAATATGTAGTTTTTCTCAGGTCAGGGGAAAAGGAAGAAAAATATGTTATGACCTGCTGGCTTTGAGAGAACAGACTTTCCAGCCCTGTGTGTTTCTCACCAGACTAAGTGAATTCCTTGACCAGGAGCAGGGAGAGTTTTGGGTTCCACCAGTTGTTTCCTGCCCAGCTGCTGACTTTCTATGACCTTGGAGGAGTTACTAAACCTGCCGACTTTATTTTCTCTGACTATAAATCAGCCAACGTTTCTGTAACAGAAAAGGAGTTTTTGTTTTGAATTAATGGCAGAGATTTGGAGTCTGACTTCTCAGCTCCATGTGACAGTGGAGACTCTAGCATAGTTAAATTGGTTGGAGTCAGTCTTCGTATGTCTTCTGCTCCATAGTTAAGAGTACTGTAGTTATGAGGGCTGGTGGAGTGTTAATTCTTACTACAAGGACTAACAGTATTTTCAGGCATGTGCAGGATGCAGAGAAATTAAATTTTTTATATGTTATGCAGAGGGACGCTGATATTAATGCAGGGTAGACTATACTTTTGAGGGGGTCATGTGTGCAAGCAGTTTTGGAGAGGTGAGTCTGTGGTAGTCAGTGTTTGGCACCGAACATCATCTTGGTATGATTTTGAATCACTTTTACAGTGCATAATTGCAAGCTTGGAGGGAGGATACAACACTGACCCACAGGTGCTGTGCTTTTACTAATTGTTTCAAATGTGCTCAACAGATTAACAACTTTGCGATAATGCCACTTCCTGAATTTCCTTTTGTTTTGGCCACTGATAAAGTTTTTATTTGATGAACAGTAGAATAAACCTGAGGTGGTCAGCCTTGATTTTTGTGGTATGCTGACTCTTCAAGGCAAGAAAAGGAAGGGTAGAAGAGAGTTCTAATTTATCATCTTGAGAAGTCAGATTACCATGTAAAGCAGCAGATGTTACCATCTTTTCACAGATTAGCCCTGCCAGATTTCTGCAAGACAACGCATTAAATACCTGATAGTGGCACAACGATGTAGTCAATCTTAAGTACCTTCTACCTGTGTTAGTGGCTGAGGTGTAGAAGCACTGAGGAAAACGCTGTTGCAGGTTCAGAGGCAGCCTGTCTAAAAGGTGATGCTGTAGTGATATGGTCCCAGGGCTGGAAAAGCTGTTCCAGTGGTTGTATTCCAACACATCGTGCTTCCAGCCCTTGGTCACCATACTGAGCACAGTAAGGTTCCAGCTTCTCCCTTAGGAATACTCTGCTTTATTTTTCCATTGTGTTGAAGTGTTACTGTTCACCAACTAATACTGGAGGCTGGTGTTGGTTTCTTACTGAAGATGAAGGGAGACAATCATGCAGGCTGGAAAGAGCAAGATGCTGTTTGCAAGTAGGAAAGTCTATGGGAATTATCAGCTTTTATTGTGAGTCAGGAGTATATACATACGTATATGCATAAAAAAAAATATACCAGCTTGGTCTTTTTGTTTGTTACTCTTGGCTTTGGCACTGAAACAATGTATTTCTTAAAATAACACAGGAGACTATCTTTATTGCATTAAGAAATCTGAAAAAATAATAAAGCCATCTCAGTGAACCAAATTATTGGTGATCTAGCACACCATTTTTTACACTTTTTGAAAAAAATTCTAGTGAAAAAGTGTGACAGTTGAAAATGAAGCAGCACCTTGTTTGCTAGGCCACTGCAAATGTAATAGTAATCTCAAAAAAAATACCTATTTCTAGTCTAAATGTTTAATGAGTAACTGCCTACAAGTGGCAGAAATTAATCAAAATGAGAATGCTTTTAAGCCATGTCTTTTAGCTTCTTTTCAATAATAGATAATTATTGACATTTCTAGGAAGCATACGGAGTCCCGGAATAGCAGCAGTACAATAAGCTCCTTCAGTCTTTCAACTTGAGCTTGGGGTTCCTCCTCTCGAAAGAAGAAAAATCTTGAGTCTGTTGATGGCAACAGCAATGCTCTCTGCAATTGAAAGTTAACTGTTTCCATCATTTAGTAATTTCTGGATTGAAGCACATTCAGTGTTTGAGGTCTCTGCTGAGAATTGCCAGCGAGGGAAACAATAACTGAGGTTATCATTTTTGTGGTGCACAAATGTTAGCTCTCTGCAACTGGACTAAACATACCAGACTCATTTCTCATAGGACACCAGAAAAGGCTCACTGCAGAATGTAACTCGGACAAATTGTTGATATTTCAGAGCACAGACAAGAAAGGATTAATTTTTCCAATAATTCTCTTCATGTGGTCAGAAATTTTGAGTGGCAACAACACATTTGGCAAATGACATTGCTAATGCCGTCTGCAAAATCTGACTTCACTCCTAAACTTGAGAGTGTATTTTCTTCATTGATGAATGCTGCTGTAGGTATAAATTTCTCCTGTATCCAAATGAGAATGTAACCCTCATCTCAGATGTGTGCTGAAGGAGAAAGGAAGAGAGTTGTAAATGCCCTAAGTCCTTAAGGGCTGTTGGTTTATCAGGCTTGGCAGGATTTGGTTCTAGTTCTAAGTGCAAATTCTTGAAACAGCGGCAATGGCTGCTGAGCCTTACTGAAATTGTTTTATTTTTCAGTCTTTTGTGTTAAGAGAAAGCTGTGGTTAATATAACCTGGGAACCTTTTTTTCTTCAATCTCAGGAATTTCTTGCATGTGTGTCCCCAGTGTATAATATACACACGTTTCTAATGTAGAAGTGCAAACTCAGATATATGAAATGTATTTTTGCTGTGTTGAGACCTACATAAAAACAGTAAAGATGCTTGGTTCTTGCTAATATATGAGCATATATACATGCATGTAAAGTCTTGAGTCTGAGATGTATCTAAGTGTGTAGTTAATTTTGTGAACCTCTCATTTAAGTTCTATTCCAAATTAATTTTGATATTGTTTTTAATCTCAAAGACATGTTTCTTTAAAAACTGTAAATCAATCCCTTTGTGGATTTCCCAGCTCTGTCAGGTTGAGGAGTAGTAAAGCCTATTTCAGAAAGTGCTTTCTGCAGTATTTCTAAATGTGAGTGTGTCTTCTGCAGTTGTTCTTCATAAAAAGCACTTTTTGACAATTTCAGAAAATGTAAATTTAATCTTGATAAGTGCTTTCCCTGAATACAACCTTTCCTCTGTAGTGAGAGAGTGTATATTACATCACCATAAATTCATTCAAATAGCTCTATATACAGGCAAGTGACCTCTCATTCAAAAGATGTTCTAGGATCATTTCGAAGACCCTATCATCCAGCAGAAAATTTAGTGTAGATTAGGGAAAATGTAATACAGTTTTAGGTTTTCTGTGTTTTTCCCCCTGTGTAACAAAGCAAATCAGGACTTAGCCTAGAAGTCATTTCCCACACTGTCTTCTGAGCTGATCACTGTCATTATTTTAGGTCTAGAAGGTGCTATTCATTATTTTTTTCTGCCCTGTAATACAGACAGAGTTAGTAGGTAATGCAGAGCTTTCTATTGTAAATAAATAGCATAGGTGAAATGGAAAGACTGAAGTCTTTTATTTTTTACACATCATTAGTTTTTTTCCATTTACAAATGAAATTTTAAGTTTTTCAATAGCATTTTTGAAAACTTTCACATCCTACTTTGTCAGAAGAGTCATGAGGAATAATACAGCAAAATTGTTTGAAAACAAACAGTAATTTTTCAGGGATCTTGTTGTGTACAGGTAGTATAAGTATTAATGAATTACCTGGCTTATAAATCCTGAGACATTAGTGGGGTATTGGGGCCTGAAAACAATTCCAGATTTATATTTTCTCCAGGTATTCAGCATCCCATCAGCATTGTGGTTTCCACAGACAGAGTTGAAAGGGAAGATTTCTCAGAGCCCTGTGCTGCTTTAATGAGGGTGTGCAGTGTCAATCACAGAGAGCCGTAACCCTCTGGATGGCCAAAGCACTGCTGGCTTTGAAGGTTCCTGCACAGCCTTGCCTCCTTGTCAACACCTTGCAGACTCCAGGAGCAGGATCCAGGCACCACAAGCAGACAAAATGTATGTAAGGCATCAGCCCAAGGCTGGCATATGTAGTTCAGGATGCAGTGGATATCTGCACCGTTTTGGACCAAGTGGCAGCTGGAGGCTGGGGAGAAAACCCTGGGAAGCCTGGAAAGGTAGCAAATGTCTGCATTTGGACATAGCTTGAGTTGCTCAGGAGAGAAGGACAGGGATTAGTACCAGTTAAAGCTTATTAAAAAAAAATTTGGGCAAATTTCAATGAGTTCTTGATGACATCTTTGTGGTGTGTGGATGTTGTGTGTGGGTTATGGTAATAGGAAACATGATGCTGGATTTTATCAGGATGCATCTTCCACCTTGATTTTCCCATTGTTGTGGTTTAACCCTAGGCAGCAGCCAATCCCCAGGCAGCCACTTGCTTACTTCCTCACCAGTGGGACTGGGGACTGAATCGGAAGGGTAAAAGCTAGAAAATGTGTGGGTTGAGATAAAGACAGTTTAATAGGGAAACTAAAAACCACGCATGCAAACAAAGGAAAACACGGAATTAATTCACTGCTTCTTATGGGCTGGCAGGTGTTCAGCCATTTCCAAGAGAACAGGGCCCCATCATGCATAAGGGTGACTTGGCAAGACAAATGCCATCATTCCAAATGTCTCCCTTCTTCCCCCAGCTTTATATCCTGCGCATGATGTCATGTGGTCTGGAATATGCCTTCAATTCATTTGTCACCTGTCCTGGCTGTGTCTCCTCCCAACCTCCCTGGCACCCCCAACTTCCCTGACAGGATAGCAGTACAAAAAGCAGAAAAAGCCTTTGTTCTGCCTAAGCCATAGACAGCATAATAGAAGCATCTCTATATTATCAACTTTTGTGTTCAGCACAAATTGAAAACACAGCCCCACACCAGCCACTGTGAAGAAAATTACCTCCACCCCAACCAAAACTAGCATACCTGTACGTTAGTTGAAAAGGCTTTCTCAGGTGGCTTGTGCTAGTCCAGAGCAGTGTTCTTGGACTGGCTTAGGGCCCCTAAATCTCTTACCTGCATATTATTAGTCCAGTTGTTTACATTCCTGTCCAGGTCTTGAAAAATACTTTGCCCCTCTGTTTTCAAGTTTTCTTAATGAGCATTTAGCCTGTTGAGGCAGTGCCTGTGCTTCAGTGGAAGGCACCCTTGGCTTCTAATCTTGTGACTCTTAAATATGCTCAATTTCAAAGTTTGGGGAAATCAAGCTTTTTAATCTGATGATTGAACGGGAATGTGAAGCTAAGAACTTGGCAGCAGAAAGAAAAATGAGAGTATTCATCTTCTTTAGCTTAGCACTTCGGAGGTTTCAGCATCTGCCCATTGCCTTGAAGTGTGCTATGATTCATTCATGTGGATGTGCAGAGGAGTTCGTGGGTAAAGCATGTGTGGACATATAGATGTGCTCTGGTGAATACCGTGGTTGATGGTGATTTGGTTGAATTGCAGGTTTCTATAGACAAGAACAAGCGGGTGAACTATAGCAAATGCAAGCGTGATTAGAATTTCCAGCATGAAACCCTTTGGTCAGCAGGAAAGAGAAAAAGCTAGCAGTTTGACACATGAGAACAAGAACATTTCCTATTGCCTAGACTGGTCCTTGAGACTTTGAAATGCCTCTCTTTGTCGAGGAAGCATGCAAATGTTCTCATTATTTTCTATAATTTGCATTATTAAACAAAAGTTATTACCCAGGCTCAAGCTTTCTCAGAGCACTGAGTCAAAGATCCTGTTTTGCTTGCTGACACTGCATGCTCAAATGGACCTAATGGTGTTCTGTGCAGAAATATTTTACCTTTAAGGACCCTTAATTGCTTTAACATGCCATGCTGTAAACAGACTGAATCACCGATAAACAGCAGTCCTTTCCAGCTCTGTTGTTAGGTAGGGTTAAAGGCTCTGGCTCAAATTAAGAGTTAATCCTTATTCTTAAATAGGGGGAATTAAGTCCTTGAAAGAAAAAGTAAAAAAAAAAAACACTTTTAGTAGTTTCTAATCCCGATTTTTAGCCCTGGGTGCTTCCAGAGCAATCTCATCTCTGATTCTGGAATCCTATTTCTGGCTGGTTTTTTCTGTCGTCTCTATTTGTCTCTCTGTTGATCATGGACCGACATTGCTTCTTTGAAGCTTGCCAGGTTTTTTTCTCCTTTTTCTGAAGGTTCACCCCTTTGCAGACACTCTGTCTTTTTTTGACAGTCTGGAGGTGCCCTGATGGAGCGAGACTCTCCTCTCCTCCAGCAGTGCTGCAAAACATGCTTTTCCTGAAGGATCTGGAGAAAGATGGATGCTGGCCATGGAGAAATAATGCCCTGTGGCTGCTGAAGGCAAGGAATGAGGGGTAATGGGGATCTGTGAGACTGATTCCCAAAACTGGCACCATTGCCTCGGATTTTAAAACCAAATCCTGTGAAATGAGTGGAGAGTTTTCCATTGTGTTTTTCTTACCCGGGCTGATGGTGGTCAGAGTGATGTGGTTCAGGGTGAAATGCAGCATTGGCAGCAGCTGCCTGGCTGTGGTGAGCCCTGCTGCAGAGAGCACAGCAGTGCTGCCCTGCTGCTCCTTTTTATTCCCCATAAGGAAGAGACTAAATGAGTTGTTGATGTCTGAGAAAGGCAAAGGGCAGGGGAAAAAGCAATAAAGTGCTTGTCTGGCACACAGGCTGGAGCAGCAGGGAGGGAAGCCGTGGGAGATGGAGGGCTGGCACCAATTCCAGCCTTCCGTCCTGCATCAAGCTGTGTTGAAGAGCATGTTTGGCTGCAAAAGTACAGATACTTCTCTATCCTGGAGGTCAGTTTGCTTATTCATTTCTCATCACTGGCTTTCTATTTACACCAGGAAGCAGTTTAACTCTTTGAAAGACTTTGTTGGTGTGAGGGGTTGCTCTGGTGCCCATGTGGCCATATCACATCTACTTATCTTACCCCATGCTTTTGTCTCTAAGGATTTTGAGTGCTGGTGAGAATGTTTCCCGTGATCCATCTCTCCTGCATGTGTACACACACATAGTGGGAGGTCTCTGTGTGAGTTTTTATTCCAGCTGTAGGATGACTACAGTATGAGTTGGAGGGCTGTGATAACAAAAAGGCAATTTCTTTAATCCAGATTGGCCTCTGCTCTGCTTGAAAAAGAACATGGTTGGTCTTAGCCACTCAAATACTCTTCTGTAAACAGCTCTGAAGAGTGGATGCTCCTAATCTGTCCCAGGCATCAATACAGCATGTCCTATCTTACCAGAACCATTTTCACATTGCAGATCTATCTACTTGATTAAATGGGTGACTCCCCAGTAGTAACCCTTGTGCAGAATGGGATAGTGCTGGTGCTGTGGTCACAGAATCAGGTGATTCTACAGGTGGCCTCTGTGGAGTAAAAGGGCATTTCCCCTGATTGAGAAAAAGCCTGACTTCTCAAACTCGAGGTCCCTCACTTAGCTCTTCGGACAGAGGGAGTGCTTCTTGCTGCAGCTTCACAGGCTTGCTTGGCAAAGGGCAGCAGGGGATGCTGGTGGCTCTCTGGAACAAGGGCACTGCCTGGACACTGGTCACCCTGGAAAACCAGGATGGCATCACATTTATACAGAGTAATCCTGGAGTCCAAATGAGTATTTAAATAAGTTGAACTGGGGGAAATTATTGTGATTAGGCTGCTTCTTAACTTGGAATACTTTCTCCTTAAGGGTGTTCAAACAATGGAGTTGAGCTTTCAGATTCATAGCTGCCACTTTATTATCCTATTAGTCAATTATGGCTGCTGAGGAGCAGGACTAAGTGACAGTATGGCAGATTACAGCAATTTATTTCCAGTTCTTTTAGTCTGGTACCACATATCATCAGGCTGTTTAAATTTAATGATAGGGTTTTTGCATGTGTTTTAGTGCAGTTAAAGTTGTAATCAAAATGTGTAGGAAAACCCCCACTGACCTGCATAAATACTCCCATCTTCAGCACTGCTTTCATGCCCTGTTGTAATCCTTGTTAGCAGAGCTGACTCACTAATTAGGAGAAGCAACCTGCATTAGAAATAATGGATTTTTTCCCTCTTTTTTACCACTTTACAAAGCTTTGAGGAATTGAAGTTGGTGGTGACCTTTGTTTGGCTCTGCTTTTGAGATGTTCTCTCACCGCCCACCCGATTGAAATTAAAATGTAAAAACAGGTACATGTTAGCTTGTTTTCCATAAACCCAGCATGGTATATTCCATGTGGGGGAAAACAGTCACCCACTGGACTTCATCCATCAGGCACTGGTGATGTTGTTCTTGAAGAGGTGTCTGCAGTCAAAGAATGCAGCCTCCAGCATGGTTCCAGCTCCCATCGCGTTTGGTCTTCAGAGATCAGTGTTGGAGAGGAATGGAGAAACTACCAGAAGGTGTCTTCATGGGACATGGGTTTGTAGCTGTGGAGATGACAACCATAAGGTCTGAAAGCAGGCTTGGGCATCCTCCAAAGCAGTATCCATGACCTTTCAGTGGAGGTTGTGTCAAGATTACAAGCTGACTGCTGGTGACAATCTGCTTCCTTGAGAGACAGCCTGAGGACTGGGATGCATTGCTGCTGCTGGCCTGAGATATAGCCATTCAGTGGAGCATCCAAAAACTTCATGCCAGAATTCATAAACACCTGACTTCTGAAAATTTTAAGAGATTTTTTCCAAGGATTTGGTGTCTTAACTGGGATATTCAGTCATTTCATCCTGTACTGAAATAAAGGTGTAATCATCAAAGCCGTGGGCATACTCAGCCAGAATGCTCAGAGCCCACGTGGGGGAGATGGATGAGGTTGCAACTGCCAGCCACTGTTTGCTTTGATGCAAAGCATCAACCTAAATGAAATAGGGATATGTGGAATGAAATTTAGGGGATAAAGTGTTTTGTGACATGTGGGGAGCTCCTACAAATAGCTACTAAGCACTGAATACATAAAGCGTGTTGCTTATATAGAGCAGTACAGGTGGCCAGGAGACAAACAGCTCTGGGAAAAATACATGAAGAATGTGTTTCTTTTAAACACCCTGAAACAGAGTGGAACGATCATGAGAAGGCCTGGATGGAGGTTGTAGCCACAAATAGACAGACCTTTCTCCTCTTTTGCCCTCAAGAGGAGCTGGCAAGCTTCAATTTTGTTTTTTCCCTCTGCAGCTCAGCTTTTTGGTTGAGTTGGAGCAGGGATTTTTACTTGCCTTTCCATTCACCTGCATCGATTCAGTTACTGTGCATGAGCTGCATGGATCCTGCTGCAGCTCTTCAGCAGCAGCACTTTGGGTTTTCTGCTGTTTTATCAAACCACCCTCAAAGCCCCCCAAAGGGTGATCCTCACCAACCCTCTCCCACCTGCCTCTGCCCTGCACTGGAGCTTTCCCAGGGGGAAAACAGCCAAGACCCTGCGCCTCCCGTTCACAGGAGCCCCATGCACCTCGGTCTGCACCTCTAGTTCTGCCTTTGCTTTGGATGCACCAATATTCTCTGAGCAGAAAAGTAGCATCAGGTTCAGCAGTTGCTAATTAGTGAGTAATGTTATGTAAAGCTGAGCTGGGCTTCCAGAAATACACCAGTTGTGTATGAGTTAGGGAATGGTTTACAGACAATGGGTGTTATTTTGTGCAAGGGCAGGGACAATTAAATGGATTTTCTTTGAGCTGTTAACCAGGAGGCATAATACCATTTATTACATCCATATTGGGAATATGTCACATAAAAACATAATTGATGGAAGTATTATCTTGCTTAATTGGTAAATCGAAAAAGCCACTTCCCCTTTATTTACAGTTTATTAGTAACAGTATCTCCTGTTTGGTCTGGGATGGTTTGTACATAAGTCACAGGCTTTGTGCATTAGATTCAGTATATAATTCTCTTAAAAGACTCCTCAGTCCTTTATGAGAGAAAACTGAGAAAACTGGCTCCTCATTTTGGAAATTACAGCTTCTGTTGAATGTGCTGTTGAAGCCTCACAATATTTTACAAAGGCATGGTACTACCAATAGCTAGGATAACTGAAAGATTCAGAATAAAAGTAGCAAAAATACTGTTTTCTATTTTATTTAATAGGTGAATTCCCTAAGTCTTTTGTTGCTTCTCTTCATGAGGAGTTTTACCTTGACTCTGCTTGACAGTGCCTTGCATAGTCAGGATAATTATTTTTCCAGTAGTGTTTGGTGGTGTCTCTCTGGTGATTTTGGGGATGTTCTTCCAGTAACAAGAAACTTACTTTTAAAGGGAAAATATGATTATGAAATAATGAAAATATGTGAAGAGTCTGAGGCAGAGGTAAAATTCAAATGGAGAAAAACAGGAAATGAAAGGAGAATTGGCCCCTTTTGGATTTTAAGCTCTTCCTTTTGCTTTTCAAGTTCATTTTTAAATCAAGATGCTACCAGATATCCAGACTTTTTCAACCACCTAAAATATTAAAGTAAAAAATAACAAGTGTTTGATTTTGCATCAAAACATTTAACTGTTTTACTAAAAATACTGATTTCAGTGAGGGGGCAGTGCCTACTGAGAAGAAATTAATTAGGGAAGGATTTGAGTTTTTGTCATAATCAGCTTTAATGAAGATGTTATTTTCAATTTAAAGCACTTTTTCTTTCAACTATGGAACTTACTTTAGTGAATGTAAGGCACATTTCCGTATCATCCCAGGGACATTTATCTTGTAACCACATCTGGAGCACAGCAGGAGAAAGTGGATGGACTTACCACGGGTGGGCAGCAAGGGTGGGACAGGTGCTTGGAGTGCTCTGGTGTCCTTCTGCTGGGCACAGAAATGCATCCATGCCCCAGGGTGTTCACCCAAAATGAACCTGGACCCATGGTTGGTTTTGGGTCCTTGTTCAGTATCTGAGAGGTGTTGCCATGGGGGCAGGGGAGGGAGTTTGAAAAACAGTTGGTTTTATTCTCTCACTGTGAAAACAGATTTTAAAGAAACTTCCAAGCAGAAGCTCACTGTCTGAAACATATGGACGTTTTTCAAGCAGAGTAATTTATTAACCTCTATTCAAGTACGCAGAAGGCTACTGAGATACTGTTTTGAAATTTGATACAAAATGAGAGAAAAGCATATTTCTGAAAGACAAATTACTCCTTTGGAGTCTCTGCTCCCCACTGCACATTTTTGCCCTCTCAAGCTGAGTGGTTCAGGTATCACCAAGGCAGAAATGATGAGAAGGAAAGCGATTTAAGCAGCGAGCCAAAACTTGTCCACATGAAACCAGGAGAACATTCCTGAGCTGCAGCCCGTCATGTCAAACTGGTCAAAACCTTTTGACTGACTTATGGCCAAGGACTTGGCATTACACCTCACTTGTGTTTGGTCTGCACTCCCTACACTGCAAGAACCAAATCCTGCCCTGTCTCTGTGATATATTGGAGGAGCATTGGTGGTTCAGCTGTTACACTGGGGGACATTGCTGTGCAGTGCAGGCTATTGGCCGTGGGGGTGCCAAACCAAGTAAATATTCATCCATCTCCTAACAGGGCTTAGCCAATGAGCACAGCTCCCATTTACACAACCTTCCCTCTCTTGCTTTCTGTTTTTTAGTCACCATCTTGAAGTACAGGTTTATTTTCTGGCAGTGTTTTAAAATCCATAGCATTATGAATGGTTATGAGCAGTGGCTTAAAGCACAGAAAGTTCAAAAGCGGAGTTCATCACCACGGTAGAATAAAGTCCAGGTCTCTGAACACACAGCCAACCCTGCCAAATAACCTTTCAAAAATTGGCTGATTTAAAAACTAGCTTGGGCCAGGATTTGCTCTGGTCCATCAGACATTCATTACTTCTGCTCTTGAGTTGCATGATGTCCTTATCTTTATCGGGAAAATGGCTCAAATCATTGGGAGCTGCTTGAAATGATTGGTGACATGACAGAGCCTCTTATTTACTCCTAGAATAACCATAAACATTGCATGAATGCAGTGACATGCCCTGTGCCTGCTGCTGGTTATTGCCTGGAGCCTGGAGCCAGACACTTGGCTGTGCACTTGCAAGGCGGCTCCCTGAGATCACACTGGGACTGGTCTTGCAGAGAGAGCTGCTGGCATGCAGCAGTGACTGCATCTTCTGTGTTCATCTGCGAGCTCTGGAGCCTAAATAATTAGCAGCACTCAGTCTGAAATTGGACAAGATGAAAAGTTCTAACCAGATGATGTCAGAAATTTATTCTTTACAACTCTTTACTATGAGAGGTGACATTAAATTGTTGTTCAAAATGTTTCTTCATGAGAATAGAGGGCAGTGTGGAAGCTCCAGACAAGTCCTTGTGTGCCACGTCTTTGTCCAGTGCTGCCCAGGCCAAAGGGGTACAGGAGATACATGGACTGCCTCTTACCCAGGTGGACATTTGTCCAAAAGTTCTCCCTAAGTTAGATCAAGGAGACAGTTTTTGCTGACCTAATTCCTTAGTGATGCAAAATGGCCATGGTGGGGGACACAAGACTCCTGCTCGTGCAGAGCTGTCCCATTCCACTGGTCATGACTGTCAGGTACCATCAGACTGGTTCAGGGGTGCCTGCCTGAAACAGGATGTGATCTGCCTTCCCTGGTGCCCTTGGTGTTCAATTTACTTGTCTGACAAAGACCAAATAAATAAAAAGTTTCCTTGTTACTTGCAGTGGATCATGTCAGCATGAATTCAATTGCTACTTTGGTTTACTTCTCAGCACTGTAATTGTTCACACCCTTTCTCCCTCACCTCTTTTTTGTGGTAAAATACCAAAATTATGGGTTTGAGGCAGATGTGATGCTGAGGTGAGTGACAGCAACAGGTCAAGAGGCATCTTGGGGCTGTGCTGCAAATGCTCATGATGACTTCTTTTCCCTGGGGTTCTAGAGTGATCCGAACCCTTTCTAGTCCTCTCAGTGGCCATATACCAGAACTAAACAGACACTCCAGGCCAGATATGCATAGGGCACTGTTCGCATATTTATTTCAAAAGGAAATTAAATTAAATACATGTATAGCTTTAAACCTTGCTTGTGCTCTCCCACTAGGGAGATGTAATTGGAATAATTTGCTTTGCTAAGTATTGCAAGTGGTTTTCAGGATTAGGCCTTTAAATGTCATTGTGTCAATCAAGCAGACAAATAGAAAATTATGTTCTCTCACCCAGTTGTGTAGAAATTAGTCCCTCATACCTGGATTTGCACAGTGCTGGCATGTGAGAACCCCGGGCTTGGTCAGGGGTCTCGTGTGGTGGTGTCTCTCCTCCAACCCGTGCTTCCAAAGAAAAACTCCGCAGCCTCTTGTTGTTTGGTCTCAAGGCAGTTTATTGTTAGTTATCTAAAAGATTGTCTTCTCGGGCTGAGGCTGCTTGGTCAGCAGCCTGGGCAGAGGCACCCACATACCCTGACATCCTCCCTGTCTGCTGTCTTCTTCTTCTCTCCCCCAGCCCAGGGCTGCTGCTATCTTTTATATGATATATTACGTATTACATGTTCACAAATTTTCCTCAATACTTACTACCTATATTACAAGGTGCTTTTCTACTCTAAACCAATCCATAAGTGCCAGCATTACCAAGAACAGGGAGGCAAGGAAGAAGAAGGAGGAAGAACAGGATCAGCCCACTTTCCTCCATCTTAGAACTTCTGACCCCCATGTACAAAGTAAAAACCCCCCTGTACAGGTGCTAAACCCCCCCTGTACAATACTAAAAAATTTTCCCCTCTACTTTGTAACTACTTCTACTATACTATCTAACCCTTTGTGACTGCTTGTTTCACCTTCAAAGTTGGTAACTCATTCCATGGCTCAAACTCAAAATCACAGCTCTTTGCAGCTGCCTGCCAGGGTCTAAAATGCTTCTGACCAAGGCCTGGAACCTCTAAAAATATCTGAGAGACATTTTGAGTTCCAACACTGGCAGGCATCACATCTCAGTATTTATCATGGGAGCTTGTCATCCGCCAGCCTGGATGAAGAGATGCTCCATGATTCAGCTCTGCTGACTGCTGCTCACCATGCCAAGGAGGGAGGGAGAAACCCTAGATGACATTTCCATCTCTAGAATTTTTCTTCCTATTGTCATTTCTTCTTAGTTGGTGCCAAGCAAAAAAGCAGGAAGTTGTTGTTCAAGCAGCTGTCTTTTGGCTCTCCAACAGCATGAAATGCCACGTCTCCTAAGAGCCATCCAGTTGCAAGCAAAATGCAGTTGGCCAGGCACTGAAGAGCATGTCTCTGAGGTCAAGGGGGCTATTTTCTGCTCTTTGGCGTGTAGAAATGTTCAGGAGGTGGATCTGAAGGGTTAAAGACACATTCTTGGGTGGATTGGAAGGGTTTAGAATGAGACTTCCCCACTATGTAAAAAGGAAACATAGGTTAGATGATGCAGAAGCTGTTTCTGGTGCAAACATAATTTCCTCCCAAAGATGCATTCAGGTGATACAAATGGCTGGACATGGGGGAGTCACAAAACATGCTTGTGAAAAAACAAAACCTCAGAGTTTTGGGCATCAGCCTGAAAACTAAATCCAGGGTGCCAAGGCTCTGCTGGAAAATAACCTTGCAGTCTGTTCAAAAGCAATTTAAAAACAAAATGAAGTATTTGCTACCAAGGGTCTGATGTAAGAAAACCTTCTACTAGCTTCACAAGAGGAGGAGTGGCTCCTGTCATCATCCCTTTCTCCACTAAAGTCTCTCCACTCTGTGGCTTTATTGTCCCTTCTCCTCATCCTCTGCTCTCTCCTCCTTGCAGTGCCATAGGGATGTGAGCATCCTTTCTGAGTGCTGGGCTATCCCTGACCCTGCTCTTGGTTTCAAAGTACGATGCCTGACTCAATAAAACCAGGTCAAAAGGATCAGTGCTGAGACATTTGCATTTACTGTGTGTGAATGAAGTTGATGAGCAGTACTTTGGATAGTTTCTTATCCCAACATATGTGAAACTACTATGAAAGTAATCATAAGGCACAAAGGATCTGTGGCTAACAAGGGGCACCCTGGCTGCTAAAGTGACTGAGCTAAGCATGTCCCTTGTCACCCCAGCACTGGTTTTGGCCAAACTTTTGTATTTCCAGGGACAGGTGTCTTCACCTATTCCCTCTTATGTCATCATTATCCTGGATCTAGTCCCCTTTACTGTAAAAACTTGCCTCTGAGAAATTGAACTAAGACTTTTTCTGATCTCTTTAATGTAAAATACCTAAAAATAGACCACAGAAACAGTTTTACACTTGAAGAGCAAAATCATGCAAAAATGTTTTAATGCAGATTTGGGTCCTAATTAATTTTTCTCACTAACAGGCATAGTTTTGCTACAGTGTGAACAAGAAGTCCATAACACTCAAGGTTTATCCACTTAGAACTTGGTGTTTTCCTTCCTCTCCTTAGGGCTTTACTGAGAGAGCAGAGAATCAAACTATAAAATACCATCCCAAAAGTCCCAAAGTCAAACCCCACATTAATTCTGCACCCTTCATTACACCAGGACATGCCAGCTGGTTCAGCTGGATGGCCACAGGTTGGTACAGTGAGTAAAAAGATCTAAACTGGGTGAAAGTCGTGTCCTTAACTGAAAAAGTACAACAGAAGTGCTATAGTTAAAATACTGTATTTCAGAGCATTCCTTAGATCAGGATCACATGATCAGATTATTTTAGAATTGGCTAAAGCATGCAGAAATGTGGACAGTGTTGTCAAAGGACCTTGTGTTAGTGGCAGGATGCTGTTCTAGGCTGTTCTACCTAAGCCTCTGTCACTCACACCTTCTTTCCTAATGAATGGTGCAGTGCATCCACTGTGCCAGCAAGGGCCCCTCAGCTGTGAACAGACCTGAGACCAGTTTGAGTCGAAGGGGGTGAGCTGGATCTGAGTGTGTTTGTGGGTGTGTGAGCCCATCTATGTCGATTATCCCTACCTACAAGTTGGTGCAAGAGATAATCCCTCCTAACACCTGTGTGCTGTTAGCTCACTGGTAGGGCAAACAGCGGGCACAACAGGGTATTCTTAAAATCCCACATGGCAAAGCATGCAAAAGCCATTCCAGGACATATACAGAAAGATTCTGTATCTCTGCATTCTGCCTGTAAGTGTTGTAGAAACATCCAAAGTATCAGGCTGCAAGTGGTAACCATCGTGCTTCTTTTCTTGTGTGACTCCCGAGAAGCTGGCAGGGGCTGGTGACCGACACATTGTGGTGGTGCAGATTAACACACTGTGCTCGCTCTTCCGTGTCAAGTGCTTTTGTAGCTTTGGATCTTTATTTTCCATGGACAGATATCCTGATGATGGCCCTGATGGAGAGGCTGGGGTCAGGGCTGGAGCATTGCCTCCCTGCAGCACAGGCATTAGCAGTCCTTCTCTTCCACCACGTGCTTCATTGACCCCTTGGGTCTGGAGGCTGTTGCAAACAGGACGGTGTTGCTGGGAGCCTGGGCTGGTGCCACTGCCCCAGCCTTGTGCAGCGCCATGGGTCCATCTGGGTGCTTCATCACAGCTATTTGCTTTTAATCCAAGGTAGGCTGAAGAAGAAGCTGTGCTTCTTTCCAGAGTGCCATCTTGAGAGTCACACAGGACTTCTGCAATGCCTGCAGTGAGAGGACAAGAGGAAACGGCCTTAAGATGAGACATAGTAGGTTCTGTTTAGATATTAGAAATAAAAAATTTAGGGTGGTCAGGCACTGTAATATGTTTCTCAAGGAGGTCATGGAGTCAACATCTCTGGAGGTGTTTAAGAGGCATCTGGATTTGGTGCCTGACGATGTGGCTTAGTGTTTAGGGGCTCCAGTGGTGCTGGGTTGATGGTTGGACTGGATGATCTTGAACAGTGATGATTTTATGATTCTGTGATAAGCTCTGGAGAAAAGGAGGGTATGGAGGCAAGGGCTTGGGAAATGTCTTTACCCTCTCAACTTGCTGAAGACCTTGTCTAGAGACACTTGAGCAGTTTTCTATGAGGAACTGTGTCCTCTCCTCCAGTGGGATGTCCCAGGTGATGGGTACCCTTCTACCCTTCTGTTTAACGTGATGAAGTTTAGCTGCTGCTCCATGAAGTTGATGTAGAAGTCAAGACACATGTCGAGAGTTCCTCAATACCAGAGGTACCTGGAGTGCCAAGGCCCAACTCGTGCTTTCCCTATGAATAAGTAAAAACCTGTTCTCTTTTGACCCCCATACAGGATGTCTGAATTCAGTAAATAAACCATAGGCAGCCCAGACAATTCAATTATAGACTGTCACTTGGCTTTAAATCACAGATTTGTACTTATAGTCAACACCCTTTGTGTTGTGACAATTTCAGACGTCTTCCCACCTTATTTTCCTCTATGAACAGCTAAAATGAAAATATTGAGTGAGTCTTAAATAAGCTAAAGCTTGTCAGGAAGATCTGAGAGTGTATGCTGCTGTTTCAGAGGTGAGCCAAAAGCTGTATGCCTATAAATACATATTGTCAGTTACTAGCCCCTGCTTGAGCAAGTAAAGAAGTGTCATCTGCTTTGTAACAAAAATGTAGAAGAAATTGTGCTCTGCTCCTGAAATTGTCTGTATTGGGACAGTAATATTTTACAGTGGTTGGCATTAAGGCAGATGATACTGACTACACTTGATTAGCTTGTTGCAAGTGAGTACTTTAGGTTTCTCAAAGAATTGCCAGCAAAGGTATTGGCAAAAGCAGGGTTAGTATAAAAGTTTAAAAAAAGTCCGGTGAAAAAAGTTTAAGTGACAAAGTTCATTGATAAGGTTCACTGTACTAGATGGTTAAGGCACACAGAGAAAAATCGTAGTAAAATCTAAAATCAACATCTAAAACGAAATCAACCTAAAATTATCTTTATGGAAACTGGGGATGGGAAAAGGGTAATGAAGGGAGAGGGTTAGGATAATCCTGTGTTGTTTCACAAGGTTTGGAGTGGACCCCCTTGCCAAACTTAGCCCCAGACTACATCCATGGTTTAGGCCTAAAGGTTTTAGCAGCACTTAAATTTCACAACACATAATCAAAAGTCTAATTTAAACATTTAACAATAAATTCTGTACAATTTGCTATAAGCACTACAGTAACTCACTGTTAGGCCTAACTTACTTATTAATTTAACATACCTAAGAATCTAAGATAGTGACATTCACAGTATATTTGCTGTAGCGTATTTCCATTCACACACACAGTGCTGAAGGGGTATGTACAGAGTACATACCTGGGAAAGATTTTCGAGTTCAGTGAAGTGCTCACATGGAATGCCTTTGTATCTTCTTAAAGTGTCGAGCCTTGAGGAGTGGGGATATCAGCCCAGGCTTCATTTTCAGCTTTTGGCAGTGGTTCTGCAGGTTGTAGTGATCTTGAGAGGTCACTAACTCTGAGAAGACTCCCACTCAGAGGGAGGTGCTGGTCACAGCCCTTGTGGTCCAGGAGAGCTCAAAGGATCTCACTTAGAGCTGCTGTTTGTAGGGTCACAAGAGAAATTGGCTTTAGTCATCGTAATTTTCAAAGTGGCTGCAACTTGGGTCAGTAACTTTCAAGAAAGTTTGGTAACAAAAATGTTGTTTCACTTGAGGACTATTGCTCAGGCAGCAAAAATAAGTTCCTATGGCTGTTTATTAAAAACTAGGAGCTTGTTAGAGAGCACTTGCTCCTGGGAGCAGACAGTGTTTCTGATAAGGTCAAGAGGAGCTCAGCTCAGGTGCTGTTTATCAAAGCCAAAGCCTAGAAAGCATTTCTGAGATCACAAAAGTGGGAGGGAGGATGCACTATCACATAGCTTAAGATGGCACTAAAATAAGATCTGGTGCTGACCAACCTTTTTAAAGTTTCACAACCCTTGCATGTTTGGTCAGTGGTGGATTAGTGTGTAGATTTTTAATAACTAAACAGAGGAATGGTTGATTGGAGTTTTGAAGTGGTGCATTATAGCTGAGTATGAAAATATGTACAGCTTATAAGACAAGAAAGCTTCAAAGTGGGGCAAAGGAGGCAGTCTCCTGTTATTCAAGGCTTCAAAGGTCTTCAGCCACAGGCTAAGGATGGAAGAAGTCTCAGGAGCATCATGACTAGCAAAGATTCTCAGGTACTTAATGAAATCAATTGATCCATGTAAAGAATGTGATCAATTTTCTGAAGGGAATGCAATTTGCACTGGTGTACATCAACAACCACACTGGCTCACAAGGCAACCTGCAGTGCTCCCCACCACTCGTGGGGCTGTGCTGGGTGCCAGCCAGCACTCCTTCCTTTGGCCAGCAGGAGCTCGAGCAGGCAGGGCTTCAGGGCAAAGGCTGGGAGTAATTGAGAGCGTTTATGAGGAGATTTTTGTGATTTGTTTGCACAATCATAAAAGCTTTGTGTTCAGATCTCAGTGTTTGTAGGTAGCTCTGACCACCGCAGTCAGCAAATGAATAGCTGCACTACAGAATTCTTTGATTTGAATATGAGCAAAAATAAATTAATTTGAAAGCTTTTTGAAGGAATAATCGGCTATGTCAAGCTATACAGACAGTCCTCCTGACATAATGGGCCACAATAGGAAGCTCAAATAGTTCACCTCGCTGCCAAAGCCCCAAAGCCTCCCCTTGTCCTCCTGACCCTCTGTGTACTCTGTGCATTTGCTTTCTGCAAGCTTCACCTGCAGCTGTGAAGGAAATGACTACAAATAGGAATTAAAACTAGTTTTAAACTGTCACTGCTTCTCAGTCTCCTGCAACTTGTTTTCCATCTGTTCCTCCCCATAGCCTTCCTTCTCCTGCAGGTGTGGGAGAGGGTTCCTTTGCTCCTTCTGAGTGGGCTGTCTCCTCGCCAAGTGACATCTGTAGGCTGCCTCCTCCAGCCTCTGGCTGTGGTCAGTACTAGTATGTGAGGAAGGCCTTACAGTCCCTAAAGGTGACTATAAAATAGTTCCCCCAAAGTTTAGCTTCCCCACACCTCCAGTCCAAGGTATGCCACAGACTTAATTTAAGCATCCCTCACTCATTTTATGGGAAATATAATGTAGCCATGATAGTCATGTTATTTATTGCTCATCCTTTCTCTGATCCCCCAGAAGTTCCAGGCCTGAATTTCATTTAGAGACAATTAGTTCTGTGTCTTAATTATAAACTGTGAATTGGGAGGGAAAAAATCTTTCAGTGCTTTAAATCCTTTTTTTGTTGTTGTTAGCTGTTCTTATTGCACAGCTAAAACAAATGAGAATGCCAAGTGTCTTCTGCTTTATACTTCTTGTTCTGCATTTCACATGGGACTGGTTCTGCTCTCATCCTCAAACTTAAAGACTTGCTTTCTTTTTGGGAAGCTGTTTCTGCTCCATCACATTAGCAATACTTGGATCCAGACCAGACTCTATTGTGGAAGCATTCGTGGCTGCCTGAGCAGGGCCATTCATAACCTACCACTAAGCTCAAATGGTCCTTTTCTCTTGCTTCATCCCACTGCTTTCATGTTTTTCTTGCCCTTCTGACAGATGCTATATATCTTGCTATACATCTAGTCACCTGCAGAGTCAGTCACTTTGCAGGTTTGTCCTCTCTTCCAGGTCACTGCATGCTCACAGTAAACACTTTAAAAATTAAGTATAAGAAAGTGGGAGCAGACAGGGAATTTCTGCCTCCTTATGTACGTGCCTTAAATATTGCTGCTAAAAATAAGTGGAGAAAAATGTGAAAAGTGTAGTTTTAAAACTGATAGTGTGCCCTGGGAGAGAGGTGTCATTCTCCTCCAGCTTTATTGGTCTTCTGACCTAATTCACCCACCTCCAGAAAAGCTGTCTGCACTAGCTGCTTTTCTTTAATTAAGAAGAGTGCAGCCAGCAGTCTCAATTCATGCTGAGACCATCCCACTCAGCTGTCAAACCCCATGAGAATTGCCATGTCCCCTGCAGCCCCCAGCCCCTTTCCCAGGGGCTAAGCCCCGCCACTGAGGGATTCCTGGTGCCTGCAGCCATGAGCAGTGCTTGATTTATGGAGCTTGCTGAGAGCACAGAGCCCTGGTGGCATGAAAACAGGCTTGGGTGCATCTTGACAGCCCGGGTTTGCAGTGCCAAGGGATCTGCCTGCTGTTCTAGCTCAGCCACTGATCTGTTGTATGATGGGGGAAGTCCTGGATTTTTTGAAGACTTACAGATAGAGTGCCTTTCAGCAGAGGAGCAGTCCCTGAGGTGCAGCTAGAAAAACCATAGCTTGGTCTTACTTGGCTGTGGTGCAACTGGAATGTAATGAACTATAATAAAAATACCAAGTTGCTTGTCAAGCAAAAAACCCAGCTGTTTGGTATTAATATTTTCAAGAAGAAATTTTGTACCCAGTGTATACTGACAAAGTATTTTTGTTTGTGCTAACACTGTATAATAAAATTCTTGGAGAGTTAATAAATAGGGAAGGGGTTTTTTTTGTGGTGATTGTTGTTGTTGGGTGGTTGTTACTGAGCACAGCAGTGCATCTCCTGTGCTTTCGAGCTCGAGTGGAGCTCCAGCTGATGCCATCCAATGCTCAATGATACAATTTCTCCAGTAGCTGTCAGAATGGAAACCAGCTGTTGGAACTTGTACCCACACAGCCCCTGAGTTTGTAAGGGGAGAAAAAAAAAGAAACAGCAGTTCAATGCAACAATCAAGAACGAGGCACCTGCCTTTTCCTCTAGACTCACTTTGCACTGTGCTGTCAATTAGAATTTGAGATTTCTCAGCCAAGGAAGGTGCTTCCTGCGGAGGGAGGTGGGAGGACTGCAGCTGATCAGGGGCATGGATGTAATTCACAGTAACAAATGAGCTGTGGCATTGCTTGGGCTGAAAGAAGAGTTTTACCAGTGCTGATGGTGGATTATTTGTGTATTTAAATTCTGTTGCAAGTTAGGTATGGAAACCTCTCAGGATATACATGTTTCCACACTAGATGTAGTAGTTATGTAGCAAATGTATTAACCACAGGTTTGTACCAAACATGCAAAAACAAATTAGAAATAGAGAAATACAAAAACATTTTCTCATTAGGGGATATAAGTATGTGCTGACTGTAGTACAAATACAATTTTTATTCCATTTGTGTAACCTTTGGTATTTTAATGAAGTCCTGTTCTTGTGTACAGCGTATGGTTCACTGTCAGATAATTTAACACTAAGAAAATCTGTCTTGAATAAATTAGAATATATTTGCAAATTAATTGGTTAATTAGATTTTAGACATCTCTTGAGGACAGGAGAAAAACAGATGTGTGCAAAAGCCACACAGATAGTTCGGGGATGAGTGTTTCTTGTAGGGTTTTATCACTCAGTTTTTTGAAAAACAGCCTTTCACAAGTGCCAAAGATTAAAAAACTCTTGGCTTTAAATGCAGAACATTAAACTCCAATTTCTGTGGTGCTGCTGATTTTTTCTGGGGCACAGGCAGAGCCATTTGGACCTGTTTGCTGAATGAGTGCACTCAGAATATGCAAGGTACCTCCTGAGCTGCTTTTTTTTCTAGGAGTATCCATGAAGCCGTCTGGAAATCCTCTGAACTAAACACTGGCAGATCAGCAGAGAGATGCCAGCTGGCATTGTGGTGAAGTCAGGCAACTCATAAGAAGAAGCAGGTCTAAGATGGAGCCCAGGATTTAGAAGAACAGTCATCAAAGAAGGAAAACTGACAGGGCAGGTTTTTTTCTCAGCTACATCGGTGTAAATCCAGAGCAACTCCACTGAGATTCACACCAGAGTAACTGAGAGCAGAATCTGGCCAACATCATCCACCTGACCTCAGAAGAGGGCTCGGATGGAGAATAATTCCCTTACCTTCCTCTTATAAGCCTTTTGCACTTGATTTTTAGAGAGGCACAAATTCAGTTTTACTCAGATGGGGACAGACATAGTACAATTATATGGTAACCACTGTTTTGTTTTTTTTACTGACTGGTAAAAGTAGAGATTCTGCTTAAAAAAATATACACTTCTGTATTCATTATTGACTTAGACCCCTTCAGAAACAAATTCTGAGTAAACATTCTTTGGAAACGGAGGAAATTCAAATTGTAAGGGCTTGGGTTGGTCCAGAAGCTGAGTAGGAGAGGATTTTCAGCTTAGAAGCAATTCAGCAGCTCCCTGCAATCTGGGCTGATCCTAAGAGCAGCAGAAGTGCTGGTGCTACTTGCCTCCACTTTTCAGCTCTGCTGAAGCAGTGCTGCAGTCTGAGCCCAAACCAGAGGACATTGATCAGTCCCTCTTGGAAGACAGCTGGTGATCACATTACTTTGTTTGTGCACTTTTATCTCCAGGATCCCATTTTGGGTGTGTCCAGAACCATTTGGTAAAAACCTCATCGTTAAAAGCAATATTTGCAGTGTACAGTAAGACAAACAAGAAGCCATTTGTGTGCGTCATCGATCATTTTACAAACAGCCCCCGGGCTGCGCGCAGAACTGGCCCGGTGCTGGCTGTTCGGGGTCACAATACAGACGTCAGAGGCAGAAGCGCTTTTCCTGCTGGCCTAACCTCTGTTAGGCACCAAGATCCTGATGCTGCTGAGAAGAACCTTCAAGTTGTGTTCTTTCTTTGACCTTGGTGTGTTTCTCTAAGCAGCAGGCAGAGCAAAGTAAAAGCCTTGTTGCTGTCGATGTGGGAAAACTACAGCCAGATTTTTCAAACTCCAGAGGCTGGAGCTGCAGGGCTGATGTTGCAGGGGACGCCCACAGCTGCACTGTGGCTCTGCACAGGAGGCACCAAAGGAGGCCCTGGGGCCACTGGGCACAGACACTATGTCTCCTTGGCCCGGGACTGCTGTCAGCAGCCACATGCCTTCAGGAAGAGAGCACAGCTTTTAACAGTGTTGTTGTAGACTGGGATGTGCAAAAACCTGGCCGTGGTGACCTCGATGCACTAATTCATGGGAGCATCTGGGCTGGCCCCTGAGGGCAGCACGACTGCAGTGTGTGGGTAAGAACCTCATGTGGCTGGATCGTGCCAGCAGGCTGATGTCCTGTCCTTTGGTGACCCAGCCACTGCCAGGTCCCAGGCAGCCCATGGGGATATCTCTGCTGGGCGTTTGGCCTTTCAGTCCTTGTTAACCCCAGAGCTCAGCTCTCCTTTGGCGGGCAGGGAGCTCCTGTTCCTATGCAGCATCTGGCTGTCTCCTGAGCCTGCTCCCTTCTGGCCTTGGCACTTCTTTCCTCTTCTGTGCAGCAGGGCTACCAAGACAGAATGAGACGGGTACCTGCTTTTAGTGGGATCTGGTTTGTATCACTGGGAAAGCAGCACTACACCACCATCCATGTCTGGGGTGCTGTGGAGCAGCAGCCAGAGCTCCCCTTCCCTCCGCATGTAGCACATGCTACACGTTACATTCCTGCAAATAAGAGTGTAGATGCATTAAGACCTGAGGCTAAGAGACTGCTGATCTGCAGCTGTGATGAGTATAAGCAGCTACAGAAGATGCCCATGAACATTTCCCTGCAGCATTCATCTGAATGCAGTGTGCTGGTTCCTTGAGCAAAATTAATGTGTACATTTGTCAGGAGTCTGGGGGTTGAGGAGAGACCCAGAAATTACCAGCCATGATAGAATTCACAGAGTAATGGGTTAATATCATCTGCCATAACTTCTCTATGGAGCTTTTGTCAGATCTCTGATTCAAGTAGTCTTTTCTGAGGCTTTTGACATTTGTGGCAGCACTGGGACAGACAGTAAGGTCGTGTGTCACTTTAAAGGCTTAATTTTTTCCAGATTCCTCACAAAACTGGAGCTGAAAGCTCTCTCATGAATTTCTTGGGGAATTTGCTGAGGCAGCAATTATGTTATCCTTCAAAACTCCATGGTAAAGGTCATCACAGAACCATGCCAAACCTGCCAGGCTGAAGGAGAAGGGGCTGAGAGGCTGCTTTCTGTGCTGGCTGTGAGCTAGGAGACACCTGAGAAACCACAGCCAGCTCGAGATGCCATGGTGTGGGCAAAACACAAACCACGCATCTCCTTGCATGGTCAGGTTTCTGCCAGAGATGTATTTATTCAGCAGAGCAAGAAAGCCCAAAGCAAAGGAAGGTATAAAACAAAAAAACTGTATTTGAGAGGTGTGACTGCAGTGCTCAGACCTTCCTCCCCTCTGAACACAAACTAACCTGGAGAGTGATAAAACAAGCAAGGAGCTGCCTTCAAATTTATTTACCATTCTTTCTCCATTTTTGCAAACCTCCCACAGCAGAATATTAATTTGTGATGAGAAGCTAGTTTTAAACAGGACATCTCAGTGCAAAAGATAATAAACACTAGTGTTCCCAACTAAATTACAAAAATCTTGGTAGGTTTTGTGTAAGAACTGGCTGCATTACTAGACAGAGATCATAAACATTTGAAAGGCAGAGGAAGGAGAAAATATTCTGCACAGGGAAAATGTGATTGTGTTAATGACTTTGCTAATCCCTAAACATCCAGTTTTATCCATTCATGCTTCCAGCATCTGCAGATGAACTCGGGAGAGCTTCAGTAATCCATTAAAACAAGATCATTTTAAAATTTCCATCTAGGCATAATAATTTATTGGTTTGGGGTTTTTCCCTCTTCTACTCTGCTGATTTATGAATGCCTCCCTTAAGTTTGCCAAAAAGATAATCAACCTTGGTACTTTATTTGGGGTGATCATCCTTGTGGAAAAGTCTTGTGGATAATTTTATAGGAATGAAACCAGTTGAGATATATTGAAATGCAATATTGATCTCAGTTTAAAAAAAATACATTTGTAACTGTCCATCCATCAGATGAATAATTCTTGTGTAAGTTAAATGTGTTGATCTAAAGTAGAAGAATCCTGAAGGTTATTTGTTATGAGGTGTAGGCTGCTGTTATTTAGTCTTACAGAATTTGTTGTACTTCCAGAAAGCTATCTAAGTTGTGCCTGGGCTGCTTATCAGAAGATACCCGCAGGCATTTCAGTACTAATGTAATTGGATGAAGTTTACATGATGGACTATTGGAGGTAGAGGTTTTGTGCTCAGGGCTGTGGAAAAGCACCAGATACTAGTAGCTTTTACAGAAAATGGAAGGCCAGATGGAGCAGGAGATTACTGTGTCTGATCTCCTGCACAGCCCGTTGCGTGTCACCCCGTGCTGCGTCCCGTAAAGCAGGATGAGCTCCAGCGCATCCTCCAGCTGAGCCCTTCCTTCCCACTTCAAGAGATCACTTAACAGAGGAGCCACCATCTCTCCTGGCAGTTTGGTTCAATGCTTAAAATACCTTCAGTGCTGGGCATTACTACAGATTTCTATTGATGTTTGTTTCACTTTTAACTTCCACCTCTTGATTCTTGTTATGCCCTTTTTTTAGCAGGCTGAAGAACTCTTGCTTCCTTTTTATTTTTCTCCCTGTAGAGCCACTTATATGCTGTAATCAAGCCACTTCTTCCTCTTCTCACTGATAAGCTGAACAAGCTGAGGTCTTTGAGTCTCTCTCAGAAGGGTATTTACTACAGTCCTTTAAATAACTTCTCTGTCCCTTTTCTATGTCTTCAATTATTCAACATCTTTATAAAATGTGGAGATGTTAGCACAGCGTATTTTCTGGTGTCTGCCTCGCTGACTCCAGGTACAAAGGGACAATTTCTTCTCTGTGTGTACATGGTTCATGTATCTAAGGATTCATTTGCTCTTGTGTAACAGCCTTGAGCTACTTGTCCACAATGACCCTCTAATTGTATACAGAATTGTTCCATTTTAAGGTAAAAAGTCTTGTTTCAGATGCCAAGCATTATATTTTGGCTTACTGCATTTTATAGTCTCTTAAACAGCATGTAAAAGATGTCTGTGCTACATGAGGATGCTCCAGAACCCTGCTCCAGCTCTGCACCTTTTTAGCCTCTAATGTTGGCAAAAATTGCTGACACATCTAACACATGATTTGAGGCACTGCTGTAGGAAAATGCCTGTACCACAGCCCATCTGGAGTCTGAATAGGGCAGCTGGGGGAGAACAGCTGCTCAGAAGTTTGTAGGGAGAGCTCGAGGTCTTGTTTATATCCCTTGGGGACACAACACACAAAACCCAGACTCATCTGGGAACTGTGCATCCTGTTCTCCCACTAGCGCAGGGGGCTGCAATTAGTTTTTGAGAGGTAGGAAGTTGAAGTTACCTTGATAGAGAAGCCTCTTTTTGAGATACCTTTTTACCTGCTCTGTGCTTATCACTGGAATTTCAAAAATAGTATTAAATATTTTAAGCTAATACCAGCATTAACAACACATGTGTATAAAAAGCAGTTGCATGTTGCACTGCATTATTGCATGGCCTCTCTTACAATCAATACTTTTCCCATCCATCTGGGAATGGATGTTAGCATTTGGCTGAAATGCTGTTAGCATTTGGCTGAAGAGCTGTTGTTCATCTGACTAATCTCATCACTGCTGGCATCCTCTCCCAAACCCTTTTGTCTGGACAGTCATGTTTTCCTTGGCAATCTGCAGAGCACACCAGATCATAGGTCCCTCTGAGCACTTGCATGCTGATGCCTTTTCCTTTCCATTTGTCCTTGCACCTTCATGGCTGGAGGATATTAAAGGCAGGGCAGGGAGCTGAGAGACAGCAAAGGACTTTTTTTGGTAGGCACAGTCATTCTGGCCCTGCACACTTCCCTGTGGGAATGGAGGAGGTGTCTGGCAGTATTCCAGGGATGGGGCTGGTAGAGCTGCTCCCTGGTGTAAGTGTGGTGTACATGTGTTTTAGCTACTGGCCCCAGAGCAGAGTTGCAAATACACCTAGGAGTTCCCTGCTCTCCTGCAGCTCATGTGAAATGTTTCAGCATGTGGCAGATCACAGGAGAAGGTGCCAACATATACCTAACCTGATCTATGCTTCTCATTGGGGTTCTGGCTACAAAACGTAGCAGCTTTAGATTTCCTTGTTGAGGTATAAAATTTCTCATGGTTAAGGTTTTATTTGGAGTAGATATGCCTCTCTGCAAAAGAGGGAGTCCTTTCAAGTCTGTAGAAGCTAGTAAGTAATTCTGAGACAACTGAATTTGTTGGTTTCTTTAAAGAAACATAATTATTTTAAAATGACAAACTGTTCCTTTTATTGATAAATGTTTTATATCTTTGCTGCTATGCCTGAATAGTTTGTGTAAATAATTTATTAGCTTGCAAACAGACGTAGAACGTTCAGGCAAACACTGCCCAGCGGGGCAGGAATGCTAAAAAGGGGAGACAGGTTTGTGAGCAGTGCTGAGCACCAGAGCAGGAGTGGGTATCAGTAGGGACAGAGAAACATCATCTGCAGCTCGTAGGCTCAGGCCCAACATAGCTCAGATACCTGACACTGTGGTGAGGCACTGGAGGTACAGATGTGAGCAGTCAGGCAGTCACCATCAGCAGGTATGTCCGTGGGACACTTAGGAGCAAAATGACAGTGGTGCTCAGAGCTATGAAATGGTCTGCTTTAGCTAGAGTTTGGCATTTAACATTTTCAAACTGATTTTGTTGCTTTGCCATGCTTAAGAAGAGCTCTCCTTCAGTTTACTGTGGTTGATTATTCCTCTAACTTTGTTCTCAAAATGGGACTTGTTTTTTGAAAAAGTAATTTTACAAAAATAATTTCTGAGGTTCTTCTATGTGTCAGGGCAGGGTCAGGCAGGAGAAGGCTAAGCACATGCATCAGTGGTTTCCTGATGAAAGTCCTTTGTAAATAGTGTGGAAGTGTGTGCATATAAGTATGTATAGTTGCAAATGTGCTTCTGGGGTTTTTTAGACAGCAGTTCTGCCTAAAAGTCCTGTATGTCACAACAGGGACTTATGGAACCATAGGAAGGTTTGGGTTGGATCTTAAAATATCGTCTAGTCCAATTCCCTGCTGTGGTTAGGCCATCTTGCAATAGATCAGATTGCAAAACCCCAACCAATCTGGCCTTGAACGCTTCCAGTGACGGGGCATCCTGAACTTCCCTGGACAATCTATTCCAATGTCTCAGCACCCTTAAAGTGAAAAATTTTTTCTTTGCATCCAATCTAAACTTAGCTTCTTTCAGTTTGAAACTATTATCCCTTGTACCTGTGGAAGAGGATAAAGCTCTTTCCAGCCTTACTGAATGTAGTATAGCCACCTTTCTCTAGTTCAACATCAACTGAAGACCACTGGAGTTGTTCAACAGTACTGTGGAAGGTAGGAAACACCTAATAAAAGCCATCTGCAGCTCTAAACTGATGGCATGCATCTCACTCTGCCTGAGGAGGAGAGGAGAGTGGCTCCAAAGGGCACATGGTGATGCAGAAATGAAGAGGACCAGTGCACTAGTTATAGTGCCTTTTTTGCTGTGAAAAATAAAGAAGAGAAAACTTGGATTTTACTGTAGTCAGCAGAAGTGAGCAAGCACAGAGGAGCAGATCTGCAGAGTGATAGAGTCCATTTTACCTGGCCACTCAGTGAAGTGCAGTCCTGGTTCTCAAACCACACATGGCATGTGTGGTTTATCTTAGCAAAGCTTTATCTTAGCAAAACTGTGAATGGTTATAGGAGGCATCACCAAAAAACATTTATCAGTGCATTTTTCCTGCTTTATTCTCTTTTCTGTCTCTTAGAAAATAAAAATTATTTTAATACTGACTGTTGACTGCAATAAGGAAAAAAAATTGTCATTTCCTGCCTTTCCAGAGCTCACACTCCTCTGCTTTGTTGCAGAAGTTAGTCCTCATTAAATGCAGAAGATCAACACCTGCTGTCCGCCAGTGGAAACCACCCTGGACTGTTAACAGTGCTGGGATTTTACCCTAAAATTCAGGGTTACAGAACCAAAATACACAGAGTTAGGCTTGTTCCACCCTCCCCACTTTATGTCCTAATCCTATTTTTGAGGTAGCTTTGTCTCATTTATAGAAAGGAGAAAGAAAATACTTGGAGATCCTGAGATGGAGGCAAGTAGAAGAATTTATAATCAGCCAAAGTAACAAAGTGTCTAGATGCGTTGTGGTGTACTGCTCCTGGAGACTAAGCTACAGCTGACTTTGTATGAGTAAAAAATCACTTCTCTATTTCATTCAAAGTTGTTCCTTGGATTTGCTGAACTAATTTCTCCTCCAAGCATGGTCACATTTTAGGTCAGCATGCCTAGACAACATGGGGCTCTGCCAGCAGTTCCTGTGTGAAGTCCCTCTTTGTTTTTTTGGAAACAAATCCAGTCATTCATAGAAATGAACTCCTGCATAATTAGAGCCAGCATTGCACATCATCTTTGCTTTCCATTTTTAGATGTTACGTCTGGAGGACTATAACTTTTAAAGATGCCAACAAGCCACTTAGGAGCTCGATAGCTGTAATGGGAAAATCTGTGGAGCTGAATAGGAAATGATAAGCTTCATAAGGACTATTCTAAATTGTTTGGTAAAGAACTCAGCCAGACATTCAAAGCAAGAATAGAAACTATAACGCCTTCTAATTTGATCTTCAGGGGTTGTACTTTCTCTACTGTGTTGGTGAAGGCCCAGTCCTACTGGCAGCTTAATGGAGAGTCCTCTGGTCTCTTCTGGGTCCAGTTATTGGACTGTTGCATAAATGGGTGCAGAACACTGGTTTTATCCATATTTTACCCTCTGGGGGCCTGTAGTCAACCTTTTTTCTTCCTAGGTAATAGGTTCCTATTCAGTAACCACATATACTAAAGTGTGAAGGTCTGAAAAACTGATCCTCTTCAGCATTTTTTAACCTCAAGTTTTTAATAAAGAGCTATCTAAAAATAAGAAATATTTGGAGGCCTTTTATTTTTTTGACAGGTAGGTAGCAGTCATCACCTTCAGAATCAACACGTGTGTTGACAGGTGAAAGATCTCACAATAAGTCTTTTATATCTCTGCATGCTGAGGCTCTCAGGTATGTCCTGTAATCTCAAAATTAGAGTGGGTAGCAGATGAACTAAAATTTGTTTCTTTGTTCAGAAAATGCAGTATAGATTTTTCTTTGTTTGGATTTTTAATCCAAACTGATTATTTAATAACTGAAATTCCAGTAGTGGTTTGGTTTTTTGGTTTGTTGGGTTTTTTTTTGGTTTTTTTTTTTTTTTGTTTTTTTGGTTTTTTTTAAGTTAGACAATAAATCAATACGAAAATTGCCCTTGCAGTGGGAAATTATCCCTAGGATGTTCACTGCTGGACTGTCACAGCATGTGAGTTCAGTTAATGGGAGTAGATGGAGCTATTTAGGACAAGTGTTTGACACCACGGCTATGAAAAGGCTAAAGTCCAAACAAAGTCACTCTGTGAAGGACAGAATAGAATATCCCAAATTTTAAAAATAAGTATCATAGAATTACAGAATTATTTGTGTTGGGAGACATATTTTAAGATCATCTAGTCCAGCCTCTCTGCCATGGGCAGGGAGAACACTTCCAGGGATGGGACATCCACAGCGTTTCTGGACAATCTGTTCTAGTACCTCATCACCCGCACACTGGAAAAATTCTTTCTTATGTCTGATGTAAATCCAATCACTTTTAATTTAAAAGCATTATTCTTGTCACTACAGGATGTGGTAAAAAGTCTTCTTTCAATCTTTCATATAAACCCCCTTTATCACACTCACTTACTGTGATTCAGTGAGTCACAGTAAGGACTCACTGAAGTCTTTTCAAGGCTGAACAGCCCAAACTCTCAGCCTTTCCTTGTAGGAGAGGTGGTCCAGCCCTCTTGATTGTCTTTGTGGCCTTCTCTGGACCTGCTTTGACAAGTCAATGTCCTTCTTGTGTTGGGGACCCCAGAGCTGGACACGGTGTTTCAGGTGGGGTCTCACTAGAGTGGAGCAGAGGGGGAGAACCGTCTCCATAACCTGCTGGTCACACTTCTTTTGATACAGCCCAGTGTATTTGTTTCCTGTTGCAACACCAAAGCAGACTATCAAGAGTTAGATACTACTTTCAACTTACTCCTGCATTTTTCTATGCAGAATACTGAGGAGCAAGGCTGAGTAGATGAAGCCCAAGTTCAGACTACATGGTGGTTTCATTAGTGGAGGTGCTGGTTGGTTCTCCTGGCAGTAGACTGGGGTTCTTTATATTAAAATATTCTAAAAGGAGTTTATGATCCCCAGAAAATGACAAGGTAGAGGTGCCATAATGATGCAAAGTGTTGGTGTAATTTATTGTTAGAAGAATCTTGTTAGAAAGTGGCTGGCTGAGCCACTGGATCATCTTAATAGCTTGATCTGATCTTTACCTTGTAAGAGTCCAGCACCTTGGTGGTCAATAAGTGTCAACTGGGCACTTTTCAAAGAGCATTCATAGATGCTTTTGTCACTTCAGAGAGTAGGCAGGGGAGGTGGGGACAGGTAAAATCTTTCCATGTGGCTTTGTGTTTGCCTGTTCCTGGATATGCATCCATGTGTGCGTGCATCAGTATGCCTGCTTTCCCACTGACCTGGAGGATATTTACAATGTGTGTGGCTGCGTTTACATTCTTCACAAGATACAGGCGAGCACTGCATTTGCTTCTCCATGGATTTTTCTTGTTCAGGCATGAGTTTTCTTGCTGCCAGCACGGTGAGGTATGGCTGTGAAACAGGCACTCCTAGAGGATTCCAAAGCCTAGGAGCCAGTGTTTGGTTTTAGACTAAGCACTACACGGTGCATTAGCAGGTTGTGGTAACTGGGGTGTAACACTGCCTAGTGAGGCACCTCTGCAAGGTTTGCCTCTGACATGTGACTTACAAACCCACTCTGGTACACTTGCTAAATAAGCAGTTATCATTAAATATCAAATGATATTGGTGAGACCACATTTGGTGTGTAAGATACTTTTTCTGGGTGGTCTAGCTGCTACACTGGGAGCCAGTTGGATAGCATTTTGCAATACAAGTGTTGTGCATGCCTTGCATGCATCATATAGATTTACAGGACATTATGTGTAAATATTTAGACAGAAATCTTTAGAGCATTTTTATTTGTTGGAATGCACATTGACGTTAACGGCTTGTGTATCCAAATGTTTTTCCGCATAATATTGAAGTGAACTGAATCCAACAGTGATGTCACTGAAGACTTTAAAGATGCTTTCAGTTTTAACAGCTACTGTCCATCTTAACTGTAAAATAAAGTTTCTTTAGCAGTGCATTAAAATGAAAAGTCTACTTCCCTGTTTTTCTTTGTTAATCCAACTTTCTGAATGAAAGGTAGATGCTAACGTGAAATGGAGAAAACAGTCTGCTTCATGGTTAGTTGCTGCATGCTTACAGAGTTTCATTTCCATTGCATGGCTGAGTAGAATTATGCAGAGTTTTCAGACAGGGCTCATGCTCATACCCATACGTGGCTGTTACCAGTGTTCCAAAGTCACTGTTCAGACCTACTGCTGTAGTTAGACAGTAGCATCCCTTGGAGTCCAGCACCCAGGGCAGTGTGGTGGCGGTGGCTGCAGTGACGAGCTAGACTGAAAGAAATATTCTAATGGCTGCCTTTCAGCACTTGGCAAGAAAATCCTTTTTATGTTAGTTTCAAGGTCGTCAGATATCATTATAGCCAAGTATTAAAAATTTCAAAGAAAGGAGGCAGTGTGTTTGATTTATAGAATAATTATCTAGCTTTCGCTCTAACTTGGCTTTGGCAATGGTTTTGCAAGCACTCGAAAATTAAATCCATTTTTTATGGCACTACAAGGTATTATCTCACAGCAAATGATAATTAAACACCTGTGAAATCAATTAGCCTTTTAAACAGGGAAAAAAAAGTTTTCCAATTATATTTTTGCACCTCCAAACTTTCTAATTCCACTTGCAGAGCAGGAGATGAACTGCCAGTAGCCAGTTAACTGGCATTCAGATCACCCCAAAGCATCACACAGCTGTAAATCCAGAAGCAAGCAGCTCGCAGTGACGGCACCCTTCCAAGCAGGATGCGTGAGCCTTCCCAGCTCAGTCCCGGGCAGCTATCGGTCTGACACGCGGCCGAGCTGTCAGCTCTGCTACAAAGGCACTTACTCACTTGGTGCTTTCTGTGCCAAGTTTTACTTGACAGTTTATTTAAAAGCCAACATACCTTAGTGGAAACCAAGCAACGAGACGCTCTGTGTGACTGAGTGGGGTTTCTTCTCAGGCTCTCCAGCCAGTAGTTCAGAGCCATCTGTATTAAACATTTACATATGGAAAAATAGCCAGTTGGTTAATAGCTGAAAATTAATATACTGGAAAATCGGGAAACACTTCTCCATTTACCCTTGTGTTACAGGTTTTACTGTCTGTCTTTGTTGTAGCATTTTATATGATACAGAAACTTCTGGAAGATGCAGTGTGCATTCTTGGGTTTGCAGATTCAGAGAGGGAGCCTTGGACATAGTTGGTTAAGTGCCATCACAATTTTTGGCTCAGGAAGTAAAAAGGCAGCTCTAGTCACATCTGACATCTACAGCGGAATGTGCTGATAGTCCCTGCCAAAGATGAGCTCCAGCATCTTCCAGAAGATGGATTATGTGTAGCACTGTTAAAATATGTACTGCTGGGTTAAACCCATTGCATTTGATTTGAGTTAAACCTGTTGTATTTGGCTTGGGTTCTGGTCCTGTATTTCCATCTGAATTTTAATAGACTTAACATGCAGCAGGATTTCAGTGAATGCTGCATCACCAGAGAGGAAGAAGTAAGGTCAGGATGCTGTGGTTAGCATCCCCAAGGTCTCTCTAACTTGCTGGAGAAGCCACCAGTCATTTGTATTTCAGGTTTCATCTATGAAATGTGAATGGTGATTGTATCCTGTCAAAAGACATGTTGTATACATGACAGGTGACATATATCTAGATAAAATGTTATGATAATCACTGCATCTAGACTTATCTGCTGGTCTAAACAGTCTTTTTAGATTTTAGCCCTCTCTTCAGTCAGTGGTGATGAAGATGTGGCTTTCAAAAAAATAGTTTATGCTAAAATTGATAGTGTAAATATTTCCCAGGCTAGTTTATAATCTCTACAGTGTAGTGACATGGGGAAATGCTTAAGCTGTAGAAAGGAATGTACGGCATGGCTGATTAGTCAATGCAGAGCTTCTGCAGCCTGCCAGGGCTCCTTGGGATAATGGAGAACCAGGAATCCCAAACAGCCTTCTAATCCATGTGCTGATTGACATGGTCGGCACATCAGAAGAAAAAAGAGAAAAGGGGGATGGGATAAGACAGACTCTATGTGTTGGATCAAGGAGTTAAAATGGTAGGAGCATTTGGCCAGGCCGTGTTTCTCCTTTGGATAATTGCCCACACAGGACTGCAGTGTTTGCACCTGGGTGATCGATGGAGCCAAACATACTTCCTCAACTATGGGTGGTGGCAGGGAGGGAATAATTCAATTAAGTTGTGAATAAATTAGAATTGATTGCAAATAGAGCTATTCTTTTATGCTGCCTAAAAAGGTACTAGCTGTGAACAAGGTACACTTAATCATTGTGAAAAGAAGCCTGAAAGTTAATGAAACATGCCTCTAATACTTACAGAGGGATGCCAGCTTTGGATTAAATCTTTAGCTATTTTAGTTTTGAAGACCCAACTGTCATTTTTAAGGCATATGCATTTTGGATTTTAACATTTGAATGCTGCAGCTGAGACCCGGACCAAGCCGACCCTAAAATTGGCAGTAAAATGTTACCTCTGTGCAAGCATGCAGAATGAAGAAATCAGGAATGTATGAGCAATAAGCATGTGCCCCAACTCCCCGCCAGTCTTCTAATGTGGAAACCTGGAGCTTTCTGGAAATAAATATCTTCTGAGCAAAGCAGAGGACTCTTCTAAAAACTTTTCTACAGTAAATGCTGGGGAATATAAACTGCCAGAAGGAAAGGGAAGTGCCAGAAGTAGTGCAACACCAAAGCAGCACAAGTAAGGAAAAAGTACCCAGCCAGCCCCTGCTCAGTGCTCTGCAGTGCTGGTCTTTGCTTTGATTTTCTGGAGCCTGGAAAACCTCTGCATCTGGGTAAAAAAAGCGAGTCTGTAGGCAGGTAAAGGAGAGCTGTCCACACACACTGGCAGCTCCAAGTCTGCAGAAGCCACAGCAATGCAAGCTGGAAGACCATAACAAATGTCCCTGCCATCTTCAGATGTTACCAGCTAATGGTAATAAGCAGTTCTGGAAACAGATCTAACCCCCATTGCTGGGGAGACAAGTAATAGGAAACCCTGGGAGAACCTCTTCTAAACACTTGCTTAGAATAATATAGCTTAAGATACCTCCTCCAGTTGTGAGTGGAGGTTCTCATACTTGATTGCCTCCCTGAGGTTTTGCTGAGATTAGTCAGTGGAGATAGTGTGGAAATAAAGCCCGTTGTTGGTGTGGTACTGATGTTTGCATTAAATGCCAGATTGGTACTTAATGTACAGTATCAGTGCTCTAGCTGAGAGGGTGTTCCTGGAAGTCTGTGCCAGCTCTGGACAAGTGAAGGAGAAATTTCAAGTCCAGCAAGTACTTAACTCAGATACTTACTTTTACTCATAGAGATTATTTTACTCACTTCACTGAAAGTATTTTAAGTCTGAGTTAAGGAAAGCACAGAGATGAGATGCTTTCAGGTGTAAGGCTGTGTGCTCTCTACGATGTGAAAGAAAATGTACATAAACAGTTTGCAGTTCCTGACAGAATTCTGGCAAAAATAAACCTGCTGCTGTGTGCATGGTTGTATCTGGGCTGAGTGGGAAGGAGTCTGAAAATGAAAGTTGCCCTCAGCCTTCTGTCCTCACCATGGCTGGAGTTTCATTTACCAAGTAATGTTTTTGTGGCTAGCATCTCCTCCAAATGCTGCCTGGCAGTCAAAAAAAAAAAAAAAAAAAAAAAAAAAGGTCTCTGCTGCAAGCTTGACTCTGAAATACTGTTTGGTACATGTCCATTATTTCATCTGTAAGCCCTGCTTCCAGTTACAAAGCTATGCTTGCAGCCTGACAGAAATGTTTGGAGCTGGTTACATGTGTTGCACAAAAAGTGTTCCCAAATTCGTATTTAAACACACTGAGCCATCTTCTGTCTTCCAGCTAAGGCACGGTGCTCTCATTGCTTGGCATGCTACCCATGAACTCGTAAGAGTAAAAATAGCACCTCATGTTTGCAGATTTCAAGTAAATGCTTGGTCCCAGAGTGGTCTCTCAGGGGTTTAAAGTGGGCATGGGTTCCTTATCATTGCACTGAAAGATCCTGTTGGGTCACCTTAAAGCATTTTGGTTGAAATTGCAGGGAAATTTGTTCAATAGAATCTCTGCTGCGACTCATTTGTTTCAGCAGCTCTTGATGGATATTACTGTACTCTGGATCTGTTTCTTCCATATTTCTGGGTCCTTCCTGAAGCAAGTAGATATTTTGTGCCCATACATAAAGGTTAGGATGGGGCTTTCTGTGTATATATGATGTAGATAAATTGTTTGAACTGTGCTATTGCATGAACTGTGCTATTACAGACCTCTGCAATAAATCACACATTAAATTTTAAAAGACTCAAAAATGGGAGCAAGATGCTAACTGGTTTTAAGGTGGAAGATGGTCAACAAAATCCTCTTACTTTTTTTTTCCCTTTATAAATCTGTCCTAATACCAGCAAGCTACACATGAAAGAAAAAGTACCCACATCCTGGATGTCATGGGATATGGAAGACTCACCTGCAGTGGCCTTGCTCTCTTCTTTCCTTTGTGTTCTGGTTTTGCTATCAATGTTTTGTGGATAATGTTGCATTCTGGGGTATTAACAGAGTTTTACATTTTTAGATAGCTAATAATGGGGAACTTCTGACTGATGTATTCTAGCCCTATGGAGTATTCTATTTTTGGTATTTTTTAACATTTGTTGTCCTACAATACACAGTAAAAGCAATGAGCCTCAGACCTCTCAACATGTAAAAAAGGAGTTTAAAATGGCAACTTTTTTTTAATTGGGTTTTTTTTTGTATTCCAGTTCTAATATTTTCCCCTATATGCTGTGTCAGTGCTGACTGGTGTGCTGGGACATGGCTGCCAATCTCTATCCCACACAGAGAAAAATAAATAGCTGCCACTCAGATAGAATATGTATATATGTATTTTAACCAAAGTTGAGATATGATTCAAAAGAAAAAAGGAACTTTGAAGTCTGTTTTGTAGTTTTAATTAATGCAATGAGGGGTTTTATTTTACTCTCAGTGGAGATAATCTTAATCCATTCACAGTGACCTTTTCTTGTGCAAATTAGCTATACACGCTTGTTTAAGCAAATGGGCCTTTGCAAGATGTCTCTTCCTAAGGACAGATCTTATAATTGAAAATTGGCTTACTCCCATCTGTCTGGCCTGTGAGAATACAAACATAGGTCCTGATTCTTTGTATGTAAAATGCAATCATGTATATATGTATATGTGTGAACATAGACACACGTACAAAAAAAATTGCTCTGCCTGCAGGATATGGTAAATTTAGACTGTTGGTGTCAAAAAAATGCATTGCTACAAGTTACTGTCAAAATAGCATCTATGTGCAGAGCCCAGGACACTCTGGAGAATGGAGGGTGTTCAATAGGGATCCTTTTGACTCAGATGAGGTCAATGCAATTCACAATTCCATGGGCTTGTCAGAAGTACAATTTGCTAATAACATGCAGGAAACTGTTGGGATTTGATGTGTGGTTTTGGTGAATGATTTTGCAGTGATTAATGTAATTGGGAAAAGAAATCCAGAAGTGTCTATCAGCACTTTGATTCAGAGAAGCAAGGATCATTGCAGCTATATGATTAATTGCCAAAATCTGGTTGTATATTCTTCTCTTCACACTTAACAATAACCACCAAGTGAGTCATTGTATCCCCCCATCCCTTTTTTAATGCCTGCTTGATAAAGAAATATTTCTTTGGTATAGTTTGAATATTTTTTTGCTTTGTACAAAGCTCTTGTAAGCACAGTTATGCATGGTTTTGACTAAATCTGAATAGAAATCAGAGTCACAGAACAATGTTTCGGGTATCAAAATATTTAATGTGAGTTTGTTCTTGGAAGTCATGTACTGTTTATACAGAACTGGCTCATTATTGCAAAGACAAAATTACTTCCTTACTTATCAGTCTCAATACAACTCTCCCCAGCATTCTCCCATGGTGGTTGCTCTTGAGGATGGAAAAAAAGGAGCCAGAGAGGAGGCTGACACACATGCATGGAGGAGTTAGTTAACCTGGTGCTGAAGGGTCTTGGTTGGGGATGATTTTATCCAGATGTGTCTTACAGCTGTTTGCATTTTCATGCCCAGTTACTCTAGGACTCGCTGCTAATTGAATTTTCTCTTTTCTCCCCTGTTCTTGTTAGGTATGATTACCGTGAAATGCTGCACAATGCCACTTTCTGTCTGGTTCCCCGTGGCCGCAGGCTTGGCTCTTTCAGGTTTTTGGAAGCCTTGCAGGTAAGAGCTGCAGTTTAAAGCAGTGACTATGCTGGCTGCAATTCAGTGTGCAACAGGGAGGCGGGGAGCAGGGAAATGTGTTTCATTTCCCTAGTGGACAGTAATCCACTTTGCGAAAGCCTCTATTCATACTTTGGGAGCAATTGGCAACTTCTTCCCAGGAGGGGCTGAGGCACTGAACTCATCTGAAGGTTGGATTGCTCTATCTCCAGGAAGAGAGGTTTCCCTGGATGTGGTGAGGCTGAGAGATTGGTTAGAACAGCATTTTGTCAAGCTGTGAGACTTCCCCTGGGAGACACCGGTCTTTACACGTGAGCCCTGGGGCAGTAAAAATAGATTTTTGTTTTCACTTAGCCAAAACTTGTTTTCACTTAGCCAAAACAGACCTTCTTATGGATTGCCAGTTTTGAGATGGTGCTTGCTGAACATACAGAAGGTGGCCTGGAGATGTTAAAGCTCCAGATGGAAGCTTCACATGATGGTGGATATGAGCTGATCTCAGGCAGTTCGTGTGCTGTCTGGGACAGCACCTGAATATCCTTCACCTTTTAAAAAATATTTTGGTTAGTGGTCCCCTTTTTACTGTGGGCCAGCTGCAAAAGGAAATAGAAAAGGGCTCTGGAGTCCCTGTGGCCAGGCAGCACAGTGGTTAAGCCTGACACCTGCTTACTCATCTTCTGCCTGTCTGGTGGGAGTTTTGGCAATCAGCCTAATCCTGGATCTTCTGTCAGGTATGGAGAGCATTTTGTGAGGTGCTGCAACTCCCCTGTGGGTCTGGCATCTGGATTTCTGTGGGGGCTGGAGTGGAGAGAAAGAGGTGCTTGGTTTCAGTGAAATGGCAAATCAACACAACTTACAGGGTCCTGCCTCAACGAGTTGTTTTGCCATTTGGAAAGTGTCACAGCATTGACATTAAAGCTGTTAATTAATGGCATCCCATCCCTTTTCATCATCAACCATAAAACATCCCAGCCACTGTTAAAGAGTATTGTTCACTGGAGTGCTGAGCAGGATTCAGGTACCTAAGTGTAGGTATATTTTGTTATTTTAGAAGCCCAGAGAACCCAGAAACCCTTCTGGCTTTCTGCTGCTTCTCCAGAAGGACTCCAGTAGATCCTGTGTCATGTCTGCCTGCCTCTGATGGGTTTTTTGGATACCCTACATGCTCTGGACACATAGGTGTAACCACTGAACCCTGCACTTGCAATCAAATTTGAGATCCAAGTTCTGGACTGTCTCTCCCCACTTTCTCCTACTAAAAAGAAGATTAATAGCCTGAAAAGTGCTGTTCTCGTGCCAGTCTCTTCAGAGGCAGAAGTGAGACTGGCTTATGTGAGATGACAAGTCACTTCAGATCCTCCTGAAGAGCACTCCTCAGCTCTTCTCTCGTCTGGGCTCAAAGTTATGCAGCTTCTGTTAGATACATCAGCTCAAGAGGAGAAAGTAGGGAGTGTACCTCACTGCACAGGACTTGTGGGCTCCTGGTCAATAATAAAATGTAGGCAACTGAGGATTTTGCTATCAGGCTACCTGCAGTATTCAGCAATAATGATATATTCCCAGTTTCTGTCTGGATCCAGGTGATGCTGAAATTCCTAATCCACATTTCTGCAATGTTTTAAACATGAAACACATTACTAAGTGTTTTCTGGTTGGCTTTTTTCATGCAGTGATGTAATTCCTTACAGAAGATCAGAGTTGTTTACATATAATAATCACTGCTGTAATGTAGACTTGACCTGTGCATGATAAACCTTACCCAGGAAGGTACAGCAGTTTGAAACGTTCCCCTTCATACCATCTTTTTGGGAGATATGAACCCTAGTCTGGACCAAACTTAGAGCACTTAAGCTTGGTTTGATCCAAAATAAACTGAACCAGAGCACAGGTTTGATATAAATCCTCTGGGGCTAGGTTATTTCATCACATCAGAAGGTGTTTGTTTTGGATCTTATGTTGTGATTGAACTGACCATAGTGGTGATTATTTGTTTATGAAAATACTGACCTATTTGCTAAGTATTCACAAACTGCCAGTGCAGAAGAACTTGTAATACTTGTAAAAGTTTAATTAGTGTACACAGATCATTCTGGTAAGAAATAGAGACTAAGCTTGTATGCTTTTTGTTTTAGGACATACAACAATTCTTATTTTTGTTGACAGGTGATGACAGATGAGTTATATTTGTGCAGTTACCTCTATTTGGAGAGTTGATACCAAACATGATAGGAGAGTTGATACCAAACATGGGAAAGGTGGTGAGGAGTTAAATACCATCTGTATTTTCTGTTGAGTTGTCAGCAATGTACTATAAAAGTTAGGGAAGTTGCTTCCTGCTAAGTGGTTCACAAAGCAGCAAGGAAGGCCATCATTTTGTATTAAATTCTCCAGTGTTCCTTCCACCGCACTGAACAGTTCTGCCCTTCCCTGGCAGCATAAGCACCAGATTGCAAATGCCACTGTCCCTGCAAACCCCACCTTTCAATGCATATGAATAAACCCAAAATGGAAAACTATAAACACTTGGGCTGCCCTGCTGTGGCTTCTGGTGCTCTCTGCAATGTTGCCTCACCTGAGCTTGTGCAGAGAACGGGGTCAGGGTGTTGGTGGGAAGCTGGAGCTGCCCTGCTGGCGGGCAGCTGCTGACGGTGGCCGTGCCTCTGTGCCCACAGGCTGCCTGCGTCCCGGTCATGCTCAGCAACGGATGGGAGTTGCCGTTCTCGGAAGTGATTGACTGGAACCAAGCTGCCATCATAGGCGATGAGAGATTGTTATTACAGGTAAGAGAGAGACCGCGGCCCTCAGCAGATCACTTGATTATTGCTGCCACCATCTAAATGGACGGGGAAGATGAATCCAAAAGGTCAGGGTTGTAAAAGATTTTTTTATCATGAAGGGATTGTCTGTGTCAGACTGGCTGTGAACTCGTTTAATATGACATCATTCATTATTTGACCTGAAGGTCATTGCAGCCACCACGCCACATTCTTAAGTGCAGAAGACTTCTATTTTTGCAAAGAGCAAAAATAAAAAAATAAAATAAAAATTAAAAAAAAAAATTAAAAAAACCTCTTCTGGTGTGGAGCACTTAGGTGGCAATCTGAGGTAGACCTGCCCAGGTACTGTGATGAAAGGGGAAAACATTTGAGGGTGGATTCTGGCCCAGTCCTTAAAAAATAGTTTATCCTCAGGGATATCCTCAGGAAAGCAGTTATTTTCTCAGGCAGGAGTTATTATCTAACAATTTGGTGGGAAGCAGAATCTGTCCCTTTTCTGATGTATAGACCATGTAGCATTGCTTTCTAAAGCAGTGTTCGTATCACTTATTGTTAATCATGCGGTCATGGAACAAAAGTGGGCTGAGAAGTTACAAATTCCCTGCTACTTTCAACATCTACTTTGGTTTTAAATGCACTATGGTTGTTTTGGTTTTTTTCAGCTACATTAGTGGGTATTACAGTCCGACTTACATATATTCTGTACATTCTGCAGAGAAGTTCATGTTAGGAGAAGTTATTGAAAAATTGTTTTTTCCAAAGTGCCATTGCCCAGCATAATGCTGAGATCCACAAGATCTGGGATAAACACAAATTAGCCACTAAAAGCAATATTTTTTGGTTTTGATCCTTGAATTTAGTGTCCTCCACAGAGAGAAGCCCTCAAAAGTACAGGTGTGGTGGCACCCCAGAACAAACTATCTTTGCAATGTCATCACATGGCTGTTAACTTGTCTAAGGAAGTAAATATTTGTGAAGAGCTAGCCTAGCATGACTTGCAATGTGGTGCCTATTCTACTTAATGTCATACAAGCTGCAAATATAAAAGGGGCATTTGATTTTTGCTTCTGTGGACAGCACATTTTTTTCTGAGCAAAATTATGTCTCTTTTTAAATAATAATAATTTGCTGATCTTCATGTTTTCCGGTAACGTGCCATTCGTTCACTTCACACAGCTGCTTCCATATTGAGCAGCTACTGCACTGTTATTAACAGTGTTTTTAAAGAGCTGGCAGAGGGCCTGAATGTCTGCTCTGGGAAATGTTTTTGTTATGTTACAGTTTTTCATTTCCTGTTTGAGAGCAACTCGGATGTTTTTATTTGCATATTATCCTCATCATAGTGCTGGGAGCTTTTCTGCATTTATTTATGCAGGGTGGTTTTTCCCTCCCCCCTACTCATTGCCGAAATGACCTTTTTATTAAAGTTCTAATAATTCCAATGTAATCATGCTGGATTAGTATTAATACATCATTTTCCCCACCTGTCTTTCTGGACAAGTAGATTAATAGGAAAATGCATTTAAAATGGGAGCTCTGATTTTTCTTTCCAGCTGTTGTAACAAAGCCCCCATCAAGGCTCTTTTTAACCTTGACACTGTTTGCTGGCACCCAGGAGCATGGTATGGTGTGTAAAATCATAACTTCGTGTAGTAACCTTCATAGTTAGAGCAGCATTCCCTTTCAAAAGGTGTAGTGGGGATTGAGTATTGATTTTATGGGTGGATTACACGTGTATGCACACACACTACACAAGGTTGCACATATTGCAATTAAATGTTTGTTGAGAAAATTCTGTATTGCCACTAAGAAGTGACTTAAATCTTGTCTTTGCTACTAATAATGGTTCTAGATATGATTAATACACATCTGTGCAGCCAGTACAGGTAATGTTTATTATCCTTCTATCTCTTAGATATGTGCTAATACATGTTTTCAGGTTCTGTCTTTAATACTGCTTTTGCAGGGAGTATATTACCTGAAGACCTATATTTTACTTAAAGGGCCTATAAGGAAGGGAAATAAAGTAGCATCTTGGACTGTCTGACCATTTTCTTCTGCTCCACCGTGCTGCAGTGCTAACTCTCTCATAAGCCCAGTCTGTATTATATTAGCAGTGTCTCTAAGATGATGGTCTAAGAGTTGAAGGGCTGAGAGAGCAAATATTGGCCCATCTGACACTGTGCTCAGTGCAGCCATGGACAAAGTGTCCAGACCTGGTTGCAAACTCTGCAAGTAAAGAATTTGCTGGTTCTTGTGAAAATTTTTTACATGTAAATTTTTAAAGTTGCAAATTTTTTTCAGGAAAGAGGTTTCATGGGAAATCATTTCATTTAGGAACACGTGAAAGCAAATAATGATCACTGCCTCTTCTCAGAATATTTTAGGAATAGGCAGAGTATGTTTTGGTCAGGAAAGGGTTGAATGTGGTGGGATGCAGGCAAACTTCAGAGTAAGCTGAAATGCACAAGGACCAAATACACAGCCTAGGTATTTGCTTTTAAAACTAATGACTGCGGTAAAAGATTCATGAGAAACCAGTGTCTGAGAACAAGTTCGTGTAATTTAGTGGTTGGACTTGATGAGCTTAGAGGTGTTTTCCAACTTAAAAAATTCTGTGATTCCAGTTAGAAATCACAAAAGTGTAGGTGCAACAAGACAACTGGTCATTTCTAGAAAAAGATGTGCACAAAGCAGCAACATATTCTAAATGCCTTTCTTGTGCTGTGACTAGCTCTCATCACTGAAGCAAACTTCAGTTAAATCCCATTGATAATGTCACCTTGCATTGTCCAAGTTGTACTGGAGGCCTTGATCAATGTCCTAAGTTGAAAAAGTCTCCAAACACCTTAGTTTCGAGAAAGACATGGGGATGGTGAAAGATGTAGACATGAAGCCCTTCCCTTCTGATCTAGTGAACAGTTACATTTTTTAATGGAAAAGTCCTGCAGCAGGACAATTTAGGGTTTATTTGTAAGGCAGCTTATACAACAATTAATGTGTAGATTATGGAAAGAGGGCATGAACAAGCACTGTTTTCCCTTGTGAATACCAGATGTTGCAGAAGATGTTATTTTTTCCACCTAAGGTAAATATTAAAATGCAATTTGATCCACCAGCTCCTAAAAAGTGCAGTCTTACTTAAGGTATTGCTATGTTTTCCTTAGGACACTTAGTGTTGCCATGCTGTGATCCATGCAATTCCAGACCCCATTAATATGCTTGGAATGTGGGGATTATTGTTGAATCTCAACCCCTGCAGGTACTAAGTTGTTAAAATACTAGTCCATGAAGAATTTTGTGGGATGAAAAGTGTGCAGGCTGCATGGAGGAGCTCCTTACTATGCCACACTTCTTGTTACTGTAAACAATCAAAAACTAAAAGAAAGCAGATTTTAAAAAATTAATATATTCAGTATCAGAGGTTATAAAGGGTTGTGTCTCATTTGTTTTACATCAAGGCTTTAATTGTTGACACACATCTCCGTTGGACAGGAGTGCTGAAGCTGTACAACCTTCTAATGGAGAAGAGGGCTTATCAGCAGGATATTAATTTGATGAGATTGTGTTGTTTCTAAAGCTTCTCACTGTATTACATCTTGTATTACAGATTCCTTCTACAATCAGGTCTATCCATCAGGATAAAATCCTAGCACTTAGACAGCAGACACAGTTCTTGTGGGAGGCTTATTTTTCTTCAGTTGAGAAGATTGTATTGACTACACTAGAGGTGAGTAAAAATTTGTCTGGGACCTTGCCAAGCAGCGAGATTTCCATACCTGTCCACCTTCTCCTGTCCTCAGCTGGCTTCAGACCTTGGTTTTCATGACATGCAATTGGTCACTGGGAAAAAAGCTCAGCATCTTGATGAGTTTTCTCCCCTAAGGAAATACTTGCTTCATTATCGGAATCCACATTAGGAAAGTGACACAGTGAAAAATGGGAGCTACCCAACACATGGAAAAGTTGTCATGTGTGATCTTGACTTTGCAAGGCTTTATGGCTTATGAATCACTATCCTTGTCATTGGTAGTAAATGTATTTCTTAAGAAACCTTTCTGGAATTCTTTTTGGAAATAATGCTACTGTAAAGCTCCTCCTTGACTTTTCCTTAACATTTTGATCCCTTGTGATGGGGGTATTGATCTGGCTCAAGAAAAAGGGGGGGTTGTAAATGCTATGTCTTATCTTCACACACAGGAGAAGGGAAAGGCCTGATCATTCTTATAAATTATTAATATATAATCATAATTAGACTGCTTTTAAAAGGGGAGACAGATGATGTCGAATGTGGAGAGAATCCTTTCTGAATTCAGAGGCAGAGGAAAGATGAAAGACTCTTCAGAAGTAGGGCCCAAGCTGCAATTTCAAAAGCAGGTTTCTTCTCTAACTGTTTTGCAGTTTTTCACATAAATTCTTGACACTTTTGCACCACTGAAAGGGGCTCACTTTGTAGGTGCAAATGCATTCGTCTTATGCTAATGCTTCTGCAATTGCACCTGTCTTTGTGCACAGTTGTAATGCACAGTTATTAAGGCTCCACATTTCCTGCTGTACCTGCTTCCCCCTGAAAACTGCAAATGAGTGCCCATGGCTGATCAACCTCCAGCTGCTGCAAGGCAGTCCCTTAGGTTTTTCCATGCCAGTGAAGAAAACCAGCCAGGGAATATTTGCGGAGCCCCTGGCATAGCTCTCTTCACAATGCTCCCATTGCCCTCAGAAGAGCATGTCTTCATCTGTGCTGCCTGTTAGGAACTGCTCTTCATCCTCAAACTCCTCCTAAGCACTGATGAGGTAGTGATAATTACCACAGCCCACACCAGGATCAGACTCACAAAGATGGAAGACCATGTGCCATTGCTCACAATTTAATTAACCCTTAAAGAAGTGCTCCTAGGGTCCGTCAGGTGCCTCAGGCATCCTCTGCCTTCCCTGCATGTGCCCTGTTATTGTTAGGGATTGCTAAAAGGACAGGGGCACACGGCTCTCCCCACTGCCCTCTCCTGCCTGTGCTGTGCCCTGCTCCAGGGCACATAACCTGCAGCTCCCACAGCCTTGGTGTCCATCTCAAGCTCCAGTGCTCACACAGGTGTCTTTACTGCTGCTTTGGGATACATTGGCCCATGTGGTTTCAGGAGCCCAAGGGACAGCAAAACTGCTACAGCTGAAGCAGATGAATAACCAGCAAGCTGGAGTTTCTGCTCAGAGCAGAAAAAACAAAGTGAAGACAAAAGTCTTCCCAGAAGATTTAGTTTAATGAAACCAATTAATGTATGCCTGGTGTTGATGTTCTGGGTTTTTTCATCTGTTTGGGAGACTGATTTTTGTCTGAGACTTTTTTTGTTGTTGTTGTTTTTTAATTCAGTACTCTCAATCTTTTGAGACAGCTAAGAGGGATTATTTTCTTTTCACTCATTTCACATTTCAACTTGCCTGAGTAAAGTCCCAAGTTAACTTTTCTCAGGAAAGGATTAATACAGTTGAGAGTGACTTTTGTTGCCTGAAACCTGCAAGCAGTATATCCTCTTCTTAAAATATATTGCCTGGAAGTAAATTCCTAGCAGGATTTTTTTTTTATGGATGTGATCCATCTTCTGTTGTAATACTGTTGTGTCAGTGTTCTGATGATTCTAGATATCATCAGAATAATCACTTGCCTACTAACTTCAGTGCCATTGTATGTTCCTGTCTGAGGATATCAGCCCAGACAAAGTCTTCACCAAATCAGATGCCTGCAAGGGCATTACAGCCCTTCTTTCTGCATACCTCTGGAAGCCTTAAATCACATTTTAAGTTCTTTGATCATCTCACAGCATTTGGTGTTGATTGTGGTTTAACCCCAGCCAGGAGCCAAGCCCCAGGGAGCTGCCCATTTGGTCTCCCACCAGTAGGGTCAGGGAGGGAACTGGAAGGATAAAAGCCAGAAAACTCATGGGTTGAGATAAATACCATTTTATAGGGAAAGCAAAAGCTACATAAAAAATGAAGCAAAACAAGGAATTAAGTCACTGCTTCCCAGGGACAGGCAGGTGTTCAACCATCTCCAGGAGAGCAGGGCCCCATCACGTGTAATGGTGACTTGAGAAAATAAACACCATCATTCCAAATGTCTTCCTCTTCCTCCTTCTTCCTCCCACTTTATATCCTGAGCATGATGTCATATGGTCTGGAATTTCCTTTAGGCCAGTTTGGATCACCTGTGCTGGCTGTGTCTCCTCCCAGCTTTCCAGGCACCCCCAGTTTCCTCACCACCAAGGCTGTATGAAAAGCAGAAAAGGCCTTGGCTCTCTGCAAGCTCTGCTCAGGAATAACAAAAACATCTCTAGAGTGTCAACTCTGTGTTTAACACAAACCCAAACCATAACCCCATAGCAGCCACTGTGAAGAAAATGAACTCTATCCCAGCACAGTGGCCTAAGCCAAGCAGCTGATAGCCCAAAATAAGATGTTTGAATCATTTGGCCAGCAAGCCCCTGTGGCAGGCACAGAGGAGCTGCCCAGTGTCTTGGCCAAGATGTGGGTTAGGCAGTGATGCTCACAAGTGCCTGCTGCATGCTGGTGAGTGGGAGCTCTGGCAGTGCAGCAGTGGGCTGCTGCAGCCACCATCAGATGCATGTTCCAGCATATCTGCACTTCTTCAGCTTCATCTTCTCTTGAAGCAAACCCAAAACATCCCTGCACAGCATGCCGAGTCCTCCACTCAGGAAGAAAAGGGGAGAGGGACAGCACAAAGTACAAAAAAGAAATGCTGGATGCTTGGCTAGGGCCTGTTGAAAAGCAGAAATGATTACGACAATATGTGAACTTTTTGAAGTGTGAGGGTGAGCAAGACAAAAATATTGGACTATTAATGCATTCCAAAAAGAAAAAGGAGATCTTGCCAGAGATCCTAACCCCTTCTTCTCTTATTAAACTTCCTGTCATGCCTCATCATTGGAGAAACCAAGTAGATGCTGTCTCTGCAATATGTGCAACACTGTACACTGTACTTTTTAATTCCTTGGTGTCTTCCATGGTTTTTTTTACACTTTTTAGTTCTCTTTCTGCCAGGTTTTCCCTGTCTGTCCTGAGAGACTGCTGGCTTTCGTATGTAGGCCCAAGAGGGTGATGAATTAGTGATCCATTTTTTTGCTGTGGTGACCCAGCTCCCCAGGAGGATGCAGGGGCACACTGGTGAGGTTTGTGGGGCTCAGGGGCTCCCAAGGCAGCCAGTGCTGCAGTGGCACCAGGACCCTGCCACACTGGAGCTGCACTCCGGGCACGATGAGGTCTTCAACACAAGCCACGTGTTTGCCTTGCAGCCTTGTTGGCTACCAGTGCCCAGGAAAACTCCACTGCCTTTGTAAACCTCCTCACCAGGCAAATTTACAGACTTCTACTTGTCCAATTCTGCCCCAGTTCTGAGACAGCAAGATGGAGGAGCTGTAGTATTTATGCTTTGTGGTAAACACTCAAAAATAAATACTTTCCAGGTTCTCTCTTGTTTAGTGGCATAACTTGCAGTTGGGTAAACAGCAGTCATTGTCTGTATTTTCTCCTGTCCCCACTGCCATATGGGCGATCTGACAACTCTTACACCTAACTTCTCAACTAGAAATATTCACATACATTCTTGTCAGTGATGGCATTACGGTCCTAAGTCTGTTATTCCAAACGAAAAAGTTAAATTAACTTACTCATGTGAGTAAATTACTGCATATTAGCTATGGTAATTGGCTGTAGGCAAAATTCAGAAAAGCTTGCATTTAACATCTGCCCCAGTTTAGCAGTACATGTATTACCACCAGCTGTGGATTGTCTAACACAATGTAACTGGTGTTTTAATCTTTTCTTGTCATGGCAAATCAAAAATTCCAGGAAAACCTCTGCTTGTAGCAATACTTATTAATGTATTGACCAAATGTCCCTGAACTTAGTAGCTTACAGAGATTTTAGCTTGTTTAGACTGCAGCAGTTGCTTTTGTTCTTCTTGTGCTGGGTCTTTTTGCTTGTTTTTTGGTTTTCCTACACTTCAGTCCAGGTTCAGAGACATGAAGTTTCACTCAGATACATCTATGTTAAGGCCAGAGACATGGGTTAGAACAATCAACATGTTCTTGCCACTCAAGCCCTATGCACTGCATAAACTACCAGTTACATGAAAACCTCCTTGGAAGATAACAAAAGGTGAGCTGCAGAAGAAGGCAAGGTATTCCTGCTTAGCCAGCTTGGGGGAAAATTCATCCTTCATCACCCACTGGCCCTTTGCAGCATTCCATCTCCAGACCTGCTAACTTCTAATGCTCCAAGGGAAGGCAAATCTGTAAGAGTATGTGGCTCAAGAGTGTACTGCACTTAGAAAGTTGCACCTTTGGAGGCTGAAATTGTCCTATTAGAAATTCCCACCACTGAATCTTGTTATGCCTTTGCAGGAAGTTTAAAGAATTTCCCATCAGTGTAAGAATCACTCTTGTTCCTGCAATCAGGCATCCAATGTGAAGCAACTGTAATTTCATAAATACAAACTAATTGTACAGCCTGGTATCTTTTTTTCTTTTTTTGCTTGTGGTATTCTAGGTGATAAAGTAGATGACCTAGCAATCTGTTCTGACCTTAAAAATCTAGGAATCTGGTTTTGGCCCCCTATAGGGTCAGACAGTAGTTGTGAAAAGATCATCTGTTTCATCCAGCAAGGAACTGTTACAGAACTAAGACATGGAATCAGTGATGTATCTGAATGCTAATATCCCTTTATAATTAAGAAAAAATTAACAGTTAGTGCAGCCTGATTTGCTGAAAGTCTTTTTGGTTTTGAATACTCTTCTTATCTCCTAATATTACCTAACTTTTTAGTGCTATCTTCAAATAATTATCTTCTTTGAGTTCTGGATAGTAAAGCTGACAGTGAACTAATCAGGCTTACAACTGCTAAGATACTCAAATAGACAAACTATTTGACTTGAAATATAAAATGCAATAAATTGTATGATCCCCATGTCCAGAGAGACTAATCAGGTGCTCTAAAACCTATGGCACAAAGCCTGTGCTGCTGAAGTGGTGTCAGTGTGCAGGTTCTGAGTCCTTTTAAAAGAGATCAAGGAGGAGTGTCTAGTAATTTGTGTGCCTCAGCTTTTTGCAGAATGGGTGATGATTCCAGTCAGCTGGAGTCCCTGAAGCTTCTACCAGTGACTATGACAGTCTATTTAAAAATCATTATTTCTCTTGTTTTCCAGATTATTCAGGACAGAATATTTAAGCACATATCACGTAACAGCTTAATATGGAACAAACATCCTGGAGGGTTATTTGTACTGCCACAATATTCCTCATATCTGGGAGATTTTCCTTACTACTATGCTAATCTTGGTGAGTGAATCCTTGCTATAATGTAGTAGCATCTGGAATTTCTAGTGGAATTTTGAAGTTTTGTCTTTGAGTAGCATGTGCCAAGTGACTTACCATTCATTTCTAGTTAATGATACCTTTCATTTATCCTGTCTCAATCTTCATTGCCCACTGTAGATTGTAACATCTCTGACTCATCAACATGCATCATGTGCCTCTTGCTTGCAGAGATTGTTTTAAAAAAAACCCGTATGTTCCTTCATACTTTTCAGTTACTGGTAATTAATGCCTGAGTTGCTGACCCATTAATGGCCCGAGGGGACATAAGAGGAATAGCTTTTTCCTTTCTTTTTTTATTTGTTCTTGGAAAATTGGAAAAGTGGTAATTTACCCAGGACACTTTTTATTGGAGTGCACACTTGATACGGATTTACTCTGCATTCTGTGTCTTCATATGAATCTCACTAGAAGGAATGAATAGGGCTTAGGTTCATGGCTTTTTCCTGGAGCAGAGCTTGGACAATGAGTTCTGCAGGCAAATGTGCCTCCAGGCTGAAGGGAACCTGCTTGGCAGACTGCTGCTACTTTTGGCTCAGCCTGTGCCATCCCACTTGTGTGGATCTGTACTGTTCACCTGCTAAAAATTGACAGTTACTGTGGTAAAAAAGAGAGAAGAAGGTTTCTGTGCTAATTCTGATGAAAAACAACTATGATCCCCCCACACTGATAAATTTAGATAAGGTTGAGAGCAGTAATGAAGGATAGGCACTAGTAGGATGTGTTATTCCAGGCAAAAAAGCAAATCATAGCAAGACAAAAATTTAAAAATGGAAGGCAAGGATGCAAGCAGAATTATCAACTCAGAATGTAATTGAAGATGCATGTGGATAGGAATCAACCCAGAAAGAGCAAAAATCTGACAGAGGCTGTAATGGAACTGGGGGAAATGAATAAGCTTCTGGAATTTGTGAAGATAATCTTTAAAAAACATCAAGCATCCAGAGCCAGGCAGCAAAGCAGAGCCTTTGTCGAGGAAGACATTTGGCTGAACAAACTAGATGTCAATATTGTGGGACAAACTGGATAAAAAAAAGAGATAACAGAACATCTGTGGAAACAGTGAGTAAGAAAAGGAAATAATTGTTTTGGAGTCCAGTATTTCAGAGTGGAAGTTAAAGGCGCAGAGTGGGAGTTAAAGGGAAGTGTGATCTCCTCTGAAGCATCTGGTATCTAAGAGGAAGGGAGATGACCTAAAAAAACCTGGCAAGGTTTGCATTAAGTGCAGATTGTTTTTTCCATCCCCGAAAGTCCTTTAATCTGTAATAACTGGGGCAATTTTGTCTTTACTGAACACGTGTCTCTTCACTTCAGGTCTGAAGCCTCTTTCCACATTCACTGCCGTTATCCATGCAGTAACTCCCCTGGTTTCCCAGTCTCAGCCTGTGCTGAAACTCCTGGTTGCTGTAGCCAAGTCCCAGTACTGTGCACAGGTAAGCAGCACTGTTTGCCTGTCAGTCACAGCAGAGACAAACCACTCTGCCAGGAATGTGGAGCCTAGTGACTCAGCCCTGTTTCAATTCTGATGTTTCTTTCCTCTGAGATTTCTACTGTCTGTGACCTACATGCATGGGAAATAAAAACTCTGAGTATAATGGAAGTGGAATAGAGATAGTAATTAAACCCATTGTTACGTGAGACAGGTAAAATAATGAATGCACTTTAATGACCAGCATTGTGTGTGCTGCAAACTGCACAAGGATGCCTATGCCTCTAGAGCCATTGCATGATATTCCTTCCTCCCACTGTGACTTTTAATCTCATCAGTGCCAGGATTTTGGCTTATCTAAATAAAAACTCTGAGGAGTTCAATAGGAGCACCCTCTTGCAGTGGAGTGTCACAAGCAGTTTTGCCTTTAATGAGAGCCACAGAAAATCAGTCACATCTGTATCACATGGCTGAGACAGAGACTTCCCAAGTTCCTATCCAGCCTATATTTGCCTGAGAGGCAAAGTATATAAGTATTATAAGTAGCCATCTTGGGTGAAATCAATGTAAGAAGTGTTATTTTTGTGCAGATTTGTTTCATTGCTTTTCATTTTGAAAATCCTAACCTGAATTTAACATGTCTGTATGGAAATCTGAGACCTTAGAATATGGGCCACATTGCCACAAATGTCTTTGATCATGGTCCAATATTCTCTTTCAGATTATTGTTTTATGGAATTGTGATAAACCCCTCCCAGCCAAACACCGCTGGCCTGCCACTTCTGTGCCTGTCATAGTCATTGAAGGAGAAAGCAAGGTAGGTGGAGAGGATAATGGTAAAAGGTTGCCTACATTCTCTGACGGGATGGGAATTTATTTTTTCAGCAGCTTTGGTGAAAGCTTTGTAGTTCTCAACAAAATGACAGCTCCCTTCTATTCCTTGGCCTTTTGTACCAGCTTAGTTGCAGATTCGTGTTTCATGCATGGGCCCTGTGCACTCAGAAATCGTCAGCATGACAATTAGTGCCTTGAATCTGGGATTCACTGGTAGGACCCAGTTTTGAAATGTGACCCCACCAGCAGAAAGTGCTGACCCCATCGTAGGAGATTCCATCTCTCTGCAGGTGCATGAAAGCAGTGATGCAGCTGCACTCATTGAGTCTGAGAAGTCACATGCAAGACTTGGGGGTCAGCTGCGGACTCAAAAGCAGAGTTAAAAATGAGAACTTCCCTTTGAAAAGTGTCTTCTTTTATGGCCTTGAGAGGTACTGCTACCATCAAAAAAAAAAAAAAGAGAAGGGACATAGAACACTTGTGTGGGAACTAAATCACCATGTCATCTCTTGCTGTGCAACACACATGTCTTGTTTGTACTTTCACAAAGTGAAAATAGATGCCATCAGATGAGAAGAGTTTTTTTTAATTCTCACTTAAGTGGATGAATCCTTTCCAAATGCAGGCCTGAGAGAAGCAAGACATCTTGCTTCTAGAATCTGAAACAGATTTGAGCTGGACCTCTCTGCAGTCTCTGTCAGCTGGCTCCAGAGCTCTACATTGGCAAAGGGAACTTTCAGTTGCTTTGCCTGTACAATCCTATTTTGAATTTGTAATCTTGTCTTTGGTCTTGTCTCCTTGTCACCTTAACAAGAGACAGAGAGCCCTGCAAGGTTGGCAGCTAAAGGCTCTGGCCTTAGCTAGCCACGTAAACAGTATCAGGAGAATTGCTGCAGGGCCAGGAAAGGTTGTAGAGATTTCTGAGCCTTTTGAATGTTCTTGGGTGTTTTTATTTTCTTTTTGTAAAACTAGCAGAGGTGAGATAGAGGAGAAATCTCTGACCAGCTCTATAATGTTTGTAGAAATTGGCCCCAGGCACTGTTTAGATTACAAATGAGTCTCCTGAGTACACAAAGGTGTGTTTATAGTGGACAGTCTCTTCCCTCTAATATCCCAGCATATGCCAAATGGCTTCTTATGTGCAAAGCTGTGTTTTTGGACCAAGCTTGCAGAGCCAGAGCAACACAGTTCAAAGGTTGCACAGAGGAACTGCTTTTCATCTCCAAACTTGGCCAAGGCCTGCTGGCAGTCACCAGTACTTCATGCAGCTGATCATGGTGGTCTGCCTTTACCAAACCTTCACTCTTCCCTTGAAATCAAATATTATAACACCCATTTTACAAAATGGTATGTTAGCTGTAAAAAAAAAAACATGGCAAGTCCTGACTGTTGTAATATTTAAAACTTTTGCACAATCTGTAAAAGATTAGGGATGAGAACATAGGTCTTCTGCTGGCTGCTTGCTCTGCTTCATCTTAGTGCAAGCAAAGCAAAACCCTCAGCCCCAGCTAGATCACTTCTTCATTAGAGTCATTAGAGCCCTGCCACCCTGGACCAAGGCCATCATAATGATGAAGGGATGCTCTCCAGGCAGACATTGTGAACATCTTGATTAGGGAGATAGATCTTTCTCTGAATCAAGGCATAGATTCCAAAGACTTGTTCCCAAACAGGTTGCAGGGTATGTAGAATTGACCATGTCAATTAGGAGGGTTGTGTAAAACTACTCAGTGTCCCTGTTTCCATACAGTGGATTCCTCTTACTGGGCTTGACCTTTGAAGTGTTTTCTTGGCATAATAAATTGGTAGTCTAGTAACTAACCAGGCTATTTTTCCTAGCAAATGAGGGAAACAAACTGTGTTGTGTCCTTGTTATTCTTCCATCAGTTCTCAAAAGGTGCTATTTAGTCTGATAAAGAAACCATATGGATTTTCATTTCTTGCTGTTATCTTTATGACCCAGCTTTCCCATCTATTTCCTGTTGCTTTGAGGACTGTCCTGCTATGTCTTTAAAAAGCTTATTCTATATATATGTTTTTTATATATCGAATGGCTTGAGTTGGAAGGGACTTAAAGACTGTCTAGTGCTGACCTCCCTGCCATGGACCAAGAAACCTCACACTAGACGAGGTTGCTCAGAGCCTTGTGCAGCCTGGCCTTGAACACTCCCAGGTATGGGGCATCCACAGTTTCTGTGGGCAACCTGTTACAGTGCCTCACCACTCTCACAGTAAAGAATATTTTCCTAATACCTAATCTAAACCTACTCTCTGTCAGTTTGAATACATTTCCCCTTGTGCTGTCACTACATCGTGTTAAAAAAACGTCCCTCTCCATTCTTCTTTCAGGCTCCCTTCAGGTACTAGAAGGCCATTTAAGAATGTGACTTCTTAAAATGCTACAATACCTGTATAATTCTTCTTGCAGATAAAGCTTGATTTGAGCTTTAAAAGCTCGAGTTCTTTAGCATATTCTCCTTTTCTGATGGAGGACGTTGCACCGTCCTGGTAGTGTTACATCCTTCACACACAGCCTGGGCTCTGGTTTCCCAGCTGTGTAAGCTTATGAAGGCTGCAAAGTCCTTCTCAGCATTCATTACCTTTGATGCTCACACCCTGTAGGAGAGCAGAGGGACAGTCCTAGCCCCCAGGGAAAATACCCTCCACAAAGAAGCTGCAGGTACATCTGATTATCACTACAGACCAATGCAGTTTGTCACTAAAGGAAAGCAGCCTGCTGCAAAGAGGGAGGCCTACTCAAAAATTAATCCTCAGACAGAAAGTATAGGCTGACTTCAGGGCTGACAAAAATGACATTCCTTCACACACTTTTGAGCTGAAGGGTCCTTTCCATCAGACAGAAATATGCCACGTACCTCAGACAAGAGGAAATAAGAGTGAGGAATAAAATTAAGTATTTGTCTTGGAAATGAGTCCTTCAAGTGATTTGTATTTCCTCCCCTTCCTGCCTTGAATACCCACAGGTTATGAGCAGTCGCTTCCTGCCCTACGACAACATAGTGACAGACGCAGTGCTGAGCCTGGACGAGGACACCGTGCTTTCAACCACCGAGGTAAGGCTCTCTGTCGTCTTGGGAGTCTGCTTGGCTCCTGGGCTCAGCCTGAGCACAGCAGATATGCTCTTCTCTTGTCTTTGCCAGCGAGCAAATGTTACAAGATTTCCTGCTACACTCCTCAGATGTAACGTGTTGCACTTGTTTAAGCAACCCTGCCACTGCCTGCCATCAGAAGAGCTTTTCGCCCTGGTTAATTGGCTCATCATTAGCATATGGTTCTTCCGTTCTTTATTATTTTAGTAACATAGCTGCAGGCGGGTGTGGGCAGCCAAGAGCAGTCAGCTTTAATATTCTGCTCTCACTTTTCTGACTGGGGTAGCTTCCCCCCGCCGTATTATCAGTAGAGCATGTAGGTAGAGGGGGAAGGCTTTTCAGCAGAGGGCGACTGCTATCACTCCAGAAGACAGCATTGCCACCCTAGTGCAGATTTTACTGAGGAATGCTCTTTCCCCATTGTGTCAGCCCATAAAATTGGAGCACTTTGCTAGTTTAGGTGCTCGAGTGTCTGTGCCAAGAGCAAGATAGCACTAAGAAAAGAAAAATACTGTAGAAAACCAATTTTTACAACTGGGATGAGTATTGATTTCTAGAACCTCTTCCTGAGAACCACAAGGGAAACCAATGACAGTTTATATAGAGTGCAATATTTGGGAAATACATTATTAATGATGGCCAGGGAATAGCTTGAAAAATTCGATTTTCTTTTGTTTTCCCTTTTTTCCTCCATGTCCATGGTCATTCTGCTCTCCCCACTTCACCTACATAAAAATGCATTTCTGTCAGTAATGGGGATCTTTCACTGATGCTGCCAGTACTTATATATCAGTGAAGAAATGCGTGACATTAGTCTTCAGTCACTGCTATATACCTTAAGATGTTACTGAATTTGTTCTAAATGGATGAGATCGCAACTGCTCTTCTCCCCTGTACATATGTTGCGTTGTGGTTAGACTGCTGAAGAAACAGCCTTGGTAGCCCTCTTTGCTTCAAAAATGAAAGAAATAGTTGACCTTGAACCTGTTGATACCAATGTTACACCTTGGTAGTTTCTGCTAGATGAGGAAGAATATGACTGCTGCCAAAGCACTTGTGTTCAAAGCCCTGTACAGTCCAAAGAAACCCCAAAGCAATAAAAGACATTTCTCCTTGGGCTGGACTTCCTAAGCAGGTTGTTGTTCAGGATGAAGGGTCCCATCTCGGCTGCTCTGGGTATCCTGGTAATACCTCTAAGGGACTTCATTGCACTGACAGGGTATTTACAGCAATCTGGCCTGTAGAGTCCATGAGGAATTGAGGCTTTGTTGTGTTTTAACTGGTATTTGTTCATCCTACAAACTTCAGAGTCATACAGGCTTCTGGAACACATATGAACTATGAAATAAATAGTGTTTCTCGTTTCACTTGGCCATGTTTTGATCTAAACATTTTGAAGCACAAATACTTGTTGCTGTGTGAGACAACCTACACTTTTCTTTGTGGCTTTGGTAGTTTGCTTTGTTTTCTTTGTTGCTCCTGTGAGCAACTTGCAGCTGATCCTGTGTGTTTGTGCAGTGGGTATTTGCTCTACAAGCCCCCTGGTCCCTGTGCTGCAGACAGAACCAGCTGGCCAGGTCTTGCTAGACCCCACCTTGCAGCTCCAGCGTATCTCTGCCAGGTGCCAGCACCAGCAGCTCTGCCTGGTGGCTCTCCATGAAGAGAGAACTCTCTATTGCTTCACTTCCCCCACGGTACAGCTTACACCAATGTGATGTGAAATTTCCTTTGAAACTAGCTGCTCATGGAAGGTTGTGGTGGCACAGCTACAGGGCCCAGAAAAGGCAGTTTAGAATCCTGGTCAGAGGCAATCACATTCCCATCAAGAGCAGCAGTCACCAGGCACATCCTCTGGACTGTCTGTCCCCAGTGTAGTAAAGGTTTTCCATTCTTCATAGAACACCACGTTATTCTTCTGTGAGAGGAGCTGTTCCACAGGCACAGGGGAGTGTGTGCATGGGAAGTCATTAGGAATCAGTGTGGGTCATGATCCAGAGGTTTAAGAGACTGCCAGCTTGGCTGGGTTTTCCTGGTGATCAGCTGAGGGTGGCAGTGCTGCTGGAAATTACTTAGGATGAGACCTGAGGGGCTTTTTCAATAAAGGGAGTTTTAGGGTGGTTACTTACTTCAGTGCATCTCCCTAGTGCAATGGCAGATAGTTGAAAGCACAAGAGAGGGCACTGGGTGCACCAGTTTTATTATTTATTTAAGTTTGAGAATCTCAGACTTCTCTAAAGAAAACAGATGTCATGTTTTATGGGAAAGGCCTTTACAGGGAAAAAACCCTTCCGTTCTTTCATGTGGTATTGATTTGGATGAGATCAGAGCTATCACAACGGTAACTGGTTTGTGCACATTGTCTTTCTGGCTGGCCTCAGATTCCTTGAAACAACTTTAAAGAAAATAACCAGGCCTTAACTTCGTATTTCAGCCCATGTGCGACTCTTCTGTTTCATAAAAACACTGTAAATGTGAGAAGTCTGACAGTAATCAACACAAAATGGGACTGTTCTCAGAGCAGCTATTCTTTATCTAACCTCTACACCCTTAACTTTGACTGCATTCTTGGAAGGCTTTTCAAACAATTTTGAGTGATGTTTTAGGTCCCTCTGGTACTGAGGGGAACCTAATGTGCAGCACAGAAACAAAGCCCTTTTTTTGGGGGGTTTGACTAGGACAATAAGAATTGTGTATAATTCTTAAAAAATTTCAGTCTAGCTTGAGCTCCAAAGTCTTAAGTTGAAGGGGAGGGACTGCCAACCATTGATAAAATCTTTCCATATATATTTTTACCAAACTCTTCTCAAATATAATGCTGATGATCCTTTTGCAATCATCCCTTTCATCTCGATCATCCCTTTCCTCATATCACTAGATTTTGTTTGGTAGGATCATGGGGTGGTAGCAATGTCACTTCTCAATTCTCAGAGATTTGAGTTATTAAAATAGTTACAGCAAGACAATAAAATTAAAAAATGCCATTGGCAGCATTTGACATTCTCTTGTGGCTCATACAATATAAAGCATATTTTGTAAAGCTTAGGCTCCTTATGCCATTTAACTAAATGGTAATTTTATCTTCCTCTTCATTAAGCTATATCTTGAACCTTTTTGATCATATTGACAGTCTTGAAAGTATGACTGACATGGTCTTCAGAAGGCTCAAAGCAGTTGGAAAATACAAAAGGACTCCACACTGACTGCCTGTTTTATTCTCACTAAGCCACCTTTACCATTTAAAGTGTTTGACTCCTGATTTTCCAAACTCTGTGTTAACAGTGATGAAATGGTAGGTGCAATGTACAAAGATGTGCAAAATTTAAGTTTACCACATGGCTATTACCCCTTGGTGTTGCATCGAGGTATAAATACATGCACCTACACCCAGTCTTTCTGTAACTTGAAAAGGTTTGATATGTAAAGGGCAAACTTGAAAATGTTAATGTAATGCTGTGATGCTCTAGACTCTCTTTAACAGGAACCATTAAAATGTGCATAATTATAGGGCAAAATGTCAAGCAGTCAGTTTAATTTACTGATGAATACACAGAATTACTGTTTTGCAACAGTTCCAAGATTTTGTACTGCGAATTAGTGGCGAGGTAGTATTTTGTTTTGTTGACATTTGTTGAAACAGTTTTGATATTCATTTGGACTGTATCTTTGTCCACAGGTGGATTTTGCCTTTACAGTTTGGCAGAGCTTTCCAGAGAGGATTGTAGGGTATCCTGCACGCAGTCACTTCTGGGACAACACTAAGGAAAGGTGGGGGTATACCTCCAAATGGACTAATGACTATTCCATGGTATTGACAGGAGCTGCTATTTACCACAAGTAAGAATCCAGAGCATCTGCTATCCTTCTTCTGTATGAAACAAAGTAGTAAAGAGGGGTGGGGGTGGGATGTGAAGAACATTCTTCTGGGGAGGGGAAAAAGTGAAAAGATAGTAAGTGGGTCTACTTTTTATGGGGTAATAATTTTAGTTCTTGGTTTAGCTCTGGGGATCTGGTAATCATTACTGCACTTGTTGGGTCTCTTTGAAGTCACTTGTGTTTTGAGGCAGTCAGACTGCTCTTTTTAACATCAGGAATTACATACTTCAAAGAGTTCCCAAATTCATTAAGCTGCTTGGCTGAATGGCCTGTAGCATAGCAGAAAGGAGGTTACTTCCAGACCAGCTCTGGGTATGTGCTGGCTGACAGCTACAGACTGCAAAGTCTTCTGGCTACTCTACAAATGTAGCACAATGAGCATGTGACAGCTCAGCATATTGCAGCACATTGGAGAAAACCTATGTTGTTAGAACTTCAGTAGACCAAAGTCCTCTCTACATTTAATAAAACAGAAAATTCTGGAATCTCTTATCCACACCCCTACAAAGGAGAAGACAGGCCACAGGGGATGATATAGACCCAAAGGAGAATAATTTCAACAATAAGAACAGTAGTAGGGCACTTCTAATACGAGTTATTTCCAATGGAACAGTTTGGAAAGAAAATACGGAGGATGAATTCAACAGTGTTGTCGATCACACTGTAGCACAGTGGGGCTCTCCTTCCTCCTTATCCATTATCTTGATACTTAGGCCTACATTGTTTCTTTCAATGTGGTTGCAACAAAGGTATATGTTCTCTTTCTCCTTTAGCACTATTTACTGTCTTGATGAAAAACTGATTTGTTTTCCCTTGTTATTGGAGGGTGAGATCAAAGAAAGGAAGTGCTGTATTGGAAGATGAGTACAAAACTCGGGTCTCAACTGAGATGGAAATGTCCTGGATACCTGAAAGCCCAGTGACTTGTATTAATAACACTGCTGTTGGTTTTCAGATATTATCACTACCTGTACACTCATTACCTGCCTGCCAGCCTAAAGAATATGGTGGACCAACTGGCCAATTGTGAGGACATTCTAATGAATTTTTTGGTGTCAGCCGTGACAAAATTGCCTCCAATCAAAGTCACACAGAAAAAACAGTATAAGGAGACCATGATGGGACAGGTATGTAATCACAGCATGTTTTAGTAATTGGGGTGTATTGATAATGTAACAGGTTCACTTCTAGGTTAGGCTTACAGAGTGATACAATTCTGCCAAATATTTTTGAAGTTTCTAGTTTAGCAGAACTGTGAATAGACTTTAGATATGCTTATTATAATGAAGAAAAAAGAAAACTGGCAAACATCTACTGTGAATGCTGCTTCCCTTCATACTTCTATGACATAGTGTTATTCATGGTGATCCTAAACTCCTGGAACTGATGATTGTGGTGACTGAATTCCAATTAAACCCTAATTTTCTAATTAAGTATTCTAGCTCCAAGACCTAGTCATGCAATGCTAGAAGCATAAGTAAATTCTAGAAAGATTTTCTATTTATTATTATTATTAATTAATAAAATGTACCAGGCTGTCCCTGTGCTATTTTAAATTACATAGTGTGATTCAAGCACTGACACTGAACTGTCACAACAGAGATAATTTGTGATATGCAAGTGTTTTTTCCCCACAGGGAACATTTTATCCCACAGTTATGCCATCACTCATTAGCAGCCATGAAGTAGTTGCTTTAGGTCCTCTTCCAGTTACTGGATAAGCTTTCTGCCATTGCAGAAGTACCTCTAGTAACAGGGATACATGGTAGTGTGGGGACACTGGTCCTCCTATCCTATGTGAGAGAACAATGAGGGGAACAGCAAATCCTGCAAAACCTGCAATGCTGAGCAGCCTCCCATCCATGCTGCCACGGTGTCTGTGATCTCAGTGCAAACAGCACCATGATTTCTAGGGGGGCAGGTGAAAGAAGAGCCCTCGTGTTTCCCCTCCCATTTTCTCCTGGTAGCATTACTCAGATCTTTGACTGGGGAATTGCCATGCCAGTTTGTAAACTCCATTATCTCTGTGTCACTGTGCTTGCAGCTGACGTATCGGCAGCTTTGGTAGCATCCAGCAATTCTGACTCATCTGGGTGCCCAGGAGACCTTCTGTGAACAAGAAGGTGCCATCCAGAAAGCACCTAATGCTTCCAGCTTCAGCTTCACCTCTCCACAGGGCTGTGCTTTGGCTGTTTGGCAGAGCTTGAGCATTCATTTTTCATCTTACAGCACGGGTGACTTGAGTCAGCCATGAACTATAACTCTCTTCTAAAGACAGGTTGTTCCTGCAGCTTTGGGAAATGTAATGGGCCATGTTCATAATTCCTTGAAAGACAAATAAAAAATTAACATAACCTCAGTGTTGTGACAGAGATGAATAGTCATATGGAAATTCAGTGTTAATGGCCAAAATACCTGCTATAATCCTCTAGCAACAAGCTTTTGCTTGCTATTTAATGGCTCTGTATAATCAGGAGGCTGTAATCAATGCACATTATAACCTACCACTTGAGCTAAACTGGACAGGCCTTGGACCAATATCAAGTCTGGTATCACAGTCATTTGGCAAGTCCCTGACTTTATCTTTTTATTCATGTTTTAATTTACATCCTTTGACTTTATCAATTTATATTTGTTTTAAAGTATAGTGGAAACATAAGTGCTATAGAGAGATGCATGGGAGGTGGCACAAAAAAACCCTAGGCTCTCAATATTCCTACTTTATCTTAAATAATGTTTTTATTATGTTTATAAATGTTCTTTAGGTACAAACAAAAAAAATAATAGCAGCTTTAACAACGCTAGGGCCTTTTTTTTCCAGAGCTGCCGAGTTTCAATAGACATCCACAGGGATTAAATCTGCCCTGAACTTTGGAAAATCATGCCAGAATATTTTGCATGTATGCAATCAAAGACTACATGGTGTTTTCCTTGGGTCAGAGTTTAATATGATGTAGTCTTGGACTCCATTTTTTGAGTCTGTGAAACAGTGCTGTCGGATGCACTGGACTTGGCCTGAAAGCACCTTGCTTTTTTTTACTGCAGGGCACCTACACACAAGTAATGCCAAGCACATAAGGACATCTAAGTTACAAGCTGGTTGAAATTACTTGTTTATAAATTCCTGCAGATCTGAACTGCAAAAGTTCAGGTTTATTTTCCTCCTATGGCTGAAGACCATGGGCAGCAACTGGCCTGGCCTTGGGTGTGCACCTCTGCTCGAAAGCAATGTCCTTCTGTTTTTTCCTGGTGGTTTTTAAGAACTTGTTGTATCTCTGAAATAGCTGAAGGGTTTAAAGAAAAGAAGAGTGAGGGATGGGGTGAAATAGAGCACTGACAAGATTTGGGAGGGCTGCTTGTGTGGTGTGTTCCACAGGCTGGCTTGTGGTTGAGCTCATGTTCCCACGCTGCCCTGTCCTCTGCTCTCCTTGGGAAGTCAGGGGTGTGCAGCTGACGCCGCTGGATCTGCTGTGGCAGGGTGTTCTTCCCCTCTTTGAGCCCCCCAGGCAGGTTCCAGCTGCCAAGAGCCGCGCGGCCCCGAGCCCTGGCGCGGCCGGGCACCGCGGTGTCTGCCTGGCCCGGCTCGCGCATCCCCGTCATCCCCGCCATCCTGTGTGCCAAGGCGACTCTGACCTCTGCTCTCCTCTCCTCACAGACGTCCCGGGCCTCGCGCTGGGCCGACCCCGACCACTTTGCCCAGCGGCAGAGCTGCATGAACACTTTTGCCAGCTGGTTTGGCTATATGCCGCTGATCCACTCGCAGATGAGGCTCGACCCCGTCCTCTTTAAAGACCAGGTCTCCATCCTGAGGAAGAAGTACCGAGACATTGAACGACTCTGAGGACGCTGCTGAGGGGGCCGAGCCGCCCTCGCCCGTGGGGGAGCCAGACTGTGCCGCCGGCGGCGAGCGCCCGGCCCCGCCAGCCGCGTCCCGGTGCCGGGGCCCGCTGCTCCGGACTGCGCCCAACGCCGGCACGCTGCTGTCGCTGGGACTAGGTCGTGTACAGTTTCATTATGGAACATTAAATAATTATTTTTGAAATGATTGCTATGCAGGTTTAAACTTTTTTAATGATCAAAAAAAAAAAAAAACCCTATTAAAAACAGAGTTCTTTCTTTAATCAAAATTGTGTTGGTTGTGAATATTTCAGAGCTGCCATTTCTTTCTTTTATGCATTTGATTGTCAATGCAATTTTCATTCCTTTTCTTCTGCACAGTTAAACGCTGGAATCTCACTGGGGGAAAATGCAGCAGGTTCAGAAACAAATTGAACACAAACAGGACAGAACTGAAGTATTAATATTTCTCATTTACTACCAATGTTTTTTTTCCTGTTTTCCCCAAGCCAGTAGCAGCCTCTGTGGCTGAAATCCTTTGGACAGCTGGAAAACTGGAGAACCACCAAGGAGCCAAATGAGAGGGTAGATCCTTCTGTTTGGGGACCTGTGTTTTAAAGGCAATCAGCCTTGCCTTGAAGGGAGAGAGGAGCGTGACATGGAGCACAGGGACACACGTGCACAGCAGGGCTGCAGGGCCGTGTCTAGTGCTCAGAGAGGCACATCTGAGTGTCCCTGCCCACGGATGGCAGAGCACCCTGGGGCAGTCGGCATGGCCAGCTCGTGGTCCTGTGGGACACCCAGAGCCTGTGCAAGTCCCTGCTGTGGGCAGTGGTGCCTCTTGGCAGCTAAACATGCAGAAGTAGCTTCGTTCTTAGGGTAAAAGGAGTGTTGATGGAAAGCAAGAAAGCAAATTGGTGTTTGCATGCAGGAATTTGGCCTGTAACTGGCTTATTTGAAATCAAAGCATGGGCTTCTCTTTTTTCTCTTTTTTTCTTTCTTTTTTTTTTTTTTTTTTAAGTGCAAATATATAGCGACATTCCCTCATGAAGGTCTGACACCTGAAGTAAAGCATATGGTCAGACACTGGGTCCTGGCACCAGTGGTGCTCCCAGGCATGCTTGGGGCAGGGTAACTCACACAAAAAACCTGCTTCTGAAAGATGAGTGCTGCTGGTGCTCCAGAATGGTTTCAGCATTTCAAATATAAGTATTTTTAAATTTAAATATTCTGGTTGTTTATTTTTTTTGTAATCCTTTGCTTATTTATGTGTTTCTTTACATTGAAGAACAAAAACAGAAGCAGTGATTTGGGTCAGGAAGATGCCATTCCAGTTTGCTAAGAGAGAAAATAAGCACTTTAAAAATGTTTCAAACCCTCACATTTTGGGGTGCTCTGTAATTATCTCCACCCCAAGAGGAGCTCTGTTAAGTCACAGGAAGAGGGTTTAGTGCTGATGCCCAGAAGACCAGCAAGCCTTTCTATACCTCACTTCTTTGTAAGCAGGCAGTCTGGTAGCAAGGATGAAGAGTAGTGACTCTTCAGTCACTATCAGTCCCATCTAGTAGGGATGAAGAGTAATTGGACCAGAATGACCACCTGTTTCATTCAGGCTCAGGCACCAATTTAATATGCAGCTTTAAGCAACTTGCATAACCAGGGCATGCCTCAATTTCCTCTTTGTCAAAGTAATAGTTACTGATTGTAGAGAGAATGCTGTGAAGCTTAAATAATTTCTCTTGCTGGTAAGATCATTATCCCTAAACAGAAAATTGCTGTCAAAGTGAAAAGTACATATTACTAAATGTTGAATGCAACCTGACATGTAAAGACATGCAGAGGGTGTTTTGCTTTGCATATGTATTGCAATATTTGAACAGAGCACATCAAATTAGGACAGGACTATCAGGTTCCTGGCATTTTGTTTTAGAATCATAGATTGGTTTGAGTTGGAAAGGATCTTGAAAATCATCTGGTTCTAATCCCCCCACCGCGGTCAGGGACATCTTCCACTAGACCAGGTTGCTCAGAGCCTCATCCAGCCTGGTCTTGGACACCTCCAGTGTGTTCTGGGCAACTTATTCCAGTGCCTCACCACTCTCACAGTAAAGAATTTCTTCCTAATATCTGATCTAAATCTACCTTCTTTCCATTTAAAACCATTACCCCTTGTCCTATCACTACATGCCCTTGTAAATCTGAACCAAATCTTTGGAGGAATCTGCCAAAACATGTGAGACTACAGCTAGTGATTTAAGCTGCTGAACAGAAGAGGTGCCACTTTTCCCTCAATTTCTGTTGCTCTCCCAGTCCCTGGCCATGCAGTCTCACCTGACACCTTCCGCCATGGTGATAGCCAACATGCTTCTGTGAGCCCATTCAACTCTCTAAACTCGTGGAAAACTGTCCAGTGATTTATCAGATTTTTGTAATACCATATTAGAGAGTTAAATCAGCACGTGGAGAGAAACATAAAGAGGCAGCAAGGTCAGGGAGAGAAGGGGAGCAGGATATATTCCAGTCTGTGTTCGGGTGAGCTGCTAATTCAGCTGCCCACATCTTGTATGAATTTGAACCTCACTTCCCTGTGCTCTCAGGTCTGTGTTCGGTGATCTGCATGGCAAGGTGAAATCCAGTGATTTTATTTTCCAGAGTGAGTGACTCAATAGCTCCCATGACTTGGAAATAAGGTAGCTCATTCAAGGACTGAAATAAACTTTCTCCTTAGACTCAATTTTTGGAGAATGTGCCAAACCCTGGATGAGGCTTGCAGGGCTTACATTTTGCTCATGTGTTGTGTGCAGGTTTGTGAGCACCCATGTCCACAAGAGCATCCGCACCTCTGGGAACCAGTCACTGGTTTGTAGCCAACGAGAGGAACCCATACTAAAACAAAATTACAGTTCTGCTTGGGTTTTAGTAAATGCCATTTGGGTGTATGTGGGTTGGAGTTTCAGTTAGAAAGGGAGTAACTATTTTTGGAGTGCAGCAAGTCAGGCCAAGATTTTAAGCTGTTTGACATTCTGTTACCATCACTTTCTGAGGTGACTGAAAGACACTGTGCTAAAGCTCACTCTCAGTGTGATTCAAGGCCCCTTGTGTTTACTGATTGCTAATTAAGCAAGTAACAATGGAAGGCTTAGCTCCAGAAGGGATGTGGATAGGTAGGAGCGTTTCTCTTTGCCCTGTGTTACCCGGGTGTTGTCGTCTTGCTGGGAAAGAATGTCCCTCTCAGCCGTCGGTCTCCGTGTCCACAGCCCTGGGATGCAGGGGAAGGGCTGGACACAGACCCAGCTCAGAGACTCTGTGTTCCACCCGCTGTGGCCAGCACTGGCCAGTGCTCCTAAGGACAGCAGGCAAAGCCTCCCACTTCTACCTGTGTTGGACAGAGCTGTGTTGTTTCCTTAGTGAATGAAACCACTCTTTTCTCATGTTCTAGGTGCAAGTTAATGGTTCTTTATAATTTTTTTTCTCCTCTCCCAATTCGGATGGTGCTGAAACAAGGTTCATTCCTTGTTGCTCCTTTTGTAGGTTTTTTTTATTATTATTTTTCATTAACACCAGGCTATGTTAGCCTTTACTTTACAGGTACTTGAATGCCTGATGACTTGACTGAGTGTTACGCATGTGGCCTTTTGTAAAGGTTACTGACCTTAATTTAATCAGGGGTGAGATGGGTGGATGAATGTGAATAGATCCATGCCATTAAAACAGAATAGAAGTAGGGATTAGAGTTTGGGAGAACTGATGAATTTTTAATTGAATTTATTAAAGGAAGAAAAAAAAAAAAGGAAACCCATCCCAGTTATAATTTGAATGAGATCTATTGCTGGAGAAAGGTTGCATGAGATAAATGCGACACAAAAATAGGGGCAAACATCCAAGATTGAAAGTGCCTGGCACTCCTTGCAGTCCCTTGGGCCTGCACAAGATTTTATTTGCCCTCTTTCTATTTTGTGAGAATCTTTAATGATTACCATACCTTTTTATAGATGTGAATGTTTAAGCTTTGTAATAATTTCATAGTGAACACACTGGTGTGCTGATGCATGGCTATTGAGCACTTTGATCTTTTCCCTTGGAAAACATCATGGATTTGATCAATTTCAGGTTGCAGTTTTTCTTTTAGAGCCAATTTTGGCGAAGAAATTAATCTTTCACCAATGAGCGCCTTTTAAAATAGCTCATTTACCAAAAGATGTCGTTTGGAGAATGGAAGTCATCATTTGAAGCAATGAAAGAAAGAGCTAGATAGATGTAGAGTCAGACTTTTTTTTAAATCTTTACATGCCCAGTAAAAAATGTTGTGTCCTCCTCTTTTGCACTCCCCTACTGAAACTAAAAGAATAGTCAAAGTTTGCCATAACATCTGTTACCAATTGATAACAATTTGTTAATTCCTCCACTTAAACATCCTCTTAACAGCAGAGGGTGGTTTGGTTGTCTGCTCTTCTGTTTTCTTTTTTTTTTTTTTCTTTCTATTCCTGGGCAGGCTCTGATGTCTGTTCTGGAAATGTGGCCTTCAAAGGCATCAGCCTGACAGAGCCATTTCCCTGGGCGTTAGTGGGATTTCACAGGATGGACCTGTGGTCTTCCAAGAAGGGACCTGCCCCACGCAGGGTCTTAGCTGGTGTCTACTGGAAATAAAATTGCATCTTCCAAAATCTTGTACATCTCACCCTTGTTTAAAACTAAGTCAAGCTGGCCTTTATACCACTATTTTAACCGTCTTCACACACATTTTTGAGTTGGAATTAAATTAGAGGGAGTTAAATTAGGCAAGGGTTAAACTGGGAGGCTGGGGGGGTATGGGACTCATCAGATGCTTTGAGATGCTCCCTCCCACTCTTTCACAGTGTTTTTAGTGATTATTTCACAGTGGGTTAGTGATGATCCAATGGGCCTTGCGACCTTGTACATAATTCTGTATATTTATTTTGAGAGAAAATATGTATAGTGTTTGGATTATGAGAATGGAAACCTGAAATGGGAATTCTTAGATCGGCAAATGTAAAGCAAAAAAGCAAACAAAAATACAATCTTATTTTGTATAAAATGTACATTTTTGAGAAAATTTTTCTAATGCATTACCAATGTTTTCATAGTGCTGCCACATCTTTTTTAAAGTGTTTCTCCCTCTTTGTTTGACTATTGACAACATGGTGCAATTAAACCTAAAGCAAATGTGTGAGTGAGAGAAAAAGAGAGAATGAGAAATTTAAAAGCCATATAATTTGGTTTACTTCATTAACCTGTATACCATCATAGGTTTACCATCTAAGATAGGTTGGTTTTATAGATAGTGTCACCAAAGACTTTTTTTCTTCAGATTTATTTTGAAAAGTTGTTAATAAAGGACATACATTTCTGTTGCAGTGTGTTCTTATTTTTAAGGTAGAATACCAAATCTTGGTTTGGTTCTTGAAAATGCAAATTTGTGAGCACGATTGCCACATATCCCAAGTCTGGGGTGGTTAAATGAAAGTCTCTTTATCTGCTTTCTCCTCAGCCTGAGCTGAGCATTGGCTCCTGTGTCTCTTTTGCATTGACAAACGTGGTGTAGCATGTATACACAGTGTCCTAACCAGCAGCACTGACAGGTGTTTGCTGTCTTACCTGAGGGCAGAGCCTTTGGTCCGTGTCACTTGTGTGAAGCAGGACAGTATGCCTGCATTGTGACAGTCATTGGTAGGAACAGTGACTCTTAGGAGGAGTCACTGTAATGTGTACATGCAAAAATAATCTCTCCACCAGCTCGGAGGCCTTTGAAGACTGATCCCTGCAGGCTGAGGATATATTGATTTATGACCCCTGTTTATTATTTGGGGGGATATCAGAAGCCTGTCACAGTCACAGGGGTTTGCATTTAGCCCACCTGACTCTGTGTGTGCACAAGGCATCCTCCCTGTCAGAGCTTGGCCCTGCTGTCTCCCTGCAGAACTGATGAACAGAGCAAAGAACTGCTGGGGATTTTTCTCTCACCTGTTTCAGACATGGGCTTTAGCATGTGACAAGTTGTGCCTCACATGTACTGGGTTCTCTCTGCTGGTGGTACAAGCACACTGATTGCAGGATCTGCAGCACAGATGCCAACATCTGGTTGGATGAATCCCAGACTGGGAAAGCTCCTGATAACACTAGTGGGCCCAGGATCATGGCTTGTATGCTGGAGGGCTTAGTCACTGGTTTGTTCCCATCAGAGATGTTCAGGCTGACCTCATCCCTTCTAGGGTTAGGACTGCCAGGGCATGAAGAGGTCCTTATACTGTCAGCCCATCAGATCTGCCACTCATGGAAGACTGATGTATCTTGGGAAGAGGTTGAAAGATGTGAGTTTGCTTTTCTGGTTTTCAGTGCCACTACAGATTCCTTCAAAACAGCATCCCAGCAGTCAGTGGTGTTTGATACCGGCTATGAGCTTCTCCCTGCCAGAAAATGAACATGAACAAAAAATGTTTCCCTGAAAATGATCTGACAACACTCCTTCAGCACTTGAATTCTGTGGTTTTGCTATGTTGTTTATACAAAACAGCTTGCAGTGGAATTAATTTGATTAAATGCAAGTAGCTACATCTGTAGAAGCCACCAGAAGACTGGTGTTTCAATTGGCATTTAGCAGGGACTGACTGGTGTAGAGCTGTACTCTGAAACTTGACTTTCATGCTACATTTACCTTGGAGGTGGGGATTTAAATGTGGGGGTGGAGTGTGTCAGGTCCACACCTGTCCCTTCCAGCTTTATTTCATCTGAAAATAGTGCAGTTTGTGTGCTCCAGAGTGGCCCTGATGCCTTGTGAAGGCTGACCTAGAACAGAGAGAGACTAGACAGAGCTAAAGAATTTATTAAAAGGCCTCAATGGATACACTTGGGGCAGCACAAGAGCCCAGCCAGGGCTACACCCAAGGTGAACCCAAAATGGTCACAAAATGAGTGGCTGGTCACAGGGCCTCACACTTTTATAAGTTCTGGTCTATTTACATATTGGAGTTAATTGTCCAGTTATAGTTTTAGCCCATGAAGTCCCATCCTTCTTGTTTTTCTCTTTTTGTTGTTTATGCTCTTAGGCTCTCAAGATCCAAATCCTGAAATTTGGATCATTTGCCCTTGGGTCCCCAGCTAGAGAAGGAATTGTTTTGTCTACCTACTCTGTGAAGAGAGCTTACCATCCCCTAATACAAAGCGCAGAAGTACACACTAAAGCAGTACAGAATCTGAAAAATATAAAAGCTAAAACCTGAGGCGTCAGCCCTGTGATGTGAACCAAAATGAGGTAAAGGAGAAAACTGGGGTAGTCACCTCAGAAATGCAATACTGACCTCAACCAAACCCCTGCTGTTGCAGTGTGCCCCTTGGCAGCCTGCAGAGGCAGTGGAGATCAAATCCAAAACCAGTCAGGTGAGCAGGATCCCCGGGGATTTGTGCCCACTGCATCTCTGCTGTAGAGAAAAGTGGTCCATAAAGGAAGAAAAGCCTGCACTGGAGATCTCTGTGTTGATGTGTTAAGTGAGGGAATCCCACACTGGTGTCAGTTTTGCCTGCTAGCCTGCCACACTGGGAGCGAAAACTATTCTTAGCTGGAACCCAGCAAACCCAGGTCTGGCAAGTCCCTGGGACCTTGCTTCCTTACATGAAGTGAGGATCTGCCCCAAAATATTTAGCACAAAATCAGTTTGACTTTGAATGCACTCTTGAGAGCTTTTTTTGAACAACCTCACTGAAAGCCCATTGTGCTGTCACTTGAATGGAGGTAGATAAGAGAGCTGGCACTAACTAATGCCTTATTTTATTTTTGTTTTTAAATGATTAGCAGAGAGAAAAGAAACAAGTGTCTGCTTTCCCTTTCTAAAGCTGTTAGCTAATTGTATTCACAATGTTATCAGCAAGAAACAGATTTTAGTCAAGATTTTGAGCAGTGTGAGGTGACATTCTAGTCACTGCATGATATGGTTTATTCCACACTTCATTTCCCTGCATGACTTCAGGGCTGTGTGCAGGTTTTATGAGCTGCCAGCTCCAGGTACTGCTAGTCGTGGGAAGCAGAATTTGCACATCCCCTGCATTTCTATTGTGCATTAAGGCTGGATGAGTGCTCCATGCTGCAGTGGCTGCTCTGTGCAGTTGAGCTCTTACCTGTCTCCTTTCTGTAATTAACTATTGTCTTGCTGGTTGGTGGTGGTGAAGCAAATTAAGGAGCAGCTATATTGCTTTCCAGAAAACATAAGGTAAAGCCATTTCTGAGATTTCAGAAAAGGAATGTAGTGTTAACACAAACTGCTGAGGTAATGACTGCAAAAGATAGAACACTTTCTCAAAGTTGTGGCAGAAATGAGAACTTTGGGCCTTTAAAATACTTTCCCTCAACTTCATCCCTTTCCCTTTACACAGAATCAGGTCCCATTCACCATCACAAAACAACCACAAATCAGTTCCTAGCAATTGAGAGATACATTGTGAGTTTTCTTTGTTTCTAAACTGGATCCACAACCAGTTCCTCCTTGTATTAAGTATCCTGAGTCTGTGGCACCCCCAGGGAGGATTTCATTTGGTAGATGACAAAAAAGGTCCTATATTTTTAGGAAGAATTTAGTATCTGTTAGGACATCTTCATAGAATCATAGAATGGTTTGGTTTGGAAGAGACATTAAAGATCATCTAGTTCATTTAGAGCATCTTGCAGTAACTCTAGTCAGATGTTTCAGTGTTCAGCTTTTAGTTCCACCATGGTCTGCTCTGTGGATTCTAGGCTGGATCTTTTTCTTAAAATCTGCCCCATGTTATAGTCTCATCACCAAACTTCTATGGAGCTGTGCAATGCAGTAGATAAGGTGTGCATGACTGTCATATCCACACTATTGCTACCACTGATGGAGCATCAGGGAGCTGGGAAGACAGTATGAAAATGGACAAGTTAAGAGTACCTGAAACTGTATTTGAAAATCAAGAATTTAAAGAATTTAAAATAGAGTGGTAGAGGTCAATATATCAGGAAAAAAGACAGATTTTCCTCTTGCTTTGATTGGTGTAAATCCTTCCTGTTTGTGGTGAAGACAGTGGATTGTTTTCAGCCCAAGAAAGGGCAGAATTAGTTTTTCAAAGCATGAAGTTAAAATACCTTTTTATCCAGTGATGTCTTGGTACTTCTAGATAACAAAGCACATTTACAACAGCACCTTGTGAAAGGCTGCTGGGAAAATACAGTCCTCTGCTTTCCCTGAAACAGGCAGTTAGAGTACTATGCTAATGCCAGCCAGTGACTACATTTAGATTATTTTTAATATCCAGGAAATCCTCAAGAGAAGCTAAAATAAAACATTTGTCACATTATAACTTTTAAAGAAAATGTATACCAGTTCATTGCAATTCCATTTCCCTGACAGCCTTAATAGAATTGTTGCTACGAGGGCTCCAACTGAGTCTAGCCAGGAAGATCTAAAAATTGGGAATTGTTTATGATACCAAGCAATAATGTTGTTTTCAAAATCCATGGATGATTTAAATGCAATCCCTTTAAGTGTTGAAATCTGTCTAGTTCGCTCCAAAGGCAAGTAAGTCAAATGTAATTTTTTGTCTCCCTCTCTTAGAGCAGGGCCAAATTCTGCTTTAAGCAACACTGGAGTGAATCCAAAATTATTGTGCTCCTTGTGCCTTCGCTGAGCCCTGAGCTGGGGTCTCAGGGGAGATTGGTGACCTTCCTGATTAATGACCTGTGAGGCACTGGGGTGAGCATGGCTTGGCCTGACACGTCCCCTCGCTGTGGCTTTGCTCTGCTCATGGTGCTGTTGTGCAGTACAGGTCCAAGAGCAGGACGTGATCCCAGGTGGGGTTGGGCCTTGAATTCCATTTTATGGCCCTAGTACCAGAATTCAAGTCTGGTACATTTAGAGGGGTAATGTCAGTAGTAACTGAAGTCTTGAGGAAGATGTTTTTCATGTAATGAGATCAAGGACTGATTGGTCTTTGGGCACTCTTGCTGCACTTCCCAACTCTTCTAATGATTGAGGTAACAAAACATTTAAACTCTCTGCACTTCACTGTTCTTAAATAGCAAGTGGGTATTCATAAACACCCTCATTTTGCAATGAAGAATGTGAACTTTAGCAGTTCATAGCTGGTGCTTTCTGGTCCTCAGGTGTAACATTCAGTCTAAGAGTAAATTTTTATTACATCGTGCAGAAGCCCTGGAACTGGTATGAATAGTGGGGAGCACTGGGTGTGGTTGCTTCTAACACTCTTTGTTGCATGTGTGGTTGTAGTTTCCACTCCTTTATGCTATTTAACTTCTAATTGAAGAGAAGGTTTGGAAAAATGTGATGATTTATAGTGACATGCAGCAATAACAATATCACAGTCACAGCTGCTTACAAAAATGAATGTTGAAAGTCATTAATCCTGTATAGCAAAGGGGCAGACTTTTGAGGTCCAGTCTTGTAAAGCAAAGCTACCCCAGCCTGTTGAGTCCCAGCTCATTACAGTTATGGATATACACTGTCTGCAAGTCCAGCTGTTCTGGAGGTTATCCATGTCCTCGTGTTACACATGTCCATGTGGTAGCAAGGGAAAAAAAGGCAAATCAGTGCCAGGACAAGAAGAGCCCAGCTTTGCCAACAACTATCATCTTTCTAGAACTGTGTTGTCTTTTTTTCTTATATCCCCACAGCTCTGACATTGTATATCCCCCAGGTGTCAGGTAAATGAAGAAATCTGAGCCTTCACATAGCCCTTGGATCTGAGCTTTCTGAGGATAGCTGCCTAGTTTGTGTGTTTGGACTGAATCCATGTGAATGAGTGAAGTCCTGCTGTATTTTGCAGCTGGCACACGTCACCACTTATTTCATTTTCCAAGATTGCACCAATCTAAGTTTTCTTGGATTTTTATAAAAAACAAAACAAAACAAAACAAACAAAACAAAACAAACAAAAAAAAACCCCAAAACCCAAACCAAAACAAAAAAAGCAGCCGTGCTGTTTCAGTCAAACCAAACTAAGGAAATTATCAGAATTTATTTATGAGCCCTGTCTGCTCATCCTGACAAGGCAAACTCAGTGGGAATGTGGAGTCAGTGCCAAGCTGACCTCTGGAAGGTGCTGTGGAATCCAGTGTGCCAGCAGGAAAGGGTGTGTGTGTGTGCGTGCAGAGATGATGGAAAAAGTACAGAGGTGCCTAGACAATTTGTTTTGCATCCTGAGATTTTCCAGCAATGGCCTCTAGTGCTTTTCATGTGTTATGCATCAAATGTGATCAGCCACATGGCACAGTATGGTGAAGTAAATGCAGTGGGTCACTAAAGTGCATTAAGTGCCATTTACTGCATCGATTTAATTCTGTCCCTAGTCAAACTTATAATAACTGTCTCTGTCCCTTACTGCTGCTTTCCCTTTTCCCTTTACTGCTGAGCAGGCAATAGCAGATATTTTCTTGCCCAACAGAGTCACTCAGCCTAGCTGACAGCCCCAGCCTGCTGCCATTCATCCTGCCTTGAGCAGTGCAGTAGATCAGAGCCTGTAGATCCTCCAGGCTGGAAACCTGCACATGGACTCACATGGGTTTGGTGAGCCTGAAAAGCCAAAGGCTTCTTTCACTGCCAGAGCATGGCAGCCCTGGTACTAGAGAAATTCAAGTCTGCCCACAATGATTTTTTTCTCTTGTAAGTGATGCTTTTTCTGTGGAAGATTTCCATTAGCAGAGCAAGAGTTGTGCAGGACAAAAGATGCAAGTGTGTTAGCATGGTTGGGATTGAGTCCGGAGAATGGATGCCTCTATCAGAAGAGTTTCTTCTGCAGGAATTTGTTTATGTCATTTGCACTATGTCCCCATCTCTCCCTGTGTAAGTGCCAGAGTAGATTGGAGGTCAGTGCTCAGATTAATTCTCCATGTAGAAAAAAGCTTTTTCTTTCTTTATTTTTTCCCCTCTCAAGTGCTTACACAGCCTCCTTTTTTACTAAAGGTGCTGACTCTTTCCTTTTTAACTTTAAATGTCCAAAACACTGGTTTAAATGTGCTCTGCCTTGCACTCCTTTGCAATTATCCCTTTTAATCTGGTTACAAGGTTATGCTACTTCAAATTTAAATCACATCATATTAGAGGGTTTTGCAAACCTTGTGTGAACAATGAACTTTTCACATGTAACACCAGAATCTCCTTGAATCTAAAAGAATATCTTTGTGATAGAAAGTCAGGGAAGAAACACTCAGAAGTAAGGCAGCACATTTCAACCCACAGCATAATTAATTTCAATGCTCCAGCATGGGTTGGGCAGTGAGGAAGGTGCTCCTGGATAAGATCTTTGCAGCACAGCTGCTCCTGGGAGCCTCAGTTCTCTCCTCTGTGCTCCAAAGTAGCCAACTTCAAAGGGGCCCCCATAAAATATACTATGATGCAATTTTGCACATAGAGTACATAATTGTTTTTAACTGATTTTATTGTATTTATGTTCAGGATCCTCAGTTCCTGTTTTTGCCATCTGAAGTGTCCTCATAAAATGAGGCTGATGTGGACCCAGGAATAGGGCCAGTTCTACTGGTAAACTCCAGCTGCTTTGTGCCAATTCACTGACACAGCAGCTGTAAACCCAGTTTTGCTGGGTTTATATTTCCTCTGCTGCATCAGAGTGGCTCTCAGCAGCTGGGGCATAGCAGAAAACAGGGACTTTGATGTTGAGTATCTCCTGGGTGTCCTCTGTGGGGTGTGGATCTTGCCTTTGCAAGGAGAGGTGCAGCACACCTCTCATCTGTGGCTGTTGTGTATTCCCTGAAGGCATCAGAAACATCCCCCGGGGCACCAGTATACTGCAGCTTTGTAGTGGCAGCAGTGCAGGCCCGAGATTTTCCTCACTGGGTGTCTAGTGTATTTAAAAATACTTAAAGGAAAGAAAGGGACAACCTAATAATGCTGAAGGTACCAATAAAAGCATAAAGCTGCCGTGGGAGCAGCTGAAGAGTGAGCAGCCCCCAGAGCTGGCTGAGTCTTTAGCTGGGGCTGTGAGATGAGCCCGGTCTGCTCCGTGGCCTCAGCAGTGCCCCTCTCACAGGGCTGTGGTGGCCTTTGGGAAGCCAGAGCTGCTTCCCAGCTGCTCCAGAGGGGTTTTCTCTGCAGGCAGAGGAGGAGGAAAGGGTAGCAACAAAGACAGTTCACCTTCCAGGAAGCTGAGAGCTAAGGGAAAGGAGACTTCCAAGCTTTGGCTTCCAATTACCACACTCACTGCTCCATTGCAGAGCCTATTTCTTTGTCTGCTTCTTCCTCTTCACCCCTTTTATCCTTCTTTTTTCTTTTTTTTTTAAGAGATTCACATTTTATGACAAATTAGCAATTAATTTGGCTAGAGAGCAAGTGAACAGAGAGATGTGGTAGAACATATGGAGGAACACACTGTGCTTAGTCCCTGCAGATTTGAACTGAGAAGCAAGGTCCAGGAATAATCAGTTTATGAGCAGCACAGGCTGGAAATAAACTTTGGAAGAAGAAGAGAAGGTAAATGGGAAGCAAGTTCCATGTCATTTCTCCCTGAAAATTATGGACAAGGTGAAGAAAAGCCTTAAGGAATCATTAAACAGACATGAGAGCAATCAGAGAAAGTGACAAAGGTTTCCAAACTGAAAAGGAAAGGGAAGACAAATTGGGACAGATTTTTGTAAAGTGCAAAAGCATCAAAATTGTATTTCACAGAATCACAGAATCAGGTAGGTTGGAAGTGACCTTTAAGATCATCAAGTCCAACCCATGACCTAACATGACCTTGTCAGCCAGACCATGGAGCTAAAAGTGCCACATCCAGTCTTAAACACCTCCAGTGACAGTGACTCTACCAGCTCCCTGGGCAGCCCATTCCAATGCCCAGTCCTCCTTTCTGTGAAGAACTTCTTCCTAATATCCAACCTAAACCTCCCCTGGCACAGCTTAAGACTCCACATAGCCCTGAGAGAGCAGTGGGTGTTCTGTCCTGGGGGATTTGGGGACTAGAGGGACACAAACCCCTACCTCCTGGTGGAGGAGTGTGAGAAGGAAGTGAGTTGGAGCAGGTCACTTGTTATTTGTTTGGTTTCTTTTGCAATAAATCCCTGGAGAAAAAAGTTGTATGGGACAAGCTGAAGATTTGAAGAGTGGGAAAAACAGTCTGCCTGAGTCTGGGCAGGGTCATATCAGAAACTGATTGTTTAGCAAAGACAGCATGTAAGAGCTGTCTCTGAGGCATAGAAATTTGACTGGCCCGTGTGATTTCTACTACCAATATTCTGTAACATGCTAATAATGGCATCAAGTCCTGCTGCTGGGCTGTCTGGCCCCAGACCTGTGACTTCAGTGTTTGGTCCAAAGAAAGGGAACGGAGGGTACAGAGGAGAGCAGGGAGAGCTTACATATACCCTGGACTGAAAATGGGGAGAGGCCAGGAAATGACTCCAGCTATGGAGCTAAAACAGCACAGGGTCTGTTCTCCAGGCCTGAGGCTGAATGTCACAGTTTGGCTTGCTTCCACTAACCTCTACTTTTTCCCTTCCCTCTCATTCCACCCTCAAACCCTCAAATGTGGTCAGATGCTGGTAGGGTCAGTTCCTAGCGTGTGCCATCCCTGGAATCACGTGTGGGTGATGTCTGGGGGCAGGGAGCAGGCACAGCAGGCACAGCAGTCTGTCAGTGGGCAGGAGCACAGGCAGCTGGGGGCCCCGACCCTGCAGAAACACTGCCAAGATGTTGACGGGCTCAGCAGATCTAGAATACAAAGCCAAGGTGATGTCTGAGGAGCTTGAACAGCCAGAAAAACCACCAGAGCAGTGTACATGTTGTACAGATGGCTTGCTGCAGTTCTTTGATTTGGTAGATCCTGATTTTGCTCTTTGTGTGTGTTGGTGGCGTTGGCCAAGGTCAGGAGGTCTCCATGCCAGCAGGATCAGGGGCTCTCCCTGAGGGGCTGTGGCTGCTGGGCCCTGGTGCTTCCTTCTCCTTCCTCACATGGCTGCCACTCCTGGGAATGTTCTGGAGGTCAGGCTGCTCCCACTGCCCCTGACTTGGGCTAGACTGGATCACAGCCATGACTCCTGACAAGGGAATAGCTCCCTGCTGTTCTCACTGCCACTTACTGGGCTATTCAGAGGCATGATTTTTTTTCCCCAGGGCTCAGCTCCCATTTAAGCACCTGCAGATAAGGGTCAAATTTCCTGAAGTGCTCATCAGGCAGCTGCCTCCCCTGGGACACTTAATCATAGATTAAAAAAAAAAAAAAAAAAAAAGTTAAAAAAAAAAAAAAGTCAAATTGTTCAGAAAGATCCAGCCATTTGTAAGCCCATTGGAGCAATGACTGTTCTTTATTTGGGCCCATGTCCTGATAATTTCTATAAAATTAACTCCTTAGTTTCCCCCTTGGAAGAACAGATAATTTTCTTTGTGTTTTTTTGGAAGCTGAAGATGCTGATGGAAGATAAAGGCTTCAGATTCCCTGCCTGTCTTGCTGCATGAAGAAGCTCTTTGCTCAATGGACACTGCAGGCAAAAATAGAATTCCTGTTTTGCTTTCTGTTAACAGATGGGTACTGGATGAAGAAGTGTTAATTTTTAAACATATATGAAGAAGACAGAAGCCCACCTAGAACAAACCCATTTATGTTTTAAAGGCAGGTTAACATTTTCATTGGGCTGTTTGCTATCAGGGTGAGAAAAGCATTAGTTCTAATAACTGGGTTTCTGCTCAGACACAAAATGATGAATCTTTCTGTCTTAGAAAGCAACATTCAATGACAAATACAAGGACTAAATGGCCTAAAGCAGTTGTGTCCCATCTTTCAACCAAGAGATCAGACAACTTAAAGACACTTGAGCTCTGCACACCTTCCTAAATCAGGGTTGGATGAGTCTATGTTGCATGAGAAAAATATTGCTGCCCTTGATCACACGATGCAGGAGGTTGTTGCAGCCTTCAGAGTTGCTATGGTCAAAATGGACCATTCAGTCTGACTGTACCTGGTTGAAATGATAAATTTGCACTGGACTGTTGGGACTTTTCTCCTTCTGGGCACAGCTTGAGAGGATGCAGGGGAGGGATGTGGTGAAGCAGGGTGATATTCCCTTCTTTGGTCTGTTACTGAGATGTTGCAAGAATTTGGCCTTGAGATCACTTCTCAATTTCTGGCATCAGTTTCTCTGCCAATAAAACAGGAATGATGCCATCAGCTCCAAGATGGAGGTTAGGAAGCACTAATGAAGAGCTGTCTGCAATTACATCCAAATTTAGAAGGAAAATGGGCTCTTGTTCCCTTGGACCTAATGTAATAAATAAATAAATGGAGCAGTTCTGGCTTTATTGCCAATTCTATCTGATTAGATGGAACTTAATTTCTGATATTTTTCTGCTGGTGGCTGTATTATAAAGGCACCCCACAGAACCAGCTTGACCTCTGGGTTCCTCATAATTTCCCTGGGTATGAAGTTACTCTCTTACAGAATTAGTTTCCTCAGCATGCCTTTGTGGGGCTGGTGCTTTAAATCAGGCAGACACAAGCAGCTGTAGCCTGACACGGTCATTTTACAGCTGGCTGCTGTTTGTCGCCTCTCCCTCTTTCCCAGCTGCCAAGTACTGTTTTACCTTTCTCATTGCCGTGGAGATGACATTATCTTACACTTGAGAATTTCCCTGCCATAGAGTTGCTCTGGATAATGTTTGTGTACAGATGATGTTTATGAAAGCCAGGGGGCAATTTACTTACTGCGGTGGGCACCATTGCAACGTGTAAAATCATTGCACACAAATACCATTGACTAAATGGCTCCCTTCCTTCTCATAATTCATTAGCAGAACAGGTTACCTGGGGATGGGAGGGAATCTCCATCTCTTGGAGACTAAATCAACCTGATTGCTTTCCAAGGAACGTGTTCTTGCTGAATTGCACCTCACTGGGCTGGATGGGGGCCTTGCCAGGGAAAACTGATGGGGTCCCTTATGCAGGTGGGCAGGTGAGACAACCATGGTGAGCTGGCTGGCCTTAAAGCCTGAAAATCTATTGCTGCAACGCTGGCTGTTCCAACACAAAAGACTGATGGATAAAATATGTCCCTCTTTCTTTCTGAAATATCTCCAAAGGCCGGGCCTGTGATATGGATTGGGCACACCAGTCTGCTCCATAAATGGTAGATCCAGCTTGCATGGAAAACTTAATTACTTTCCCTGCTTGGACCCCTTGACTTATTTCTGTCCGTGGAAATCTGAGTAAATACTGTCTGGATCGATGACAGTCAATGGAAAAGAGCTTTCTCCAGCCAAGAAGGAAAGAGTGTTGAGCCAAAGTCCTTCCTCTGGATGCATTGCTCTCCCAAATTCAGCTGCTGCTCATGGCCTGAGTAAAGGCTGAAATGCCTTATCATGAAACCTCTGCTTTGAAGTAGTTTCCCAAGCTCCTCTTCCATATCCATCATGAGGTTTCTTTGTCCCAGCAGCCAGTTCTGACCACCCTTATTTACCTGTTGGATGATGATCATGCTTTGAAAGCTGATGTTAGCACAAGGATGGATGTTTTCATGAGCCTGGTGCTGCATGCAGGGTGGCAGGAAAATTCTTAGACACCAGTGCTTGTGATGTGGCTCTGATAATCACAACTAGAAACCAGTAGTACCACTTAGCTTTTAAAAACACAAACATACTGAAATTATTATGAGAGGTGTCCCCTTTTACTTATCTTGCACTTTAGCTGGGACTATAAAAATGCCTGCTTGCAATAAGAAGTTGCTTTTATTATTGATCATCTATTGATCCATGCACAGAGTAGGTTTATACTGTTTTCTTAATGTTGTGCAAATACTTGTTGTGGGAATACTTGTTTTATGCTCTCCATGATGTCAGCAGCCACCCACTCTCCTGTGGTCCTGCCTTGTCAGTAAATTCATCAGGGCAGGGGAATTCCTGGTTAGCACTTACCATAGTGAAACTCTGACCTCCTGACTCCCAGTGATGGATAATGTCCTCATCTCAGGTATAAAATCTCTTTACCTTTAGACAATGATAGAGGGTGTGTAAGAACTGAGGTAAACAGATTCCTCATCTCTGGAAACATTCAGATCAGGCTCTGGGAAACTTGGAGGAAGGTGTCCCTGCCCATGGCAGGAGGGCTGGAACTAGATGAACTTTAGAGGTCCCATTCAACCCAAAGTTTCTATGTCTCTATGATGATTTATGACAGTGATTTCAGGTTGGTACTGCTTGTGGTGCAGGTGATCAGCAGCTGTGGACCCACTCCAAGCCTGCCTCAGCCCTGGTGCCTAGGGTTGGCAGAAGCTGATGTCTTGCCCTCCAGCCTTCCTTGCTGGTGGGTGTAAGGGACTCTTGTGCTCACCCTGGTGCTGACTCCTGGGATATGAATTTCTGCAGCCCAAGCCTTCAGAGAGGTGACCAGAGAACCATTCCATGTGCCCCAGCTCATTCCAGGCTCTCTGAAATGTCCCTGTGTTCACTAGTTTCAAAAATACAGGCAAGTGGCAGAGAGTGTCCCCCACAGTAGCAGAAAAGTTCTGTGCTGTATCTGACAAAAACTCTGCAAGATCAAGCCCCTTGGTCTCCACGAACTCCTGGGATGTGAGGAGCAATACAACTCTTACCATGAGTTAGGAATTTGCCTGTGCCTGGGCACAACTGAGAACTGGGAACATATCCATAAGACTGGCTCCACTATATTTTTGTGTCTGTCGGTACTTCCCTGTGTTGGGTTGTATAGATCATGAATAACTCTGTCATTGCCTTCCTGTGCAGCCAATATAAATTAGCATAATCCATTTTCAGTTAACATAGCCTACAGAAGACAAAGATTTCAGCAGTCATGTTTTTATCCTCCCTTAGGCAAAATGCTAAAATCAAGCTTGAAAGTGAAAAATTGAAAAATCAGCTCCTGGAGCTTAACATGGCGGTTACAACACAAGAATTGGTTGTAACCATGGATTAGGGATCAATTCCTTGTGCAGCGCAGGAAATCTTCTGGTTTCTTGTAGCTGTCCCAGTTCATTCGACCCATGTGGTTCAATGAGGCAAATGTTAGTTTTTCTCTAGGAGGATAGGAACAACCTCAGGAAACAACCTCAAGTTGAGCCAGGGGAAGTTTAGAGTGGATATTAGGAAAAAAATCTTCACCAAAATGGTTTTTGGAACTGACTGCTCAAAGAAGTGGTGGAGCCACCATCCCTGGAGGTATTTAAAAGGTGTGTAGATCTGTCAGCTGGGGACATGGTTTAGTGTTGGTCTGGGCAGTGCTGGGTTAATGGTTAGACTTGGTAACCTTAAAGATCTTTTCAAAACGAAATAATTCCGTGTTTCTTTACATAGAATTTTCTGTCTACTTCACACACCCTATATTTAATCTGCTTCCTTTTGCTGCTGAAAGTCATCCATTGAAATGTGCATTTAGATAAAACACCTGTGGAGTCACATGGGATGTCATCTCCTTCTTAACTGTTGATGAAGGCATGTTCTAAGTGGCATTGGACCAAAACTGTGTAGCTCTTACAAGGACTGATTCTGTCTTACTAATTAGACCATCTGCTTGCATGATACCAATATTTTTAGGTCCTTGACTGCCTACCTCTGCACTCCTAACTTGCAGGCCCATTTGTTGGTCCAGCAGTAATTTTCCCTCTCTGCTATTCTGTGTCAGCAAGTTATGAAGAAAATACAAAGCTTTCAGCAGTAAACCTGAGGTTAGAGGAAAATGTCATAATACCAAATATTCCTGTTAGCTCCAGTAATCTTGGAATTAATAATATTAGTCTCCCCCATTATGACTCCACAACACAGAACAACAAAAACTTGTGGTGTAATCCTCCTTCTGGTACCTGTCCTGCAGCATGTGTAATTTTCCCTTTTGTATAACTGGGAGAAAGAATATGCAAGAAAGAGATCAGAGAGGCCACAGGTCTTGCTCAAGAAATCAGTGGTCTGCAGCAGGTCTGTGTGTGTTCCCATCTCCCTTTGCCCTTCCCTTTTATTCTGTCCCTAAGTGACACAAGTGAAGTTGCTTTCTGTAAGAAAAAGTGATTTTGAATGGCTGTGGCTGGTGTCCCCCATGACCTACCTCAAACTTGTTTATTTTGGGTCTTCACAAGCATCTTTGGCAATCACAAGCACTTCCTAAACTCTCTCCCAATGAGCATTTAATGCCTTTTGTTCTCTAAGGATTATCCTTTTAATAGCAAAAGTAACCTGCAAACCCCACTGCAATCAGTTAGGGGAATCCAGCTGATTCAGAGAGAATTTTGTCAGTGACAAAATGAGAATGACAGATGAAGAGGATCACATGCAGCAGGATTGGGAAGCTCCGACTGGGGACTTCCCAAGAAATGTCTTCTGTTAGCAGATGTGTCACAGGATTCTTTCTGTCTAAGACTCTGATTTTCTTGGGATAGTTTGAAGAACATGGCTGCAGAGTGCTACAGAAAGAGCCTTTGCTTATTTCTTTGTTCTTAAGTATGGAAGGGAGCTCAGGAAGCAGAACTGTTCTGACCCTTGACCAGGAGCTGTACACATGTTGCTGAGATTATTTTGCAATATTGATTGCGTGCTTGGTAGTACTAAATCTTGTGCTTGCAGATAAACCTTTTCACCTTTGTTTTTGTGTCTTCATACAAACCCTTCACTCTGCTCTAAGACTGCCAAGAGTTTCCATCTAACTCAGTGGGATCCAAACAGTAAAGGACTCTGATGATGCTTCACAAGCCAAAGCTTTATTGAGGCAGTAAGAAAGATGAGCAGCAAGGTGCCCATATAGTGACATCCCATCACTGACAGCAAACACAGGATCACGGTGATGCCGTGGCTTCTGAGCCCTCCAGGAACACCTGGAGTGCCATTGTCTGGCAGCAACAGCCCGTGCTGCACACGCCTTTTGGACAAGGTGAGAGTTGTGCTGTCCCTTGGTTCCGCTGGAGCAGTGGGAGGAGCAAAGCACACCTTACATCAACAACGCTGCTCACACTGCTGCTGCCAAGCAGGGCACAGGGTGCTGGCACTCTGTCTATCCCACCACTGGCACTGGTCAGAGGCAGGGCATCAGCATCTGCCTTTGTGCCAGTATTGGCCGTGGGGCAGGGGGGTAGTAGGCAGAGTGACATTGGCCACTGCCTGCAAAGACATTGTGAAGTGGCCTGTTGCTCTATTTGGCACAGATACCTCTCTTTGAGTCCATGGTTCTCAGCTCATCTGGAACAATCATCAGCACTGATAATATCAACAATAACAGCTCATCTCTACTCCAGCCCACCCCCTTCCCTTCCATCCTCTGTGCAAACAGAGGAAGGGTCAAATGCTCTTCACTCTTGTGACTTGCCTGTCATTTACATTTACCCAGGACTTTACATGACAGCATCTCAAAGCCCTTTGTGCCACTATAGTAAGCAGGTTTTTTTCCTCCACTGTGCAAATGAGGAGAACAGGAATGGCAGGGACAGCCCCAGGCAGTAGTGGGGCCAGAGAGCTGAATGTGGTTTCTTTCAAATCTTGCAGGAAGACAAAAGCATCAGGTTGAGAGTGCTGTGGTTGGCATCTGTGACATCCACCATGCAACATGCCACCAAAAGAGGTGGGACTCCATTTCCATGTCTCCTCTGAAACCTCATCTAGCCCTTTCCCCTGTGGTGCTTCACAGTCCAATGCATTCCCATATTTTCATCACTCACTGTTTGGGGTATGTGTGGAATATGCCTTAAGGCAGAAAGTCAAGCATGGTTTGTTAAGCATGATGTGTTCTTTGCCATCTCCTGTGTCATGCCGTGCAGCAGGAAACCCTTTCTCACAGTTGTAAGTATCCACCCCATAAACAATATCTGTGCTTAGTCAAGGTCTCATTTCTCTTCAGCTGCTCCTCTGTCATAAGCAATATTCTTTTATTTATTCTTTATGGATGGGCAGAGTCTAACAAGGTGAAGTTTAATAAGCTGAAGTGCCAAGTCCTGCATTTTGGCCACAATAACCCCCTGCAGCATCATAGGCTGGGGATGGTGTGACTGGGCAGTGCCCAGGCAGAAAGGGAATTGGGGGTACCGGTCAGAAGCCGAATGGACATGAGCCAGCTGTGTGCCATGGTGGCCAAGAAGGCCAACGGCATCCTGGCCTGGATCAGGAATGGTGTGACCAGCAGGAGCAGGGAGGTCATCCTTCCCCCGTGCTTGGCACTGTTGAGGCCACGCCTTGACTGCTGTGCCCAATTCTGGGCCACTCAGTTTAGGAAGGACATTGAGATGCTTGAGCACATCCAGAGGAGGCAGCGAGGCTGGAGAGGGGCTTGGAACACAAACCCTGTGAGGAATGACTGAGAGAGCTGGGGGTGTTCAGCCTGGAGAAAAGGAGACTCAGGGGTGAGATTATCACTCTCTACAACTCCCTGAAATGTGGTTGTAGTCAGGTGGGGGTTGGTCTCTTTCTCCAGGCAGCAACTGACAGAACGAGAAGTCTCAAACTGCGTCAAGGGAAATACAGGTTGGATATTAGGAAAAAGTTTTTTCACTGAAAGAGTGGTAAAATAGTGGAATGGTCTTCACAGGGAAATGGTGGAATCACCATGCCTGGATGTGTTTAAAACAAGACTGAATGTGGCACTCAGTGCCATGGTTTAGCTGAGGAGTTAGGGCATGGGTTGGGCTCAATGATCTTGAAGGTCTCTTCCAAATTTGTGATTCTGTGATTTTAATATTTAGAGTGTTTCTGGTACTAGCATTCGTATCCCCTCAGAAGAAGAGCTGTCTTTACCAATGTACCGTACTAACAATTCCTATCCTGAATCCTTCAAAAATACTTTCACAATAAAGTGGAAGAAGTCCAGAATTGCATGAATCAATGATTTAGGCATATTTACTGAAATTCTCTTGGGCAAGGGCTGACACATCTAAAGATTTACTTAAAAAATTCTGGCACATTATGATCTTATTGAATAAAAATGAGTCTATCCAAGAAAACAGTACAATCCTGTTAAGTATTTTCAGATCCTGTGGGACAAAGGTGCTCTAGAAAAGTGAGATGGTGTTTATTAGGACTGAGCTGAATTAAGATCATGGAGTGTGAATAGCTCACTAAATAGTTCATATATTAAAAAGAGACAGAGAAATAGCAACAACAGTTTATGCTCTACAATGTGAACCAGTTACAGGAAATACTTGTGCTGGCTTGGTATTACACTGAGAATAACCAGTCCTTCAGTAGAGACCAACTCACTAAAGGCATGTGCAGTGTACATGGCAAACATTAGGAAAGATGCTTTGAAGGTGCAGGGCTGCAGTTTTCAGGAGCTTTAGTCCTTCCATCATTTCAGAGAATCCTTGGCTTGTAGGTCAGCAGTGCTCAGCACATGCAAGGTGTCCTGCACTGTTTTAGTATTCAGAAAGTACCCAAAAAGTGTCCTATTTGTAGGCCTATGGACCTATTTGATGTGGGGGTTTGAAGCCATATGGAAATCCTGGAGATACCCGAAGGAGGTGATGTAACATGAAGATGAGGAAAAAGGGAAAGAGGAGGAAAGCACTAACAAGAGTGGAGATGATCAGGACTATTCAGTGCCTTGCCCGTGGCCAAAGGACAATCCTCTAAGGAAGAGGCTGCTGCTGACAGAGGCTCTGCTCTGTCCATGCTAAAGCACCATTCTTGCAGCTGTGGGGATTGTAGAAGTCCCAATGACATGTTAGTGCCTGTCAAGTTTTTACTGAAGAGACCAGAGAACATTTTTGTTCTCCTTTACACCCTGCTTCCAGGCTGGTTCTGGTACCACTGCTGGTTCCCAAGGGTGTGGAAGGAGATGCCTGGATTCACACCATCCCCAGCACAGAAATGTGCCCACATTGATGGGAGGGCATTTGCCTGACAGGACAGCAGGTGTAGTTTGAACAACCATTTTCTGTCTTCTCCACCCTACGTACAATTTACTTTAAGAACTTGCAGCCAGATCATGTGGCTGAATTAACATATATTAACAAAAACAAAGGCATTTCTTCCTTAACAACAATGATCATATCAACAGTATTCTGTTCTCCCCTCACTTGAGGAAGACCTCAGTGTCTCTTGATGTTTTTCCTGGCTTGCACAGGTCTCTCTGAGCTAATATTCAGTCTCTACTTTCTTTTCATCCTTTAAACCTTCATACTGCAATGTACTGTATTCTTGACTCAAAAGCAATATCCACTATGCAAATTATTGGCAGAAAGAGATCATTTTGTATCCAAGGTCAGCACACATTTACACTGAATTCATTATACAGCAATTGGCTTGGAAAGGCTTTTGAATGCTAAGATTGTTTATACAGTTTTTATTTCTTTATCTTATGCAGAGTTGGACTTACACCTAGAAAGATATTTTGATGTTTTAATGGAAATCTCTAGTCATTTTGCACAGAGAATTGGAAAGAAATAGGAGTGCTGAGAAGGACTCTCTGTCCCTTGCTATTGCTGTCTCTGAATCTGCAAACAAACCAAGAGCAGTTGGCTGCACGTACAGCCCCAGCTTTACACCAGATGTACAGCAGGCAGGTGTAAAGAAAAGCCTGTGACTTTAAATCAGACCCTCTCCACTAATGGTTGCCAGTCACATGCCCTGGCCACTGTGATTCACTGTGTCAGGCAGGATCTGTCATGGCAAATAATGTGAGTGATGCTGGTTGACATATTGTGTCATCTGAGGAATCTGGAAAATTGTAACATGATAAAATTCCTTCTTTTTCTATTAGTCTATCTTTTAAGGAGGTCTTCCTGATAGTCATGCCTCCTAAGTTTATCTCTTTTTTTTCCCCCCATTTTTTTCTTTTTAGAGAAAGAATTTCCATTCTACCAAAATGAGAAATTTCATGTTATCAAAATGAGAATTTAAAAAAAAAATAATTCTTAAAAGCCATTTAGTTTGAAATTTGTACCAGAAAACTCTTACACTCTTCCAATATTGTTTACTGACTATACATGAAACTTAGCTGAGCAAAAAGTTTCTGCCATGTGAGGAATTAGCAATCAGACTATGTAAGAAAAATGACTTCCTGGTCACACTTTTACACAATCATTTCATCGAGTTTGACTGCCCCATAACAGTCTATCTTTAGCAGGATCATTATGAGCTATTGGATACTGAATTAACAGAATGCCAGCTGTATTCTAAGGGTAGAAGGGTATAAATCAATAGTAGCTGGAAATAGTGTTGTCCAATAGCTAGATGACGAAAATCAGAGCTCACATGTTTGTACGCTTCACTCAACCTGAGTTACTGATTCCATTGTGACCTTGGGCAATCTTTTGACCTCCTTGCACTTTGAACAGTTTTACTGCATAATTGAGAAGCAGCAAGGCTTTGCCAAGCCCAGATTTATGTATCAAAATCTTGTGTATTTGGGGAAATTGATTTTCAGAAATATTTCCTACTTTTACAGTGATCCTAAGCAAACAAAAATCTTAGAGTGCTATCCAGTTTCTAAAGTGGGAGTGGAGTGTAAAAGAAGGAAGATACCAAGAACTAATATTAGAGAAGATGAGCATGTAAATACCATAAGCTTCCATTCTAAAAGAGTAATCCACTCCTGGAAGGATGTCTCCTTGAATGGGTGCAGCCATGCAGAGTTGCATTAACTCCATCTCATCTGGAATCTGTTTCATAAGTCAGTCATTTATTGCCCATACATTTTACATGAATCCCAGAGGGATATAACATAATAATGCAGGCCCAGACGTGAGCAAAAGGGGCCTGACTTGCCTGTCCTGCCTGCACAGGCATACTCAGAGCATCAGCTTGGCTTCTGGATGCTTCAGAGAAGTAACAACTCCTTTTGATATCCTCTTGCCAGGAAGTTTTGTGAAGCATGTTATAACTGAAAAATGCATGCAAACAAAAACATTTTCCATGGGAAAAAAAAAACAAACAAAAAACAGGGCAGAGAGGAGGGAAGAAACTGAAACTAGATATTCTTTCACCTGACTACAATCCAATGACATAAAAAAAGAGCACCAGGAAAACCTGGGATATGTTGGTCTAAGAGTTGTGTTTATGCTTAAATTTTGTATTACTAGTTTCAAAAAAAAATCACTGGACAATACTGTATTACATGATTAATGGTTTATCCATTAATTTCTTAGCTTCTTGTTAACCAAGAAGTGTGATACAGCTAATCTGAAGCAGCTGTTTAGGGAAGGCCTACATATGATATCTTTTGTTTAGGGACAACACATGTTATTTTCAGCATTCAGATAAGACAGATATTGTCAGTCCATAACATCTAAAGGAGCTCAGTTATCTAAATCTTTTGAAAAACAAGCAGGGGACTTGAGTGGTCTTTCTGTGATTTACTCACTTCTCTGAATGTGGAAGATGTCAGCCATGACAATAGTCAGTGATTTATGTTAAAGTTGGATAATTTGCCCAAAAATACCAGGTGTCCTTGTGCTGTGGTGCAGAGCAGGCAACCCAAGCCTTCTTCTCCACCCTATAAAGTGGGGCTTTGATGTTTGTGGTATGGGTCTTGCTGGATGTCTCTGACAGAAAAAAAAGCTAAAATACTGATGCTGTTTGAGGGTCTCAGCTGTATTGCATGGTGGCCAAAGGAAACGTGGGTCCTGCTGATGTGCAATCAGGATGGAAGGGGGAGCTGGCTGGTGAGCTCCAGAGACTGAACTGTTGGCCTGCAATGGCTTTGCACTGCTGGCTCAGAGGTCAGCAGCTGTGGTGGAGGCTGCTAAAACAGTGCAGTGAGTCCCAAACGTCCTTTGTGCCTTTAGTGCTGCTGACTGCCCCACATCCCACCCGGCCAGCCTGCATGGAGGGCTCAGAGCTCTGCCCAGGATCACTTTGTTTTGAGAGGGAAATGTGAATTTGAGAAGAGCTCCTCTCATTGTCATTGCTATAAGGTTTTTCACTTATTTGACTGAGGCAGAAAGATATTTTAGCGTAACAACATCTATGAAAGGTCTACCAAATGAAAAAGTAAGACTTTCAAGGTGTCAAAGAGCAAGTTTACCACAGGCAGTGATTTGAAAGAAAAGTGGAAAAAAAAAGACCAAACCTTTGTATTTAAGTGGTCCCAGTAGCAGTGAGGATGCTGGAGCTCTGCAGAAGGATGCTTCTCTGACTTTAATGTCCTATGACAAACAAGAGCCATTCAACATCAACAACACAAGCAAAGAACCTCTGTGAACAAGCAAAGTTTCTCTGTGGAGAAACTCTCCACAGCTCAAACGGACTTGCAGGTGGCTACAGACCATGACTATTCAAATACTGCTTGGTTCAAATAGCACTTGGCAGTGGTGTCTGTTCAGTATAGCTGTATATAGAAAAAAGGGTTTAGAAATTTTATGTTTGTTACAGTCCAGATTCACTCTTGCCCCCAAAGCGCCATGACAACAATGAATAAAAGGAACTTACTACCTTGTGAATAATGTAGATTTTATAGTTGGATGATGCTTTCAAGTTAAATTAATCTAGTCACCTGTGTTACTTTGAGGAGTGCTAAGAGGAGGGAACGCTGAGATGGAAACTATGGCAGCATTGGAAGCAGGGAAGAGATTTTAAACATGGAAGCAGAGGGATGTGTAAGGAGAATGTGGTTTCCAGTTCAATTTTCTGAAATCTCTGTGTTTCTACCATCTGATTCCTTACCACCATTTTGTACAAAAGGGAATTTGACGGTAGGAAAAGGATCATGTGTGTCTTTCCTCAGCTCTTGTCCCAGACAGTGACCTGCATGGCTGGGATTAATTTGACACTTCCTCTTTTTTAAAATAGGATCTCCTTAAATTATTTTATGTGATTTTTAAGTTCTGAAATTGGATTTCAAAATTGCCTCGTTGTTTTTAAGTGATAGAGAAAAGAAAAATCCTGTCTCAGTTTTACCCACTTAATTATTTTTCTTTTTGATAGGAAGGCAGATGAAAATAAGCAATGCTGAGTGTTTGCCTAAGAGGAATATTTTTGATTATTTTTTTTTCTTATTCATCTCATTGAAAGAGAGAAGGTCATTGTTGTCTTACACAAAATTGAATTTAGACGGAAACTTCTTTCTTCAGGAAAAAATGCTCATTCTTCTTCCCAACTTCTTTGTGCCTACCCACTCCTTATTTCACTCTTTCAAAGGAGAGAGTTTACTAAATAAAACCTAGGGGTATATTTGGATGCAGTTCTAGTTTTTCATTCAGTAAAAGGATTTCCTTTTCATTTTTTTTTCAATTAATTAAAGGTAAAAAATGGATCCACCTTCAATATCTGATTTATTTTTAATCTCAAAAGTCTGCCCATGATTATGTTTTCTCTAATTCTATGTAATCTTTTCCAACTGAAATTCCTAACTTTTAAAAATAGATGTGTTCCTGCACATTTATATTTACTTTGTGAGAATAAAATATATATCTGTGATACTAATAGTAAGATTTTATAGTGGACCCCAGTGTGTGCTTTGAGAGATATGCAGTGAATACTTGACCTCTAAGGTAGGATGTGTAGGCAAAAGGTGAGTGACAATTGTCTTGGGCAGAAGTTAAGATCTCAGTATATTACAGTGACAGTTTCCCTTCAGCTTCCCCTCTTGCATTGACTTTTGTACCCTTCTTGGGGTTACAAACCAAAAGCTGAGCTATGCCAGTTCCACCCATTATTTCTTGATCAGTTCTGTTTCTGCTACATCTTTTTTGAAAGGATATGACTCAATGTAATTTTCACAACAATTTTAGGGTTTTTTCTTTTCAGTTTTTACTCTTTGTAGTTCACCTCTAACTGGAAATTTTCAAAGCACATTAATGGTGTTTCAACTTTTCAGTGACTCTTCTGCAGCGTAATCTCTTGGTAGATCTCTGCAAAGCTGAGTTTGATTCTCCCTGTACTAATGTTTCACTCTATGACTTTGTGGGTAATCTTTAACTCCTCTCTTCTTATTTTCTTCATCTGTGCAATAAGGATAGTGATTGCTTTTCACCTTTAATAGTGGGAATGTGAACTGCTCCAACAGGATTCAGGATCAGTACTTTGCCCATGACTTCATTTATCTGAGGTTTAGTTACTGTTACATAAATTTCTTAAAGCTTCCTTAACTTGGGATTTGCGTTAGTTTTACTGATTGTTACCTCAGTAGTATCCTTGCATTCTAGTCCTCCACACTATCACTATTGCTAGGAAACTGCAAACATGACATGGCCATGACAGATCAGGTGTTCAGCTCTCCTACTCTGAGCCTGGCAGCATTGCTCTCCATACATTTCACCTGGGGTTTTCCCATTCAGCACAAAATACAGAGAATGCAAAGATACATACACAATAAACAGCTTGAGGAATAAAAACCACATAAAAATAGAGATGTGAAAAATGGGAGAAGAAAGTTGAACCCTGGCTGCAGCATTGGACGTCCAGTCCTGCTCTTACTGAAACAGTGACTATGATTCCCCTGGAGCTAGGCATTGATAAACCAATATATATAGATCTTTTGCTATGTATGTGGATCTCTACCCACAAAAGAACAGAGGCATCTACTCACACTGCTTCCCTTTTCAGCAGCCACAGCAGGCCTGTATTTTTCCTTTGCTTTCTTGCTCTTCTCTCTTTCCTCTCTGGTCTTCTCTAGGCAGAAATTCTTCATCAGTTGTGAAGGACTGCAGTCCTCATCCAGACTTCATTTCATCCCTTTGCTCTTTACTCGATTTGAGAACAGAGAACCAAATTTATCTCCCCTTGTTATTATTTAATTCTGCAATTAGATTGCATTGGTTTGCAAGGCACTTGAGGTTGTAGATTTCAGGAGAGGTGGCATACAAAATAAATGTCTATTGACTTGGCAAGGCTGAGGATGTTTCATTGATTCCAGTGTTCTCTGTACTATTCTCTGTCTGTTCCATGCTCAATATCCCATATCTTTTAATTCCCTTTTTTTTTTTAAATTGATGCTGCATGTTTAATGCATGTCTTCATTGAGCTGTCCACAATCATGCCTGTATCTTTTTCCTTGGAAGTAACAACAAATCCAGAGCCCATAAATGTTTACAAGTAGTTTTAAACTGTTTCCCACAAACCTTATGCCTAGGCTGAGTTTCATCTAGTATGCTGCTGTCCAATTACCTAGTTTGGTTTAGTTCATTTGAAACTCCTTACAATCTCATGTCTTAGCTAGGCTGAACTATTTTTGTTTCATCAGCATGTTTTATTCCTTCCCTTTTCCTTTCTGCAGGTTAATGACTGTGTATTTTTATTACACTTTGTGATGAGCTGCAGTGAGATATATGGCTGTTTCATTGAAAGGGAAATGAGACAGCTGTCTATTGAGAATGACCCCAGTGTTGGGTTACAATCTCTGGACAATGCTATTTGTTGACCTCCTGGGAATGAGTTTGCTTCTTTTTATGGCACTTTAAATTACAATTATTTGCAAGCATAAGAACATGTGGTTTTTCTTTATCTGCATTTATCTGAAGATCAAACAGCCTCTTATTATTGTGAATATAGTTGGACAAAGTCCCTGCATTTCTGGAATAAAATTTTCCCCCCATTTTATGGATAGAAATCAAAATCACTCAGGAAAAAAAGGAATACAAAAGATAACAGGAAAAAGGTCTTCCAATCCCAGTCTTTTAGGTGTGAGACTGAAAAACAATAATACTTTTATGATACTTTTCCAGCTTTCATCATCTTGGATTTCTCAGAGATTTTCACAGGTAGGGTCAGTATTTCTTGTCTCTCCATGACAAGCATTTAACCCAGGATAAAGAAAAATCTGGTAAAAAATAGTGGTCCTTTCCTGAGTAATTCCTGCTCTGGTGGTTTCTTCTGCTGGTGAGGTTCTCTGGGTAGTTTCTGCAGCAAAAGGAAATTTGTTTTCAGGTCCAGGCTTGGACCACTGGTCACTCTACTGGAGAGAACATGGTATGAACATATCTACACGTCTTCACAGCCAACATCTTCATGCCCTTGGCTCCAGGAAACAGCTGTCTCTGCATAGTAAACACTCCCAAATGGCTGGATTGATAGTTGTCCATATTTTTACATCAGAAAGGGAGGAAAAAATATGGCTTTAACCACTGGGGAGAAATTTCCCTGAGGCTTCTCTAAACCTGCACACCAAGCCAAGGATAGTACTGGTAGAAGCAGCTTTTCTGCCTTTAGTTGTAGACTCTGCCCTTGCTCCTTTTTTTCCTCACTTGCTGTTTAATCTCTTTTTCTAATCTTTCCTTTAACTGGCATTGTTGCTATTTCACTTGCCAGAGACTCTCAATGGGTTTATTTTTTATCATGTCTAAGTTTTTCCATGATCTAGCAGGGCCTTCCATTGCTCCCTTCTCAGCTTGCTTGCTGTTGACCCCTACAGATCATAGGATTACAGGATAATTGATGCTAAAGGAACCTCAGGAGATTTCTGGTCCAACCTCAGCTTAAGGAAAGGCCAGATCTGAGACCAGATTAAGTTGCTCAGGGCTTTATCTAGTTTATTAGATAAGGGAGACTGCACAAGTTGTCTGGGTAACTTGCTCCAATATCTGACTGTCTTCTTGGGGACAAAGTTTTGCCTGATACCTCCGTTAACCTTTGTGTTCAAACTTATGCCTGGTGTCTCTCATCTCCTGATGAGAGACCAATGTCTGATGCATCTGTCAGAGAATCATTATGAAGAGCTTGGTCATCTTGATAGCCTCCTTGTTGGTGCTGGCAGGCTGCTACAATGTCCATTTGAAGCCACCTCTTCTCCAGGCTGAACAAATCTAGTGCTCCAGCTCCTAACACTTTCTTCTCAATTTTTTCCATGTATTTCTTGTACTGAGGAGCTCAAAAGAATACAGTGTGTAGATGTGGCCCAGCAGGAGCTGAGTGGGAGGAGAGTCCCTCCCCACAGACTCCTGGCTGTGCTCCCACCAGCACAGCCCGGGATGCCACTGGCCATCCTTTCTGCCAGGGCACACTCCTGGTGCACAGGCAGTGCTCTGTCTGCCAGGAGTCCTCATAGTCTTCACAGCGAGGCCAGCCAGCCCAGCCTGCCTTGGATAGAGCACAACCCATTAATCACTCTCCTCTGGGCATAACCCTCCAGCCAGTTTTCACCCGCGCAGTCGGCTGCCCGCCCATCTAGACTGCAGTGTCTTCAGGTACAAATCTTGTTGGAGACACTGTCAAAAGCCCTGCTAAAGCTGACATAAGTGTTATCCACTGATTATCCCTTGTACACAAATCCAGTTATTTGATCATAGAAACAATAGGTTCAATCAGAAATTATTTACATTCAGTAAATCCAAGATGACTCAGTTATAAGGGTTTCCTTGCTGTGCTCTTCCCAATGAATGGGATGGGACCTGTTGAACCCCAGAGACCTGGAAATGTTTTCAGAATCTAATCGCTATATCTTTTTTTATATGTTGATCTTGAGTTCACTTTTGAGTTTAGTTTTTCTCATTCAGGAATGTGCATTTCTCTCTTTGACAGCACTTCATCCTCCTCCCTCATAAAGAGCAAAGGAAATTAATTTAATTTTTCTGTAATGTCTATGTTTTTTGGCATCTGGTCTTGCGTCTCTGGGAGACAAAAATGATTCTTTTATTGACCTCATCTTTATATATTTGAAAAAAGTTTTATTATTTACCTTGAGTTCTTATGTAGTCTTCATTTCACCCTTTCATTAGCTTTTCCAGTTTGTTTGGTGTAGATTTTTTTTGCTACAGCCATCGCCCCATGTTACATGATTTTTCTGTCTTCCTTTGTGCAGTACCTGCTGGGTTTAATGATTTGTATTATTATCTTCAAATGCTTTTTGTTAAATCAGAATTTTTTGTAGTTCATCTAGCAGGAACAAAAGAACGTTTGACTTTATTTTTTGTATCACTTTTTTCTTTTCTGAATTATTTTTAATATTGCTGTTCTCTATAATGCTGATTACTTGCATATGAGGAAACCTGCAAATACATAAGATTCCACTTTATTTTTAATCCTGCTCCCTGTTTGGGGAATGCAGGAGCAGTGAAGCAACCCAGGACATGTGGGCCCAAGTGAGAACCTTGTCACAGTGCAGCATGGCAATCTATTTTACATACATATGACATCTCAGTTAACAAAAGTCATGGTTGTGGTACTGTCTGTCCAATGCCTTTCTGCTGGGAAAGCCCTCTGAGGAGGAAAGCATAATTTCACCCACTCTGCAAGCATCTGAGAAAGACTAGACTAAATAACATTTCCCAGGTGTTGGGAGACCAGAAGAGCAGATTTAATGCTCTGTCTCCTTTGGGGCTTGCACAGTGCCCCTGAATACATGGGATTCATCCCATAACAAAACCTTAGGTAATATGCAATAAAGTACCCAAATGTACCCAGAATGGAGCAACTGGCAAAGCAAAGGCCTGGTTCATTGCCTGATTGTAGCTGTCCAGAAGGGCCGGTGGGCATTTTTGAAAGGGTGGGAGCAGTCTTGTTTCTTTGAGTTGTATGTGGTATTTACAAGCATATGGTACAATGTTTTTTCTAGGATAGAATCAGAGACAGATTTGCCCTTGGGATTGTTTGTTTCTTGGTGTTTTTTTAAAGAAATCTTTATGATCTTTACTTCCTTAGTTCTTGCACTTGGGTTATTTAGGATCCCAGTTCTGTGTGATGTTTATTTCAGTAAAGACTTTGTTCTTAGAAGTTCTGGTCGCAGTATAGAAAGTTGCTCCTTTACTTCATCACAGAAGATTTCCTTATCTGAGTATTTCAAAACGTATGATAAATCCCCCTGTAATGGAGTATTTTACTAAATACCTGTGAAGTAGTAGGTCTTAAAAAAAAAAACAAACAGGATAATTAGGTAAAGAATCATAAAAGGAACTAACTAGTCATAAATTAGAGACATAACTGTAGCCAGTTCTTTCTCCTGCTTTAATCAGAAACCCACTCTGCTCTTGGATCTCTAGTTTCATTCTTGTTCTCTTTCAAGGATGGGCCTTTTTTGCCCCCTCAGTTTAGTTTTTGCCAGGGAAAAGAGTGATTAAAAACAAATCACAACAATTATAAATATTCCCAACTGTTAATGTGTTCTGCTTCTTTAAATATTCTGCAATTAGGTGCATGCTTCAATATATACAGTATGTACATGTAACATTTACAGAGATACAGTTTTTTAAAAGCAGGCTGATGACATTAATCTGAGTTCCACACCCCTGTAGACAATTACTTGGCATGATTTCTAGATGTGTCGTGTCAGTAGCTCCTTCTTCATTGCTTGGAAGAGTTTATTGCTTTAAGAATTGCAGATGGTGCCTTTACCCACATGGTCCATGCTAACTACAGAAGAAAGTGAGGGTTCAAGAACTGCTTGAGGCCTTCCATGAAATCTCATAACAAAAAAGGAGATGGCACCTCACCAGACCAGCATCCTCTGATCTAGCCATCTAATTTGTGTTTAGGGATTGCTCATTCATGCTTTTCTCATTTCATTAAGGAAGGCATTAATAATTCCTGGCAGGGGACAAGTATTTCCCTCTCCAGCTCTTTTACCACCCGTGAAGATCACAGAATAAAGCCACAACTGAAGGACATTGTCTGACATTCAAACAGTGGAGATTTTGTCTGTGGCTCTACAGCAGTCAAGGGGCAACTGTGAGAAGATGCCCAAGCCTGACACTTCTCATGCCTGTCCCTGATGGGACTCTGGCTGCCTCGCTGTGCATTGCCTGTGGTGCAATCTGGGTGGCCAAAGGAGGTGACAAAACAACCTTGTAGGTGCCGGTGTCCCCCGAGGGCTGGGACAGCACGTGCTGCTGGTCCAGCTGGATCCAGCAGAGTGCCTGGTGCATGGGCCACACTCGGTCTCCCAGGCTGGGGCCTCTCCAGCAGCATGGCTAGGGCAGGACAGATGGCCCTTTCCTCACCCCAGCTGCAAGCACTTTTGTTTCCACCTCATGCTCATGTCAGATATGTGAGTAGCCCAAGTCCTGCCTCTAACCAGGGGTACTGCCTTAGGCTGGGATGGAGCCTCTGCTTTTGCACTGACCAATGCAAATAGATGTTGGTGGATTTCAGGGCAGGAGTTACCCTGTCTTCCCCAGCCTACACTGGACACAGGCATCCCCATCTGTACATACACAGCATGCATGATCATACACAGACCAAAACTCCAAACTCACCCTTATCTTACCATGCTGCCCCAGCAGCCTTTTGTCCAAAGCCTTAGGGTAACCAGCCGTGCCCCATTGCTGCATTGTGTCTACCAAAAATGTCATTTAATCCTGTATATCTTTACCTTATAACCCTGAATTAATTTATGGAGAATCATTGTGATTGCCGATTCAGCAAATACTGCTTTAATTTCTGAAGCAGAAAAGAAGGAGTGAATAGTGAGCTTGAAATGATTCACTGAAATTTCCAGTGTGAAGCAGAAATCCCGATTTGCCCATGTGGAAAGAAAAAGACAATGTTTTGTTGTTCATGGATTTGAAATAGAGATACTGATCACGTGAATAATAGGAAAATCATCAGACAACACTTCTGAGTTTTTTGGCGACCTTTCTAGCCTGTCAAAAGTTAGTGAAGGCATTTTAAAACAAACAAACAAAAAAATTACCGAATAGTATAAGCTAAGAATTGGTATGAAAACTAAAAGACAGTATGACAGGATGAGTTTCTTAGCATGAGAAAAGAATTAAACTGAATTCAGCCCATCCAATGTGATGCATGCACATGGGGCAATACAGACTCCCACCAGTCACACTTTTTTGTATCTTGCAGATGTTTTATATATATACACAGAGTGGCTGCATCACTTCTTTTCCCTTGGTCTATGTTCTGTCCATGAAATTATATATGTCATTTTGGCTTACACAAAAATATTTTGTTGTAACAGAAACACAAACCTGCTGTGTTGCCTGTGGTTCCCTCTATGAAAGTTTAGATCATTAGTTTCAGCGTTTTAGAGCTTCGGGCAATGCTTTGCAGTGATGGTCCAGTGAGCTGTGTTGCCCATTGCAATTAAAATATGTGAGACTGATTTTAAAATGTGGTATTTGTGAGAAATTAAGCAGTCTTTCAAATCTGTTGGGAAAAGTTTCTAACACGGCTACAGTATCTTCTCATCTGCTCTCTGCTTCTGTTATTGATTGTAATAGAGAAGATGTATTTCATGGAAATTACTTACACTGATGACTATCATTTCATAAGGGAAGGTCACAGAATAAATGAAAATTAGATTTATATGATTTTTCTTTGTAATTTGAGACAGATCTTCAAATGGTGTAAAATTGCAAGTTTTAATGTGATCAAGAGTGGCAAAGAAATTTATTTTGGCTTAGGCGGCTCTGGACTACAGAACTCAATCATAAATGTAAGATTTCTAAGTAAATTTCTGGGTGAAATCTGAAATTTTCTGTTGATCAGATTTATTAACCTATCTTTAAAAATAATTTTTTCAAGATCAGTTAGGTTTCATAGAAGAAATCCCATCTTTACTGAAGTTGAAGAAAAAAACATCTTGCTGTTTTCAATGGAGCATATGCAAAATTAGTGCCTTCAGATGCTGCTAGCTAAATGAAGAGAATGGAGGGAAAAAAACAGGCAGTGGCTACATTATAGTTCTCAAGAAAGAAAATTACACTCAGTATTTGCTCTTGCATAACATGGAGGTGTCCTGATCTCATCCACACCAAACACTTCATGCCCACAGAATACAAAGGGGAGTTTAATAGTCCCAAAAGTCAGGGGCTTACACTGTGGCAGTACATCATGAACATACAGGGAAGAGCAAAGGACTGCAGCTGCTGAGGGCATGGTGCTTTTAGGAGGAGAACAGATAAGTAGCCAAAAAGATATGAAGGAATTCTGCATCAAAGTGTGACTGATGCATGCTTGGAGACGAGAATGAAAGGTAAAAAGCAATGGAGAGGAATTAATCAGTTAAGTCTGTCTTCATTCAGCACCAGTGCATGAAGCCATTGCAAGGTCATATGAGTGCTCATACAAAATACTGTTACACAAGCTCCTCGAGATGGGATGAATTTTAATATTTCAGAAGAGTTCATGCACTTTGGAAAAAAAAAATTTTTTTGCTAAATTGCTTTTTGGTGTACTGATCTCTAGAATTGTACAATAGTTTTTTCTAATATGGCCTTGCAGATGGACTTGACCATAAATCTATGCATGGGATCTGCAAGGATGTCATATAAACCTTTCAGCCTGGGAAGTTATGGTTATTCTACTAAGGGGAACTGCAGCTGCTGGTATCTGTGAGTCAAATAAACTTCTGTCTTATTATCATATTGCTATTTAAAAATATGGAACAAACATCTGTCTTCAAATAATAACAGAAAAGCTGATTGTTTTGTGTCTTGGGGGCATGAGTTTCTGAGGTCAGTAGGGACAGGAAAAAAGTATTAAAATAAAGTAAAAATGTTGGAGGTTTGTGGGTATCTCTGAAAAATAATTGAGCTCCTGTTTAATTTTAGCAGGGCCTGAGGATCTGGAAAATATTCTTGATCTACCAGACATTTGCAGAGTTATTGCTCCTTAAAAAAAATAAATGTTTTTATATGATTTCTAATTATATTCTTTTCTAATGAGTGGAGAAAATTTCAGATGATTTGTGGCAGGAGATAGACAGAAATGTTGAAAAATCAGATGGGAACAATGTGCACTGATGACTCCTCGAGTCTCTGTAGGGTGATTATTATTGCCTTTTACCAGACATAGAGAGGAAAGTGTATCAGTGAATTGGTAAAAGGTCATGCTACATTTCTTTCTCATTTCCCAAAGAATACAAAGGTTAATCTTTATTTAAGTCCTTTCTCTCTGAACTAGATCCATGAGAAAGCCAAGGATCAAGCTATCATGATAGACATCCTCAGGGCAGTCACAGTGATGCTTTCCTTCCTGCCACCCATGGTCTCTGCAGAGCTGGTGGCATCCAGCACTGGCTCTTCCCCCACACATGAAGCCTTGTAGGGCCCAGGGCTAGTCCACATGGTCACTCCTATGCAGAGTCTATTTCCCATCTTTCCTTCCAGCACCTTGTATGACAAGTCTTACTTAATTAGTCTTAAGTCTTACTAACATTATATTGACATATTAATGTTTAACCTGGCACTGTGCTAAGTACAGGAGGCCATCAGAGGCCTGTGACAGCTGCTCTAGCCTCCTGCTCTGAGCAGGGCTATCTCACTTCAGGTTCCTCAGAGCCTCGTCCTGGCTGGTTCTGAATGCTTCCAAAGACAGAGGCAGCACTGTCTCTCCTGGGCCCCTGATCCCTAAGTGAAATCTTCCTTTCTTGTGCTAGTTTGAAGATTCCCTTGCTGGAACCTGTGACCTTTGCCTTATCCTTTTGCTGTGACGCTGAGCAGAGGGGCACTGGGACCATCCTGGGGCTGCAGTCCGACAGGCTGGCACAAGCACAGGAGGCAGTACTCTCACCATACCTCTGGCAGAGTCCATCCTTCTCCTTTTAAAGGAAGGTGTCAAAGGCCTCCACTGATGAGAGCTACTGCTTTAGGCATCCTCCTCCTGCTACTCATTACAGATTGGCTCAAACAATGAGGCAAGTCTTCAAAGTAACATAAGAAAGACTACTTTTCTAAGAGTCAAAACTGTAGCAATTTTCACTTATACCACCTTTATTAAAGCAATATTCACATCCAGTTCTATCAGCAACTCACCTTCTTAGCATTAGCAGTGCCCTGCAGCACCAAGGTTCACAGGATAGGTCCACGTGTCAGAAAAGAATTTTATCTTGTATTGAATTGGTTCAGTGTTTAAGTCCATTGCTATTCCCTTCTTACCACCTCCATTCTTGCTTCCAGGTTGTGCCTTGAGACAGGAAGGGACAAAAGACCCTTCTGCCTTCTCTAAGGTCTTCACGACCCAGAAGGGAGCTATCCTTAGTGTTCACTCACCAGCTGCCCTGAATCAGGGGTTCAGAAGTAGCTCTGCAACCATCTCTGACAGCGCTGCTGCACAAATGGGATCTTCTAAGAGGGCAGAGGCAACATCTGGAGACTAGAAACCATGTCAGCCATCCTAAGTTATCTGGTTCCTATTCCTGAACTGGGACTTTCAGGTAAATAACTCCAATCATTGCAATTTCTTCTCCTAGGAGAATGTTACCAAGACTTTTATTGTTTTTATTGACCTGCCTTGCTTTCCTGTAGCCCTGCAGCTCTGCAATATTCTCTCTGAAATAAGGGGACTCGTAATTCACAGTGTTTATTTGACAGCCTTTGTGTGGTCAGGGAAAGGGAAAACAATGCTGGGGAGGCACATTTTCCCTGTTCCACTTGCTGTGATTGCAGTATGTTTTGTCTTTTCTGCCTGAGCTAATGGGGTCAGGTAGTAGGCACAGACTGAAAATGTCCTGTGGCTGTAATGTTCAGATCTTCAGAATGTTTGCTGAGCCTGACTCACAAACAAGTTTAACAATCAAGCCAACCTGAATGTTTTGTCAATGAGATATTTTTAGAATAATAAATAGACCAGTAATGTATTTAAAAGCTGCTCTAATTTCATAAATATTTCCATAAAAACTTGAGGAAGTTGAATTATTTGACAATCCTTCACCCCATTGTGGAGGAGTAGAATTAAAACTAGCTTCACTTTCCCTCCTCAGCAGCTCTATAGTTTCTGAGCATACTTTTAATTGTTCAAAAGCTCTGCTTTAAATGACTGTTAAATGATTCAGGAATCATATTTATGTGGAGCAATTGTTCCACTGATCTTCACAGAAGATCATGATGGGAAAACCATCTTCTTCACAGAAGAAGCCATGATGGGAAAACCATCATTCTTTTTGTAAAGGACAGCTCTTAAACCTGTTGTATTTCTTCATTTCACCAAATGTGCATCTTCTCTAATACAGCTTTGGGTCCTTTTTAATTTTTCTCTAAAGAAAACCATACTAATTACAGCTTGATTAGATAAATATTTAGTGAACCACCAAGTTGCCTGCATAGCCTAGCAAAGCTGTTAGAAAAGGTTTCAGCAAATAAAGCTCATGGGAATATACAGCTTAAACTTCTCAGAATGAGAGCAGGCACCCAATCAATATTTAAGCCTATTTCACAACCTTTCTCTCTGTGATTTTAACTTGCTGCTCAGCTAACCAAAAGCCTGTGATATGACACTTTCTATTTTAGTATGTCTTTTTTTTTTTTCAAAGATTGAGAGGGGAATTCTTAATACTGAAAATCATTAGAAGTAGTTCACCTCATGGTTTCTTTGTTAGACTACAAACAGAATTATAGATGGATTCAGGATTATGGAGTCTGAATACTTCATATTGACAGAGGTCAGACTCTACTCTAAGGTATGCCAATGCAAATCAGAAGATTTTTTTTTTCTCCAAAATTCAGTGTAGTTACTTTAGTTTTAGATGGTATAACTTTTAAGATTATTTTCAAGAAGGAAGTTCTTACAAAGTAGGAAGTGGTACATATATAAATTGCTATTCTCATCAATTTGCACTTTTGCTTTTCACTGAATAATCCTTTCCTGGTGAAGTTTAGGGATTAATACAGACATTTGTTAGCTCTACAAAGGGAAAGTGTAAAATACAGTGAAGACTCCCTATAATTTTCTTTAACCTCAAGCCAAATTACTACCAGCATGACCCTGAAAGTAGTGTTACTTCCTGAATACACAGCCTTGATGAACAATAATTTTTTCTTTCATGACAGATTTATTGTTTTGTTGAGGAATTGCTTGAAAGGTATTTCATTGTATATAGTGAAGGTATAATTGGGATACAGCAGGATATTCCTTTAATATGCTAGGCAATAAGTTCACGTCACCTTTTTGTACACAGGGATTTAATTCTGTTTAACTGATTGATAACTTTATCAGGATTCATTTGCTGTCATTTGTATAAAACAGTGTCTTGCTGAGGGGAGAAGTATAAAACTTTAGCCTTTTGCCAGGAGGTCAGGATCTGTGTGAGAGATGACAGCAAAGCAGAGTGTGCTGCATGGGGAGGTCTGCAGGGCATTCAGACCAAAATGTTGTCCAGTCTCTCTTTCCATCCTAGACAGACACAATTAAACTCACCATTTGCCTTCCCTTTCAGACATTTATGTAAATTGTCCTTAATAGCCCTGGTCATCTCTTGTGGTCTGAATCTGCAGGTACACAAACCTCTCACTTACACCTCTTTCCACTACCATTGGGGAAGCCCAAAGAGGCAAATATGTACTTTTGAAAATAACACCCCATCATGGTTGAGCAGTGCCTCACCTTCCATTAAAAGAAATTGTCCTTAAGTTCTGAAAAATATTTATCATTGGTTTCTCAAAAGCATCTGCTGCTGTTCTGACAATCATCTAAACTGGACTGTGCTAAGGAAAAGCTGATATTCGCCTTCCGCTAGTGAGGTCTTCTATTGGAATTTCATAAATAAAATCAGTCAAAACCCCTTTAAATTTCCTCCTAGAATATTTCCCTAGATACAAGCCAAAGTGAGGAATATTAGGCTAAATTGTCTCTTGAAATAAATCCATTGATCCTAAATTAATCTACCTTTTGGAACAACCTGATTGTGGCATCAGGTGAAGTATCCTTTTAGCTCAGCACCCAGGACCTAAACTAAGTTACATCAGTAGAGAATTTGTTTTGCTATTGCTGCAGTCAGACAACTCTGATTTTAGTATCACATTAATAAATATTCCATGCAATGCTTCATGATGAGATTTAAGCAATAAACTTACCTGTGTTCCTTACAATTTTAATTTACAAAATTGATCCAGACAGAAAACGAGAAGATTTTCTTTCAGAACCAACAAGGATGTTCCTGTAAAGTTTTGGAGAAAATCTATGAAGCTATGTTTGAATCTCACTTCATTAAACATTTAGACTGACTTGTTGTTTTGATATTTGTTGTAATGGCTTTTGTGTCTTGCTGAAAAACTTGTTGCACTGTTGCTCTCAGTCAGAATTTCCAGAGAGCTGCAATGTTTTGGAAAGCAGAGTGCTAGTTATGTGTGAAGAAGCAGGCATAAAGGAAAACACTGAAGTAATTATATCTGCCTAAATATTTTTGCCTAATGTTATTTTGAGGAACCCAAAGCACAGCCTGAAATGTGAGGGTCCCCAGCCATTATCAAACCTAAATTCTCCTGGATGAAGCAAGACAGACTCTTGCCTCACATTGTCTGTCCCATCTCTACATTTCTGTGTAAGGTCTTCCTATTGAGGTGCAGTTTTCATGCACATTAGTCACCCTGAGCAGTCTGCACAAAGTTGGTCCTGACCTGCACAGTGCCATCACTTGCCAGCAGCCTTCACTGCTAATCTACCATGGAGGATGCTTCATTTGCTGCCAGGTGGGATGCATGGAGGGGCTGTGTTGTCCCACTTTTCTTGCTGCTGTCCAGAAAATTGCAATCATGCTTTAAAATGGACAAGTGGAAAAAGGCAGCCTCACATGCCATGCACACATTCTGCCTCATTTAGCACCTACATACAAAAAAAAAAAAAAAGTTAATAGAGCTGCCAAACCAATTACATTAGATTAAATTAGATTAGTGAGCCAAAAAATTAAGACATCATGGCAGACAGGTCTAGGAATGCTGTGGCAAAAGGGAGTATGGGATACCCAGCTCTAGAAAAAAAATTCATTTACTCAGTAAGCTACCACTGTAATAAAAATATTTTTAAAATGTCAAATGGAACTAAAACATATTAGACATATGGTGCATTAGCCAAAATTTTAAACATTTTCCTTGAGCGCCATAAATATAAAATGATGGAATGTATTTAGCAGGCGATGCAGATTATATTTATGTGCATTAAACTGCACATGTTCATTGTAATACAGGCCATTTATAAATGCAATACAGACCACATCTCCCTAATCTCATCTAATGATGACATCTATGCTTTTCTTTTACTTTGAAAAGTATTGGTCATTTCTATCTTCTATTTCTATCTTTCTGTTGACTGAAAATAAGAATATTGAACATTAGTGATCAACACACCCCCAACACCCAAACCGATCAATGCTTTGATTACTCTAATTAGGGTACTGGACTGGCTGTCAGAATGAACATGCACTGCACTTACTATCAATAATCTTGGAAAATCACTGCTATTCTCTGAGTTTAGGTCCTGCACCAGATTGCAGAGATAAAACAGAAGAAGCCTTCTCTGTCAATCCCTGCCTGGTTTATACAGATGAACTGGGAGTTGTAGGGCTCTTGGATGCTTCTGACAATGACTGTAGAAAACACATGCAATGGGTGTTCTCAGATAAGATAGCCAGTCCTCCCAGAATGTGCAACACATCCAGAATTTTCAGAAATATCCTCCAATTGTCTGAATAGGAAGCAATGAGAGAGAAAACCAAGATTTCTATTGTTATGAGTAAAACTGTGAAGAAAAGAGTCAACCTTTTCTGTAGTACAAGAGTTACAATCCTTCTAAAAACTGTATTACTGCCAACCCAGTAAATTTTTTGGACTTTGAAAGTAGATGTCTTGATAATCCTTGCTTTAATTGACCGTGAAAGTTTCTCAGCAAAGCAACTGGGGGCTTTACAAATTGTATGCTTGAGATATTATTGAAATATTTTGGGCAGGTTAGGATTCCTGAATCCTGTTACTGAAACCTGTGGCCAGACAAACAATTCTATTAGGTGGAAAATGACAGGGCCTCTAAGTCAAAGGGAAAAAATTGTGACTGTTGTGATACCAGTTAGAAAGGGAGGGAACTGGATGCAGAGAGGGAAGAGGACATGAGCTCACCTGTGGTTAAATAGTGGTTGCAGTATATACAAATCATCTGTGGGTGCTGCAGTAATATTTGAGGAAGGCCATTGAGAAAAGCACGGTATTAACTGATGGTCTGGGTCAGAAATGCTGTTAAGTCTTTTTTTAAAATCAGGCAGCATCAGAAAGCTGGTGACACTGTGTGGCAGTGATGGATTAACCCTTTGCTTGACTGGTGACTGAATACAATGCTTCCTCTCAACCTGTTTGTCCAGGGACAAGATGTAGAAATCTTGTCACATTGGCAAAGTTGTGTTGGGGGTACAAGCTCCCAGCAGGCACAGCACAGCCCCATATGGAGCTGCTGGGGGGCTTTGGGACTCTTTGTGCCTTTTCTAGCACAGCTATCCTCCTCCTCCTCCTCCTCTTCCTCCACCTTCTCCTCCTCCTCCTCTCTGCTCTCCTCTAGAATTTAAATACAAGTGCTTTTCTCTATTGTCAGGACTGCCAGAGGGAAGTTCAGTATTTTGTTGCCAGTTTCCCTTTATCTTTTGGGCTTGCCAGGAAAGATCAGAGGAGGAGCTTTTCCTTCCCATTTATCTCACACCATAACTCTCAACACCACACGGGGGATCTGCTGGCTCCAAGGAACATATGCAGGTACACTGCCCTGGCACACACACGAGCTTCATGCGAGATGGCTTAATTCAACACGACTTCCAAACCAGAGGAGAACGCAGCACGCTCCAGACAAGTCAGACATGGCTGGCAGCCGTGCTGGTGGGCCGTGCTCTCCAGCTGTGCTCCCAGATGTGCCGTGGCTGGGACCTGCTGGTTCCCTGGCCAGCAGGGATGGCACAGCCTGGCAGCCAGCCGGCCTCTCCGCAGCCCCACGGCTGCCAGCGCCGGCTGAGCCACAGCTGGGCCTGTCCCTGGGACACTTGGAGAGATGCTTCCTCCAGACACCCACAGAGGGGATGGGAGGCTGGGTCAGGAGGCAAAGCCCAAGCCCAGTGAGCTCCTGGCTGCTGGACATGTGGCTCGTTCCAGCTGACAGAACCATGCCCAAAGCAATCACTCACCTGCCTGAAGCAGAGGAGCCCCGTATGTAATGGGCTGGTTTGGCCTCCCGTTGCTTCAGCAGGTTTCCATCTCACACTAAGCGGTGTTCAACAGTATCAAAACTGACATTTTTCTACATTTGTATGTAGTTCAGACAAGGACAGCCCAGAAAGTAAGTGCAAAAGCAAGCTGACAGTTACTGGCTCAGGTTACCTTCAAGAGAGCTGGAGGGAAAGGATGGGGATATGTGTGGTGGAGGGAAATGGGAATCTCCAGAGTCAGTTTGTCAGATTAAGCTGTTGTCCTCCTCTCTAAGTCAAGTATTTCCAGGAGCTGAGCCTGGGCTTGCTTCTTCAGGTGAGCTCTGTGAGTCATGACAACTCTGGACACATCTGGTGGCACATTGAGAGGGGGTGGCCAGCTGAGGAAAGTCACTAGCAATGGTCACATGGAATACAAAGGGACAGCTCAAACTCTTATGAATGTTTTATTCAGACTTTTCTCCCCTATTTTTCCTTCTCATGTAATTTTTCAGACATTTTCATCAAAGCAGACACGGACAATGCCCAAAAAATGTGCAAGAGCTTTGACTGTGCAGGAAGAGGCTACTACCCAGAGGAACTTAGTAGCTCTGCCTACCATGATTTTAAATTTAAATTTTTACCATGACATTAAATTGCCAGTTTGTATTTTTTCCATCTCTAATCACCAACACATATCCTGAGATTGCAAAGCAGGTGCAGAGGGGGATAAATGTTGCTTGCTGATAAGGGCATGGCACAAGACTTGTGGCACAAAAGGGCAATAAACTCCTGAGTTTATGTGGAAGTTGAACCTCCTGCACAGGTAGATGTCTATTTAGCTCTTGAGCATAAATCTCTCTAGTGAATTTCAGAATCTCCCTGACATAGGAATACTGAGCCTAAGGCATATTACCATCTTAATATGGAATTTCTGCAAGAAGTATTTCTGTGTGAATTGGACTTGTTAGTCCAGATGATTATAGTTTCTTTTCCAAAGAGCACAACTGCACTAGAGAAACCAATATAATTTAGAAAGAGACCACTAGAAGCCAGTTCTGTGAAAGGAATGAGTTTTATGTGACCATACTAAATTTGAATGTGACAGATATACTGAAGGGAAACTGCTTTAAAATAACACATGTGCCTCAGAAGTTGTGGCTATCTGCCCATCCTTTCCTGCTTGCACTAACTTATCCAGATGTATGTGTGCCTCCTTGCTTGGAAAATACTTTCTAACTCCCCTGCCTTTACGACAGACTGGCCCAAGTCCAAAGTCTTGGTAGAATCATATTTCTGTCTGCATGCCTCAGTGTTCACAGCAAAAGTAATCATGGCAACTAGTGTCAGGTAAGTACTTTGGTGTCTGGATGGATGGATGGATGGATGGATGGATGGATGGAAGGAAGGAAGAACACTGCTGGAGATTAGTTTCTCTGTGTTAACACTAAAATCCATAAGAAGGTGGGGTCAAATTGTCCTTACTTCCTACTGAGAGACTATGCCAGTGAACATTATGGCTTATATAGAGAGGAGGCAAGCACTGATTTTAACCCTTTTCTGGTCAAGTTGTGTGCACAGCTGGTATGTGATATTAGGCAATGGGGCAGATGGCACTTACTATACCCAATGGCTGCTGTCCAACAAACACATATTTCCATTAAATAAGGAAGAGCAGCATCTTTTTTGTGAATATGGATCTTGTTTTAATGGTTTTTTTATCCCATCACAGCTGTGAGGCAGCCATATCTCAGGTGGTTCCTTGGCCTTCCCCTTGAGATATTTCAGAAGTTGAAGCAAGATCATGATGCAGAACACCACTTGCTGTGGTAGTTGTTACACTTGCAGCATGGACAAAACACACTCTGCTTGCCCAGGAGCTTGTAGACTGAACTCAAAAGCTGAGATGACAGTACCAGAGAGATGGCTTTTCTTCTTGAGACACAATTGCCATTTTTTTATAATACTTAACCAGAAACGTAGGGGTTTAGGGTTTTTCACTTGTTGACTGACATAAGCAGCTCACAGGACAAAAGTAAATTTATAAATGGATTTCTCTAATCAAACATTAGGAAATCTGTGGCACTCACTGGTCTCTGGGGCTGTTGTAGATGCATACCATTTTTATTTATTTCTGTTCAGATTTTAAAGTGTGCAGTGATACAATGGAAGCTCTGGCTCATTACAGAATAGCACATCTTCAAACAGGTTCACCTTCCACCTTATCAGAATTCCTTGATCCTATTTCTTCTTTAAAAATAGAGAACATTTTCAGAGTGTAGCAAATCAGGAAATATATGTTTTGCTGCTGTCTTTAATGTGAAGCTAGTGTGTGATGGTAAAACAGCTAAATAAGGCCAAAATGTGAAAATTGAAATAAACAAGATAAATGAACCCAGATCAGACAGAGATGAGATCTAGCAGTGATCACTTTGAAAATATTGGTCTTACGTCCATGAAGGTAAAGGTGTCTCTGTTTCCATAACAGAAAAGCTAAGATGAAAGGGCCTGCTTGTATTTACAGGGACGGTGCTGGATTTCTGCACGTAAAACAAAAAAACAAACAAACAAACAAAAAAAAACCCAAATCAAACCAAACAAAAAAAAAAATCTACTTGCTTGTTATGATAGAAATGACACTATGGCAAGAAAAACTAGGATAGAAATGCTACTGCTATAGTAAAAAGTCCAGTTAAAGAACACAGTATACTTGTAAAACACACACTTCTCTTCATAAGAGGAATGCTTATTAGAGAAGCCCCCTCTTCAGAAGGTAAGGGTATTTTGAAACACTCTGACTATGTAATAAAAATAATTTATTGAGATGCATCACAGTGTCTTATTTATATCATAGTACATCACTGTATTTCTTGTTTGGGTCTTTGGAGCTTTTGACACATCATCCTTGATATGCATAAGTTTATTGCTCCTTTTGTTATGTCAGTGGTCATGAATTCCTAACTCCTTTGAAGAAGGTTTTTTAAAAGAGTGAGTGGAAAGAAGTATTCTCAGTAAACATCTGTTAAGATTGCGAGACACAAGAAAGGAAACTTTGCTGTCACAGTAGCCTTCTTTGTTCAGTGTAATCTAACTAGTCATCTCCTGTACTTGGAGCTATCTTGTCAGCTACGTATTGTTTCTCTTCTGCTGAGCAAAATCAGACTGACTTTTGTGTTACTAATTCCCTGAAGAATCCAGAACTGTTACACTTCTGAACCATTTCTCAAAGTATTGCCATCTTACATCACATTCTGTGCCAGATTGGGGATTTCCATTTCTTATCTGGCTCCTCAGTGTACAGCCCCTGCACCCCCTTTGTGCCTCCCTCCACATGATGTGTACCCCGTAACGATTTTCTCTCCATGCACAACATATAAAACAAGGGCTTTTTTTTCCTCAGTGGCCTGTCCCTAGCTCCCAGCCAGCATTTGCCTGGAGGAAAGCCAGCTGTGTCTGAAATCACTGAGAGAAGAACAGTGCTATCAAAAGACTGCCAAATAATGCAGAAGGGAGTGAAAAGAGATGCTCTGAGATAATATTTCAAGTCAATCCAAGCTTTCTGCTACATTTTCTTTTGGATCAGCCTGGCAACAAGGGAAGGTTCAATCAGATTTCAGGACATAGAACCTTATTTCTGAGTGTTTTTCCCTCCCTGCCTTATAATAATGTAGTCTTCAGGTGGCCCTTCTTGACTGGTCAAGATAGGACTTAGAAGTCAGCATTGAGTGCTCTGCAGGTTGCTTCAGAAGTGAGGCAAATTGCTCACAGTCTCCTTTACCACTCCTTTCTGTTAAAACTGTTAATGCTCTTCATAAGCAAACCGTGGCAGTGCATGAACTATTAACCTTAATCCATTTGACATTCTCCCTTCCATGTTTTAATTATATTTACAGCTTTCAAGGATGTTCTTGGCCTTTGTCTTTTTATCCTGGGCTTTTCTCAGTGGACCCCAGCTTTACTTCACCTTCTCCTGTATGCACTTAGTAATGTGTGCAATGTACCTTTCCTGTTGCCACAAGGTTTGATTTGTATGAAGTGAAATATAGGAACATAAGCCTATTTCTATATTCTTATTTCCAGGGCATTTATTTACTAGAGATTTTCTAAACCCTTACATGAAATCACACTAAGTCAGGTAAAAAAAGGGGGGAAAAGTCTAATTGATGCTGAAGGCTGTCCAACAGAAAAGGTTCTTTCACAGTTGGCAACTTGACATTGATTCTCCCTTGATTTCTGGAACCTTCTCCTCACAGCATGGTTGCTGTAGTCCCAAGTAGAGGCATATATATGATATATTGGTGTATATTGTATATTTTTTCACATAAGTGCTGGGCTCAATATAAAATAAATCTGGTTTAGACTGTAGAAAAGTAGCTCACAGCACAGTTCTGAAAAGAAAAGATCAGCAGCTCCATGGAGCTGATGGTCTTTGTCAGCAGGCAGTGATTCACAGCTACCAAAGCAGCTCTCTTCTGTCACTAAAGAGGAAAAAGTCCCATCCACACCAGTATGGCAGGCCTCAGCTGTCATTCTAGTTCTCAGAGGTCAAAATCCAAAGCAACTCAATCCAACTTGAGCCATTCTGTGGCTGTGACAGAGTGCAGTTGGCTGTGCCAGTGCAGGTGCTTTTGGTACCTCTTTCTCTATGACCGACCCTGTGAAAGTGATGGGTCCCTGGAAACTTGGAGCCCCATATGTCAACTTCATGTGGTTGTCCTGGGTACTCAAAAGCATCACAAAAGACAGTATATGGGTTTTTTCCATAATTATCTCTTTCATAGAACCCAAACCAGATCATGCCTGTATTCCCACAACACATCTGTTGTATTGTGCTCTTTCTGTAACTATAGGGTGTCTACAGTCTGTCATTACTGAAAAGTCCAGGTAACAAAATGAAATTATCAATAGCTGGATAAAATGACAAATGGTCAGACCAAAGGCTTATACAGTTTGGTACTTGTGTGTGTAAGAAGAGTGAAAGTGTTTGTATAATGAAGCCTAAGAACAAGATAAACATATGTGATACTGGGAGCAGCTTTCAATCCTTTTCAGCTCAGAGGCCTTCTGTACCAGAAATTATTGCTTCCCATTAACATGCTGAGTTTTCTGTGAAACTGTGCAACAAAATTTCATACACAAACCCCTTTGGTAAAGAGCAATTGTCTGATCTCTTTTATTCACCTCTTTGGCAGCTCCTTCAAAGGCCTATCATAGATTTCTAAGGCAGGATTTATACTTATAATAGCTGCACTGACTTCCAAAAATACATCATATATATTCAGGCATCCCCTACTTCTATTTTTACTACAATTCCTAATTTGTCTGTTAGTTGTGTCAGTTTTAGACATCAGTATCTCCCTTGATCTCCTGTACAGAAAGGGACATTGCAGTTTCTCAGTTCCAAAGTGGTTTTAAGGGAGAAATTAAGGTTTCACAGAAGACTATTCAAGAAATTCAGATTTTTAATTTGCAAAGGTTCATCTTGATAGTATTTGAATGCCTTGCACTGATGTCTTAAGTGATTGTGATTAGTATCTATGATGTGATGGTTGCTCTTTACCCCTGCAGTGGAGTGAACTGTGTTCCCTGGAATGTTTTATTTTGGTACAGTTTTATCAGTTTTGGTTTTGTTTAGCTTTGTTTTCTTGGAAAAATGCACATGTTATTCTGTATTTATTTTAGAGAAGGCAAGGTTAGAAAGACTAAATAAATATTCTGTATTTATTTTAGAGAGACAAGGTTAGGTTGAGGGAGGTCATTCCACAGTCACAGGCTGACCAGTTTTGCTTCTACAGATAAGCTTTGCCCTAGTTTTAGAGAGGTTCAGTTGCAGCAGAAGAGCAAAGTTACCGAGTGCAGGTTTTATTGAGGGCTTTAAGCAGTATTTAAGGTACTTTGGGCTCAAGATGAGAATTACTTGAATGACTGATCACATTGTGAACTCCATTTTTGTTGTGTGTGAAAAGATAATACAAGATCTGAAAGAAAAATCTAATTTTTCAGGGTCAGCACAACCATATGAAGTGCTTTGTGAATCTCTGGTGTACAACCTGAGTATCTTACACCAGATATATCACAGAATCACTATCACTAGGCTGGAAGAGACCTTCAAGATCATTGAGTCCAACCCATACCCTAACACCTCAGCTAAACCATGGCACCGAGTCCCACATCCAGTCTTGTTTTAAACACATCCAGGAATGGTGACTCCACCACCTCCCCATGCAGACCATTCCAGTATTTCATCACTCCTTCCATTAAAAACTTTTTCCCAATATCCAATCTAAACTTCCCTTGGCACAGCTTAAGACTCGTTCTGTCAGTTGCTGCCTGGAGAAAGAGACCAATCCCACGACTACAGCCACCTTTCAGGGAGTTGTAGAGAGTGATGAGGTCACCCCTGAGTCTCCTTTTCTCCAGGCTGAACACGCCCAGCTCCCTCAGCCATTCCTCACAGGGTTTGTGTTCCAAGCCCCTCACCAGCCTCGTTGCCTCCTCTGGACACACGTGAGCGCCTCAATGTCCTTCCCAAACTGAGGGGCCCAGAGCTGGACACAGCACTCACAGTGTGGCCTCAACAGTGCCAAGCAGAGGGGAAGGATGACCTCCCTGCTCCTGCTGGTCACACCATTCCTGATCCAGGCCAGGATGCCATTGGCCTTCTTGGCCACCAGGGCACACAGCTGGCTTATGTTCAGCTGGCTGTCAGTACCCCCAGATCCATTTCCATTTCCATGAGCACTGTCCAGCCACACTGTCCCCAGCCTATAACACTGCAGGGGGTTATTGTGGCCAAAATGCAGGACTTGGCACTTCAGCTTATTAAACTTCATCTTACTGGACTCTGCCCATCCATCCAACTGTTCCAGATCTCTCTGCAGAGCCCTCCTAGCTTCCAACAGATCAACACACACTCCCAGCTTAGTGTCATCTGCAAATTTGCCAATGAAAGACTCAATACTGTCATCCATGGGGTCAATAAAAATATTGAACAGAGCTGGTCCCAGCACAGACCCCTGAGGGACCCCACAGGTGACTGTCCCCAGCTGGATGCAGCACTGCTCACCATCACTCTCTGGCCTGGCCATCCAGCCTGTTCCTAACCCAGCAGAGAGCTCCTGTCCAAGCCATGGGCTGCCAGCTTTTCCAGGAGTGTGCTGTGGGAGACAGTATCAAAGGCCTTGATGAAGTCTAAATAGACAACATCCACAGCCTTTCCTGCATCCACCAGGCCGGTCACTTGGTCATAAAAGGAGATTGGGTTGGTCAAACATAACTGACCACTCCTAAACCCATGCTGGCTGGGTCTGATACCCTGACCATCCTGTAAGGGCTGTGTGATGACACTCAGTATGAACTGTTCCATTGCCTTACTGAGTATTGAGGTCAGACTAACTGGCCTATAATTACCAGGATACTCCTTCCCACCCTTTTTGTGAATGGCTGTCACACTGGCCAGCTTCCATTCCTCTGGAACCTCACCAGTGAGCCAGGACTGTTGGTAAATGATGAAGAGTGGCTTCACAAACTCATCTGCCAGCCTCCTTATCACCCTGGGATGGATCCCATCTGGGCCCATAGATTTAGCTAGATCACACTAGTGATAAAGGACTGAACAGCTGAAGTCAGTCACAGATAAGCATGAAACACATTCCAGCTAACTGCAGAATCCATGTGGAAGTCCTCATGCAACAAGTTAGTATTGACAGGGAATGACTACTCCACCAGCAAAGACCAAGAGGAATGTCCCAGGGGAGGTAGGTTTGGGCTCCAAACTTTGAGTCCTGTGACACACCAGGTTCTCTCCTCACATGGAGTCTGCCTGTAGGTTCAAGTTCACAGAACATGGATTGGCTGAGAAATTAATGCTGAGGAGAAATTCAAGAGAGGGAGCTTTCTCATTAATATTAATTTGTGTTCTGGTGTGTCATGGGATACCTGAACAACTGCATTCCTGGTGTTAAGGGATTGCCTTTATGTTCATGCTAGCATTCTCTGGGATGCTCTGAATAGCCACCAAAAGGGCTGTTTCAATACAGTGTGAAGTCTTTTTGTATTGAAGAGGTTGAGACTGATGCTTTCTAGCCCTGCTAGTTCAGGTGCCTCTGCTGTGGTCATTTTAAATGCTTTCAGGCTGAAGCTGAGCAACAGAAAGCAAAAAAACCAAACAAAGTACTCACTAGAAATTTGGTATGAAGGAGGGCATCTCAGCTTGCTGGTGGACTCCTAGATTTTTTCAGGCATGCATCCAATATTAAACTCAGACTCTTAATTTCCTTTAGGCTGTGATTTCCTGTGTCTCGATTTATTCATAGGTACCCAAAAAGTTTAAAAGTCTCATACAATCCAGAAACTTCCTAATGGCCCAGACAGCTCCATAAAGCAAGTAAGCACTGGTAAAGTAATAGCAACCACAATAGCTTCAGATCACTTCCTAGAGATTTATGCCCTCCCTTAAGAGCACGGAGACAGGCAGAGGTGGCTGGGTCACCCCTGCTATGGGATGCACCCAGAGGTAGCCCACATCAGGCCCTTCTGCAGCCTACAGAGCCCCTCCAAGGTATTAATCTTTACTCCCAACTGAGCCAATTATAAGGGGGCTGTGCAGTTTAATATGAGGTATTAGAGATAAACCAGGTTTTAATTCCTTCCAGTCACTGGAACAGTGCAGCCACTGTTGTGCTACTGACAGCATTCCCCCAGGCTCCTTGGCCTGGTTACAGCTTGGGTAGCTGCAATCTGCCTACTTTCAGTCTCCCCAGAGATCCTGTTGGCAGCATTATTCTTTTTCCACTTCTTGTCCTAATTTAGTTGGGTTATCTTGCTGTGCACTGTTAAATGCTACCACAATCCATATCAGAGGTGGCTACATGTCAGGTTTGGGTAAAGCAATCTCTCATTAGGGGAGCCTTGTCTTCCAGGCTTTGCTCCTCTGAATAATCCAGAGGTGTGTAATTAGGCTTCCAGAGGTCCAGTGGTACTACTGGGCAATGCACTCAGAAGAATAACATCACTCAAGTGGCCTAGAGTTTTATGCACATCTACACAAAATCCTTGCAGGAAATATGAAGTTTACATTTTTTGTTTCAAACCAATTAGAAAATAAACATAACATTGGTGGGGAAAAGTGAGAAAACTGAAGGGATTTATCTTGCTTGCTCTGAAACCATTAAAAGATTGAGGCTTTGAATATTCCTATATACTGAACAATGATATCCACAGCCTTTCAGCTCAATTTGGTTTCAGTGGAAGCCAGAATTAAAAATGCAGCCCACTGGGCTTGTGTGTAAATGAATTAAAACCAGTAGAGCAAAGATTCCACTGTTTTAGGAGTTTTGCACAGATCTACAATTTATAAAGATGCTGATAAAGAACTCTGAGAAAATATTTTTTAAATATGGGCAAAATACTTGTATGTCTCTTTTACTAGTAGACACCCATTTTTCTTCCCTACTCAAGTCTCTGGGCTAAGCAGCTCATTAGTGTTCCATGGTGAGAGGTGCCCATCCGAAGGCAAGACAGAGAAGGTGCATTATCCCCGGGTCTACCTTTTGCTCTGCTCTGACTGGGGAGCAGGCTTTTATTCACCAATTGACAGGATGGAGTGCAGGCACCCTGTCTAAGTAAATAATGGGGAAGGCTTCTAAATTTCCTGCATGTGATGTAAAATATAACCTTGATCTTTCATTCTTGAGCAACAAGGCACAGCAGCTTTGAGCTTCATCCAACAGGAACTTTAGACAATACATGCACATATTTAAAAATTGCACAACTTTTCGGTAAGTTATGCGTGCATTTGTTTTCAGATGCAGTCAATATCTCCACTGGCGAGAGATTTTTAGGTTTTGATATATGGCTCTGATGGCTGCCTTTGTAGGGAGAAATGCATCCTTGAACACTGCACTGTCAAAGTAATATCCACAAATCGTTCAGTGCCCATCACTGGCAGATAGTAAATATTTTATACCTTACTGAAAAATAATATTTCTTCTTCTCAAGTATTGCTCATGTGTTCCCTTTGGGCAACTTTCAGAATAGCCTTTTGGGACTAATAAAAACTAATAGTTCCCTTTATGCTTTAAAAGCTTTCGTCACATGGGCAACCCAAAGCATTTCCATGGCAGCAATCCTAGTCACTTACTTTGAAAAACAAATATGCATTGAGGGGAGCATAGGGAAAGTAAAACTTCTTTCCTCTGTTCCAGCATGAAGATGTCACCTGTGCTGTGTGAAGGACTGCCACTAGCATGGATGGTCTCTCTGCAAGGGTGTCATGGAGGAACAGCCCTGCTCCAGGAAGATGCATCAAAACACTGTACAAAGACAATGAATGGTGTGCCTGGGGTAGGCTGCTGGGCTCAGAGGGAAGGTTATGAATAAAGGTGTCATATATCCTTCTGGTTTTTAATCCACACTGTTCTTATTTCTCACATACTGATCCATCTTTTTATTGCTGTATTTGCAGATGGATTGAAATTATTTGGTTTAATGATAGTTTTTGCTTTAGGAACAGATGTGACTTACATTATTTCAGATAAGACTGACACTGATCAGGATTGTTGGAGGGACATTCTGGCTAGCCCACAGTCACCTCTGTTTTCTCTACTTCCAGGTTGCAGGTTGTTGATGATGCTGGACCAATCTTCCTTTGCCATGATTATGGTCTTGAGAAGCAGCAGTGTGTCACTATGTCCCTGGAAGCTGGACATTATAAAGGGAAGAATGGAAATAATAGTAATAGTAATAATTATAGTAATAATAATAATAATAATAATAATAATAATAATAATAATAATAATACTTCCAGAACACTCTGCCAATGGTCTAACATTCTGCCCTTGAGCTATTCCTCCAAACAAAATTTCCAGTATGTATTCATCCCTTTCAAATGTCTAATGGAGTGTTGAGCCAGTAAGACAGCTGGGAAGTTCGAGTTTCTGCCTGCACAATGGTAGCAGTGTCTGTGCTGTCAGAATTAACTTTCTATTTTTTCCTGCTCGTGCTGAAAAAGATCTTTCTAACATTTGAAAAATATACTGTGTGCTCAGAGATCTTATGTTCCTTTGCTGGTTTAGTTCAAGCAAAGCTGATTAAAAAATTCAATTCTAGTGCCATTCAAATAACCAGTGATGCCTCATACACTGGTATCATGATGGTCTATTTTAAATACATGATTTCATGGTGTGTGGAAGGATCAGCACAACAGACCACTGCTTGGCTAATGAGGTGATGGGCACTGCATAAAACCTGAAAAGAAGCATCAGCCCAGCTCTATAGATATTTCCAGACTAGATTGACATAATACCTGCTGCTACTGGCAGTTGTCCAGTAAATCCAGCTTTGGATTGCACTTACCCAAGACATTTCATCATGGTCTGTGGAGTTTTGCAGCTGAAAGGGAGAACAGGATCTTGCCCATTTTTATTAGACCTAATTTCTGTTGAACAGTGGATTTTGTGATTTATTTTTCAGCCAATGTACAAAACTGCATCAAAATATCAGACATGTGAATTGGCACTTTTTGACCTGAGCTGCAAGATAAAGAAGGTTTATAGAGATCTGCAATATCCATTTTGACCTCTCTGCCTTTGATGGTAACAGCACATGTTCAGCATGAACTCAGTTTTTAATATATAAGTAACCCCCTTGGGGATCTGTTCTAAAGAAACTTGCACTTCTCAATGATGGAAAGAAATGTTTTTCTCTTTAAGGGAGAGAGGGAAGCAGGTAAGGAATACTCTGCTCCTTGGATATGGAAGGCACATGTAAATACAAGCTGCCATTTATCATTATTTGATATATAGCAAAATACGGTAATTTCACTTAGCAGCAGGTTTTAAGAAGATTAAACATGCTAGGAAAATTGTTTTAGAATAACAGTGTAACAGGATATTGTAAATTATTTTGCAGTAGGCTGTCATGCTATGTCACCATAATTCTTCCATATTTAATTAAAACCCACAGCAAATTAATATTCAGGTCCTGTCAAGAAAACTAATTGGATACCGGGACCAGCTGCTGGAGAAGTTGGGATGTCAGCTTCAGATGGTAATGTGAATGGTTCACACTGGCTTGTGGGTACATGTTTAAAACACTCATCATAGAATCACAGAATTACAGAAACATGGACAGAATGGTTTGGGTTAGGAGGGACATGGTAATCATCTATTTGCAATCCCCTTGCTATGAGCAGAAACCTTCCATTAGACCAGGTTACTCAAAGCTCCATCCAGCTTGGCTTGTGCATTTCAAGGGATGGGGCATCCACACATTCTCTGGGGAACCTGTGCCAGTACCTCACAGTGCAGATCACCATGGACTTATGGACGAGACTGGTTTTGTTTATAACAAAGTCTTAGCATTTTAGCAAAAAAGATTTATCTTTAATGATAAAGTGTGATCTAAATATGATAAAATATGAACTAAATCCTATTTAATTTAGAGACTGGAGTTTTTTAAAGCAATCCTCAGATGATGCTCTGTGATATAAAGTTCTCTTCAGGGAGAGGTTACAGCCAATGGTATCCATGGTTCTGCTTATCCGATAGACCTTCAGTTTCTTCCCCTATCTCTGAGATTAAGCTCTTTCAAGGTAAGGATGGATACTTCAAATCATTAGTCCCTTTTTTAGCATTGTATTCTTGCACTGGTCTGAGCCATTACTCAGTCAGGCTACATAATTATGGTGGAGTGACTGTGGGAACTGCAGTATCCATTGTAATGGGGCCAGCCAAAATGACCAGGTTTCATGCTAAATAATGAAATTAAACTGTCATTAAATATATCACAATGAATCACACTCCAATTCAAGGTGATATTTTATAGTGTTGCAGTCTCAGAGATGAGTATGTTTTTAAAAAAATAAGTCTTAAATTACTAGGGCTTTCTACAGCTCATTTGTAAACTCACAAGTACAGGGTATTGCAGAGTATCTGTATTTCAGTGTTTATCAGAATCTAGAGCACTGTTTGCAAATTGGTCAGAAATAGGAAAAAAAAACCCTATGAAAGCTGGCATAAATCTGACTTATATATATTGTGTTAGTATGGGCTATGTAATTCTCCTACTCCTGCAGTACTATACAATATCCACAGATACACTCTTTTCTAGTAAATTGTTGTGATTTTTTTCCATCATTGATTTATATTGAAGTGCCCAACTCCAACACTTTTGTTCCTAGCTAGCAATTAAGATGAAAGCACTGTCCTTTCTGAGAATGGCATTCATTCAGGCAATACAGAGACCTGACACAGTTTTGCTCTTTTACTCAGCAGTTGTTTGCAAAACAATAGAAAGGAACTCTATTTCATTGCCTTAAAAATAAAGAGGAAAAAAAAAAAAAAACAACAAAGAAAAAATGCAGAAAAAGGCAGTAAAAATTTAGATTACAAAGAGAGGAGAAATGGGATTTGCAGGGAGCCAATGTCATGCTGTGTGGAAGCTAATATACCAAATTCAGAGTAAATGAAAATATATTATGTTAGACAAATTAGAGATGGTTGAATTAATCTTCAGTAAGTGACCAACATTGTGCTGCTTCTGTCTAGGTTCTCCACTCGATGCTGATTTCTGGTTCTGCTCTTGCTGCTATTTAAGCAGATTCTTCTATGGGCAAATCCTGTGAGTACCTGAACTGCTCGCAGACATCAAGGACATCAAGAATTCTCTTGCCACAGTGATGAAATGCCAGTCCCAGGTGGGTCAGTGCTGAGCCCCAGCAGGAGTCCTTGCCCTGGGGCTCGGTCCCAGCTCCTCCGAGACTGTCAAGGACCTCAGCCCAGGCCTTGCTGGCCTGGATCTGGCCCCGGGAGCTCGGCATGCCCTGCTGAGCCTTGTGCTCAGGTGTCAAGGTGCTGGTCTCATGGCCCTCACCCAATGGCTGAGACACAAACACCCATGCCCTGGAAGAGTTCCAGGTGGGCAGAAACTATGTGATTTGCCTGGCTGAGAGCTCTTTATCACCCTCATCTAGAGAGTGATGCTGGCTGAGCTGCAACACCAAGTGGGTGACACACTCAGCCCTGCTTATATCCTTTTTTCTGTTCTGGCAGTGCTTGGGCAGGGTCTCTTTGCAGGCCAGGGGCACAACTGCCGTGGAGGCAGGGAGAGCAGCTGTCCTTGATGCACAATAAACATCCATGAGATGGACACTAAGTGTCCTCTGAAGTTTTCTCCCACACTAAATTTATCAGAGAAAGCCCAACATCTTTCTAGGCTTTGGTACAACATCAGGTAGTAAACATCTCCTCTTGTAAAGCTTGTTCTGCCACAGAGAACAATACTGCTCTGCACTGTATTAGTGTGCATCTTCCACATGCAATTCCTGCTAATTTAATGAATTATTTAGCCGTGCCATGCTCACAGGCTCATGCCAACACGGTAATGGAATTCTGTACTGGCTAGGGGTATAGCCAGATGTTCACAATTTTTCTGCCTCTTTCTGCACAGATTTTAAGTAAATTGCAGGAAGAACAGCATTGCCATTGCCACCTTCTCCATTAATAAATCCCGTTAACAGGCTCCATGCCTCTACAACTCAGTCCACAAGGGACAAAGTGTGGGGTGTGATCTCTACACTTTGTGAGTTAAGGGTGCTCAGTGGTGGGAAGGTAAGGGCCGGGGGGCCATCTTCAGTCGCCTGCTCCTGCTGGTGTAAGTCACACGTAACCACTGCTGGCAGATCTACACTGACGTGTTGTCAGGAGAGAACCAGGCTAGCAAACTCAGGAAGAATTAGATAAGCAAAAAGTTAAAGGGTGATCAGAAGGTGATGACAGAAACACAGCAGGAAATCCAGAGCTGTAGGCTGTGACAGTTTTGCAGAAACTTTTTTCCTTTTTTTTCCTAGGGATTGTTTTTCCACTGTTGGCATAATTTTAACTGAATACCTACAGAGTGAAGAGGTGGCCTCTCTCTCTCCCTGTTTTCCACTATTCAGTCCCTTCTTCAGAGGATTTACTTGTGATTTACACTTGCAGAAGTGAGAAGAGATTCAAGCTGTGCTCATGCAATTATACCAAACTGGGGAGAGAGGCCAGCAGAGCTGAATTTGGTGGGTTTTGGGGCTAGGGCTATTTTTGCACAGCTGTGCTCCCTGCTCAGCCATTCAAACCATTCTGTAGTGAGACAAAGTGGATGCAGCCATTCTGAAGTCCAAGCAGTTTCTGTTCAGGGCTGCTTTTCAACTCATTATAACATCTGTGATACAAAAGTATTTAAATATAAGCTCACTTTTATCAAGTTCATTGCAGTAGTTAAGCTTAAGCATGTGCTTAAATGTTTTTCTGAAGTGGGTCCTCAGTTTGATAGCACTTTATACATGATGTCAAAGCTAATAAGTGTCAGTCCCACTACTCAAGAGTGTGAGAGTTACCCATTTACAGAGATCTAGAAATGTAATTTATAATTCAAGTCTTTCAAGGGAAGAATAATTGTCCGATTTTGCACTGCTGCATGGGAGAAAACAAAAGTGGGTTTTGTGTTTGTGTGCACTCTGCTTTTTGGGTTTATGCAATTTTTCTTTATAAATTGCTTTATGTTTTGGGGCATTGAAATCTACCTGATGCTGTAAAATGCTTCCTATAAAGCAAAGTCTTGCACCTTGCCACAGCTGTGGGATTTTGTGGAAGTGTTATACTGGTTCCAGACTCTATCTGTGGTCTTGCTCACCTCAAATGCCCAATAATTACATGCTAAATTCACACTCTGACACAGGCATGGTGATGGATGGTCTCTGGCCAGAGTGATCCCTGCTCTCTGGTCACTTGAGTTGCCTTGCCAATGAGGCTGCCTTTCTGTTTATTCAGTTAATGAGTATCAGCATTACAAAATTCATGGCGGGGATTCAGTATATATTATCAGTTAATAGACATAATTGAGTGGAAGGAAAACTAGTTTCTGATGTCACCAAATGTCTCTTGTGATAAAGCATTTGGAATATAGTGGTTAACATTTCATTTAGCACTGACGAAGATTTGTGTATCGGTTGATTTGTATTGTTTGTGAAATCATAATGACATAATAATTGCTAGCAGACACATTCCAATCATATTGGGTGAAAACTTCCTCTTCATTTTTCTTGTCTTTCCAGTCTTACTAATCCTCCAAACATGCCATCAGACATCTGGTGCCAGAATTGGAGTATCTGTTTTTCTGTCTCCACATCTAGACTACTGAAAAGATAGCCAAATCTTTCTTGTTTTGTTTTGTGGTTTTTCTTTTTCACAGAAACCTAAACACTGAGATCAGTGGGAACTGAAGACTGACTAATATTTTAAATTGGGCAACTTAACTATGCTATAGCACATATGTTTTTAGCAGATCAATAGACAAGCACCAGGAAATGACACTCAGAGCATGTAGGATAACTTTTAGGCTTGGTAGGACCACTAAGACTTCAGGTTGTGCATGGTCCAGACTTTTTTAGAAACTTGGTGCAGAATTTTGGCACACTCCTCTTTGATGCCATTAAGAATCTTGGCTCTGAGATGAGAAAACAACTAGCAAGCTAACACTATTTACCTGGTTGTTGACCATCCATGTTCTGATTTGACAAATATCCTTCAATATGTATTTTATTTTGAAAAAAAAATAAGATTCAACTGAGACAGTATTTTACCTTATTTTTTTTCCAGTAAGTCTTCATATCAGTTTCAACTAAAAATATATGTTTAACTTATAGATATATTGCTTTTCCAGCAGGAAAAACCTTGAGAATAAAAAGAAAATAGGAATACATTGGGGGATATAAACAGTAGTTTTCTCTCTATATAGAAATAAATAACATCTAAAAATCTTTTTGCTTCCTACTTTAGTAGACTAAAATCCTAAAAGCTTCTTATATGTGCTGGCTGACTAAAAATAAAGAGCATTTAGCACATTATCATTCATACAAAAACTGCCTGCACAGCCTGTGTAGTCCCCAAGCTGCTGGAGGCAGGAAGGATATTTCATGTCAGTACCAGTTTATAAGGCTGAGTTCTTCCCTTGCTTTTGCTTAGGAACAGGATATTAGACAACACAGGCTTTCAGGCTGATGTGTTATGGCCAACATTAACTTCTTAAGCTTGAAAATGCAAGTTGCTAGTCAAAATACTGGGAATTATTTTAGCACTGGTGGTGGTTTTATAAATATTTATCAGAACAAACAAGAAAGTAGATATCAGAAAATAGAGCAGTTAAACTCGAGGCTTTGTAGTCTACATGGGGTGTACTTTGCCTCATCCTGTACAATGGCAGGTTAGTGCTCTCCATGGACTTGTCCTAGAAGCCAAGCACATGTTTCTGAAAGCATCTCTGTGGGCCTCCTGGCTGCTGGCACACGTTAATTTGGCTAAGGAGGAAATACGGAGGCCCGTGGATTCAAAGAAGGTGATTTGTGCTGCCATGTAGAAAAGTGATCATGAAGTTGTTTTCTGGTGAGGAAGGATCCAGTGTACGGACTTAGGAGCTCTTTGGGAGCCACCCTTTGTACAGCCCAAGCCAAGAGACCATGTGAGCTGGACTTTTTGATGTTACCTCTGATTTCTTGAGGTATGGCTGGAAGATGTGGGTGGTTCTTGAGGTGATGCTGGTGGGCTTTGCCTCAGATGGACCTGCAATTGTTTCCACTGGCATACTGAGAAAGCTGACTTCTCCAAAATCACTTGGATGGAAGGGTGGCCAGGGACAGGAACAATTTACAGAAAAGGAGTAAGAGATCCACCACACTCTGCTCTTGGTGCTGGTACTGTGTCCTGCTTCAGAGCAAGGTGGCACTATCACAAACCAGAGCAGCACACAGGTGTGTCCTGCACATTAGCAATAAGTCTCAGACCACAGATGTCAGTCAGGTAGAAATAACCAGAAAAGCACCTGGAGGGAGATGTTAGGGGCGGTCAGAACTGCAGCACCACCCTGAAGCATCCATCATGACTGTCTATAAGTTGTCCAGCCTTTGCTGACACTACTTGCTTATGAGGAACTTGCAGAGATGTAAGAGATGCAAAGAAGGCCATAATGAAAAGATAACTGTGTAAAACCTCTGTTCTTCTAATATTCACATGCATTTTAAAGCATTGGATCTCCATTCATTTGAGAATACTTCCCTGGCTCTCTGATGCATCTATTGCATCATCACTTCTCTCAGTCTTTTTAGTCTGAGTGCAGACAGTTAACACCACAAAAAAATGGATGGACATACAATCAGTTTTCTCTGCCTAGAATCCACAAGGGCTTCCTCCTCAGCTGACATAGTAAAATGATCCTGTAGCACCAGCCCATGCTGTCATGGTCAGGCCTGCCATACCCTGGGGAACATTAACCTAAATATACTTCTTGAAATATATGAGAGTGGCTCAGGGGAAATCTCTCTCAGACAAATTTCCAGACAGGGTTAATGCCTTTATTTTCCTTTGTTCCAGCCTGGAATTTTTGTCAAACCTGGAGACTGTTAACGGTCCAGGGATTAGGAAGGGTCCAGGGATCAGGGTGCAAAAGCAAAAAGTGAAAAGAAAAAACTAGGGTAAAAAACCCAAAAAGCAGGAAGGAAGATACTGGTTGTGAGATCTAACCCATGCTGTGGCTCATTATTATTACTTGCAACTGCAAATGTTGATGAAGTGCTGCAGAGTGCCAGTAATTAGTAGGCATGGCTCTCCAACTGCTGCAGCATGTGGTCAATGAGTTCCTGCCTCCAAGAGATGTTCTGCACTGTAAGAAGAGAGATTTATGTTACTGACAAACATAAAGAGAGACTGAAATACAGCCTATATGCCACATTAGGAATGGGATTTCTCCTATACCTCCTATCTGCAGAAATCATCCCAGGCTGGAGAGCTGGTGAGAGGTGAGGCTCAGCATCTAGGGTGCAAGTCAGAATATAAATCTTTCTGTTTTCTTCTCTTCAGACTCCCACCAATCTGTTCAGCAGTATCTGGGAAAAAGAAATCAAACTCATGCAACATGGAATGCTGTTGGGTGGCTTAGTGACAATCATTTATGCATATCCAACAGCACTGGCATTATGGCTGATGCCTTCCACAGTTTCCATGCCTGTGCTGTATAAAATTCTCTTAATTATATTTCTAGTCAAACTCTTTCTGCCAATTGTAGGTTATACATATTTTACAAGCCTGGTAAATAGGGTATGAGCAAAAAACCCATAAAGTTGATATGGTGCCAGGTTAAGTGGGAGCAGTGATGGGACTACAGTCGTCCCTTGGAGGCTTGCATCGTGTGCCACTTGGTGTGGTGTACAGGGGCCTGAATTCCCCTTCATTCCTGGGTAGATCCCAATCCTCCTTCAGTGCTGAATTGTAGCTTTGCACAGCAGACCTACCCTTTGGCACATTGTTTTTCCAGTATAGTGTACAGCTCAGCTTCAGGTTTCCAGGCTCTGAGCTGCTGAATGAAGTCCTTTAGAACCTCATGAGGATGAAGAACATCTTGAGTGGCAAAATCTAAGTTCTTCTAGTTATATATCGCTATGTCAAATACTTTCCTGGCAATCTTTCATTAAGCCAGATCTTAACATGAGTTTGTCATTTACTCCCACTTGTGATAAAATGAAGATCTAGGAATTAGCTCTTCTGTTCACTAGGTAGCTTCTTTCAACTCCTGTTCCAATTTTAGAAGATTGACTTAAAACTGTGAGCTCTCAGGCTGTCAATATTCTCTAAATTTAAACAGTTCTTCTGCCTTGCTCACACTTGCCCCTGATGTTTTTACAGATAATGACCATATTCTCTCCCAACCTTCACTTTGATAAGCTAAAAAAGTCATCTTTTTCTAGTGTCCCCTCAAAAAATAAATGTTAAAATTCCAGAACATCCTACAAGGCCTGGTCTACTCCATTCCAGGTTGAATTCTTCTTTGCTCCCACATGGCAGGAGAATTGGGTATGAGGCTCCAGGTACAGTATTAATGAAGTCTTGCTCAGCTTAAGGCACTAAGTGTGCCTCGTGCATGCAGGAATTACCTTGCCTGTTTACATACTCTTTGGTGAGGATGTGGGCCTATGTGAATGTAATTGTCCTCCAGCTTTCAAATCTACAAATGGTTCCACATTTGCCTCTAGTTCTGCTCTTGGGAGGGGCAGCTCTTTTTTCTCCTATAGAAAGAACCAGAATCTAAATTAGGAACAGACTGAAAAATATTTTAATAAAATACATTCTGCTGTTTTGTTTGACACTGGGAATGAACAGCTTATAGATCAGAGAGCTTTTTACATATTCATTTAGGCTTGGCTTCCTATGAGCCCACGCTTCTCCAAGCACGTGCTGAACGTGTGTGCATGTATGGATGTGAATGTGTTATTAATAAGTTTTCAACTTCTTGACTAATTTCAAACATATTTGACAATCTTGGTCGCACTGTATCCCAACAGATTTAATGAAAATCAGCAGCCAAGAGGAGGAAATACTGTGCTGTCATCTCCACTGAAGGAAAGGTTGCAGACAAGCTTTGCCTAACCCTTTCTTAGATGCTAGGAAACCCTGTCAGGTTCCCAGATATGAGAAACAGTAATTTGGAGCTCATAGGTTGTTATATATTATATGGTCAAGCCAGGACACAAATCCATGGGAAACCAGATTGCATTAGTTCTTCTGCTCTGAGCTATTTGCTGGATTTGCGTATTTCCCCTTACCTAAAGAATTGGATATCTCTGAAAATGCATATCCACCCTTGTCTTTTTACAGTCTTGTAATATGTATGGAAATTGTGTATCTGCAGATATATATTTGAATACATCTCATGAATGAATTTGTCTTTCATTCACACCCACTTCCCCACTGTATCTCTACTCCTTTGTAGCTGTTTAGATGATCCATATTTATTTCTCAATCTATAGATGTTATTGACAACCTTATAAGACAAGTACATTGTCACCATCCAAATCTTCTCTCTGCTCACCCCCAGATGTTGGACCTATAGATAAATTTTTTGTGGCTGTTTACAGGATGAAGAAAGAACAACATGAATTGAAGGTTAGAAGATTTCTGTGGAAGGGGGCACAGCCATGGCATTGCAGAGTTTATAGCTACCCCAGAGGTTCTGATTAGAACCAAGATTTGGCCCCACATCAAGCAATAGATCAATAGTTCTGCTGTTAGAAATATATATTTGTTAACAAAACGTTGGTCCAAGTTACTTAGTTCAATAGTTCACTAACTGCAATACTGCATGTGGTGTTGGGAAGCTGTTCCAAGGGCTTTTAAAGAGAAAATAACAGTCCTTCTTGGTGCTCTGTGTTTTCACAATAAACAACCATAAATAAGATGCTGCTAGTAGACTCCATTTTCTCTGATTACACAGCTACCTGCCTTTCTGTCCATCAGCCACAGTAAATCTCTCTCTTTCCTTGAAGTATCTTATATTGTGCAAAATCAATATGCTGTCAGGGTACTTTGCTACCTGACCGCCAACACCAGCATGGCATCTCCCCTGGGGAGCCTGACTTTGTGTGGGAGAAAAAATCCACCCTGTCCTAGGGCTGGATTTAGAAGGGGTCTGAGAAATCAGGTGCTGTGGGGGACTTTGGCATTTTTTGGCTCCAGCTCACTTCTGGATCTCTGCACCTGGCTCCTTTGGCTTACATCCCCCGGGGGCCTCCAAGATCCCATGCCTCAGCAAACGGCCAGACCGCAGCCACAGCAGCAGCACAGCTCCTGCCAGCTCCCAGCTCAGCATTATCAGTGTTAAAATATTTACTGCATGTGCAATTCTCAACAGCTCTTAACTCTGGCAAATGAAAACCAATTTTAACCGGAACACTCCAAAACACTTCTCTGCAATGAGGGCTATCTATCTGTCTGACAAATTCAGGATTGCTTCCCCCAGCTGTTTTGGCATTAGAGCTGTTAAAAAAAAAAAAAAAAAAAAAGAGTTGCAACAATTTTCTGCTTTATAGATGTTGAAAAAAAATCATTCTCTTTGTATTAAAAGCTGGTGATATCTTCATACCAACAAATCAAATGAGATTTCAATTGCAAAAAATTAGAAAAATAGAAAAAATTCTGCCTGATCAATAGACATTCAAAGTGTTATCAGGAATTAGCCAGAGGGAGCTGGGATGGAAATGCCTGCTGATGTCAGCTGCTATATGTAATGTCCTGTCTCAGGGCAGTTTGAACCCCTCAGGGCTGTGTATTGATCTAGATTTTAGGGCATAGAACCATAAATCCCTGTGGTCTGCCAAATCACTCACATGTGTGACACCAGGCATGTGACTGAATCCTATTCCTTCCTACTGAGCACCCAGGCACTCACTCATCTCACAGCTAGAGCATCTGATGGGCTCTTTGAGGGCCCCAGTTAGCCTAACTTCTGTAAAATTCAGCTTTGGTTTTGCTTCCCACTTAGTTTAGTTTCATTGTTGCATTTGCAGGTTCAGTGTGTGTATGACCAAGCTGTGAAAACAGCAACCAAATAAAATGATACCCTAAGGTCTGATCAGCAGCTCTCTGGGATTTACTTCTTTCAGGCTATCATCCTCAGTTTTAAATTGGAGCAGGGAGCACAGCATGGTCATTTTATTGAATGGATTAGAGAAAAATTGAGCTGGCTGATCTGTATGATGACATTATTGAGTTGTGTTTGCAGCTATGACAGAAACAAAGAGCTTTTATTGGATTACTGAAGCACAGGGAGAAAAGGGAAGAGAAAAGGTAATGTAGAGGTGAGCAGGTATTAGCTTGGTGCCTCTGTGCTCAGTCTCTCCAGCAAAGGCTCTCTTCTCTGCTAGCCTCTCTGCCCAGCTCATTGCTGGGCTGGCTGCTGCTGCCTTCCCCAACGCCACCAACCTCGTATCCAAAGAGACAGGAATTAGATGCAGTCCCTCATTAGTGGATGCTCACATTACACTTGTTCATCACCCAGATAAGAGTATTTGTGACTTAAAAAAAATAAACAAAAGACATTTGGAGGTGAATATCCTCTTTAACGGATATATTTTTGTGCAAGCCAGGTGTTTAAAAACTGTGGTGTTGCATGACACCTACTGACAAGCAAGGCATACCACAGTTCAGTGTGTAGGCAGCTGAGTTTAGTTTATTTTTACTGGTGATTTATTTTTACACTTGTTAAAAGTATATGATTGAAAAGGAAGGAATTGATATTTTGTACCATGCGAATATGTGACAGTGAGTGACCGACACATATACATGTGTGTGTGTGTATAAATGTACTCTACCCTATATTTTATGCACTTCTTTTGCATGTTTAGTTTATAGACTGGTGTTAAAACTACCATGACCAGCAGCTTTGTTGATTCATTTTATTGGTGACTGAGGAGGAATGTTAGTAGCAAATGTTGTACTCAGTACAAGAGAGCAACCTACAGGTTATGCTTTTAAAATGATCATATATTTTATTCATATGGTGCCTGTCAGTCATAGAAGCCTCCTGTGAAATATTACTGAAATGAAATGCAGCTAAGACTCCATATTAAAATGACACAGTCTGATTCTCCACTGCCTTGCATGCTGTGCCCTTAAACTGCTGAAATCAAACCATGTGGAGCAGAAAACTATACAGGTATGAAGCAGCCTTATAAAATAAGAACATTTTTCAATTGCTTTCCTCTGGGATGCTTTGTCCTACTGAATGATCATGATTGTGCTGTGTTTCTATTGTGGTTTTATCCCCAGACCAGAACGTTCATTATCTTGCCAGTTCTCCTGTGGCCCAGGTGAGAGGTGAGAGGGACGCATGACCAGGAGTCGCTCAGAGCCCCAGCAAAGGCCACCAGCCTCCTCGCCTTGCCACTCGGGATTCCACCAACAGCTGCCGGAGCAGGAAGAGTTCTGCAGCCCAGCTCAACCCAGCTCAGCACCCATACGCCAACTGAAGACACAGAAGGAAATGGATCTTGTAAGGCTCATCAGCACAATTCAAACCTTAAATGAAACCAACAAGCAAACAAACGAGCTCTAATTTTATCAGGTGGAAATAGAAATCAGAGGAGCTACGTGTTTGCAGCAGCTGAGATTCCACTCTTTAAATAAGTTGCACAAAGCCACTGCTGCAACTGGAGTGTTTTTCACCTCAGAAGGCAGCAAGTGGGCCCCATGCCCAAGGAAAAGATATCAACACTGCACATTTTTGCAGATATCATTTCCATGCTGTGAAATTGCCTGTGTGCTAGACTTGTATGGATTTCAATGGGAAAGCTCACCATCAAACCACATGGCACCCAGCCCATGCAGAGCTTTGAAGAAGATACTAGAGATAATGTCAAAATTGCCATGAAAATGGGACCAATGGCTAACAGTACACCTGAAATTGGTACCATAATTCATTTAAAATACTGTCGAAATAATTCTAGGCCTGAAAGAATCTCAACAAGCATCATTATCAGCTGCACTTTTCTTTTAAGAATGAAATACAATGGGAAAAAATTGTCTTTGTGGATAACCCACTATATCAAGGTAAAAGAACTGCAAAAAATTGCTCCATTAGGGTTTAGAAGTTGACACGTCAGGCTACAAAATTCCATGCAAACCACATAGCTCTCATTTAAAAAGCACAAAATCATTCACAGTGATGGCATATTCATCCAAGCTCCCCAAACAGCTCTATTTTCCCTTGTGCTGGACACATCTATGTATATCCCTACATGTGTCTGACTTTCACAGAAAATAGGTGCACTGAACACATTTGCTTCCTCAGCCTTGCTGAAAAACAGGCCCTTGCTGCTGCTGAGGATGATCCTAAATCAGAAACTCTTGGAAATAAGCACACCAGCTTCCTGCTGGAGGAAGAGACCTCATAAGGCTAGAGAACAGGCCCAGGACACCCAGAGCAGTAACCAGGCTGTAGTACCTGGGAGTGTACCCACTGCTCTGGTGACACTGCTGATGTGATCTGTTCCTTACTTAAAAGATGCCAGTGATGCACCCTGTGAGGAGCAGTAACATAAAATTCAACAAGAAAAATGTAAAAGCTGGGACAACTTTGGCATTGGTGAGGTCTAATTTAACATAGCATGATCCTGTCAGAGGTTTCCTGTTTGGTCACTGGAAGAAGTCCACAAAAATCCCACCAAAAAGACTACTACAAAGAAGAGTTCTGTATTGGCAAAACATCCTGCCTTGCTGTGCTTCATCCTTGCACTGGTAGGATCTGTTTACTCAGGAGCTGTTTACCTACCTAATTTTAATTAAAAAAAAAAAAAAAAAAAGATGATTTTAAAGCCTCAGGGAAGAGTTATCAGCTTGAATATTTGAATATTTTATTTTTTTATTTAATGGCTATGTTTTTATACTGATTCTTTAAAGTTATTTGAATGCCCATGGGGAAATACAGTAGTGTTATGTTTACACCAGAAATACTGAGAACACAGCTCACCTCTAATCTACTCAGTACGACCCCACGGATTTCAAACAGGTCATACAGGAAGCAAAGGACAGCAGAAGTTAACCCTGCAGATGTTTGTCTTGCTGGACTTAATTAGTTTATCTCAGCTGGCACACGGTTTGGATTAGGATGAGCATTCCCCTGGCCAGGGAGAGTTGCAGCAGTGGCATTCTTTGCACAGGGATGTGTTAGCTGGAGACACTTGTCTTAGGACACAGCCTAAACAGTATTTTACTATGCAGTGGTGGCTATCCCCCCACCCGAGGTAGTTTTACATAAACATGGCATTTGTGTGTGATAGTTAATTTAACTAACATGTTTATTTACTGGCCCTCTGTCTTTTTGTGTTTGGAAAAGATGACTCATCTGCTACTTGATCCTGCCAATGTTTATTCTGCTGGTGGGCTCAGTCTTTACTGAGCAATGACAGCAATCCCACTCATCTCAGGCCTATTAGTGAACATTCTTTCACAGGATCAGGTCACAGGCTGCCAGTAAATAAAAATATCTACCTCCTCACCCCCAGCTCAAGTAGAATTTCAAGGACTGTTACCAGGTCTCAAAAGCACCACATTAGCTATGTCCAGTTTTTCTAGGGATAACATTTTAAAGGACACAACATGCAAGGAGGGATTTTGATGTCACTCAGCTGAGCACACAGCACTGAAGCTCTCACAGGACTTTCTGCCTCATTTTTGGTGTTGTTCAGGTTCCTCCAGTGCCCAGAGACACATAAATGTCTAAGACAGTGGCTGGTCAGCAAAGCAGGGAGGTGTCTGAGGCTGAGAGAAATAGAGAGCAACCAGCTGAATGCACAAAAAAAAAAAAAAAAAAAAAAAAAAAAAAAAAAAAAAAAAAATCAAGGTTCTGGGGCCAGGATGAGGATGCAACAGCAAACACACCATGCCCCAGCCTTGCAGTCAGGGCACCTGATGGAGGCAGATTAAAGGACTCTTCTTCCACCACTGCTGCTCCCTGCAAGGGCTGTATAGACAGCCCAGGACTCCCTGTGCTGAGCAACTATGGAGAGCCAGGGGACATCAAGGGAAACTAATTCAGTCATAGGTGCTTTTCTTTCTTGGAAACCTTCTGGGCTTGTGCCACCTCTGCATCACAAAATGGATTGGCTTGTAAGGGACCTCAAAGATCATCCAGCTCCAACCCCTCTGCCATGGGCAGGGTCCTCACCACTAGATCAAGTTGCTCAGAGCCCCATCCAACCTGGCCTTGAACACTTCTCAGGCTGCCCAAGAACATCTAGCCACAACCTGGGAGCAGGAATGGTCAGGGCCTCCCCAGGGAGGCAGTTTACATGTGGTTCTCTCCCTCTGCAAGCTTCGATGCTGGCTGGCCTTTGTGACACCACGCCTCTGTTTATGTTTAATGTGTTGGACACCTGCAATTTCTGTATGACCACTCTTACTCTGGGTTCCACAACAGGGAGATCTAAAAAGTAGCTGTTTCAGTTGTTTTGGTGTCTCACTTGTAACCACTGGAGTCTAAATCTTAATTGCCAACTACATGAATATCTGTAAAAACTTGTTGCCCTTGAGGATCCATCTGGGCCTTGGCTTTTTGATTACACAGATATTAAGCACCTAAGGACTAAAATAGATATTCAGTACTTGCAGATAGCATCATAGGGTTTGTTGAAAAAGAGCTGACAAAGATTTAGTAAACACTGCTTTGGTGCACTTTGGTGCTTTCTAAACTAGAACTTGGCATCATGCATCTATCTAGGTATCCTTGCAAATCTTTGCTTCCCAGTGGAGTCAGATTTGGGATGAGTTTTGGTGTCTAAAAAGATACCTAAGTCTACCCTGAGACCCTAAGTTCACCCAAGATGCCCCAGCTCAGGCATGAGGCAACCTCCATTCTCCACAAGTCGGACTCATGTGAGCCATGGGGGGGCCCAGCCAATGTCCCTGGAAGGACTGGCAAAGTCCAAGGCCCAGTCAGGCTCTTTGTAGCTGGAGCACCAATCCCCTGAGCACCACAGAGGAGAGGACAGAAAAGGACGCAGAGCACCAAAACAAGCAAGAACTGAGTATAAGTTTCCAAGTTGTGCTGAGTGCAGCAGAGCAATGCCACTCTTATTTCACAGATTCATATAGTCACAGACTCAGATTTGTAGATTCACTGAATGGTTTAGGATAGAAAGGACATTAAATATCATCTAGATACAACCTCCCTTCCATGGGCACAGAAACCTTACACTAGATTAGGTCACATGCACAGTCTTTTGCTCCTCTCCAGAAGCAGGTTTGGAAAGAGGTTCTTCAGCTGTAGATGGTGCTGGTCTCCAACCCTCAGTCCACTCAGGCGATCCCAGCTCTCACCTCACTTTACCCACTGTATCTCCCACCTCCATTTTTTAATCACAGGCACTCTACTTGCCCCAGAGAAGCCAGATTTAATTGTGTGGCCCTTGTGCTCAAGCTATATGTTTTCCTTTCTTTCCTTACACCAGAATAGTGCAGCACACAATATAATGGGATAATGTGCTAAAATGAGATGCCAGGGCTGTCTCTTCAGAGGGCTAGGCTGCCAAACATTACACCCACTGGATGTTAAATGAAGGTGATGACTAAGTGTTCACACAGTGGCTTGCTTTTGCTGAAGACTTTGGCAGACTGACGTAAATTGAAAGCCTGCTGCGGGCAGATTTCCTCCTACTATTTTTGACTTCATGCAAATAAGAATTGCAGGACGCCAGGCAATTTCTACCTGTGACTGACATATTTGGTGTTGACAGTCCCACACTGTTTTTATTTCTAGAAGTGTGTATTTAATGAGACATGCAGGGCGGTTGCAGTTTGCATTCTCATCACAGACCCATCTCCAGTTCCTCTCCCTCCCCTGTTCCCAGCAGGCTGCATCCAGCCCCATGGCAAGGCTTCCTTAGACACACGCATGGCTATAAAGTGTGGCAGTCTGCTGCCAAACTCCCAAAGAAAACACAACTATGCAATATTTTCTGCTAACAAGCCTTTGTCCTGTGTATTTCACTCCCTGGTTCTGCTGGATAATGGCTTCCTGTTAAAGGATTAAGGGGTAGCTTAGTCAAACAAAAATTCTCCATCTTCCAGCTGATCCAGGCAAGGAAGCATCTACAACTCAAAAATATTTAATCTAAACGGAAAAAGTCTAGGAGGGAGGCTCAGCAGGTGCAGGGCTTCTGGGAGAGGAACAGAGACATCTGCTTTTGGGGTGTTGGGGAGACAGTAGGAAGCAGCTGCATGGGGGAGCAGCAAGCCCCACGAGAGTGGAAACTGGGATGTGTTGCAAGAATCTGAAGCACCAGGTGCAAGTGTGGCTTCTCTTTCTCAGCTCTGGGTTGTACCCCTGTGTCACAAGAAGTGCTGGGTAGGGATGGCAGTCATGCCCTGGCTATGAAGATCCCAGCCACCTGCAAGCAGCACTGCTGCCCACCAAGGCCAGGGCCATGCCTGGAGACAGAGGCTGGCTGAAGATTCCTTTGGAAAAGCTCAATAAGCTCACTCCTGGATAAATAACCTGTGAGCTCTTTTATGTTTGTCCCTGACAACCCAGAAATTTTTCTCTTTATATTTTACTGTACTATCCAGCCACAATAAAATGTGATGGTTTCACATCATGTTTTCCCCACAGCAACCAGTTATGAAATAAAATCTCAAGGAGGAAAGGAGACAAGGGAGTCAGGATGCTAACCAGAATAGGTGACAGGGTTAATGTTTTAATTTCCATCACTCTTTCATTCAGACCAGGACTTTCACTGCAGCAACTGCCCTTTTGGAGGCATGTGCCCTCTCCTTGCAGGTATTCTGCAGCAGATGCCTGTCTTTCCCTACCATGTTTGAAACAAGGCTTAGGCTGTGCCTCCCTGCCTACAGGCATTTGCAACAAGTTATACACACACAGCTTGGCCAGTGGTATGGTGTGGACTGCAGCCCAAAACTCAGGGGTTGTCTGAGGGCAACTGGAAATCCATACATCTAACATACAGCCTCAGTCTCTAGCAGGGTGCCCATGCAGGAATTAATACATAGTAATTTTTGGTAGTTTTCCTTCTAGAGTGTTTGAACTGGTGTGAGACTGTTTCCTACAGTGATGTTTTTGATTTAGGAGGAGAAGGGAATCTTCAAGATTTTGTGGGATAGTGGTAAGTAATGGATGGTAGACAGATCCAAACTTGGGGAATCTTGTCCATAATGCCTGTGGAAAAGTGTCTCTGAATGAACTATCCTTTGACAGTTATTTAGTAGTGCACATATATTTGTGGGAGAGAACTTGAAAGAGACCTGAGAGCCACAGCTCCAAGCAGTATGAGGCATCCTGGGTACCTCACCTCTTACTCCATAATTCACACAGGCTCCTGAGACATCCTATCCCTACTGGAGCAGAAAAGCAGGTGCCAAATGAGGCTAAAGGTGTTATTGAAGTGCCTCAGAAATTGCTTCAGCTCTAACCTTGTGTCTGGCACAATGTCCCATGATGCTGTATTCACATTGATATTTTCACAAGACCACCTTTATCCTTGAGCATTCAGATTCCACTGGGAGAGAATAAGTAGAACAAAAATGAGAAAACTCATAAGTTGAGATAAAGATTGTTTAATTGGTGAGGGAAAGAGAAAAAAACCAAGTGGGATTACTCACCCTGTCCCACAGGCAGACCAGCTGAACAATGACCACCTGGAAGCCAAAACTCCATTGTTCACTTCCCCTACCCATTTTTATTCCGGAGCACATCAATCACTATACAGTATGGAATATCCCTTTGGCCAGTTTGGGTCAGTTGTGGCTCCCAGCTCCACCAGGAAGCTGAGTCTGACTTCACCAAGTGCCAGCTGGTTCTAAGCATTGCAGTTCAAACAATGGACATGGGATTTCAGTACTAACACTCCATGCGCAAAAGAGACACACAAAACACCTAATGGTCAAACTACTTATACCAGGATGTGGCTAAAATGTCTTTTTTATGGTTATATATTTCATAGGAGAGCTCCTTCCTATACGTTTGAGCTGTTAAACCTAAAACAGTGAGTCAGGGCTACAATGCTGGGACCAAAGACCTCAGTAAGAGTTTGTGTTCACAGTCCAGCTTCTATTTACATTCTTCTCTTCAGCAGCTGACATCAAAGAGGGAAGAAGTGGGTGGCCTGTCCCAAGGCCAGTACTAATAATTGCAATTGCAATTAGGAGGCTTCATAAGAGTATACCCCCCATTTAAATAGAGCATCCAATGTTTTGCAGCTTTGCTACACTACTTAACTGTGAGTGCTAATTTAACTAAAAAGGGTTGAACTGTTTTTTATAACAAACATCCAGTTTGTTTAGGACTCTATGGACTTCCAAGAGCTCATGAACAAAAAAACCCTGCACTGAATCCATCATGGTCATTATTTCTTCTGAATGACCAAGTTAAAGTTTCTTTGAGAAAACAGAATATCATCTGAGCCCATTGCATGCACCCCACCAGTGAGAAAACAGCTGCATCCTACCACCATGTCTCTGCCCATCTGTACAGACTGTCTCTCTATTGACATTCAAAGCATTGGCAGGAATCAGCCCACCTTGCCTCAGCTATGCCTACTAGCTCATAAACTTCATTGTTTTGTATCTCTCCTAGTGCCTGCTGCTTATTTTCCATGCTCCTTGCATCCACACATAGACAGTGCATTAATATTCTTCATCTTCTCTTGTTGAGCTACTCTAGCTTCAGTCTTACCTGTAGGCTGGAAGTACATGTCAGATTATTTGAGTTAGGTGAAAATTTCTCCTCCTTCCTTCACACTAAGTTTTATTGCTATCCAATAATGGTTTTGAAACTAGGGGTTTAGTACCCTGTTCTGGCAGAATAACATAAAAAAAAAATTGCTTGTATCTAAAAATAATACATGATAATTTTGCTCTCTCTCAGAAACTGGCACACTGCATTCTCTAAAGGGACATGAATGAATATGTGAAAACATTTTCGGAACAGTTGCTTGTCTATAACAAGTCAATATGAAATCAAGATACAATTTATACTTTGTCAAGATAGAATTTATACTTTGTCTCTTCATAAACACTTACTGAGCTATGTTTCAAACATGTTTCATAATGAACCTTCTGGAGGCCCAAGAATTAAGTACTTGATCTTTCTAGAGTTTTCTATTCAGAAGGAGACAACACACTTGAATATTCATCTCCTGGACAGCAGGCACAGATTACAACCCTTGCAGAATTTCTTTGTGGAGTGAGGAAATCATGATTGTCTTTTATTTTGCTCTCAATTTCCTGAGAAAATTTTGGGCATAGCAACACGTAGCAACTTCCTACAAGGAGTCCTACATGTTAATTAGATCTCCTGAGAGTCATCTCTCTCAGTCTGAAACAAGAGCCAGACATTTGCCAAATGACATCATTTCACCATGAGCAGCTTCTCTAAGTCTCACCCTTGTCAGCCATGACAAAAATTGTGGTCATGCCCTGACCATTTTTCCTCAAGACTGCTTGAACCTTCTCTTCATTTTCACCTTTTTCCTTTGCAACCTATTTCAAATGTCTCAGTAAATCATCTGCCTCAACAGCAGCACCTCTGAATTCTTCTATCATCTTCCTTTGGCCTCCCACATTAAATTTCAGCTACCTGTGCTTCCCTTCAAGGATCCCCAGAACACTGCCCTGACTTATAGCACCAACTGCAGTATTTCCTGCCCTCATTTCCACTCAGCCAGTACATCACACCTTGGTGACGCCTTTATTGTCTCCTCCATGCTCCAGGCCATCCTCAAAAATGGAATTCTTCTTGTATGCAGTTTAGAAAGGAATGCACTTCTGTTTCCATACATCCTTTCTCAAAGCACATCTTCCTCTGTGGACATGTGCTCCTCCAGCCCTTCCTACTCCATTAGGATATTCAGGCAAGGTTAAATGTTGCCAAAACTATCACATTCTGGCCACTAATGAACACCAGACATGTGTTTACAGTTCATTGGTTAAAAGCCCTGGGTGGCAGCAGCGTTTTTCAAACCCTGTACAGTATCCACCTACTTCTAGACATCAATGACTGATAAAACTAAGAGGCCTGGAATAAGGCCCTAGTTTCCTTCTTGTTTTACAGATGGAGTTTGGTTACATTTTTAAAAACAACGTCCCTTCCAAGTTACAAAAAGTCAAAGTGAAGATCAGGTTTTCCTGAGAACTCCTCTATCTTTAACTGGCTGGCTGAGGCTACACCCAGGACACTTTGTTCTCCTTCTCTTCATATTTAGAAGTATGTGAAGAGAGCATAAAAAATAGAATGGGTTGTATATTTTCTATAATGCAGTAGTACCTGGCAATTTTTCAAAGATCTGGTGAGAAATTATTGCAACCATATCTCACACTTAGGCCAATAACTGCAAATTCACTGGCATCACAGAAGCAGAGTTGAATTTATGCAAATAATATCTCTCTTTTTCCTTTGGCCTTACCTACTGTGGCTAAAGGAAGCACTTTCTTGTTCTGTTTCTGAAATTTTGGGTTGACCCTGCCTGGATTCCAGGTACCCATCAAAGCCACACTATCACTCCTCAGCTGGGCAGGGGAGAGAATATATAACAAAAGGCCCATGGGTTGAGATAAGGATGGGGAGAGATTACTCACCGTTTCTTGTCATGGGCAAAACAGACTCAACTTGGGAAAATTAGTATAATCTATTACCAATAAAAATCAGAGTAAAATAATGATTTAAAAAATCTTAAATCTATTTTCCCCCACTCCTCTCTTCCTCCCAGGCGCTACTTTATGTCTAAATTCTCTCAATCTTCCCCCCAGCAGTACAGGGGGACAAGGAATGGGGGCTGTGGTCAGTTCATTGCACCTTGTCTTGGCTACTCCTTCATCCTCGTTGGGAGGGCTCCTCACATTCCTTCCCCTGCTCCAGCACAGGCTCCTTCCATAGGGTGCAGTCCATCAGGAACAGGCCACTCCAATGGGAGTCTCTGGCAGGGTTACAAGTCCTGTCAGGAAACCTGCTCCAGCCTGGGCTTCTCTCTTCAGGGGTCCACAGGTCCCTGCAGGAGCCTGATCCAGCACAGGCTTCCCATGGAGTCACAGTCTCTTTTGGGCACCCACCTGGTCCAGGCATGGGGTTCTCCAGGGGCTGAAGGTGGATCTCTGCTCCCCATTGACCCCCATGGGCTGCAGGGGCACAGCTGCACCACCAGGTTCTGCTCCACAGGCTGCAGGGGAATCTCTGCCACAGCACCTGGAGCACCTCCTGCCCCTCCTTCCTCACTGACCTTGGGGACTGCAGGGCTGTTTCTCTCACATATTCTCACTCATCCAAGCAGTTTTTTCTCTTTCTTAAATACGTTATCCCAGAGGTGCTACCACAGGTTGATGGTCTCAGCCTTGCCCAGCAGCAGTTCTGTCCTGGAGCCAGCAGGTGCTGGCTCTGTCAGACATGAGGGAAGCTTTCAGCAGCTTCTCACAGAAGCCACCCCTGTAGCCATCCACTATTGAAACTCTGCCACAAAACCCCAACACAGAAGTATTTTCTACTTTTCCCTTTTCTGGATCAGCTGTTTGATTTGCACTCAGAAGCCGTATCTTGCAACAAATATAAATTATGCACATAGTCTGTGTCATCTCTGTTTTCATTAAATACATTTGCCTTCTCTCTCTGCAGTGAGGCTTCTGTGTATGCAAAAAAAGAGACTTGCATGTGAAAGAACGCCTTCCAGACACCGAGCTCCTGACTCCTGGCTCCTTTCAGGCAGGACTGACTCTGCTGTACCCCTGTTCACCTTAGCCTGAGCCTGATGTGCTCCCAAAGATCGAAGACCTGAGTTTGGATCTTTCGAGGAAGTGCTTTAAATGCCAGTGGCACGGGTGTTGCATCTCGTTGTGCAGTCTCCTGTGCCTCACTGACAAAATGCCTACTGGTGCCAGTTCCCAAGAGTGAGAGGTGATGAAAGGGTCAGTATGGGACTTTTGCCAACCCTTAGATCCTATCTAGGGATCACAGCAGCTCACTTACATCAAGGCTTAGCGAGCTTGTGAGTTCCTGTAAGCAAAACCTAGGCTTCAGGGTTGCAGTAACGTAGACATCTATAGGTTGAAATGGGATTTGAACACAAGATTTGCAACAAGTATTAGTGTCATTGTTGGACAAGGCACTCAAAGCAGTGGTACAACTTTTGAAGTACTCAGTGCCCAACACTTAAACAACAAAGTAATTGCACACATAAATGGCCAGAATTAGCCAGTTTTCATTACTTGCTGTGTTATGTACCAATGCAACACAACATCACAGTTATTGTATTTTACAAATTGGTCCCTTCATAGTTGTTCCAGAGAGATGTAGGCTAATGAAGCAACATTTTGTCATGGACTCAAGAGGCAGAAATGTCTTTGCAGATATTTAAACAAGACCCTTGCTTGAAGATTTAATGTTGATAGAATAAAATGAAGATTGGAATAGGCTCTCTAGTCAAGCAATTATTCCTATTACAGCTATCCTTAAGAAATAAAATGTATGTTCTTAAAGCTGTAACTTCTGGAAATTTTGAGGAAATTTATGTGCCTTAAAAGTCAATGTCCTTAGCACAATACATAACAGGAGACTCTCAATTAAATGCTTAAAATGTTCCAGTAACAAACTCCCCCACATTAAACTAGATGGCAACTAACTGAGGCATTTCTGATGTGTTCTGCTGCTTTGGTGTTACAAAAGCAGAGATTGTCTCTAGAAGGTACAAGATTCAGCCTACAAAGGCTACTTTGTATACTGTTTCTCTGAAACAATTTTTATAGCAATTACTTGGAAATTACATTCTACTGCATTTGCCATTAGCCTCAGTGGAACCAAGCTTTCATCCATTTCATATCAGCTTTGGGGGTGTTTTTTTTGGTTTTTTCCGCTTTCCTATTTTTGGCATGATCCAGTTCAAAGAGTAGCTGCAATCTGTCATCTGTTGGTGGATACTGAATGTATACTGGGGGAGGCAGGGGAATTAAAAAAACCCCAACCTGCCAAGTCTTTCAGCCTTCAACCTCTGGTGCAGTACAAGGTTTACAAGATGATTTAAAATCTGCATGTGTAGGAAATAAGGAAGATGGGCTGACTCTATACAGAAAATGGGTTTGGAATAGACACAGATTGATGGCTTTGTGACAATGACACTAAAGTTAATAGCTGATACAGGCAGACAACAGAGTCTATTTTAAATTTCAAATTGAACTCTGTGTCGCTCACAGCATCATACTGACCATTCATTGCTAGACCTAATTTTTTTCTGCTAATGACTACAAGAAGCAGAATAGATAATGATGTGCACTGCTGAACACTTGGGAAATGGCATTAACTGATTCTCCCCCCTCTTCCTGTTTTAAAAACAACTATTTAATGATTACTAGGGGTGGCTATCCTTGAACACTCCTGAAGGGTAAAAATTAGTCACTCCTCTGGGGACATCTCTGTCGCCTTTCCTTTCCTCTTTGGGGACAGAAGGGGTGTAAATTGTGCTTGCCACAGACTGGGAAGGCTGACATTGCTAAAATATAAGACCTTGACAAAAACCCTGGAGATGATGTATCACTAATCTCCTGGGCAGTTGCACTCCACATTCACATTTGCACACTGCAGATAATTCCTGCCTCTCAAAATCCTGAACCCAGACTTCAAATGCAAATTGTCTTGGAGGTGGAAATGGAAACCTGCATGCACTGAGACAGTTATTCACATATTTAAATAAAAAGCTCACCAACAAAAACCAAATCCTTTAGTCCTGGGGGAAGCATTTCTTTGCTGTCTGTTTCTGTCATTAATCCCTCCTGTTTATCTAACCTGCACTTCAGGGACAGAGATACCCATTGGTTTTGTACATCTCCACTCATACAGATAGAGATCTTTTCCTAGTATATGGTTATCACCAGAGATTTGACTTTATTACATGTCAGTGAAAAGCCTTTAAAAAAGCATACCAACCATAATACAAGGGGCTTCTGAAATTTTATACGCATGGCACATGGAAGCAACTGAATTTGGGAATAAATATTTGTGCCTTAGACCTGAACACAGCCAGCCCACATGTGTGAGGTGAGTGTTGCTGGCCTTATGCTACAAGTCTGGGCTCTGTCACTGAAACCACTTTTCTTGGTAGGTGCTGTGGCAAAAGTTTATTAGTACATATCATTATTTGCTTGAAAACTGTATTTCAGAATATTAGCAGACTGAAATTTCCACCTGTTTTCCTTCTTCCAGTCTGTGACACACATTTGCACATGAGGATTTACTGTTTCTCTGCCTAATTTTTTGTTCAACAGGAAAACTAGCTGAATTGTTTGCATCAAGTTCAAAAGCTCTAATATAAAAGCCACATACTTTTTACTTGAATTAATTCCAACTCCACTCTGGCTTTGTAAAACTAATTTAAATTATAGCTGTCTCTGCAACTTCTTGCTATAATAAATTAAAATAAATAAATCTAATTGTGTGTGGCTTTACTAACATGAATCTCATTATTACTTCCCAAATGGTATGGTGGAGGCTCATAGTTTCAATAAAATCTAAGCTACCAAATGATTTTGGTGAGAAATTGGGACTGTGGCAGTCATAAATACATATGTAAAAACCCATTTTCTTTTCTGTGAGGAAGAGCAATGCCTACGTTCTATTTCCATCCTTTACTTATGTCTTCTGTGAGTGCTGGAGGGTATTTTAGATGTATTTGCTCAGACTATTCAAGATCTTTAAACAAAGTTCTTGTCCCTAGAAAGTAACTGAAAACTTCCACATCAAACAAAAATATATGTAATGAGTGTAAATGCTATAAAAGTACCATGTGGTTTACATAACAATCTTATAATGATACTTCATATCTGAGGCAATATGTGATCAGATATTTTACATGCTCAGATCAGCCCTCTGTGTTCGCTTGGTGCAGACTGTGACACCAGCTCACGCTGCAAGGCACGCAAGCACTACAGCTGCTTTTGTTACAAGATGGGGAAGGGTGGATAAATAGCAACCCATGTCCCGTTAGTAAAAGGCTTTCTAAGTTCTACTGAGTCAACAGACAGAATCAGGTATCAGCTACTTCACTAGGAAATGCATCAGAACTAGGAGTGGGAGGCTTGGGATGTGAGGTGGGGAAGCAAGGAGTGAGACACAAGGTTCATTTCTTTGTCTGCTCCAATGTCACTCTTCTAATAGAAATTCCATGAGGGCATGTTAACCTGAAGAGGAATTTCAGCAGCAAATCATAACAAAGAAGACATGAAATCCTCTTTAATACTTGCAGGTGGCATCCAGTCCAGGTGCTCTCTAATGAGCTCATTATCTGACAGTCATCTGATAAACATGCTTTACAACTGTACACTCTAAAGGTGAAAAAGCCAGTCAGGGCAGCTCAGTCCACCTCTTGCTCTGCCCAACCAAGACAAGATTCTTTTTTTCCTTTTCCCAACATTTTGTTTAGCCTTTTTGTGCTGTTTAGTTTTTAAATTTCCAGGTAACCCAAGAGATATCTTCTAAACTGCAAAGGAAATTTTGCAGTTTAAATTTCTTATCTTGATGCTAAGAGGTTTCCCTCTTCACTACTGTTTGGTGAAATAAGTTCTTGTTTACCTTCTTTCACTGTTCTATAGTACAGCCACTCCAAAACACTCTGATTACCTCCCCTTTGCATCTACCCAAGAATTTCTATATTTCAGCCTTGTCTTTGCTTTCACAAGTTATTCTAATGACTATTCATATGGGACCACATCAGTATTCTTCTCCTTTACTGTGTTAGTATCATGCTGACCCCAAAACTAATTCAGTATTTCATGCAGAATTACAGTATCAGAATCATTGGTTTCAGAGCAAGAGCTCTCTCACTCCCTACTATGCAATATTTGGACATGCACCCTAAAACTGCAGTGGCTTTTTTCCTCTCACTGTATTCAAACTTATCTCTTTAATGCAGGTTTAAAGTGTGCTTTCCCAAATACCATTTCATTGCCTCTATTTTATGGTAAGGTGTATCTACCCAAGTTTTGATTGTTGCTGTTGTATTTCTTTATATTTTCCCATTAATTTTTGAAAGTCTTCCCACTCCAACAATGTATTTCAGGAACAGATTGACTTAATGAACTTCCTCCCCCTTCTCCAGGACTGTAAATACCATTAAACTCACTACATGGCTGTAAAAACAACTGCATTACTATCCATTGCTACTCAGACAACTTTAAAATAATGAATCTTTCATTCTATTTAGGAAAATAGAAATCTATTTTTCAAGCAAGATTTCATGATAAACACACAGAGTTGTAGGAGAAAATTTTAGCACAAACGTGTATGTAATTCATTCCACTCATCCACTCAATTTCAATTCTGGAACATTGCTCTGTAGCTTTGTAGTAGGTGCAGTCAGCTGAAGGTGAGAGCCCAAGGGGCCAAGAAGGGCCTGAGCACATCAGGTCTCTTACAGGATTTAGGCAGAAAAATCACAGTTTCTACAACTTCAGCAGTGATTATCAGATACCATCAGCTGCTGGGAACAAGTGCAGAAGCAGAACTTCAAGCACGTTGAACATGGAGGCATTCAATGAGCTGTGATGCTCCCAGGGTTAAGGAGACATGGAAACTTGCCTCTACTTGTTTACCTCAAACACATTGATGGTCTTTACTGTGCCTATTGTGGTCAGAAGTGCTGGAAAACACAGATTCTGCTTCTGATTAAATTCAATCAATACAAACACTGTTGCAAATGATTCTTCACAGTGCTATTTGTTGTACAGTGTAGTGTTGTAACAGATGCCAGAATGTGTCCCTTATGCAATATGAGCAAAAAAAAAAATCCTTAAAATTTACACAGAAGTTAGACTTAGCAGAAGTTTTATTATATTGTATTTATTGAGCTCTTACATTCCACTTATCCATTACATTTTGTTAAATAAAAACAGGCATTGGTACATATTTCTTTCACTTTAATTAATATCCTCCAATATGTATCAGCCAGCATGTTCTCTTTGCCTATGAAATAACCTTCCAAGTCAGGAAAACCCCCTTCTCTTTTAAAGCTGATGCTCTACCACATCAGACTTCATTCCTATTACATAAGGGAATGAGAAAACTACTCATTTCCTTCCCCAAATATTATTTCTCCACTGATGTATTTGTAAATTCCTTTATAATCCCCCATTTCATCTGCTAGCATGAAGCAATTAAACTAATCCATGCTCTGTCAACCCCAGCTGACTCACAGTGTCTTTGGGTGCCACTGTACATTTTTTAAAGTTTTATTTTTGAATTCGGGTCTTCAAACCCTTATCTGGAGCGTACTGTTTTCCACAGCAATAGTCAACTACCCTTCAGCTGTAGTGTTTTTGGTTTCTGCAGCCATCCTGCACACCAATGAAATCTTGGTTCCTACAGAATCCTTGTCCTCCTCCAAGTCCCTTCTTTAGAGATTAATTTGAGTAGCATTTGTGCAAAAGTTCCAGCTTCTCCATCAGTAAGAAATACTACAATCAGAGCAGGGTTTTTCTCTGGGAAAACAACAATAGTCATGGATTTGGCCTTGCTACCTCTATGGAAGACAAGAGGTAAGGTAAGCTCTTTGTATCTTTCCTGAGCAAGGCATAAATCTGCTCTAAACTTTTGTCTTTTTATGTAAGAAAAACCTTGGACTTTGCATACTGCCTAGCAGGCATCTTCTGTGCTGTGACACTGAACCACACATTCAATATCCTTTATTTTGTCTACAAAGGTCTTGGATTAATGGTAGTATTTTAGAGTGTGTGTTAACTTGAGACTATTTCCCACAAATACACTTTGAAGTATTATGCATCGTAGCCCTACTCTTCCAAGTCGTATCTGGGCAAAACAAGATCCCAGGAAATCCAAACCCCTCAAATATTTTTGTATTCCCAAAATATAATGATCATATTTTCTGTTATTTGCTTTTGGAAGTATCAGCATGTTTATCCAGCTTCTCCCTTATCGAAAATATAAAAATAGCCACAAAATCATAGAATTATTTAAGACCAAAAAGACCTTTATGACCATTGAGTCCAACCATTAGCAAGCAGCTAAACTTATTACCAGTCACATGAAAATGATGTTCCACATGAAGAGGGGGCACTTCCAGAGCCAGTCAGAGCTCTGTGTGTTCAGGAGGGACAAGACCAGCACTGTTGCAGGCAGCAATTCTGGGAGCCACCAATCTCATAAGGAAAGTAGGAGAGTGCCAGAAGCATGAAGATAATTTCAATGATATATAATGTTATAACAGTCAATGATACATAAACCAAACACTGAAACATCTGTGTTTGTATTGCTTTACTGGTATTTGTAAATACCTCATCTGGCGCCATTTCATTAAGCAGCAGTTAAAGTTCAGTTAGCATTAATAAAATATTAAATTTCAGCACATGTAGATGCCCAGTAATTCATTCAAGTGTTTCACAGCTGAAGAATCACTTTTCTTAAAACTGCCATCTTCTTGGCCAGATCCTATACTTATTCATGGACCCGATAGCATTTGAAATATATTCACTACCCTTACTTTCATCTGTGTAAGTCAAAGTGTATGGTTTTGGTCCAACACCTTGCACAGTCCTGTTTTGACAGTATTTACTGTGATAATTTACAATTCTGTCTATTTCTGCACTTTGCAATTTAGCTACTGCCCATCTATTCTGGTAGTGGTTTGAAGTGTTTCTCTTCTTTCCCAGATGAAAAATTGTAGTACAGACCTTGGCTACTGCTAGCAGCTGCACAGAGAAAGCCGAATATTTCATCACCCAGACATCTACTTGCAGTAGCTGCACTCCTACTCACATTTTAGGTTACTTCTGTACTGTTTGTGTGTAATAAAAAAGTCACCAAACTTTAAACACATTTAGCAAGAAGACCTAAATGCCATATGAGCTGTACAGTGAAGTCTAATCTCCATTTTCCATAATTGTTCTAAAAATAGAACAAAAATATGAAGAACTGAGAATTTTACACTTATAATTAAAGATGATGGTGCCATTTCAGAATTCACTTCAAATACTTCTTCCAAGCTGCCTGCATGCTTATGCATGCACTAAACAGAAAGCTGCCACTACAGCTTGCAAATAGATAAATGCATTTGCATTTTAAACCAACAACAAAGTAAAATCTCTACTTGCAGTCATCTCTTTTTCAAAAGCTTTGCATATGAAATAGTTATGACTCTCACAGCTGCAGAAAAAACTATTATTTCTGACCAGCAAATCTGCCATAGTGCTGAATCTAAACAGGGAACAAACAATTCTGCTGCAGCCTTTGCCACAGAGGAAGAGATCTACTCTTGCAATTGTGACATAGGAAAAAAGAGAGAGATTTTATTTGTAAGGTGTTCTGACATCTACTCATATCTAGGTACTGTCATACATACAGACTACTTTCAACACCAGGTAAACTAATCAAAATCAGCATTTTCTACCACTTTATTTTCAACTCTGAGACTGGATGTTCATCCATCTGTTAATATTTACAGTCTTTAAAAAGAGAAACAAAAGACTTGTACTTATTTTCAGGGAAAAGTCACATAATGTTAACCAGGTGTGATCAGATCTGTTACCAGTGATTTTTGCCTCAAGGAGTAGACAAATGGGTTGAAATTATTAAAAATACCCCAGAATTAAAGAGGCTCATAGAACAACAAAACATCTATGCGGGTGATGAGACACTAGAACAGGTTGCCCAGAGAAGCTGCAGATGTCCCATCCATGGCAGTGTTCAAGGTGAGGCTGGAGGAGCCTCTGAGCAACCCTGTCTGTGGCAGAGGTGTTGGAACAAGATAGTCTTCAGGGTCCCTTCCAACACAAACCATGCTATGACTCTGAAAATCAGTGTAACATTTTAAATAAAATCCATTAATCTCAAATCAGTAAGTGTTCAGTATCAAACCATCAGACTGCAAAAAAGGTAGCTTTTAAAAGGATAACACTTAACTGGAGGTTTCAGGAGGTTCTGAACAAGTCTTTCACATAGAACTACTATGGAGTCTGAGTGGGCATGGAATAAGTTAAAAGTGATACACAAGAAGCAAATACTAAGGATGGCTAGTTTTCAAGCTGACAAACACTAAGATTAAAGTGCCCTATGGATTTATTCTGAAAATGTTGTTTTATGTATCTTTTCATCTGGAGAAAGACACATAGTACACTGGCAGCATCTGTGGATAACAAAAATTTTCAAGATTATTTTCCGGGCAAATGAAAATTGTGAGGCACAACAAAGTTAGAACAAAGAAAGATGAAGTTTATGATTAGCTCAAAATAATGAACGGCTCACACACTCCAAAGTTTACTATGACTGATAGTTATAGGGAAAAGATTAATGAGGTCTTTATTCACTGAATTCTGGTAAACAAAACCAAAGTATTCCAACCATACATAAATACACCACCAACCACAGTTGTTCAGAGCCAGCATGGCTTCATGAGGGGCAAGTCCTGCTTGATGAACCTGATTTCCTTCTAGAACAGGGTAACCCACCTAAGTGATCTAGGAAAGCCAGCAGATGTGATATTTTCGGACTTCAGCAATGCTTTTGGATAATGTCTCTCACAGAAGCCTTCTGGACAAAATGTCCAGCACACAGCTGGATAACTGAGTTACATGACAGGTAAGCAACTGACTAATGGGTTGGGCAACAGCCTTACAGTGAATGGGGCACATCAGACTGGTGGGGTTCTGCAGGGCTCCATCCTTGGCCCTTTGCTCTTCAATGCAGGACTGGAATGAATACGAAGTTTGTGGATGGTGCTGAACTGGGAGGAGCTGTCAACTCCCTTGGGGTCAGAAAGGCCCTGCAGAGAGACCTCCACAAATTAAAGGGTTGGGCAATCTCCAACTGTGTGAAGTTTAACAAGGGCAAGTGCCAGATTCTGCACCTGGGATGGAGCAGCCCCAGCTGTGTGTATAGACTGGGGAATGAGAGGCTGGAAAGCAGCACTGTAGAAAAGGACCTGGGGGTCCTGGACAATGGCAAGTTGAACATGAGCCAGCAGAGCCTTGGCAGCCAGCAGGGCCAACCCTGTCCTTGGGGGCATCAGGCACAGCATCACTGGGCAAGGGAGGGGATTGTCCTGCTCTGCACTGCAGATAACATAAAAAATACTGCAGACAGAATTGCAGTATCTGATTGCTGATTTCAGCCCTCTAGCTTTCTGGAGTAACTTTCCTGTCTTGCAAGTTTTCCTCTCTGTAGAGGCATTTGCACTGCAGAAAAAACTGCAGATAAACACATGTTTTTATAATTTTTAATTGTATTATAAAGAAAATCCAGAAACACTTAATTTATAAAACCCCCTATCTGCATAGCAATCCAAACTACTACTGCAAATTACTGAAGCTGTACAGCAGAATTGCACAGGTAAAACTTACACAATGAATCTTCTACAAAAACAAATCCAACACCATTTACATTACTAGAAAATGACCCAACACTTTAATCTTTGAGACTTTTCAAACATTATTGCAATATAATTGTGGAAAAACATGTTACTTCTTAGAAGGAAGTTAAGTATATCCAAGCAGATTTGTATCTTCTTTAGTTACAAAGATTGATTCTCCTTGTTCAGTTCCTCATTGCCAACATGGCATTTATGTCCCAAATAAGATTTCGTAACTGATCCATGATCTGCTTCAGCTGCTGATTCTTCTGTTTCAGTTTCTGTGGGAAGAATTTATTAGAAGTTTTTTTGTGATCAGTTCAAATAGTGCACTCAAAAATTCAACAAAAGTTACAGTGCTATGAAATGCTATATAAATATTTTTCTCAGTTGTCGGTGAGCACTATTAATAGGATAATACATCCCCTTTAAAGCATTCTAAAAATACAAGAAAGCCTCAAAAGTTAAGGACCATTGCAAGAGGGGGAATGCTGTTTCATTTCACTGCAGCCTTTTATCAAAACACTTGACACCTTCAAAAGCTGGAGGCTCATGGGGATCAGTCCTCACTTTGTAAAGTCTAAAACAGAGCATCCTAAGCTGGAAGAAAAAGTTTGAGGAGCAGGTAAATTTATGTGAATATGTGTTTTATAAATTTGGTTTAGAGAAAAACGAGGCATTAACAGTACAAGTTTGAACAAAGCACAGGGTATAGGTGAAGCAAATCAAACTTTTGCAGCCCTTCTGCTATGTAGGTCAACTGGGATGCTTAAAGAGTCCTGTCTTGAAAAAGGTTTTCCCAAGCATGTTGAATTCTTTAAAATTATATATTTGTTTTTGCAAACTGCAGAAGCATTTGGAGAAACAGGAGAGAACAGCAAACTAGCATTCATTTGGTTGCATAGACAAAACTTAGAAATTATGTCTCTACAGAAGAAAGATCGGGGCTTCAAGACATCACACAATTTTCCCTAACCTTTCCTGTTTCACAATAATACCTATATTTATTGTTTCATTTATTCATTTTCCTGCTCAAATCAAAGCTGTTGAGAACTAAGTTAGGTTGTTGTTAACTGTACACAGTTTGTCCTTCATTTCATTCTGATTTGATAAGATGTCAGCCTTCCAACATTAGAGATCAAACTATTTATTCATTAGGAAAGTCTGGAGTTCCAAGTAAACTAAAAGCACAGGAAAGACTTGCTTCCATCAAAACAGTACAAAATGTTTCAGGTTTGATGTAACTTTGTTATTTGCACTACACAAAAGGCAATACATTAAAAGCGTGACTCAAATCAGTAATACAATCGAAGTTACTGGAACAGAGAGAAAATGAAACAATATCCTGAAAATTAGTCTCCTGAATTTTGATGCAGTCAATTCAACAATATTTTTAAATTGCCAGCTGGTCAGCTGGGAAAGAAGTCCACAGAAAAAAAGGAAGCCTATTCACTTGAGATCTGTAAAACCAGTCTGCAGTAATATGGTAATTAGGTTAGATTCCATGGGGAACACAGTAAGGGAAATGCTCCTAAATACAGACTTTGCGGGACACTGGAAGAGACAACAGTCAGATCTAGACTCCCAAGAAGGATACAAAAACATATGCAGGACAGTTCATGTGGACTAACATGGAATTCCTAACCAAGAATTTGACAGGCTAAAAAGTGTTTTAAAGGTAAGTATGTGCATTTATCTTTTCCATTTGCTGATCCAAGACTTCACAACATACAGCAGAGATTCAGCTTCTAATGACAGAATTGCAAGGGTCTTCCTACCAAAGGTCATAAATGCAAGATCCTGATGCTTGAGAAAGCAAAGAGGGATGAGATAAATGAGCATGTTCTTACCTGTGGCATTTTTAAACATAACTGTTTGCCATCCTCAACATCCAATCCTAAAGAAATCAGCGACTGTTACATCAAAACTACTAGTTTAATGCAAGCTGTAACTCCCTCATACGGAGACCATGCCGTTTCAAGGTATTTCAAAACCTTTGTCAATGGAAATGAAGGCTGAACAATTGATGATGGTAATCTAAGTCACAGACAGAAATAAGAACCATTGACATCTGAGAAGTAGACTGTTTTCTCCCTCCATCCATGTCTAACTGTACTGCTAAGTACTGTTACTCACATGAACTTTGTTTAAGTTATGCTCGAAAGACTCATTCTGTAATACTGCTTTCCTTTCTTGGGAAAGTATTATGACACTGTAAATTGTTTAATCTTTATTTGATGCTGCTAGACAGGGGAACATTCAAACTGGATTTCATCTGTTTTCAAAGCATCTGTAAGGACAAGAAGTATAAATTTGTTTATTTATCTGAAGATAATTTTAGATCCTCATCTTTACTGAAGAGCTAATTTCTTAGTTCTACTTTTTCTGGAGCCAGAAAAAACATCTAAGATGAAGGACCATCCCTGGGGTTGCTTGGCTGTTAAAAGAATAAAGAGAGAAGAAAAAAATCTACTTCAGAGAGCACAGACTCCTAATTGAAATGCATACAGTGATCTTTGTTACTGATCTTTGACAGGCAGTGGTCCACACCACAAAGTACTACATAATTAATATGTTCTGCACCACTGGAAGTGCTGGCCTGCTGGCCTCTGCTTAAGACTTTGCTGAGCCAGTAAGAGCATCTCAACTCAAGCCTAACCTTGAAAAGATAGGTGAAATGGCCTTCTTGGGAAATGGACAAATCTTTATGCAGCTTTTGCAGCAGTGACAAATTTTCATTTGAACAGATTGCTTGCAAGTTGCCTCCCACTCTTTCCTCCTTCTGTTGAAATAACTTAGTTGAACTCTAGACTGCTTCTCAGGATTAACAGGTGTATGAAACAAAAAAAAGTACTTCATCCTACATACATGCTACAGCTTCTGACTTTATCTGTTTTTAGATAGCACAGGGAAAATCTACAAGGCAGTTTATAATGAGTTTAAGAGACCTACATTCAAGTTACATCTGTCAGGCCTGTTTCTGTTAGTTCCTCTATCAGAAAAGTGATCTGACTGAAAAGGGATTTTCTTTGGTGATATTAATTTTCAATGGGGCCCATTTTGACTGATCTTGCAAGCATTATGGCCATTGTGATGGGGCTGGCAAGGACTGCACCTTCCAGTAGCCAGTGAGACTTTAGCTGGCTTAGGTCAGGTAGGTCATTTATGAAAACATTTACTGAAGTACAAAACCCACATAAATGAAACAAAGTAGGAGAATCATAACATACCTCCAGAAAACAGCTGTCTTTCAAGGAAGAAAAGCTGCCATAAAGAACCTGCCATGTTTCATACAGATTTGGGTTCAGTAGGACATAGTAATTGCAACTTTGATTGAAATAATTTTTTTATGAGAAGTAATTTTTGCTGCACTTGCATTTCATTAGAAATCAGTGCTGTCTAGACCAATTCACAACTTACGACCAGCGATGCATCAGAGCCTTCCTTTGCACAGTGTTCTTATCTCTCTCCTCATTTTACGCTCATGTATCCATCAAATTTTAAAACTAAAACATCACTATGAGTCATTATGCTGCACTCAACCCATTTGTTAGAAATCCCTTATTCAGGCAAAGAAAATAATGTAAACACAGTGGAAGAGTAAGATCATATTCCAAGTGGTGCTTCATCAACAGTACTTGTCTAAGTTGTACAGGCTCTTCTTCTGCCTAAGGGAAAAAACAAGCAAAGATCTGTTTCCATCTTGAAAATCTTATATTGAAGACCATTCTCCAGAGTGCCGTGCCAGCTATGGTTTTTACCTGCTCTATTCAAGCTCTACAACAGTACAGGCCAGAAGGACATCCCAATGTCTGAGTGTTACATTAAATATTAATAACCACAGTATCTTTACTTGCATAAATCTTAGCAATTTTTTTTTTAAATTACATTTACTTTGTTGATTAAGAGTCTACTACAGAGAACTTGGATCACGTTCTTTCCCAGGAGTATAGAATCATGGCACAGTTAGGGTTGGAAGGGACCTTTAAAGACATCTAGTCCAACTCTGCAATGAGCAGGGACATCTTCAACTAAATCAGGTTGCTCAGAGCCCAGTCCAACCTTACTGTGAATGTTCCCAGGGATGGGGCATCTACCACCTCTCAGGACAAGTGCTTTATCACCCTCAGCCTAAAAAATGTCTCCCTTATATTTAATCAAAATTTGCCTTCTTTTAGTTTAAAGCCATTACCCCTTGGCCCTGCTAAAAAGTTTGTTCCCATCTTTCTTATAAGCCCCCTTTAGGTACTGAAAGGCTTCTGTAAGATCTCCCTGGTGTCTTCTCTCCTTCAGACTGAACAGCCTCAACTCCCCACCTTTCCTCAGAGAAGAACTGTTCCATCCCTCTGATAATTCTTGGAGCTCTCCTCTGACCCCACTCCAACAGGTCCATGTCTTTCTTGTGCTGAAGAGCCCAGAGCTGGACACAATATTCATGTTACTCCTTCTGACCACTGAACTGCTGTAGGAAGTGATTCTTGAAAGCCTTGTGAAGGTGACAGTGGCCTCCACATTTCCAGGTAAGCCAAGCCCAAGAAATTCCTACAGAAACACAATGTTTGCAATAGGAATGTGACATTTACACTGTTCTTTTTTAAATGAATCCTTCATAATGAAATCTCTGAAGTATGAAGGTGGGAAAATCTGCTTTTTTCCTTTGGTAGTTAAGAGATTATCACAATGTTATATGCATATAGCATATATTATATGCACATAGCTGGAAAAAAATATGATGGAAAAAGTGCCCTCAACACTTTGCTCGAACTCTCTTAAAGCTGCCAAATAGTGTCTTAACTTAAGGCTGCTCAACTGATACCAAGGCTCATTTTCCATCATAATAAATGCATATATCAATCTACTTATAATGTTTTTCCAAAGGGATAACAAAATATTCATCACTAATATAGTAACTGCTGTGCAATTGAACATTAACACACTCACTGTCCAGTATCTACAGCTTTTCCTGATGTCATCCACAGGCATAACTGTTCTACATTAGCAGAAATGAGAGACTGAGTTTTCTGCCTTGCACCTCACCTGACAGCTAAAAACTGCTCCTGCATGTGTAACCCTGTGTTCCTGAAACAAACAGAAACATCACTGACAGCCTGTGCTTTGCTGCAAGCTCAATATTTCTTACCTATTGACCCAGCCAGGATTGTATTTACCCACTGATCTGTTGTTCTGAGAGGAATAAGCACCTTCATTCAAATAGATGAATGTTTGCTTCATACCAATTATTTATCGTTTGACAATGAGGTCTGAGGTCTTATTTACTGAGTACCATCTAAACTCTGTAGCTTGTAATGGAATTATTCATTCCCCAAGGTGCTTCTCTACCACACTTCTCAGTGTTACATCCCCATTCTTTATATGAAAATCACAAGGATCTATGATCCTCAGTTGCAGATGGCAAACTCAGTCACTAAAGACAAAACTGCAGTGCTGCCAACTTTGTCCAAAGATATTTAAGATTCATGTTCATCTCTAAACTTTGTATTTTAACAGCTTCCCACATATTCAAAGCTACCATGAGCCATAAGGGGAAGAATCAACAATTACCACAGATAATTTGCAGCAGAGAAAAAAAAACTCACCTCCCAAGAGCTGCCTTAGTTACTCACTACACACAATAAATCCTTCCTTCTCATTCCCAAATTCCCTGCTTACTCAATAGTCTAATGCCAGTAATGCAATACACAAACCAGGATTTTTATAATCTCATTTATTACAATACTGATTTGATCTAAATAGTGCCTAGTCTGCCACAAAAGCAGAAAAGTTCAAAGAAGTCTTCCAGAATAGAAAGTGGGAAGGAGGGAAGAGGAACCAAACATGATAATGCAATAAAGGTTGTATAATATACAGCTATATGAGAACAAAAGGGGACAATTGGGATTTTACAGACAGCTTTATGCTCACCTTTTCCTAACTTTTTTCAACTTTGTAAGTGTGATATGGTTCTGATATGGATGCAATGTGAAAAATTTTGTGTGCAACATTTTATACAAAACTGAAAAAGAAAGAATTCATTATCTGGAATAAAAATACATCTGAATGCTAAGAAAGCTGGTTTATGACAAGACCAACCTACTTCATTATCTAATGGAGAGGCGGGATATGCTCCTGATGAAAAAGGAAACATTTCAACTCATCTGCAAGAAAGACAAGGAGGGGGACCCAGAAAACTACAGGCTACTCAGCCTAACTCTTGACTCCAGAAAGACTGTGCAGCAAATCCTCCAGAAAGTAATTCCCAGACACATAATGGTAATTTGACTGGGAACAATCATACTGGATCTCCTACAGATGCCTTGTACCTGACCAACATGACAGGCTTCTATAGAGAAATGATTGGCTGTGTGGCAAGAGGAGAGCAGGAGATTTTCTTCACTTTCATGAAGTAAAATCATTAATTAGTCAGGCTTTTGACACAGCCTCTCACTGCCTTTGAGCAAATTGGAGAGATGTGGTTTGGATAGGTAAATTACTGGGTTGATGGAAAACTGGCTGGACTATGGGATTCTACATGCTGGGATCATCAGTATTAAGATCAAGTGCGAGCTGGTCACTCTTCAAATTTCTCAAGTTTGATACAAAGGTGAATATTTTTAATATCCTCATTAATGACTAATCCACACTTAATGATCTAATCACCATATCAAAGCTATCAAATTGATGGACAATGCCCAACTGGGGAAAGTGAAAAATATCCTCAGTGGTGGGATATCAGATTCAGAGGGACCTCGACAGGTGGGAAAGGAAGGCCAATACCTATCTCAGGAACTTCAATTAAAGCAACATCCTACATCTGCACACAGTAAAACTCATGCGACAGCACAGGCATAGGGCTGACTGAATAGAAATCAAATTTGCAGAAAAGGATCTGAGGTCCTTTTAGATACTTTCTAGCAAGTTTAACATGAGCCAACAGTGGATCTTTTTTTGCAACAGGGAAAACAAACTGCACTCTGCCCTATATTAGCTAGAGTGTACCTCTCAGGTCAGGTGAGTACCTCTCATACTGTCCTCTACTTGGCTTTGGAGAATGATTGTCCAATTTGGGGATCAATACAAGGCTGGAAAATACCTAGTGGAGGGCCACCACAATGATTAAAGCTGTGTTTGTTTAATCTCAAGCAGAGAAGACCAGAGGACAGGATCACAGTGCTGTCTTCAGCCACCTAGTGAAGCTCAGAAAAGACAAAACTGGACTCAAGATCTTGAGTAAACACAGCAAAAGGATGAGGGGCGGTGAATATACAAGTTATGACAAAGAAAATTCCAAAGTAACATTAGGAAAAATTTCATAGTAAAAGTCAACTACTAAGAAGGGCCCAGAAAAGACAGAATGTCAATCCTTATGGGTATTTGAAATGCTGCAGCATGGACATGAGTTGAAGCAGCTGGATCTAACTTTGCTGACTGACCATGTCTTGGGCTGGGGGCTGAACCAGATAATCTCCAGACCTCCTACTGAGCCTAAATACCTCTGATTCTACCATTGCAGAGAGTCAGTTTGGGTACTCAAAAAATCATGAAATTGTCTCTAGTGCAGATTAATCTGCCCAGAAGGTGTCCAAGTAACGAATTCTTCCGCTCTTGCCAAAGCATTCCTTTGTGCACACTCATATTTTGGGCAAAAAAGGACTCTACACATATAAAACCAATTAAAATACATGCAAACAGTGTGAAATAGTTTAAAAGGAATTTACGTTTTCTGCATAGTCCTGAACAGCATCAGCTGCAAGGCAAAGTGTTTGTGCTATCAAAAAAAAGCCCAGAGCTAAACTTGTTACTTAAGGTTAACTTAGAAGTCTGTCATTTAGATTGTTCTTTTCTCTCTTAGCAAGATCAGTGTAAACACTTAACAAACACTAGTAAAGAATATAAAATAAGATTGTTTTCTGAAGGGCTACCTGGAATGCTCAAATGCTATTTTGCTTTGTTTTCACCCAAATGTACTTACACTACTAATTATGTGATGGTTTTCCTAAGCGTTTCATTGTAACCAGACCTACAGCATGAATGAAACTGAAGCTCTACTTGCTCCATTTCTATAAGTGAGCAGTAAAGAAAACCATTGATGGGGCAGCAAAACAGATTAAATAATTCTCAATTTTGATTTGGTATTTCTGTTTCAAGTCCTGCCAAATGTACTACAAGACCACAGACTGAAGGTGAGCCTATCTTGAAAATAATACTGATAAGTCTATACTTAAAAGGTAAAAAACTTAATAGACAAAACATTGAATACTTGAAAAACATGAACAGAAGAGAGGAAATCTTGGTAACATTTTCCACTTGCCGCAAATAGATTAATTTCAATGAAAACTGGTTCAAGACAGGTACTAAAAGACCTATTCAAGTGCTAAACTGATTCTGGAACAGTAATCTATTAAAAAAAATTCAACCACCTCAACAATTTGCAAGCCCAGAAAGCATACACAGATAAAAAAGAGTAAGGTACATTTTTGGGAACTGGAGGAAAGAATTGTTTAAGACAAGAGATAGAGGTAGCCAGTGCTCAAGAAATAGTTTGTTTTCTAATAGTGGCAGAAGCTTTTAACTGTGGGCAAAACTCCCTTGTGCTATAAAGCTTAGTAGGTTTTATTTAAACCTACAGTTGCTAATTATTACTGAATTGCTAGGACAGAAATTCGTTGCCTTGTAAACTAATCTATATTTTAAATTAACAGACAAGTACTTACATAGCCAAGGTCAGCACATTAAACTTTCTGACCGAAAGGGTAGTTCTAATACAGCAGAATAACTATGTAAAACTAAAAGGTGGCACAGTAAACCAACACGAAAAGCTCCTGCAGGTTTTAGGAACTCTGTTACACCAGCAGGCTCTCCTGCCCCTGAACAAGACGGTGAGCATAGGAAATGCCTGATGTTCCCCTCCTCCTCCTGAGGATGCTCCTTTCCCAGACACCTGCAGTAGCAAAGGAAAGATGCTATTTTTCAAGTCCGTGGTTCATGGAATGAGGACATTTTGATGAGAGAATATATGATCCACAAAGTTTATAAGAGCTACTACTAGTTTTGGCAGTGCTCCATGCAGTGGGGAAGTTAGTCTCTTTGACATACATCCAGAGCCACTAAAGAAATCAGACTGGCTGGGATATCATGGCAAGAAGGGCAAAATTAAGAGATCCATGGCAGGTATAAGAACTAATTCAAATACCACAATAGTGTCAAAATCTTGGGTTATTGCAACAGTGATTTTTTAGTACCAATAACATGCAAGACTGAAAAAAATAATGCCTATTGCAGCAAAAAGGATTAGGTGAGAACAAGACCAGGACCTGAAGGAAGAAAATATTTGGTCAAGAATATAAAAAGCTTCTTTAACTACCATGTCACAGTATTTTTGTCAACAATTAATATTACTGAAATTTTCCTAAAATTAATTAATCAAATTGAGTTGGACATGGACATTACATGTTAGAGAGGACTGAAGAGCTGTCAGGTGTGCCAGCTAAGAACCAGAGCAAGTCCTCCTTGAACCCAGCAACCAGTGTTAGAAATTAGATCAATTATCTGATTCTAGTGCTTTTTCTTTGCAAATAAAGAAGAATTTATATATTTTTTAGTCATAAAAGCATTACCTACTCTGTAATGTATTAAAATTTGAACTTTGAAAATGGTAGTAAATATCCTTTTACAACTGGAGGGAGACAAAAGAAAAAATCAGTGAATTTTCAAAAAACAAGCTTAACTTTCTTTTGCTGCAGTTACTAAGTTTACTTGTCCACAAGAATACTAGAGAAAGTTCACCTATCTTGTGAAGATTTTGTGGAAAAACTGGAAATTAGGTCTAGGCATTTAAGTAGAAATACAGGATTTCACCCTATATTTACGTGAAAATTTCAATGCATTCTTAATTACCAGCAACCAATGGTCCTGTAACACCATCAACCTTTTTGAGGTTCAGAACTCTTCATAAAAATTTATGAAATTATTTTCACAAGATCACACCAAGGAGGTTTAAAACCACATTAGCATACAAGTACAACAACAAGGGCAAAACCATGTCACAGAACTATTAAAACCACAGCAAATATGGACAGTTAAGCTTATTAATACCTAAAGATTGCAAATAAATGTGCATAAATTCACAGTACAACATTACATACAATATAATATATTCAATCCTGCTAAATCAGCAGTGAAGAGAAAGATTACAACAGGAGAGCTGACAACTGCATTTCTGTAAATTCACATAGCCCTCATTTCCTCCTGTACAATGCACACACACTTTTGTAAATAAATGGGTTATGAAAAATTCAATACATGTATGATTGGAGAAGACAAATTAAAACTTTGGAAATATTTTAAAAGCCAAAAATCCATCAATTATTCATCCCATAAATAAATATTTTATCCATTTATTTCTTTTGTTCAGTTATTTTTGTAGATTATAACTCCTTTTTACTGAGTATTTGCACATATTACAGCTATAGAAATATGTATTTAATCCTATATTTGTACTTTACAGATTGAAGAAACAATGCTCAAAATTGTGGTCTGGTAAAACTATGTATTTTTAATCTTCATATTACATTAGCTTTTACTATAGCATAATTTTTTTTAGATTTGAATCCCTCTTCAGTAATTGTACCCAGTTTCACAATGTCACAACTGAAAATTTAACATTTTAACTCATTTAAGATTTATAATTCATAGTACATTTTTTTTCCTGAATGTGCCAAGATTCAATAAATGCTACTCTTTACTAAAGGAAGAGTCTTCCTCAAACTGTCAAAATCCAGAAGGTAGACCTGAAAATTCTTTACCAATTCACATAATTGTAGTAATATTTACACATCTGGTGTTCACATCAATTATTTTTACACTTAAGGTAAGTTTTGAAGATAAATTAGTTCAATGGGCACCTTAGTTCAGTTTGTACAGTCAATACCTAGTGGGTTACATATAAACATAACACATTGTACTCATAAGAATATATTCTGTTTTAAAAGAGACACAAGTTAGAATTGTTAGGAAACCCAGTTGTTAGGAAATTCTACTGTCAGAGGTACAGCTAAAAACTAGTTGTTATACTAAAAGGTCAATACTGAAGTATTTGTTAAAAAAGTATTTATCTCCAGTTTTGATGGCAGTCATCACACATTCCGTATTTAGTATAGCAATCTAGAAATTTAGGCTTTGTAACGTGAAAATGACATTTCTCAGTTTATGCAAATTAATTTCAACTTTGTTACCTTATTTACTTCCATGATTTCCCTTCTCTCTTCACTAGCAAAACGAAGCTGACTTGCAGCACCACGATCATCATGCTTGGATCCATCTTCTTCAACATATGGAATAAGTTGCTGTGAAGACAAGAAACATCAGCTTTAGAGAAAAAAAAAAAAAAAAAAAAAAAGGAAAAAAAAGAAAAGAAAAAGAAGAAAAATCAAATCCAGGAAATGCATACCGTACAACCATTTTCTCCACAGGTTCTAACTGCCCAAGAGAAGGCAAAGACAAGGCTTTGCTCCTCAAACCTAAAGGCCTGGCAATGACCTCAGCTGCTTCTCCAGGAAAACAATGTGTTTCAAAAAGACACAATCTTACACATTACCAAGCGTAGATTTTGTAACTGCAGGCAGAAGCCAGTCTTTCCATTTTAATATGTTCGTCATAGATATTCTTTATAGTTTCAAATTTTGCAAATTGGAATTTTGAAATTTATTATTCCACACTAAGAAATAAAACCACAAACATAAAATTATCATTATGATAAGTCATTTTGGTGATATATTGAGCATAAATATGACTGGCTTTATGTAGCTACTTGGCTAATACTCTAGTTATGACTTGCTATTCTAATGAGCCTCTGTTTGGCTACTCTTAAGACCAGGCCCAAAGTTACCTAAAATTAGTTTTTCTGTAAGTATTTCTCACCATGATCTCCTCAGACACACAGAATCATAGTTTGGTTTAGGATGGAGAAGACCATAGTGCACTGTTTTTATTGTAAGCTTTGACAAAACCAAAATTCCTTGATGACGCTGTTGAGGCAGGATGGGAATGAACAGACTCCTAGTCAGAAGGCTTGAGAGTAGAACTCTGATTTATTTCAAAATACATTGCTATTTTATACAGAGCTTTGTGCAGACCAACTCCATTGGTCCTGAAGTGAAAACATCTCACCTATTGGTGTGCACTGAATGATGCACAGTAGCAAAACCTAACTATAAACAATGTGAACAAGACAGATAAAGAACCTTATTTATATTCTTCTCAACAGTTTCTCAGGCTTCTGCCTGGTTAGAAACTTTCCGTTTTTTCTTTGACTGAATCTGAGACATATACCTTGATGCAGAATTTCTAAATAAATCACACAGAATCACACAGAATCACACAGAATAATGAGGTTGGAAGAGACCTCTAAGATCATCAAGTCCAACCTATGCCCTAACACCACAACTAGTCTGTAGCAACAAGTGCCAAGTCCAGTCTTTTTTTAAACATATCCAGAGATGGTGATTCCACCACCTCACTAGGAAGACAATTCCAGTATTTTATTATTCTTTCAGTGAAAATTTTTTTCCTGATATCCAACCTAAACCTTCCCTGACTATATATATATATAAATATATATATACTACTATATGTCTCCTTCCTAAAAAAAGAAATCAAAAAGAAACATTCTAGATACAAAACAAATACTTGCTTCTGTGTCAGAACACTCCCAAGCTATGAAAAATTTCTTAAAAATAATACATCCATGAAGCCCATAGTCCAACATCGATTTTTGTGTCCTGAAATATGCAAAACTACATCCATGTTCACAAACACACTACAGACAAATGGAAGACTAATACTTATAAAAGTGAGCAAGGAGGCATTAGTTTAAAAGCCTGGGAGCAAGCTGCTGCTCATCGAGTGCGTATTAACTTCTTACTTAGGTTGGGGTGCAATATTACAAAGTGTTCAGTGCCTCCAGCACTCTGATGGAAAACTTATTTTGATTTAACACACTAAAAATGTAGTATCCTTCTATACAAAAATCTTTGTAGCTACTCTTATAAAGCTTAGCAAAATGGACAAAAGCTACCACACTAAACTCTGCCATGAAAAAGTAGCAAATGTTGACCACTTACTACATTTGCAGACCATAAAGAAGAAGTACTAGGGCTGCTATTTGCTCTTCAAAAAAACACTCTCTGATGGAAAAATAAAGTAGCACTCAAAGTAGAACATTTCTTTAAAATTTCCTTATCTTTTAGAAAAGGTGATAGATTAAAAAAAAAAAACAAAAAAGAAAAGCTGAACTATACCTACTACAAAAAATTACCCCCAAGAAACCGCAGAAAATTGGATCTTTGTAGGTAGATCTCCTTCACAATTATCTCATGCCTTGCTATGTTGGTTAACAGAATACCTATTACAGATTAACAAAAAATTATGAATATTTATATCACTAAAATGGAATAAGCAATACTAGTAGGTAGGGACTTCTCTTGACTGTGCAAAAAAAAAAAGTTTCATTGCTGTTCTGTAAAGACCTGGTTAGAATATCAGCCATTAAATAAAACAATTGAGACTATTACCGAACTACTGGAAGAAGAATTTAAGAAAACTGATCCAAGAGGAATGGTGTGTCACTGTCATTCACTCTAACCAATAAAAACATGAGGAAGCTGGCATCTACTAAGTTCAGAGAAGAAAAGACTAAGAAGATTAAAAAAAAATACCCCAACTATCAATAAAAAATTCTGCTGTGACTAAGTTATCAGTGAAACCTTGCATTAAAAAAGCCTGAATTGACTACTTATTTTCTCTATGGAGATTCTTTTTCATCCTGATAATGGGAAAAAATGTGAAAAATTATAGAAAAAAAACAACCGAATGCCACATCATTCCACTGTTATGGGAAAGTAAGACACATGAAAAGCTTTTAAAGAGGACACAAGTATTTGGTTATTGCACACAAGTTCAACACACTGTGAAAACAGGTTTTATTTTCTTAAATGGGAAAATTAACTTATTCCCCTGCTTGCTGTCAGGTTTCCAAATACATTTTTATGAAACCCTTGTCAAAAGTCAGCAACTGTTAACTGAAACAGTAGTCTAAAATTGACTGTACAGAATGGACTTCCTTAATTTCTTTACTCCTATTCAGTTAAGAGACTCACACTTCAAATATAATGCCTGTAGGATTAAAATTCAATGGACAATCAAAAGTCCATTAATAAAGTTGCCTCAGAATCCAGAGGTCAGTAATTAAAGAACGTCAGAGTTCTTGTTAATACAGAGCAGGAACAACTCAAATTGTAACAAAACTCAGGGTTTACAAGTATTACTAGAAATGAGAAACAATTATGAGGAAGATGACATTTAAGATTTTATGAATAACAGCAGTATTATTAAGAAAACCTTTGGCCTCCCTGGAAGTTTTATGTTGTAACTTTTCTATCACCACTGCACATTTAGGTTTGGTTCATACTGGCCAGCAGGTTAGGAATAGCTGAGTGAGGGAACTATGGAGGCACAGACTATTGGGCAGAGAAAGTAAATAACACTTATTACTCAGGAACCAGGTTGACAGGTGAGAGCTTGAACCAGGCTTTTTTCCACTTTTTCCCACTTCTTGTAAAAACTTTGCCCTGATCTTGTTTTTCCTAAAGGAAAGAAACTGGTGAAGGTACGAAGAAGCCAGAGGAAAAAAAGTTAAAATTTTAAATTAAGTTTGCTTTCACAGAATGACAGAATCAATTAGGCTGGAAAAGACCTCTGAGATCAAGTCCAATTTATGATAGAACACCATGTCAGCTAGACACTAAGTTTCACAATCTTTCAACAAACTCTAATTAATAAACAGAATTCAGTCCACTGAATAATTCTAGTATCATTAAAACTTGTTATGAGTCTCCTGCAATTGAGGAAGATGGATGATCTGCTACCCGGAGTGGTTATTCTGATTTACAATTTATACACAAATATAGATACTTACTTCTATGGGAACAGGATCGAGCCCAGCACAGTTTTCATTACATTTGTCATAGACTAATCTCAGTTTTCTGAAGAGTATTGATAGCTGACGGAGATGTTCCTGCAGCTTTGCCAGTCTGTCTTGATATGTTGCAGTATGATAAGTAACACCATTTGGTAACTTAGAGAAGCAAAACATGAAAAATATTAAAGGTTCTGTCACATGAAATAAAGAAAGATATCAGACAGGCTTCTGTGTATTTTAAAGTAAGACAATCACACTTTTCTAACAGCAATCACTGAAATTTTAATTTTCTTTACTAGCAAAATTACATATTTTATGTCCTTAATCACTGCTGTCATACACCCTTGTGTATTCTACACTTTGCTCATTGTCAATCCCTCTGACTTTTCAGTGAGTGTCTCCACAATGCCTAAATATGACACCGTTGTAACTGGGGTTGAGATTTTGTGTCTCAACCCCAGGCCACTCAATTCAGTGACACAAAAGTCATGAAAATACAGGAGTGGGAATGATTATTTATCTTGTACGCTCCACAGAGAAAATTCAACAGAAATTTGTATGTTTTTTCAGTAAGTAGATACTTACTGAGAAGGATTATGTTGTTTTTCCTAACCAAAAAAAAAAAAAGTTTTAGGTGAAAAATATTACAGAGCAAGATCAATGAAAATTCCTCTAAATTTACTCCCCATATGTTAACATAAACAGAGAAACATAACTGACGTACGAACAGACTTCACTGTACATAAAAGAAAACACAGTTACTAAGCGTATTGAGAATTTTTTTATTGGGAGGGCAAAGACAATTCGGCATTTCTGAATTTCACTTAATGTACAGGACGAAGCAAATATATAAATATATTAAGAGTAGTACTCATTTCTTCAACCTCCTTTTCACAGCAGTTTGATCGAGTTTTCTGAACATCCTAAGGCTTCTCCTGTATCTATATATACAGGCAGTCAGTGATAAAAACATGGCAAGTTGAGTGTATAAATAGTGGTTTCTCACCTGCATGTTCCTCAGCAGCTGGAAGATTTCCATGGTTCGAAAGACAATGTCCTGCACGGTCTCCTGGCCGATGCGGCAGAGGGAAGCCGTGTTCACCTCCCTGGCAGCCTGAGCCTGCGTCCCGGAGAAGGCGCCGGGCGGCATCCCTGCCCCGGCCAGAGGCGGGGTGGACATCTCCCGGCCTTGACAGGTCACACTACGGCGAGCTGCACACAGAAGCGATGACGGAACGATCAAATACTTGTTTGACTTCTGCAGGGTGGCTATCCCACTCTTTTCCCCGTAGGCGGCTCTGTCCAACAGAGGAGGCCGGCTCAGGGCAGCAGCCCTGGGACACCGCTCCTGACCCACCGAGGCTCTGCGATGCCCCCACGCACCTCCCTCCCCTCAGAGCGGTCACTGGGCCGCGCCTGCCCCGACCCGTCCCACGGGGAACACCACAGAGGCTTTGCCCAGCTCCAGCAGGCAGAGCCGCAGCCCTGCGCCCCGGGACCTGTACCTGCCCGCCCACTCGGCTGGCCCAGGGCTGCCGGGGCGAAGCGGCGCCGGCCCGCAGCGCTCCCCGCCGCGCTCCTGCCCGGCCCGCAGCGCTCCCCGCCGCGCTCGCCCACCCGTGCCCCGGCCCCGCCGCGTTCCTGCCCGGCCCGTGCCCCGGCCCCGCCGCGCTCCTGCCCGGCCCGCAGCGTTCCCCGCCGCGCTCCTGCCCGGCCCACGGCCCGGCCCCGCCGCGCTCCTGCCCGGCCCGGCGCCCCGGCCCCGCCGCGCTCCTGCCCGGCCCGCGGCCCGGCCCCGCCGCGCTCCTGCCCGGCCCGCAGCGCTCCCCGCCGCGTTCCTGCCCGGCCCGGCGCCCCGGCCCCGCCGCGCTCCTGCCCGGCGCCCCGGCCCCGCGGCGCTCCTGCCCGGCCCGTGCCCCGGCCCCGCCGCGCTCCTGCCCGGCGCCCCGGCCCCGCGGCGCTCCTGCCCGGCCCGGCGCCCCGGCCCCGCCGCGCTCGCCCACCCGTGCCCCGGATCTGCAGCGGAAGCGCTTCCCGGCGCCGTCACAGCCGGGCGGGGCCGGGGCGCTGGCGCCGGCTTGGGGCCGCCCCTGTGCCGCTGCTCTCCGAGAATATCTCGCTCGGGAGCCGCGGCTTTTCCCGGCTTGCTGAACCCAGTGCGGGCTTGCGGGCAGGTCAGCCAGCATGTGGGCTCTAAGTTTGAAAAGTTTGGTCAGGATCCCCAGCCATAGTCATACATTCCTACCACCCCTGTGTCAGATCATAGAATCATTGAACAGTTTGTGTTGGAAGTGACATTCAAGATAATTTAATTCCATGCCCCTAGTGGAATTCTAGTGGCGCCTTCCACTAGAGCGGGTTGCTCAGAGCTCCATCCATCCTGGCCTTGAGCACTGGCCCGAACGGGGCAGCCCCAACTTCTGCGGACAGCCTGTTCAGTGTACCACCTCCCTCACAGTTAAAGATTTCTTCCTAACGCCTAAACCTACTATTTTTCACTCGGAAGCCATTCACTCTTTCTTATCACTACAGTTCAGGATGAAGAGTCCCTCTCCACCTTCCTTGTAGGCCCCTTCACATACTGGAAGGTCTCCTCTCCTCCCCTCCAGGCTGAGCAGCCCCTACTCTCTCAGCCCGTCTTTGTAGGAGAGATGTTCTAGTCCCAGTCACACCGATAAATGGCTGAGTATCTGTTTTGTGGGTTAAGTATGTATTGTCGGCATAAACTTTAAAACCTGTGCTAATTTTGTAGCTCTATGGGTGTACTGCTATTCCTTCCTGCATATATGTATTATTGCTAATACAGAAAATCCTTAATGTTTGGCCTTCCTGAGTCACAATATATAAAAAATATGGATATAAAAATATTTTTTAAAAAATCATGGAATAGAAAAGCCCTGAATGCTTGTATCACTCTAGTACAATTGAGGCATTTTTGAAGTACAGACAAGGTCTCCTATGTGAGGGAGAGGGAACATCCTCAAAAAGAAGCCAGGCAGGTTCTGTGAGGCCTGACTGGAATAAACTGTTTCTAAAATAGTTAATGCTAACTGTCTGCCTAACAAAAAATTCTTAATATGCAAAAATCAGTAAGTGCCAAAGTTTCTCTATGTTTTCCAATTGACATCATATCTAGGACTCTGTATTTGAGTTATTGTGGCAGTAAGTATTTAAATATGCAGAAGAGAACATCTATATACCTGCAAATTCTAATGAATTCTTAGTACAGTAAAGATAGTTGTGCTGTTTTAAAACAGCTCTTACAAATGATCTTTTGTGTGAAATGCCTTGCATTTGTAATGCTGTAAAAATAAATCAGAAGTTTGATGTGTCGTATACAGCCTTTGTTAAAGAAAGAAGAAAGCAGTCAATGAACATTCAGGAACAGAACCATATAAACTTGCTGTCAGAGGCATTTTGCTCCATAAAACATTTTTTACCTCAGAAACAGACTACTGAGGGGAAAGACCACTCCCTTTCCTAAACTGGAGATTTTTCCTGCCTGTCTAAGTTCTCCCTAGCACTCTGCCCGCTCTGCACTCTCAAGGTGCAATACAAATAACTATTTTTTAGCAAAGATCTTAGCATAAAGGATACAAAAGTGGTTTCTTAAGCAGAGAGGAAATATGGTTTATAGAAATAAGAGGAGGATATTTTCAGAAAGCAAAAGAGCATTCCATGGTGTCTAGCTAGACAATGCTTGGGAAGAGCAGCCTCTGGAGGGCTTCAAAGGACTTGTTTGAAGGTTTGCTTCTCATTTCACTGTACACTAAGAAAATGATACAAGAACTGTTCAAGTGTTGAGCACAAAGGGTATTGTTTTCATCTTCTGATTGCATGCCCAAGAGCTCTGTTCACAGTGCTTAACTTGCTGCCTCAAATCCAATAGCATAAGAGTAATGATGGATTCAGACCACCTACTGCTCAGGGCTGCCAGACAGACTCTGTATAGAGTCGTGTCCTGCAGTACAGGGCTGCCATGTACAGTAGGCAGTTGAAATACAGAGAGAAGTCTTCACATGGAGAGTGCTGGAGAATGTTTCTGGTAGGCCTAATATTCTTTATTACTATTCTCTGGAACCATCTGGGTCTGGGATTTTGTTCTCAGACAAAGGAATCTTCTTTTAGATAAGAATGTGTTTCTGGTCAAAAGAGATAAAGATGAATTTGGTTTTAAAAGCAATCTATTAAGCAGCCACTCTCTATGTTTAGTTTGGGCCAAGTGCTTTCATATGGAAGGTGTCCAAATCAGATATCGTCTTTTATATACATTTCAATTTCTGTGGCATCAGTTCAAACCAGTATCATAAAATCCTGCTGCCTTTGTTGTTGGGTTGTAGAGAAGCTACCAAAAAACTAACAAGGAGCCTATGTCTGCATGTAATACTCTAGTCCAATCAACTTTAACCCAAATTTGAAATTAGGACTCTTTAAAGAGTAACTACTTCAGTGATTATAATTTTCACCATAATAATGGCTTCTGAATTTTTTTATATTTTGCAATATACCGTGAGCAACTCCAAAGATGGTTTTGCTGTGCTCTATAAGGAGAGTAAAAATCCTCAGAAGTGGGGGAAGAGGATAACTGTTGCTTTTGTTCAAATAATTTTCTCTAAATCTGTTGATATGTTTGCAAGGCAATGTGAATCATTCTGTTTAAAAATAAACAGAACTAGTGAAATTCCTGGATTATCATCTGTTTTCCTCTAAGAAAGAAGAGTGTACTCCCTCACAAGTCTCCTCACACTATTCCTTAGGCAGTAGTGCTTTGTTACTGCTCTGAGGGTGACAGATGGGCTTAGGGGAAATGTGTTAATCACGGAAGGACTTTCATTCTCCACCCTGTCCCATTCAGTGTTTATGTGTTCATTCAAGGAGAAATAATGGGGCTTTGTAGAACCTTTGCCAACAGTAAACAGACATGGCACAGTTTTACTGTTACCAAGCTGTGGTAGATAACAGTATGGCACATAACTTTTTTTAGGATGTGGCCAACACTTAAAGTAGGTGGAGTTCAATTCAGCAGATTATATTTATAGACCAGAGGAAACAGTTAATGGCTGTGAGTAAGTGAGGAGGACTGGGTGCTTGTGGAGTTTTTTTGTGTGAAAGGGAGGTTTTTGCAGTGGTGTTTTCCACATCCAGGTAGGTATTCTCATGAGCTATGAAAGCATCCATTTAGAGGGAAGCAGGGTCATCTGTGATAGTGCTATATAAAATGGCATAAATTAGACAGGATCAGAGCCCAAAACATCAGAGCAGAGAGTGGTACTTCATGTCCGTGCTCAGCAGGGGGTGAACACAGCTGTTTCCTGGACCAAGGAGAAGATGGAGTTGGGCAATGAAGATCTCTCTGCCTTTACAGGATTCTCTTTCACAGCCCTTTGGTGCTGTAGGTGATAGAAGGACAGCAAGGAGAGCAAGATGGAAGGGGCTCAGCCTCGTTGCTTGTCTCTTGCTTCTGTCATCTGTGTATCCATAAGCAAACGTGTCTATACATTGTATGGGTTAATGGCAGTCTGCTGGGGCACAAAGAAGCAGTGGCATTGTGACTGGGTTTCATACAGGTAGTAACCAACTTGGGTGGTTTGCCACAGCCCAGCCTCTGAATGTTCACAGAGTGGTCAGAAAAAATGACCAGGAAACCACCAATTTCAAAATGGCTTTATGTGGTGAGGTGGCTGCCAGATGCCCAGTGCACTACTCCATCATCACACTCCCTCACTCTCCCCCTCTCCCTCCTCAGCAGTACAGGGGGAGAAAATAGGATGAAAACATCATGGGTTGAGATCTGCACATGGAAGCACAGTCCTCTCACCGACTGATCCAAACGGCACTGCAACAGCTTAGACACTGTCGGGACTTGCATTGACTCTGTAAGCCAGGGTCAGTGTGTGGGTTACTATAATTACTATATGGATTTACTATTTCCCATAGGATAAAAACAAGCATTAACAGAATATGGGGAAGTCAGGTGCAGTGTGATGATCCAGCCTACCTGTGGGCTGTTCAAAACATGATGTGGTTTTTGGTTCTCACTATGCAGTGGGTCCTACACACCATTTCTTGATCTTGATAGGCATGTTGTATCATCAGTTCTCTACCTCTCTGAAGTGTCCTTCTTGACATTCAGCTCAGGAATGTTGCCCTTGGCCCATTTCATATTCCTTTAAACACTAAAACCTAGTTTTGTAGTCAGTTATTTTGGGCATGCAGATTGTTACCCTTCCCCATGTTCTATGTGATGGGCTGTTATTCCCGGCAGCTGGTACTCTCCCCGTAACTGTGACAGAAGAAAAAGGAGTAGCAGGACTTATTCCAGGGCATCACAATGCAGAAACACCATCCTGCTAATTTTTCTGCTTTTGCAGTTGTTCATTTGCTTGTCTCCAAAGAGCTCTCTGGAAGTCTCAGCATAATCTTGACATGGTGACTTCAGACCCAAACCCAGAAGCAGATGTATCATGTCTCCTTTGGTCTCTCACTACCCAGCACCTCTCCTGCAGCCTTCAATTGTGTTGGTACTCCAAATGCTGACACTGAAAATTATTTAAACAGAACAATATCAAGTTTCTCTCCTTGTCCCAAAGTAGCTGTGGGCAACCTGTGTCATCTTGTACTGGACTTTCAGACATTTCCCCCAGTCCTATTTTTCCTGAGAAAATGGTCCCAATATGGGACTAGCTCTTTGGAAGAAGAGGCATTCCAAACCAAAGTTTATATGAGCTCTATGTCTTCATCAGCTAAATGTGCAGTTGTGATGCCTGTGGAAAAATTTTCAGCATGCTTGTTTGATGACTTCTCTTGGGGTTTGCAGAAAAATGGCTTGGAAATGGAACATTTGCAAAGAAGTGGATGCTGGCAAAAGAAAGCGTTACAATGAGATGTAAAATATGTGCACTGTAATTTATACAGGCAACTAGCTTCTGGAAAACTTGACCTCTGGCCAGTAGAGGACAGAAACATATCTAAAGAGACCAATGAAGCAGTGACTGGTACCCAGTGGGATAGAGATGGAGAGAGTAATTATATTTTCACAGCTGTTACACCAGTGCTGGAAGTATATTGTTGAGAAATGACTTTGTGGTGGACTTCACAGTAGTTAATACAGGAAAAAAGCTAGTCTGCCCTGTGGTTTGAATGCTTATGTGCTATTAGCATTATAATCAGGAGTGCAAGGGTGGTTTTCTCCTTCGGGGTCGTGTCCAGTATGCAGTTTCCCGTTGTTGCTCCACAGTTGGAGGCATAGTTCTCACAAAGGTGTTGACAGATGATGTTCCTGTGACTCACTGCATAGTAGGATAGACAGAGAGGTCCTGTGCTTGTTTCCTTCCTAAAACATGTCCTAGTGTGTGAGGGGACCCTTGCTATACTCTGTGGTACATGGCTTTTTGTCTTAGACCCTGAAAGGTGCAGCAGCCCAGGGTTTCTCTCTTCATATGCCTTATTGATGTTTTATTTCTCTCTCAGACTGTAAACCCCTAGCAGTAGGTGAAAACTTTCTCTGTGACTTTACAGAAAGAAATAAAGTCACCTCACCATTTGGGGGAGCACTGAGCACCCATCAGCAGATTGCAAAGAACATTTGTATTCTTTAAGTATATTAAGGCTCATTTTTGTTTCTTGTATCTGTGGCCCAAGATGCTTTCTTTTACCTTAACCTCCTAAGTATGACCAAAATTGTGTTTTTTTCAGTGTCAATTAAGCTAGATTCTTTAGCCTCGTTTCTTATTCACAGGTTTCACAACCCTTTGTGCATTTTAATCAGATATTGCATGTAAACATGAATGGCATGTAAAATAGGTATTTACAAGATCAGCCATTCTGATGCTACAAATCTGGTCCTAGGAATTTTTGCATTCTGGTCAGTAGCTCCTCTATGTGTGTGACCATTCACATACTCATTCTGTGTCCTTCACTACCTCACTGGACATTCATGTATACAATCTATTCATCCCAAGATACATTTTGCTTTTCTTGTTTTGTTCTTAGTAGATTTATAATGATTTAAACAAACACACACATACGTTATGTGATTGTGTCAGATGCATTATGGCAGCAGCAGAAGACTAGGTAAGAATATAACCTCCTTCTGCTGTGTGAGTACAGAAGAAAACAGTCCTTGTCCTTGATGGTTTATGATTCAAAGATTGTATATTTCACAGCAAAGAAATAGATAGATTAAAAAGGCACCTAATAGTTCCTGGATAAGGAGGTTGGAGTGTTCTAATTTACCATGAAAGTCATCAACAGTATAGATGGCAGTGCAGAAAAAATTATAAGGGCATGAAAGATGTATAGTGCAGGTCATGTCCACAGAAGCCATCATCTCCTGATGCAAGTCAAATGCCACTTGTGTCTTCCCAGTGATATAAGACTATGTGAAATAGGGAATGGAATAATAGATAGGAAAAAAGCATAGCTGGAGGCAGATGTTTGAACACAAATCATCCTTCTAGGCTGATGCATTATTGTGGGGTTCCTGGATTGACTCACTGACATTATTTATGCTAAACTCCTGGCCACATTCCCTCTGTGCAATATTACAAGCAATATATTACAGAATGGAGGATGTCCTCTATTTTCCCAGAGTTTTCCATCCTGTTCCTATATAACCTTCCAGATGTATATCACAATTACTAGAAGCAGTATATCGCTCATTATAACCTGAATCTATATACAACATCTGGACATTTTTACTGACCACATTCCCATCTAGTGCAGGCTTAGATGATGGTAAAACTCATCATCTTGCTGGATCTGTACTAATTGAACATTAGCTTTTAGACTTTTTTCTTAAACATCGTGTATCCTAATTTTATTACGGCATGTTGGAAAGTTTTTGTAGCTTGTAGGGTATGGTATGTTGTGAAGCAGATGTTCAATAGACTCTGTATGACTGCAACTGTACTAATAAATTAAATCCTCATCAGGCTGTTCTCTGGGTGTAAGGCCAGTTGGTGTTGAATAATCTATATGAATAATATTTAACTCCATTAAACTTTGGAAAAGTGTAGCAACACACACACTGCCTACTGGAAAGGATTGCTGTCTCCTGGTACCTCCCAGATGGTTGGTGACAGAGTGCTGCTGACCAGGGTAGACAAGTTTTCTTTTTGCAATGCAGTCTTTTCAGTGTGCACGCCATAACAAATGCATTTTTAAATTTGCTTTAAAGACCAGCGACTTTGAAATGCAAAATGAGACAGAGGAAAAGCAAGCTACTAAAGAAGGAACTTCACAATCTTGTAATCCATGCAGTTTTTAAGAGGATAATGGAATTTGGTGAACTTGTTTATTTTTTAATTGTTACAGGGGCTTTTTTTAACATGAAATGTGACATGAGCAAGTACTTTCTCCATGAACTGTGTGAAGTGAGTGAGAAGTCTGGAGTTATTTCACTTTCACAGGTTTGTCTGTATCTGGAACAAGGCTTTTCCTGGAATGAAAATGATAATTAGTTATTTGAGATCTAAGTGTGTTCTGAGGTTACAACTCAAAAAGGCTTATTAGCAGAGTGAACATACTGTCAGATGCCATGTGACAGCATGAGGATCTCCAAACATGGAAATGCTTGGAGAATTTGGAGAATTCCTGCTTTGGATGGCTTACTTCCAGTCATCTGTAAGTAGAGACTTGGCCATAGCTAGTAGCAATGCTTTTACTGAAAATAATGTTAACAAGAGGAAGAAAGGCGTGTCAGCCCCACAGAGCTCACATATCAGTCCCTGCTGCTGTATCAGGCTGTTACAGATGAGAAGGACGGTGATGTTACTTGAAAGGAGCTGCCACAGACTTGCAGATGATGGTGCTTTGACAGGCACAGCAGAGGAGCTGCCTCAAACCTAAGAAAACTCTCATGGCTGCATCTGTCTTTACAGATATGTGGAAAGCAAGAGTGCAGGCAGACAAACTGTAAGGGTACAGAGGCAGAATAAATTAAAATTACATGGGTACCGCAATAAAGGATTCTGAGAAAATCCACCTGTTTTAAACCAATGCAATGAATTGTCAAAGAAAAGGAGAAACAGAAAAACACAACTCCCTTCTCCTGTAGTCTTACTACTGAATCCTTCAAATGGGTCTTCAGCTCCTCTGCAGAACTCCCTGAAATCTTGCTGCATTAGCAGGTGGCATGACATGGTTTTTATTTGCACTGGCAGTGCTGACAAATCACCTTGGCTGCATCACTGTATACTGTGACTGTTGCAGCAGGGTGCTACCCTCCCATGCCTCCTTCATCAAACTGAAAACAACATTATGGAGCTCTTCAGCTGCAGTTACCTGCTTCCTCTAATATGGGAAGGCTTGATCTGGATTTTAAAAGACTACATTGAACAACACCCATTAAAACAATTATAAAGGCCCTAAATGTAGGCCTTAAGAAAACAAACTATGCCAAAAGTCAATTAAAAGGTTTTCACCAGGTATTTTCGCCAGGTATTTTAGAGAGAACTGCACATGTGGTAATAGAAACAGAATTTGCTAAAAAGCTGTATTTTCATCATTCCCAGCTCTTTCCACATGATCCCTGGTTACTCCAGTAAAATGGTAAAAATTACTTTTGTGTGTTTTTCAATGATTTTTTTTTTTTTTTACTTCTGGAATGTGCAAGAGGGAGGTTTCTTTTTGAAAGTGCTCATCTTTTAATATATAATATGAGGAGTAGCTACAGATGTTTTCATTTAACTGATAGAAACTTTTAATTAAATGAACATTTTTGATGGAAAAATTCTAGGCAGCACTATCTGAATGACATATCACATGGCTCTGTGATAATAAAAAGAGAAAAACTTGAAGTGAAACAGACCAGAAAGTAGTAACCTGAAAAGGAGAACATGACTAATTAGTTTGACTGTTCAAGGAAAGAAACTACAACAAAGCAAGATAACCATACCCCCCAAGCTTACTATTTATTGTTCAACTAAAATTCTGAAAATTCTTCCATTTTAATGCTATAAGGGTATTAATGGGAAGAATATTGCAGCTTTGAAGGTAAAAAATTGGACTTTTAAACAATGTTATTTTAACCCATACTAGCTCTTTAGAAGATGTCCTTTTAGAAAGTACTAGCAAATATCATCCAAGTGTTATCAACAGAAGAAGGACTTAATATGCTCTCTTGGTGTGAGGCTGGTAACAATAACAACAAACAATGCATCACTTTAAAACATAAAATATTAATGTTATTGTAGACTTTGTATATTTCTTTTCTTGTTTTTAATTTCTAGAGGTATTATCCTTATCTCTCATTGTTTGAGCTGAGGATATTCAGACCCAAATGTCTTTATTTTTCATGTACAGGTGCCAAATTACTGTATGGAAAAAAGGGTTACATAATGCAGAAAGGATTTTTTTTTTAATTCAGGAAAATCTCTGAAATTCTTTTTTCAGCCCTTAGAGAATGAAAGTCTGGGTCTATAAAGAATGCTTACATATAAAACCTGTTGCTACTTCTACAGCTGAGATTAAGGAATTTTTTGTTTTATGTAGAAAGATTGTAATTTACCATCATATGTTCCACACACTATAGGACAGTCCTTCCCTTGGACCTGTAAATATATATCTTTTGAATATTATTTTTTCTTCTGTCAGCCTGTGCACATCTTCCCACTGAAGATGCAACACTGCCATCCTTTCTTCTTAATCTTAATATTTAATGATAAAAATGTATTTCAGGATGCTGCTTCCATTACTACCAGAAGTGACAGAGCAAACATGCATATTGAGGGTGTGGGAAGAGGTCCTTCAGCAGCTGATATCTGCTGAGTAATAGCTGCAGGCATGAGAATTAAAAGCTTATACTCAAGCATGAAAAGAAGAAAAGGTCAGTTCAGTATTTCATCATTTGTCATTTGAGTCAAACTAGTTTTTCAAATCCATATCCTCTGATAGCATGAAATGTGAAGTTTTCTGGGTGACTTATCTTTTGTCTGTGTGGCACTACATGACAGCAGTGGCAGCTTCTAGTGATTCATGTCTTCAGGGAAGTGGGTAACAGGAGGGGAAAAAAATGAATATTGGGTTGATGGCAATTGTCATGGTTCCACTGACGTCAAAGAGACAGCTATCAAGTGGCAGGAGTTGGGAAAATTTACATGAGTTGAGCATCTGTGCCATCCTGTATTTTATTAACTGGCAATCCTGACTGAAAACTAATGAGGGAGAAACTTAAAAAGATTTGATTCACACAGACACAAAATGTGAACTGCAGAATTTAAGCCTAAGCGTGAAAGATTTTGGAATATGGGATTGATGAACTTGGTCTAATTCCAGTAAATACAGCACCATTTCTAAGAGGCATATTGTAGCTGGGGTAATCATTTGAATCCGAGACTGTGAGGACATTTTTCCTCTATTATCCAGCTAACACAAAGTTAGTGGGAGAATAATTCTTTATAGGACACCTAACCACTGGTGGGATCCTAATAAAGAATGGCAGATAAAAGTCTTTCTCTGCTTTTACATTCTTTTATTTTTAAAATACTTTTGTTTATGGTTAAAATTGTTCAGAATTAATTAACCTTATCATTCAGCCTTCCATGTCCAATAGAGTTTGAAAGTTGTAATATTTCAACTAAATTAATTAACACCAACCCAAGTAACACATTTCAGATGTTAATCACATCAAATCCTCAGGCTAAATGGAAAAAAAAAAAAGACATTAGGGACAGAACTGCCACTACTGAATTAAAGGAAAAGGCTGCATTAAATCACTAATGGCCTAAACATCAGGTCTGAAATAACAGCACTTCTCAGACCCATAATCCCACAGGGACCAACAATCTTTCATCCTTACAGAGTAAATATAATAGGAGTCAGGAGTTTGCTATGCCTCAGTCTTTAGCCTTAGAATTTAAATATGAAGAGGTTGTGTTTCATATGAACAGATCTTATGGGAAGAGCATGTTTTAGTTCATCCAATTTGCCACTATTTTCACCATTTTTTTAGTCTGCATATCCCTAACTCTGGGCTTTTCAATGTTGCAGTAAATTTACAACAGGAAGAACATGGGAGCTCTAAGCACAAAGCAGGAATCCAGACTAAGGGCAGTGCTGGCAGCTATGGTACTGAAAACACTGAAATAATGCTGCATACAATCAGAAAACTAATGTGTTAAACCAGTTTAAGGAACATGGTTGATATTTTTTCACCAGGTATTTACAAAACTGTTTCTATTGATAATAGATAGATGATGCTGTTGCATCACTCCAGCTGCACATCTGCAGTGGTATTTTGTTTTCTGAAGGAACACCAGGCTTGGTTTCTGTCAACATTTGAACGTTTTTGCAGTCCCTTAATACAGACAGAAGTGGTAGAAACACATATGCAGTTCCCAAAACTGCAAGGCTGCATCTGAATCTCCCACTTGTCCCTTTCCCAATTGTTAGGGCCATATTAAGGTCAGCAGAAACCAGTGACAATCTTACTATTACATGTGGTCTGGCAGAACAGAAACAGGTTCTTACTGGGATGTCTTTAGCAGATCTGTCTCCTGACCTCAGCTTCCTGTCATGTCCAACAGGGGCACTTATTAATGTCTCTTGTCTTCTCTTTGTTTGTGTCCAGTCTCTCTGTAATCTACTTTAAAATGTTCAGTGACCATTTCCATGTTAACGTTTCATTAATCTACCTTTAATGAAACCCCATCTCAGCTGGTTTTGTTGGCTCTGATCCAGGCAAGTACTTAATATGTACTTAGCTTAGGGTTTATTGGCATTCCAAACTCAGACTAACATCACGCTTTGGAGAGCTGTAAAAATAATAACTGAATTTATTATTGAAATTGCCATACAAGGTTGATAAAAAAAAATTTATTAGTATTGACCTATTAAATAAGGTATGTTATAAATTTGTTCAGGACAGAAGTGATTTCTGAAAAAACTGAAGAAACAGACAACATAAATACATTTAAAATGAGTTCTATGTGTTTAAATGCCATATTTCAATAATATTACAATACAAAATTCTACATTTAGGAGATTATGTTTATAAAAGCATATGAACCATATAAGCTAATATTTCATATTCTTGTATAGCATGTTAAATGTGTATATGTGTGTATCTATATCTGTATTTAACTGTATCCTTATGAAATGTATACATCTGCCCAGTTATCTCTGTGTTGGAAACCATTGTATTAAAAATGTAGATGAAATAAATAATGCTTTCTGACACCTCATGTATTTCAATTGCTTGACTGAAATTCTGAGAATTGTCCATCTGTCTTCACACTAGGAGAATGATAGCAGCTCTTGTCTTGTCTGGTGGTTATTAAATGTCAGAAGGATAATTGGTCTGTAGGAATTGTGCTGCTTCTGTAAGGCCTGTGCCATGATATGTACACCACGAGAAGATGCTAGTGCATACTTGTTGTGTTTATGGGGAGAACACTTTCAGAATGAATTTAAATATTCCTTAGCTAAAGGAGAAGGGAACAGTAGAAAATAGCTTCAGATGAAATGTTCCTTAGGCACAGACAGAATCCTTATTTGACCATATAAGGCTAGACCTAAATTTGAGCACAACCATCATATGAGCCAGGAACAGATTGTCTTCCTGGCAAAAATTGAGTACATTGCTTCAGCAGCCTCTCCTTATTATGTTGTTCCTGATGCCATAAACTTTGTTACAGTGATAATTGCTTTTTTCTGGATTCCTGAATCTTCTCAACACTGGACCAAGAATGGAGATCAGCTCAGGCCAAATTGCCCGAGGCTCCTGCTCCTTGTGACATTAATAGGTCACAAGATCTGAACTAGACTACCCTACCTTCTTACCCTTTGATTAAAAGGGTGAATCAGGAGCTAGTGGGAAAGTCTAAGCTATGGTGGATAAATCCAAAGCATTTTGGATCTGTTTGTAGGAACTAACTCTTGAAGAACTCAATAATATGTTAGTTGGGCATTTCTGAATTTTGGATATTTATAATCAGATACCTGGTGTGGATATGAATTTAATTTTTAACCTCAATTTTCATAATCACTGGAATTAAAAAGCTCAATTGCAAGTGTCTCTGAACACTCAGAGCTGTGTGGATTTATTTGGCTCAAGATCTTTATGTCAAGATGAGGAAATATGAGGTTAGAAGGTGAAAGTGGTGAGGGTGACATCTGAGCATAGCAGGCCAAACAACTCTGTATTTGGAATGCTGAATCTATACTGTGATACTAACAAGTGTAGCAAATATGAAAGAGTTGCAGAACAGAACCTGAACGCAGACAAATTGAAAGGACATTGACAATCATTCTCAAAGAACCTTCCTACTGGCTGATAGAAGAAAGCTGGATGGATGTAGCCAGCTACTGGCAGAGCTTTCCACCTGCTCTTGGAGGGCAAATGCGTCCTCCCCTGCTTGGCCTGATGTCTAACAGCACCTAGAGTGGTGCTGCAAACTTTCCTTCAGTGGAACCATGCATAGGCCCTCTTTTATCTAACTGGGCACTCTTTGAACACAGAATAGGAGAGTTACAACACTATATAGCATCCTGAAGAGGGATGGCTGGTAACAGGTGGAAGAAGGTCATGATTTTTATTACCATAAGGATAGCATTTCTTTGTAAATATTGGCCATCTGAAGGCTGTGGTGTGGAGGCTGACCCTGTTGTCCACACTGTCCCACTTTTCAAAGGAGAGTAAAAGGTACCTTATAGCAAATGAAGTCCCTAGGACTCCTGGTCATTCATCTGTCTTGGCTGTAGAGAGCTTAGACTGAACAGCTGAGTCAGGGAACACAAGGTCCATTCCCAGTGCCAGAGGCAAATCTCCTGGAGACGGCTCTGTCATAGTTAAAAATTGGAAGCAGGTATCCAGAATCCTGTGTCTTGTGTGCAATGCTGTTCTTCATGTTTAAAAATGAATGTTTGATGACAAAGAAAGATCAAAGTGGAAGATTTCTGCTAAGGAAAAACTGGGGTCATCAGTTAAGTCTGGAGCTTAATCTTGAGAAATCATATCCATTTCAGAGTTTGAAATTAATATGAAGGCTGTATGGAAAGTGAAGAAGTGAAAATGTGACTGTGAGGCAGAGAAAGTGTGATTACTTAGCAGACAAGCAGGTTTTAATTTCAGTAGAGAGCTGAATATGACAAAACAGACAGTCCACCTCATGTTCCAAAGATGTCCTACTGTGCCATATGAAAATGACAGATAAGGGAAGCGTCATTTGGAAAAATATAAATTGACAAGTGGTTGCTTTGTGGGTCTGACTGCTGAAGCCACCCAGAAGCTGAGACTTCATCCAAAAAGGATTAGTAATTTAAACATAGGACTTGGTGTCCTTCAAATAATTGCAAAGGGGAAAGGGTGTCATACCAAAGGAAAAATGGCACTTTGCTACTAAGTCTCTGTTCTCAGAATGAACTGTAGGCAGGACAAAGGAGAGTGAAGATGTCAAAAAATAAAAATGGCAATAAAAGAGTAACAAAAGGAAAATATTTGTAAAAGCATTTTAAGTTCACCTGTGATAAAATAGAACCTATTTACAGAAATGTCTACAGCAGCCTTCTTTCATCTGAAAAACCACAAAACCCTGCATGAGCTGAGGTTAATGGCATTTATAGCAGAGTAAGATTTGATTTTTATACAGGAGCAGTTTCTTTGATATAACTGTATTTGTTTTCTGGTACTGTCTGCCTTGCCATGTCCTTACATTCAATTTCATTTTCTGTGGAACAGAAAACTTGGGTTTTTTTCACATGAGGATTTCCTTTGTGTCAGCGTGATCACCAGTACCTTGTCCAGCCTTTGTTTCACTTCCCCTGTCTTGTATCATAAAATGCTTTGTCTTAAGAATGTCTTAAGAGGCCTAAAGGTATGATTTGATTCACTGATAATACACGAAGCCTCAAATCTCTTTCAGGAGGTGCCAAATGCTCCCTCTATGTGTACTAACTTTTTGTATACCAGTGGTTGGAAATCCTCAAATCCAGTAATCTGAAAAGCCAGCTCTGAGAGTCTGATGAGTTTTGAAGTCTGAAACAGGATCCCTGAGTGTAGTTCATATGGTGCTAAACAAAGGACACAGTTTGTGTTTTTTAACATGTTTTCATTATTTAACTGATACACCTGGCCAAAGACTGCACACCCCTTGCATGTCCTGCCCTTTCCCTCTCCTGGCAATGCACTTTCAGTCCTGTTCATGTCAGGGATTCAGTTTCCATTCCCATGCTCCCTGTATTGACAGATCATTTCAGATGAAAGAGACAAAGAAAAGGCAACAGGAATTCAGACAAGCAACTTGGAACAGCAGGAGATACATGTTGCCAAATGCCCAATCTATCACTATCAGCATCACTGAACCCAACATCTTTCTGCACTTTTGAATCATCATGGACTTTATAAACCATCCCCCTACCTGTTTGTAAATGTCTTTGTTGTTCTGTATAATTTTTCTTTATAGTGGGTATTATTTTCTTGGGTTTTACTTTGCTTCCACATATATTTTTGTGCAAGTCAGTAAAGATATTTTTTTCACCTGCAGCTAAGCTGCTGACTGAAACAGGTTGGCATATGCACATTAGGCCAGGAATCTGCAAGCTTCCCTGGCTGCTAATTAAGTGTCAGATTGATGTTAATGTTAAGATTGTCTAACTTTTAAGAACCTATATTTAGGGTCAGCCTTGTTAGCCTTATTATTTATACAGTACTAAAGGTATAAATAGCACTTAAGTGACAAATTAGATTAGAGCCCTCCATTGAACACTTATGGTGGCTAGTTTGGTTTACTATGATAAAAAATGAGTGGATACATGCAGGTGTAGGGGCAAATAACACGGAAGAAGAACTGAATCACCTAAGGTTTCATGGAAGCAGCAAAGATACAATGCTATTTATTGGCTTTAAGGATGTCCTGTATGGTGACTGGGGGTACTCTTTGGGCTGCAGCCCCAGAGAGATGGATTTAACAGCTGAGTCCTCAACAGATCTTCTGCTCAATCCTTAGCAGTGCATAGTGTGCTCTTGTGTTGCAAAACTATGTGCTTTACTTTTACTTTTGGCATCTCTTGACTTCAATAGACCCGAGGCAGCTTATATCAGCTGGGGATCTGTGCCAAAAATTAGAAACCCACAAGCTACCTACCTTAGCTGAGTTCTGAAGAGACATCTGCAAATATTTGTCCTGTTTTATCTGATGTCACTAGGGTGTATTTGTAGCTTATTTGGCAGAAGAAGGTGAAATATACCTTGCATACCATTTCCTAGGCAGGTACATCAGAGACTAAATCACTGTTAACATACTTTGGTTTTTTTCAGTCTTAATGTGCATTTTCTGCTGCTAGTGTACAAGACATAAAAACTATTTAAATCTTTACTTTTCTCTTTACTTGTTGATGAAGCAACGAGCCAGTTCTAACGCTGATCTCTGAGGTATGCAGACATTCTTTTCAGCAGACAAAGGATTTGTTTATGACAACTTGCTATTCTTATCTCATTGTTCCACTTTCTGCCTTATCTGTTGATGCTTCTTTCTTCACATTAGACATTTGTTGCTGGTGGGCTGTGTTATCAAGTGCACTAGGACATCTTAGCTAAGGGCTGCATCTCTCATGAGCAGCATGTCAGAGGGATCTTCAAAGAAGTCTTAACAAAGGATGCATTTGAAGCAAGAGAAGTCTGGCTATTTTAACTATTCTTCCTTTTGATCTCCAAAAGTAGATTGTGAATATGACTGCTCTGTATTTTCCTGTTGGCTCCCTTGACTCTTTTTCTAAAAGGTTATGTTAGTTACTTTCTACTCCAAAGGGACTCTTTCTTGTTCTAAATGCATTTCTGAAAATGTCAGCCAAAACTCCTCCACTTTCTATTCTTGTTTGTTTTTAATATTCTCAGTTTCCTATAGCCTGAATCTCAGAGCACCATCAATTTTCAAATCTTTCAAACTTTTCAGAGAAGTTTGGTGCTACTGAATGTCTTGTTTGTCCTTACCATTTTACTGACTGACAACAAAAGTGATTCACCTTTTGCATCTTAGAATGTGGCTTATCATTTTATTATTACTGTTACTCCTCCTCCTCCTCTGCAGATTCTCCTGCCCTTGTGCAACAAACAGGTTTGAAAATCTGTTTGTCAGGCCTTAGTTTTCTTACTGATTATTTTCTTAGATATACAAACACCATTCTCTTAGTCTATGGAAGGCTGTCAAATGTTCATAAAATGTTCACACACACACACAAACACACACACAGAAAAAAGTTTGTTGAATTAATTTAATCCATGACTTTTGTCCTTTATCCTTGGTAACTGTATTTCAAGCAGGAAAGATGATGTAAGGTGTTGGATTGTGACATGTTGCACATTTTATTCAGTTGTGGTTTCAATGCAGCTGTGCTTGTTCAGTTTTATCAAAGTTCCTTCTTCATTGGTATGGGTGCAATGGTCAGAGAAAACTCAGGCTGGGATCCCCAGAATGTTCCTGGTTAAGATCAATGCTGTGAGCTGCTCAGTGAGGTGATGCACACATAGCCACCACTGAAGTGGTAATACACAGTGTTGGATAATTACTAACATAATGCAATTTAATTAATTTTTGATTTTCATCCAAAATCAAATTCCCTTTAGGCACACACCAGATTTCCCAATTCTCCTGTATTATCCAGCAAGTGCACTCAAGTTTGTGAGCAAAGCAATCCCATTGGTTAATTTTGCCTTTGCCCGAGCCGAGATTAATCCAGACTGTTTTTCCCAGTCTGTTTTTAATGTGCACCAAGGAAATTTATCTTCTTGCACAGCACATAAAAATTTATACACTTATTATAGTTTTATCTGTGTGATCACTGGCATGGCTAGTGTTAAGAAAGGTGAGGAAATGAGATGGTTTTCTTAAAAGATACTAGAATGTGCGTGAAGGAGGATATGACAATGTGGGGACTTTGGAATTAAGACTAAAATGGCTGTAGGCATATTAGCAAAGTGCTTGCTTCTGTGAAATCTAAGCACTAATGTGAATTTCTTGTCAAGTTGTTTTATTAACTAGTTTCAAGATGGCTGGTTACTATATCTGTTGAGAAAATCTCTTGATGGCTGCAATCTGCCACTTGACTGTAGTCAAGTGCTTCCCTGGGACTGCTTGATTCCATTTCTTCCTGCTTCAGACATCAAAGACAACATATCAGCAAACTACATGGGTGACATGGATAATCCATCCAGAAGGGAACTCAGAGATGGGAGGAATTTTAATGAAAGATTTCTTGTTTATAATACAAGTAAATGCTTTTCATTTTCTATTTTATTGTAGCTTTCCAGTCAACCTGGAGCTGATTCCTAGCCTAGTAAGGCATAGTAGTGATCAGTTTACTCAGGTGAAATTGGAAGAACACTCAAGAAAACCAGTGTGTAGAACTGAAACACAGTATGGGGTTTAGCATCTGTAATAGGAGGAAGTTTTACTTTGTGTTTCTATGCATGCATATGCTTGTAGGGGGAAAAAAAAATCATGAAGAGGAACAGTGATACTTCCACTTTGTCATGGGGAGTTTGACATATACCCAAAATGACAGCAGAAATGAAAGGTGGCACAATCCAGGCATGATTTCTAGTACTCATTGTAGCTCCAAATATTGTAAGCAGAGGACACAGAGTCTGTAGTGACTATTTTACTCCAGGTAGTCTAGGGCTTACAATTTGTAAGTCAGAGTCTCTACTCGTGTCATATACTTTGCTGTGGATTAGTTAGTATCTTTAATGCATTTGGAAGTACCAGAATTCCCAATGCCTTAAACTAGACACCATTTGGCTCTTTACAGCTTCATTTATATCATTTTGTCTCCCTCCTATTCTGTCATTTTTAAAGAGAAGACAGTCACAAACAGAAATACTCAACATAAGGTTCATTCTTGGGGTACCATGGAGCAGCTCTCATGGAAGAAGGGGAATCACAGGGCTGGGAGCTTCTCTTTGAGGAAAGAGACTCCTTCTAGAAAGTCACTGTGCTAAAAGAGAAAACTCTCCACTAAAAGCAAATTCAGACTCTCTCTCATTTAATGAAAGTCATTAACAATGTGAAAAAGCTAGGAAGGATCTCAATTTGGAAGGCTCTAACAAGTTTTAAGAAGATGTACACCTCCTCCCTACCCTTTTAAATGATGCCAGAATCTATCGGTTGATCTTGAATTTCTATCCAATCCAGAAACATCACATTCATGTAGCGAAATGAAGATACTTTTACCTCCTTAATCTCAGAAAATTATCTTAGTGTTCCAGTTTTGTCAATATATAAAAAATATCCCCATGTGTGGCATATAGGAATGTTAGAATATATTGTTCATAAAATATGATTATTTTTATTTACAGCAAAGTCTTTTTGCAAGCTTGAAAGGCTTGAAGAAACTAGCAGGCAAGCATTTATTTTCAAAGATGATCTTAAAAAGGAACAACTCCAAAGAGAAGGGTAGAAACTCTTTATAAGAGGAAGGAGATGCTTCTTTACCCTGATCTCCCTTTTGAATGTCAAATCTAAGGGTGAGAATGGGATGCAATCAAAAGGGGTGATTACCATTAGTTTTGATATCCCAGAATTTGCTTTCAATCAGTGCCTTTGGATCTGACGAGAGTTTGTGAAAATTTTATCAGACTTTATGTAACCTATACTATTGGACAAAATGCTGTTTGAGCACCAGAGTATAATTTTTATCTCTCCTAATTATAGAAAATAGTTCTAGAAGGGACCCTGACAAGTCCTCCAGCCCTTCCTTCACTGCTCTTCATCCTAAACCAGTCTCACTTTTTCCTGAAAACCAGTGTCACGAGGTCTCCAGAGTCACCTTGTGCAATAATTTCCAGTGCCTTAATCTCTTTCTAACAGCATTTTCTTTATTGTCTAACCTAAATATCCCTTTATGTTACTTTTTGTCCACAGTGAATGCAAAGGGCCGTGTATCGCTGCAGTGCCTTGTAAGAATGTCTCATGTACATGAAAACTGTTAGTGTGTCTATTTTCTCTCTTTAGGGATGAACCTCTAACAGTAGCACAAAGAGAAATAATGACAACAAAAATAACCACGAGATGCAATCTGCTGGTACGTCCTTGCAAGTGTGTATCTCATGCTCTCACCCTAGATGAGCGCAGAGCATCCATCCGAATCCGGGCAGCGCCGCTCCCGGGCCGCTGGTGCCACCTGCTGCCAGCGCCGCCCGCGCCGGGAGACCGAGGGGACGGCGGGGGACACGTCCCCGGGCAGCCTAGGAGCAGCCTAATGAAAATATATTCACTAAAACAGCAGCTAGGAAACATCCCATTGCTGCCCAGAAGTCCAAGCCGTCGGTGTTTAATTTCTTCTTTTCGGTAGCAGCAGCTGCTTCTTCCAGACGAGAGCTATGAAACGCTTTTAAGAGTTAAACATTTTCCTAGCTAAGTCAGTATGAGACACAGGAATACAAGCCTCAAAACATGGAAAATCTCCAGGTATAATCTCTGCTTCCCACTGTCCAATGTCAAGAGCTTATCTTAAACAAAGTTGACTTGACACCAATTTTCAAACAGATGAGGAAAATAAGAATAGTTCTGAATGTTGTGATCTTCCTCAAGTACAGCACAAAACTTCTGAGAGGTTTGATTTGGCCTGGAGAATTACAGAACATCCATATTTTCCAGCTTGCACTGGTTGGGTCATGGTGTTAACCAGGCTTAACACCCGGTATTCAGGTTCTGGTGCAGTCTCTAAAAGAGAATAAATTACTGTTGCTATTGATGACTCCCCAACAGGTAATATTAAACAAAACTGGATGTGGCAAATAATTTATATTAGAAAGTGCTAATTTTAGGAAATAAAAATGCTAATTAGATGTATTTGTTGCTAGATTTTTAAAATTAAAAAATATTGAAACATCATGTTCTGGCACAGCAAGAATATTTTACATTAAGCTCACAAAAATGTGTATTTTCTATATGGCTACATATTAGAAAAGGTTAAGAAAAAGGAGTGAAAAGTTCTAAAATATTGAATTAATTGACTGAAAAATCTTCTTAGTAATTTTCTTCATACATTTCTAAAATTTGCATGGCACAATGAAGTCAAGAAATGTGCTCTAAATTTTTTAACATCTTTATCTATGGGAAATCCATATTCTTTATGGCAGAAAACTGAGGAAGTGGGAATGGGAGTTGTTGCAATTACATGGAACTGGAAGCTGAATGGCATAAAGAAATAAGACAGAAGGGGACATCACAAGAAATTAAAAGATGGGTCAGAGAAATACAAAGATAGAACTAGCAAAGGAGTGAAGAAGGAACAAGATCATCTCTGAAAGTCCATGTAGATTACTATTGTACAATGTAGTAACTCAAATATGTTCCTTCATTACAGTATATGAATTTTACATTACATTTACCCAAGTAGTGATCTTTTTATTTTATTATTTAACAGACTCATCCTGCACAGCAGCAATCTGCTATGTACATGCATTTTTACTAGATGCATCGAGCAGCAGCCTGGGGGCAGAGGCCTTAAAGGTTCCATATCCAGCTATTCCTGTATGTGCACATATGCCATAGAAACTGCACAGTGCCCCTTGTCTTGGTCACTCTCTGACTATCTAGAACATCCCTGACACAGTGAGGTTATCATACAAAAGTCTAGAGAACAACAGACTTCAGTCACAAGCAAGAAAATACCAAATTAGCTACAACAGAAAAATTACCTGGAACATCAGCTTAAACTTGATGTACCAAATCATTGTTGCTGCTGTGCTTGCCATTTACTTTAGCAGCTATGAAGAATGAGCAACATGAGCTGGATTTGGCTTCACAGAAGAAACTGGTGTTGTGCATTCTGCTGTCAGCAATTAAAGAAGATTCATTAGTAGATGCTGACATGGAAAGTGATTTTTGTTATGAAGCATACAGAAATGCAGCTGTATGAAGGGGGTTTCATAAAGATAAATTGAAGTAGTGGATGTTGAATGGGCTTTGGGTAAAATAGATTTTTGTAATTTATTGAAATAACTTGTGACTTTTTATAAGTATCAGAAAGCAAATTGTCTGAAGATAAAGTTATGTAGTAACCCATGAGTTTGAGACATGACATATTTGACAATTGATGATCCATTGCTGTCATCTGGATCAGTACCCATTATGCACATTGTCTGACTTGGGGCAGGTGCCATAAGTAGCAAGTTGGACTCTCTATCTCTTCCACCCATTATTCTTTCAGATTCATAGAATATCTCAAATTGGAAGGGCCCCTAAGTACCAAGTCCAACACCCTATTTTTCATAGTACTTCCTAAAACAAAACCATATGACTGAAAGCATTGTCCAGACATCCCCTGAACTCTGACAGACTTAATGCAGCAACCATTCTCCTGAGGAGTCTGTACCAGTGACTGACCACCCTCCCAGTGAACTTTCTCCTAATGCCCAGTCTGGACTTTGTCTGATGCAACTTCATTCCGTTTCCTTGGGTCCTTTGAATGGTCACCAGAAAGAAGAGATCAATGTCTGCCCCTCTGCCGCCTTTTCCGAAGTTGTATACTTCGATTAAATCACCCCTCATCCTTCTTTTTCTGAGTTAAATAGAACAAATGCCCCCTCAGCCCCTCCTAATAAGTGTTCCTCCTCATAAATTCTCCCCTAATATCTTTATAGACTTCTTTTATTGTACTCGAGGTGAGGCCACACCAGCATGGAGCAGAGTGGACAATCACCTCCTGCTACCATCTGGCCATGCAGTACTTGATGCACCTCAGGACAGCCTTGGCCCTTTTGGCTGCAAGGACACTTCGTTCATTCATATTCAACTTGCCATGGACTGAAATGCCCAGATTTCTCAATCTCCAATTTCTCTGTAGGTATAGGATTGCTCCATCCCAGGTGGAGAATCTGGCAGTTGCTCTTGTGAAATTTCACATGACTGGTGACTGCCCAGCTCTCTAGTCTATGCAGATCTCTCTGCGGGAACTCTCTCCCCTTCAGGGAATCCACAGTTCCTCCTGCTTTAGCATTGTCAACAAATATAATTATGTACATGAGATTCCTCTGTCCAGATCATTTATAAAAACATTATAGAAGGAACAAGCCCTTAAGAGAACTGGCCTTGAAATGGAGTCCTGTGGAACCCCACTGGTGACTGGCTGCTATTATGATATAACTCTATGTACTACAATCCTTTGATCCTGACCCATCATGCAAGTGATCACCAGCTTGTGATGGACTTGTCTATCTGTGTGATGGCCAGTTTATCCAGAAGAATGCTGTGAAGACACAGTACCAAAATTTGTGCCAACATCAAAAAAATCACATTTGCTGGCTTTCCTTGGTCAACCAGGAAGGTGGCCTTGTTATGAAAGAAAATTAGGTTTGTCAACAGGACTTTCCCCTGGCTGTTCACTCCCTTGCTGGCTGTGACAACTGATTCCATTTTCTCTCAAGTGATTTTCAGTACCTCCTAGAAAAATCTCCATAATTATACCAGGCACTGAAGCAAGACTGACAAGCCTGCAGTTTCCAGGGTCTTCCTTCTTACTCATCTTAAAAATTGGGACAATTTCCAACTTTCAGTCAACTGAGGCATCTACAGGCTTCCAGGCCAGTTGAAAAATAATGAAGACAGATCCCGTGATGACAGTAGACAGCTTTATCTGTGCCTTGGCTTGAATCCAATTGAGGCCCCTATGGACATCCAGATAGAGTAGCAAGTTTTGGACAAGGTAAGTCGAGTGTCTGATCTGCCCAGTTATGTTCTTCCAACACTGGACTCTGAGGATCCCAGAGTCCAACATCAATGTTGAAGGCAGATGCATAGAAGGCATTTATATCACGTGGTAAGTTCAAACACTCAAGTTACTTCCTGAAGTCTGCTTCACCTTACCTACATTACCTATGTAAAAGATAGGTACCTACCCTATGCTATTAATCCAGCTTCCCTCTGTAGTGAAAGAGGCACTTGAAGAGACAAATCATCTGTGGTGGGCTTTTGCTGAATCCCTTGGAGAAAGCCCATCTCCAGTAGCTACATGACAGCACTGAAAACTAGTCCTCCAGTTGCCATTGGCACCTGCAGTTGGACAGTGAGAACTCTTGTACTTTTATGACATCATTTTGATTACAAAAACAATTAAAAAACAAATTATAAGTTTTATATGCAAATTGCTGGGACATCTCAAATAGGAACTCTCTTGGAGATATCCAACTCAGCTGCCCTTCAAATGGTAACTCCTTCAGACTCCGTCCCAGCAATCAGCCCTGGCTGAATTTCTTATCTCTAGAAATTCCCTGTCACTATTGATGCTGCCTCAGATCTGCTTCTTTCTCCAGCCTCAAAGGCTTTCAGCTTCCCCAGGTTAGCCTTCTTCTAAAGTGCCAAGCCTACATTGTACCTCCAGATTTCATCCCTCCTTTCCATTAAAGACCCTATTATAGCTGCTTATCTTTAGTTATCTCTCAAAAGTGTTTTCTTTGGTATTTCATTAGCAAAGTCTTGTCTCCTGCAAGCCACCTTGCTCAATGACTGTAGTACAAAGGGCACTCCCTGCTTAGTTGCCAACTGGCTTCTCTTCTCCTGTAGCCTCCAATCTCTGCTTCTCCATCAAAATGCCTGTGTCAAAACCAGAGATAGGATGAAAAAAGAAAGGTCCAATCACAGGATAGGAGATGTTTTCAGCTGAACTCTTCCTTACACACCATCACTCCATGTGCACCCATTCCTACCCAAGGGGATGAAGCACTTTTAGCCCCGTGTTTTGGCCTTCATCATTTCTTACTGCATTGGGCCATCTCTGGGAATGTTGCTAGCTATTCTAGTTAGGAAGATGAATATTAAAGTGCTTTACTTGTGTGAATGATTGCAGCAATCAGGTTTCTTTTGCTTCCTCCTTCTTTTGCCTTCTTCTTGCTGTTGGTATCCTGTTCAGGATCTGGCTTTGTGCCATTGGCAGCTGGCACCCCTTGACTCCCAGTAGCTGAGACGAAACCTGCAGGACTGGAATTAAGATGTGCTTTTAATTGGTCCCTGAAGCAGTATGCAGGAGTCCAGAATAGGATATTCCAGTAATCACACAGCTTAAATATTTGATTGACTTGGTTTTGTTTGTTTTAAATTATAAGCAGACAAGTCTCTAAAGTGAAGTTTGGCTCTGAGGGGTGACTCTGAGCTGTTATTCCATATGCCACATTTTTGTATCTCTTGGGTTTCCTTATTCAGTTTTCACCTCTTAGATGTGTTTTTTCACCTTCAGTGTTACATCTCAAATTGGAGTATTTGAAATCTGTGTCCTTTCTTCTTCCCCAGAAACAAAGTTTATGGAATTCAACAATTTATAACTTGGTTTCTGTTCATTGGACATGCAGGTATAGAGCAGATTCATCCCCGCTAGTTTTGTCCCATAGTGAAGGGTTAATAGTGGCTGTCAGCTAGAAAATCTTTTCCTTTCTTAGATATGCCCTTAAGTACACACCAAGGCTGATTTCTGAGCAAATGTGCTTGCCCAGGTTTTTAATTCCGTGCCTATTTTTTATGGGTCTTTTTTCTTGCACTCCTGGTTTTACTACATTAACTTTGAAAGTGATTTTCCTGATGTGAGAAGGGTTAACATGTGAATTTCTAATGACCTTCATTTTAAAGAAAAGATACCACTGGGTCTATGACATAAAGATGTCAAATAGGTGTTATATCTAGTCATAATAAGTAACTTTTTATTGTCTGCATTATTCAACAAGAACAGAAAATTACTTGCTGCTTAGTAATTAAACAAAATACTTGGATAAGCAAGCAGTCTTTAAAAAGCCCTGACAGATCCCATGTGAGTTCAAAAGAGTGAGAGTAAGTAGTTCTGGAAACATTTAAGATTAAATAATATGTTTCTGAAATGACAGATTATATTTATCCCACACACATAATATTTTGTGTTGTTTAAAACAAGTTATTATTTTAAAGATGGAAAAAATAAAATTATTCAATATTTTTCCATTTTATCTTTCCTGTTTTCTGCATGCCTTTCTGTTCTCTTGGAGCTTCTGATATTGCAGTTTGCAGAAGATTAACAGAAAAGAGCAACAAAATTGTACTAACAACAATCTAAGGACTTGGTGTCCCTAAAATATTATTAATGAATAAAAAATTGTCATAAAAAAGAAAAATATTTTTGAAATCTGAAAATTCTTTGCATTATTTTTGATAGAATAGAAAATTTAATTTCATATTTAAAGAAAGAGATAGGAATAAATTTGAGTCCTGAATTCCTTTTAGCCCATTTGATTCAGACACTGGAATGCAAATTTAAATATTCTAAATAAATAATCATATCAATCATAATAATACTAAATAAATAATCATATCTTATAATATTTTTATTGCAGTTTATAATTCAATGTTAATTGACTTTATATTTTCATGCAAATTTTGTCTCAAATAAAAGACATTATAGAAAATAGATATTTATCAAATGCAAATCGAGTTCTATGTGGCACTGTATTACATGTGAGACTATATCAAAATCTATGAATTTTATTGCAGGTATATATGTCTATGTCTTTTTCATTTTTACAACAATCTTCCTGAGCAAACAAACAAACAGAATATTTCAGCAGCGATGCAGACAGGCCCTTGAAAGTCCCTTGAATGCAAACGGAGCCCTGTGGTGGAGCTGAGCCTTCACTGGGTCAAGCCTCGCCTCAGCTTCCCCTCCAGCTCTGTTTACAGATGCAGCATGAGCTGGGCACCCCAAGGACTGCAGGTTCTGTGGAATTGAGGCAGGAGCAACGGCTGCTGCTCGGGGGCTGTGATTTCCCTGCTGGGCTCAGGAGAGCAGTCCTGGTGCCGGCACCGCAGGGCGGAATCTGCCCCAGTGGCCTCCCCCGAGGCCGTGCGTGGGGCTGCGGATCTGTGCTCCCTCCCGAGACCCCCATAGCCACAGGGGTCCATGACCTCCAAAATCTACCTGTGGGTATTCAACACGGCAGCTGAAGGATTTATGTCCACGCACAACCAATTCATGTGCCATTTACCAAAGGCTCTGGGCTCCTTGTCCACCACAACCCTGAAGGGTTAATCTCCCCGGCAGAGTATAGAAATAGTAATTCCAATTAAGGTAATCGCCAGGGAGCAATTGAAGGAGAAATAAAAATGTGGTGTTCTCATTTCCATAAGCAAATGAAAACAACTTAGATGACTTTTATCTAGATGAAGGAAAACGCCTATGTAAAAACTAATTACCCTCTGTGCTAATTATGACAAAGAGGATAAAGGACAAACCTTTTCAAAAATATCCAAGGATATTAAATGGAGTTTTATTAATAGATGAAGTAAGCTGAAGATGAGAGTTGTGATATATTGTGTTTGGGCCTAGATTCAATAAAAACTCTCTGGCTTCCACTTCACAGCAGCCCCATAAAATCAATTTATTATATGAAGCCAGATGGGTCTTTTATTGAACCTGGACCTTATTCATTAAATAAAAGTAATTATCATCAGAGTTAAAAGAAACAATACCTACTGCTTCATGAATCAGTTACTATCCCATACATTTAAGTGACAATAAGAAAGAAAAATATATTTTTAAATCAATAGACATACAGTTCATCAAGTGTAAGAGCAAGACCCGTAATATATTTTCTGGTGTAATTTGTTCCTCATCACAAGGTTCATTTAAATCATAATATCTGCTTTAGCTGTTGGATTTGGATCAACCAATGGCACCAGCCACATGGAGAGTGATGCTCTTGGCCTTTTCCCTGGACTTTCAATTTCAGACATGGGGCTAAGAACTGAATTTGAGATGAGAAATGTGAAAAACCAGCAGTGGTACTGAACAAAACTCACCATTCTTTGTACGACTCCACTTGTTATGAGCTTTGTCTCGCCTCCTCTGCTGGCGGTGCTTTACCCCAGACACCAACCACCCCTGAATGTTCAAATCCTCTCTACAGCTCCAACACTGTTCTGGGGAGGAGCTGGCATGAAACACAAAGGTACTGTAATGGGCTTGTGTGACAAAATTTTGGTAGAAGGTGAGTACTTACTGGGATGACTTCTGTGAGGAGCAGCTGGAATTTTTCCCCACATCCAACAAAGCCAATGCCAGCTGGCTCTGAGACAGACCTGCCTCTAGCCAAGGCTGAGCCATCAGTGACAGTGATAGTGCCTCTGGGATAATGTATTCAGGAAAGGGAAAAAACACCAGTAGGGAGAGGAGTGAGAATATGTGAGAAAACAACCCTGCAGATACCAGTGTCAGTGAGGAAGGAGGGGCAGGAGGTGTTCCAGGTGCTGGAAAGAGATTCCCAGGCAGCCCTGTGTAGGCAGCTGTGGCCCTGAGCCCATGGAGGCCCATGGTGGAGCAGAGATCCACCTGCAGCCCCTGAAGGACCCCACACTGTGCAGAGAGATGCTGAAAGGAGGCTTAGAGTACATGGAAGGTCCATGCTGGAGCAGGTTCCTCGTGGCTTGTGACCCTTTGGAGAACCCTGTCCTTATCTGGACCCAAAAGCCTTTAGTTATGCTGTTTCTCCCCTGCCCAGCTGAGGAGGCTGAGTGATAGAGTGGCTCTGGTGGGTGCTTGCTCTCTACTTTACCTTAGATAAGACCTCAGATGGGATGTCAGGAGATGCCAAGACTTAATGTCAGAAAGGTTGTAGGGTGTAGGTATAGACATCTCACACTGCCTTGCTTATCACATCATGATAGTGGATGAGAAATGGCCCCACATGGCAGAATTTTTATTTCACACAACTCAAAATGGTGCAGTATGAAGGAAATCAGAAGAAGACACCACAAAGGGCAAGCCATTCTAAGGGGCTGACTAGAAACGGTGTTTCAACAGGACTGAAATGCACAAGGTGGTGCTGTTTAACCCCAGCCAGTAGCCAAGCTCCAGGCAGCCATTCACTCACTCCCTCACCAGTGGGATCAGAGACAGAATCAGAAGGGTAAAAGCCAGAAAATTCATGAGTTGAGATAAAAGCAGTTTAATAGGGAAAGAAAAAGGAATTAATTCACTGCTTCCCAGGGATAGGCAGGTATTCAGCCATCTCAAAGAGAACAGGTCCCCCTTACATGGGATGGTGACTTGGGAAGACAAACACCATCACTCCAAATGTCCCCTTCTTCTTCATTCTTCCCCCCACTTTATATCCTGAGCATGATGTCATATGATCTGGAATTCTCTCTGGTCACTTTGGGTCACCTGTCCACAAATCCAAAACATAGCTCCATACTAGTCAATGTCAAGAAAATTAACTCTACTGCACCTGAAGCCAGTGCATAGGAAAAACAATTAAAACTTGACTGAACTCAGAAAAGAAGAGACCTTCCAGGACGGTTTTCTCAGTGCTGCTTGCACAGACAACAGGCACAGAGTTTTTATACATAACTAAAAAGAGTCCATAGACTTAGATTTCACTATTTTTAAACATATAGTATTTTTAATATTGTAATTTTCAATTATTTCATTGTCACCTATCACTTTCAGGAAATTAATAGTTTCAAATCAATACTGGTGATAATAGTGTAATTCCATAAATCAGTGTTTAAAACCCCAGAATACAGGTCTCAAAATTTAACACAATGTCTTCAGCTGCTGTTTCTAGCACAGTGCCTTTCTCCTGCTTCCCTGGAGGAGTTTGAGTTATATCAATTTAGTCACATCTTGCTCTGTATTTTATAACACACAGAGGATAAAAATTTCCCACAGTTAAATCGCAACTCACTTGAGCACAGCCTCTAGTTTAAAAGCTGACCTGGAAAGCATGCTTCTCTTTTCAATTTTGTTCCTTTAGGTATTTTTCTCTCCATCTTTCAGGATGATAATAATGATGATTTGTGTTGCTGCTATCCCACTGCGTTAGCTGCTCTGTGAGCACTGAACAAAAAGGTTACTCTGCAGGATGTTTCTACTGCTTGTTTATGGCCTTTATTCCCGGGACACCAGTAGTAGGATTCCTGCTTGGCAGAAGAACTGAAGTTCTTAACTGGTTGAGATGCAAGTCAATTTTCCCTAAAACTTTAAAGCACTTGGTGGGGTCACATCTGATCACTGGGAGGCAGCCCCATGCCACAGCAAATCCTTTAAAAGCTGATGAAGTAGATGAGCTTAACCACTCACTGGAGTAGTCCCTGCTGTCTTCAAAAGACAAATCTTAGGGACTCCGGTCCTTGTGCCTGCTGGAACAGATGCACTTTGTGCTGGTGAGCCTTTCCTGGCCTCCACTATCACATGAAATCCAGCGAGGCCTTCCTCAGGCACTTGTGCTTCTTCACGAATGTGAGCTGGCTTGGGACTGGCACACGATGAAAACAGAGCCATAAGAGCATCCCAGTAACTCAGATTCTGACAGCCTTGTGCTCCTTTTCTTCTGAGTTGTTTCCAGCATTAGGGCACTGCTTATGCCCGATGACTGTATTTGGTTTCTTGGGCAGCAGAAATAGGCAGAAGGCTCAATGTTCTCCTTATGGTCACCAAAGACTTCATTTAGATAAACATGTCCTGAATAGTAAGTGACTATGTGAGACATATGTACCTTTCAGAGTTTAAGCCAATGTTCAGTTTAAGGTACATAAATCCTGTACAGTTATTAAAAATGTATTGAAAGAGGTGTCTACAAAGAAGGGAGGAAACCAGAACAAACTAGCAGGAATCTGTAACACAGGGATGTCACTGAAATCCTCCCTCTCAGACCCATGTAAGGAGGCACACTGGTGTCCAGGACCTAGAACTTGCTCCTGAGACCAAAGATGAGTTATTCTTCTTTTAAAAGAAGAGCAGAGATGACTTTCAAAGTGCAGATGCTGAGAGGCTGAGAGGCTTTGTTCTTCAGCAGAATAAGCAGAGTATGGTCTCAGAAAGGTGTGCAATGGATTCACACTATCCCAAGCCTCCACCTTGCACCATGCAGTTTACGTTAAACTAACAGGATATTGAAAGCTCAATCTTCTCTCCCCCTTTTATCAAAAAAAAAAAAAAAAAAAAAAAAAAAAAAAAATCTGCAACCATGCATTGTATGAAGGCTGATCCTGTGATCCTGTTGTTGTGTGTTAGATACTTCCAAACGTGGCTATGGGCTATGGCTGCTGAGGGCACTGGGACCCTGCTCCACAGCAGCTTTGATGTTCAAGCAGGGCTTCAAGAGAAGCACGAGGTTTACAGACATTGCTGGCAGATCCATATCTTTCTGGTGAACATTCAGGCAGCTCTTGAACATGTATTTTGTATTTTGAGGTTTCATTTTAGGCTGAGGCCGCTGACATTTGAGTGATTATACTACATTGCAGTTGATGGGAAGATGGATTTGATGGATGCACAAGAGCAATTAGGATCATTCTGGCTCGTGGTCCACTTGCCTTCAGATTACCTCCTGCACAGCCTGAACACAAGCTCTCTGTGCACTTGACAACATGCAGCCTGATGAACTTGGCTCCAAGTACAAGCACCGTCCAGGAGAGCCTCAGCTGCCCCTGGAGCTCAGCTTTCCCATTTGCCACTAAAGCAGTGCTGAGTGGTGTTAAAGCAGCCCTGAGGCAGCACCTCTCATTGCAGTGCAAACATGGATCCTAAATCTGGATTTGCACCCTGCCTTGGGGCTTTCACCCTGCCACACTTGCCTCTCCCATTCTTTTTTCTCCTGTGCACTCTCTCTCCTAATACAGCAATGAGTAGTTCCTTAACGAGAGAGGAAGAAAAGGCTCTGGCTTTTCAATAGGAGAGCTGTGCACAACAGAGGTGCCCAAAGCTTACAGGATAGTAGGTAGCTGAGCTAGTGCCACTGTCTTCCTGCTTGCATCAATAGCTGGGGCTTTAAAAGATGTTCTGAGTATGCCTTGGGGGTCTGACTGAACCATGTGGGGTGGGTTGTTGTGTGATGGGGTGAGTGGAGGGATTAATTATGTAAATCCCCTTACTTTTGTGTGCTTAGGGATGTTTAACTGCAGTATCTTAGCAATGCAGTTTGTAAAAGATTTGTATTAATCATGGATCAACCTTCATTATAAGTTGAATTTTTTTGTGGGTGATAAACATAAAGCTTTTCCAGACTCAGACAACCCTAAAAAATATCGGTGTCTTGAACTGGAGTATTTGGAATGGTTTATCTTAGATTTTGATTTAGGTCTTCTGTATTATCCCTTCTACTTCAAAATGGTTTATTTCAGAGGGATTATTATGAAATGTAACTATGTGATAAAATCTGCAGTCCACTGAAGCTTTGATTCAAAATAAACCTCTTTCATATTTCCAACCTATGCTTAATTCTATTTTAACCATACATGATATTAGTCTTAGCCTTGCCATCCTTTAATTAGAGATTTGATACCCGATTAGAAATGTTTGGGATACAGAAGGGAGAAACATCCCTCCTGGAAGAGATTTCCTGCAGGGTAGGAAAGCCTCTAGATGGCAGAAGTGCACTGCAGAAAACTCCAAATCTTAATTAAGCAACAAGCTGCAGAAGGGTTGTGTGCCAGCTGTGGGGAGAAGGTGCTCTGATTATTGACTGGTCCACTGACCTCTTCGTCCTCCTCCAATTTTAATTGCTGCTCCAGATGATCTGTGCTTTACAGCCACACAGACATGATGGCAAACTGTGTCAGAACAAGTTTCCTATGGATGTAGTTTTCTTCTTTCTGTGAAATGACACTGCAGCTATTTTTTTAAAGGTGAAGTAAAAGGCTCTGGCAGCTGGCAATATATGGAGTTTGGGATGACTTCTGTTAGCAGTTAATGCCACCCCTGAAACTTCACAAGGAGCTGCATCCTTTATGAGGCTGTGTGTCTATCCCTTGGGAGGTGATTGTCAGTCTGCAGTCCTTTATAAATAAAATCTCACCTTCTGTGTAGGTGGGCAGTACACATCTTAAGGTATTTTTGACTTAGAAATCATGCAGAAAAGTTTCAAGTGTCCTTGTCTGTCTGCTAGAACTGTCACCAACTCCTATTGTAATCAGTTACACAAGAATCCAGTAAATTGTGGCATTGAAGCACATGGAAGAAAATCATTCTGTAAATCTGAGGTTTAAGCAGTATTAATGCCTGACACATAGCTATCTTCTGTGCCAGTGAATACTTTACAGCTTCATCAGGATCTCTCTGCACAGTCACCTTGAGAGAAAACCCAACTGCTTAGGCTTGCATGGTGTCAGATAAGTAAATTTAGATAAAAGTCCAATTTCTAGCTCTGCAGCCTACACCTCAGTCTGGGTAGAAATTTATTTGAGATTTCAGAGTATTGAGTTTCAAAGGAAAGCCTTTGATGTTTGCTTCTGGTTACTGATTAAAAGCAATTAAATGGTACTCAAAATACTTGGATGGGTCTTCAGTCCACCATATGGCAGGCGTGTGCTAACCTTGAGGCAGCTGCAGGGATAAAACACAGTCTTTCATGAGATTCTGCTTAGTATTAGGTATATAAACCAAGGACTTGAACCTTGAAATAAGTCCCCAAATCTGCAGGAGCCCCACAGCCTTGACATGTGCCTCCAGACATTTGTGATGGCCATGAGTCATCTGGGCTTTGGGTATCTGCAACAGGGTGGCAAGAAAACAAGTACAGAAAAACCTTTGCTTCCTCCAGATCAACTGCTTTTGGCAAAAATTACAAAGGATGGGCTTTTAATTATAGTGTTTTTCCACCGGGTCTTCCTTCCATGCACCATAGGCATGTGTCAGAAACCAGGCAACAATCAATAATATTGATTGTAGATCACAGCCTTGGTGGTGTCTCAGTGAAAATCCTGTAGTGAACTACCTAGAGCTGTTTAGCTGTGTAAAAAGCAGCATAAATTGTCTCAGGAAATTCCAGAGTCTCCTTTTCTTTTGTAGCAAAACCAAATGAGTAATTTCAAAGAGATGTACCACCTTTGGCACAGGTGGCTCTTGGGCACTGGGGCCTCCTGTGTACCACTGTCATAGCCATGCTGGGAACCTGTTAGGGATTTGTCTCTACTTTTTCCAGGAATGCTGACTGATTGCTTGCTTGGCTTCTATTTCTAATCTTTTTCTAATCCTCTGAATTTCTCATTTGTACTTCAAGCAGCAGATTTTACATTTTAAGCAAAAGACCTCAATACATGACTTGGAGACTCCCAAAAGTATTGTAATAAGATGTGTGACTACAGTACAGACAGATATGCCCAATATAGCTGGCTAGGCAGCAGTGAAGATGGGGCAGCACAATTTTCAAGGTAGCCTAGTGAGTCAAATAGCTGTTATTTGCATTACTGTCTAGATAGACACTTCTGTCACTATTTCTGCCTGCTTCTGCTGCTTTTATAACACTTTTCCTCGTTCTCAAGATACCAGTGCTAATGACAGGGGACAGAATTGTTTATCTATTGCATCTCACATTTTTTCAACCACACTAAGCACTAAATCAATGCATCACCACAAGGTTTGAGGGCTGCTAGCCAATTATTTAAGTAAGAAATAGAATCAATAACTTTGTCATATTTTATCAGAACCAAAGATCCTTGCATATTTTTAATTGATCCAGACTTTAGACCTGATTAGACTAGAAATTGGTTAATCACAAGGTATCTACCCAGTTTCAGACAGACTTCTCTTCATGGTTGTGTATCCATATTTTCTCCAGCCTTGCATTTCAGCATTTCAGGAATGACTGCATTTCAGAGAAAAGTGAGTGTGGGTTTTTTTTTTTTTTTTTTTTTTTTGTTTTTTTTTTTTTGGGGTAGTTTGTGTGGTGCACAAACATTTTAGTTTATTCAGTAGATTCTCCATGTTTTATTCAGATTCTCATAAAACTACACATAGACCAAGGAATTTGTACTTTGTGTTGTATTTCTGCTGGGGAAAGTTTTGCATTGCAGACAGCTTGGCAAATGTTTAATAAAATGCCTAGTGCTTTGTAGTGATAAAAGTAAAATCCTCAATCCCATTCACATTAAGAGGGCACTTGAATAGCTGTTACTTGAGGCATGAATTAGCCTGAGTGGTGGTGAAAAGAAGCACATACTGTATTTTTTGGAAGCATTTGATAGTTTTAGAATAGTCCTCTCTCTGAGAAAGTGTCAAAGCACATAACATCCTGAGTGAGCAAGCAAACCCCTTGCAGGGCTGGAGGGCCTGTTGGGTATCAGAGGTGGCTGTGGAAGGAAGCCCTGGTGCTGACAGTGAGAGTCAGGCTGGCAAACAGACGGGATGGCCCCTTTGATCTGCTGCTCTGCTTGTGGGCACCCTGCAGCTGCTGCCTTGCAGAAGGTTGTTAGGCTCTGTGGGTTCTATTTGGGTATTTAGCTTCTGTGACTCCTCAAACTTAGTCTGCTCAGATTACAGATTTCTAATTTCACACTTAAATACATTCATTGCCTTGTTCTTGCACTTTGTTTGCAAACTTAAGCAACTCTTTGCTGGCTGAGCCTCCCAAGATTTAATTTTCTGGTTTAAACAAACATCTATTATGGTAATTTCCACAGAACTAACCCTCATTCTGAATCAGCTCATTGCAGCATTTTAGGGATTGGAGGGAGGGAGACTGGGGCTGGAGATAGCCACAAAAGTCTTGGAAGCTGCACTCAGGTTCTGCCTTTTCTATTTGGTGCCCTGGGGCTTGAGTGCAGCCACGCAGAGTGGTGGGTTTGCTGGTTTGATGGCCTCTATAGAAACCTGTCCCCAGGAAAAAATCAGCCTGAATAAAGCTGTATTGTACTTTCAGAATTTCTTTTCAGAGTTTAGAGACCAGTTTGAGTCTTCCATTTTCTCACTGACATCCTGCTGAGGAATCAGCTCTGGGTATTGACAGGCTGTTTCTGAGAACACGACCCACAGAGCTGCTGTTGGCCATAGCAGCAGCAGGACCCGAGCTTTCCTGGAGTGAGGGCAGGGCTGTCATGCTGAGCCCTAAACTACATGAACATGCAGAGTTAGAGGCATCTCCTCAGCTGCCACAAATCCAGCCCCACAAATGGGTGCATAAATTAAACAATTTATTTATATGTGGAGGGATTAATATTTTCTAATGACTTAAATTTAAACTCTTTATTAATTCACAGGTAATCAAACCTCTGGAGCAATGTCAGCAGCAAACATGTCAATGACTCTCCATGCCAACATGAGAGGCAGCACAATGTTCTTTCTTCATGGTGTGCAACAGCATGGTGTTCTGAGTAGAGCTATTCACTTGCCAACAACTCTGATGCAGAGAGCCTTTTGACATTTTTAATTAATTTCTGGTTACACTGAATTGGAAACTTTGAATTTTATGGCAAAATTGGAGCAACAAAAATGCTTATTGGCCAGAACACAAGCTTGATAACTTGGAGACTCTGGGTACCTCCACATTAATGTTTCAATTTTAGTCAGAGATAAATTGGAGTGGCACTTTATCATCCTCATCGAGTTAATTTGTTTTGGGTGAAACTTAGCTAAAGGATGTGCTTTGAAAGACACTTGGTGCTTTCCAACCTGCTGATAGACATTCATCCAACAAACCAGACTGGCATTAACCCTGGAAAAACCTTTAATTTTGGCCTTGGTCCCTCAGTTCTAGCTGTTCTCACCAGATTCAGCCTGTGCCACTGTCAGCAGAGCCTCAGGTGGGTGGCTCTGCCCAGTGCTGCTTCAAAGCAAAGCTTCTCGTGTGTGTATGCTCGCCCTGAGCCTGCAGAGCGGGGCCTTGGCCCTCCTGCTGCTGTGCTGTGCTTGTGCCTTTACCTACACGTTCTGTTTTATCTCGAAATAAAGACCATTAAAGCAACCTATGCGCTAGTTTGACTTGGGTAAAGTGTCGTCATACCAAAACATTTTGAGCACCTGCAGTTAATTTGCTCTGATCAGAGCTATGGCTGATTTCAGCTGACACAGCAAGTACACAGATCAGAGCCCCAGTGCTGCAAGCTAACCCAGCCAAAAGATGAAGAATTGACCATTACTGGCTCTGAAATGTCTGCTCTGGGCAGTTTTTGCTTAGTGGTCAGCTGGAGAACTGTGCTGATCTGGTTTCTGAGGGTGACAGTGCTGGAGCTGTGAGTCCATCCCCTTGTGTTCAGTCCACTTGATTTGCAAACATTGGGAGGTATTGACATGACAAATAACAGATTCTACCACTGCACAACTTCAACCCATGGCCAGAATACATCCAGCCTGTATACTCAGTGTCTGGGTTCAGCAGTCTGTGTTCTTAGGTTGAAGACTGACTGCATCCAAGTCTTCTTGGCAATTATATTAAACAAAAAAAAATCAAGCAACCTCCTTCTTGACCATGTGAAAATTATAACTTCTCAAAGTCTTATCCTCCTTTTTGAGTAAATATTTCCTAAGACAGGAAAAAACACCAGCCTGGATAACCATCTCCAGTCAGTTCTCTCCCTCTCCTTATTTTTCCATCATCCTCCCTCCTAGGTATGACTGTCCAGAGAATATTCAAAGAGAAAGTTAACAAATTTTTATTTTTAATTATGCACAAAACAGTATGTCTTTCTTCCACTAGGTGTTCAAAAGCATTGTCACTGGTTCAGCTCATATTTACAGTGTGACAAACAGAGGTGTGCTTAAAAATAATGACAATTGAACAATTTTATAAAAGTCTTCCAGTACAAAAAAAAAAATCAGCCTTGGGAAAACTAGGGAGAATATTGGGACATAGCACTATTTTCCCATATATTCAGGAATGTGTATTTTAGGGAGCTGGTCCAACTGGTGCATTGGGCAGGTCCACAGTTGGTGGAAACCTGTGGGCTCTTACAGAAGATGAAGATGCTCTCTGGAGCAGATGTGGACTGAGAAACTCCAAGTTAAGTTCTGGAGGGTTTTTAAAATTTCTCATGCTCCTCTCTTTTTAATGGAACTCAGTTGATGCACCTAAATTAGGAGTTACCTTGGGCTTTTCTTACACTCAGAAGAGTGGAGGGACTTGCTGAGGGGATTCAGGCAAACTGTGCATTTTATCCCTTGAAGAACAAAGTGTTGAAAATTACCTGGATGGTTTTATATTGTTGGCTTCAGTCCTGCTAAGCAAATTCTCACACTGAGTTTTGTAATATGCTAGGAGAGTGGAACATTGAAAAAGTGTTTTTAAGTAAAGTTTCACTCCTATGATTTTTTTTTTTCATTCTATCATCTATAATAGAAATAAGCAGAGGAATTAAAGCACACTTGTGCATCAGTCGTTATAGTAGAACATGGGGAAAATCCTATTTAAAGGGCACTTTTATTTAAAATCACATCATAGCCTTTAATAGACTGAATGTCTGGTACAACTTGTGAAACCCAGGAGCAGTAAATCACAAGGACTGACTGATACTCATCCAAGGATTTGAAAACAAACAAAGCATTAAAGAGGAGCAACATTGATAAGGATATATTATAGTCTTTACAGCAAGGGAGCCTGAAAACTTAAAACCCATTAGCATGATGCTTATCTTCAAAATGAGGCTCTGGGCATCTGAGGCTTTACAGATCAGAAAACTTTATTATGATAGCAGGGAACCCAATTGAGAGTTCAATTAGGGGTAGGAGTGCACAATGCTTGGATAAGTATAGCTCCTCAGGATCAAAGCAGCCCTGCTTCTCTAAGAAAGAAATGTGCTTCTCTACTTTGTCTGAGCTCTTTTCAGTGTTAATGCAGGGGAGCTGCTGGAAGCAGCATACTTGGATTTTCAAAAGACGTTTTGATAAGAGCCCTCATAAGGGACTATTAAAGTATAATTGGGCACCATCAGGTAATGCACATTAGTAAAAATAGGCTAAGCTTCTGATATACTGATGGACCCAGAATTTTCAAGGTCTTTCTGAGGAGAGAGACATAAAAGTTGTCATGCAGACAACTCTGTCATGCAGAACTCTGAGCAGAGGTGCACAGCAATAGTTGAAAGATAAAGAAAGGACTGGAGTTGTGATAAAGAAAATTATACAAGGATGGGCTTCACTTGAAAAACTGACTTCAGGTGGGCCAAACTGCTCCATGTCCTCTTTCCCAGAACAAATAAATGTGAGCCAACTCATTAAAAAAATGGTTTTCCCTCCTACCAGCTTCTTGAGGATGTGAATTGATGGGTCAAAAGGTGGATATGCGTGGGAAAAATGGGAGGAACAAGCAGGGAGAAGCTTCTGGGCTAGCTCCTAGCATGGATGCTGGCCATACCAAATTTAGAGCAGCTCCAAGCAGAATTGCACCTCAACAAATTGTAATTAGTGATAGGCAATATAATTCCTAGGAGTCTGTGGGCAGAAATGCTTCAAGATGGACTTGCTGAATAGGTCAGAGTAGTTTTTGACATATTTGTAACTCATGGTGATCAATTCTGTATTTTCAGGAGTATTATATTTTGTGCGGCATGAGCACATCAGTGTGTTTTTTTAACATGGCTTGTATTTATTGTGGATTGGCCAAAATAAAAAATCATGATAGGAATATATTTTTTATGCATGACATTATTAAGTAATTCTGTAGAGGCCTGATGTAATAAGCAGGAAATCCATGTGGGGAGGTTGGGAAATTCACATTAATTCAATGTCTTATTAATTTTCATTATTTTAAATAATAGCAACCCCAAATATCTTTGTTTCTTAATCAGTATAACCCCAGCAGATCTTAAAATGTTTTATAAAGGAAGAAGAGCTCATTATCCTGTCTTACTGGTGGGAAAACAGAGGCACAAAGTAGCAATTCCTACAACTAGAAATTAGGCCTTGGTGTTTTGGATCCCAGGGCTGGGAGCTACCTGATAAGCTATAGCTCAGAGACACTTTTCCCCTAAAACATCTGTGGATGCAAGATATATTGTTAATATAGTTCTTAGAAAGATGTGTTAATTTGGATTTATTAATGTTATATTTTTCCTAGCTTAATACTGAGTTTTATACTCGGGCAAAAATCCCAGCATCAGTGGGAACTAAATGCAGTTTCTTGGTAATAATTTCTGGACAGGCTCTCTGTTCAGTGCACTGCAAAGTAAAGTATTAGTGCTTGTCAGAAAACACTGTTTCTGCATGATAAGAAATCTTAAAGGCTGCATTTGAAAAGAAACATAAAATCCCCAAGATTTCTGTGAAAGGTGCCTTCCCAGACCTTGTAGGTCTACGTCTAGTGAAGCTGGTGTTCTGCTTGAATTTGGCAGAAAATAACTCTAATGAAAATGGCAAGATTGTTAGTTTTATTGAAGATACTCATACCAGTGATGCTGCAGCTTCTAAGATATCTAACTTGAGGATGGACCAGTAGGAATTAATTCACTGAAAGTCTGTAAAACCAGAAATGTTTCAATTAATCCTTCCTACTCTGTAAATATGCATCTGCATTGTTACAAAATCTGCATTGTTACAAAATTTGTGTTAATCTTTAAATATTTTATATCCCTTGGGGATCCAGGTGCCTAAAGAGGTTATGGTAAGAGACCCTGTTCAGGATGAAAAACCTTTCATGTCTGTGCTTATTGTAACATTTCTTTAATAATATAGTGGTTTTTTCTGTAAGTTTGATGAACTCTAATAAATTAAGCATGGTTCTATTGCACAGTAGAAATGGGATAGATTGAAAAAACATTTTTCTTGTCTGCATGAGCCAAAATACAGCCCATATTTATATACGTGCTTGAGCATAACTCAGGATGCTATAAAGACTCAAGATATCAATTAGAAGTGGGATAAAGATCTTATGGTGCTGCTTCTAAAGGTTATGCAGGAAAAGATTGCCCTGAAAACTAATTAGGGTGACTGTGATAGTCAAATATATAAATGTATCTTAAAATTCTTTAGATGTTTTTCATCACAAAAATGGGAAAGAAAAGGTTTGTAACTGGCATAATCTGCAAGTCTTACACAACTTGAGTTCCCTATTCTCTCCTGGTGGTTGACGACAACAATAAATTTTTCATTGTTATAGGATGGGATGGTCTCCCAACCTAGTACTTCTTATTCTGTCTGATAACTCTCTGTCATGTGTCAAAATTCATTATTACCTACCCTGGGTAGCAATCTGTGATTCCTGTATTCTTAGGCAGGCTACTGTATCCTCAGAGTCATTTGCATGTCTCTGAATTTCAGAGGTTCTTCACCTAGGGATGCTGCAGGCAGTCATACACAGCATGCAAACAGCCTCCTAAAAAACAAACCAGTACTTAGAGTGCCACATAAGCAGAATTTATTAAAAGAAAATAGTTTTTAAACTAGAAAACTTTTACAGTTTCCACTGTGCTTGCAACCCTACAGTACCCTGAGGTGAGTCATAAATAAAAGCCATGAATTAGAGGTCCTTTTCTAATATGCTGCTTAAGTGTGTTGTTCTGTTTTCCTGGGCTCTGACTGGTCTGGAATGCTCAGCAGGAAAGTAAGCTGGTGTATCAGCATTCTCAACAGCTCTGAGAAGTTTGGAAAGAGACAGTTTCCCTCAAGACAGTGAGGCTGGATAGCAGCTCTGGAGATCATCTAGTCCAATCACCTGCTCAAAGCAGGGCCAGCTGCAATGGGTTACTCGGGATAATGTCCAGTTAAGTCTCCAAGGATGGAGACTCCCCAACCTCTTTGGGCCTCCTGCTCTAGTGCTCAGTCATTCTCACAGTAGAATATTTTTCCTTACTTTTAAATGGAATTTTCTGTATTTTAGTTTTTTGCCCTTTGCCTCTTTTCCTCTCACTGAGCACCACCAAGGTTAGACTTTGTCTCCTTTACTCCCTCATCAGGTATTTGGGTAAGACTTCTCCCAGGAGCATTCCCTTCTCCAGGCTGAACAGTTCTGCCTCTCAGTGTCACATCACGTGGCAGATGCCCCACTCTCCCTTGATGATCATCGTGGGCCTGTGAGGCACTCACTTCAGTTTGTCACATCTCTTTCGTACTGGGGAGTCCAGTGAGGGACAGAGCGTACAGAGGTTTCTCACCACCACTGAGAGAGAGATATTACCTGCCCTCAGTGGTCCCCAATGCTCTGACAGCCTGTTTCTTCAGTCTGTTTGGGTCCTAATGTCATGGTGCTCAAAACAGAAGCTTCCAGCCTTGGTCATTGTGAGTCTCTGTTTCCCAACCAGACAAGCTCAGACTGTCCCTGTGTCTTCTTCAGTACAGCTGAATGTTCAGGCTCTTGTACCTGCAAAGTCTTGGAGAGGATCTGGACAACTTCTTTCTATCATCTCTGCCACTCCAGTCTGCAGATCTGCTCCCAGAGCTCTTCTTTTGGTGAGAAGAAAGGCTCTCCATGAGCACACAGCTCCTGCAGGCGATGAGCCCACCTTCCTCCAGCCCTAGTGAGAGTCCCTGCACCCCTGCAGGGCTGTGTCTTCCATGGGAGCTTTCTCTGTGTCAAGACCCTGCTCAGATGCTCTGGCAGCTGCTGGGACCATCCCTTGTGAGGCACCAGCACCACGCAGCCCATGCAGGCTGCCCCCAGCAGCGCTCCCGCTCCATTCTGCTGCCTCTGACCACAGCACTTTGTTAGGTAGCTCCACATGTCTTTCCTTCACGCAGCATCCCAAACTTCCTTCTGCTCTTCCAGTCCTCTGCAGCCCTATCACAAACACCTTGGAGGGCTAATGAGCTCTGTTAATTACTGACTGCAGAACAGCCCCACATTTACAATCGTGAATGATTCTGTAGCACCCCACTGGGACTGCAGGAAAGGATTAATCCAGACAAATTACAGACTCATCTGCCCAATTTGGGGCTGTAAAATAATGAATATATTTTTCAGAAGGAAAAAAAGGAAATCACAATAAAAGAGCAAAATATGTTAGGAGAGACCATCTATTCATTCTGATTCCAAGTGGACTAACAAAGGCAAAAGAAAACTTCTGCCTTTATCAGACAAAACTTGGAGACTTTGTTAAACATGAACAAAGGAAAATGATCACATTCTATTACCTGTTAATACAAGTCTTAGTTCCCAGAGACTTAAAAATCTTGAGGAACTGACATGGGTGCCAAAGAAGTTTTGAATCACAGTTGAAATACTCATGGGAAGTGGTATAAGTGACACCTGATTCCAACACGGAGTCAGAACAGCAATGGCAGAGAAGGAAAACATGTTGTTTATGTGATACACAAAACTGACAGTCATACTCAATCAAAGCTCTTGTGACAATTTTTAGACATTCCCTGTATTAATATTTGGTTATGGCATTCAGTTTTGATCTATATTCTAGGATAACAAGCCCTCACCTGTGGAAATAGACACAAGGGAGTGAAATATGGGAGGCAATTTAGAGAGAAAGAAGTAGAAAACAGGGATTGCTGAAAAACCTAAGAAATTTAGGGGCAACAGTTCGAGCAAAACTCTTCATGCTGCAAATTCATTTAGCTTTTAGACTAAAACTGAACCTGATTGAAGCACTGGGGTGTCATTGTTTTCTTCTCATTTTACCTGCTCTCTGCTCTCAGCGGAGGTTAGTTTTAAATGGCCTTGTCAAAACTTAATTGCAGTTTTGTAATGGCTAATTCCCAGGCTATTTAGGCACTGAAGAATCAATTCTGAGACATGTCTAAGAGGGGTTTGTTAAAGGATGGAAAATGCTGCTGAGATCAATCAGCATCCTAGTTTTTAAATCACACAGGAAATTCAGGTTAAAATCTGTGTTCTGGTTGATTGATCCCATGTCTCAGAGAAATTCCCTCACTAACAACCTTTATTCTTGCCAATGTGCAAATCTGTAAATTAATTAAATGTTCACTGGGTGAGAAAGAAGATTCATGTTGAAACTGGCTCACATTAGTCTGTGGTGTGGGCACTAGAAATAAGGACTTCTACCCTCATCTTCTATATCTCAAAATGAGGGTTCCAGCCACAGGCAGTTCCAGGTGGGACACACATAATTTTTTGCTGGTCATTTCAGGCACTCCTGTTCCATACACATAGTGACAGGATCATGTCTAGTTGGGAGAAAACTCCTAGTTTGATAATTTGGCTTGAAGGTCAATGCCCTGAAGGAATATCTGGTGTGTGGGGAAGCCACTAGATTTTCCACATCCCCAAAAATCTCTCTGACCTGCTGGACATGTGGACACAGCAGGTGCACATGGATGGCCAGAACAGAAGGGACCCGGGGGGATCCAGGACATGAGAACTAAAATCAAATCCTTAGCACTAGAGTCAAATTGCCTTGACTGACAGCACGAAGTAGAGGCTGTGAGTGCTCCAGCAACTGAGCCAATTCCTTTTGCATCTTGTATTAACCTCACAAAATTTCATTTATTTTCCATGCTTTAAAAATCAATAAGCTGCTTGCTTTGGGAGCAAGGAAAGAAAGGCTCAAGCTGAGTCATGTTTAAGTTTGGCTATTTAAAGGTCATGCTATTTGTTAGTGTGTGTAATTATTGGATGTAGAGCAGAGAAATGGAAAATAGTACAAAATTCTATTCAAGATACCTGATGATTGACCTGGTGAAACTGATGACTCTGATTTCCTTCAGTCAGAGTGCCGATGTTAATTCTGGGTTTTAAAGTGATGGGGAATGCTTTGCACATGCAAGAGTGGGGCTGGAGAATGGAGTTTCTTTGCCAGATTATCCTGAATTAGTCCAGTCACAAGACACTTCAGGACTGGCTAATGTTTAGTCTGTACTCAACAAAATTTTTAGGAGGACAGGAAAAGAAAATTGAAACAGGAAAAAGTAAAGTAATTTAATTATTTAAATTATTTATTTAGTATTTTAATGTAACCCACATAATACTACCCTTAGGAACATTTTCTTTACCAAAAGTGCAGTTAAACACTTCAGGCTTCCTTTCCTGGAGAGGTAGTTGATGCTCCAAAGCTGTCAATATTTAAGAGACATTTGGCCATGGCCCTTAATAACATGATTTAATTTGGTGAGCCCTGAATTGGTCAGGCAGCTGTACTAGAAAGTCCTTCTAGGTTCTTTTCTATTGAAATATTCTGTCCTATTGTATTCTAAAGTATTGGCATATTTTTCACTGTATGGACAATGTTTTTCTGTTTACAAATGTGCTGAGTACAACTGCAGATTCCTGCTGTAGGTCAGGTGTGTGCTGAGGTGGCTCAATGAGGGGAGAGGTCTTTAACCCTTGATTCAAAGTCACCCAGCAAAAATACTGCCCTTAAATTCAGTGACAACTGGAGCAGGGCCTGTCTAGAGCCAATCAAATGTCTATCATTTATTTGTATTTTTTATGCAATTGAAATGGTTGATTGTAATATGAGAAATAGGGAATATTTTTACTTGAAATAATCTCTTTTCTTTTTAGGAATAATTCCATTAATTTTCCTTGATTTCCCCTTTTGAAATCCAGAGGAATGAAGTCACAGGTGGATTTCCATCTGTCCATCACTTGGCAGGTAGTATAAAGACAAATAACGACATGATACAAAATAACTTAGTGAGTTGTGTCTGCAAGGAATGGATATCCACCAATACCATCTTCACTTACTGCTGTTCAATTTTCCTTTTTTTTTTTTTTTTTTTTTTTGTAAGGGAAAGAAACTGCATACATTAAAGCAAAGTAGTAAAATTTCATCAGGCTTGCACTACAGAGCTTCAGGTCAAAAGAATTCAACTATGCCATGTAAATCAACACATAAGGAAACCCAAGTCTCACCAGAGTGTGGTTAGATAAGCCCCAACCCCACCCCCAAAGAGAGCCTCTTTAATCTCTTGTCAAAAATAATTATCTCTTTAAATATAACTGTAGACATTCTCATTAGCAATACAAATGTATCTCTAATTCAGTATTCTTCTGGTAAGATAGAAGAGAAAACGAGAGAAATTAAACCAGAAAGCCCAGTTTTTAATAATTTTTACCAGTTTCTGCCAAGAGTGGTTTCAAAGTCCACTATACTATGGTAGCATATTCTACAGGTCCTTCTAGCTCTGCCTGGATAATTTCTAAGATAGTCCTTGACATAAACTGGGCTCTACAGCATAGAGAGTTTTGAAGGGTGGGCAAGAAAGAATGAATATTTCTCAATCACTTTAGTGTTTTAAAGTAAATTTGGCATGAAAAAATTGTATCAGCAGTTTCTTAATAGAAAATTGTCCCAAGTTTTCGTGCTTTCCATCAAGAGCAATTAGTGCTGTATGGAAGCCTGGGTGAATGGTTTCCATTTTAAAACTCTGACTGGCTCACTCATTCATGCATAGACAATATTCCTTTACAAAAGTAAGAGGATCAAAAATCATGGGAATTGAATATAGTGGCAGGGATCCTATTTGGTCAAGAATTAGCTAACTAATGCATGCTTGTTTAAGAAAAAAAATAAGTAAGAAGCCACCATAATTTATGAGACTTTTGTATCATTGGTTTATGGACAGAAAATAAATCGGTGAATTCTAATTTGAAGGAAGTATCACATAAAAAGCTATAAAGCTAGTAGGCACTTTTCTTATTCTCCTCCTCAAGGGGGAAAATCCCACAGCCCATAACTTTGTTTAACACTGTTTGCACACTTTGCTCCAGCTAAGTGAGGTGCTGGGGGAATAGCTGGTTTATACCAACTGCCTGGAGCTCTGTGAGCAATATGTGCTTCATGCCATCTCTCACATGTTAAAACTTCTGTTACTTTTACATCAGCATTTTCTTAAATCTGTGTTCATAGTCTCAATATGCAGTACATTGCAGCACACCTTTACACCTTACTATGTCTCTCTGAGAATAAAAGCAATGTACAGAGTATTCCTTCAGCCACATCACAGAGTCACTGAATCACAGAATGGGCAAGGTTGAAAGGGACCACAGTCATCAGGTCCAACCTCCCTGCTCAAGCAGGATCATCCTTGGGCATACTGCACGGGATTGCAATGTGTGCAAGACAGTTTTTGAATATTTCCACCTTCTTCACACCCTCTATTCAAATACTTACATACACTGATGAGGTCCCCTCTCAGTTTCCTCTTTTAGAGGATGAACAGGCTCAGCTCTCTCAACCTGTCCTTGTGAGAGAGATGCTAATATTTCTGTGGAAGAGGAGTGATAATTAAATTTAGTTTCTATCATCATATGGATGTTGAAAGACATTCTTTAACTTGTAGCTTTTCCCAGAACAAGCCAACAACTGAATGTTAAGATTTTTCCCTATGTCCCTAACATCTGGTAATGGGCTGGTTGTTACTATAGGTTATAGGTTGTTACTAGGTTGTTTATTGCCTAGTAATCAGCTGTTTGCCACCAGTAGCAGTGCTTGTGAAATGCAATTTGTTAGTCTTTGTCAAATGGTTGTGTAAACTGCTTATTGAAGTGAATTGTTTTCAAGCTGTGAAATCAGCCCTCTATTTTTGGTCTGGCCTGTGTGACAGCATGTAGCATTGCTCAGGACATTTTTGATTACTTTCAGAATGGTGTATTCAGGAAGTTTGCAAATGAAGCTACCTATGCTGGAAACTGATGAGAATGCTGTGGCTGAAGATAATTTTGTCCTATTTATTATTTGATACACTTAATTTTTTGTCATATTTCCAGAAATTAATATGAGAGATTATTTGGATAAACTAATCATTTTAAAAACTTTAAATCATTAAGCTGTTTTTCTTCTTTGTAGAAGTGTTTTCTCCAAAGGTTACTGAATAACATGCAATTTTCTCTATATCTATGTTATAAATACTGATTTTCCCCTTCAGTCTAAAACCCAGGCTCCTGTCTTAAAACTGAATTGAGCTTTTGCTCAGATTTGTAATATCATCCATAACCCCCATCCTGCCAATTTGGTTTCTCAATATGGCACCAAACTGTTCATGTTATTGTGGTCACGGTTCCTGTGACTATAAGATTCCAGCCTGACCTTCAGAAATTAAGGGCAAGTTTCATAAACTGACAATTAGAAAAATACTTTAACTTGAAACTTTCATAATCTCCAGGGCAGCATAAACCCAGGAGGACACAGTGATGTAAATTTGCAGTCATATAGACTATCTCTAGACAGTAAACAGCCCAGTTTGATTGTGGTATATTAAGAAAAATGCTGTTCCAATGCAGGAATAGTTAAATGCCAGAGAAGCTCACATATAGGAAGAATTGTGAAATCCCATTTACTGGAGATCTTTTAAAGCAGCTAAAACAAATATCTTTCAGGCATGTCTGTCTCAGAGCAAGAGAGACAAAATGATCCCCTCAAGGTCTGTCTCAGCTCTGTGTATCTAGAATTCCAAAATGGGCAGTTATTCATTAAAAAAAGAAGTTTATTTATAATGTAAGTCTGCTATTTCCATAGAGCAGTGACAAGTTCTCGAGGTCAGCAGTACCAGAGAGGTTTATAGCGATGCCATGCCTGTAGCGCTGACACCCTGCTGAAACGCGTGTGTACAATAATTACTGCAGCAACAGACGAGTGCCCGCCAGCCTGCTCATGCAGTTCCAATTTACAATCAGTTGAATTGTCTTAGTGATAGATATTTTGAATTCACTTGCAGTTCTAATATTATTTGCCAAATACAACAGTTGCAGTTCAATGTTCTTTTGACTATGACAAAGAAAAGACCCATGAGGGGATTTTCAGTGAGTATTTCATGCAATTTAGCCTCTGGCACTTTATGGATAGAAAGCTTTAATGGGAAACCTGTATTGCTTTTTTAATATGTTGTGCCTTCCTGATACATTTTTCAGAGCTTTGTGAGGTAAATCTGGCAAGTTATTTAGTTTTCAAAGTGACCACAGCACAGCTTCTGCTATCTTATTTCTACAGTTGTGCAAGGGGATTATTATGCTGGCAATTATTGTTATTTGAATCCTTTGCAAGATCTGCAGTGTTTATTCCAGGGAATGGCAAGATTTTGGGCTAGGCATTTCTTCAGGCTTCTGTATTACTGAGAATAAGAGTCACTTGTTCTGATTTCTTAAACCTCATATTTTAAACCATGGGGAACTATGGATTAATGAAGCTAGTGCAGTCAAGTAATGAATTCTGGAATAGTGGTATGTATCTGTGATTGATATAGTACTTTTTATATGGCTGTATCCAATCACCTGGAAGTAACCTGATGTTTTTCTCTTTGTTTCAGTAGTCTCCAAGATTTCCTGATTTTTAGTCTCTTGGCAAGCTACTAGAGAAGTTCAACCTCCTGTAATAAGCTTCTCAGTCTTAACATGGAGCTCTTATATCCCAGCTATCAGGGGGTCCTTATCTACTTCTTTGTCTGCTTACTTCAGCCATTTTGCCCCCTTTCACATCTCTGATGAGAGGACAGGGAAAGGAATCCATTTTCACAAGAACTGCAGTTTTCCCAGGCTGGCAACATCAATATTTTTCTCTTCTAGCACTCTTATTCACAATACAGATAGAGGTAGACCAGCACATTATTTTCTCAGTCTGTCTTAAAAGCTGAGTGCCGATAAGCAATTTGTCTATGTAATAAGGCTCACCAGTCATCCTCACTTAACTTTGCTTCCTGGCCAGAACAGTTTCTGACACATTTTCACTTTGCAGGGCTAGTGCTGATTTTAGAGTTGTGTAACATTAATTACTCTAGATTCTGTGGAGAATACACATGTTCATGGGAGAGAAACAAACCACATACAAACCCATGTTTGGATTAGGATGTTCTATGCTGAAAGTGCCTGGAGTCTGACAGAATAATAGTGGGAAATACCTTACATGCTTGCTGTGGTGTTACTTATCCCCAAGTGTCTGTTTATGCTTGCTGTTAAAACGAAGATCCTGGGCTAGGAAGACCTTTGGTCCAACCAAATGCTGCTCTTCATGCAGTCATGTCACAGAAGTCACTACCATCATATATGCCATGCAACATAAGAAGAATTTTCAGCTTTTTTTAGCAATGTGTGAGCAGCATCTGCAAAAGATTATGGACCCCAAATCTCTAAAGAAGCTCTTTGTATCCTATCTTTGAAGCACGTATATAAAGTGTGGATGCTTTCCACAAACCATCCAGGTGGACAAAGCAGGATCTGTGTTTGGGTGTTTCATGTGAACTGTGGAGAAGCTTTTTGCTTTTCATAACTGGAAGGAATGCATGGGGCCTAATTTGGGCTGAGAACCACACAGTGAATGTCCTTCTGAGGATCAGATTCGCCTTCCACGTGCCATGAGACACTGAGACTTGTTTGCCAGGAGTAGGGCTAAAGGGGCCTGGCTGGCTCCATGGTTGGTGGGTGAAGTAATGCAAAGTTAATGCTCAGCCAAGGCACTTAGAAAATTTCTTTATGTTTATTATAGCACCTTCTATTCACATTCTTCTGCACAGAACTGACCCTAAGGATTAATCTTGTGCCACTGAAGATAATAACAGGATTTTAGTCAACTTCAGCAAATATCATGATCAATGTTTACTCAAGTCTGTGGCAGGTTGAATATCCATCCTGCTCAGATAGATAATGTATCATTGCCATCCAATTTCATACACCAGTTGCAGGGACCCTTTCCTTACTCTCAGAGTTGTTCCCCTCATCTCTGTTTTCTTGCCACTCTTGTGCTCCCATTCCAGAACACCACTCCCAGCACAGTAGCAGTGTCTTTGGAAATGCTAATCCCATCCCTGCCATCCAGTAAAGGAGCATTGTAACTTTAATTCACAGAGTTCAGTGTGTGTCTGCTCAGGTTTTGCGTATAGTTTATCCAGTGTTCTTCTTTACCATAATTATTCACCTTCATGTCAATCCAATGCATTTAAAATCTGCCTCCAGCTAATGGGTTCATGATGCCAGGTCATTTTCTGACCTCAGAAAGCCCTGATACTTCATTCTCTAAGGGGAAAGCCTGTCTCAACTAACAAAATTATCAAGTCAGCCTCTTAAAAATGCATTTTTCAGTCTCTTTTGGTTCCCTCCTAGCCCCCATTCCTTTAGTTGTTCTTTTTACCACATAACATGTGGAAAATGGCCTTGCTGAATCCCTGACATTATATCTTGTTCTCAAACAATTACTTAGATATCTGTTAACTAATAAATTCTACAGCCATAAGAAATTCTACAGCCATAAGAAAATAAAATTATATGTGGTCAGAGAAGTCCAAAGAGTTATATGAATTTGCTAAAAATATAAAGATTTCTTGGAAAAGTTCATTGCAGTCTACATCTTTCAACCTAAATTTATTGAAGCTAGCATTAGTCAATACTGACCCTTTTCTTACTAGAATTTGTGAGAATCACAGTTTACATTGCTTTGCCAGATCAGTCCTGAGAATCAACTACACTCTTCAAACACCAGGCACTGAGCGCAGGCCCAGGCATGATGCTTGGGACACCTTGTGCAATAACATGTACCCCAGAAACCCCTCATCCCAAAACTTGATTTTCCATCTTGAAATTTGTGTTCATGCTATGGTGCCACAGGGGAATAACCTCACCTTTAGGAGCCTTAAAGGAGAAGGAATGGACAGCCCAGAATCAGAACTTATACTTTATTCCTGTCAAAAACCTAAATGTGTTAGTGTGTGAGGTGAATCACACTGGTCATGGGCAAGCAACAGAGCCCGTAGTCTGTCCCCAAGGAACAGCACTTGCATGACCATAGAGTACCCAAAATCCTGGAGAAACAGAAATGTATTTTTTGGAGAAGGTGAGGAAGGGTATGTTGGGCACTGGAGGGGTGGGCACTGGTTCAGACAGCTGGAGTTTGCTTGCTTCCACATGTTCAGCTTTGCTATATTTCAGGAAGTTTCAGGGAATATTGTAATCAGAACAATTGTACCTGAGGCTGTACAGAAACTCCTGATGGAGGAGCTCTCTCCTGCAGGCATCTGGAGAAAACACTGCCAGGCATCTCATGAGGAAACCTGCACTGCAAGGCTGTGCTTCCCCAGCACGGCCTTTGCAGGAAAAGGTCCCTGTGCAGGGGTGCCAGGATGGGAAGGCAGGCTGGCTCTGGGGGTTCAGCAGAGGGGAAGGCAGCACAAAGAGGGTGCCAGGAACAGCCCCAAGCAGACAATGAGCTGGCTCAGGAGTCAGGAAGCTCCATGGGGCTCCTGGCTGCTTTCCCTATAGCCTGGCACTGTAGCATGTGGGAATGAAAGGTCAAGTTGTTGGCAGCAACAGAGATGGAAAGCCTGAGAAATCACTGATGGTGGGCTCTGAAAGGAAAATGTTTTCTCTCCCACTAAAGACAGATCCTGTTTGAAATATGTGTATTCATGAATTTGAGTGCTATCTTTGTGCTGTATAGTGACAAAAATGCCATGTGGTATCTATCCACCTGGCTCCTGCTCTCTGGTGGCAAAGGACCTTGGTTAGAATTTTGGGCAGAGGGGAGGTCTGGTCTTGGAGATGGGCTGTAAAAATTGCCTGTGAGTGGAGGCAAGCTGGACCTGCCATCTGGGAGGAGAGAGGGAGGAGTGCCCTTGTGCTGGGGCAGCCAGGCTGGTATGAGAGATGACAGGGCAGCCTTCATGGACAGTGTGGCTTTACAGAGAACACCCACACACAGTTGTCAGGGTGTGATGTGACACTGTGGACATGCAGGTAATTTGATCTTGCAGATACAGCTGCAGAGCAGCCTGGATGCAGTATGAGACAAAGAGCCCAGGGATTGAGACCATGATCCTTGCTAAAGAATTCGAGCCATGTGCAGTCCATGTCAGCCATGATTACCAAAATGTGGGAGCAAAGGGGACATCCCTGGAGAGAAGATAGCTGTGAGCCCATGAGAGGAAAGTGCTGGCACAGCATCAGCCTACTTCTGTGTCTGGTCCTCATGTTGTCAGCAGGACTTACTAGCTTGGGCACAGTGCCACAGTAATGCTGCTTTTGGACCCAAGCTAGATTATATCTGGCCATTTCAGAGTGTTAGCAGAGGGAGTATGGTTCAGTTTGTTCCTTCCTGCATAGACATGTCCTAAGGGGGTTGGAATAGAGCCACTCCTCTTGGTGGAATTTGCTCAGGAGACAGTTAAGTTTAATCACAGAAATCTACAAAATTATATTGACTAATGAGTGGTATACCTCACTTCTGACTGATATTTAATAGGGCTAGTATCTTTAGCAAGTCTGAGGACATTGCCATTATTTTCAATCAAAAATTGAGTGAAAATTTCATTAATTTACCAAGAATCACACATGTGTGCGATTTACAGTGTGGTTGGTTAAGCTTTAATATCAGATGCTCTAGGCACATACTGAATGCCTCACTGAACCTTACATGGGATTTACATAAACCAGAAATGAGGTCAAGTAGTTATATAATATTGCTCCCCAGAAACAATGCAGCTCAGCAAGAATTCTATTTATTTTCAATCATTAATCACCTGTTGCATAATATTAAAAAAAAACAACCCCCCCCCCAAAAAAAAAAAAACAAACAAATCTGCTAGCAATTCTCCAAAAATGCATTTATCTTTTGGCAATTTAAGGCATATGGTCCCATTAGAAGGGAAAGGGATTAGTTTAAAACACCAAAAGCAAATGTTTCAAGTTATGGTTTGAAAAGCAAATTGACATCTAGATATCTGGGGTAACTGAGTTTGGGTCTAAACACAGAATTTCATCTTCAGTGTCTTACATTTGCAAGCAACTCTGTGTGTTAGTACAAACAAACTTGCTAACCCAGTGGGACTGTCCAGTCATGCAATGGATCCAGCAGGAATCCAGGAAATGTGTTTCTGCCTTAGAGGTTACATCAAACAACATAAGTAAGGATTTCAAATCCAGGAACTATGAGCATTGCAAGTTCTCCACAGGGTGAGGGAGACACCTGAAATACAAGACTTCTGGTCCCAAAGGTGGTACTCAATGAAATATGTCAAATCCAGTAAGTTGGCCATTTTTTCCAGTGAAATATTCCAGGAAATACATTGCAGTCAGGTTGTTGTTTTTCTTATATTACACACTGAGTCCTGGAATATTTCCCCACCATCTTCACAGTGAGCACCTTGATAACTAGATTCATTCACTCATATGTTTATTTGTTTTGATGCACTTAACCCAGAGGGAAGCAAATCCACTAGGGGATGGAACAATGCCCTTCTGCAACAGCATATACTTTTCTGGGCAGGAAAATAGTTTCTTCCTACTTTTTCTTCATTTGGGAAGGACTTGAAGTAGACTCTTCTCCAAGAAGGTAAACTCATAGGGAAAAAAAATAGAACCAAGAGGAAAAAAGAAGTGGCTCATCACGGAGACCAATTTCCTACATTTCCCTGAAACTGGCATTCAAGTAGGATAGGGAGAAAATTAGAAATATAGATCCCAAAAGATTTAAATTGAGGTGGGCATCAGGTTATGCAGCACTATCATCTCAACTGAACAGCCCCTTTTACAAGAGGACTTTAGTGCCTAAACATAATCTCATTCTCTTGGGATCCAATGGAACACAAAGTGGTCATGACAGTGATGTGCCTAGATCACACTTCTCAGCAGAGCAACACCAGGTACAGCTGGGTCACTATCTCCTGTTCTGAGTCTTTTGCCTTTTGCACAGTAGTGTCATACTATTTTCCTAGTGATTCTTTGTTTTATCAGAGACTTATTGTAGATCAAGTAAAGCATTGCTCTGGGGAGTATGTGTAGACTGCAGAGCTCCAAGTCAGCACAAGGAACAATGGAAGGATTTGGAGACTGGTATGAAATTGTTACTTAGCAGCAGCAAATAAGGTAATAAAATGAACAAGGATACAGTTAACAAGCCAAGGCCAAGAAAAATATAAGATGCCAAGAAGAGAAAATTTTAATAGAGGGAAATGTCACAAGAATCAATAAAATGGGCCAGAGAACTGTGTCTTTCTGCATTAAGTGATGCAGACAGTATGAAACAGATGCTCTTTCAATGTCATCAGCAACTTGACAAGTTGGATAAATAATTGTTGCCAAGAAAAATAAAAGCATGTGCTGTCAATGTGGGTGGTTGCCATGATTGCCATGGCCTCTGGTTCAAATGCAGTTACAGGGATGATGAAAAAGAAAATAAATATGGCAGTTGCTGGGGAAAAACAATTAGCTTCCCTCAGATGGGCCTTTGGCATACCAGACATTGTAGCTGCCTTTTTCATCATTACTTTGTGGCAACATGGGAAATAATAAAAGGTAGAGAATTATAGGACAGCCTTTTCCTGAGTTCTTCTCATAAAAAAGGAGAAACTATTGGTCTGGAAGATTTATTATGATGAAACTGCAACAGAAAATTCAGCTGCAAAACAGCTGAACACAAAATTCCCACTTGATTTCTGTCAAAAGTGTCAGTACCTTCAGAGCTCCAACTCTGCAACCATGTGCTGTAAGGCCACTGGTATGTCATTGGTAGTTCTCTTAGGAAGCCCAAAGCTTTTTCAAGGCATTTCTACGCTTGGGGATACCAGCTGCAGTGTGATGAGGGGCTCAGCTCATGCACAAACCCCCTGAGGACTCAAGAAGAAGGCACTCCAGCACTTTAGAGTATCCTTCTCCCATAATAACTGGATATCAGGTGTTCATATAAAACATGACAGGAGGAAGTTCTTGCTCAGGTCACTTGGTCTAGACATATTTACTTCATTCCTATCTTTGTCTAAGGAGAATAATTCCAGATCTACAACATCTTGGATGAAAATAGGGTGTCTTCTATGCAGAGTCATAGACAGAATAACCTGAGTATCACATTCATTCTCTACACACATCCTCTAAATCCCATAAGACCTGAGAAACAGGGTCAGTTTTATATTGATGTCAATCCTACTTAAATCTTACTTTAGGAAGGTGAGAGACAGGAAAGATGTGTATTGAGTCAGTCACTTGGACATCTTGTCTCTATCTCAAGGACAAAAAATGTATTTTTATACCTCCTCTATAATTTTCAATTCCTTAAGCATTTCAGCCATTGAAAATCCTCATCTCAGTCCCTAAGCAATTTCACCTACATAAACACAGAAGTGGATGTTGGTATAATTTGCCACAGTCTCAAATAATCTGTGAGGTAAATTGTCAGCAACAAAGCAGGGAGTGAATATCAAAAAAATTACAATGTTATTCTTTACTCATGACACTTTGTGTAAGAAATAAAGACTGTCTGCAATTACTTGGCTGATTTATGTTGTGTACTGAAAAATGGGTGAAGGAAGAGAGTACAGAACTTTAGACTATTGACAGGATTCATCCTGTTAAAATACATGCCTTGCCTACAACCAGCTAAAAATAGCACCATAATAAGCATCAACATTGGTGACATAGCTAGAGCAGTGACAGAAAAACTTAAACTCTCTGCTTTAACATTTGGTATAAGACAAAATTTCAGGCTGTTTATTCATTCTTGATCTAGGACTGAAATCCACTGAAGATGGATTGAAATATTTTGACTGGAAGGAAGAGCAACCACAACCCACACATCTGAACTTTCACTGTGGCTTTGTCCTGCATAGGACAAATCTGGTGTCCTGGCTGGGCCAGCATTGGCAGTAGAGCACAAGTGGCACAAGTATGAGCCCCTGGCAGAGTCTGGGGTTTCTGGCTGGAATGGAAGAACTGGGAGGTATTTTGGTTTTCTGGCGTCATCTTGATGGAGGAGGTGTAAATTTCAAATCATCAAATGATATTACCAGTTTTAGGCTTCTCTGAGATTTCAGAAAGTTTATGCCCTTAGTCCTTTATCCTTTTGAGAAGCTGAAAGCTCTTATGAGAACACTTCTGAACTTTGGCATCCGAAATACAAGTTTAGTTTAATTTCAGCCCTCATCCTTCATCCCTCCATATGATGACTTTGGTCTATCCTTGATGCAGATGAACGCTCATACTCAAGGTTGCCTCAGATCATAGGTTTTGGGTTGCTCTCTGGTTTTTTTCCCAGACCAAGCAGAAATGTCAAGTGTTTAATTTCAGAACTTTGCTCTAACATCAGTAGAATAAAACCAAAGCTCCAACAGTAACACCTACTGTTCTCTCTGATGATTTAAAAAGAGCAAGTAATACTATTCATGAGCAGAGCTGGCAAAGCATTTGCTGGTCACTTGGGAACAAGATGAGTCTCAGAAGATTTAGCAAGGACAACTGACCCCTATCTACTGCTCCTCAGGAACCACTGGATGATATGGTTAATGTCTTGTTGCTTTTTGAACACCTGCCCAGTTCCTCTGTGTGATCCTATCACTAATGTTGATAAATAGGTCTGCCTAAAGCAATAAGACCACAACATATTTGCCTCTTTGAACTAGAGTAATTCTGCTGCCAAACCAGAGCTCCCAGCCTTTCAAGGTTCAGCTTGCAGTTGCAGGCATATTAACATTTCTTTTTACCTCAGGCCAGATGAGGTAGAAATAGTTTTTTACTTTGTAAAGCACTTTTCTTCCCATTGTGTCACAGCTTTTAGTACTACATTTTGAAAGGAGAGTGAAGGTGGTTTCCACAGAGATAGAGATATCTTCAAACTATTCTGTTCCCAAAGAGGAAAGACAGACTTCATTTAAACACACAGGATTTGAAACACTTTTAAACTTACCTTTCCAGTAACCTACAGTGCCTTTCCTTTGAAAGCTGTCCTCTGAAGTTAATCAAGATGCTTCCCAGCCTGTTTGTAGATTACCCGTGGTGGAGAGGAGTTTCCTTAATGCATTGCTTTGGTATACATTACTTTTTCATATCAGATCATCCAAGAGGTTTTGAGAAGGACTTATTAAAAAAAGGTAAATATGTGTGTCATGTCACAGAAAGAAATTGCAGTTCATTCCATCATCTGCTGTTTAGAGGATTTAGTTGTAATGCTGCAGACAAATGTTTATGTGTTATGAAAGATTACACTTCTACATTTCTCAGCAGGTTTAATTCTATTTTTTGCAACTTTATGTGGAAAGAAATCTAAGTCAGGCTTCTTTCTCAGAAGAGTGAATTCTCTGCAAGAGCCTGAATCTGATGTCTCCCTAAACCAGCATTTTTATCTTATAGTATAAAATAGATACCTATACGCTTATGAATTCTGTTCTTAGTGACAATTCACATGATGTGCTCTAGTCCCTATTCTTCAGCAGAGCCAATTTCAAGTATATTTATCTACTAAAGATTTGATGTTTGTCTGGACCCCTCCCCTTACTCTGAGAAAAGCAGTGGGGTGGCATCTTTCTACCTTTCTTTAATTCACCAGAAATTGCAGTATCTTATTCTTTCTTTTTGTGTATTTTTCCTGATACATTTGTGAAGCAGGAATTTAAGCTTTAGGAATTTCAATCAGAGGCTGAGAAAAGAAGCATAGCTGGTTTTAGGAGAACTATAGGGTCTCTTTATACAACTTGTTCACTATTTCTATATTAATGATATCATGTCAAAATAATTTGATATCTTCAGTTTAATGCCAAGGTAGAGACAAGTGGAGTGGAGTGCACAAGTGGTTCTTTCCAGGCTCTGTCAAAAAGGGTCTGTGTCAGAGATGTGCTAATTTATCTTTATTTTAATCCCCTAGTTACAACATAGCAGCAGTTGGAGATGGAACAGACCTACCAGGTCTTGGTTCTAATTGATACCCATGGACCAACACAAGGTGTCATACATTTCAGTGGTCTTGTCCTCTCAAATTTAAAATATAGCTTGATTGGTGGCCAAGTGTTGTCACTGGTCACATTTTAAAAGTTGTTACAGCAACAGAAATTACATGGAGGAACTGCAGTATAGAAACCTGATGGAAAATCTTCTATTTTGGGCTCTAATAGCTGTTCTCTGCTAGAGGAGGCAGACAAGTTTGGCAGTAGGAAGAACAGTTGTAAAACTGTAAGGTGTTGGAAAATCCAGATTTGTTCCTATAAAACCTGTCAGTTTGAGACTGATGATTTCTTTCAAAGCAAGCTCCATGAAGCTGTGAGTTTCTTTTATAGCATACCCATGTGCTCTTGGAGGGCACAGAAAGAGAAAAGAACTGGTGAAACACAAAATACAGTTAAAGGCTTGTATGCTCTCCAACACCATGGCATAATTTAGCTTTATATTGTCCATTCCCCTGCTTAAAGGGAAGAGTTCAAAACTGAGAGAATTATCTAAAAGAGTAGACTCTGTACGTGGTGCTTTAAGGGATGAAGTGTGCAATAGCTTTTGAGTGAAGACACTATAACAGATATGACGGGTATATTATCAAACCTTTAGAAGATTTATTTGGATTTATTTTGAAGCGATTTTTTAAAAATGTGGCCACAATCACACATCTATTTACAGTGCACTGTCTTCTCAGATCTGAAGGCACAAGCACAAACATATAGCAGTAGTTCTGCAAGGAACCCTAACACAGGGCTACACATGGGCATTTTAGAAAATGAAGCCCTGAATATTCTTGCATGCAGGGATCCCCTCATTCTCTTGCATTTCGTAGCCAATCCCTGTGAATCCCTGTGTTATCTCATGCCTGGGAAGCCATATGTCACAGTCTTTTTTCATTCTAACAGCTGCAAATTGTCTGACAGCAACATGACTAGCACTCAGTCCTGTGACCACATCTATCTGCTGATGTGAGCTGGGGTTCTTGCCCTCTAATCAGTGAGAAAACACCTCCTGGGGTGTATGAGGTGGGAGGGAGGATGTGGCTCTTCCCCAGTGCATCAAGATCCCACTTAGGCATGCCCAGGCAGGGGGAGAAACTTCCAGGCAGAGATGTAGCTGTAGCATCAGTTGGCTCCTCTGGGCTCCCCAAATGTGTGCTTGGGTTTAGGAAGGAGAGTAGAACTGCCCTTGGCTTAAATTAAACACGTGCTCAAGCCTTGCTGCTGCACAGAGGATTCTGTTCCCCACAGCACTGACACAAAGTACAATAGTTTATTTAGCATGTAAACCCAAAGGACTTCAAGGGACCAGTTCATATGATGAAAGGTACCTCCACCCTGAAGTGTTTTGCTGAATGAGGGCATTTTGAAATACTTTTTTTTCACATGCCTTATACTTGAAAAATCATGAGCAGACTGAGAATGCCAAGAAATAAAACCTGAAAGGAATACATAGGGAATTCAGAATTCGAGACATAAAGTATCTGCAGCAACTATTTTGTGCAGCCATGCCAATCTGTGTGTGTATAAAACAGGCTTTTTTATTATACTTTATGAATTGACTGTAGGCTATGTAATACAAGCAAAACATAAAAGAATAATGAAAAGAACAAGACATAAATTAATCTCCAAAGAATTTTTATGGCTTTTGTCAGAAGAACAGCCCCCCACACCTTACTTTGTAACTGTCATTATCTTCACATAAAGATGCAATATTAGAACAAAATCTGTCCATAATGTTTTTTCACTCTATTCCCACAAGAAAAGCATTAGAATCTGTCACAAAATGAATACAATGATGCTGATTGCAAACACAAACTGGCTCTTCATTTTGCTAACTAAATTGGGAAGTTGAAAGGGTAAAAAATTAATTATTTTCCATGCCAAGCATAAATTCCTGTACATCATTAGAATTTTGCTGCTACTTTATTTGAATAATTCTAGAATGATGCAAAGATAAATGGTAAGAGCATGCTGGCTGATGAGCACAAAAAGAACTAACATTGTGAGAGATAAAGAGCTTGGGCATGTGGAATTTGAGTGTAAGTCCATTTGGTGGAAAAAGCTCATCTACACCACAAAGCCATTTTACCTTGACCAGATGCAGGAGCAGTTGAATGATTTGTGTGTTATAGTCAAAATAATCTCTGCTAAAAATGAGGTATTGATTCAAGGAGATTTTAATTTAGATTTGTTCACTTAAAATGAATAATAAATTGAAATGAACTCTTCAGAGCTCATGCTCAGAATGAATTCTCTTACCACCTTACTGAAACCTTAGGTGAAGAATAGTTCCAGTTAAAACCCTAGCCCAAGTTATCAATTTTAAATAAGAATTGTAAAAATAATTTGTACAAGAAAATGACAGATGTAATATCTGATTTGTAAATGAATTCTAGGGAAAGGAAAAAGAAGAAAACTTATTTTCCTAAAACAAATCAGAAAGAAAAATGTTAGTAATTTCAATACTATACTTTATTGTTAACAGCTCCTCACATATCAAATACTGCATTAATATTTGATAAAAACTTGAATATTGCAAGTAGTATTTCTTTCCAATAATACTTTTTTTTCCTCATCATCTTGACCTTTCTGGGTAGGATTTTTATGAGTTATTCCTAGACTGAAGCCTTTTACAATAACTGACTATTCGGTTTTCTAAGGTGTCTTGTGTTGACTTAACCTATTTTGCTTTGCATATTGTTTATCCATGCATGTTTACAATAGGTATAGCCACCATGCACACTCAGCCTGTAAATTATGTAAGCATATGTTCACATATTTCAGTATGTTTTTTTCTTGACTCTTTTTCAAAGTGTCCAGTTCCCTCTCCAGTTTCTTACTATAATTCTGATTATATTTTTTTCTATATAATTTCCCTGTATATTGCTAAATTTATTTTCTATATTTGTTGAATTGGAAATACAAGTTCTAAAATAGATAACAGAACAAAAATGCAATGTATTTTACTTCTATTTTTTCTATAATAATAGCTTTCTCTTTAACCTCCATCTTATTTATTTTATGGGAGTTTTTGTTTTTGTTGGCATTGTTAATAATAAGCATTCCTTTTATAACTGATGGTCTTTGTTTTGCTGTCATGGTTTAAGCCCAGAGGGCAACTAAATACCATGCAGCCTCTTACCCCCTCCCCCCACAGTGGGATGGAGGAGAGAATCAGAAGGGTAGAGTAAAAAAAACTCATAGGTTGAAACAAAAACAATTTCTCAGATACAGCAAAAGCAAACCAAGGAATTAATTCACACTTCCCATGGGCAGGCAGGCATTCAGCCAACTCCAGGAGAGCAGGGCTCCCACAAATGTAACATCAACTTGGGAAGAGCAACACTATCATGCTGAATGTCTCACCCAGGGGGACTCACTCCAGGGATGGGGCATTGACAACTTCTCTTAGCAACCTGCTCCAGGGCTTCAGCATCCTCATGGTAAAGAATTTCCTCCTAACTTCTAATCTAAACCCGCTCTTGTTCAGTTTAAAACCACTGCCCCTGGTCCTGTCACTGTCTGCCCACACAAAAAGTCTGTCTTCTCCTTTTTATAAGCCCCTTCTAGGTACTGTAAGGCTGCAATGAGGTCTCACCAGAGCCTTTTTCTCTCCAGGCTGAACAATCCCAGTTGTCCTCAGCTTGCACCCAGAGGTGCTCCATCTGTCTGAGCATCTTTGTGGCCACATTCATGTGACTTGTGTCCAGGCACTTGTAGAAACCAGTAATTGTAGAGAGTGATAAAGTTTTCCCTAGGCCTTATCATAATGCCTGTATAAGAAATTATACAGATTCCACTGCCCATGGCATGGCTGCTTTGGACTCTTGCTGTCTGTATGTGGTCACCCTGAGCTACCATCTCCTCTCTGCCTATGGAGCTGCCCTGCTCTTGCTGGCCCCTGGAAATGGGAGTAGAAGGTGACTGACATTAAAACATTTCTGATTTCACTCACACTTCCACACACAAGCACCAGGATTTACATACATTGGTGGTCTGTCCAGCATCCAAGATCCCTGAATTTTGGGTGATCTGTCCACCTGAATTCTGGTCCCTAGTGGAGGACAGAATGCCATCTATTGAGTCCTCATCTCCTGGTTTGGGAGCCCTGTGCTGACTTCTGCATGTGCTTTCCTGTACTCCTTTGGGCTGATGGTCCTTTGTGTCTCCTTTTCACCTCCTTTGTGAGTAGTCAGGGTTTACTCACAGTCCTTTGCCACCTGGGTGACACGTGAAGTTGCACTTTGCTGCATGCTAGGGTTGTGATGAGCTGCTGATCTCTAGGTGTTTTTAAAACACGATCTGACATTTCCTTTCATTCCCCATTCACACCAGTCACAACATTCCTATTACTTTTCTCTACACATTCTGCACATGTTTTTTTTTATGCACTGAACATTTCCAGGGGTGGTCAGATCTAAAAATGTATCAGGGCGCCTCTTCTCTTCCCAAAGGAATAAATCAAATGGTGCTAGCAAATTTTAGACACTTTAATTTAAGAAGAGATACATTTCCAGAAGCAGAGATAAAGGAAAAATTAATACATTTTCTTCATGTCACAAAATAAATTCAGGTCTAGGCTTAGAGTGGATTGTATTTGACAACAGAAAAATACCATCTTTACTGTTTGACTCAAAGGCTTACAAGGATTTTGAATAGGGAAGAAAAAAGCAACAAGCTCTTTGACAGAAGTTTCTGTGTTGCTGTAAACCTGCAACATTACAAAGAAAAGCATTTATAAATGGGCATCCACTTTCAACAAGGTATTTAATTGGCATCCAGTACAAACAGGTCCTTTCTGTCACCCTCATGTGTCTGTGGCTTCTGCAGTGAGTGAGAGGATCCTAAACTTGTTAATGCAATCAGTCAATTTTATCATTCCTGCTATTTCTAGAGAATGTCATGTTTCCCTGAGGAGTTTGTGACCACACAGGTAAATTAAATATGTCCAGGACTATTCTCCAGTACTGAGGCCACCTGTCAGGTCTGCTGTCACCTGCACTCCTCAGTCCCAAGGCAGGTTAGCCAAGTGCAGATTCCCCATGGGAAATCTGCTTGGCTGTGCCAGCTTTTGAACCTTGTCTGGGGAATATTTAGAAGGGAGCTAACTGAGTTTGGGTAAAATCATGACAGAGATTGGTTCTAAGAGTTTACCACTATAAATGACTGGGTTATCATTCTAGGAACCTTTGGCACAGTCTCATTCATCAGTACAGACATTGCCAGTGTGGACTCAGTTCTCTGAAAAAGTAAATATATCTCAGCATTTAGTATCAGAGAAGGGAGAAGACATTCACTGCACTGTGTCCAGATGTGTTGTGGCTAAATGGTTTTCCTTCTTTTCCTTCTCCATGTCTGCTTTAGTCATGTTATCTCCAGACTGGATATGACACTATTTAATCCTTCTTCTAACTTTCTTCCAGAAGATTATATAGTTATTATTTAGGTAGTAATTAGATTTTCTCTAACATTAGATCAAATCCAATATTAGTAGATATAACTTTGATTTTAATAAGAAAGTATTTCTATTTCATGGGCAGAATGATCTAATTAGTAGACAGGATCATAAAGTCAATACCTTTGAGCCCCTTCCTCAGATTTAATTAAATATTAATTGCAGAGCTGCCATTTGCACATGAAAATTAATAGCAGGTTTAACCTTGCATGTTTTATAAAACACAAAGCTTTTCTTAGTTTTTTGCTGCTTATTTCCCTTACAGCCTGAATCTTAGCTGCAGGCAGTTAATCTCCATTCTACTGCCTTCATCATTTAGAAGAGAAAAAAGTGGATCTGAGATGTTTCAGACCTGTATTTGATAAATAATTCTTTCTCCTGGTGACAGCATGAAAAGTGTTTTGGGAGTGATTTGGAGACAGAGGTGATGCTTTGCCTGGAACTGGGTGAGAGGAAAATTGTTTTCTTTCTTTTTTATTTCCTTTCATTCATTTGCTTTTTAAAAAATTCCACTCCTCTTAAATCACAAACTGGGGACACTACTGTACTTATTCATCCTTGTCTTCCAGTGCCTTGAACAGATGGATGTTTTTCTTAACAGAACAAATCCTTGTTTTGTGGTAGTTTTCCTTCAAATCTCAGAATATCAGCAATAAGAAATAAAGTCCTTCCAATTGTTAGGTTCAGTGATGGGAGCAACAGGCACCACACATGTGGCAATCAGAATGGTGCTAGAAAATGAGGCTGGATATTGAGAGAAAATTGCTTCAATCTCCTCAAGCAGTGTGAGCTGCCAGATATGAAGTAACTGATGCAGTTTCCAAGACACCAGGATCAGGTCATGATTCATACAGCAGACAGCCATACTAAGATATACTTTTAAAAACAACTGTTACTTGAAGGCTGATGAAATTTTTAATTATAATAGCAATAAAGAAAGCCTCACCTGCTTGTTATTTACCTTGTGAGGTTTGCTAAAAGACTTCAGCTTTCTGTCAGAATACAGCAGAATTAATTATAAAGTTGTATCTTAACTCCGTTCACACAGCCATCTGTGAATGGACAACTGAGATCCCACAAGAAGACTCAGGTGTCTGGATACTTCTAGTGGAATCCAGCACCTTCCTATTGATCCCCAGACATCTGGTGAGGTTTTTCTGCATGCATACAGATATATAACATGCTAGATGTTGTTTCTGCTGACCAAGGCTCATTTGTACAAAAGGTACAAGAGAAAAATAGAACTTTAATCATGCTGAAATTAAAGATACATCCTGTTGGTTAAGGACTTGTAATTACTATGACAATTCAGTAATCACATCCTGGGGAGCAGTCTGCAGGTGCAACAGAGCTCTGCTCAGCAATTTCTTGTGCTAGCTGGGCACTAAGCAGCTTGAGCACCTACAGTGCTGAGCTCAGGGATTAATGGCCTTTTGGGATGGTTTCTCACTTTGGATGCAGGATGGGTGGTGGGCAGGGTGACCACCCTGCAGGCCATGCAGGGAGGTTCCTGGGGTGCAGCTCTGTTGCTCAGCAGAACGAGAAACTGCCCTGATTTTGTAAAGCAGCTCCTCAGCTGTGTGGATGCTGCCTGGTGAGGAGCTGCCAGGCGTGGGCAAATATCATCACAATTGTCTTCATTGTTTACAAATGAGGATTCCAGGCAGCCATGCTCATCCCATGCCAATGGTGAAAGAAGCACTGGAGGAGGCTGAGTTATGCCCTGTCTCTTGGGCTACTGTCATTGAGGGGAAGAATGAGTTGCTGCTCCTGGCCTTGGACCCCCCAGCCCACTGCAGCAGCAGGGGAGTGTTGTGGGGAGCTGGTCTGGTACTTTCCACTTGGCATCTAATGCTGACCAGTTCTGGAGACAAAGAGAAGACTAAGTGGCCTATTTGCTTCTAACTGTTCTTAGAGTTTCATTTACTTATGAATTGCTCTGGAATTTCTATCTGTTTCCACTGATTTTTATATGGCACTGAAGAGGTTAGCTTAGACTAGATACCTTACTTTTGAAAAGCATCTAATTCTTACTTATTCTTACTTACATACTTACTTACTTACTAAGTCATACTTAAAATCTTAACATTTCTATTCTGGGAAAAGCAAACATACAAAAGGTTTTCACTCCTTAACCTGCAAGTAAATCCATAACATCATTGGGACTCAGCATGCATTTAAAGGTTCATTAGTGCCTTAATAACTAAAATGATACTGAACTATTTTGGCAATTATAACACAACCGTGCATGAATAGAATATTTTTCACTGTGCTGTGGTGCATGCTGCAGTGTGCTTGCAAAGTAAACCTGTGAATACTTGCTGCTTAGCCTTTCTAATCTCTGAAATTTGTAATTAGTTCAATCAGGGACTTTTCTGTTTACTTGAACTGGCTTTGATTTGAACAGTAGTTAAGATATCATTATGCAAACTCATGGCAGATGTGCAGAAAATTATTTTTCCACTGTTAATATATCTGTCCAACTCCTTTTCTCCAATTCCTAAAAAATATCTATTTTCTTTTTCAACATTACTTTCCCTTTTCCAGCCTCATAGACACATTTTAAAGGAGTGAGAAAATTCACTTTTAGCTAGGGAAATAATTTCCTCTTCCCTACCCTTCAAAATACCTGAAATACTGGTCTGACAGCTACCTTTAAGAATTCCCTGAGATGGAGCCCTCTTGCTCAAAGCTGTTCATAGACGAGTGGGAACTTCTGGAATCTGGTTGTCAGGGATCTGTGCTGTTTCTGAAGTTACAGCAGGAATGTTGCATCATGAAAAGAAATGTTATTTCCTATAAAGAGGTAGAAAAAAATGTCAAAATACTTATTTAGCAATAAAAAAGAGCAGGTCAGAAGCCTTTCCATTTGATTAGTTTAGATAGGTGGTCTTCATGGATTTATATTCAGTTCATACTTATACTACTTAGAAAAGATTTCATAGAATCACAAATATGCTGAGTTGGAAGGGACCCTCAAGGATCATCCTGGACATCCCCAAGAGTCACACCATGTGCCTGAGAGCATTGCCCAAACGCTTCTTGAGCTCTGTCAGGTTTGGTGCTGTGACCACTGCCCTGGGGAGCTGTTCCACTGTCCAATCACCCTCTGGATTTTTTTAAATACTCAGTATAAACCTGCTCTGACACAACTTCAGGCCATTCCCTTGGGTTCTGTCACTGGTCACCACAGAGAAGAGATCAGTGCCTGTCCCCCTCCCCACTCTGTACCCCCTCATGAGGAAGTTGTAACTGCAGTGAGGTCTCTCCTCAGTCTCCTCTTTTCCAGGCTGAAAAGACCAAGTGACCTCACCAGCTCTGCATTTGGCTTCCCCTCAAGCACCTTCATCATCATCATTGTCTTCATGTGGACACTCTCTAATAGTTTAATATCTTTCTCATACTGTGGCACCCAAAACTGCCCCCAGCACTTGAGCTGAGGCCACCCCAGAGCAGAGCAGGACAATCCCCTCCCTTGCCCAGTGATGCTGTCCCTGATACCCCCAGGACAGGATTGGCCCTCCTGGCTGCCAGGGCACTGCTGGCTCGTGTCCAACTTGCCATTGACCAGGACCCAGGTCCCTTTCTATGGAACTGTTCTCCAGCCTCTCATTTCCCAGTCTGTCTGTACATCCAGGGTTGCCATTCAATGGGAATTAATGCTCAACTATTGCTGTTAATTGGATACCTTAATTCTTTAGCCATTTTTTAAATCAATTCCCATATGTCTGGGTAATGAAATGTCATTCTGCCAACCAAAGCAGTTGTTATACTGCAATGCAGTAGAAGAAAAATATAATGTGCTGGTGTAAGGAAAATTTGTCTGGCTTCACCTTCCTCTGTATTCACCCTTCCCAACATTCCTCTTCACTCAAAGTTCTGAAAATATTGCACAACAGTTCCAATAAAGCTCCAGTATTATAATGCAGATACAATACCACCAGAGGTGTTCTCATTCTGGTGTTATAAGCGCTAATACATGTGTAATAGTTGGAAATCTTGGAAAAAGAAAAATAATTGAACTTGGATGTCAGAACACTTTCCTTCTATTGCATTTCTCCTCCATGCAAATGTGTGTGTTTTCACAAACTGTTCCTTGTGCACTACAGAAAATGCATCTGAAAGATAATCTTGTCCCTGGGACTATTTTTGCAAGAGTCCTGAGCAGATTCTTTTTTGATGTCTCTCCGCTTTTAAAAAATAGCTTTCTAGTGCAACAGAAACATTCATGGAAAACACCTGCTTCCCTCAAAACCTGATTTTTTTTTGTCAGGAAATTAAATCCACACTAAAACCCCTTTAATCCAGAACTCTAAACTTCATCAATTTATGCTGGTATATATTTACATAAAGTTGATGTGCATAGGTTTAAGATACCATGTAAGCACTCAATATTAATGTGGCCCATGGAACTACCAGCCTCACTCCTGTTTATTCATGATATATGGGAATGAGGCATCTTTGCTTCTGCAGCTTCTGTCATTACAAACCTCAATTGCTGCTTTCTGCCATATCTTCTCATTATTTTCTTGCTGTCATCTGTAGCCAACAGCCCATCCATCACTGTTGATGATTGCCAGAGCCCTTGCACCACACTGCCAATTTTACATCCTGTGGGTGAAATAACCTTCCCATTGTAGTAGGGATTTCTAGCAGTTCAGGTGCCAACAAGACAGGCTATTTCTTGCCAATGATAAGCATGCAGATGAAAAACATCTATCTTTCCTGGGTTTACGTTTGTTTGTTTGTTTTATTACTGTCTGTTTTGATTTGTGGGTTTGGTTATTGTGATTTGTCTCCTATGCTCATGTTGCTCCTGTGACAAAATCTTTTATCCAGGATAAAGTATCTTTTGGAAGAAGTGAACATGATTTTTATTTGCTCTGGTTGACCACAGTTAGCAGGAGTGCATCATGCTGTCTGTATTAGGTCTGATTTCTCAGCAAATACCAGTAAAATGGTGCTGTGAATGCTAACTCTCCTCAATTTTCCTTGGTTTGCATCAAAGCGATTTTAAACAGCATGTTTTAGCAATATGTTTGTCTTCATCCTTTCCCATGTAGCCCTCACACATAGACATACACCTGTAGGTATAAAAGAATTGAATAATGTACATAAAGCAGGATAAAACAAGTCAGATTCAAGGCATGAACGGACCTGACATGGAAGTAACCACACTGAAATTGTTCAGCTTTGGAAGTGGTTGTGTGTCCTTCCCTTGCATTGCTGGGAATTCCTCAGTGAAGAAATGTTATGAACACCATCTCTTTACCGTGTCTGTACAGTTGGGACACGTGCAAGCAGACTCCAAGGGTTTCCATTTTAATCACTCACAGTCAATTAGTACACTTATGTGTTTTATTACATTCTTTTATTTAAAATAAAAAAAAAAAAATCCCAAGCGATAAAAACTAACCTCAGAGAAATTTCCTGAAGTTTTATTTTGGTATAGAATGTAATTTTTTTTATAATTGTCCCCAATATATATTTGTGCTTTTGAAAGTCTTATCTTGAACAGCTTTTTTTTGGTACTCAGAGCCTTATACTATCAAATAGCTTAATTGGTCAGTCCCACAGCCTGGACATAAAACTTCCTAGAACATATGATCTTGTAAAAGATTTGTTTCAAGAGCATCTTCCCTTGTTGTGTATTTGTTGCATTTTTCATTGATATAATCCAAGACCACTCAGGCAATAAAATGTTCCTATTTTGATGTTAGGGAAATGATATTGATACAAGGATTTGAATATTCCCTACTGTAGCAGAGGTTTTCCTGATGCAGTCAGCATCATGCACATACAGCAAGATTTGCTATTTTTCTTTCTTCAGAGGAATCAGCTAATGCATGTAAAAACTGAGGAAGCTTGAACATGTACTCAGAGATGATAAAAATAAAATTATATTTGGATAAGGCTTTGCTTTCTACTTTCTGTTATCAAAAATTATAAGAAATAAGGACACAGTCACTCTCCTTGTAGTTATAATTAATGGGCAGCATCACCACTAGTAGAGCAAATATCTGCTCAGTTTATAGTTTCTCAGGTACACCTACAAATGGAAAGGCAGGCCTCCAAGTAATAGAAAGTGTAAAGGAAACTAATAAGTGGTTTCTGTACAATTTTTTAGACAGTATTTGATATAGCAGAAAGATTAAATAGTCTCCAGAACTGGAGAAAAAAATATCTTGGAAAGGAGATTCAATTCACATGTTGAAAGTTGCTGAATTATACAAAGTGCTAATGAGTACAATGTGATGCAACCCTCAGAAAGGGAAATTACATTTAAGAACTCCATGGAAGAAAGTGCACTAGAAAATAGAGAGAAAACTGCACTTCATTACTGGAACAATGAGCTGGCTTTTGTTCCTGAGGACATTCAATTCCTGACCTGCCAGTACATGGTCTGCCTGTGCCCATGGCATCCATGCCCATCAGGAATTTGTCCATTCCTCTCAGAAAGTTTATGACTAATTCTGCCATTTCTTGATCAGGTAAATTCCAATTTTGGTAAATATGTGTCATTCAAACATATGAAATTGACACACAAAAAAAGGCAGCAATGAATTTATACGTGAATATCCAGAATAATAGTTGTCAGTATGCAGTAAACATAAATATCAGTCTCTTCCAGTCCTCATTTTAATCTGGTGTATCCAATACTAGCTCAATCACCAGCTGTTTTGGGAGGAAGATTTAAAGGCATGCAAAACACTCCCAAAAGGGAAGTGTCACACAGCCCTGGGGCAGGGATCTGCACAGCTGCAAAGGGTAGGAGCAGGGGCAGAAGTAATGAGATGAGGACCTTCTCCACCCCAGCAGAACTGGCCACTCATCCTGGTCTGGCTTTGTGTGTAAGCAGTGCTGCCTGACTACCAGAAGAAAACTGCAAGAAGAGAGAAGAAATCAATTCAGGAGAAGGAAAATGGGTATCTCCTATGCAATTGCCAGATTCTTTCTAATGTAGTTTTTGTATTGAATGCCCCATGGGCAAAGGATACTGCCAGCTTGGAAGAGAAATTGCCTTCAAAAGAACCATAAGGACAGAAGAAGAAGAAGACAAGGAGACTTTATTGTTGCCTATCCCCAAAATCGTGCTGGAGTTACAATATTGAGACTGGCTTGAAACTCACATGACTGAATGAAAGGTTAGATTTATTATATTTACCATCTGATTTCTGAGCCTGTTGTAAGAAGCATTCTTAAATTTTCTGCTGACCATTAGGGTTGGACCTTGGGGCTGCCTTTTATTCTCTTAACAAAATGGGCTGAGATTGTCACAAAGTCACCTGTTTCCAAAGATAAGCCATAAACTATTGCAAGAATCAATGAGATGCTGACAGTTGTCAGCACCAGGTATGCTAAAAAGTGGCAAAAATCTGACTTTTTCTTTGCAGGAATAATATAAAGTGCAATTTCAAAGCAAATAGGATTGGGACCATACAAGGTTTTTGTCAGATTCACATTCTCATTTCCCTGTGGGTCTCTCCCTCTTCCCAACTGTCTGCATTTCTTTTCTACTGGTCACAGGATTTTTAGAACAATTTGATTCTCCTTTATCAGTGAGGTTTTTTTGCCAGGTGATTTTTGCTGAGGAATTTTTGCAATCTAAATGTTTCTCTGTGTCTACAGAAGTTATCTTGTAGAGGAAGATATTTTGTTTCATGTAAGCACTACCATAGGCTTTAGAGTTTAGAGTTAACTTGTTAATAAAGACATTTAATGGCATATAGAGCAGAAGGTTGCCCCAACAGAGGAATACTTTTTTCCATTCCCATTATTTGCCAGACAAGGGCCAAGGTGTATTTTCAGTGATGTTTGTCTCTCTCCAAACCAGTTTTGCTGAAGTGAAATACAGTGGTGCGCTGATGGGAAGGAAAGCATTTCAACTCACTCCACATTCATCTATGAATCTCTTACTTTTACATTTCTTTGCTTTATTGTTACTGGGAGCTGGTCAGCGTGCCCGTGGCTCTTGCAGAGCCCTGGTGCTGTGCTGCAGCAGGAGTTTGAGCCAAGCCCCCAGGTGCAGCTCTGCGCTGCGCCGGCAGCGACACCGAGCACACGGCTCACTCAAAGGCACGGCAGAGACAAAAGGTTTATTAAAGCTTAAATGACATGGTTGCTGTGACGATATCTTTTACTTTTTCTGACATCTCCACTGTCAGCAGGAATGACAAAGTGTTCATCACTCACTTTATTTCTGTAGAGCTGAGGCACATGGAAGTCTGCAAGGGTTTAGCTGGGGCGTCCAGTCAAAAAGAGCTGCTGAGTTTGATGGTATTGCAGCAAACGTTAATGAACAGGCAGGGCGAGGGTGGCCAAGAGAAAGTTTAAAGGACACCAAGACAGCTTCACTGTTGATGTCCTCAAGGTGCCCTTCTTAGGGAAACTGTGCGGCATATGGTGAGGGTCTCCAAGCAAGAATATGTTTTGGACATGCCAGGAGAGAACGGGCTCTTGAAAAGGCAACCAGGTCCCTAATATTCACTGCAACCTGCAGCTCCAAGGATCAAAAACTGAATTCTCAGCACCAGGAGGATAACCGACTACAATTGTGACAACATAAAACAACTTTGTTTTTTTCATGTCCTTTTTATGCTTCCTCAAATTCTCAGTTACCTTTGTGTTACCGCATTCTCACCCAGTTCCTCAACAAGAGGTTTCCTGAGGTGCTCGAACACATTCATCAAGCTTTCTGAGGTAGAAATATAAAACTGAATGTCGTCAGCATGCCCTTTAGGCCATACCTCCTCTGAACTGAAATGAGCATTTGTAAAAGAAAAAATTATTCTGCCTTCCCATTCAAGCTCAGGGGCTGTAGAGGAATTTTCCAGCTTTACCCCCAGGCTTTCCCTTTTCCAGACTTTGCAAGTCTGCACCACACTACTCCCAGCCCAAAAGTGTTTGCTACATCAAAGCAAGGACATCTAAGGATTAGTAGGAGTTTCCTTGTCTCTAGCGAAAGATGCTTCTTGCTCTCAGTCATACAAAGCAGCTGGCAAAAACATGTATCTTCAGTAGATGGCCATCCAAATGCAGATGTCAGAGACAGGCACTTTTAAGGCAGAGATCTTCATTATCAACATCTTTTTTCTTTTATTTCTTGCTAAGTGCCATCAATGAAACAAGTCTTAAATTTCCTGATATTTTGCCATCACCTTGAGGAAAGTAAAGATTTCACCTGCAGAATTTGAGACTTTTCTTCTCTGCTAATATGTACAGAAAGGGCAGGGTAGACTTCCTGGGGAACCAAAGTGAAGAAAGGTTTTTCTTTTAAAAAAAAAGCCACTTTGGTTTATAAAGCTAATTTAACCTTCTGTTTCCCTTGCCATGGAAAGGACAAAGCAGTGATTACTCTCTGTTTGATATTGTTAGGTTAGAACTGAAATAACTTTTATTAGAAGTGACTTTAGGATTTTTATAGAGATAACAAAGCACATGCTAGTTATTTGGGATGTCTTACAAGTAGATTGGACAAACAGGATAATCTTGGATCTTGACACTTGTAATTTGGTATTGTAAGAGTTAAAGACTTTAATACTTATTCTGTTATAATAAATAGCTAATATTTTGTATCACATCATAGTTACTGTACGGAGTATTTTAGATGACCTTTTATTTCTGTTCATTAAGACATGGCATATTTGACTGTAACTTATTGAGATCAATAAATGCTTAATGCGTTAACTTCTCAGTCTAATTTTATGTGACACCTTGCTGAGCCAGCAAAAGGAATGGAGGACAGATGGGGATGTGCAGTGATATCTGAGAGGTATTTATATACAACAGCTATGGATTTGTGGCATGTTTGCCAGGGTTATTAAACTATTTTCACATTGCTAAGTCCTCTAACTACCTATCCATAAAATGAAGAAAGTGTCATTTTGCAGTTCAAATGGAGATTTCAGTAGATTATTATTTATTTTCTATCCATACTATAGATTTTAACTGTGACCTTGAGCAAATCACTTATTCTCCCTGCCTCTCATTTCTCTGTTTGCTGGAGTAGGGATAATAACTCCTTAAAGGTGAGAATGGATATGTCAGTGTTCATGTGGCACTCACACTGTTATTCAGCTCAGGTTCCTACTCCGCCTTCAGCTAAGACAGAGTTGATCAAATTGTATTTTGCCCACAGTTTGTTTCAAAGTAAATTTCTTGCTCTTGTAATTTTGACTCAGCCATAGATGGTGACTAGCCTGAGACTGTTCACAAAATGTTCAGTCTACAGCCTGACAGACTGAAAGACCTTTGTTCACCCTGCCTTTGGTGTAAAGTCTCTCCTTCTTTTCCAAACCTTAAGCCAGATTCTAAAACATTTCAGAAGCTGAAGAATTTCTGGGCGCTCAGCATTGCCACATAGCCACAAGTAAAACTTCATTTAATCAGTGTAAAAGGCATAGTTGAAAGGAAAAGACAATCCTGGATTTGTTGTTTTTTCTTCAGTGGAATTTATACATTGATAATGATTCAGTCTGGTCAACAGAATGCCAGGGCACAGGTATCTGCTTATCTGGACAGCAATTAGCCAAGGCAGTCAGCAAACACAACACAGTTATGTTTTGCTATCAATGAAGACTGAATTATCTCCCTGAACATTCAAAATGCCCAGACTTTTGCTGTTGGAAACATTATCAGAAAGCCTTTTCATAATTATGGTGTGTTATATATCAATCACTGGAGTGCACGTGCTGTGGTTCTCTGCTATGGCCGTTGTGGGCTCAATTGTTTCCCCTTTACATAAAGTCATCTTCATAATCTTATGTGTCTGGCAGAAGCAATGAAACTAGTCTTAAACTTGTTGATACAGGAGCTGTTTCATGCCACTACATCACAGGCTGTGGAAGAGATCTAAGAAGGTCATACCTATGACCTTCTCTCCTTTTCTTTTTCCATACTGGATAAATATCTCCTATAGATTGCTTCTTTTTTTCCTTCTCCAATGGACATGTTCCAAAAGACATTGGGGTAAAATCAGCAAAATTTCTCTATGGTGCCAAGGTCACAAACCCCAACCACATGATAACTACACGGTTTTGCCCCAGCAAAACTCTATATTTTCCATATGCCATTGCATATCAGTCATCCTTAGATGAAGTGATAAAATAAATAATACTTTTTTAAGTGTTCTGCTTTTAAAATCCCAGAAATCATCAAAAGCAGCAGGAAACATGCTGCTCTGATCTTGTGAGCAAAGTAATTTCTCTCTCCTCTCCATCACAAATGCCAAGCCACTCTGGTTACCCATTGAGTCGGCCCTCATGCTACCTGAAATATTAGCAATTAAAATCTGTACACTCTGAACTGAAGGGATTTTTCCTAGTGCCAGGAAAAAGAAAAGCTCCAAAATTGCAAAAGTCATACTGAATCCATCAGCTTTCCTTTGAATACAAGTACACAGAAAATTCCCAGCTGACATAGGATCAGTGCAGAGACCAGCACTGGAATTACAGAATATAGCTGGCAAATTATTAAGAAATGAAAAACTGGAACCAGTTCTGCCTGCTTTGTCTCAAATGAAACTATCTTTTATATTGGAGAAACAAACTATCTTAAAGCAAAAAAGAAATTTTGGATAAGAAATGTGTACCATTCTTTTAGGTCATGTCAAGCATACTTCATCCTGAAACAGGAATCATGATTGATAACTGTTTGTTACTGGTGGCTTAAGTTGTTTTAATTAGAATAAAAATCCCATTATTCTTCTAATTTCATAAAGGGAAACAGAGACCTTACAGCTGTCCTGGGGCACCTCTGTGGTCTAGAGTGGCTCAGGGGAAGTCTTTAAAAGTGCCCTTAAAATTAAAGAGAGGGTTTTTTACATTAAAGGGGACAAATGGCATTTTGAAACTGTCCAGATTTACACAATGAAGTGTAAAAGAAAAGGTTGCGAAAACCAAATATGAACTAACAAGCACAGTTTACCAAGAGTGAACCAGATGTTTGGTCAGCTCCAGCCTGTGCCAACACTCAGAGACTTAATCCCTACATCCTTTTGGGTTTCAAAAGCAATAAGAGGAGGGCTAAGGAGATTCTCCATCCTTTATTATATTGGGGGGGGGGGGGGGGGGGCAAGGAGGGGGGAAAATGGTGACAAAGGATGAGGGAAAGGCTGAGTTATTTAATGCCTTCTTTTCTGCAGTCATTAATTGTAAGAACAGGTGGTCTCCAGGCATGCAGATCCCTGAAGTGGAAGAAAATGCCATAATCCAAGGTGAAATGGCCAGTGACCTATTACACCACCTAGACACACACAGGTCCATGGGGCTGGATGGAATTCACCTGAGGGTACCAAAGAAGGTGTCAGAAGAGCTCACAAAGCCACTCTCCATCATTTATCATCAGACTTGTCTAACTGGGGAGGTCCTGGTTGAGGCTGACTGGAAGTTAGCAGAAGTGACACCCATCTACAAGAAGGGTCAGAAGGAGGATCCAGGGACAACAGGCTGTCTGACCTTGAGGCTGGGAAAAGAAATGGAGAAGATTGTTCTGAGTGCCATCACAGCACATGCAGGACAAGCAGGGGATCAGGCCCAGTCAGCATGGGTTTGGAAAGGCAGGTCCTGTTTGTCCAACTTCATCTCCTTCTATAAGGTGACCCTCCTGGTGGATCAGGGAAAGGCTGTGGATGTGTTTATGTGTACCAGTAAAGCCTTTGACACTATTTCCCACAACATTATCCTGGAGAAACTGGCTGCTCATCACTTGGACAGGTGAACAGTTTGCTGGGTAAAAAAGTGGGCTCTGAATGTTCCCAGCCCTCAGTACTGGGGCCAGTTCTCTTCAGTATTTTTATCAATCATATCAACAAGGGGATGGGAATGCCACTTCCAATCACCAAACACCAAACACCAAGTTTGGTAGGAGTGTTGAGATCTGCCCGAGGGTGGGAACGTCCAAAGGGATCTGGACAGGCTGGATTGATGGGAAAAAGCCAGTAGTAAAAAGTTCAACAAAGGAAAATGCCAGATCCTGCACTTGGGTCACAACAACCCCCTGCAACACTACAGGCTGAGGAACAGTGGCTGGAAAGCTGCCCTTGGAAAAGGACCTGGGAGTGCTGGTCAACAGCAGCTGAGCATGAGCCACTGTGTGCCCAGGTGGCCAAGAAGACCAGCAGTGTCCTGACCCGTGTCAGACACAGTGTGGCCAGCAGGATCAGGGCAGGGATTTTCTCCCTGTACTCAGTACTGGTGAGGCCGCACCCCAAATCCTTGGCTCAGTTTTAGATCCTTCACTACAAGAAGGACATTGATGGGCTGGAGCACATCCAGAGAAGGTCAACAGAGCTGGGGAAGGCTCTACCTGGAGTACAAGTCTGATGAGGAGCAGCAGAGGAAGCTGGGGGTGTTTAGCCTGGAGAAAAAGGCAGCCCAGGGGAGACTTTATCAATCTCTACAATTCCCTGAAAGGAGGCTGTAGCCAGGTGGGGGTCAGGCTCTTCTCCCAGGTAACAAGGGACAGGAAAGGAGGAAATGGCCTTAAGTTGCTCCAGTGAAGGCTAAGGTTGGACATTAGGAAAAGTCTCTTTATGGAAAGGGTTATCAAACATTGGAACAGGCTGCCAAGTGGTTTAGTTACCATCCCTGGAGTTATTTAAAAGATGTGCAGATGTAGCACTTAGGGACATGTTTAGTGGTGGACTGGGCAGTGGTGGGTAAGGGGGTTGGACTCAAGGATCTTAAAGGTCTTTTCCAATTGATTCTATGATTCTGAAGCTGTAACATACAACAGTGACCTTGCTACTTGCATGTAATTGCTAATTGATGAAATTGCCAATGGTATTAGTGAGAAAAGTCAAAACAGCTGCTTCTGAACAAGCTTTTTCAAAATCAGCCTTCGCCTGACAAAAACCATCCCCTCTGCATTAGGCCTCCCCTAGTCTTTTTGGTAAATTTGTGTCTGGAAAAGGCTGTGCCCTCATCTGTGAAGAGTTTGTTTCAGTCAAGCTTGGAAGAATAAAGATAATGAAACACTTTGTGTGTGTTGTGTCCCCTGAGGGAGAAGGACTGATACTCATAAGAGGATTAGAGAAACAACTTCAGTGAATTGATGTGGATTGCATTCATCTTTATACTAAGCCCCCAGTTTCAGCTTCTAATGAGAATTCATGGGTAAGGTTGATGCTTCTTGGAAGTTTGTACTCCAGACTGATTCATCTTAACCTGTTAAGATCTTAATGCTAAGATAGGCATGTCCTGGTATAAAACTGAGGAAAGTTTTGATACAGGTTCCCAAAGCTCCTACTGAAATATTTTTATTCTTTCTTGATTGATTCCTTTGGTTAAAGTGTTGTTTGCAATTATAATTTCAGACTCTCCAGTTCAAGAAAGTCATTTAAAGACTGGAGAAAGTCAATAAACAGAACACCAAATGGCTGGGTGTTCAATCACATGACTAGGAAAATGGCAGAGAGGGCTGGGGTTTTCTCAGCCTGGAGAAGAGATAGCTTAGGGAGATCTTGCTGCTATCTGAAACTGCCTAATGGGAGGGTGCAGAGAAGACAAGACTCTTCCCAGAACTGTGTGCAGAAGTAGGATCAGAGGGCAACAGACTCAATATGAAATTTGGGAAATTTCCCTTTGATATACAGAAAACTTTTGCTGTGCCAGTGATCGAATATTGGAATAAGTGGCCACAGGAGGAGTGGAACATCCATCCTTGGAGACATCTGAAACTCAGCTGGAGTTGAGCAGCCTGCTGTAATTAGGCCTACACTGAACTGTGTGTTGAGCTGGGTGACCTCCACAAGCCCCCTCCAACTGAAATTATTCTGTGGGTTTAAGAGCCAGGAAAACAAGATGTTTTCACTGGCTGATTCAAAGGCTTTTGGCTTCCACACTTGGAGATTCTCTGTTTCTGAAGTGGAGGCAGAGTGCAAATCCAAGGGAAAAGTGGTAAGCCTTGCTCCCAGCTTCTGCTACAGGGGGTATTAGCATGACCTGCTTGGATCTTCACATTCCTGAGCAATAACCAGACCACCTTCAGGCAAAGGAAGGGGCTGGATGGCAGGATCATGGGTGATAGCTAAATTCAGCATTTGAAGCATAAAGGCTTTGTTCATTTTGCCTTGCTATGCCCCTTAAGAGTTTTTATTCAAGTGGAAGGATAAGGTCTTTGGAAGTCTTGTAAAATGTTGCATGTTTCAGCTGCAGCTGCTGGTTCAGACTCTTAGGAGGAAAAAAGAAAGTGATTAAGGCCATTTGGTATGACTATAATAAAATAAAAATATATAAATACTCTGATATGACCAAGCCTGCTTCTTTAGAAGTCTGAGGGAGTTAAGTGAGATAAACAGAGTAGATTAGACCTGAGAGCATTTCACCTTGCTTTTCCCTAAGAACCAAGCATTACTCTGTTTTTCAGGTTAATCTTGGTCCTTCATCTCATTCCACACTGGCATGCTTACAGATCAACAAAATATTTATACAATAGAATAATTCACACCACTCTTTTTCTTCCTTTATGAACCTACTTCTTTTTTTTTTACCTTTTCTCCACACTCCCCATACACATTCACCAACCCAAACTGTGCTTGTTACATAAGATGACGAGTTATCTGTATAATATTGTGTTAAGGATTTAGCTAGAGAAACAAATTCCCTTGGTGTGTGAGTAAGATTAGAACAGCAAGTGTATATGATGGATTTGTGGACTGAAAACTCATTTCATTTTATTTTGATTATGAAGGCAAGGTTAAATATGAATGATACGAGCAGAAGAATAAGCATGACTTCAAAAAATCATTAACTTTAAAATCTCTGCAAACCTGTGTTTTCCCCAGCAATATCACATTCAAATTGGCATGTACTTCCTCATTAGTTTCCATTTCTTCCTTTAAGCAACTAAAATTGCAAAATGTTTCAGGAATCAGCTTTCTAGTCCTGCTTACTTTTCTCAAAGCCAAATCTGGACACTCTCACAAGAAGAGTCAATGTGTGCTTTTTGAAAGACTAGAGAGGGCAAGACAAAAGCACTCACTGATGCTGCAGCTTGGTTTCAATTATACCATTGCCACAGAGACACACTGAAACTTTCCCAGGAGTGCCCCAAGCTCTGGAAATGGCAAAAACAAATGCTGATGCAGGAGACTATGCAGCAGCAGTGAGTCTGAAGCTCATTGAAAATGCTCTCAAGCCCCTATCTACTCTTTCTGCCTTTGAAGCAGTCAGAAAACATAAGTCAGGAAGGACACGCTTAATGTCATGTAATTTATTGCCCACAGCTATCCCCAGCCCAAAGGCATCCTAAGCATCAAGAGGCCACTAGTGTTAGCTATGAATTGGGCACATATGACTGAGTGAAACACACTTCTCATCCAAATGCCAGGTTTATATAGCGTATGCAGGGTAATTGAGGCTGCCACTGTATTTCATTGTGTTTTCAGATACAGAAACATGCCAGCAGGAGTGGTCTCCTAAGCCCAAATTCCCCACAAGTCTGCGTGTGGGGAATTAAACTTGGAGAAAAGTCTGGATTTGATCTCACTGTAAAAAGTAGATTTTTATAGTCATTTTAAATAGACACTTTCACATTGCCAGAATCAATCCAGTCTGCTGGTTGTTGCTACTTAAATGACTTTCTGCAGGTGTTTACTTTTAAATAGCAAGATACATTTCTCTGCTAGAGAACATGACCACTGACATGGACTTCAAACCTCTTCCATATTCCACTACAATAAAAGTGAGTAAATAAATCCATGTTTGTGTACTGTGGTGGCCTATTGCCTTTCTTGTGTGTGTTCTTGTTAATGATCAAGAGAATTATGAAAAAACATTTAACAGGCAAACTGAGACTTGAAATCTTCTCCTTGAAAATCTTCTCCAGGTTTCTGTGGGAGCTGGACTGCATTTTGCTCTTTAGCTGTTGGAATAAAAGCCTTCCAACCTAAAAGTCTTTGCACTTTGAACACCTCCAGTCAGAAGAGACAGCAAAGTTGACAACACCACAGATTTAGATCTGTTACAACCTTTTTTAACTCCTGCTTTTGTGGTACAAGGAATTCTTTGCAAATTGGAATTAAAAACTGGCAGCCCCAAAATTTCTTCCCAATATGCCAACTGCTTTGTCTCATTATCTGTATTCTGTGATGGCAGAGATTTCAATCCCTCTTACTTGTCAGAAAGTTTGGGCTTCTGCAGAGGGGGAAAAAGACATAATGTATGGTATGCTTCACTGTGGATTTACTGTAGTGCTCTGTTTTGAAATACAACCTTTTGGTCCTGGATTAAGGGCAGATTCATATGCCTTTATTCTCTAAGTTATGTCCAAGTAAAGCAGCCTTGTTAAACACATTTTTTTAAGAAGATAACAAATAATTGGTGACTACTGCAGCTGTTCTAGGAAGTGAGGTAGGTGTTAAGCATCAGTGGAGCAAAGCCTGCACTGAAACAACAGCCTGTCCTCTGGCATCAGTAGGTGCAAGTGATGGAAGTTCCTTCAAGTTCTGGTACATACCTGGGAGACACTAAAAGTAAGAGAGAGCTCTGACTGACATCTCAGATACTGGCAATTACAAGACAGGAAAAACAGATTTTCCAGGCTGCTTCTGACTAAACACTAACAGGTAGCTTGACACATAACTTGAAACTTCAGCATCATCAAAAATTAAGCTACGAAAATGTCACTTTGAGCAACCAAAGACCTAGAATCCATTGCTCTTCATCAGTATACTTTCTCCATGTTACTAGCAGTGCTACATCCTGCTGTGAACTGGTCAAAGCTTAAGAAAGATTGAAATCTCAACAGCTATGCAAGATATTAGCATATAAATCATAATACATGAGACATGACATTTTCAGCTTCTTCTGGTCAGCCTTATATTCCAGTAGGCATACGAGAGGTGAAGGACTTAGGAGCAGAGCCTTTTGACAGCAACCATGGTTGTTCAATATACATGACTTTGAGTATTACAACAACAAAATTTAGAGACACAACCTTTTTTTTTTTTTTAACTGGTGGTGGTGGTGGTGTTTTTTTGAGGGGGGGTTGTTTGGATTTTTGTTTGGTTGCTGTTGTTATTTAAGAAATGAGACAAATATTAGCTTGGACTTTCTCAGTTTATCCCAGGGTTTCTAAAGCCCAGAGAATTAAAGGCAGAGGTATTTCTGGAAAACAGCAAATTTTTTTTTCCTTTTTTTTTTTTTTTTTTTTCATTTAACAAAGTAGAGCTGCAATTTGAGCTAAAAGTGCAAGTAAAATGTATCCCTACCTTATTTAACCAAAGTTGTCTCCTCTGGTACTAGCAATATTATAATCCTGTTTATTCTCCAGTGAGTTTGGTTTGTAGGTTCTTTCAGGGGAAAAGATTTTGCTAAAGCAAAATAAAACACTGAGGGAAAATTCCACATTTTTATTCCTTAAGCAAAAAAGATAAAACTCCAGACTTCTCCCCTTTTGCAAATCCTCTTTGAAATAGCCCAATGAATTCAAATGGTTTAATGGTTCAAACTGAGAACAAACACATACCCACTTACTCTTTTGAACAAACACATAAAACATAGAGCTATGGTGATAAGGTAAGGTTACTGAGGCACTTTGTACTTACCAGAGCTTTAGCCTATCTTATTTGATGGACTCCTAACCAGCTTTGACTTTTCATTGACTTTCCTCACCTTTAATTTAAGACTGCATTGACTTTTCCTGTCACCTTAATCCATTTCTAGCATTAAATTGCTGCACAGCTAGCTATAATGTTACTCAGTATTGATTATATTCTTTACTCTCAATAATGTTTTGTTACATACATTGAAAAATAGTCCAAGAAGGCTCCTACTGCTTTGCTGGTTTTTAGTAGTTAATAATTCCCCCCCTTTTTTTTTTTTTTTATTTTTTTTTTATTTTGTTTTTTTGTTTGCTTGTTTTTGTTTAATGTTTCATTGCTCACTTAAACCCAGGTCAGTGTTTTGGAGAAAGGAAAGCTGTAAATGATGTGTGGTGCAGTGTCTGTACAGAATGTATTTGATCTCTGGGGTTGGCCATAAATGAGAGCTGCTTGAGAGCTTAAATCCTTACAGGTCCCAGGAGTGGCTTTCCAAGACACCAAAATCTTCTTCCCATGGCTGATGCACAGCTGGTGTCCAGGCTGGCTCACCATGGAAGGAGTGGGTGACAAGGAAGAATGAAAGCTGTCTCAGCCTTGGCACTTCCCAAATATATGACCTGCCAACAGGAAAGCACAGCACCCCGGGGGATTTGAAGTTCAAGCTGAAGACACTCGGAGGACGCTGCCCTGCTGAGCAGCTAGAGAACAGGGATGCAGCAATGCACCCAGGTCCATGTGCCAGGTGTGTACAGACAGTGCCTGCAAAGCCAGGACTGATCTCCTCCGTGTCCTTGCCCTAAAATGGTGGCAATAATTCCATTTTATGCATGCATTTTTTCATGTAGGTTTTTACACTAAGGTAGGACCTTACCTCCATTCCAATAACCCAAGCCTGATTAACAGGCATTTATTTCTTATGAAAAAACTGGAATTACAGAAGTGAAAGGTTGAAACAAAATATAGTATTCTGCAGGCAACTACCAAATGGAATAACACTGTGCTAGCTGAGGCTTAAAATACTTTCTGGAAACTTAAAAGTTGCCTGAAGAATTACACAAGGAAAGATAAAATCTTTTTTTCCAGCTCCAGGATTTAAGCCTGAATTTATTGTTCCATGACAGGGTGTCTCCTCTCACCATTTGTGGAACATAAAAAGAAAACTTAATTTTTCTTGTAAAAAAATGACTCATGCTTTCAGCCAGGCTCAGTTATGTGCCTGGCTGGGTAGGTCTTCAATGCTTTTTTGGTAGAGAAAGGATGGGACATATCCATGATAAATATAAAATAGTTAGTTTGTTTTTTTTTCAGGAAGAAAAGTACAATGTTCATTGCTGTCTGTCTCCTTGACTGTGTTGTCACTATGCAGGCTCATTCCCTGTCTTGGACATTATGCAGGGGATGTAACACAGGGCTCATGGAGATGTCTGCAGACTCTCCCAGGGCAAAAACGTGCACCTTTGGTTGTTCTCAAAGTCAGCCTGCTTAGGTGGAAAAATTGCTAAGAAATAAAGTAATATGAGGTGATATGTTCTAATACACCTTCCTTAGCACCTTTAAAAGAAATTTTCGGCTTGTTGTCCTTTTTTTCCTTCTTGTGTCATGTGTTTGGTATCCCATTTTTTTGTCACAGATGTTCTCTCTGACTTTCCTTTCTTCTTTCCCATAATATTAACATAGCTGTCTAATGCAACCCAGTCTGTACAGGTAAGTGCTGATAGGTATTTGTGGTTATGTGTCTGTTCCTGGGCAGACACATTCAGAGAAATCTGGTTTGTATAACAGCTTTACCACAGACCTCAGATATGACCTCACAAAAATCACTCTGATTTCCTTCCTCATGCTCCCTCTCCTGTCCCTGGTCTCTCCAGCCCTGGCAGGGCAGGGCCCATCTCTGACCACAAAAACCTGAGCTGTGCCTGCTACAAACTCTGTGTGCTAGGAGAATACAAATTAATGACATTAAACTGCTATTGAAAAGCCTTATTGACTCAGGTCTCTATACAATATTGAAGCCTATATGACTCTTAAGCCTGTGTCACAGTTAATACCAGCTTTCAGTCATATCTTTGCAATTGAAACTCAGCAGGGGACTAATGGATGACCAGCTATTTTCTGCTAATACACCATAGAAATGAGTGTGCCTGATCAATTCTTGAAAACACTCAGAGTGCAGAAAGTACTCAGAGCAAGTCGAAACTATTCTTTTCAAGAGAACATTTTTTATGCTCCCTGATTCTGCATTTAATTCTGTAAGTGTAGTTTAAAGGGCAAAGGGAGTTTTTAAATTTCATTTCACATTCAGACTCTTCTCCTGTCGGCACTCCTGTGGAATTGTTGCTGCTGCTCATGCATATTGAGGGGCAATGTGCACCTTTGCAGGCAGAGTGCATCTCTGCAGCTCATTCCCAGCCATTTCCCAGGTGCATGGTACCTTGATAACATTGCAGCCCATGGGGTTCCCCATTTATACCTTTGTAATTTTTTCTTCTATCCTACAAAGGATTTGCTTTTGCAAAAACTGTCTGTATGGTAGAGAAGAGCTGGATGCAATGTCCTCAGCTCATCAGCAGTTTGTGCTGCTCCTTCAAAGTGCACCACATCCTTCAAAGCACAGCATGTCTTTCAAAGCACTGCTAATGCTTGCCTGTCAGCAGATGAGAAAGCGGGGCAGGAGCCAAAAGTTAAAAACCCAGGTTGCCTGCTGCTGCTGGAAGCACGCTGCTTCCAAGCATTTTGATATCAGAATTACTGCCTAGACCAGGAGCTAGCCTAGAGTGCCTTGTGCCTCTCTGTGGATTAGCAGGTTGTGCCATGATTAATGAATTCCTGCTCTTTCTTATTTAGGCAGAGGTACATGAACTGTTCCAGTCAGCTTCAGTCTCCAAGAAAAAAATTAGTGCAGAGTATAATGACACAGTAGGAAAAAAGAAGTTGGTGCTTCCCCAAAGACTGGGTGATGGTTCTGCCCTTGCAATGCAGAAAGAGTCCTGGGAGATGAGAAGCTGGTAGCTGTAGTGTGCAGGGTGTCACACGGCGTGTGTCCCCTCAGGACACCCTTCCCTGAGTGCCACGGCAGCTCCTGGGAGTGTGGCAGGAGAGGCAGCACAGCTGGCAGCTCGGGAGGCAGAGCCACAGAGCCCTGCTGTCAGACTGCAAGCCATGGAATGTCTCACAATGCAACCCTTCCAGCTTCTGTCCATTCATTTCTTTTCATCTTTCTTTCAAAAATTGGAAGTCAAACCCTGAGACTGTAGTGAAAAGCAGACGTGTCTCTCATCAACATAACACCTGGGATGGAAAATCCTGAATGTGCACCAGCAACCATGTTAAAAACCTCTGTTGTGCTTCTGTTCCAGACACTGTTCTCACCGGGCTGCTGTCCAAAACTTCCTTTGCTGCAGTGTGCTCTTGCTAGACACTGACTGTCTGACACAAAGTCCAAGCAGAGAGAAGTCAAAGGAGGCAGTAAAGCAACTGGAAGTCTGTAATTTCTTTCTTACTTGAACTGTGTGTACTCAAGTAAGAAAAGATTTTTTTTTTTTTTTTTTTGCGATTATCAGAAAGCTTGAAAACATGAAAGAGTACCTTAATCTGGAGGCAGTTCAGATAAATTTTTTGCTATGAACATTCTAAATAACTTTAGTACAAAGTAAATACATAGCAGTACTACTGGACAAGTGCTAATATATGATGTCTGGAATGGCTGTTGCTCTTTGTTTTTATTAAGTTCCTGTTCTGAAAAAAGATACATTATTATGCCACATTTTCAACAAAGATAGAGCAAAAGGCAGTTTCTTTCTGAGGAGCTTTTATCTAACCACACAGGTTGAAGAGGATAGGAAAGAATTGTAATTAGTAAAGATATGCTCCAAGTACACGTTGGCATCGAAATTTGAATAGGTGGGTAATAGAGGCATTGATGAAAAAAGAGAAATGGGCAACGATAGAAGTGCAAAGAAGGGAGCAATAGTCAAAGGGAGTGGAAAAGGAAGGAGAATGTATCTGCTGTGGCTGAGGGGAAGGCACTGGGAATGTGTGTTGAGGCATGCTAGCTGTTTCAACAGAGGAGAAAATACTCCAAGACAAAATTCATATAACCTCTTGACTCTGGAAAGAGACATATTGCAGACCTGCACAGTCCTTGCTCCTTAGACCACCATTTGCTGCCATGGACAGGGATATCTATTTGCCTTCCTCTGGAGATGACAAATTACTGTTGTGATTTCTCACACTAAGTGGACAATATAATCCTTGATTTCATATACAGTTTTCCTAATAACATCTCAGGGGAACACAGAACTATGTCTATGACCTTAGTTGCACTTAGACACTATTCTGTTGGTGATAATAATAGATTTGTTCCTTAACTGTTCCCAGTTTGAATAATTATAAATACTTATGTCAGTGTTTGGTGGTCATCTCAGCACACTATTGGCACTTAAGCTTTTTTTCATTGCTGAATGAAGAAAGTTTATCTTTGCATTTGACTATTTCAAGATTTCTACTCCAAAATGTCTTGAGTTTCTACAAAACTCCTTATCCTCGTGGAAAGTGAAGAAGAAAGAGTACTTTTAGGGGATCAGAGAAACACATAATTTACAAGCTGCATAATGACTACTTTAAAATTTAGAGAAAAATGAGTGTACACATGTTCACAGAATTTCAGCATGGGCTACCTAGTAAAGTCTGTGCTTGCTGATATGAAATGAACTCCATCAGAAAACAGTCAGGCATGGAAAACAGACCACTTACATGAGAAACACTTTTCCATTTCACAGTGGTTCCAAGAATAATTTAGACATAGCAATTTTTGGTCAGTTTTTGTGTAGTTATTCTTCTGACAATCAAAAAGATGTAAAGTTAATAAAAGCAGACAAGTCTAGAAATTGTCTTTGACCTCTGCATATCTAAGTAGCATTTCTGCAGAAATCCTCCCCAGTCAGTCAGACAGTATTCTGAAGACAACCTTGTACCAAGATCATATCTCTGAGGATCAGACTAGACAGAAATGAAGAACAAACATACATTTTACATTCATATGCATAGGAGGAACATTAAAAATTCAGCTCCTTATAGCAATATTTATAACTACAAGTAAATATTTTCTCCAAATTCATCTTCACTCTATCATATTTAGCTAAAATTCCCTTAGGTCTCTAGTTTTAGCTAAAGGCATGTGGTTAAATTATTTTTGCTTGAAATACATTTACTGCTGCTAACAAACCCAGACTTCTCCTCTGCCTCCCTAATCCTGCCCTGACCTTTACCACTCACATACCCAGGTTACACTACTGTGGATGGAAGCTGCTGCCTCACCTCCTTCTTAAAACTTTTTACCACTTCCCCCCCCACCCTTTCATTACAGATCATTATTTTGTATGAACTCCTTCTTTCCTTACAACCTGCTATTTCAATGTTCCTTTTTCCAAAATATAATGAAACACTTTCCCACTTTCCCTTTCAATTAATTTGCCTGATAGCCTCAGCAGTTCTGGTGCTGACTGCTGAATTTTCTTTTTTCCAGCCCCTCTTTTGTTGTTTCCATCCAGATTTCTCTCAGCTGTACTACTCAGCATAACTTTCTTAGTGGACCATATCAAATGCCCATTTAAATCCTTTCAAAAATCCACTCTTGCTCTTAAAATTCTGATTCTTTTCCCTACCTCAACCTTAATCTCAGACCTGAATCTATGTCCTATATTTCTGCCATCCACACATTATTTTTTACACTGTCCTTGACCACAAAACTCTTCCTCAGAGCTCCCTATTATATCCAGGTCTATGTCCTCATTTTATTCCAAACACTTAGAAAGACATTTTCTTTTACATGAAGGCCACACTATTAACTTGTCCTCTTTAAGTAATGAGAAGAATACTCAGGTTACCTGACAAGCACAGCTGAGTTGCCTTTGGAAGGAGGCAACTATGCTAAATTATACCAGCAGAGAAACTGGCTGAAATACAAGTTAACTTCGTCATTTAGAATTTCTTACTGTGCTTTGATTTATTTGTGTCTTATGTTCTGGAGTTTCAGCTGTGAAGGGCAAGAATTGTCTTTATTACTGTACTGAATATCACTGCTATAGCCTCAGCTCTTTCAAGCTGATAAATAATGAGATACTCATGAAATTCCTAGCGGGTGTTTTGTTTTAATACCTCATCTGATTTCAGTGGGAGGTTTACCTGAGTAAGATCTTCTACTAAGCAGAATAATTTCTTGTTCCCCCTACCAGGTAACAAATGCCAACTTAATACATCAATCCATCATCATGTAGTTATGTGTTATCTGTAGTTAAAAGCCCCAATAAAAAATTCTAATCTCCTTAGAATAATAAAGGAGAAAACTAATGTGAACCTATTGCTAATAAAACTGAATTTCCTAAAAAGCAAGGCCCATTTAAACCTTAATAACACAATGGACCTTCCATCTATCAGTCTGGAAAGTCAGTACCACTTGGTATCACATAATTTATTTTGTTCCAACAAACCTGTTAGTAAAGTGAGCCCTACATCTGTTGGAGAGAGAACTGTGGAGTGGGAAAACATTATGTCTAGTTCTGCATGGTAAGCACTGTTAGGGCCAGGGGCAGAATTGAAGTTGGGTTTTGAAGCACTGGAGCATGCATTTTGAAGTGCAACCATTGCTTTTGCCAAGAGGTGAAAGTTTAATTCAGCTGGTTGGACAAAAATAGAGAGATTGCAGAAAGACCTGACTCTTTGTTCTCAGTTCTGCTGTAAGCATTGCCAGGTATGTAAAAGAGGATGATTTAACACATTCTCCTGGTTCTGGCCAGGATGGGGTTAATTTTTGCAGCAACAGGGAGGGGGCATGGCCAGGACCTGGAGGTTATTCTCTGCCATCTCCTATCATTTCCCAGGGATGGGAAAGAGTCACTTTGGAGTCTTGTAGTGTGGCAGCAGGGTGGGGTATTGCCAGGGGTGAGCAGCCTCATGTCAAACATTTGCCTCATGTACACTCTGTCATTGGGATTGGTGCTGTAATTTCATTTTCTTACTTTATTGCTGTTTCCAGTAAATGGTTTTTATCCCAACCTATAACCTTCACCCTTTGTGCCTCCAATTCACCTCCAGTCCACCACAGGGGAAGGGGAGGGGAATGTGGGAGTGAGTGAGCAGTGGTTTGGAGTGTTTTCGATGGAAACGCTCAATTGAGGAAGCCATGACTCACATCTTATTAAGAAATGTGGGAATTAGTTACCTGAAGGAGAGGCATGTGCCTTCCCTTACAATGAATGGCTGTGTGATATGCCGAAGGCTTTTTAAAATTATCTGATACAACTTCAGGGAAGTAGTGTCACTGGGTAACACCTCACAGGCCACTCTGAGCTGTGACACCAGACAGGAGGTTTACAACAGGTCCCAGTTTTTCCTTGCCCTAATTATTTTTTTCATTTTCTAAGAGCACCTGATGTGTTTTATGGTCATGACTCAGGGGTACCTTGTGACAAGGACGCACAGAAATCCTTAAATTTTCTCTCATAACTTATCATGGTGCAGCACTATTCAAGATATGGGTTAATAGTTCAGGCTCATGCCTGGCAGAAAAGAGCTTGAAGGCTAGCTGAAACATAAATAGTGCTAGCTAAAAAACAAAGAGCTGTTTGCCATATATGAATGGAATGAACACTTGTGAGCCATTCTCTTGCGATCCATGGTACCTATTTGATACTTCCCTTAGTAGGCAGGAAGAGGACTGTCTGCCAAAATGCAGGGAAAACATCATCACTTTCTTCCCCAGATTTCTTCAACTCTTGTAGTAATTAAAATTTTCTCTTGCATCCTGAATGAGTGCTGAGTTTGCTAACACCAAACTCACATTTCATTATACCTGTGATAATTTGTCTATTGGTAATTTGAAGGTTGATTAGTTTTTTGTTACCTGTAATTACAGACAGGCACTCTAAATGTTGCTTTACTGCCAATCTGCTGGTATAGTCAAGAGTAATTTTGACATTTCTCTTGTAATTGAAAGAAACAACTGATGGACAAGCAATCTAGGAAATGGCTGGATTTAATACTTGTTCTCTCATTGTAGATGATACCAACAAAGAAAGGCCCATGCTCTGCTTGCAATGGCAGGGCTTGTTATGTCAGCTAATTACCATTTGTTGTTAATCAATTACATCCAACCAGCACATACAGTCTCCATTGACCTGTAAGAGGGGTGATGGTTATTTGGCATAGCACACTGCTCCCTTTAATCCCTGGGCTCTTGGCAGAAGACACAGTCTGGTTTCTGGTCCTCTCCTGATTCAATCTGAATGGTGATGGAGTGGAAGCTGTAGTGCTCAAAGAGGGCTTGGGTAACATCTCTCAAAATCTTCTGGCTGTCTGTTGAGTCTGCTACAGATAGCAAGCAGAAAGTAATCAAAACACATATATTTTGATAGTACTTTAAAGTATTGTATACTTCTAATATAGACATTGATATCTAATATAGATATTGTGTATTTCTAGGATAGAAACTTTTTACATGAAGTTTGTTTGAAAAGTGTTTCTTGTCCTTTTTATCCTCTTTTCAGGAACCCCCATGTCAGCAAACCTTTGTTCATTCAAATGTGGTTGGAATATGCAACTTTGGCAAGAGTTAAGCTAAGTTAAATAATCACCACAGAAATTCAATTTGGCAGGAGACTGGAGGAAAGCAGAAATACTTAATAAAGATTAGTTCATCCAGTCAGGGAGCAGCAGCATTGCCAAGTGATTTGGGTGTCTGATAGACCCTCTGTTTTTGGAAAGTGGGGACTCCTTGGAGGATTTCACCTCTAGCCCTGACCATGGCCAAACACAGCTGGCTGTTTTTTCTTAATACATAAAAAGCTGACAAACAGATAAGAAAATTGACCTGCGTAGTGGACAGTTTGTCAACCAGGATAAGAACTACAATTTAAAATAATATTCTAAAAGATGAACTGCAGCTACCTCTAAACTTCATTTATTTTTAAAGATTGTTTTACTTCTGGAGACACATCAGGAATGCATCTTGGCCCTGTAAGAAATTCTCGTATAGATCAACAGTTTTCAAGTTTGACAAAATTGTGATAAAAATCCGGTTTGAATCTACTTCTTTTAATTTATTTCAAATACCTTGTCATTTACTTTGTTATCCTACAACCTCTGCAGTTTTCAAGTTTTGGGCTAAGTAGAGGTCCCTTTTGTTTAGACAAGATTTCTGGGAGAGGATCTCAGAGCTTTATTTGTTATTGTTGTTGATTTTATTTTTCCAACAAAATTATGACGACTTTTTTTAACAAGTAATAGATATACAGTCATCTTAATCTAAATCAAAAAGACTGACCTTTACTAGACAGCAGCTGAATAGTTACTCCCTGCTTACAGAAATTTACTGACCTGTGGCAATGTGAGCAGAGAGAGCAGTTTGATTCATTGTCAGAGACCAAAGATGAAGGTCGTGAACAGACTCCACTTTTTCAACTGTTAAAATTCTTGCTTTTACAGCATCATAAGCAAATCCTTTTGATGTTCCTGAAAAGGAAAAATTGATGGAAAAACAATATTTTTAAGGGATACGAATTGTGATCAATGGAAGAAAATGAATCATGAACCTTTATTCACTTAGATAATTTTTATAAAAGTATTCAATGCTTTGGAAAGCCCATCTATTTCAGAGTTCACTGTGCTATATAATCAAAACCCTTGTTTTGAACTTCTCCATGGAAGGGTGAGACTCATGCATGTTTTAGGGGACAGACTGAATGTCCAGTTTACAAAGGGTAGTGAGCTGTTTAGCCAGATCTGTCGTAGTTTTGCACCATCTGTTGTGAGTGCATCTCTGTGCCTACGTGAACAGCATGAACTCATCATCCTCCACTTGGATCAGTAAAGTGAAACAGCAGCTCCAGCATCCAATTTCTTTTCAGAAAATTCTGGGCAGAATATTCTGCTTAGGAGATAGGACACTCCCCAGAGTGTTCCCCAGGAGGACAGTGGGCTTGGTGCAGAGGGGAACAGAGCATTGGTGACTTTGGCATGTCAGCACTGCTTACAGAAGCAGGGAGTCACTGCTTTATGAAGAGACTCCTGAGTGTCAGGGGTTGCACCTCCTTCCTGGTAGCTTGATTTTTTTTTTTCCCCTAGTAACCAAGAGATCTGCTATTTTGGCAGCCAAAATACAGTCAGTTGCCATATTCTTGCCTAAGTACACTTCTACATGGAAGTATCTCTGTCTTACAATCACTGAAAGCAAACCAACACCTGAATTAAACTACTATAACAGTATTTTATAACAGATATTTATTTTTTTAACAGATATTTTATTTCTTGAAACAGCAGTAGGTGCAAGTGAAAGAGAGAAGAAATAGCCATGCAGGCAGTCACACTGAATACCCATTCAAAACTTGCACTTTTAGAGCTACTTTTCCCTTTAATCCTCATGTCTTCACAGCTGAGAAAGAGGTTGCATTATATTATTCAACGTGAGTAAGGCAAAAACATGCATCTGTGACTGCTCAAGTCACTTGGCCTTGCAAATCAAATATTCAGGCCCATAGCTGACAGGATTAAATATTGCTAAGCCTGGCTCTCCTTGCTGCTGCTGTGCTGAGAATTGTCTATTCCCATGCCCTGGAATACAACTGGAAAGCTTTAACAGCTTGCTTTTCTGGACTTATGTAACTAAAAATCTTTTAAACTTCGGTCTCTTGCACTCAGCCTATTTCACAGACACAGTTCAAAGCACAGCCAAAGCACTTTTCTTGGCAAAGACTTATATTTTACACGGGTAAAGGAAATACACAACTAACAAGGTAAGTAGGCATCTCATATGCCAAAGAGGTGATAGAAAGAAATGCTACACATATGGCAAACAAAATCAATTCAGAGCTCATTAGCAAAATACCAGTACAAAGGTTTTTACAAAAACTGGCGTAAGTGTAAACTTAATGTAATGGAAGAAAGCAATTTTTATTAAAATTAGAATTAGGTTTAAAGTGTGATCAGAATCATGAGACTATCATAAATATGTTGTTATACTTTTTTCCAACATATATAAGCATCATGGAGAAAGGAACAGAAAAAAACAAAATGCAAGTGTATTGATTTTAGAACCAGATCCTACCTTCCATTAGCATAGTTAAAATATCCCTTAAAATCGTGATGGTAGTGGCCAAAACAAAGATGGAAAACACAAATGTGCAGATTGGGTCAGCTATTTTGTACTGTGGCTAGAAAAACATGAACAGACCACGTTGTTAATTTCATTATTGTTGGTTATTGTCATTTTTAATTAGTTAGCATGAAAGAATAATAAATTCCATTCATCTAGTTCAGAATGTGTGCTCGCCTCCTTTGCCTGTTAGGGAGCCTCAGTAAAGGGAACGAAGGTGCTACAGATGAAGACAGGGAGACACCAGAGTATCCAGTAGAAACAGCAAACAGCAAGGGTTACACTCTCAACAGTTATTTCAGTTCCCAAGAATAATTCTCTTTAATACAATTACAGTGAGTATGATTAAGACAGAGGAAATATTTACATAGTACCTAGTGTCACAACGCTGTGAAAATAGCACTTACCCTTGATTACAAGGCAGGCATATGAACTAATAAAACCAACCTTAAAGAAGATGATAAGTGCACTAATTAGCACACTAATACTCTGGAATAGATCTCCAATGGTATGCACAAAGGCTGCCTGCAGGCTGGCATTGCTCAGAGCTGGCTTCTCCAGAGGGGCTGACATGGCTTGTGCCCCATGGCTGTGCCCGTGGCCAGTCTGGTGCAGAATCAGGCTTAGTCTGCAAGAGATGTAAAACTGCAAATATCAGAGGATGTACTGCATCTCTGAAAGCACTGAGGTCATACACATCACCGCCCCTGTGACTTCTGAATGCTGAACAGTAAAATCTGACACATTAAGTAGAAATGCAGAGGTGGCTGATCAGACAATTCCTAGGTTTTTGGTGATTTGCATAATCAAGAAAGCCTGTGAATGGGATAATTAATGAGGCCTCATTTTCTATAGAGTTCTTGAATATTCTGACATTTAATAAAAAGTGAGATGAAGAATAATCTTTTCCTGGGGTTTGTAGATTCATTTGCCTTCCCAGTGTGGCAGCTAACAGAAAGGAGGAGAGCAACTGCAACTTCCAATGAGAAGCAGAACCTCTCTTTTTGACCCCTTTCCATATCCTCATAGAGCTCATAAATACTTAATATTTTTGATGCCATTATCTCTCTATAGTTTTTTTTAAATTGAATTAATCAGCAGGTTCAAGGTTCAAATGTCATATGAGAGAACAAAATAACTTACAGGATGTTACTGATCACAGCACAAGCAGAGGTAATGAGCATCACTGTAGCATCAATATCGTAATCTGGGTGCAGCAGCCTCATGCAAGCCAAATATGTCAACACACCAGTCACCATCCAAACTATTATCATAGACATCAAAGCTCCCAGAATTTCTAGGAATGAAAAAAAAAATCTTCTTTTAACAGTCAGAATAGGAATGCAAAGCATTTTAAGAGGTTGATGATAATGGTTCCAGGTGTATGAGCTTTATAGCCAGGAGAGCTGCTTTTTGTGTCCTGGCAGTCTTAAAGCTCACAAAGAATGTGCCAACCTCCTTTCTGATCATAGTAATTCCAGTGGCAGCCTTGTGCATGTGGTGGCCTAACCCTGTTCTACCTGCTCCAGCTTTTGTCCCCTTTCCAGTGCTGAGTTCATGCAACATTCTAAGAAATTGGAGATATGTAAAAGATCATTTGGGGACTTCTGGGAGGAAGAAAAGCAGTTTGCCTGGCCCTGACTGTGGTGTGAAAGTCATAAAGACCAGCCCACCTCTCTCAGAAAGATTATTTTCATCACATGAGCAGAGGTTTGAAGGAAGGAGAGAGGCACAGCCTCCCCTGTTTCTGCACACCTCTCACCACTGCATATTTCAGAAAGACAGTAGCAGCTCCCAGCGAGGTCCTGTCAGCAAAACTTATCCTAGAACTCATTCTGCCAATGCCACAAAGTCATTTTGGTGCCACCAGCTGTGATGAGAACAAAAGAAGTTATTTTTTCCCTGAGGTAGCAAAATTTAATTTTGTCTCTATTGGCTTTGAGTTGGGCTCAAATAAATCCAGTCCCCAAGGCCAGCTTTTATTGCACTGTTATAGGAGAGGTCCAAGGAAGTGCATATGAACGTGCAGCATGCTTTTAATAGGATATGAGACTAGTAATTGCCATGTGACTTGAATGGGTAAATGAGCACAACTGAGACAATACCAAAGAAAATGCAAGCTCATATTAAAGTGAAAGGCAGTAGACAGCCATAAAGCATTTGCACAGACCTCCACTTACAATCCATTAAAACAGCTTATGATTTTTTTTATAATTTTATGGGGATTCCCTCTTTTGCAGGCTGCAAAAGCTTATCAAATAACTGTTTTGCCTAAAACTGGAAAATAATAAATCAAAGTGCACCAACAGGGGAATCTAGTTTTGCTTAAAAGTAAATAGAAGCAAACATATATCCTACAATTTTTTTCCTCAAGTTGCAGGTTGAACCTCTGTAACCTTGGCCCAGCTGAAGGTGTTGATGGCAGTGCATGAAAGTAGCCAAGAGCTCTTGCGAGCACCTGTATCCACCTCTGTGGATTTATGTATATCTTCAATAACAGGACATGTTAGTGGTCATCTTTACATATTAATTTTTAATGGAGTATCTTGGCAAAAGTTTAGTTAAGCTGGCAGATCAGTTCAGCAGCATTAAGACTTCACTTGAGATGTTCTCAGTTACTTTTTTTTGTAACTTCTAGCACTAACAGAGCACAGCAAAAAATAGTGTAGAATTGCGTGGGAATCTGAGTACAGCTGAGAAAATTAAGGTGCAAGAGAAGTTTTGTATCTGAAAATAGTTTGGCTCACACTACCAATCATTCAATATTGTGTTTCTGTGTTTATGGAAGTAGCTGCACTTCTTTGGCATGGAGGGCAGGAGGCATTCAGATGGCTAAAGCTGAGCACTGCCATAAAGAGTCTTTTCATTACAGTATCTATGTCTGAGAGAAGCAGTGAAGAAACATCCTCCAGTATCAAGGAGGGCTGCACCTGCAACACCTTGGTAGTCAGCAAAGAGTGACATTGCCACCTGACTGCCCTCAGCTTTTCTATTAAGCTTGAGGTACACTAACACCTCCATGTGTGGCTTGACATAAGGTGTGTAATTGACTTCCAGAGTGGCAACTGGATTTCAAATGGCACAAATAATTTACATATAAGCAACAAAACTGAACCCTGAGACATCCAACATGAGACTTACTTTCAGACAGAGACAACTAAATTGCCTTCCTGTAGGCATTACCTAAGTGTCTAAGCCTCCTCTGTGGACAGTGGACATCAAATTAATGATGACTGACACAGTTCCCTTCTTCACTGGCTGACTGGGATCACTTACTGGTTTCTTAGCTGTGAGTGTCTGGTCATATTTGACAGGCCCTGATTTTGTGCTTGGCACCTTGTGCAGGTTCCTACAGGTCTTGTGCAAGGGCTGCCATTCCCATGCACAAGCCTCTGACATCCTAGGGTTGTACCGCTGAACTTCCATGTTTAGGAGGCTAAATGGAGTCAAGATTTCTGTTGAATATATCAGAGACTTGGACCCTGTGCTTAAAGGTGCTCATGTGCATGTAGGCATTGATATTTAGGTGTCTAAATCTTGAACAGACTCATAATCCCAGAAAATTATTCTCACTGTTAGTATTTTGCTAGTGTCTTGTCTTTTGTGGAAACACTTGTGTTTGATTGTCAGGCTTTTGATATTAGGTATCATCTGTAAAACGGTTGTTTTAGGTTGAGGACAGAGTATTTTAAAAACCTATTTGCATCTGATAAAAACCAACAGTGATAAAGAGATATGAAAGAAGCTAGAAAAGGGTAAATGTTAAAGGATCTACTTTTCTACAAATGTAACATTGTGGACTTCTAAAAATAATTTAATAATTTGCTTTAGAAATGGAGCAAACCCTAATTTTTATGGTTATTGTTGCTTTTATAGAAACTTGTTTCATAACAAGTTGAGAGCTCAGTCCTCCACACACTCAAGTCTGAGAGAAGTTGCTGTTATTTCAACCAAAGCTAGCACCAGCCCAAAACTATTGTAAATAACAAACTGAAAGACATGCTTGTAGATGAGGTGACTCTTTACTTCTTTGAAATTCACTGTTTTATTGTGTTTCATGTCCTGAGAGCTGTGGGAGCATTAGTGCACTGTCTCTAAATGCCTGCAGACCTGTGCTGGACATCAGCTTGTTCTCCAGCCCCTGCTGTGATAACTTCCTTTTCCCATTCCACATGCTCATGATGTGACATGTTTGCTACCTGCTCGGTGCCACCCAAAAGTGAACTGTTTGGTAGGAGGTTTGGAGGAGAGCCACAGTGAGAAGAGGCTGATCAGGAAGCTTGCCAGGTCCACCAGGATGTGCGCGGCGTCGCTGACCACCGCCAGGCTCCCGGCGATCCGCCCACCTGTGAAACACCCGCCCGGGTCACGGCTCTGCTCGGAAGGTTGAGCCAACCAGACCAAACTCAAGACCTGTTTTGCTGAGAATCAAAGGGAACACTCAATTTTCAGTCATCATATACAAGACCCAAACCTCTTCAAAGATATTTCATTTTGTACCTCATTCACGCAGCGAAAGGGATGAATTAATAAAAATACATAAAGCAAATTTTTTAGTTAGACACCTAAGAACAATAAGAGTTGTGATACATTAGTTCTGTACTTATATTACTGTTGTACCATTTGTCTATTTTAATATCAGATTTTTTTTTTTTTGTGAAAGCCATATTTTTGTGAAATTCCATGTTAGGAATCACATTTCCAGTATCCTCCCACTATCTTTTCACAGAACACAGATATTTTTATGTATGTACAACAGTTCAGAGACCTAGCTTATGGGATTAATTTCCTATTTGTTACAGGAAAATATGCATGTTCTTCCTGCTGCCTGACTGTTTATTTGTCACAGGCAACACTAAAACAGGAATACATAGAAAGATCCCAGTAGAAGGACTGTGATAAGCAATCAACTATTTTAGTGAGAGCACAGAGAAAAATGTTCTGTTCTCATGACCAATCTATCATTTTGAATCTGTAATGCATTACTTAACTTTCCTTCTAGAGCTCAAAAAATGTGGCTGAATATTATTTTACTCTGTGGGAGTTTGGATTTATGTGGATTCTTAAGGAAAAACCCACCAAATTAAAATAATTTTGGGTTATTTTAATTCACATTTCTTATACTCTGTAAGCCAAATATCATTATTTTGCCAAATTCTTCTAGCCCTATCTTAGGACTAAAGGCAAATCCAAATAAACTAAAAGTTTGCATTAAACTGTCCCAGCTCCTGGTGGCTGCCGAAGACAAGGATCCCAGGCAGGACACTGTCCTTCCAACACATTACAGCAAGTAAATCTTTTCATCAAAGCAAAAATGTAGAAAAGTAGAAATATGAAATAACAGAGCCAAAACACCTAGTTTCTGCATTTGACAAAGCATTTCCATTCTTTAGTAATTTAATTAATTTCAGCTCACTCGTTTCTCCTGACCACAACCTGTGTGATAATTAATGAATCCTGAAAAACATAATAAAATGCCTCATTCATATCTTTGGCAGCATACCACTGCCAAAAGGACATGTAGATATATCTCTTTTTTCCTTATTGTTGGAGCATTTTCATGCCAGCAGGATGGACTGTCTGTTTAATTTCCTTCTGTATGCATATTTTAGATTAGAATACCTATCACCATAAGTTTTCTCAATGCAGAATTTTGTTCAAAGATACTTCCAAAAAGGGAGAAAGCGTAGCTGCAGAATCTGGGGGCACCTCATTCCTTGTGGTAAAATGAAAAATTCATCAGAATAAGTATTTCCCAGCACATGCTCAAGTGTAAATGCACAGATACTTTTTGGTCATGGCACATCTCAGTGTTTTCAGGGTAACTGTAATCTCAAGAGGGAGGTGGTTCTCCTTAGCAGGGGGAAGAAGGTTTGTCTGGCAGTGGCCAGATGTTAATAACCCAGGCATCAGGTATTTTTCAGCAAACAAATATGTAGGTCACAAGCTGTGGGCAAAACCATATTGCATTTTATATACTCTATTTCCATGTTCTGTGGGTCAGCATCTCAAAAGCTTGCTGCTAGCATGCTGTCCTTGAAAAATGTTTGCAAATTATTATTTTATGTATTGCTGGCATAAATAATGGCTTGGGTGAGTTTCAGAGATCTCAGTCTGCTTAACTTAGCAACTTGTCTCACTGATCAAGTTTTTATGTCTCTCTCTGACATGAGACCACATGCAGTGTTTGTCTTTCTATCTACTGCCCAAGTGGAAGTGCTTGGAAATCCATTTGGTCTTAACCACCAAAAATCATTGGAAATCACTTTCGAATCTGGGCTCCACACTGGAGCCCAGACTGTATTGGTACCTCCAGGTCTATGGAGATTGTGATGGATCTGTCTCAGAAGAACAGAAGGTAATTGTCTTTCAAGGAGAGTTGGTGGTGTATCAGGCTCAACCAGCAGTGCCCTGTTTGGGAAAGCAATAATGGCCAGCACAGATAGTTTGGGAAAAAATATCATGGAGAGATCTAGGCATTCAAAGAAGCACAACTTTTCAACCTCTCTGAGAGGGATGCAGCTTTGTTTCTTCTGTTTAGCAGAATAATGCCCATGGAAGCTGTTTGCCCTCAGAGGGCAAGGAGGGGAGGGGAAGATACTCTTTTTGTTCGTGAATAAAATAAGTGTCATAGTTATAGGCTTTTACAGCTTTTTATCAATACTCCCAACAAGTGGCCTTTAAGACTTACCAATCCCTATAATGGATGTCTATAGATTTATAGACCACAAGCAGTAGAAATTTTCAGTCACTCAATGGTCAATCATCAGGCACAGCAGTCTTGCCTAATGAGTAAAAATATTAAATGTATGGTTCATAATTACAAAAATCTCCACAGAGAGCTGTCTGTAACCGCAGTTAATAACTGGTTTGTCAAAGTTTAATGGTCTGAAGCAAAACGGTCTTCAAGCCTGTTACTTAAACTGTCACCGCAAAATAGCTGCATGATTCATTAAGCAAAATGAAACATTTAGTTAACATATCATCTGTCCTTCCAATTACCCTCTAGCACAGCCACATTCACCAAACTTAAGCCTACTGATTATATGGTTTTGTTAATAATGCATTACTTCAGGCACTGGAAATTACTGCATGGGGATTAGCAGCATGCACTGGTTTTCATGGGGGAAATGCACATGACCTACAAACAACAGCGCTTCATGCAGAGGGAGCGCATGGGAGGGAAGAGTTAGAGAAGGCCCTGCTGGGTTTGGCAGCCAGAGGAGAAGGCAGAAATGCAGCAAGTCTTTCAGTGCCTCTACTTCTCACTCGCAGGGAAGACAAAGCCTTTCTGTTTAATTTCCTTGGGGCTCCAGAGATGTCTGAGCTGGGAAAATATGGGTTTCAGAAGCCTTCCTGGCTGATTTTTGTTACATCAGCTGGAACACACATGGCAAAAGTCTGTGGGATTCCCCATGCCTTCCCTTACCTCAGCTCACTGCAGAGAAGGGCAAATTAAAGAGCCAGGAACTATCAGGTAGATATAGATATCACAGAATCCACGGGAAGAGCAGGGCAGTGAGACAAAATGAAAGCAAATATTCTATAAGAAACCCAAATACTTCTATTGGATGTTGTAAGGTGGCTCCAGAAGTGAAAGCTAATTAGGGATGGGAGTAATCTTCCATTGATCTAGAGACACAGCAGCAGGCCAGTTTAAAAGATAAACATGCCCTGATATAAATACATTGACTTAGCTGTAGAAAAACTGATGGTGAATCTGGCCCTGGATTTCCCTGGATTTTGAAAAGACTCTTGCCTTTATTTTCAGATCCTACTGCTAGCAGCCTCTATCAGTGCTGAGGTCTCATTGGCCTGGATAAATATGCAAAATCTTTTAATCTTTTAAAAAGAATGTAACTCAATTTATTAGAAAACCTTTGTGATGCTAAAACATGCATCAGTCAAGCTTAAAGACCTGGAAGAACAGTTCAGACCATTTATTGATCTTTGTATTCCTACCAGATGCAATCCTTGAATGAATATATGAAAATATTTTTATAATTTCACCTAAACCCTCTCCTCCCCCCAGTTCTTTAATGACTGGGGACAAAGTAGAGTTATTTAATGCTGGATGGGTTCACCCATGTCAGCATGGTCCCTGCAGTCAGAGTGCACTCAAGGCAAGAATGTGGCTGTGCTGGGCACCAGACTGGGCTCTTTTTGAACAATACTTCCCTGTTATCTCAGCAATCATGAAGAAGGTGCAAATTACTGATGCTACACAGAGCTTCCTCCTGGCTTGATGCTGCTCCCTCTTCCTGTTCTCACAGGCCTGTGAGTAGCTGTGACAGTGATATGCTGGATTAGCTCCTGTAACTTCTGCTTCCTGCTGCTGCCTCTCTTCATTTGGATTCTTCTGAAGGCAGCTCATCCTTTGGGATAGAAAGAAATACAAGGTTAAAAAAGAAAAGCCCCGGCTATTCAGGTGTCTGGCCCTACAGCCCCAGAAACAATGTAATTAATGCTTTCAAAGGGTAAAAGCAGCATTGGGAACAGCAGAGCAGGTCATAGAAGAGGCTTGCTGGCACAAGCAAGGCTCTGTGGGAGGGAGCTGCACATGAAACGAGTGTTCTGGCTGTGTTTCCCAGCTCTTTGGGCTCTCCTACATCATTTAGCAGTTTATGAAGCACAGGGTGGCCTTCCTAGGCTGTGTATCTCATGCACACCACATGACTTTAAAAAAATTGTACCTCATGCAAATAGCTACCAGGTTCAGCATAATATGGAGAAAATTCTACTAAAAAAATCAGGATTTTATTCTGAACAGCTTTGTCAGGAAGACTAGGCAAAAAAACACTCCAAACTTCTTTTTCTTAAATATAATCGGCTAAAGATATTTGTCCCCTTTCTTTATTTTATCTTAACAGAACTATTTAATCTTAAATTTCTGAATATGTACAAAATCTACCAATATTCCAGCATAGAAATAGAGAAATTCCAGCTCAGCATAGAGCCTGAGCATAGAAAATATTAGCAAAAAAATCTCAAAGGTATTCAAAAATCAAAGAAATCAATTCTCCATAGTACATATAACCCATAGTACATGTAGAAGCCTTCATGCCACTGAGGTCATGGTAAGGTGAGAAGTCCAGCAGAAGTGGCTCTTTGAGCATTTCTCCATTACAAAGTGATTTTTCAGCCAAGTCTGCTCTGCCATAAAACCTCAGTATTGTGCCTCTCCATGTTCCTGCACAGAAAACACAGGGTGGGGGTAGAGTGGTCTGGGGCCAAGCTCATTGCATGGAAGCTCTGGAGGCTCCTGGATGCCCACAATGTTTGGTGCACTCAATAGAACAACCAAGACATTCCCCCTGGGAGGCCCCAAGGTGGTTTGCTGAGCAAGGATATTCCCTTCTCCTTATCTCTCAACAGAAAAGAGCCTAGATTGCACAAACACTCTCTAAACCCTCTCCTAGGGGTACTTAAAACCATTCTGTCTCTCCCAATACAACATTTGTTGCCAGAGCTACTCCTAGTGTGATGAGTCCCCAGGAGATGAATTCTGCCATGATGCACACACACTGTCCCTATAACCACGTGTTGCAGCTGTTTGAGGTCTGTGTGTGCAGGGGCTACCCAGGAACACAGCAAACTCCACTGCTTTTTTCCCAAGCCTGAAATTAGCCCGGGGCAGTATGTGAGACTGGGCTTAGTTGCCCCAGTAATAACAGTGGCTTTTCCCCATTTTGACTTCAGACTTTCCTCTGGGACTAGGTTTCTTCAGCTGAAGAAAACCTTTATTCCAGGAAGTAACATGAATCCTGGTGACTTTCTGTAGTGTTTCTGCCTAGTTTATAGAAGTGTCAAGATGCCTAAAATCTCACTGGAAAGAAATCAGCTGGTGGCTGCCAACCTGCAGTAGTCAATGTCCAGAAAAAAACCTGTACGGAAATCACAAGCTTTTTCCAGCTGCCTTTTTGGGTGGCCTGAGGGGGCTGCAGCTGCTCAGCAGGTTTGAAGTTCTGCCGGATGCCCCACACTGGTGGGCAAGAGGCAAAGGCACCTGCAGAGCTGATGTCTTGGCTTTTTATATTCATCAACATCCCAGAGGTACTGATGAAAGAAGAGATGACCCACCTTGGCAGTCAAGCCCTGCAAGTGTAGATTATCAATGTGGATTTGGTTCTGTAAATATTGAGATGTTCCAAGGGTGTGATGTTCCCCTGAGTCAGCCTGTTTCCCAGCCAGGTTAGCATGTGGTCTCTGTTTGCTCAGTCAAGGTGACTGATTCCCCCTGTATGTGAGGAGCTTGTGTGAACAAGCAACTGGTCAGATGTCATGTCTGATGCTTGGAGACAGTGAGTTTGCTTAGTCCTTTTGTCAGCATTTTCCTTTATTTTCCTCACAACAACAAATAAATAGGAGTTGGCCTGTCTAGGGAATGGGCTGCCCATCTGGCAGCTGGGTCCCCACCAGCCAGTCCTTCTCTAGACCTTTAGTTTTACATTTATCGGGTTCCTTATGTGTACTGTGTCAGTTTTGTACAATATTTTACTGATGAATTAGACACCACAAATTAATTCCTTCCAGATGGCTGAATAAAATGCTGTAGTTTTCTCACTCTCCCCTGGAGATCAGGGCAGGCAAGATTTTCTTTCTCACGATCTCTCTCAGGAGTTATCTTCCAATGCTTTTCTATCGTTTGCATGTAAATTTAATTTTCCCTTACCTCGATTTTCATCAGCTGGCATTGAACATTAAAATCATCTTAATGACATGAGTCACGATCAGCTCAACAGCCTCTTAGGCAGGAATGCCAAAATTACCACTGCATATTCTGAGCCACCAAGTCCTTTCCTTGTTGTTAACAAAATAGGTCGCTCTATGATCTCACTCTCTTTTGGTTTTTGTCTTTCAGTCTCTCTGTCAACTAACAAAGCCTCAGGACATCACTGAGGGGCAGGAAAGCTCTGTCCGCAGACCTTGCTGGACAGATGCAAAAGCAAACAGAGAGAGTATAAAACCACAAATGCCACATTCTTCTGTCTAAAGGGTACCTAAATAAAAGTGCCCCGGTTGCCAGAGGTGGCAAGCATTCACTGCTCCCTTTGAACTTGCAGAACAGCATCTGGCCTGATGAGTTGGGAAAACTCCTGCCAGCTCCTCTATGTAACCATTATCTTTCTCTTTCAAAAGCTGCCTGCCACTAATTAAAAGAATCTAAGAATCTAAGAGGCAGTTTTCTAAAAGTGTGAATCAAAAGCTTAAGGTGCAAAGATCAGTTCTGTTAGACCAGAAACTCCTTCATAGTATTTTAGAGCAAGATGTAGTCTTTGAGCTTCAGGTCTCTGTGCCAGCATATTGCAGAGTTACTGATTAAAAAATAATCTTTTCTCCATTTCAAATTCTCTTTCCTTTGTAAAAAAGATAGTCAGGGGAATGTCACTGAAAGGCTCCTACTGAGTCATGCCTGGAGGGAGGAAGCAGAAAATATTAATACATATTGCAGATTTCACACAAATCATTAGCTTTTTATTACAACTTCCTTTCTGTTTATTTTCACTTGATCTGCCGGGTGCCTTGATCTGCAGGCTTGTGGGAATAATTGCTATCCTCCTAGACCATTATGAGTTCCCCCGTCACAAGAGGAAAATGTGGAATCACTGTGCTTTCCACAGGAGATCATCTCCTTCATGAGGGAAAATAGTAATTTTCTGGTGCCTGAAAGGATAATGAAACTACCTTCAGAGAAAAATTTATCAAAGCCATTGTCCCTCCCTTGTGCTGGCACCATTCTGATTTCAATTGATGTACCAATCTTGAATATTTTCAAGGTATTTAAGACCCTGTTAATAACCTGGCTGCCCAGTTTCTCCTTTTCCTTACTGTGGGCACAAAATAAAGGCAAATATTTATATGTTTGCATACATTTAGATGTCCAGTAGATTGGAATTCATGCCTCAGTTACCCAATTTGGCCTCATTTTGAGGGCCTGGCCCTGTATGCGTAAATGTATTGTCAAGAGTTTTCCTTCTACATAACACTATAACAATTACTGCCTGGAGACAGACCAGAAGTGAATGTAGCCAAGTATCCAAATTCTGTCATGAGCATGAAGGAATACATAAGGTCAAAGTACCAAAGAGGAACATTCCCAGAGAGTTACTGCTCCCCAGTTCTGAACCAGAGCTCCTGTCCAACATCTCTTCACAGATCCCTATTCTACAAACCCAGCTGACTTAAAAGTATCAAGTTCCACAATTTAATTAAGATGTGTGTAAAAATAATGTGTCTTTTGTCACTTTGGAGCTGTCTGCCTGCTATTTTAATTAGTTCTAATACTGTTAGAAATGACTGACTATTCCCTGTTTACCTGCTTCACATCACTCATGATTTTATGTATCATTGTTATACCTCTGAACCCTCAATTTTCTTAGCTAATGCCCTAGCTATTTAATTTCTGTTTCATATAACTTACTACCTTGGTTCTAATTTTCTTTCTGGGCAAAACTGAACTGGGCATAAGGGAGATGGCATATGGCCAGTACTGGGAAGACACAATCCATTCTGCGGGGTCCTAGTGTCATCTGCAGGGGGGCAAAGGCAACAGGTATGAGTTTGCTGAGTCTGATAAGTTACTGTGTGCTACTGGGCCAGCTGGCAAGCCAGTGCAAAGGAGACAATCACAGGCCTCTCAGCTAAAACAGTCCAGAGATCACAAGAAGCACCCACCATCCTCCTGAGCACTGATTCTGTAAAGGATAAGGAGTGGTGGAAAGACTATATTTAATGAGGACTCTTTGAGCTTGTAAGAGTTTTCGTATCACCTGCAGGAAAGGAGAAAAAGAACAAAATATTACTTATGTACTTGCTAAAAAAATCACTTGTCACCTGAAGAAATCATCTCCCAGGTTTCCTTCAAACTTTTTGCTTGCTGGTTTGAGCCTGGCAGACAGGAACCAGTTGGGAGTCTAAGGCCCATAGACAAGAATATCTACAGATAAATGTTCTGTGTTAAAAACTTTCGCATGAAGACAAATCCCAACATTTCCACACAACATTCCTGCTATCAGCATTGCCCACTGCTGGGTTTTTCCCTGCCTTGTCTCTTGTCTCAGAGATAAAATAAAAACCAAAACTTTGAGACTTAAAGCCTTGAGTTTCACTTGTGTGATGGTATTCAAAGTCTCAATATAAAGAACATAATAAGAAATCCAACCTGGATCAACCCAAAATCTAGCTTATATCATAGCTGGCACAATCAGATGCAAATCCACTGATTTATGAAGTGGGATATTGAGTATTTCTGGTCAATTTACAGTGATCTGTCGCCAGAAAGAATTAAAAATACTCTTGCCTGTCTTCATTCATGGAAAGCTGAGGAATTTGGTCAAGCCATTACCTAGATTGTGATAAAGGGTTATCTAGATCACTATATAGGTGATAACAAATAGAAAAAAAAATAGAATATAAATGATTAATAGTTAGAAAAACTTATTCTCTTTTAATACCAGCATTGACTGTGAAAAGACCAAACAAAACTATCTCAGAGACCTAGTTCACACCTAATTTAAAAACAGATGATGTATGATTTACGGACAACATATTTTGTATGAAGTGGGAGGTTCTGAGTGCTCAGCTTCAGAGCCTGTAACCATTATGGTTCATCACCTTCCTCAGGTCTGATGGGAAGTGGTGTCCTGTCCTGAGACCCATCCTCTGCAATGCCTCCCTCTGTTACCTGGAGGAGGAGGCATAGGGCACCCCGATCACATTGGCAGATGATGCCAACCTGGAGGTGCAGCTGATGGGTTGGAGGGCAAGGCTGCCTTAAGGAGTCTGGAGAAAGAGGTCTACAGGAGCCACCTAATTTCAGAAGAACAAATACGAAGTCCTGCACAGGGAACAGACAGATTTGTGAGACTGTATCTACAATATTGTGTCCAGCTTTGGGGTCCTTAGCTCAGGAAGGATCAGTAAATCAGTGCAGGTTCAGCAGAGGGTGACCAGGATGATTAAAGGCTGGAGTACTTCTGGGGGGACTGGACTTTTTGTGAGCACCTAGATGCAACCTGCCAATATTCTTGAGGAGGCTATTGAGAAGATGGAGCTTTATTGCTTTACATGAGGAAGGATGAGGTCATTGGTCATAAATTGAAACAAGTTCCAGTTGAATATAAGGGGGAAAAAAATATTATGAAATTAATTCCCTATTGAAGCAGATTGCCCAGAAAGGTTGTGGAGTGTCTATCCACAGAGATTTTTTTCAAGACTAGACTGGAGACAGCCCTGAGCAACATTATTCAATCTCTTAGTTGGCCCAGAGACATTCTTAAAGTCCCTCCCAATGTGAATTGTACTATAAACCTACAACTGATCTGACTTTCAAAGGGCTCAGTTGAAGCCCACTCCCTTTTAAGCATTTCAAGTTTGACATTGGAAGCCTTAATACATCCAAACTATCTAGTGACAACAGACAGGTCTTGCATGTGCAAAACACTCTCCTCCACCACCCCGAGGGCAGGGAAAGGGGTCAGCTTTCAGGCCTCCTACTCACATGGTCAAGATAAAACTGTATTGATAAAACTATATAATGATGGCATTTATTAAAAAGAAAGAGGCTGGGGGATGTCAAGGAAATAGGCAATCTGTGTGCAAAATAAATTCTGTTGAAAGCATTAGAGCTGCTCATTAAGGCTACACATGGGGGACAGAAAAGTGTGGTAATTTATACCAAAGGCTAAGATTAGCCTCTTGCTGCTGTTGGCTTAAGGCAGCTGCTCTGTGAGCCCAGGCCCAGGGGGCTGCATCCCCTCACGGGCTGGTACCTGGGCCGCTGGGCTGGCACCCCAAGCTGCTGGGTGCAGTGGGAAGCAGGGCAAGGGCTTTCCCTCTGTTACCAGCTCTTTCCAACAGGAGGAAGACTTTAGCTCTCAGGCCCCGTTTCTGGTTATTTCTGGAAAAGAGTAATTAAATTGTGCAGTTAATCAAATTTCACCTGGCAGAAAAAGCAAAATGGAGAAGCAGCACAAAAGCCACATAGCTGGGTGACAAGTCCTCTTCATTTTGGAGAGCTGTGCTACCACCTCTGTCATTCGGCCACCTCAGGACCACCACTGTGGAGCCCTCTGGGACCAGCCCTCCAGCACAGGGGCTATTGCATGTAGCTGCAGCATCAGTCCAACAATTGCAATTGCTGCAGCAATTCACCCCAACTAATTTCAATCCTAAATTAATAAATAATTATCAGAAAAAAATTTACTCTAGAAGGTGTGTCAGGTCTCAGATGGGAGGATCAGCTGCCAGGGATTCTTGCCCCCAGTGTGTATCCTATTCTTCTGCTTAGCAGGGATATTCCCCATTACCAGTGATCCAGGGGAAAAAAATGCTTCCTCACAAAAAATGCTTCCTCACAAGGCAGCCCAACAACTGCCCCTATCTCAAGGGACCATATAATGGGTTTGCCCAGTGTTGTCCTTTGTGTCCAGAGGTTGCAAGGGGCCAAAGGACCTCAAGCACTGAAGCTGTGTTCACAAAATCGCAAACTTTCAAAAAAACACTGAGTGTCTTCAATAACTAAAGTGAACTGCAGAATCATATGGGATCTTTCTGAAATATAAATATTACCACAGAAGTCATATAGTGCCATCTATATTTATGGAGCCATGTAATAATATTTGAATAATAACCCAGACTTTCAAATGACTAAAATATGATGGCACTGACCCCAGTATAAGAACATGAAGAGACAGATTTCCATTTGAAATGACAGTGTTTACGCCAAGTTTCTGTCCCATGTTTTAAGAGAGCCAAGCAATAAATAACCTGAAAACCAATGAGATAATGGAAATGTCAAGAGGTGCTAAGCTGCAACTGAACAGCTATTTTCTTTTAAAAATACTTGCTAGTCTGAGTCAAGAGGAAGAATGAAAAAAGGTTAAACTGCAAAACTATTTTGTGATAGACATTTATACTCATCTTTTTAACCCCATCTATAGTATCTCATGTTTTCAGAGGATCTTTCCTCACTCAAGCAAACATTTGCTCACTGGACCTCTAGCATAAAAGAGGTACATTAACTCTAATCCAAACAGACTATCCACAAGAATAAAGCATTGCCTTTTTTTCAAATCAAACAGATAATTTAGACATTCAAGCATGAAGGAGCCTTGAGCCAGACATGGTGTCAATAGCACAATTATAATTCAGCCTAAAATTGCAGCATAATTCATGAGGTTTTGCATCCTACAATAAATCTACTAAGCTTATAAAATACATAGCAAGAGACACTTGCTTCAATAGTTGATTGGTTCAATCCATCACAGACACAGACACATCAGACTGCTGTCTAGTAAATGCTTCAAATATCTAATAAGAAAGTTTGGGAAGGAAAAAATTGAACAAAACATTTTGAAAGTAGTAGAATGTATGCACAGTGAAACTCCCCAGACTTTGACTCCTGCAGCTGGTTGGCAGATTGGTGATCTCACATTGCTCTGACACAGAAATGTTAGTGAAGGAAACAAAGAGTTGTGTTACCTGTCTAGGGCCAACGAATACTTCTTGATGTCCCTCTCGCCCACAAGACAAGTTCTTTCAAGACCCTTTTCAGTAGCCATGAAGAAAGTCAATGGGATTTTGCTTGGTTTTTCCCTTTAAACTCTCTTTTCACTATCTGAAGCAATATGGGCATAAATGTCCTCTTGACTTATGCAGAAGTCTCTTCCAAATATTTTAAAATGAAAATTTTTTTATAATCTTCTCAATAAACCTGAGAGAAACTGCAAGGGAAAGCTTCTTTCCTAGTGCTGGTGGCGTCACTACCATGCCAACCAGTAACTTGCTGAGCATGTCAGATTGGAGACTTCGGGCCTCCCTCCCTGTTTTTGTTGTTTTCCTCCCATGTTTGATGGTGGATGTGCTCTTTGGTCACGCGGGGGGTGTGTGCTCTCCCAGGGTCCAGCCCAGCAGAGCACACACGATGTGCACAAAGGAGCTCGCGTGGATGCACTGAGAGAGAACCGAGGTCATTAAAACAGCCTGCTCTGCCTGGAAACAGCCAAACCCTGTTTGCCTTTCTGCATGCTTGGCTTGGGAGGAAAGTCAACCTCCCTCACTCCAGCTTCGCACAAGCCTTTTAATCTGAGCAATCATTTTAAGGATGGGTTTCTTCCCCTGGCATCTTCTCTCCTAAAGGTTTAAAACAGAAGAGGCTGCTTATTATTGCCTTTTGCAGCACAGGTTATTGAAATCTTCATTTCAGCAGGAAGGACTGCAGGTTGTTATTTCTGCTTTATTCAGTTTGTTAGTTCTATCAACAGCTGCAGTCCCTGGAGGGGAGGAGAAGCCCTCCAGCCTCACCTCTCTCACAGCCTGACCTCAGACATTTGCTTCAGCACTAATGGGAAATCTTCCACTGGTGCTGGTTGTGTTTTACCATATTATTGGCAGAAGCAGACTGTGAGTGAGAACCCTACCTGTGCACTGCTTTCGTGGGAGAGTTAGAATAAGGCAGTGGGAGGCTGCACTTAGATACTGCAGTCTTTTTTTACCACAGGTACTCTAATATGAATATGAGAAACTGGGATTGGCCCTTCCTTCCATCAGCTCTCAGAGCGCATATTCTGTCTGAAATTCATGGGGACGGGTGGCACATTTGTACATATAAATGCAAACAATTGGGCTTATGCCATCAGAGATCCACATGTTGCCTCCCATATGTGAGCTCTGCAAACATTTCCCTGGAATCTGTGAACCAATGAGCTGACTGTTTCTCAGGCATTTTTCTGAACAGCTACAGCAGAAATGCATTTTTTTTTCCACAGTGTGCTGTCATCTTTGCTGCTCTAATTGCCTTTTCTTGAGAGCATTTCCCCAGGTTCTTATACCCACTTATCCACCCTTATTAGGTGGACGAGATTGATTTTATGACTAATTCCTGGAACTTCCCATCTTCTTTGGAACTATAAAATGTTGTTCTTTAATGTTTTTTATAGTTGATGCCACTTACTGGACCTGAAAATGTGGTTGTCCAGCAAGGCTGGTTTGAGAAGAGACTCAGGATGTGTAGTATTGACCCAGGGCATTTGCAAAAATCTTACAAAACAGAAGTACCACATTTCTTGTCACCCCAGTAACACCACTAAGGAGCAACTTTATTCTGCTGCCAAGAAGGAGTAAGGGAGGAAAATGAAGGTGGCCTTTCCAGCTGTGCACCCTAGAACCTGACACAGGCTCATAATTCATGCCCAGTGAGAGATTCTCCTGGCTCCCCATCCCATAAATGTCACCATTATTGCAGTGTCTCTGTAAGCATCTCAACTAATCTTTCCTTCAGAAATTACCAAATAGCAACATCCTGTTGCAGACTCAGGATATCAAAAAAACAAACCTGACCTGAAACCTGATTTACAGTGGATCTCAGCTCTTCTAGGGTGCTAAGCCAAAGTATCAGGTCTAAGCACCACTCATTAGGGAAAATTTAAAATCCACCTCAGAAGATTACAGGTAAAGCCAGTTTCTGTTTCAAATCACTGTAGGCATGTAACTTTTGTTAGTAAGATAGATGAGTTTCCATCATTTTGCAAGAGGATCTTGAGCCTCAGGTGCATACCAGCAAAATGAAGCCATAGATCATTCATAGCATTTAATCTAGACTTCTGTTTTGTGTTTATTATTGTCAGTGCTGATGGTTGTGCTTCTCAGGAGACAGGCTGTGTGGCAGGATATAAAGAAATCTCTTCTGAGCTATCCACAAAGACTTGGGTTTCCTCTTTATCAGACTCTGAAACTCATTAAGAGAGAGACAGCAGCTGTCTGCGGAATTTCTGTTTCAGAAAAATTATTCAGACCATCTCAATAAATTCAACTCAGGCTTTCAATAATAATGCCGTTTGTTTCTGAGTCTACATTAAAAATGCCACAAATCCAATCATACCAGTTTTAACGACCCTAGTCAAGGACATTTCTCAAGATTTGCATCCAATACAGACACGTGAGGCATCACACTGCAATTCAAAGTGCCTTGTCATTATTATTAAAAATCTCCATTAGTAAAAAAGCATATTCTTGATCCCATTTCAACTTTAATCAGCTACACTTTAAATATGAAAAAAATCCAATCCCTCTCATCCTGCCATTACGGGAGCAGATCCTGACAGCTTAAATGTACAGAGGAAAAATCAGTGCATCTATTAATTGAAAATGCCACTGAAGTAGATCATTTTTATGAGCCATGAGACATCTTGAAGATCATCTGCAAAGTGTTTCTCAACCTTTTTCTGGCATCAGCTTCAGTAGCTCTGTACTGCATCACCAGCAACCTAGGGATCCAGGCATTTGTGATTTCTGGGGCTTGGCTATTACAGTTTTCACATTTGTAGTGAGAATATGCTTTTTTCACCCAGTGAAGCCCCAGTGCCTCCCAGCCATCTGTCAATTTGGGTTCCAAGGCTGGAAGAAAGACAGATTTAAAGAAAATCCACTTTCCTCTTCTTGTGAACCCATCAATGCAATAACCCATTATAAGTGAGTGTAAAAAGGAAAATAACTACACCAATTTAGATCCAATTTAAAAATCATTAAAAGGATGTTAATGTACAATATTTTAAAATACTAAATTTTTAAACATCAATATTTTTATCTTGGGTTTGCTGCCAATTTTTCAAAAGAATGGAGACTTTTGAGAGTAACTGACTGAGAGGTAAAAGTAATCTGCAATGTTTTAGATGGATATTTTAGATTGCACAAAGTCATTGAGGAGAAAAAGACTTTTAAGGCCCTTGCCAAAGAAAATCAAACTTGCATTGGGAATGGAGATCTAGAAGGAACATGGTACTACTCTGGAGTGTACACCTATACTTCCAACAGTAAAAGTATATGCTCCTACAAATCAAGTAGAAATCCTTCTGCAGAGCCTGGAGCTTCAGTCAGGACATCTACTCCTCACATGAGCAGAGTTTCCAGGGTCCAGAGTTTCTCCTGGTGAAGCCAATGGTATGAGACAGCTCCTCCCAAGACAGGAGTCTCTGGAGGAGCTCAGGGCCTTGCTATGGATGGTGAGAGAGCCCAGGGTGCCCAGGCTGGCCAGGAAGCTCTGGTAACAGATGAGGAGATAGGGATGAATCTAGACCCAGCAGGGGAATCCTGGACACCACAAACATGACCCTTGCACAGCTACAAACTTCCTTTGACCCATTCAAGGCCTCTGGAAGGTTTTTCCCTCCAAGCTGTGATATGAATATGGGTCTAATCTGTGTGGTGGGATGGGGGAAGGAAGGGAAGCAACCTTTAGCAATTTTTTGTCCTTTTTATCCCACTTATTCAAACTTTCATCTTGATCTCACTTTCTCAGGGCCAGTATTTCAGAAGTGCTCTGAATTAGCTTCTCAGTGTCTCAGGTCTCACAGTTGAACTTCCATTGTACGAAAAACCCAGCTGTCATTAAGTTCCTTGGAGAGACCAGGCTTTCAGAAGTAAGTAGTGCCAAGAAAAGTTATTTCAATACAAAGCTACTTTGCTTTTCTGAGAGTATGGCAAGGTACTTTGGTGTCTGAGTGTCCCAAAAGTGCTGTCCAGGAGTAGCACAGCCTAACTTTAGATTAAGTTTTTCATTCTAGACTGTAGCTGAAAAGAATAAGACAGTGCAGTTGAAAAACTAATGCTAATGTTATCTCAAATGTTACTGTCAAAGACTGTGTCAGGTTTTGTTATAAAAATTTATTATCTTTCTCTGAACACTTAGTGGTTTTCTGTCTCTTTTCCATTGCAATTGCAAAGGGCTTCTGCTTGGTTTTGTTTTTATGATGTCTGAAGCTGGTTGGGGAATTAAGCCTGTAATTGCATTGCTAACAAGTATTTCTTAGATACATTTATTTTTCCTTGGGGAAAGAGACTGTTAGGAAGAGAGTACACATATTTCGGCAGCAAAAGAGACAGCTATGACATTTGGCTCCTAAGTTACTACCTGGATATCATTTTAATTGTTTTCTTCTACTAATAAAATATAGTAACTTTACTGCATTAGTTCCTTTATTACACTTCCAACATACATTTCATTGTCATGCTCTTCCTAAGTACATTTGGGTCATGAAGATACATTACAATATATATTGAGAGCCAGTTTGTTAAAAACACAAGGAGTTCTGCATTATTTCTCACCGGTGCAAAACTAATTGGTTTTTCTCAGCTACTGCATATATATTTATTTTCCATTTTATCATCTCTATAATTGCAGTTTGAATTAGGAAAAGGACAGAGCAACCTGGTAAAAGCAGTTGCAGGGACAATTTGTGTTTTGCTTCCCAGCAATTGGGATTTCTCAAGCCTGTCAAATTGCAGTGGGTGTTGAAACAGTGCTCACATCCTTCTTGCCTGGGCCATACTGGCCATTGCTCAAGCACTTTTTCTTTCTTCCATGACTTCCAAAATTTTCTTAGCAATAATGTGTATTACTGGGAGGAAGGAAACCAGGGTTCACAATTTAAATGTTCAAGAACATTGAAACTTTGAAAAAATGAGATGTTTTTTGTCTACCCCCTTTCTAGTTTCTGAGTATGTACAATGCACTCAGACCAGGGCCAGGGCAGCTGAGCTACAGTGTCAGGGCTCCCCAGCCACACCTGAGCCATGCACAGGGATGGCACACCTGAATTCCCGGCGGGAGGTAGCCCTCTTTGCTCTGTCTCCTGGAAATTGCTACCAGGTAAGATTTTCTTTGCAGCCACATATTTTCTCTCTCTCTTCTGCTAAAGAAAAACTGAAAAATCCAGTATAAATTTTGGGCTGGGACTTCAAAGACTGCCACTCTTGCACTATGGCATGCAGCAATGTTTGCATGAGGTCAGGGATCCACATGGGACACACTAGCTGTCTTTCAAGGCAGAAAACACATGGGGATTCTGCATCTGGCATCTCAGAGGGGCGGCACATATGTGAGCCCCAGGTAGTGCCCACCTGGGCTCCCAGACAACTTGAAGGGACATCAACCTTGCAGCCTGAAGCTAAACCTGTGGAAATAGTTGAGACACTTCTAGTTTAGGGAAGCAAAGCACACTAGGTAAGCTATAATTTTAATGGCATTTTCCACACATACCTTTGAGCTGCCTACCATAAGTCTGTTTCCTGCCTGGATTCTCTGGATACCTTTTATGTGGTGCATATGAAGCATCTGGAAATTAAATGAAGAGTTAAATAATGGCTCTCTTGTGTATGGAGTACAGTAAAAATTACGCAGAGAGTTTTTATAACTTTTTTTATATAATAAATTTAAAGAGACTGAATGCTGGTTTTATGATATGAGATTTCCAGATTGCTCCCAAGTCAGCAACAAGCTATACATAATCTTTTATTATAGCATTGTCATGATGACTGTAATCAAGTCCCTGAGCTACCTAATGATACCAAGGGTAACATCAAGCTGGTGAATATGGATAAGTTTGCATTTAATATGATGTTTAAAGACTCTGGCTCCTGCTTTTTTCTAATATTAAAACTCTGTTGATAAATTTGGATCTAGTTTTCTTTTTAAAAGTATTTGGGTTTTGTAGATATCTGCAGGATACCAATGTATGAGTTGATTTGGTAAAATACAAATTTGTGTTCCTACTAGAACAAACTTCTTCACCAGCCTCTCTCTACTGTCTCCCACTGTCTGGGTTTTTCAAACACCAATAAAAATTTTATCTAAACAAAATCTGTTACGAAGGCATCTAAGTAAGAGCGTGCTGATTATTACAAAGGTTGGTAGCACTCACCTGCTAGGCTTTTTGACTTTTTCTGGCATATCAATACTAGAACATTGCAACATCAGCTGGACCCCAATTCCTGCAGAGCATCTGGGCTAACCTCATACCATGGGCTGAATCAGAGGATTTGCTTTGATGCCCTGTTTGTATATGTTAAACATTTTGAGGTGCCATCTGTAAGAACAGGCCTTCTGTTAGAGTTTTCACACATCAATAAATTAAGTAATTGCTTCAGGTCATCTTGTGTTAGTGCTATACAGACAGCAGTGTGTTATAGCCATGAGATTAGCATTTGGAAAATGGAAATCTTCTCCTCCTGCTAGCACCCAAATCAGAGCAACACTTCCCCCTTTGCAGCCCCATGGCTGGGCTGCCCATTCCTGTACAGCTTACACAGCCTTCTCTTTAAGCCTCCAATGATGGATATTCCTCATGCAGTCTATTTCTGTGTTTAATTATTTTTGCTATTAGAAACCTTTTTCAAACACCTAACTTCAACCTCACTGTAATTTAAGCCATTATTTCATAATGGAGAATTCTTTCCCTCTCTTCAACTACCTTTTATATGTTAGAAGCCACAGTCCTGCCTCTCCTTTTCTTTTAGGAAGCTGCTCCAGCTCCTTCGGGCTGTTGTTTTGGACCATTCTCCCCCAGACATTCACCAGAGGTGGATCACTTCTGAGCATCAACAGCTGGGCACGAGTTCCAGCTGGGGCCATGCCAGTGCTGAAAGAAGAAAGATTTCCACCACATGTCACATAGACAAAATCCTGCTTATAAAACTCATGACAATGGACACTTCTATGGAAACAGTGTAATGTTACTTATCTTGTTACATCTTGTGATTTACTAAGTGTCCTTTCCACCCAGACAAATCTCCTGTTATACTGGTGCTTACGCTATTGCATATTTGAGGAGACAATTGCCACTACCTTTGTATAGATACTTTTCATTCAATCTACGTGCATCTTCTATTTTTTTTTTTAATTGTTTATTCAATTTGTCAAAAGTATTCGGAATTCCAATCCTATTTTTTCAGTCCTTCAGGTAACACTTTTCAGAGTGGGGTCATCTGAAAAATTAATAAACACATCCTCTATGCCTCTCTTCATAGCAATAATGAAAACACTGAATAATGGTGGTGAAGGACAGACCACAATGAAACCCTGGATGAATTAAATGAATTAAAGTGTATGTGTGCACAGTCTGCAATTGATTTAGCATGGAACTCACAGATATGGATGCCTACCTGTGGTCGCTATGGTGATGCTGTAATACAGAGCTGCAAGTCCAATAGAAGTAATGATAGCACATTGCTATAAGGAAGTTATCCTCATTTTCTAACAGGAGTCTAAATGCTTTCCTGGAACCATGTTTTGACCAGGGTAATAGATGGTGTCCTGGAAAAAGGCCTCAGGACTTAATTTTTCACACCTGTGCCCAAGAACATGGGGGAATATTGGTCTGCATCTGTTGTTTTTCTGAGTCTTTGCCCTTCACATTTGCCACATGGAAAGACTCAGGTCAAGGCCTTGAGAGTGGATTAATTGTGGAGATGTGGTGGCTGCAGCTCCACACCTGCAGTTCAGTAACCTGCTGAGAACATGTTCCTGCTCGTGTGACTTTGCAGGATCCCTCTTTATATTAAGCTTTCTTCTCCCTGAAATTCACAGGGCTCCTCACCTTATCTACAGGGTCTGCAAAGTAGTTGATTTGTTTAAAAAGAAATATACTCTAAACTGAGATTAAGAATTCTTTATTTATTTCTATATATCATGAATTAAGCAAAATAAAGGAAAAAAATTCACCTATGCAGTCAAGAAGTTTTTATGTTGAAAGTAGAAGAAAACAAATGAAAAATTACTATGAAAAGGGTTGTTTTGCTTTAGAAAAAAAAAAAAAAGAGTTTCAGAAAGAAGTTTGAGTGTTTCTAGGCAATGTCATGTCATCTGCCTCTGAAATCCCTGTAATGACTTTTGCTGTTCTTGATCAGCAGACAACATATAATGGCTTAATACATGAAGGGCAGCAGTGTCAAAATAAAAGAGCAATCACCTTTGGAAGGCATCCAAAGGAAGGCACCAATGAACAGGAGGGAGTTCAGCTGAGGGCCACCAAGATGCTCAGGGAGAGAGCACACGGCCTGTGAGGATGTGAGGACAGGCTGAGGGAAGAGACAACTTGGAACGTACCTAAAAGTAGCTCCCAATGCCCACAAGTTCATCAAAGAGATGAAGCCAGGCTTTTCACAGCTTAGTGCCTGGTGGGAAGATGAGAGATAATAAGAATAAAATAAAATAAAATAAAATAAAATAAAATAAAATAAAATAAAATAAAATAAAACAAAATAATTCTGTCTGGGTATGAACAGGAGGACTGGGTAGAGAGCTCCTGAGGTCCCTTCCAGCATGAACACTCCATGATCCTGTGATCTGTACACTGCCCAAGACATGGCTGTGATTTTAACTTCCACTTTGGATCTCCTCATTCCTTTTGAGGAATTTTGGTTGGGATCACATGGAGTCAAATATGTTACCTAGTGTTTCTCATGGTGTAAATAATCTGAGTAACACTGAGTGAGGAAACACTGGTTGTAATGTAAAAGTAAACAGCCTGCTTTGAGAGAGAGAAATACATCATGCAGTTTGAGGAAACATCTGCAATTAAAATAATCACTGTGCTGGAACATGGCACTTACTCAGAAGTGCCATAGGTTGGGAGAAACAATTGTAATGCATAATTTTCCTAGCACCCAATCTACAGCAGTTCTACACCACAGATCTGCAGTTTAAAACTTTCAAGTGCAGTGAGAGATGATTTATCTGATATATATGGTACAGTTCAAATGTCTTGTGATAAAAATGAGCTATTTATCTGAGGAGATTCTAATTTAGATCTGCTCACTTAAAAAGAGTAATAAACTGAAACACTCTGGAAAGCTTATGTTTCAAATGACTTATCAAGGAGTCAAAAAATTTAGTAACCTGAGCCAGCAATAACTTTAACAGTGGCCAGGGTCCTAGATCTTACTGAGCTGTTTTCCTGAATTATTCACAGAAGTATGTGGATAACAGTTCTTTCTGTTACACTGATGTCGAGAGAGATGCTCAGTTGTAGTAGATCTTATGAAAATACATGAAAAGTAAAATACATTCTGGAGAGTTCAAAATGTAACTGTAGCAGATAGCAAGTAATAGCTTTTCAGGCATAAAGTGTTGTTAGTAAAGTATGGAGAGATGAGCACCATTTTCCCATAGATTTTGCACTGATGAAACTGATCAGGTTTTGCCAAGGATTCGGTGAGATTTCTATAAAAAGCTTGATTAATGTTTTATTGCTGAAAATCTGACCAAATAGGTACTTTGGCCATCCAGTTCTCACAATCACACTTTGTTTTTAACTGTCTAGTCTGTATAGCTCTGTTTTTTCAATGAAGTTTATGAAATGAGTATGGATTTACTGTAATAAAATACTATAAAGGTGAATGTAGTAATTGCTGTAAGATTGCACTCAATTTTCAGTAACTCACACAGGCTATATCCTACACAGTTGGGTGTACTGTGCAATATCCCCATTAGCAACCTGAATAACAAAAAAGCACAGACGTCCTTAAATGTGAAAATAATGAACAAACTGGAACTGAAAGAACTTGAGAGGGTTTGAATTCAAAACAATACATTGGAGAAGTGATCTGAAGTTGGGAAGATGGAGCGTGGCATAAACAAGAGCAAAAGTGCTACACTTGGAAAGAAAAAAAAATGAAAAAGGAAAAATAACTGGGCAGCAACACAGCAGAAAAGATGGCTACAGGGAATTGTAATGTGAACAGCTGTAAGTTGTAATGTAAAATAAGTGATATCATGCCGTTGCCAGAAAGGCACCTTCCAACCTGGAAAATGGACAGTAGCTTTTAGCTTTTCTCTCATCAGCACTTTTGAACCTTGACAAGGAGTGCCTTGCCTTGGTTTAGATGTCACACATCCAGAGATAAAGACCCTCGACTTGATGTCAAGAAAAGCAGCACTTTGAAAATATTTTCTGTAGAGCATGACTGAAATAGAATAAGTTTGACTTAGATTGGCAGACTGGTAGAAAGGCAGAAGAAAGGTTATACTGCAGAGGGTGTGCAGAGAACAAGGACAAGCAGCAGATTAGGACAATTTGCAGCAAAAGAGAAAGCTGAGCAAGAAACTGTCTAGTTAGAGGATTAGTTATTCATGGAACAAGTAACCAAGGACACACACATTCCATCAACAGCAGTTTTGAGAAGTGTTTAAAACAGGTATTTATTTGTCCTTCAAAATGCACCCTACAAGGGGAGCCATGACCTCCTAGCTCTTAATAGACTCTCATCAGTAAGAGGAGTCCCAAGCAAGACGGCAGAGAAGATTGCAAGAGATCTTACCCAAAGTTATAAAGATGGACTCCTGAGATACGAAGGATACATGTTTAATTATCCATTATAAGATTGGATTCAATTCTCCCTGTTGGGAGACTGTTTAATCACCACATGATACTTATAAGCTGGCAGAAAATATTTCTTACAGATCTCACTTCCAGGAAAGTAATTAAATATGCACTAGCACAAGAGCTGAAGTCCAAAACAGGAGTATCAGGAGTAAGATGGAGGCTATCTTGCTTTCTATGAACAGGACAGCTGCTCAAACAGAGGTGAAATCATGTTTGTCTTTCTTTGTGTTGAGTGTGTTGGGTGCTGCTCTATGCAAGTTCTGCCAGCGACTCAGGAGCAGCGCACCACTGTTCCATGGACACTCACAGAGCACTTGTTGAAACCAAATAGATTTGAGGGGTTGTTTCCATGGGGTAATACTCCAATCTCTCAAACAGCATGGTTGGTTACTGTCCATGGTGATGGGAGTCTCTGTTTTGAAGGTCCTTTTAACAGCATCTTCAGCTGGGACCTGGTGAGGCTCCTCAAACGTCTTCTCATGTTTTATGATCCATCTGGGCATTGGTCCTGCATGGCCACTCCAGTACATGTATGGTCTGTTTCTGCTGATAATATTAAATTATGCACAAAATATGTATCTCAACTTTGTACCAAATGCTGAGCTATATGCCCATTTCTGCATCTGCACAGCTTCCACTATTTGCAAGTATTTTACCTGCGCACAGTCTGTCAGTTCTGTATCAGAAACTGACTGGGTGAGTTATTTGTATGGATGGGTTCCTGGCCGGGTTAATCAACATATCTAACACATACATATTGCCTGCCAGTCCATCCAGGCACAGCAGAAGCTGCCCAGGGAATTTCCAGGCCAGTCTGACACTTCTGGATGGCTCCTGCAGCAGTTGCTCACAGCTCTGCTATGCAGGGGCTAGAGTTCAGGTAATGCCTTCCTCAGAAGGCCGTGTCTTGTCTTGGAACAAACCCTTGTTTCATGTGTGCAGCAGTGGCTGAGAGCTCTGGGACCAGGAATTAAGGGTGAAGTGTTGCACACTCAGGCCAATCCCTGCTCCCCAGCTACACCACACTCACAGCTGTAGGAAAATTTCAATTGCAAACTTAGGTGTTGTGTTTGATTGAAGTTCCATGGCTTTAACCCCACATATACTCACAGGACAAAGGGTACAGCTAAACTTGGGTGGAGCCTTGGGTAAGCTGAGCATCTTCTGCACCAATTATCACCTCATTAATTCCCAGGCAGTGTTTTACTCTTTCCCAAAAGAACATATTTCCTATGCTTTCATTACTTGCCATGGTAAAACTGAAGCTCTTCGTTAAAATCTTCACTTGATAGACAAATGTAGAAGCACATAAACCTGATAAAATAGCGAATTAATAATGGCATGATTGCATCAAGAAGTAATAGAAACATTTAGTTTAAATTACTGTTTCAGGGTTAATAGATGAGACCTTTCATCTCCTTTATGCAAACCAAACTTCCTGACCCAACAATGATGTCTGTCAGCAACAAGCACAAAGCCCTACTTGTAGTTAATCCTTGTACACATTTCTCAGAATGTAGACTTTAATATAACATCCTTGAAGGTTCTTTCCCCATGACTTTTCCTATGTATGTGGTGTAGGTAGGACAATGATGGCACAAAATTCAGTTCAAAACATTGCAACTCCTACTCTGCAACTCCTCCAGCCGTGTGAGAGCTTTGATACTTTTCTTAGCATTATCTGTGCAATTAAGTTAAATTAATTTAATTACCTGCAGATGAAATGGTTTCACATCATCACTGGTAGTTTCAAAATAAATGGCCACATTGTAGTTTGGAGATATGGATGGGGAAAAGATAAGAGGAAAGCTTTTCCAAGGTGGGGGAGAGAAGAAATTTGCCATTATGTAAGAGAATAAGGAAATGTCTACTATGAGAAGGTAATTATAGGTTTTTGGGTCTGAAATGTGTTATCCAGTTCTTGGCTAGACACAGAGTGGAAGCTTTGAAACAAGGGAGGAGATCCACACTGAGAAAAATTCAGAGAATCAAAGGTCAAGTGCTTGGCTTTGTACATAAAATAACTAATTTCTTCATTCTTTTTTTTTTAGTTAGACAGCTAAATAGTGGAATAACTATCCTGGAATTAATTTTTCATTTACAAACCAGAATACAATCCCCTCAACTACAGTGTGAATGTATTAATAGTTTGAGGCCAGATATCATATAATCATAGAATCATTGGAGTTGGAAGAAACCTTGACTATCATTTAGTTTCAGCTCCCTTGCCATGGGCACTGCCATTGGCATCTTCCACTAGACCAGGTTACTCAGAGCCACATCCAACCTTGAACACTGCCAGGGATGGAGCACAACATCTCTGAACAACCTGTGTCAGTGTCTCAAAACCTCACAGTACAGAATTTCTTCCTGATGCCTAATCTAAGCCTGCTTCTTTCTGTTTGAAGCTGTTTCCCATGTCCTGTTGGTGCTGGGAGGTGCTATAAGGTCTTTCTGGAGCTTTCTCTTCTTCAGGCTGAGCAATCCCAACTCTCACAGCCTGTCTCCACAGAAGATGTGCTCCATCCCTCTGATCATCGTCATGGTCTTCATCTGCACTCACGCCAACAGGTCCATGTCCTCCTTCTTCAGGGCCCTGGAGCTGGATGCAGCACTCCAGATGGGGTCTCATGAGAGCAGAGAGGAGAGGAGAATCCCGCCCCTCACCCTGCTGGTCACTCCGTATCTTCAGAAACATCAGTGACAGCTCTTCAGAAGAGCTAATTCCTAAAGGAGTTCATTTCATAATCATCCACTGGAAGTCCAGTGAACACAAGGGTGCATGGCTAAGAATTTTTGAACTGGGATAACTAATGGGGATGAAATTCTGAGGATTTGAGTTTCTGTAGCTGCAAAAGCAAAAAAATGTCACTGGTCTTCTCAAGAAAACATTTTGAGATAAAAGCAACCTGGTAGCATTGTAGGAGAAAAACCAATTTGGAATCAGGAAATTGCCACACTTCAGTGGATACTCCAGTCATATAAATACCCACTGTTTGCTGGAAAGCTGCTTTTAAATAAATGGAAATAACACATTTTTGCAGTATTTTAAGGGAAAAAGAATCTCCTTTTTATCAAACAGACTTTTTATATAAGCCTAGGGGATTTCTACTGCTTTCAGCATCATACCATCTGAATGAAGGATTATATTTATAATCATAAACACAAAAAACCCCACAAATGCCACTCTGCTTAATACTCAGGACTTCACAGATACAACCAGAAGAGAGCTCCAAAGCCCACTAGAAATGACTATACTCATTCCAGCTACTTCAGTAGCCTTCAAATCAGACTACAGGGGCACAGGCTGCTTGAGTCGATTATTCCTCTTTTGTTACACCACTGTTTGATCCTCACATTGAACTGACAGTGCTTTATGCCTCACATTATGCTATAAATAAAAAAAATCTCTGTGTGTAGTGCTATTGTTGCAATATGTGACAGATAGATGCTGGTAGTTCCAATAAGGTTGGGCAGAAAAAGGGTTAATGGCCTGCAGAAAAGCCCCTGAAGGTGCCTCCAGCCACACAGACATCTGCCTTTCAACCATCAGGGGTAATCACAGCAGCAGGACTGGGTACTAGGGACAGAGACTGAAATATTAAACCTCTTAAAACCATATTCATTAGCAGTCACTTCCATGGATTTTCAGAGTATTTGGGATGCCAGCTGGAATAATACAGCTAATTTTCTGCACATGAAAAGTCACTATATTTTTTAAGCACAAAAATGACAGTGTTGTTACTTACATAGCAGGAAAATGTCATGTTGTTTTCCACAGCTAGTAAAGGGGTAAAAAAAAACCCAACTAATAGCAACCAAATTTCCAGATTTAAGGGTGATTTGGCCACTTCATGCATGAAGGATACATGCATGTGATCCACACACTCATGGTTGGGTGTCTAAATCAGCCTGAATTATTGCAAATTATTCCTAGCAGGAAAGTACCCAAATGCAGTGTATTAAACTGCATTATTTATTTGAACTGAAGTATGCTGGGTACCTGTCCCATCTCCTGAAGCTCCCACCTGCTTGCACTTGTGAGCTGTATCAATACCACTCTGTCACTTGATTAGTTGCATTTAGTCAAGGGGTGTTTTCATTTGTGCCTTATTTTCTCATTGTAGAACAGATTTTACTCTTTTTAACAGAATGCTACTCTCTCTTGACATCAGTGCAGTAACTCCAGTGCAAGAGAAAACAGGCTGTATTTGCACTCACTTTGCTGCTGATTTTTTAGACCTCATAAGGGAACTTGGGAAAAGACCAGGCAGTCTATCAGCTATTAACTTACAGACTATTTCACACTTCATATGCCTTTTCTCTGCTGTCAGAACTGTGTTGCTCACAAAGGCTTGTCAAATTCCAGTGACTTTTGCAGCTTGTGCTCAGGCTGCCTGTGTTAGTTCACTAAGTATGGATTTCCAATACCTCTTTTACATTTTCATGCTTTTTTACAGTTACACATCTCTTCTATCATTATCTGGAACAGCCAGATGCCAATTTTGTTCTGTCCTAATTGCTGCTAATGACTTATTGATGTAAGCAGTTACTTTCTATCTCTTACTGCCTTAGAGGTATTTATATATAGCTCTTTAATGCAGTATCAGGAGAAATATTTCTTGGTGAGAACTAAGGTCTGGCAGAGCCTTCTTGATTCTACTGCAATACAGATTTACTGAGTACCTATCAAGATGGTGGAGGACAAAATACTTTGAATTACAAGTCCATTCCCCAAGTGTGTTTTTGTTCATAATGGGTAAGCGTATCACTACTGAACGTGCTACGAAAATGTTACACAAATAATGTACCCTACTCCATGCCTATCATGTTCAGAGCTGGGAGTCAGTGTTACTGGCAGCATTATTAATGGGACAAGCACTTTCACGGCCCCATGTGGCTCCTGTTGCACTGCAAAACTCCACCAACACCACAGAATTTTCCATCAGATCAGATAAGGCAATAAGTGGCCTGTGATATCTAAAGCCATTCCTATTCAGGTCCCTGATTTGGGATTTCTAGAAGGCTGTTATCTTTCACAGAAGCAAGTTTCTCAGTGGCAGCTCTGCAGAAATCTCCAGAGCTTCTCACTACTTGCCCACAGGTCTTGCTGTTGGTGCAACCATCTCTGAGAGAGGTCTGGGCTGCAGGGTGATGCCTCAGAGAGCTAAAATCAGCCTTGTGGAGGATCCAGCACATCATCACAGAAAATCTCACTTAGGCATTCACAGGAAGAGTGAATACAGAAAGTAAAGCAAGAATCTGAGGCACTCAAACTAATTGAAGCTTGGTTGGATAGATGAACCAGGGAACTTTTGGATTTTTATTCCAAACCACAGAATAACCTCTGATAATTATCTCAATAAATGCAGAGGTGAAAGATCAAATAGAACACAATTTTATGTTCTTAAAACGAAAAACATATTTTTTTAATGTTTTCAGCATTTTATTACTTAGGAAGTAGCTCTTAAGTTATCTTTCATATTATTGGTATGGCACTGTCATGTAAAACTGTTTCTAAATAGTTGTCTCTACTGTTAAAGAACAGTGCTAAAAGTAGGTATCAAAAAAGTTAAACTCACTGAGTGGTTAAGAGAGAAAATGAGGTTTTGGCATGTAAAATTCAAACTTTTTGTCAATTTTGCAAGCTATTCCATTTTACATATATTTATGTTAATTTCTGCAATTAAGCACACCACACAACATATATTTAATGCAGAATTTTTATTTTAGCACATTTGACTTTCATTTTTAATTTCTGGATAATTTTTTCTTTTACTCTAGTATTTCATTAAATACAAACTTTTACAACTTTAAACTCTTAAAACTCTTAAGTTTTTTTTTTTCTTCAAGTTATATTTAATGTTTTAATGCTGGTTTAAACAAGGACAGTAGTGGCATCTGTCAGAGAGATGCTGCCAATAAAATTCAGTGCATTTTTTCATTAGAGACTATAAAGAACATCTCTGACTATAATGCCATTCAGAAACATGGCTGTAAAAGAGGCTCATATCTTCCTGTTTACTCTCACCTTGAGATTTATCATGATGGAAGTTAGTGTCATAAGAAAATTCAAGGTTGTTTTCTTCCAAGCACCTCCTGTAAATTGCATTGAGTAGCAGGAGAGAATTGTTTTTAATAGTGTAAGAAACAGGAAGGCTAATTTTGGAAGCATTTAAAATATTCTGCCATTGATTATTGTCTCTTTCTGTCAAGTATGTGGTAGATGCTCCTGACTGGAACAGAAGGGCACAATCAAATTCAGATTATTTTCAATACAGTGGTTGGTGCTTAAACCAATTGTGTTAATAAAAGAACAGGACAATTATGAAAAAAACTGTCCTTGTATTTGGCCTACAGTTGGTCACTGATGTAAGTCTTCCATGGAAGGGGCACTATTTAACCTCAAGTGGAAGGTAGAAAGGGAAAGTTGCCCTTTTGTCGTCACCTTTGTCCTAAACACGGCATCCACTGAAATATTTGGAGGGGGACTGGTGTCAGCTGGGATTTGTATCGCTTGTATCGCTTGTTGAGCCCTTGCAAAGGCATACACACAGCAGTTTCATCCTTTCAGCATGTTCTGCCTTCCATTTCTGAATTCATCCTTTCTTGCAACAGACATGTCATGGGTTGGTCTTAGTTTGGGATGGAGAGACCCAAAATTAAGTTTTTGCAAGAAAATGTCTGCATGTGAACTTGGTGCTCAAATCACTGCTACAGTCAATACCCTTAGGGAAGCTTAGACAGATCCAGCTGCCAAGATGGTGAGAGCTGAATCTCTCTAGAGACTCTCTCTATATCCCTCGATCTAAGAGTAGTTAGGGCTCTATTCAGTTAGTAAACATATGCCATTTCAGATGACCTAGGACACCCACACAGCTGGTAGATACAGCCAGGACCTGCAGGAGACCCATTTGCTTCTAGGATTGCACCTGAAGGCCAAATGAGCATCTCAACAAATTCACAAGGGCAGCTTGAAAAGCACTAGGCACCTATGTTTAGGCATCTGAACAAGATCTTACATTTAGACATCTTAATTTAGATGTCTTGGTCTTGAGCTAAATGCCTGTACTGCAAAGGATTTTTGAATCTGAGTTACCTTCAATCACTAAAGTCTGTAAGAATCACATGCTCCTCAGAGGGAGGTAGGGACTCCTCCTGTAGCACCACATCATGGGGAAGACCTTTATGGATATTAAATCCTTCCAAGTGGAAAGCACTGTTGTTAAGCTTAAGATGCTAAATAAATCCAATCACAGACTGGAGAATTAGAGTGGCTATATACAGTTTCATCTGCTCATGCAAAGAGAGGATACTGACTGCTTCTGTTAAACTGGGAATTAGATAAAGTATCAATGTCACAGTTATTTTAAACAGTCTTAATACATTTTTTTCAAATTAGATGAATCAGTAAGTGGGGAAACAGGTTTTCAGACCACCTTTAGCAGAATACTGTTAGCATAATAATTAACAGCTAGCAACCCACACATTCTTAGTGAATAAAGGTTTACTGAAGCAAAATGAAAAAGGATAGAAAATGTCTATTCAAATTCCAAACAAAAAAAAAACTTTTTTTTTTTCTCAAGAACTGAGAGATAACTAGCATCTCTGAAAATTAGTTCATTGATTTTGATGACTACACATGATTCAGGTACTTAAGCCTAAATTATTCTTTCCTTACTGGCCTCCAAAAAATACTACCATGTAAATAGAAAAAAGACGTGTCTTGGATTCCTAGAAGTGGCAAAATAGACAATTACTTTGATTCATAAATATTTTGGTGGTACAGTTCTGTACTGAACCTCTGCTAGGTCATGGCTCAGATGGACAAGGAAATGTACTGGATCTGTTGAATTGTCAAACCATCCTTACTTCTTTAAGTATCTTCTCATTTTTACCCTGATTTCTTCTCCTGAGCTCTGTTTTAAATCTTGGTAAGTCCCCAAAGACAGCAGAATCCAAGTTTCATTCTGGCTGTGGATACAGACTTCACTCAGGATCTTTTTTGTACATGAGAGCTGAGAAGTTGCAGTCAACCAGCTCTCCACTGTCATGGCTTGTTGAGGTTGTCTTGCCTCTAGTAAGAAATCATAATTGTGTCTTCAGCTTTCTTCACCAGAAAAAGAATGAAGAAAACAGCAACAACTTCCTTTACTTAACCCACTGCTTCATTTGTTTCTCAAGAGTAACCATGGCCCAAACGAGGAGGTCAAGGTGACCAGTTCTTCCCCACCAAGAGCATGAAGAACAGCTGGAGGAAAGGTACCTTTTCTTCCCAGAAGGTTTTGTGGCAGGAGCATTGAAAACACTATCTGGGCAGTCATCTCTCTCTGTGTATGATGGAAACACAAGCATGTTTCTCCTTAATGTATGGTGAGCCAATATGTGCACTTGTGTCTGGCTCTCAGTGACCACAGGACGGAGGCTCCCGGCGCTGTCCCGCGCTGGCCCCGAGTCTGTGCCCAGACTGCTGCAGGGGGCGGGGATTGCAGACACAGAGCACGGGGAAACTGAGGCACAGGAATAAGGGAAGGACACTTGCTTCGAGGAAGGGATGAAATATAGGGAACGCTGCAGAACCAAAGGTGTGTGCTGTCATTGACAGACAGGGGTAAGACAAGGGAACAAGGCAGGTATACAGGTGGATTGACATATAGATTGACATACATTTTGGCGGAGAAAACTGTGGTAAACAACTCAGGACTGAACCATTAGGGAAGCCAAATGGGGTACATAGAATGAACCATTACAATCTTATAACAAGGAATATTAAAACCTACTACAGAAGAACAAACTGTAAAATAACAGACTGCCACATGTATTCATGCAATGTGTGCTGAAAGCATTCTGGGTTTGGTGAGTAGAAAATCTCCAGTAGGAGTCATGGTTGTTCCATGAAACAGGAAAAGCAAGGTCACACAAAGCTCACTGCCTTCTCTCACATCTCAAGAAGATGGAAAGTAGCCAAACAGATGAGAAACATGTTGTGTGGGAGTGTGCAGCACATTTTCAGATGATGTTCACAGGTCTCTCGGCCATGGCATGGCTGACGTGAGCTTCACGCACCCACACCGTGGAGCTCTTTTGTTGTCTGAGGAGCACTGTCCACGTTCCAGTGTACCTATTGATGGGGACCTGGTGAACCTGCTTCATGGTCCTGCTTAGATCTGATCCTTTCAATAACAAGGATTTGAAACACCAGATATTTTCAGAGGCCCAAGGAACAGACGGGCTTGGTGCGGTTTTGATATCAGACCTTAGGAGAAGAGTTACTTCTGGTACATGAGGGGGTGGTGAGACATTTTAAGTAAGTAGTCAGATGTATTCCTGTCTTCTTGAACCTGCACAATGACATTAGAAGAAAGAGTGTTAGGAAGTGTGCCTGAAAAGGGAAGACAAGTTTTTTTAAACTTTCATAGAAAACAGTCCATCAGGAATTCTGAAAGTTAAAAAGAATTGAGGGAAACTGTAGAGAAGATTTGTGACCTAAAGAGAGAAAACGAAAGGAAGTGAACTTCGCTTTTGAAAGCCAAAGAATATTGCAGAATGGTTAAAAGTATCTACAAGGAAAGGATATCAGATAACAGCATGATTGTAAAAAAAATAGCAGGTCATTCCTTAACAACAATGTCAAATGGCTGGAGGCTAAAGTTTGAAAATAAATTGAAGAATTAATTAAACTGCCAGCTAGAATAATTGAAAATAAAGCAATTCTATTTGTTTTCCAGATAAATTATTTTGCAACTAAAAGTTTTCTCTGTGTAAATATGGATGTTTTCTATTTATTTTCAGTACAAATTTGCTGTTCCATGCCTTTGTGGTTCAGCTTTTACTAGCATCTTGCCCTACTGGCATGAAGATTACATTTCTCATTATGGCCTGTTACAAAAATGTCTCACGATGTATATGGCTCCTCAAAAAGAAAGGGAGAGACAAGTATAACAAAGTAGGGAAATTAATCAGATTTGATTATGGTGAGTTTGAGAAAATCACAACTCCTGTGTTTGGAGTTGTTTTCAAAAGCATTCTGAGAATCAATTACACTGATTTCAGGATTCAAAATAATTAAAAGGGAGGGAAACATTTTTTAAACAGTTCTAGTTAGTACATGATAGCTGAATAAGCACATGATTAAGTATTTGTTGCTCAGACCCTTCTTAATCAAGACTTGTTATCTCTTTAAAATATATATTCACTTAGTTTCCTTCATATACATGAAATTCTGGTTGAATATAAATCCATACTCTTGAAAACTAGGCAAGTAGTCTATCTGATTTTCCTTGAATTAAACTGTAAATAATGGAAAACTGCAGAATCTAATATTTTTTTTACATCTACTCATCGATGCCAACTTTTCTGTCAAATACGATTCAGTAAATATAATAAAAGAAGTCTGTATGTCTGATGATATTTCAAAACTTCACACAAAAAGAGCATGAGGACAGGTCAGATGAACTTTATGGAGCATAGGTCAATTTGCTAACTTAAAAAGAAAAATGAGAAAGAAACACAATAAAGAAAAGAAAAAGCAAAGTTCCATAGAGAGAAGGGACCAGCAACATGGAAACCTGGTTAGATCTGTCTTTGCTGAAGTTCCTTCCTTTGCACTATTTAGGTGCCTTATTCAACTTGGTTCCAAATAATGCTCTAGGTAAAAGTCACAGAGATGGCAGACATTTGCTAAAAGAAGAATTTACTGTCATTCCTCCCATTAATAGATGGGAATGTAAAATTCATTAAAAAGATTCCAGACTTCAGTCATCCCCTAATGACCATGCAAATTCTCTTATCAATGCATAATAGAACAAAAGAGTCTGTGCATTAGGAATTACTTCTACCACTTTCCATGGCATTCATTAAAATGTCATATTTCAAACAACATTTTGCAGAAGTTACTTATCAGATTTGCTTATGGGACACATCAGAAAGAGGAGGAAATGGCAGATGTTTCCCTGCAGTTCTGCTTTGTTTTTTTTGGCTTGGCTGGACTTCGATGTGCCACAGGTAAAATCCAGCATAAAATATTTATGCTTGTTGTAGAACTTTATTTCTGCAATATAAACAAAACATCAGAATTTCCTTTAGGATGTGGGAAGATTTCATGAAAATCCTTGCAGACCCAAGAGGTAGAAACCAGCAAAAAGAAAATCTGTGCTATTTGTGCCCACAATCTCTTGAGCAATAACAGGAAGGTGTCTTTAGCTGAGGTGCTGGTTTGTAGTGATTTTTATGTCTTAGGTTGCATTCCATAATGTTTTTACTCACAGTAGTACAGATCATTCTCCAAAAAAAAAATTATTTACATCTTACACCCTGTCATCTGCCCATACTTATGGATAGTGGTAAGAAAAAGCTGCAGTAAGTTACTTTAGAGGTGAATATTGACAGAAAGAATCTCAAGTCAAAGTTAGTCTGGGAAACTGGGCTGCCAGTCGGAGGGAAGAATAAGAATGATGGACATCCAAAATTTAGTACAATTTAGGCTCCTGCTCTGAATTGCTCTCAGGATGCACTTTCCCTTGATTACTTGCAGAGCACACAGACTAAACCTGTAACATAGGTAAGGTGTATTAAAACTCCTTACATTGACCAAGACCTGACTTCTTCTTTCAAGTGCATTTCAGCTATTACATGCCTGGGATAGCTGTGAGGAAATCATATATGATTGCTGCTTTCCTTCTGCTGGAAAAAGCTAAAATTTAATTCAGCATGAAATAAGACCATGAGCTTAAATGATAGCTAAAATGTCTGTGAAGCTGCTCAAGCTTTGTGAGAAGTGAAAAATCCATGAAATGCCTGAAGGAGGATAGTAAAACAGTAGTCCCCTGATGGTGTGTCCTTCTGGTCAGTGTACCATGCTCAGGGGTTAGGAGAGCATCACTCAGGTCACTTCACACCAGGAACAACCACCCACTTAGGGCTAACCTGATTGCTGTAAGATGTCTAGAGCAGTTCAGTGAACAGCAATAATATTTTTAGGTGAAAAATGCAATGTAAACCCCTTGACCTAGCTGTGCTTATCCACCTCTGAGGACAGGAATTTCATTTTCTCTTTGTTTGTAACAGCATGAGGGAAAATAACAAGGCAGTCCTCACCTGGATTCATATCAGGTAAGGTTCATTTATCAGGTACCAAGTTGCTCTAAAAACAATTCAACTTCTACATAACAGAGAGTCAGTTAGCTTTAGATTTTTTGCTAACTTTCTGTCAATGTATGTGCGCAAAAGAACATTTCAATATCAGGGTTTTCCTTTATCTGATGATGACACTATTTAAAAGGGAGCAGGGTTGAGGCGAGGAATACAAAGTCATGCTTGAGTAACTTTAATCATTAAGAACTTGCTCATTCATAATTGGCTAAAAATCCTCCCATGTTTCAGTTGTTATTTCAATGGATTAACAGCACAAGGACACTGACCTGCCGTGTCTTTTCAGGAGGAACTTGCTGAGTGGAGATCCAGGAGCATTGAGCTCATTATGCATCCTAGGCAGGGGAGGATCAATCCTACTTCAGAAAGGGAAGATGGAGAGCAGAAAATGTCAGAGAATTAATGGAAAGGCACCTTTTTTCTTCTTTTTTCTTTTTTTTTTTTTTCCCCAAACTTTCTCTGAAGTAAAAAAAAAAAAAAAATGGAATCTGTGTTAGGTCTGAAAGTATGACTAGGTGTAAAACCACCTTGTGACATTTTTAAGGGAAAAACATCACTGTAAGAATTACTTTGGCTTGTCAAAAATTTTGGGGAGAAAAGAGGATATAACCAAGCAAGACATGGATTTAAACCATATTGGATTTGGGAAGAAATGATCACTACAAGAGTTCTTCAAGAAAGGAAATGCTTTGCTGAGTAAATTATTTACATCCACTCCTGGTTTCCACAAATAATGAAAGAAATCTGATTTTCACCATCTTCTTGCTGTAGGTTAGAAAAGTGAAAAATTATGACAAGTTTTTTGCCGTGGGACAACAAGAGGGCTCTTGTGGGTCAGCACACTCCTGTTCTCTGAACCAAGAGCTAAAGCTGAGGAAATGGGTGGCTCTAATCTGGCATTACCATTACAGGGCTCAAAGAAGTCAGTCAGGTTACTGGCTTCCATCAGCCAGGACCCTGTACCAGAGATTAATGACCCTACCATAATTAAACTCAGAAACAGAGTTTGACCAAAGCTCTACAACTCTAACCCAGTTAGATTGCTGTCAGTTTTTAGTACACCAATTTGCAGGATCAGAATCTTTAAGCTAGAGACAGCTGATGAAACAGTTCTTCAATTGGTAAATGCATTTGTATTAATTTTTTAGAGAACAATTTGACTGCATTTTTCAGAAGGAAAAAGTCCAGCTGCCTTGTTCCAATAGTTTTAAAATGTTTTTTGTATTTATGTTTAAAATTTATTCAAGAAATTATTGTGCACCATAGGAAACTTTTTTCCTAATATATGGTATTATCACAATGAAAAGCTTTAGCTGTTTTTAACTTAAACTATCTGAAATTTTGCTGAATGGGAATTTTCACCATGCTGCCTCTAAGTTTTCATTTAGAATAGAGAATAATGACAGGGAAGTCACTATTTCCTAGAGAACAGCAATAAACCCATGGATTTTCATCCAGGCCTACCACTAACAAAAACTGGAGAGAAACTGGGGAGAAATTTGAAAGGGTTTTGAAAAAGTAAGCAACACTCTCAAAGCAATAATATCTTTTACATATTTTTATTAGTATGACAGGTCATTCTGCTCTGTCAGATGCTATGTTGATAATCTATTGGAAAGCTGATGCCTACTAAAGGATAAATTTTGTTATCTAGTATATACAGATATTTTCATCCCTATTGCCTATTTATAGCTTGTCCTCAAATCTGAGTAATGCCAACATATACCAAGCCTCAAACTGAATTCCTGCTGGAATTCAATTTCAGTACTTTACCCATCAGTGTTCCTCGTGTAGAGTGTGGTGGTGCTCTGCTCTCATGTTGGCATCCAAAAGTTACACAGACGTGTAACTCAAACAAAGTGTCAATGTCACAGGAGATAAATGGGCACAAAGGATCCAACAAAGGTGGACGTTTACCACTGACTTCCATTTAATCAAGAAGATTAAGGTAAGTAAATACAAATCTGTGATAAAAACAACTTCTGAAATTTATTGTTTTTTTGAGGAAAGTACAAACATCTTTCAAGCAAATCCAGAACTGTTTTCAGGGCAAGGAAAACAATGTCATTGGGTGTCACACTGAAGGTTGATTTAACCTGGGTACACAGCAAAGTTCCTGCTCTAAGGAAAGAAACTATATAGATTTACAAAAGACTGATATTTTGTACAACAGAACCATGCCATCACTTACAGACTGTTATCATAAAGAACTGTACATTTATTATTTGAGACACAAAAATGCTGTCTACTAGACTTGGTTTCCTCTAGTCTATAGACTAGATTCACAGACTTCAAAGCTCTAGGTTCAGCACTTTTGCCTTTTTTACTAGATAAAGCATGATGACAGAGCTCTGGCCTTCTACTGAGTCAGAGAATTTCCTGAGAAAGATTTACATGAGGACAGACTGCTTGCACATGTCTGCCACAGATGGATTTCTTCTGTTTTCTATATTGCTGTTACTCATAGCTACTGTACACATCACTGGTTTTAGGTTTGATGCAAAGACAGTTTTGGATTTGTTCATGTACAACCTAAGTTTAATCAAAACTCACAGTTTTCAACACTCAACGGAGGTTTATAAGAAAAATGAGTATAAACTTTTTAGCAGAGCCTGTTATGCTAGGAGAAGATATAATAGTTTCAACCTAAAAGAGGGACAGTTCAGACTAGATATAAGGAAGATATTTTTTTACAATGAGGATGACAAAAGACTGGCACAGGTTGCCCAGAGAGGCTGTAGAAGCCCCATTCCTGAAAAAATTCTGAGTCAGGCTGGACTGGGCTCTGAGTAACTTAATCTAGTTGAAGATGTTCCTGTTCACTGCATGGAGCTAGATAACATCTGAAGGTCCCTTCCATTTCAAACCATGCCATGATTCTGTGAATTTATCTGAATATTGCTTTTTACCCATTTATATCATTGCACCTCAAAACACTTAGCTAAGAATGTAATAGCTTTTGAGGCAACAGAAACATATAAAACCCACATATGTTTATATGTTTATATGACATGGTCACCATCACCCAGCAGGAAGTGGCAGAGCCTGGCTGCAGGCAGGTCTGTATGCAGTTATCCAAGCAATGCTGCATCCAGTATTTATCAGACTGCTATTTGGGGCTTTCAAAAAAAATCATGAAAATAAGAACAAATACCAGAGGGTGGAGCATGATATGAAGGCTGCTCAGAATTGACCTGAATTGTTCCTGTGGGACGGCAGCTAAAAGGGGCTGAGTGTTGGGTGATGAACTTTCTCTCAAACATACATTCCATGTGAGCATATAACACAGCCTTGCCCTCAGTGCATATCTTACAGCTCTATTTCTAGGTATGATTTGCAGCCAGTCCATTTTTCACTCAGGTAGGAACTGCAGAATGATTAATATTTCTAAGTGTTTGCCACATCAAGAAGAAGCAAATGTGTATTTATATTTGTCTTGTATTTATGGATAAAATTGCTAGGGACTGTACTCTCTGACATACAGCTGCAGATATACACAGGAACCTGGCACAAAAAAGATTTCCTAATTAAGGTGTGCTGCAGCATGCTGGGGTAATGAGTGTCCCAACAATATTCAGTGTCAGAGATGCTTGGAAAATGAGAGACAGCAACCAAAGAGCATTTAAGGATTTTGAGAAATGTTTGCACTGAGAAGATGCTGTTAATCAGGAGATATTCTCCAGGAATACAGGAGTCCATAGACAACAAGTCACATTTCACATAAGAAATTATTTTCAGCCTTTCTCCAGTCTTGTCAAAGTAATAAAGAAATAGAGAAGATGGAATTATATGTGACCCCCATACTGTTTGATCTTGCCTGGGAGAACCACGGTGAGCAGTAATCAGGGCTGATGTCAGAAGGCCCCCTGTGAGCTGAAAATGCCCTGATGGGATTTTCAGAGGGCAGAGCTGCAGCTCACTGCATTGCAGAGGCTCCAGGCAGCTCCCACCAGCCTGTCCTGCTCCAAGTGCTCTCCAGCTCTGTTCGGATGATTTCCTTGTGCTGTTTAGCTGCAAGATCTTTCTAGCTCCTTACACACTCCCACACTGTGGGCTCATTATCTAAGCCCTCACTTTACCCAAACCCTCTGCTCTGAGTGGTCCCACGCAAAGCACACAGTAAACATTTGCAATTGCACCACAGCTCTTTTTATACTCAAGCCAACAAGCACCCTGTAAAAAAAGCCACACAAAATCTAGTTGTAAGTGGGAAGTTGTAAAATAGGTGTAGCATGAAAAGAAAGGAAAGGAACTGGTTTTATAAGTATATTAGCAAGGAGAAACACCTAACAAGGAACCCTCTACAGCAGTGAAATTTGGAGCCTAAATCAAGATATCCACAAAGAGGCAACACAGATCTTGCTGTTCCTGTGATTGCTGAGGCTGCTATTAGGCCTCCTGCCATTCAGCAAAGCAACTGCTGTTGTCTTTGGGAGCACCAACTCAGAATCTGCTTCAGTGACTGTAATTTAATAGTAAAGGCATCAGAGGTTGAAAATGGGGACTTGGCAGGAATGCCTGGGAGAAGAATGGTTTTTGTGTGTGAATCACTGAACCTCCAAATGCCTTCTGCAAGTCCGCTTCCCTCAGTCTTTTGTTTTCAGGAAATGTACAGCCTCAGCATGTCAAAAATGAGAAGCATGGGAAACCACCACTGTTAAAATCACAGAGGTTTATACTGAGGTGCAAAGTCAATTTAAGAAAAATTAGGGAGTGGCAGGAAGCAGAGCCCTTCTTTCTGCCCTCTTCATAGCTGCTCCTCTTGAAGCAGATGTAGGCAGCAAACTCCAGGCTCCAGGGCAGTTTGGTGAAACCCATGGCTGGGTATCCAGGGCTCACAGAGATGCTGTGGCCCAGGTGAGTCAGCTTGTTTGCACTCCCTGAGCCCTTGGTGAGCATGAGCCAGCACAGCTCAGCTCCACCAGCAAAGTGTTGGGCTGTGCAGAGCTGGAGCAAAGGCTGGAGCACCTGTGAGTGATCTAACCAGACTGGGCACTGTCCATGCCAACAACAGCCAAGAGAGTCACACTGGCTCCAAAGGAGCTAGCACTGCTCTGGATGCTTTATAAGTCACTACTAAACATCACATGGACAGCAGCGTCAATCTCTTCTTCACCATCTCCTAATTCACATATGAAATTGGCATAATTTTATTGGGCATTTTTCCTTGGTGACACAGCTTGGGGCATAATTTTCATTTGTCTGTGGACTCCTTGCATCACCCACAGACATTGGCAGCTTGGCTGGTGTCTAAGCCCACAGCAAAGGCCAGTGCAGTTAACTTTTCTTGGTCCCAGGGAATGTCACCCTCTTATGCTTTTTCAGTTCTCATTTAAATAAAAGCTCTGGCAAGTCAAGAAAACACTAGTGCTGCTGAGCCTTCCCAGGCCTCTTCTGTCAGGCTGACAGTGATGATGCAATTGATAAATTTTCAAAAAGACAGTGTATCCTGTTGGTGCTATCTGGTGTTTAACATATTAGGATGATGTGTTTTGCTAGGTTAAGAACTAAGATGAAGCCTCAGCACTTAAGCCTGATGCCATGGCACTGAGCTGAATGCAGGATGTGGCTGTAACTGAGACAGGTTATGATGGTGGGTTTCCCCAGGAAAATGGAACACAAAATTCTCCACTCCTGTGGACAACCACATGGATACACAGAGTGGCTGCTGCTGAATTTTGCTGTGACAGAGTGAAATCCTTACAATAAAGATGGAGAAAGTGAGAGGCTTAAGTGCCCATGTGCATGTAAGCCTCAAGTCCACCCCAGAGGACCTGCTGGTGGGGCCGGGCTAGTCTGTAGCTGTGCTGGCCAAGGCCTTGAACAGAGAGCCTAGCTAAAGGACAGGGATGAGATCTCCAGCCAAAACTTTTTTATTTCCCATAAACAACCTGCATAAAAAAATATTTTTTAATGAACTCACATTTTCCAAATAACCTAGTTTTCACTGAAAAAAAAAAATCCAAAATTGGGTCTGTGACTGATGCTACTATATGTACAAAAATATATAAATACATTCTCCCTTTCCCCATGTTCTCTTCCTCTGTGACCCATGGAAACAAGGCAGGGGTCTGCAGATGAAACCTGCTGTTTAGTTTATAGAACCTCTAAAATAAAAAGAAAGTACATTCTGGAAGGGCTCTTTAACACAAGGGCGCCTATAGCTGATGCTGAATCATACTCTGAGGAGCTTTAAAAAGAAAAGAAAAGAAAACACAAGTGACTTTAAACACCACTGCAACTGTAACTGAGATTCTATTTGAATTAAACATTTCATTTACTCTGCCACAGTTACTGTGACCTTTTCAACTGCAGTTTGGCTCTAAATGACTGATGTTCTTCATGTCACACATGAAGCTTAACACACTTGTTCTGTCAAAGAATGAAAATAGCTCTGTGGGTATTTTGTCTCCCTGTTTCACAGAGAGATAACAGTGAATGCAATAAAAAGTAATGGTGTGGAAGAGATCATGCTGCTGCTTTCCAAGGGTCATGTATATATGGCTGATGAGGAACCTTGGCACTTCAACTGCCTACTGAATTAAAAAAACAGTGACGGGCAGCAGCCACTGTGCAGCCTGAAAACGTGCTGCAAGCTCCCGTGTCTTCAGAGTCAACGTGACCTCGGCAGAAAATTCAGGTTATACTCCTAGGGATGAACTTTCAGAATAAATGTTCTCTGAGTTGGGTCAACTCCTGAAACCCTTAATTTTCTTCATTGCCCAGGGTCTACAGGTGGAAGGAAAGGATTTTATGGGGAGAATGGCCCACCTGTCCCCCTACTCTCAGTGGCATGCAGCCCCTTATCAGAAGAGTGCAGTGCCAGAGCTTGAAGGGAGTTTCAAGTAGTTTGCTCACACTGTGTAGCTGGTAATTTTATTTGTCTCCTCTCAGAAAACTGAGGTATCTTCCTCCAGAAAAGAGAAATAACAAAATATTTTAAAATATCTCTGCATTAGTGAGCCTCATGGATTATTTGGTTGGAACAGCATCAAAACCCATTTTCACATTGTACTTTTCTTATTTTTCAGTTTAAGTCTCTTTCAAAGTACCTTAAAGAGAGAAGTAAGGTCACTCTCTGGATATCAAAAGTCCCCATGGCACAGGGAGGGAGGTGACATCAGGCACCTCTGCACTTGAAAAACAGACTTGGAAGCTGGAAGGAAGGGCATAAAAGCTGTAACTGGCTGGTTTATTTGGGATGCCACAGTCACCTGTGGTTCCCTGTGTCATTCTCTTCATCACAGACAGCAAAAGGCACAGCTGAATGCAGGTGGATGGCTTGGGGCTGGAATTGAACACAGGGAAGGAGATAATCACAGAATCACAGATTTAACTAGGTTGGAAAAGACCTTTGAGATCACCAAGCCCAGCTTCACCACCTTGTCAACTAGGCCATGGCACAAAGTGCCACAGCCAGCCTTTCCTTAAACACCTCCAGAGACAGTGACTCTACCAGCTTCTAGGCAACCCATTCTGATGCCAAATCACCCTGTCTATGAAGAAATTCCTTCTAATGTCCAATCTAAACAATCTAAACCTTTCCTGGCACAGCTTTAGACTGTGTCCACTTGTTCCTATTGCTGGTTGCCTGGGAGAAGAGACTGACCCTCAGCTGGCTACACCCCCCTTTCCGGGAGTTGTAGAGAACAGTAAGGTCTCCCCTGAGCCTTCTCCAGCTAAACAACCCAGCTCCCTCAGCCAATCCTCACAGGACCCTTCACCAGCCTTGCTGCCCTTCTCTGGATACTCTCCAGCACCTCAACATCCCTCCTAAATTAAGGGGCCCAGAAATGAATGCAGTCTTCAAGGTGTAGCCACACCAGTGCTAAGTGGAAAAATAATTTCCCTAGTCCTGCTGCCCAAACTATTCCTGATACAGACCAGGAAAATGAGGAGGCAGAAATGGCTGAATAGGGATGAGAAGGGACAATACAATCTCTTTTAGCAGCTCTGCTGGCTTTCAGTGCTTGTTGAACTATAGCCTGATTTTAACACACAGAGATCAGCTGCTGTTCAAGAATGAATGGCCCAAGAGTGTGCACAGGCCAGTGTCAGGTGTACATGGAGTCATACAAACAGCAACAGAAAAGCACTGTCAGGTCCCGTGCAACAGTGTGACATGCTAGCTCAACACAGGAGAAAATATCACTTCTGGCAAGGGTCTAGTCACTTTTCCAGTCAAGGGCTGCTGCAATGTTTGCAAAATGATGCAATTGGAGAATATTACAGGAAAAAAATAAGAGTAAGGAAAAATAAATTTTTGGATCCGATATGCACTATATATGCACGGAGACTGATGTCTTTGAAGATGCAGATGCATCATCCCATAGATGTTCACTGAGTATCAAAAGGCTTGGTTATAATCATCATAACACTGTGTGCTGGTGTGGAAGATGGAAAGATGAGAAACTGCTGGGAATAGCACACTGAGACCCCTCAGAGGAACACAAGTAGGACTCCAAAGCAGCCAAGAGGCTGGAAAGGAGGGAGGCAGCCTTTTCCATGACACTTCCATTCACTGAGGGAGAGAGCCAGAGGTCCCTGGACAGAGGTCAAAGTCCAGCCCATTAGAGACCCATCACAGAGACCAGAGGAACCACCAGGGGAAGCAGAGTAAGCTGCATTATAACTTAGGCCATGGTATTAACTTCATACTCTAAAAATAAGGGGAATGGAAACTGCAGAAACTTAGGTCTGGAGAACTCACTGTCAGATTGCAGATTGACATTAATGAGTACATCGTATCCAATCAATCTTAATGGGCCCCAGCCAGTACTTTGACAGATTAGTCTTTTTTAGTGGATTTCATGGACTAATCCTTTGAAGCAAGCACACAAATTCCCCATCACATATAAGGGGAAGGAGTTTCACAGGTTTCCAAAGGGAGATCCAATCTGCCTAAGATATATACCTAAAATCATAACCCATGGCTAGTTGCTCATAAGTGACACAAAAACTCACGGGTACCATGGCTGTTGGCTCCAGAACTGAGGCTTGTACCAAGTCTGACAGTCATCTGGGGATGGAAACCAGCAAAATGTAATACCACAGAGGTGAAGTCTGATGGCCAAGACAAGACCCATCAGTGGTCAACTCTGCTTTCGCACATTTTCTTGTATTAGCAGAGTGCAGGGAGGATGCCCACACACAATTAATTCACCTCTATACTTCAACTACATAAACTATCTGTGCTGCAGGTGAATAATTTTTATTCTCTGTGCTTTATATTCCAGCACAGAGTGTGAGTTGAGAGCTAGGCTTACCTCCCACACACATACCTTGTAATATCGATATGTGTGACTCACCCTTCAGCTGCTCCTATAAGAAACCAAGAAATATTTCATTAAAACCTATCCAGAGATTTATTAGTCTTCAGAAGAAAAATTGTAAGCCGTGTGTTCTTCCTTTTTATTTTTTTAATTCAAACTTTATCTCAGAGTAATGTGTTCTGCCCAAAGCTTTCTGCACACTCCTAAATACCATAGCTATGGGAATTCATTGAACAATTATTCTTTGTGCTGCCCTATCCAATTCCTTTTTTCCATTTGCAGAAACAGTTTTCTTTTAGGAAATATACATATAGTTTACCATATCCATAACCCTTCTTCTCTGCTTTGCAAGACTTTCCATCCTTATTCTTGTCTCCTTACAACTTATTTCTCTGCACCAAGAAGCACAGAACATTCTGTACCCTGTTTGTAGCTCTTACTGATCTCCCGCTGTTTTCCAATATTGTGGGTATTGTTTTCTTTCCCAAGGAAAAAAAAAAAAGTTGTATTTTTTTTAACTTTATTGCCATTATTGTAAAAACTGACAGGAACTCTTTTGCAGACTGTAAAATCAACATGCTTGTAGAAATTCAGTCAGGACTTGCAATGGTTAGTTATAAGGTGATTATCCATAGCAACTGTCAGCTTGTTTCAGAGCCCAGTTATTAGGCAAGCAGACTGTTTATTTTGTGCATATTTGCACCATTCTGTTAGGTTTTGCCAGTAGATAATTGCTGCTTCTTATCTTCTCTAAGGAAAGATCATGTATGGGCCACTTGCCACAGATACATTGATTGCCATAAAAAATCTCAGCATGGGTTTCAGTTACTTAGCACTGTTTTCCCACATTTAGAGGATAGGATATAGCTTTATACAAATGAGGGCTCTCTTATAGCTAAAAGATAATTCAGTATTTCTCCAGTTCTATTTAAATTATTTAGTCCTATTACATATGTCAATAATTCTCTCAAAATTTAGACTGTCATCACAATTAGCACTTTGCAGAGCTGCAGAGGAACAAGGTTTCTGCTCTAAAGAAGCTTACAGACCAAGGGCTACAATGGGAGCAACCAAATGGTGTGGCACTGGTAAGCAGAGCAGAGAGATGCTTATGAAAGGCTGTGTGATGCTCTGAATGCAGAGAGAGCAGGGTGAGTGTTTCCAAGCCAGCACCAGTTAGCCTGTCTGACTGGACTGTCCACCTGTACAGGTGCTGTCGGCCTGGTGGGGAGATGTCCTGCCTGGCAGAGTGAGTGCACTGGGTGAGGTGACACCTGGGACTACAGCCAGCTGCTGCTGCAGCAGCACACGTGTCATGGAAACATGAGCCAGCTGGGTGCTTGGTGGCTGTGTGAAATGCACAGCCTCCCTCCTTCAACCAAAAGAAGCTTAATGGCATAAACCATTGGTGAAGGGTTTCAAGTCAATCCCAAGCACAAATACAGGCTGGGCAGAGACCAGATGGAGAGCAGCACTGAGGAGAAAGGCTTGGGGTGTTGGTTGATGAGAGGCTTGACGTGACCCAGCAATGTGTGCTTGCAGTGCAGAAAGTCAAATGTGTCCTGGGCTGCATCAAGAGCAGCATGGTCAGAAGGTCGATGGCGGGGATTCTCTCCTCTGCTCTGCTCTCCTGAGACCCCACCTGGAGTGCTGCATCCAGTTCTGGGGTCCTAAGAGGACACGAACTGTTGGGGTGGGTACAGATGAGGGCCATGAGGATGATCAGAGGGGTGAAGCACCTCTCTTGCAAAGACAGCTTGAGAGAATTGGGGCTGTTCAGCATGGAGAAGGGAAGGCTCCAGGCTGAGCTTATAGAAGCCTTCTGGGGCCTAAAGTGGCCTACAAAAAGCCAGAAAGAAATTTTTGACAAGTTTCTGTGTGCTGTGAAAGGACAGGGACAAGGAGTGACAGCTTCAAACTGATAGAGAGTAGGTTTAGATTAGATATAAGAAAGAAATTCTTTTCTACATGAATGGTAAGGCAGTTGAACAGGTTTTCCAGAGATGTTGATGCTACATCCCTGGAAGTGTTCAAGGCCAGCTGGGATGGGGCTTTGAGCAGCTTGGTGTGGTGTAAGGCATTCTTGCCCATGGCTGGGGGCTGGAACAAGGTGATGCTTAAGGTCCCTTCCCACCAAATCGCTCTGTGACTCTATGATGTCAGGGAGTTTTGGCACCTGGGGCATTGCTCGGGTTACTGAAAATGCTCAGAGAAGCAAAGCACCCCTCACAAGACTGCAGTGCCCTCCCTGCACGGCTCAGGTTTGCCTGAAGAAAACCCTTTCCCTTCCATCACCCTTTTGCTCCACGTGTCCTCGCAGCTGCCCCAGGAGCGGGAGCGGGAGCGGGAGCCAGGCCCGTCCGTGCAGAGCCAGGCCCGGAGCGGGAGGCGAGCAGAGCAGGAGGGAGCGCGGGTCGGCCCACCGCTCTCCGTTGGCCCTGCCGGGCCGTGCCAGGCCGTGCCGTGCCGTGCGTTCTGTGCCGTGCCGGGCCGTTCTGTGCCGTGCCGGGCTGTGCCGGGCCGTGCCGTGCCGTGCCGGGCTGTGCCGTGCCGGGCTGTGCCGTGCCGAGCCGTTCTGTGCCGTGCCATGCTGTGCCGGGCCGTGCCGGGCTGTGCCGTGCCGTGCCGTGCCGTGCCGTGCCATGCCAGGCCGGGCCGTGCCAGGCCGGGCCGTGCCAGGCCGGGCCGTGCCGTGCCGGGCTGTGCCGGGTTGTGCCGGGCCGTGCCGTGCCAGGCCGGGCCGTGCCGTGCCGTGCCGGGCTGTGCCGTGCCGAGCCGTTCTGTGCCGTGCCGTGCTGTGCCGGGCCGTGCCGTGCTGTGCCGTGCCGTGCCGGGCTGTGCCGTGCCGAGCCGTTCTGTGCCGTGCCGGGCCGTTCTGTGCCGTGCCGAGCCGTGCCGGGCCGGGCCGTGCCGTGCCGTGCCGTGCCGGCTCCGCCAGGGGGCAGCAGCCGCCCGCGTTCGGCAGCGCCGCTGTCCCTGCCGGGGCCGCCGCTTCATCCGTTCTGTAAAGGTGCTCTCCACCTCATTTTCCAGCCATTTTGTGAAAGTCAGCGTTCCGATAAAGAGGGGAGAAGCAGGCCTTTTCGCTCGGTCTGCGCCTAACTCGTCTGTGCGCTGGGAGCAGAACCGGGTCATACTCGCGCTCGCTTGGCGCTCTGCTCAAGCCAGACGTGTCATTTCAATGTGACGTAGTGAGAGAAAATCAAAATCCCACTCGGGAAAGCTGCTCAGCCTCAAAGCGCAGCTCTGGGGAGCTGGCTGCTCGTCATTGCCACGTGCAGGATAAACGCGGGTGGAAGCCCGGGGTGCTGCGAGCGCACATCGGCGCTCCCGGGCGCGGAGCTGCGCTGCCCATCTCACCCCGGGTCACCTTGCCTGTGCCCGCTGGAAGGTACGGCTGGCTGCATCTTCGGGTTTAAATTCTACCTCTCGTTTAATTGCTGTGTCAGAGAAGACCCACATCCATTGACTGAAGTGGAATTCAGCCCGTGATTTTATAACACTGTTCAATTGCAATACTGCATTTCACTGAGGAGCTCTTCTGTAATTGGAAGGGCATGTAAAAATATCTTGTATTATGCAGCTACTTCCAGCACAATCCACTCAACTTGTAGAGCTTGAATAAATCTTTAGATCAAGTTCACCTCCTGAATGACCCATAGATCAGTGCTGAGCTCTGCTGTGGTATTCAATTATTTATTCATTATGTTTTCCCCGTTCTCATGACAAAAAGAAAGATTTAAAGAGTCATTATGGTGTTTATGGAAGTGTTAACCAATTAAAAGCTCAAGGTTGCATGCTATTTCTTCTGAACAACGAAGTAAAAAAAATCAGGAGAATGATTGATATAGTTAATATATTTATTGGCATTAGTACATTCTCTTTTATTGCTGGGATCAGAGTGACATCATTCATCATAAAGACAGCATAATTGTCTCTGAATGTTATAAAAGGTGAAATTCATTCTCCTGGAAATTAAAGAGAACATTGCAAAGCTTCAGTTAAAAAAAAAAAAAGAAAAAAGGACTGAATGATACAGATGATAAAATGTACTGTCTTTAAATTTCTGTCCATAAACCTGGAATAAAGCTACTGAGAATTAGTCCAAAATGAAAATTGTAATGCAATAACCTGAAATTAGTTTAGGCATTCCTCTAATCTCATTTTTCATAGGGTAAGACTATTCATCATAAAATCTGTTTTCCTTCATTGGCAGTATTTCAGGTGTCTACTTGCTGAATGAAAACAGTAAAAGAGTGAAGACACCAAATGAAATATATGTTATTTGTTCTGGCAGAATTATCTCATTCTCAGCAAAGCAAAGTAGACACAGCAGCATCTTCTACCTGGCCTTGGCTCCCCACATTCAGAACTACTCTGATCCCTTACTCCCCTTTTTCATATGCAGGTTTGGCTTTAGGAGCAGGCATTGACCTGATTAAGTGCCTCTCTCATAGGATTTTAACTTTGCTTAGATTCTGCTTTTATCTCCCTGTGTAATTTCTTATCTACAAAGAGACTCTGAGGACCTCTGTGCTACTCCTTTGAAGATCAACTCTGCCACTCTTGCCTGTATCAAATAATTCTCATCTTGTAAATCTGTATTGGGTTCTCTTCCAGTTTGATGCTGCCTAAGAAATGAGATGCAGAAAGAGAAAGGACAGGGAAAAAAAGGCTGAAGGTTCTTCCTCAGGACTCTACAGGCTCCTCTGAAGCTACCTGCTCCTCCTCGCCTGAGCCAGCCCTCCCAGACCTGCCTCATGCTGCCACCATGCTTGCTGTGGGACTGTCATCCACACAAGTTACCCATGGGAAGGGAAGCTCCCATTGCACGATGGCCAGCATACTTTTTCATGCTGTAAATCAAGGTGGATGTCCCTAGTGACTTAGAACTAGCCTTCTGAATTATGCAATAGCTGTACATGCCTGGTTTAATCCAAATATGTTTAAAATTAGCCTTTAATCTTTTGCAAGCCCTGATGTTCCGAAAAATGAAATTGTCAGTGCAAACCAGACCAACTAAGCAGTATTAATTAACACCAGAAGAAAATCACAAAGGATTCTCTTTGATCATTACATGAACACATTTTGTACTTACCTTTAATTTCCTCTCCTGATTTGAAATAGCAAGTTCAGGTTATAGTTCTGTGTTAGAATAATAATTAAAACAATCTAGTCTCTGCATATACCTTGTTTAGCTAAAGGACACTAATTATATGCATAGGTTAAGAGACTAATTGAGGTTAAACCTGCAAGGGAGCAGCCCTTAGATTCTTCAGGATGCAAACATTTCTATTAAACATGGCAGTGTCAACACAGATCTGGACTCTTAATTGTTTTACTCTGTCTTCTACAGAATTCTCAAGTCTGCTTCTCAGTTCTCCTCCCAAAAGGTACAGCTTTTTGAACACTTCTGGAAGGGTTCATCTTCCTGTTCAGGAAGTCACCAAAAGAGTTCAGACTAAAGGAGCTTTCAGTTGATGCTCACTGCAGGGTGCCCTGATGGAACCAGCCAGGCAGAGGAGACAGGGACATGGCCCCATGACGTGTCCAGCCCCTGAACTAGAAATGGCAATCAGGAATGGGATGCCACTGGCATTCTCCTCAGGAAATTCCCTTCACTGGGAGCTGTACCTCCACTCTTGGGAATGAAATGGGGCCACACAGGCCAGCTGTATTGCACAGTCCCAGCACACTGAGCAGATAGGGTGTCTCGGCTGACCTCCAAGCCTGCTCCTGGGTTTATCTTTACATGAAAGTGAGAAGTGTAAGAGGAGTGTCACCGTGGATGCATGAGAAAGCCACAACGTTCTACCCTTTTATATCAAAGGTAAACAAAAGAGACAGCCTGCCAAGAAAGCCAGAGGCAACTAATCTGGAGTGAGCAAAAGGGAATTCTCACTGTGTCTACTCTATACTATGGCCAAAATTGTGAGACACGGAGAAAAAGCACAGTGCAGTCTCAAAAAAAATAGCTAAATAGCTAATCTGGGGTCAAGGCTTTTCCCTTCTGAGAAATCTGTGCAGATATTCCAGGTTTTAGCACATACAGTCCCTGACTAAAGATGGACTCTGCAGCTGTCCTTGGCAGGATAATGATTACAAGATAATCTTCATGTTTCAAGAAGCATTGCTGACAGAACTCAGAAAGAAATGCCTTCTCTCTCTCCGGTAGCAAGAGTATTTCATAGCTATCCAGATGCATTATGAGAACTTTATGTCTTTCTCTAAAACAAATGGTGGAAAGCATTGTCAGAGAAAGCACAGATGGATTGCGTTTTTCCCTGCCATGCATCACTATGGTTAGACGAAGATTAAATTTCTCTTTTGTATTTAGGCAATCTTGCCTTTATTTTCTTACTAATAACAGCTGGAGGAAAAATGCTGTAAATCTGTTTAATATGCATTCACCACATGACTACTCAGTACTTCTTATGTGCAGCTCTAGTTCTGCTGTTGTTTAAATCAAAAACTGAACTCAGTGTTAGTTAACAATGTTGGGATCTGTTTGATGGTCCTTCCCCTGCTCCATTGGTGTTCACATCACAGGAGCACAGGGCAGGAGGAGACAAGGTTACAAATGCTGGCACTGTTTCATATTGACTATTTTGCTGCCTCTGTCTGTGCTCAGATCTTTGCTAACTCCTAAAGATTTACATCCCAATCCATCCAAATCACTGTACAGGGCTAGGTTAACCTTGACAAAGCTTCAGTGCTGAATTTAAAGCTAAAAAAATGAGTTTCATCTTAGAGAGCTTAGTGATTTCTTTTCCAAACCTGCCACATTCAAGAGCAACATGCAGCAAAGTTTCTTCCTCTAGACATTACCAAGAGGAATATGGACAAATAAAGTGAAATCAGCCATTAAAAGTGCTGTGGCTTCTCTCAGAGAAGAAGGATGTTTAAGTCATAGAGAACAGACGAACTCAGTACAGGTGCACTGCATCTGACACCAAAATAATCATGCTGTTTCTGTTGAAAGTCAAAAACAATGTAGCTGGTAAGCTCTCTGTGTTTGCTGCTAGGCAGAAAATATATACCCTTAGTTGTTTTCATTATAAATAATTCATTATCCACCATTTCAAGCCACATACCAGCTGCTGTTTATTCAAGTTCTGTAATTGTTTCAGTTCCTTGATACAAAGGAATCAGCCACTAATATCAAATAACAATAAGCACTTAATAACCATTTATTACCAAAGAGATAGATTAATGACAATTTCAGGAAACTTTCTCTTCAGGGAAGTCCTAAGAAGTCCTACACCACTGGATGCAAGTGTTTAAAAATTAGGTGCTTGTGACAATGGCTACTAAGTTATTTTTGTGTGTCTGCTGTGCTCAGCAGTGAAATGAGGTGACATCTCTGTCAAGAGCCTCTAGGTGCTGCCACAGTACCAAAAACAGAACAGACTGCTGCATTTGTTTCATTGTTGGAAAGAGCTGGTAATCAAGTAAACTGCTATTCTAGCTGGCTTTTAAATAAATACTGAGAAGTAGTATTTTTCCTTTGCAGTTCTTTAGTCAATAATTTAATTGCAATAATTTCTCAAAAAAAAAAAAAAATCCATGTATCAACAATCCTTGTTAAAGGAGAAACCTGTTAAATACATGGTATGTAGAAATGTCAGTGTATTTTTTAAAAATATAAAAAAAAATTAAAAAATAAGGTTAACATTCAACTTTGATCTGAAGCTATTCTGCTTTATTTCCTCACCTACCAAATCTCACTGGCACACATGGTCTTCTTTAATGCCTGCAGAGAAGTCTCCATCTCTCCCCCACATTTTCAAACAATGATCAGCTACAAGGACTGAAAGCTAATGGAAATAATTTCAGTCTAGAAATGTAGGCAAGTTTAATGCAGCTGTTTGTTTAAAAAAAAATTCCAATGTTGTTTTTTATTTGCAGACCCAAGACTTTAAAAAAATCTTGCCCACCAGCAGCTCCCAAGGATTTTACTTCAGTGCCCCATCTCTCAGATGGGATAAAGCAGCACAGCTTCAAAGGAATCCTGATTTACACTGAGGACTGGGTCTGAAAACACTGCTCAGGGGACATGGTGCCACTGTCCCCCAGACCCAGGGGCTCGGTACCCATCTCTGTGATTTATGGTAAGACTTTCATCCCCATTATCTCAGAGATTTGCACACAGAAAATATGTAGAAATTGGTTTTGTGTTAAAAAACCCAACTTCATTTACATACACATCAGTCACAACTATAACTGCAGCAACAAATCTTCAGAGATGCTGAGTCTGGGTGACTTACATCATGCCAGCATCAGTTTCCAGCCTGAGCACAGTGTACCTCACCTGTGCTCTGAGCCAGCACCATCACTTGCAGAGAGATGGTCCAGAAGGAGCCACAAGTTTCATGGGGGAAAGGGCAGTTGCCACAACAGCTCCTAACCAGCGCTGTTATTATTTATGGTTCAGCAAGGGGTAGAGGGGAGCCTTGTTTTTAATTCAAGCTAGTTTATTTCCCAGTAAAGCCTCTCTCTGTGAGATTTAAAAGTGTTTTGGAGCCTGCTGAGAGGATGGGTGTAAATTTGGCCTTAAACAGGAATAAACTTCAGTAGATACTGGTGTGCCTGCCTGAATAGCAACTTAAATTCTTCCTCTCTGCACCAGAGTGCCTGTGTCTGAAGAGATGAGGGGTTTGATCAGCAGCTAAGGCCAGGATTCATCAGGGGAAAGCATGCACAGAAAACTTATTTAATAATATTTACTTATGAGAAAGATACTAGGATCTTTTATGTCTACTAATACAAGGAATATCATCATAAGTTGAAATACCCCAAACTTCTCCTACCTTTCACTTTCGGACTTAAAAAAACTTGTTCTAACTCCTCACCTATTTTAATCAGCCTAACCACAATGTGTCCATGCAGAAGATAAATGCTGTTATTATTTAAAACTCCTAGCACCAGCTCCAAAAATGCTGACAAGTCACTAATCCCAAGAAAATGCATGGTAGTTAATTAAAAGTAAAATGTGCAGGAGTTATCCAGTAGATTGCAATCAACAAGATTCATTGAATGAACATTTTGTTCCTTACCACTGAGACAGGTTGTTTCCAACTCTTCTTCTTCCTCCCAGAGGGACATTGGGATAACGATGAGCACAAAATGAAAAAAATGAACAAATGTGGCCTCAGCCCCAGAAGCAAACAAATCATCTTTCAGAGCCAAACACTTGTAGATACATATTTCCACCTTTTTCAGAGCTGTCCTGCTGGCCAGAGAGGGGGTTTGTCCATTTTACTTAACCTTGAGTTGAAAACCTGACAAATTGAAAAGACTCCCAGTAAGCAAAGGGAAGTGCTGATGCACCCTGGGCAGGATGGGGTGTCCCACACTGTGTAGTGCAGAACTGGGAACACCCCACCAGGCAAGCTGCCTGCCAGAGACCCTCTGTGAGCCATGGAGAAAGAGAGGCCTCTCAAAGGGATCTGTTTTCCCAGCAGCAGGCAGGAGTGCCTGAGGGTAATAAGACATCTCTGTAGATCACAGATGGTGTTGAAATGGTCTCTGTATGGTTGCTGAGGTGATGCCAGTGCAGCTCGGCTGCTGGTGTAAGTGGTAAGCAGCTCTTGCAGACACAGGGAAATGTTCCTTCCAACTTACCAGCATTCCAGGTGGGGCCTCATGAGAGCAAAGTAGCAGAGGATCACCTTCTTTGGCCTGCTGGTCATGTTCCTTTTGATGCAGCCCAGGGCACATTTGGCTTTCTGGGCCACAAGCACACTTTGTCAGCTCATGTTGAGCTTCTTTTCAAGCAACAATTTTCCCAAGTCTTTTCCCCCAGGGTTGCTTTCAATCCATCCTCTGCCCAGCCTGTATTTGTGCATGGGATTGCTCTGACCCAGGTGCAGGACCTTGCATTTGGCCTCACTGAATATCCTGAGGATTGCATGGCCCCACCTTTCCACCCTGACCAGGTCTCTTTAGATGACATCCCCTCCCTTCAGGGTGTCAACAGCACCACAGAGCTTGGTGTCAATGGCAAACTTGCTGAGGGTGCACTGGATCCCACTGTCAATGCCACTGACAAAGTGGTCAAACAGGTCCCAGTACCAACCCCTCAGGAATGAAATTTTTCTCCGGTCTCCAATTAGGACACATTCTAGATGTAGCAGAGAAAAAAATGAGCACTGGACATGCAGTGTACCCATAACATCTTCAATTTTGAATTTCCCTTACAGGAGTCCTATCTCCTCTGACAGCTTTAGCTAGACATGTTTGATCTGGGGTTTTGAAATGCAGGGAGGTTTTAAGACCCATTAACCAAGACCATAAGGGTGTGTCTCATCAAAGTTACACTTAGTCAAGGTTTTATGTCAGTTCCAACCAATGGAGGCAAGAGAACTAGTGAATTGTGCAAACTAGCCCTGTACCTTGCCTGCCTCCTTTTAGCACTGAGATCTTTTTCATGCAACAACAGGCCTAGCATGGAAAATGTAAGTTTTCTGAAACCCATTTTATTCCTTTAAACAAGGTCATTAGAAACAGCTAATGCTGTTCATCACACCTGAAGTGCTTTGGGGAAGTAAATTTCAATGCACTGTTTGAAAAAAAAGAGGGTAGCATTTATTAACTCAGCTGAACCTCTTCACCCAGCACAAGCTGAATTACCCAAGATGCCATAAATTTCAGGGAATGGGGAGATAAAGCACTGAAGTTATTGTGTTCCCATTGGATATTGCAATTGAAACTGTGCTTCATTATTCTCTCAGCCATACTCAAACTACTTCCCCAGCAAACAGAATCACAGAATATGCTGAGTTGGAAGGGACCCACAAGGACCCCACCAGGAGTCCAACTCCTGGCTCTGCACAGGACCATCCCAAGAGTCACACCAGGTGCCTGAGAGCACTGTCCAAATGCTTCTTGAGCTCTGTCAGCCTTGGTGCTGTGACCACTGCCCTGGGAGCTGTTCCAGTGCCCAACCTAAATAACCTCTCTCCAATGTCTAACTTAAACTGCCCCTCACACAAGTTCAGGCCATGCCCTCGGGTCCTGTCACTGCTGACCACAGAGATCAGGGCCTGCCCCTCCTCTTCCCCCTCATAAGGAGGTTGTAACTGCAGCAAGGTCTCTCCTCAGTCTCCTGCTTTCCAGACTGAACAGACCAAGTAACCTTAACCTCCTCATATGTCTTCCTCTCAAAGCCCTTCACCATTCTTGTTCTCCACTGGATGCTCTCTAATAGCTTAATATCTTAAATTGTGTCACCCAGAACTGCACACAATGCTTAGTAAGGCTGCCCCAGTGCAGAGCAGAGCAGGACAATCCCCTCCCTTGCCCAGAGCAGGACAATCCCCTCCCTTGCCCAGTGATGCTGTGCCTGATGCCCCCAAGGACAGGGTTGGCCCTGCTGGCTGCCAGGGCACTGCTGGCTCATGTCCAACTTGCCATCGACCAGGACCCCCAGGTCCTTTTCCACAGTGCTGCTTTCCAGTGACTCACTTCCCAGTTTCTGTGCACACAGCTGGGGCTGCCCCATCCCAGGTGCAGAATCCAGCACTTGCCCTTGTTAAACTTCACACAGTTGGAGATTGCCAAGCCCTCTAATCTGTCAAGGTCTCTCTGCAGGACCTCTCTGCCTCTGAGGGAGTCAACAGCTCCTCCCAGTTCTGTACCATCAGCGAACTTGCTCAGTGTCCCTTGCAGTCCCATGTCCAAGTCATTTATGAAGATGTTGAACAGCACAGAGCCCAAGATGAAGCCCTGCAGAGCCCCAGGAGTGACAGGTCGCCAGTCTATTCCCTATAACCCTTTGTGCCTGACCCATCAGCCAGTTGCTCACCCATCCCATGGTGTGTTTATCCAGCTGTGGGCTGGACATTTGGTCCAGAAGGATCCCGTGAGAGACAGGAATTCAGAAGCTTTACTGGAAACCAAAAAGATTCCATCAACTGGCTTCTCTTAATCAACTAGGTGAGTTACCTGACATGAAAGGAAATCAGGTTTGATACCAGGACCTTCCTCCCATGAAGCCATGATGGATGTGACCTACAACTGCATTGTCTTTCTGGTGTTTTTTGTATTTCTCAGAATATTTTCCTAAACTTAATCAGGCACTGAAGTAAGACTGACAGGCCTGTAGTTTCTGGGCTCCTCCTTCTTGCCCTTCTTGAAAACTGGGATAATGTTTGCCAGCTTCCAGTTAGCTGGGACCTCTCTGGATTCCAAAAATCATCAAGAGAGATTCATCAAGAGTGATGTCTTGTATTTCTAATCATAAGGGGAAGAAGGCAGAGTTTCCATCATATTTATGCTTAGCACCTTTTCTTGTAGGAAAAAAATTATTTCCAGGTATATTCACAATTTAGATTTAAACAATTTTCATTAGAAAATTTAAAGTAAATTGCTACAGAATTATATAATTGTAAAATTATACATTCCAAATTAGTTTATGGGTACTCTGTAAGGAAAATATTCTGTCTTCACTATTTAACTTCAAATCAATTTTTCTGGTTTTATCTGAAAAAAATAACTAGTATGTATTGAAGGAAAAGCATTAATTGGATGGGAAAAAGGCTTTTTCAGGTACCACAATTTCATATCCCCATTTTTCTATTATTAATTTATTATTTAGGATTTATCCTCCATTAGCAACACTCTCTGGTCTGTGTCACTATAGCACTTTCTTCCCTAAGTGGCTTATGTCCAAAAGATCAAATGCACTTGTTTTGGGGAAGAAAAATGTGTTCTATTTAGATACAGGCATATATTTGAGCATAGACATAAAAACATCTCCTCTGATGTTTAAAATGGGTTGTTCTTTGTTGTTATGGAAGACTAACTGAGGCACTATCAACTTTGTGACCTGGAGTTCTAAGGTATTTCTCCATCAAATTGGACAAAAAGAAGTTATGGCAGCTAGGGAACAGAAGAGCAAAACCAACTATAAAGAATATCTGTAGAATAGAAGGCATCCACAGAGAAGAACTGTGCTGCACTGCTGAAAGAGAAAAAAAAAAGCTGAATATAACAGAGTATTGAGAGGAAACTAATATTCATGGAGATGAGTTTAAACTGACAGCTGAGAAAGACAGTTTTGGCAGACACATATTAGATAAATTAGAGTAGGATGACACAAGTGTATATGGGTTTTTTAACTTTCACTCTTCACTTCCACTATTTTTCAGTTAAGCATAATTTTCCCTTACACAATATTTACAATCTCCAGCTGAACAAGAATTCCACCAGGTTTACACAAATAGTTTTTGGAAGGCTGAAGAATGTAACCTCATATATGGAAATGTCAAAAATCCTGTCCTTCCTCCTAGACTGAGTGCTGGACTTTCATCTAACACAGCTAATACATAACTATCATGGCAAAATGACAGAATTTGCCTGGTCTCAGTGAGGAGGCAAGATCTTGCTCTTACCCTGTGGTCAAATCTAGAATAAACTCCTAAAAATGTCTTCATTTCTGGGCAGGAGTTCTGAAATACAGGAAGCAGAGATGTGTTCACCATGACAGGTGTTCGCTGCACTTGGCACCTTCCTCATGTTCCCAAACCTCCACAGGTCTCTTGCTCAAGCACTGCTGCTCAGTTCCTGCATATATACTTCTTTTTAAACCTGGTGGCACAGAAAACCTCCCTGTACAGCTTGTGAGAAAGACGAGGCTACAATCGCTGGAAATCCTTACAATTCTGGTTTCTGGAGGTTAAAATCAAAACCTTCCCTGAAATGTAATAACATGTTTTACTTGGACTGAGAATAGAAACAGAAATAGAGCCATATGCCAATTTGTGTATCATTAGACCTGTTTAATTGGGTTAGTTTAGAGATAGATATATGACAGGATGCTACACATTGAGGATAGAGCTACTGGGAGCCGAGCTGCAGCAGCACAGCTCTCCTCCTGCCCGCCTGACGCTGCCCAGCTCTGCTGGCAGCTCCACACTTGCTGGACCCACCATCCTTGTTCTTTGCGTGGGCTGAAACTGTCTCCCACTGAATTTACAGATATGTCCTGCTGTCCACACCGACATCACCCACATTCCAGCCTGCAGCTATCCTGCCCTGCCTTCTGCATCTCCGGTGGGCTCTTGCCACTCTTCCTGAGCCCCGTTCCCAGTGCTTACTTTTGAGATCCTGAAATGAAGGTTCTGACTTTGTGTTTTCCTGACGTCAGTCATCTAAATTGCTGCATGTTGTTACAGCCCAGCAAGGTTGGGAAGGTGGCTGTATCCTTTGTGAGACTGCTCGCTGTTCAGCACTGGGAGGGACACACCAGGCCCTGTCCAGCTCCTTCCCAAGTACAGGTTATTCCAGCCACCCCTGCTGAGCTCTTCCAACTCCTCTCACAATTCCTTTCACGTCCCTGGGCACAGCCAGCTCACAAATATGCAGTGCTATGAAAATTAAATCAAATTTAATAGCTAACTAAATATCACCATGGGCATTTTCTGATTGCATTGCACTGGGAGGGGGACAGCTGCTCCATGCGTCATGTAGTCTCCTATGCTGGAATGCAGCGACAACTCTTTGAACAGACATCAATGACAGATCTAAAACTTGTCTTTACACAGCCTAGATATCATAGACTTCTTTCTATTTAGATTAATGTAAGAGTGGATAAAGTCCTCTGTCTTCATCTTGATGATCCTCTCTTAGGATGTGGCAAAGGAGTGGGTAGATATTTTTAAAAAGTACTACAAGCTTTTAGAAGTATTGACTGCCTAGGTGATTTCTGCTTTTAGATGTCTGCAATATCTTCACATTTTTTTCCTCCTGCTATGCAGAATTTTGGGACTTTTTTTTTTTTACATATGACTTATCCCTTTTGTTGATATAATGTCCATACATTGTTTTTCACTGTCTCTAATAAGCATAGATACAGCCTTTAAATAAATAAATATCTTCAAGAGCTCTATACATTAGGCCTTAGGAGGAAACAAAGAAAGCACTTTAAATAATGAGCAAATTTTAAAAATTAATGATTTTCATTTGATCATTTCAGCATATTATCTGGAAAATTCCATTCTGCATCAGTAATAGGATGAGATGTGAAGAGATGTCTTTTGTTAACAAATGGACTTGATGATCTGAAAAGTTTTTTCTGACCTAAATTATTCTTTGACTCTATGTAAAACTATCATGCTTAATAGAGGATCATAAAACTAAAGAGCAACTGACCTGTTACAGATTGGTTGCACAGGATGATAAAGTTTTGAATGTTCAAAGACAAAGATCCCAGTCCAATACCTTTCCTATAATGTTGCACAGCAGAAATAAAAATAAAAAAATGAAGATGACAAAGAGCCTCGGACATTATATATTACATTTCTGGCTGATCTCTTGTTTGTGAACACAGAGCACCCGGGGATTTCAACACCAGCTGCAAATGTGGACCCTTCCCATGGAGAGCCTGACTGTTGCCTTATGCAGGAGGTAGGAGAGTTTGGGCATCTGTCTCTTGGTCTCATCACTGCTGAGTCTCAAAATAATCCATTGCTTCAACTCCATTACTCAAAGCTCTCCTTCCTGCACTTCATGTTTAATCTCAGTCTTCAGCAAAAGGCATTAAGTGAAGAATGTAAGCCACAAAAATCAGACTTTATCTGAACCTCTGCAAAACTAAAAATTGATGAGGTCAGAAAAATCATAGAATTATTAAGGCTGGAAAAGACCTTCAGGATCATTGAGTCCAACCTTTGATGAAACACCATGATGTCAATTAAAGCATAGCACTAAATCTCACATCCAGTCCAATGCTTGACAGCTTTTTCAGTGAAGAAATTCTTCCTGATATAGAGGAAAAGAGCAAAAGGGATGACACTGGGTTATGTGAGAAGCTACCATGATGATCTTTGACTAGAAAATCTAAACAATTCCAAACTGGTTTTGCCAGTAAATAAGATGTAATGTCAGCCTGAAAAATCCACATGTACATCCGTAGCAGTGCATCCTCACCTGTCCTGAACATGTCTGAAAATTTTCCCCTGGAAGTCCCCTTTCATGGTATCTCTAGTTCATGTTTCTCATGCATGTCAGCTCTTCTCAGACCCTGTCCAGCTTCCCTTTACTTTCCTTAGATTAAACTGCATATGTTCTGTCATTTTTCCAGATTCTTGGCCTTTAAGAGAAAGGTTTTGCACATTGCTTCTTTTTTTTTTTTTTTTTCCACATTCCTTCTTTTCTGCTAGGATTTTTCCATGGCCTTAATGCTATCTCACACAAGCAATCTTAGAATCCCTGCTGTTTTCCTGTATTCCATCTTGCCCACTGTTCTATAGTGCTTGCACTTGAAATATAGATTAACCAGGTTAACATTCTCCATTTCTTGTGTGACCTGTTAGGATTTCATGCTCTTGAGCCTGCACGTTTTAGCTCACTGGATTTTTTCAGTCAAGGGCATTGCGAGGTACCCAGCCAATGCTGGCGCACAAAACGAAAATCTGTCTGTAGACTCATAGAAAAACTCTACTCATGTTTTTTATTCCAATTTTGGGGACAACTCTACTAGTGGTCACACCATGAATGCTTTGTTATTATATTAATAGTGTCATACAAATAATGTACTCCTGAGTATAACTCAGGCTTACAGTATTTATAGATACAAAACCTTCATAAACTCACCAGAACTCAATTTTAACAGACACAGATTTTCTGAAGTGTCACACAGGACATTCAGGGCCTGTGTATGGTCTTGTGATGTCTTTTTGCAGAACTAGCGCAAATATTCTGTTTGCCAAATAGTACCCTAATGTGCAAAGAGTAGTTTAATGGCTACACTGCAGTGGAACAGCACAAGTTCATGCATTTTAACTGCCTTTTATTTAGGAAATGGCACAACATAATGAAGTGTTTGGATTCTGGCCATGACTCCAGTCTCCTGTGTGGTTCTGTCCTCAAAACTAGGATCAGACCTCAGAAACCCATTTTCATTTTCTACCTTTTACAAAGACTGTTTTAGGACAACAGGGCTTTCAGGAGCAAATTTTCTGATGTTTATGGGTGCACAGGGCACAGAGAATTGCATAAGCACCACCAACATATTTCATAAAATTGCTGATAATTTACCCATAATTAAAAAGATACACTTTACCTTTCTCCTTTCTCTTTCATACTTCTCACTCTATGATACATTTTGCATATGTATGTCCTTTCAGTGTGGATATTCTGCATTATGCCTTGCTGCAGTTTCACAAAATGAAAAGGATTTGTCCCCACATGGCAGACAGGTTCCTGCTCTTACAGGGTGCTCAGCTACAGGGACAAGTGTCTGGCAATGCTCATCACTTTTCTGGCTTTCTGTATAGGAGACCTCTTGTCTGAAAGTCAGACTCTTCTCTTGCCCTCTCCAAGCCTGAAGGGACCAGAGAGGTTTTTTTTCTGATGCTGAAACCTCCCTTCCCAGACATTGTATGATCAGAGTTGTGCACTTGAGTCTACAGCACAAAAAAAAAAAAAAAAAAATACATGCAGACCTGAGATAAATCGAAGTTATTAACTGAAGCTCATGGCAGCCATGGGTAACAAGAGGTTATTAGCTTAACTGAGGGACGGGGAAATTGAGGCAGCCTCCCAAGGTCACACTGTGAAAGAGATTGATTAATAGCCTAGTAGCCCAGACCTGAGCTCTCATTTCCAGAGCATTTCTGCCTGTTAAGATATGTAATATAGCAGCATTGGAATTTTGGTGTAGAGCTCTATTAATAATCAGTAGTCAAAAATATGGCACATCTAGCAATAACAGCTGGAGGAAAATTAAAAATTTCATTTTTAATGTATTTCCTTCTGTTCCACAGTGTTTGATATTAATTAAAAGAGAGCCCTGAGCAGTACAGAATAGCAAAAACCTCATTCAGTCACAGCTGAGAATATGCTAAAACTTTAAGGCATGGCTTTTGGTTTAGGTTTGAGAGTGTATTCTGCTTTTTTGTTGGCCTGGTTTTAAAATTCATACTTTCTGGCAAATCAACTGAATCACCTGAGGGCTCTCAAATCCAGTCAAAGAGTGAGTGATTTCTTCCAGATTTGCTGTTGTTATTTTTTAACTCTGTATCAAATAATTTATATGGAGTTTTACCTATGTTATAGTTCACTGATGCAATTAATTTCAAAAGTTTTTGGCAAAATAAACCTCCAGTGAAAAATATTCTTATTTAATAGCTAAAATTAGAATGACAATAGTATTGTTATGAATTGTGAGTTAATTTTAGAGGTCTACCGAAGTGAAAATAATGTTATTTCAGGTTGTGGGACTATACAAAGACTATATAAAGACAATTGGTCAGGAAAATGCAGCATCTCCTTTATCATGGTCAGCTTTAGACTTGAAACTGCTTCAGAGCTATATCCTACCCTGAGGACTTCTAAAGGAGCAAACTTTCAGGTGGATCATCAGCTTGTAGGCAGGCTGATCTTCCTCTTGTAATTTGTGATCCAAGCTGAACAAGCTCCTGTAAACCAAACTCACCCTTCCATCCCACCCCCCTCACTGCTCAGCCATCAGGGCCATCCCTGTTTCACACATTGATCCCTGTTTCACACACTGATCCCTGTTTCACACATTGAGCCCTGTTTCACATTTTCAGTGTGTCCAGGAAAGTCTGCAGGTGTGGTGCTCAGAGTACACTTGCTTTGGGAGATCTGTGACCAGACCCGGCCTGTGCCTCAGAAGGCAGCACCAATGCAGCCTCTCATGGAGCTCTTGGAGATGGACACGTGTTCCCTCTCTTCCTCCCTGGCTCCTGATAACCTTTAGCCTCCAGGAAATGTTCCCACAGTTGTGGTGCTGTTGACTAAGGGAAGGCTGCACATGCAGATCACACTAGCAGCTCATAGATCTGCTCCTCCATGCTGATCCTTCACAATTAGGGAAGATATGGCAGCTTTCTTGGAGTGGTAATTTTCAGACAGGAATGTAGGAGGTGAGTTTGAAGCCTGTATCACTATGCCAAACATACGGAGATGCAGAGAAAATAGCTGAAGTGATGACTAGATTCCAAATGCCTCCTGATTTCAAGTGAGATCCAGGCATACCTTTCACACAAATGTGGATGTGACAGAATGAAGCAGCACTTCCAAACTAAGGAGGTTTATCTGTTCTGAATGCTAAGTCTACACAAAGTAATTCTTTGTACTCATTAATTCATCTGTGCTCATTACTATCAGACACTATAAGGAAGTATGTGAGGCTGAGCCAACAAAGAAATGACTGCTGAAATGATACCTCTACAGGTGAAAATGCCTTATTTGGACAAGTGTTGGTGAGACAGCTAAAGGAGCTTTCTGCCAGCATCCAAGACCCAAAAGAGGAGCACAGTGACAGGATGGTAGCAAGCTCACAGGATACCACGGTCAGTACCCCTTCCAGCCCTGTGTGTACCTCCCCTGGTACCACATCTTACCAGGAAGAATCTTTCACAAATTGCCCCTTTGGAAGTCTGCCTACAGAAGCACTTCAGTGCTATGAGACATACATTTATCCTTTCTACATACACCTACATACATAACCAATTGCACATCAGTTACAGTTTTGTACATCTCAAATCAGTAATCTCACTCCATTGCATTATGTTCTCACTCCAAACCATAATGCTGCCAAAAGTCTAAAAATCACAGGTTTTAGTTTTCTCATATTTTTAGGCATATAATGCCAGACAGATAATTCACACAGGCACACCTAAAAGAAGAAATACAAGACCACAAACATTTTAAATAGGCAATTAACAGAGCAGAGCATTTACTCTGGAGATCAATATAGATTTCGATAGGAAAATTATGTCCACCCCCAAAGAGATATGAAAGAAGCTGAAAATCTGAAGTACCTCAACAAACATGAGAAGCAAGTATTCAGAATTAATGGTATTTGTATTTTTTTCTGAGTGATACTTAGTGTTCCTGGGAAAACGCACTTCACTGTGGATTGAACTAAATTTACAATTTCAGAATGCTTTCCTTATGTTAAAAATTCTAGGTTAATTGAAGAATATTAGGATGACATATGATTCTATAATTAAGTAGGCATTACACTCACATCAGCAGAAGTGAGCAACTCTGTATTCCACAGACCAAAGAGGAAGATGGTGACCTACATTTTCTCCTTCCTGGCAGCAGGAACTGGTGGAGAAATTTTTGGTAACAGACCCCAGCAGGGTGGAATGGTGCTGAGCTGCATTTGGGGGAGACTCTAGACCAGCAAAAACAAGCTCTGCTGGTCTCCAGCACAGCGTGGGGCAAGGCTATCCTCTGACAGAGACATATGCTGTGGCTCTTGAGATGCAGAAATTACATTTTTAATAACTTAATCTCAACACAGTAAGATCCTGATCCAAATTCAGATGAAATTACACATTGCCACTGATTTCTGAAAATTCTGAAGTTTTAAAAATCTTGCCATATTCTCCAAAATTAATTTTTTTTAATTGACTTTATTTAATAATTGTATCTCCAGCCTGTCAGAGTATTCAAAAATGTCTGTCCAAAGTTTTGGTGACAGTTTACTCCTAAATTATAAGGCAAAAATCACTTCTCTGTGGCAAAGATGTTCTCCTAGCAATCAGTCTGAGAAGCCCTTCTCAGCTGTCAGGCTCCCAATAGTCCCATTGACACTGTAGTGAGGATTTGACCTCTGGAGGATCAGAGGAAGAGCCCTCATTATAAGCTATGAGTCACTCAATTACTGAAATTGAACTGTTTCCCATTTACGCATAATTCTCTGGGCATAATTTAAATTTGATAGAAAAGGAGAAGATGTCCCATTTCTGTCTCAGTTCCTTTAGTTATACAGTTTCCCAAACATATTAGGGCTCTTAGAAAGAGATTAGTTTAAAACAGAGATTAATAGTTTCTGGAGAAAGCAAGCCTCTTTCCTCCAGATGATATCATCAGTAACTCTTTCCTTCTTTCCCCATCAGACCAGCTGCACCAATCCATTTCTAAGATCAGCCTGACCCACAAACATGACAGATGAACTAAAAGAAAGGAAGTGTTTTTTCTAGCCATTTGAATTTTGCACACACTATTGTTCATGAAAGTTCAAGTGAACTCAAGTGATCACTTAAATCCCAAAGCACAGAAGGTGCAGACATAACTAATAATGAGAACTAACTGCATTGCAAACCAAACTGATTTATAGATCCAAAATAGTCTGCACTGTAACAGAGCACCATTTCTTGAATGCAGCTTTATTTTCATTTACATAAATTTCTGAGATGATAAGCAAGGCCAGAAGAGAAGACAGGGGTCCCATGGGAGTTGTGCTTCACCCTGGAGTGGCAGCTGAAAACTGGGTGAGACACCTGAGTAAGTGAAGATGTCTATGTTTGGCCAACCCTTTGGCATCCTTCTTGTTTCACTGAATGATCGGGAGTTATTTTTCTGCACTCCTTCACAATTAATGTCCCACTGCTGAAGACAAAATCCCATTTCTTATTCTCTACATAACTTCTCACCATCTTCCATTAAAATAATTGAGAAAAGAAATCATAAGGGTGCTAAGATGCATAGCGAAAATTACTCATCTTTGAAGTGTGCTATGAATTATTTTTTCTTATAGCTTATTTGAGCCCTATGACTCTTTCAGCAGCCAAATGTGCCCAGCAGTTAAAAAAATCAATAGACTCCTATTGAGGAGTGTGTGTCTTCCCATCTCCTGTGCTGATTTGTTCTGTAACCTCTGACAGGACCAAGGTTCCTCTTTGGCTCCCGCTTTGATTGTGAAACTAAATGTAATAACAGCCCAAAGAGTGCAGTGGCAATTCTTGGTGCTGGGGAACAAAGTCTCCTCTCCCCTGAGCAACAGCAGCAGCAGGTTAGAGACATTTGCCTCCTTTGGCCATCCTGCCCTTGGCCACCTTAGCCAATGCTTTTTCTGGAGAGCCTGTGAGACCCTCAGGTCAGCATCATGCAGGCAGGGGAGAGAGCTCTGGTGATGTCTCCTGCCAAGCCCTGGTGAAATTGTGAGCTGAGCAGGCATTTCCCAGCACAAAACTTGATACAGAGCTAACCAGGACCTATGCTTATATTATCACTGCAAGTTAGAGCCAAATCTCTAAGTACACGGGTAACTGCAAGCCTTGCTGGCTTTATCATCACAGTATTTCTGAGAACTGTGACAGCTGTGTTAAAAAACAGGATCATTTACATGGATCCCTATGCATGATCATAAACCAGATTTCTTCCAGACTTAATACTGCTTCATAATCTCTAGCAGTTAGCACCCGTACTGTCTGGGTTGCAAGTGAGCTAATTTGTCACCTTTACAGCTTCCACCAGCAGTAGGGTAAGAGTAGCAGTTTTAATTAAAAGTTTATATGCAAACATACCTCACCATTTCTGTGTCACAAATGGTTCTCCTCGCCCTGTGGTTTCCCTGCAGCTGGTCAGGACAAAATTCTTGCCTTTGCAAAACTGCACATTTTTGTCAAAACAAGGGAAGACTGCAGTGATTCTCACTGGACTTGGACTTCTGTATGAGAGATAAATTTCTGTCATCCCTACTATTTTATTTGTTTAGGGCTTCATTCCACAGATTATACTGTCTGGAATTAAGGCATCTGTATCTTCACATCATCAGTCTGTCATTGCTTTAAAACAAAGACTATTATCTTCTGCATCAATACCTAGTACAACAGATATCCCAAGATTAATATACTGGAAAAATAAGAATAAGTCAAATCTTTTAAGTACTTTCTTTTTAAGTAATTTTACAGTGTTACCACATATAGGGAATAAAATGCCCAAAGCTATCTTTGTACAAGATATGTTAATGGTAAAAAAATATGAGATATTATACTAATAAATACATATCTAATTTAAATTGTCTGGGTGTGTTGTCTGAGCAGCTATTTATTTCTTTTTTTTTCCCCTCATATTAGCTTCCATTTATAATTCTTCCCTTTCCATGAAGCCCACTGAAATGGACTATTCTCTTTGCATACTTTGGGGCTACCTAAACCAGGCAGTTGCTATGATTGCTGATGTCAATTCTTTTAATGAACTGAAAGAAAGGTTTGGAGTGATTTCTTTCAAAATCAGCGTATTGCAGATAAGTCCAGTACCATCTATGCTTTGTGCCATTCTGTTCAATGCAAATTCATTAGCAAACAGTCTTGGATCAGTTCAGATCAAGTCTACTTAGTACAGTCTTCTGCATTCAGGAGCAGTGCTTCACATACATGCAGACACTACTGTAGTTATTTCAATGCACAATTATTTAACTGCAGGCAGCTGTGACATCCAAAACCTGCATGCAAAACCCTCTGCAGTGCTGCATTTGCATTGATTTAAAGATCCCACATCAACATACACAAGCTAGTGTTTGCATACTGTTTGCATTTTTGATCTCTGCATCTGCACTTGTATCTTTGGGATACCAAGATATCCCAGAAATGAAGTTATAGATTTGTTGCATTTCTCACTGTAGTAATTGAAAGCTAAGCCCAAATGGGCAGTCCTTTTGTGCTCCTCTTAGAAAAATAAGAAAATATCATATTTACCTTTCTTGGCACATCATATCAGCAAAAAGGGAACAAGATGTGCTTTCAAGAAAATGTTTACCTATTCTTAACTCTCAGCACACATTCAAAGTTCAGAATTTCTTGGTATGGCAAATAACTCCCAATGTGAATCTCTTCTGATCATTGTTAAGCCCCCCCCCCACACACACACTTTATTCTTCTAAACAATATAAAATTTTATGCTATCTTATTTTCCAGTTTGCCTGCTGTTCACCTCTAACTTGCATAAGTTGTTTTTGCCTGAGTAACAATGATGAACGAGATTATAATTGTTAGGAGATGTTTCCTAAATTGTTTCTTTTATCATCTCTCCCAGTACTTTTTTCCTAAGTTTTTCCATTGCTTTGACTTAATTTGTAAATGTGATCAAATTACTTCAGTATTTAGCAAGCTTTTCACCCTCTTAATTGCTGTATGCTATGTTTGAAAACACAAACATTCTGAACAACCTTCTTGTCTTCCACAAGTGTTATTCCATTTGCAGTATATAAACAAACACATGCACGGAATGAGTAGCAGTTTCATTAATCCTGGCAATGAAGCTTTTTTCCTCTGCACCCACATCCTTCTTCTCAAAAGTCTATTAAACAATTATGTTGGCCCAATTGTCAGTGGTGACCTTAAAATTTGCATATACTGAAGAAAATAATTATTTTCCTGATCTGTTCATTGCTAATTTATCACCAATGTTTAAACAAAAAAAAGTATTAAAAAAAAAGCAAAAAAGTACATTAGTACATTATATTAATGGCTTAAATACACATCTAGAATTCATGAAACACGTAGAATGCACTAATCACCTTTGGTAGCATGATTGACCTGGATAAACAGCAATAACAGATGAACCACTTATCAGATTAATAATATTCCTCTGTACATAAGGAGTGTTGACACCATTTAACACAGGAACAAAAATGAAAAGAGAGAATTAGACAATGCTCCTGACTGTCAAATGCACACAGGTCATTAATCCTAAAATACTCATGTGGTATTTACAAAATATTTAGCCAAAAGTCCAGCTATTGTGTTCCCTGCCAGCTTTTATTATTCTTGGAAGGATGCACCATTATGTCAGCAATAAGGAAAAAGACACATAGTTTTGGGATTTGTCCATGGAAAGAGAGGAAAGCAAAAAGATGTTACAAAAGGGCCACCACAGGCTGCAGCTATTTGCACTGCCAGATTTAAAGACCCAACTCCAAAAGTACCTGCCAGGAATAAAAGCCACAAACAAGTGTAGTTTTGCCAGCAAGAAAGTCAACAGGCTTCAACTTACACTCACAGAAAGCTCCCAAAAGATTCTTTCCCCTGTGGTTTGATGCAACCATGCTGCTTTATGCAATGATATAATGCAATAATGTTGCAGTTGTCTCCTGTTTTAATGCAAGTGCTTTGTGTAGGAGTGGAACACGAGTAGAAGTTGACATACAGAGAATGAACAGGCACAAATTTACTGTGTGGAGTGACAAAGGACATCAGCCAGGAAGAGAACAGAGCCCTCCAGCTCCACAGCTGGTTGAGAGCCACATGGTGCAGAGCTTAGTCCTGGCAAAGACTACTGTACCCTTAAATAACCTGTCTTAGAAAGCCTAGACAAACAGCTAGATCATTCCAAGACACTTGCTGAAATCTGTTCTAATAACTGAGAGCCTCAAGGTGTCATTTTCCCCCATTTCTTATTTACTCTTGTTTTCAAATTCCATTCACTTTTAATTTCAGAGCAATTTTTTGCTAAAATGTATGGATGGGCAGAATGCTGCAAAACAGATAAATGTGAGATGAGAAGTAGCAAACACTGCCTGCTGATCTTGGTGTCATAATATAGATGGGTGCTTAACTTCAAAATTGTTGCTGAATTCTTAGTGTTTCCTTTTTGCTGTGATGAACTGTCCTTTATACCAACTGGCTGATAAAAGAGATGTTCTCCCCTAAACTAACACAAGACAGTAGACTAGCAGCATTTTGGAGTTTCCATATCTCAGGATGCTGTCACAACCTTCCTTCTAGCAATAGACACTATTATACAAAAGTCAGTCAGTTTTTCCATTTTTAAAGAGGAACAGTACAAAACTGGTAGGGCTGAATGATGGCATAATGTAAATGTAGGTTTGTGTCAGGAATTGCTTTTTCTCAAGTAAAAAGGACAGAGGGTAAAAAATCCATTATTCATGCTATGTATCATATAGCAAGATGTCATCTCTATCAGACTGAGCCAGAATTCAATTCGGTGTTTGCATGTATTAGTAGTTGATGAAAGAAGTGCAGCGGTCCAGTCCTGCAGTACCAAATTATGCAATAAATCCTGCCAGAAACAGCTTTGGGGCTGGTGGGGTCTAGCTTGTAATGGCCCAGTGGAAGTGCTCCATTGTGGAGTCCTTACCCTGCAGGAGCAGTTATGCTTCAATTGCTTGTAGCTCCACCCATTCACAGATTGTTAGCCTGAAAGAGATCAGTGCTATATAAACATCAAGGACAACAGCTATCTGCTATTACAATGTATATTTAATAAATTATTTTTATATTAAAACTTGACATATGTCCACTCTAATGGGGAAATTTAGATTTGCATGTCATTTGAAACTCTGTCATAACATATTTACTTCTGGCAGATGATTAGCACATCTTGGAAGTATTTTTCTAAAGCCGCTTCTTGCACATGCCTCTAAGCCTAATAAAGTTCTGTAGTGTTGTTAAGTGTGCATTGCTGTCTGCTTAACTGTGAAAAACAGAAATGAAAAGCAGAGAAGATACTGTGTCTTTGCCAAAAGGTTTCACTCAAGTATTAAAAAGTTTGGCAAGCAATCAACACAGGTCCTCAGTCAGAAACCAAAGAGTTTTGCATATAAGTGGTTATTTAACATGGGTAATAAATCAATCCTCTCAATATATTTCATCTAATTAACAAGGTTCAATATACCGTATGTGAATACCCATTTCCTCATACCAGGTGTTTATAGAACTGAGCAAAAATATCAGTGGGAAAAAGCCCACCTTCACTGTCTACGAACAACATGTTTTAGCATCTATTTCTTAAATCAGAGCTGAGATAATGTGAGCCTCACTTCTGCCTTCCTTCACCCTGGGTCCAGGTTGCTGTCACAGATACTTTCCATCCATGTAAGTCAATTTGAACTGTTTGGTGCTTACTTCATGTTAAAGTGAAGCTGTGTAGTGTCAGAGGATTCCAGCAAACTGCATTGAGGCACATCATCTATACTACACCTTCAAAATCTGCATTCAAACAAATTTGAGAAACTGACCATCTTGTTTCTTAGATGGCCCCAAAATCTGCAGGTGCTGAAAGTGGCAGAGAATTTCTAAAGAGCGAGATTGACATCCTGATCTGTGGAAAGATGTCCTGTCCAAACAAATGAAGGACTATTAACAGCCATGTCCTGGGAGGTCCTGTGGTACTAGATGTGCTTGGGGCAAACTGTCTTCAGTAATTTCTAATTTCTTTATGGAGAAGTTCTGGAGCTACTGCTGTACATCTCCTCTCCACAGAGGGACAGGATCTCAGCTGCATCACACTAGTACTCTTCCAGAAATGCTAACAGGAAGCAAGGAAATAGGGTATCAATCACAATATCCATTGTCCTTCATAATTCTTTCTGCTTTTTCTCTTCCACCAACCCAATATCCCTGCATATTTCTGCAATGTTCTGGTGATATTTCAGCCACTCTATCTCTCTAAAAAATGTCTACATATCATAAACACACCATGTAGTGTTAGGAAAATGTCCTCTAGTGTATTCAAGTACTTTATCACCTTTATACATGGACATAACTAAGCATCATCCTGGGCAAATAAACATTTCATGGTAATGTAACATCAGCTGAGGAAATGTCAGGGCAGGACTGCAGCACTGCTTCTGTGTAGAGGGCTCAGAGCTGTGGGGTGCACTGCCAGCAAACCCAGTCCTACACAGTCACAGACAGGCAAGCCCTGTGGACACAGGCAACAAAAGTTTTTAACATTCTGGGAAATTTCTGTGTACAGAATTTGATTTGACTTCTCAAAAGCAGAGGATGGATGTTGGTAGCCAGTAGCATAGATAGGATGGTGACTTGGTGTATGTAGCAGTCACGTCTCTCAAAGGCAGAGCTTTCAGGACTGCAAAAAGCCCAGATGGGCTGAGGGAACCCTCTGAGGAGAGAGAGAGAGCAGGAGGTGCCTTCACTGAGACAGGTATTGAACGTGGTAGTGATGATGTAGGAGTATTAAATGTATTTGAACACTACAGAATTTGGCAAAAGATATACAGAGAAGTTCTAAGGATGTATGATCAAAGTAGTAGGGTTTTTTCCTATATATAAAGTGGAAAACACTTTCCAGTTTATTTTAAGCTGAAATCTTCCGCAAAGAAAAAAGCTTAACATTACACTGTTCAGCATTTACAGAGATACTTCAAGGACTTTAATTGCAGCACACAGGAGAAGTAATATTACTGTCACTGAGGAATACTCATCTAGTTTTCTTTGAAACCAATGGAACACTACTACTGCCATCAGTCAGAAATAAATTGGGCCTTGAATATGTACCCATTTAAGTAAATTGCTTGTTAGCTTCTCCCATCAAATCTGCAGCTGAGCCTTCCATTGCCAGGCAGAGATAAAATCCACATTCATTTAGACAGAGAACAGTTGAAGAATATGAATTGCTTTGTCTTCTCTGCTTCCTTCAGCCACCCCATAGAGGGAAAGGCAGGCAAGGCAAGGCAAAGGCAAGGCCAGGCAAGGGAAAACCAGCCAGCACACAGCTCTGGCTCACATGAAGTCATGGTCTCTGGCAGCCCATATTGCCATTGCTGGACACGTACCAAGATTACAGTATCTCAGAACAGAGGCTTGCAAGACTTACTGCACCTAAATTTGTCCTGCCCTGCCTGGAGTTTTGTTTTTACTTGGTTTTAATGTTTTTTCACTTAGGGTTTTTTGTGATACACAATCCAATTAGTGGATCATAAGGTGCAGCTTCTTTGGGCCACTACAAAAGTGCAGAGACCAGCCAGAGGATCTCTGAATTGTGGGACAATGTATGAATTCTAAGCGCCAGACTGCCTTGTCCCTGTTGTCCTCTCTGAGAAATAACTGGGAAGACAATAAACAGTTTCTAATAGATATTGTTGCTATAGAATACAATATGGTCTTTCCTCAGCATGTTTACCAAAACAAAAATAAAATTTGTCCATTCCACAACCATCTTAAAAAGCCCTGCATGCTGTAAAAGGGTTAATAACTCAGCTTCTTCTTTGCCTGTAGACATTAGTTTTTATGACTAAATGTTAAATTTTACAGTTACATATATTTTATATGCGCTGATTTTTATTGCTTAGCTAGTTCTGCATATGAATCATCTTCAGATCCTTTAGCCACTTGAATCTAGGAATGAAAGTTAAAATGCTGCTTGGTATTAACATTGTTGGTTTTGCATTTTTTAATCAACTTACAAGGCACAGTTAAAATATTCATTGTTAGGAAAGACATGTATCTTGAAGAAATCAGCATAGACATTTAAATAACTAAAAATGGTACAAAACTAAATATATGAAGAATAACTTAAGAATGAAACAAAGGCCTTTTCCTATACATGCATAATTCTTACATACTTTTTTTTAAACAAGCAAACTCTTCTCTCCAAAAGAAAAGCAAACATGCAAACTCTAATATAAACATTACTCTCCCCTATACCCTCGCTGAAATAGTTCTGTAATTTCCAAACAATGCCATGTGTTCTGCTACTAAATTGGATCAAGAAGCTCATGGAGCTTATCTGTAATATTGTTCTCAGAACCATTTATGGAACATATATATCATCTACAGGGTCTCTATCTTGAAACACAGTTTATTATTCTGGGCTCACAGCAACATTCAGCACTTTGGATTCAAAAGCTGCTGACAGTTCATTTCCATTGCTCAGCCTTTGTGTTTCTGGGTTCAAATCCAGCCGAGTCCTGGCAAGCTGACGACTCAGCAAGTGCACCTTCAGCTAAAGACACAAGGAGAAGATTTTTATTAGCAGAAGATAACCATCAAACTAAATTACACCATGGCTCTTTTAGGATAGACAGATACATTTGGGTGGAAACATAAAAGTAATTGCTGTAAAACTCATTAGAAGAATAGACACTTCTCATACCATTTTTCAAGTGATATAGCATTCCTGATAGATACAGGGCAGCCAAAATAATCCCTCACTGGAGAACTAACCAGTGGATGTATATTTATCAGATATCTAAATAAGAAGCAAAAATAATTAGAATCAAAAGGTTAACAATCTGAAAGCAGAAATATAGAATCCAACGCAAGTGTGGGAATTAATACAGACATAATGCTGTAAAGTGTTGGTCCCTGAACCAAGCCCAGCAAATCCCTTCAGCATGTTTCCTAACTAAACACATCACAACAGACCCATTGGGGTGTGACTGGAGAGAGACATTTTAGTTGCAATGGATAGAGACACAGTACCAGCATCTTGCAGGACTGTACCCTTTATGCCCATTTTCTATGTCCTAGAGTGTAAGGACACTTCCAAATACACAGTAACTGCAGGAAGAGAGACACAAGCATGCAGATCCAGAAGGCTGCTCCTCTACTTATATAATGGCTATTGTAACTGAAATGTTTGTATAGCCCCAGCTTACAGAGTTTAAGTTTAAATTTTATGTTTTTCATTAAAAGCACCTCCAACTCCCAGATCGAGTTGTAAATTGTTTGAAAATTAATTCTTCAGCTCCTATGTAAGTATTTTCCCCCAAAGAGGTACCTTTTTTCCATAATTCTCTCTTTTCTTTATTTTTTTTTCTAGCATTAACTACCACATGTTGCTTATCATGCAAAGTCTCTACAGTAAAATTAAATGCCACAGAAAATGCTGCACATTTTCTATTGCTTATTGCATGCCTTTAATTTCTTAGTAAATTTATGTTGACTTAACTGTGAGCAAGAGTTTTGTTTTAAGGATGAAAGTTGCCAACTAGTATGAGTGTCTCAGAAACTTCAGGGATGAGGTACAAGATTTAGGAGACCTAAAGCAGGAATAAGTTCCAGCATTACCAGATGTTTCCTATAAATGCAAAGTGAAACCATAATGTGACTTCTATATAGTCAACACCAATTTCCACTTTAACTCTGCTAAATCATCAGTGGATGATGATAAGTGATCCTGATAATTCTAGCTGTCTGATGTTTTGCCATGAAGTTCTTGCTTTCAGTGGCATATATTTTACCAAACACAACCAATTGGAGTACATTTTCTTTCTTTACTCTAGGTGGCTATGTTTTTGTTTTGGTTCTTAGATTTTAAACAGACAGTTCAGCTGTATCTGAAAAGAACTGGGGAAGAGAGTCAATAACCCTGCAAGAGCTTGAACTATCATTTTACATGTTCTTTATGTTTACACATAACTATAGGGAAATACAACTTAGCAAAATTTGTGCTGTGCCCATGAAAAACCTCTGCTTTGGGCAAATGGCAAGTTTCCAAAATATACATATTTTTAAATCTATATATTGTATATTTTCTATTCACATTTTCTATATATTCATTATATAGAAAAATACAATCTGTGTATATATATCTATATATATCTATATATATATATATATATATATATATATATATCTCGCAGATTTAAAGGATGTTTGCTGAAAATATCACTGGGGATCCCATCTGCATTGAGCATGCTTCATCTCCCCTGAAAAGACTTATAAATACCAGTTATAGCAAGCATACCACTGGGAAAAGATTCATAACTCTGCATGAATTTTCACTTCAGAAATCATTCTTGCCCAGGAAAAACAAACAATGATCCTGGGGGAAGAAGGAAAACCTTCTTAGCTCTAAGGAATCTGCTTCCCTGAGTCTCTGCTGCTCTGGTGCTCTGGTGCACACCCTTGAGCATGCTCACCTGGATCCCACTCCTGTTGTCCTGACCTGCTGGATTTTGCCAGCCCACAGCACTCCTGGGAGGTCCACAGAGGGCCACTGCACAACTGCAAAAGCTGACTTCTTTGTTCCTCTGTTGGAAAGAGGGAACTCAGCACCAAATGATTCCAACAGACATCAGTCCACATTGCTAAACTTTCTTAACACCCCAAGTGTACTACATGCTTCTCTAAAAAATCAGTCAGATTCACCTCAAGAACCATGAACTGAACCCACAGTTGATGATATTGATGATATATATGTTGCTTCTTATGACTGACACAACAATTCTCAGCAATTCCCAGGGTGTCCTTCAAAACTTTGCTGGGCAGCTGCTTTGTATAAATGTTACCAACTGCTTCTTGAATTCATCTTGTGGAAGCCTAGGCCATCTAACTAAATGTCTATTGACTGTCTTTTGTGGATCTACTAAATGGAAATAGATGTGGTGAAATAATTACCTTTTCCTAAGAAATTTTGACAATGTTACAAGATTGTTTTGTCTGTAAGACTGACTATTCCAAGATAGGAAATATTAAAATTAAGGGGGTTCCTTATAAACTGTCACTTGAGAAAAGATGTGCTGGACTGGTGAGCTCTGTGTTATCCCTGTTATTTTGAAGAATCTCCCTGCGAATGGCTTTGATGTGGAGGACATGGGCAATAACAATTACCCCTGAAAGTCTGTAACCACATGAACACAGGTAGTTGTGAACCAACCACCACTCTTATGGAGAAAAATCACTGGAGATTAGCACATGGCTGCAATGAGAACAGAGGAACTCATTTAATTTAGGTCTTTGGGAACATAGGATGAGTGGTTCAGCTCATGTCACTTTCAAGGAGTCACAGGATGGTTGGGCTGGAAGTGATGGATCAGAAGGAGGTCATCTGGTCCAAGCTCTCTACCCAAGCAAGGCCATCCAGAGATAGTTGCCTGGAACTATGTAGAGATGTTTCTTTTTATGTCTCCACATTAGAGATTCTACCCTCCCTAGGCAAACTGCATCAGTGCTTGGTTACCCTCACAGTGAAGAAATGTTTCTCTTTGTTCAGAGGGAACTTCTCACCTCTTGGTTTGTGCCCATTGCCTCCAGTCTTGTCACTGGGCTCCACTGGAATGAACCTGGCTCTGTTCCCCAAATACCCTCTGTTCAAGGACATTCACAAATTCCCCTGATCTCTTCTCCAGGCCTTCTATCCTCCAGGCTAAACAGTCCAGCTCTCTCAAGCTTTCCCTACAGGAAAAGTGCTCCAAACAATTCACCATCTCCATGGCCATTCTTTGGGCTTCTCCAGTATGTCCATGCTTGTACTGGGAAGTCCAGCACACTCCATGTGTGGCCTCACCAGAGCGCACCACACCCTCAGCCTTCTGGATACACTAAGAAGATTAATTTTGAGATTGTACGATTTGTGTCATAATCAGGATGTGCAAATTACATTTCTAACTTCCAGGGTATAGTCTGAATTTTGCTTTTTCCTATAATCCCTCTTCTTGCTTTTTTGATCAAAACTTTGAAAGTATCTTTCTGAAAGAACATTGTAGGCACAATTAATAAAATATATGTAGTGGAAATACAATAGCAGTTTTGGATTTAACTCTTAAAAATTCAATAACCCAAAGTCATAAAGTACATGTAAATATTTCATTACACACATTTAATTGGACTAGGAATGTGCTTTTTTCTGATGTAGATTTATGAAATTGGCTGCAAAAAGGGATAGGGATGCTATACTTGACTCTTCTTTCTGTTTTATGGTGAAGTATAAATCATTGTCAGTATTTTAATATATTGAATATTATTAATGTTTAACTAGTGTCTATAAATTTTTTATTAGAACTTTTCTTTGAATAATTGCTTCAAATTAAATTGAAATTCTTTTTTTTTTTTAATATGACAATGCTATAGACATTTACATTTATCAGAATATTCTTGAAAGGGAAATTAAGAGACATTTAGTATTCGCTGACATAGTGGAAGCATTACCAAAGAAACTTGGGTTTGAAAGGGTCAGTGTTACTGCCTTTCTATATTTTATATGGAACAGATTCCTAAAAAAGGGGGGGAAAAACCAAAGCAAACAAATACAGAACATACAGAGTAAATTACTTAAGCACACACCATATCGAGCATATTCCAGTTATGAACATCATCAGTGTAGAGGCAACTTTCTTACACCACAAGTCTCCAAAGGCAGGCTGCCCCAGGCAGACGGAAAGGAAACAGGGCTGGAAGAGGAGCACTGGCAAGTGGCTTGTTCAGAGCTGCTCACAGCTGCTCCCCATCCAGTGGGCCAGGCTCTGCTGCTGCAGCGGATGCCCCATGCTGAGCTTTGGCATTTCATCTCGAGTTGTCTCTGTGGGACAGGGCTGGGATTCTCGCTCCCTCTGACAGGCTGAAACCGGGGGAGCAGGGCTACCACAGGAGCTCCTTCATCAGCTGCTTCCACTTTAACCAAACCTCTCTTACGCGCCTGGACAGTAGCTGTTTACCCTAGCTGGCCTCTGGCAAGCTCACAAGTACTAAGATAAATGTGGTGGTGTGTTTTTTCTTTAATTCAGCATTTGTTAAGTGCCTGTTCACCCCCACTAATCTCCTCCCCGCCCCAACTGTCAATCTTCCCAAGCTTTTCCCTAACTCCCTCCTCTCCAAGTTGTCAATCCTCCCTTTCCCCTGCCCTTTCCCTAGAACATTCCCTGTCATTCCTCCAAGCCTCCTCCCCTGCTTCCAGAGCATTCCCTGTCCATTTAGTGAGGCTCGACACCCTATTGGTTACTTTGTGTTATTGCACTCCCCTGTTTCCCCTGATAGGTTTGTGATGTGTTAGTCCCTCCTTAGACTCCTCCCCAGCCCTACCCTCATTGGTTGCTGTTCCTATACCCGGCCTCTTGAGTTCCTATATAAAACCTTTGTTCACCCTCCTCAGAGGGTCTTGGGGCTCGCTGAATAAGCTCATTCTGTTCACCTCCAAGTCCCGTGTCACCGCTCTCTGTCCCAGTCCAACTGGGACTGCAGAGCTCACAGGGGGAGCGGCCGCCCGTTCTCGTCCCTTTCGCCGCCCAGCACACCAGCTCGGGGTATCGCAGCGAGAGGAGCTGCCCGCGATGCAACAGATAAACTCACCAGTTAGCTTAAACAGGTGAAGCGGTAAACAGAATTATTGGATTGAGCATTAGTAATTTCTTGTAATCTCAACATTTTCTCATGCAGCTTCTGGCTAGGATTGAGCTTTTCTTTACAGTTTATCTTCCTTGGAGTCAAAACATCAGCTGATAATGATTTTTGCTATTAGGAGTTGGACAAAAATAGTTACAGGCTAAACTAACACAGTAGGATGCCACAGTTCAAGTCACATTTTACCTGCTGCTGAGTCCAGCTCCTTCCCTTTATTAACTGAGGCAGCTGCATGGATCTTGAGTGGTTTCACAGCACAGGTCAGCACTGCCCACTGCAGGGACACGCTGGTACCTGAACTACTTTTAAATAAAAGTATAGGTTGGAGAAACCACACTGCTGCTTTCAAAGAGTGTTCCACATTAATTTTATTCAAGACTACTGATGCGAAGTACAGTGCTACTGCAACCAATTTGCTTCCAGGACTCGGCCCCTCTCATTTACGGCTCATCTTTGATGGCTTTTTTTGCCACACGAGAATAAGGCACTGGGGAGCCACATTTACAGAGCACCACCCCTTGCTCTCTATCTTAGGTGTGAAGGATGTCTTAATGGGTTGGACCTATGGCCCTAGGGACAGAGTTGTGGACTTGCTGCTGGGTGCAAGCAGCAAGTCCACAACTCCTCCCTACCCTGAAACCAGCCCCAGGGCAGCCCAGGCCATCATGGGGATGAAACTTGTGAAATGTTGCGTGCTTGTTGGGTTTTTTTGGTGGTTTTTTTTCTGTTTTAAGTCACAGAAAGCTGTTGGGGTTGCAGTGTGTCCCATCAATCAGCGTACCACGCAGTGTCTATATTAAACATCCTGCCGAGTCTCACAGCAAGCGTGAAATTTCCAGTGGCACAAGATCAGAAAATATTCAGCAGGCTTTCTTTAACAATTTATATTTTACAGGACTAAAAGGTCAGTGATCAAAAATTGTATTTTATCTTCCCTGCATATATATTGCTTGATGATTGGGTCAAAAATGTTACAAATACAGATGCAAGTGAAAAATATAACTATGCATAGTCAGAGATGGGAAAACGAGAGGGTTATACTGCTCATTTCAGTCCCTGAACAACAGGTTCAGAGAATGATTGTGCATTGCTAGGGAGAGCAGCTTTTTGTCTCTTACAGGTGTTTTCAGTCTTTTACCTTGCCATACCAGCAAACCTTGTGTAAAATTACTAGCAAAAGGCGTATTTTATCAATTCACAGCCACCTCCAGTGCAAAAATGCATGAATGGCTAGCTCATACTTCAACTGGCAATATTAGACAATTGCAAATGAGTCATATTTCCATCCTATTGACTGCTAAGGGGTTTGATCTTGTCTTCAAATACTTGCAGGGGTGGAAGGACCTCAGTAGACCTGATAAGTCTGGTTGCGTAATTAGTGCTGAAAGATCTGAAGATCAAGTTTCCTGTTCAATGGGGTAGATGTCTGTTGGACTTTCTGGAAAAAAGAATTCATCAAAGGAAAGGGCAAAGACCAAATTCAGACCTTCTGTGTAGGGACTGTGCCTTGTTTCAGCTGAATGAAGGCAGAAGTTTTCAGCAGTGAAGTTTCTTTTATGTTGAATTTAAGAATAGCTTTTTTTCAGTAAAAAGAAATGAAAAACAAGAAAAAAAATTTAATGCACAGGGCAGGCAATAGGGCACAAGGCATTTCTGGGCATTTTACCCAGATCTGTCATTGACTTCTTGATTATATCTTGTGTGTCTGTTTTATGTTTTGAAGGTAAAAAAAAAGAATCAGTAACACAAATGATAAGAAAAAGGAGAGGTTTGATTCACTGCAGTGTGATCTGTAGGGTCATGTTGCAGGCTGGGTTAAGAGACCTTCCATGTGTTTCTGTCCTTATCTATATCTGTTTTGCCTTTTTTCTTTATTATGTTCTGGCCCCAAATCTGTTTTCTTAAGGGCAAATGCTCTATCTGGCTGTATGGGTACAGCAAAGTAGCCATGCAGGACAGAGACTGTGCTAGCTTTAAAGTGCATGTCTCATTACAGTGGACACTCCTACAGGCGAAGACACCAGGCTTCTCTGAGAGGCATGAAGGAACAAGCTGAACTGGTGGAGACCCTTTTGATGTTTTGATTTAGCTCAGAACCATGATGCAATATGCAGCATAGATGTGGGAATTTTCTACAGGATGGTGTAAACAGAGCACTCCATTCTGCAGGGGGACACAGGAAGGGCTGCTTACACTTTATTGATCATTGTTACAGCCCACTCTTCTTGGTGAATGTGGGGAATGGGCTCTGTAGATACACACGTGTGCACACAGGTGATGTTACCAGAAAGCAGCTAGAGGAAGGGTATGGAGAGAGAGTGTGTGTGGAAGTGTTGAAAAGGTGATAAAGGTCTCTCTGGAGACTTGAGTTTCTCTTGAATCTGAGGAAGCTGATAAAGTCAGAACAGCAAGAGCTTTGCAGATTGTCCAAGGCCATCACCTTGGCATAGCAAGAGCATCAGCAGCAGGCTTTGTAGCTCACACCATAGTCAAAGAGGTGGTGGCTACCATATGTAGACAGAGCACAGAAGGAAGGGACTTCTGAACACCTTCCTAAAAGCTACTGGTGCATTACTATGAACCTCTGCTTCTCAGTGAATATCCAGAGTTGGCCGCCTGCTGTTAAAAGTGACTACTTTATTCTCTTATTAATAATTGTGTAATGTGTAAAATGTGTTCCAATAAACGTTGATGGTAATCTGTATTTCCCCCTGACTGGTTCCCTTGTCTGGAAAATTTACCACTTTCTCCTCCATAGCTGGAGACAAGCAGACAGTGCAAAGAAGATTCCATACAGTCCTTGTAGATAACTGGGGAGGCAGGGGTGATACTCTGGAGCAGGAGGTAGGAGAGAGGAAAGCTTTTACAGGGGCAGAGAAGGAGAGGCCAGAAAGGTATGAGCCCACTGACTTGACCTAGAGTTCACTCATAACATCGAGGTACTGTTAGAAATAGAATACACACTTCAACAATAATAGTGGCATTAAATTACCGAACTCCTTAGATAGATGGTAGTACAGGCTGTTCTGCCTCTTTGATTTGGTGCATAAAGCACACCTAAGTGGATGGTCATGTAAAGTTTGCTAAGAATTCCTGTTCACAGCTGACTTTTTGCAGAGACTGATCTTTAGATGCTGTTTAATTTTTGGAAACAGAACATTTCAGTCCACAGAATTTTTATCTCGCTAATAGATCTAATAAGCTTGTGAATGGATGGTAAAATCTTTGCCTTTATATTCTCTAGTCTGTTGCTAAGAGCTATATGAGTAACAAACTGTTCACATAAAATTTCACATTTTTCTTCACTTAAATCGCAACAGGAAGAAAAAAAACCTGCTGACATTGATTAAGATTTTGAAAAAGTTCCTATGTTTTTGGCCACTCCAGGCTACCAGTTTATAGTCTAGAAACATTATCACAGTTTCCTTTCCACAACAAAAAGGCTCCATTATTTTCTTCAAAGTTAGACCTTTAACCCTGTCCTTGTTGTTCTGCATCAGAAATGCACTTGTGTTGTCAGCCTTTCTATTAGCAGTCATTTATCGAGGGTGCAAAAAAAAAGTAAAATAAAAGGACAAGTGTCTAACAAGTTACTATAGTTTCTTTTGTGCTCTCAAAATCTGTAGGCTTCAGGCATTTAAAAATGTAATTAACATTTGTACATATGATAAATTTTAAAAATGGGTGAAGTTTTCACACTTGCACACTTGAATGTGAAAAAAATTTCCATTGTCTGTTGCCAGTAAATTTCAATGGCTGGTAATTTTTACTCTACGGATTTTTATCAGGCTATAATGCTGATAGGTTGTACTAAGCAGATTATGCCAAGTTGGATGGAAGTGTTGATCTGCTGGAAGGTAGGAAGGCATTACAGAGGAATCCAAACAGACTGGATTCATGGGCCAAGACCAGCTGCATGAGGTTCAACAAGTGCTGGATCCTGCACTTGGGTCACAACAACCCCATGCAGTCCTACAGGCTGGGGAACAGTGTTTGGAAAGCTGCCCTTGGAAAAGGACCTGGAGGTGCTGGTCAGCAGGGACTGAACATGAGCCAGTGTGTGCCCAGGTGGCCAAGAAGGTCAATGGCATCCTGGCCTGGATCAGAAACAGTGTGGCCAGCAGGACTGGGCAGGGATTGTTCCCCTGCACTCAGCACTGGTGAGGCCATACCTCGAATGCTGTGTCCCTCACTACAAGAAGGACATTGAGGGGCTGGAGCACATCCAGAGAAGGGCAACAGAGCTGGGGAAGGGTCTGGAGCACAAGTCTGATGAGGAGCAGCTGAGGGTGCTGGTGTTGTAGCGCGGCGGGCGCTCCCCTCACTGCAGTACCCCGAGCGGTGCCGTGCTGGGCGGCGAGAGGGAAGAGAACGGGCGGCCGCTCCCCCTGTGAAGCTCTGCTGTCCCAGTTGGTGGCGCGGGGACAGACGAAGGCGACACGGGACTTGGGGGTGAACAGGATGTTTTTATTCAGTGAGCCCCAAGACCCCCTCGGCAGCGGGAGCAGAGGTTTTATACAAGAATTTAGGAGGCGGCGTATAGGAACAGCAACCAATAAGGGAATAGCAGGGGAGGAGTTTAGGGCAGGACTAACATATGACAAACCTATCAGGGGAAGCAAGGGAGTGGAATAGCACAAAGTAATCAATAGGGTGTTGAGCCTCACTAAATAGACAGGGAATGCTCTGGAAGCAGGGGAGGGAGCCTGGGAGGAGTAACAGGGAATGTTCTGGGGAAAGGGGCAGGGAAAGGGAGGATTGACAACTTGGAGATGAGGGAGTTAGGGAAGAGCTAGGGAAGATTGACAACTGGGGAGAGGAGGAGATTAGGGATGGGGTGGGGGGGCGCTACAACAGTGCTGGGGCTGTTCAGCCTGGAGAAAAGGAGGCTCAGGGGAGACCTTACCACACTCTACAGGTCCCTGAAAGGAGGCTGTAGATGGGTGGGGTTGGTCTCACCCCAGGCAGCAAGAGACAGGATCAGATCATAGTCTCAAACTGTGCCAGGAGAGATACAGGTTGGATATCAGGATGAATTTCTTAATGAAACAGGTTGGTAAGCATTGGAATGGGATGCCCTGGGAGGTGGTGGACTCACCATCCTTGTGGTGCTCAAGAAATGACTGGATGTAACATTTAGTGCCATGGTGTAGTTGACAAGGTGGTGATTGCTCGAAGTTTGGACTCAATCCAAACTTTGGATCTCAGAAGTCTTTTCCAACCTAAGTGATTCTGTGATATTATGGATACAGAACAGGAAACAACCATTTAAATGTTCAGTGTAAAATAAAAGGTATTTTCCCTTCAAAAGTGAAAGAAAATAATTTTAATTATTGCAGGCTGATAGGTGGGCGGCATCTTGCTAATATTACATATTGCTAATTCTTTTTTCCTTCACTGCCATTTTATACAGTCATTTAGTCACAAGCTATGAAAATGTGTGAATAATCCACTTCTGCTATGCCAACTTAACACCACTCCATAAGCAAATCAAATATGATCTTGGCAACATCTGAAAGTACAGCAAAATTAATGCAGTGGAGAATGGAGAGATCATGCAGCTAGAGATCTCACATGACAGGGTTCTTCCTCCGAAGTACCCCTGTTAAATTCCAGAACAGACTAATTGTTAATGGAAAATATAATTTTACAGTTGTCCTACAAGGAGTCAAAAGGTTTCAGCACTATCTAATTTAAAACATTATGGTATCTGTAGCACAAACTGTGTATCACGGGTGACAGCCTGGCTGGCAAACTCACCAGCAAATCCAATAACTATTGCATTAGCCCCTGGTGCCAGCATTTGCAGGTCAGAGTAAGGTAACACATCACCAGGAAACCTGCACCTGAGCATGTGGTAATAACCTGAATGTCTTTCTCTGAGGCTGGCAGGGCGATGCTTATGAAAGGTGCTAGTTCACCCAGTCCTTAAAAATGCAGTTGAGGCTTAGTCTCCAGGAGGACATTATACCAATTTGAGCAATGAGATTTAGAAAGAGACAGAATTAAGTCAGTGCTACTGAATTTTGTTGATGTGTCTCTTTAAAGATTGGTGCCCAAGAGAAAGAAAAAATGCTGTAACAGAGAATTTGAAAGTAAACACCTCAGCATTTTAATAACTGCAAAAGCCATTTTTGCTGGAATGCTATCAACATTATTGCTGTAAGATAAAGTGAAGGACAGTCCTATAAACAATACATAAAAAGACAAAGACACTACTTGTATGTAACACTGCTTATTTCAGGGCTAAAATGCTGCCTATACATTATTATTGCCCTATTTTAATGTTCCCAGCTGGCTTCTGCAGGGAAATGCTTACTTTTTCTCATGAAGGAATGAGACTCTACCTTTATCTAATACAATTCATATAGGGAACACAGAAAAACTATCTCCCTATTACCTTTTTGCTTCCCATCTCCCTAGACTGGTGAGACAAAGGTATACTGATTGCAGATCACTAGCAGTGATATGAAACTTTCTGAAAAACATGGTAAATAAATCAATGTTTAATCAAAGGGACATCATAAATTCAGTTGAGAAGCCTCATTCCATTGCATCTCTCCACGGTCTCTCTAAGCTATAGGATGTCTAGTATATCTGCTGGTGGCAGATATGACCATCACTGGAAAGGAAGGACAATGAAATAAAGAGCTTGAGAGTCAAAAAAAAAAAAAAAAAAGAAAAAGGAGGGGTTGGGGGAAGAGAGGGATGAAGAACAGGCAGTGGCTTGTAGGTAAATTCTGAGAGGTTCTTGGAGGGACAGATTATCCAATGCATTCAAAAGGGTATTCTAACTCATGAAGCAGGTGAAATTATTCAGATTAGATGAAGACATGGTTAGAAGAAAACGTGAAGATGAGTTTAGCAAATTTGTTTCAGAATCAGCAAAAGGATGATTAGAAATAAGGTCGGAAAAGGATAAGTTTTTTGGCAACAAAGATAAATTGTCATGAATAGGCTTGGTAATGCTACATAAAATAATTATATTCAATAAATGAGTAGGTGAGAGACAGAGAGTATGAGAAATCAAATGTAACAGTAAGGCTACAAGATAAGGAGGACAGTAAAATTCTGAACAAACAGAAAAAGGACAAAAGAACATCCTGGGGACAGTTAAAAAAAGTCTCATGTGGAGAGAGTTTGAAACGGCAAGGTAACACCAAAGAAGCTATGTCAGAGACAACAATTCACAACAAGAGGGAAAAAATAGTTGTAAGCAAGAGAAATGGTTGGGGAGGATGAGGTAGTCAAAATATAAACTATAAAGATAAAAGGAGGAGGACTGAGAGTGAAAACTTGAACAGATAGTGGCTAGGGAGTGGATCTACCAGAGGAGGTGCTGAAGAGAACACTGATATTACAGTAGAAAGCAGAGAGCACAGGCTCACCAAAAGATAAGATGAAAAGGAAGATGTGGGGAAGTGCCAGGGGTCCTGAAGACTGCATTAAGGGGCATCTGAACTGAAATAAGCCCTCCAGCTCGGCTAGGAAAGAACATAGGTGAAGGGGGTCTTCTCAGATACTGCAACTGGATAAAACAAAAAGTCTGACAAATACAAGACAGGAATGAATATTTGGAAGTCGAATTGGGAGTGAGAAAAGCTTAGTGCAACCATTGTTCCAAGCTGACTGAAAAAAGCTGGAGAAGGGAGGCAGGGCAGCAGAGAAACAGTTGAGGAATAAAAGAACAAAGGGCATTGGACTGTGTCAAACAAGAAGTAGAGAGGAAACACCAAAGAAATCTTACCTTCCAAGACAGAAAAAGCAAGACGAGTTTGGATTAAATTGAGAGTAAATGGATGTAAACTCTATTTAATTGAGAGTAAACAAAGACAAAGAAGTTTTAATTGCCTTAAAGCATATTTTGCTCCATAATACTAGCAAAGGATTGAACACTTTGAAATTGTCACTTACAACTGCAAGATCCAGAAGTCCTGATAGATGTAGACCTGTAGACCTTATATTAAACTGATGCTATAGTTGACCTTATTTTCTGAAGGAGAGACAAGAGATTAATTTATATGGAAGCCTTCCAGCCACTAAAAGCACAATTGAACTAGACAAAATATAATAAAATCTGCCTCAGTTAGGGGGCAATCTAGCCATCAGAGCTGGGGTGAAAACATTTTGGAGAATGATTAGGTTAAATAGATTTATAGTTTCAGGAACTGCAGAATACAACTCTATGGGAACCCCCATTTTCAGGCTTTCTTTTTCTGAGGAGAGTACAGAACTACTGGGACTGTAGAAGCCAAGTATCAATGTAGGCTGGTTTTGCTCAGTAACTAGAATATTGACTTACCTGGCATGGGTTGGATGGAGAACTTGTGCCTGGATTATTAGTTTAGGAAGTTAGCACAGATCTTTCATGGTTTTTCAGTTAAATTGTCATGGCAAAGGAGCTTAACTCCCAAATTACAAGCTACTCGTGGTTTACCAAGCAGTTGATGTTGCTCAGGAGGGCTGTTGATGAGACAAGGTCTACTTGCACATTGGCACCAACTATTTTATGCCCTGGTTCCATGGCAAGGTGATAAGGCTGTAATGTGCTGTGCTTGTACCTGAGTGCTATTCCCATACTGCCATGGAGGCTCCAGGCCCCTGACAGATTCAGTCAATGCCTTGAAGAGGCTGCCTAAAGCAGAGGCTAGACAAAGTTAAAAGAAATAAAGTAGGTATTTATTAAAAGGCCTTCAAAGGTACACCTTGGGCAGTGCCAAGCTTCGCAGAGGCTACACCCAAGATGGACAATAGGCATGAGTTTCTCAGACAGATATAAGTTTGGTCTATTTGCATATCAGAGGTTAATTGTCAAACTATAGCTTCAGGTAATGAAATCATATTTCCCTGGTTTGCTTCCCTCTCCCATTTACTTTTGTTTAAACTTCTCGGAGCCTGAGGCTGATGGTGTGACCTTGGTTCCCAGGTCCAGAAGGATTGTTTAGCCTGACCAAAATGTGAAGAAAGCTAACTGGCCTTCTATATAGAGTTCAGAGTTATACACTATTGCAGTACAGAATCTGAAAAATGTAAAAGCTAAAAACTGAAGGCATCACAGTGAGTTTGCTTCAAATATTCATCACTGAATAGTGGTGCAACAGCTGCTGTTGGCCACACCCTCACATGGTATGCAGTGAAATATTAGCAGGGCTAACAGCATTGCTTTAGATGAGTATAGAAGTTGACCCACAGTAAGCCACTAACTAAGGATGTTATGTCTTTATCTGAAATATGAAAGTGAATTTATGTATGCAGCATAGAAAATGTGAGAACACTCTCCCCATAACCAACCAGAAATATATCCTTGCAAATTACACCTAACTCCTTTGCCTCAGGATGAGATAAATAAATTGTAAAACGAGCTTTCTAAATATATTGTTCTCTTTTGTTTGGGTAGAAGAGTACCAAATAATAAATCACACGAGAATAAAACCTGCTTAAGTATGCCATAGCATAATTAAGTTCATTTAACAGGGCAGTGACTTGCCTCTTCTATCTAGCCTCTTGCAGGCTGATCTTGTTAAATATGTTAAATAATACATTTTTAAGAAGCAATCACTCTTCAAAACAAACAAAAAGATTGATTTTTATCTGCTTTGAAGATTAATATTTTTTGCAATACAAAACCAGCAACACAGTAGTCAGCTTTCTATTTTGAAACGGCATGATAGGAGGTGGCTTTCAGATTGTTGGTTTTCTGGTGTTTTTTTGGTTTTTTTGTTTGTTAAACAAAAATTAAATATTCATTATGGTTTAAATAGAGAAACAGCCTAGCCCTGTTAGGAAGCTCGGTTGACAAAAACTTCAGAGAATCTATTCAAATCTATAAATTAATACATCCGATGATTAATAGCGTGTGCATTTCTCACAACTCAGATCAACTTATATCTATTAAGAGGCAAGAACTTTTGCAAAACTTCTAGTCAAAAGAAGACCCAGAATCTCTTTCTGGAAAAAGCGCAGTTCCTCTTAATTGCACCATTCTGTCCTGGAGGGAAATACGGAAAGATGTAATTTCTCTACTCTTGCCTCTCATATAGATGCTGATAGAACTTCTACTTTACTTTTGAAATCCTCACTCACTCTACAGGAAGTAGAACAGGATGACAAAATCTGTCAGATGAGATTTGCTACAAAATGCTTGAAAGCCAAAAGCATGCATGATTGATGAAAAGGCATGGCATGCTGAGATCCATCAGAAATTTAGAGAGGAGATGCACTGCATACTACTCACAAGCCTGCAGGTTTTTCCATGACTCAAAAACCAATCCTCTCAGCTGAAAAATATCCTGGGCACCACAAACCTGGGACAAATCCAGGTTGGATTTCAAGGACTAAAATTCATTCATAACGGCTGGCTGGTAAAAAAAACCAGCTGTGGTCCAGTTCCTGTGAGTTCATTCTTGCGTGGAAAAGCTAACACAGCATTTGGGCATGTGCTAAATGGTGATTGATGGTGGATCTCCAGGAGCTAAGAACCACACAGGTACAAAGCTGCAAGGTTTTCTCACACATTATGTTACTAGGGCACCTGTACTGATGGCAAATGGGAACTTGCAGTTTAAAATTTTTTATTGTATTTTTTCTACAAATCGTCATAGGATTTTGCTCAACTTCCTTATGATGGCACCTTTAGGTACCAGCTAAGTGACAAAACTCTGTACACGATCATGCAAATGAAGAGAATTAAACCTAGGGAGAGAAAATGGAACTCAGAATTCTGGGATTTACATTTCATTTATTTTAAAACTGCTAATATTCTACTTAAGTCTAATTATACACCTTTGAAAATTAGGATATACCTGCTTTTAACATCATAATCTTTGTGGAAGCTACAAATTTTTACTTTGTGCTTATAGTTTCTTTCCTATTACTAACCCTTTCTTCAATGTGACCTGAGCTGGCTGGGTTTAAGAGCTGTCCCAGGGAAGTTTCAGTCTGTAAGGTGGCATTGGAGAGCCCCTCCACATCCCTACCTGAGTACTGGAGATGTGTCCCCAGTGCAATTCTCCCAGAGCCTCTCTGAGGAGAGAGGAGAAAGAGAGCATAGCTTGAGAGCCACAGACACACAGGAACTACAACATTCCTCACATGCCTCAAGGACAGTGCAGAGATGGGCAAAGGACCAGGAGTGTGGATATCACATGGGTGCTGCCATCTAAGGATCCTGATGCTGTTGCTTAGTGGATAAACTCAGTATCACTGTATTTTGTTTTGCTGCCCATCACAACCAGACCACTTGTGCCAGTTCTGTTAGGCTGACGGGGTCCTTCAGCAGGAGGACAGCAAAAACCAGACAAGCATTTTCTGCAAACTAGTTCAAGTGGCTTTCCACAGAACTCGCCCTCAGGGTTGTACAGCTGACTCTGATGACCAGTGGTGTGGGCTTTTCCCTCCATCCCTAGCTGGTCACAGGCACCACACACAGAAATTCTCTGTACTTGCCAAGCCTGGGATCCAGGGATTCAGGAAGCTGAGGTTCTTTATGGAGAATGGCTGCACTGGGTTACTGGCATTGCAGAGCTGGGAGCAAGGTGATTTATTCCTAAGAAAAGATGGGGGAAAACTGCAAGAGTGTAATGGGCAAAGCACGGATGTGTACACAGAGCAATATGACAGGAGATGGGTGAAGTTTGCCAAGCTGTCAGCAGCAAGGGGGGGTTGGTATGTAAGGACACTGTGAGTTGAAGATCTGTTGTGCTTTATGGCCCCTCATTGACCAAAGAAGTTTTAAAACCAACTTTGTCCTACTATGCAAGGATTTAAAGCATAAGCTCTGACATTAATCCCAAATATTATCCTAATCTTCAATTAAATAGCTGCAATTTTATTTCAACTCTACATGGATTCTCTGAATTTCTTTCATCAGGCATGGCTAAAACTGTTCAGATACCCCCGGCATCAGTCTGGCATATGTAGTGTATACTGAGACTTCTTTACTCAGATTTACTCTGGTGTAAAACTGACATAATAGAGTACTAAGTCTACAGCCTCTGTGTTTGAGTTACCAGACTTTAGCTTGAAATAGAAAAAAAAAAAAAAAATCAGTGTGTCTGTTACATATTTCTTGTCTTTCTTATCTCCATAGGCAAAATCATTTTGGATAGTTGCCCTAGGGTGCAGAAAGACCATGTGTTTTCAGCTTTTGTGATATTTGTTGCTTATTGGATCAGAAGATTACACAGTAATCCAAAAAAAAACCCACCCACCAAAAAAAAAAAAAAACCAACAACAAAAAAAAACACCACCCAATATCCAAATGTTACAGCTGTCTCAAGAAAAAACATCTTCAGTGAAGACTTTGCAATGAATTAGTAAGTGATAGAGAGGTTAATTTGGATGTAATTTTTAAGGTTATTTGACTTGTGACTGGGAGTAGTACTACTGAAGAAAGCATGTTAAATCTCACTGATAGGACTTTATCTCAATCACCAGCAAAGGTCCTGTTAAAAAAGCTATAGCAGTGGTCCACAGTTCCCAGGGAGCAGGGCCAGTGAGCAGCTGATGCAGGCATTGCACACATGCAGTCCTCAGCAGCACAGCCCAGAAGGGTGCTGAGCTGCTGCTCTGCCCTCTGCTCACCCAACATCACTTCTCTTTGCCCAAAAAAGGCTCATGAAGCTGACTTCGTGCTTCCCTCCAGACCCAAACTTCACAGTTTTCTCCTGGTTTCTAAAAGGATATGCAAGTATAACCTTGGGTAAGAATTTGTTTCCCAAATCTGAGCCCTATGAAAAAGTTAGATGCTTAGTGAAAACATTATTTCTCTTCGTTCTTATTCATGTTGCAAAATAGCAGCACACACAATGACAAGGGGACAAGGGCCACCCTCCTTCCCTCTGAACAAACATAGCTGACACTCGAGTGGTTGTGATTAAACTGATGAGTGAGTTGGAAGCACAAACTGCTGGCACAAAGGGGTTCAGGGCTGGGCGTGTGTTTTTCACAGCTGTTACTTAGCAAACATCAAATTTACTCTTTGAAAAGACACTTTCTTCTTTGAAATTGTTGCTAGCTTTGAGAAAAATAACATTTCTTTGTACATTGTAAGGGAACACAAACAACAATGGTAAGATTGTAAACAACATTTAAGAGATTGTCTGCCAGTCACCTTTAAAAACCTGCTATTTTCTGTAAAAGGATTCTGCTGTATATGTATTACCATTAAATCCCTTCAGGTCTTCTCAGTTCTCCATTTCTGCTACGTGGGGAGAGGTATGTTAGCAATGTAATATTTCAGGGATGTGATGTGGCATACTACTTTAGCACAGTTTTAGGAATCATCTGGGCTGAAGTAAGATATTAGTTTATATTCAATTATCATCTTAAAAGGTGTGCTACGCTCTTTTGGGAAAATGAGGGGGAAAAAGCAAGATACAAAAAAAAAAAATGCCACAGGAAGTAAGTAGTAGAGATATATACTTTTTTCATAAAGATACCCTAAAAAAATATGCTAAAGGAACCAAAAATATGCAAGTTCTCTTCTGTACTCACATGTCTTTTCTGACAGATGTTCAAATAGATATTCAAATCAAGATCTTTCCTCAATACTTGAGGAAAATACAGCTGCTGTGATAACAGTCCTTTTCTACATTGAACTATCATCTTCACCTACATTTTCATTGTCTGTCATACAGATCTCTTCCTAAGATGTACATCTGCACCCAGCACTATCAGTGGTAATGTCTCTCTAAACTCTCTAAATGGACCTTTCTTTGGTCATCCATGGTGCATTTATCTTCACATTTTTTAATCTAAAAGTTGGTCATCTAGTCCAAAGCAGCTGTCCAGAGAATTTCTCCAGTCAGTGGAGGGAGACAAGCATCTTCACAAGGCAAAGATACACACCTCAAGAAGTGTGTGGCACCAATAAGAGGAATTGCCTTCTGGATGAACCTATGTCAGCTCACCTAATGTGAAGACAGCTAGCTGAGACAAGCTCAGCCTCTACATGCCAGAACATGGGTGAGATAAAACTCACCACAAATGTAATGTTGCACTGGGGTTGCTGTAAGGCTCAGATTCATTCCATCTTTGTTTAGGTAAACATCCAAGGTACCTATGGGAAAAGTCATTTGCCTGAGGGACTTCTTATAAAGACTGGAGAATGACAGGCACATCCTGACAGTGACCATACCACAGACCTGCACAAAAGAATGTGACAAAAACACTCAAATTCTATCCAGGCCACCAAACACCTGCTGGGAGACAACAGCCAAACCAAGTGTGACCCTGTTCCATTTCAGGCAACCTGGACAAAGGGTTAGCATGTGTAATGAATCCCAGCCTAAACTCCACTAAACTTAATTTTCACATCTAATGTACAGCACTGAATATACTGCCATACCTTGACAGAAGATAAACAATAACTAACCAAGTATAAGGAAAGTTCATAATTGCTTGAAATGGTAGCTCTTAGAGACTTTTTTTTTATAGCAGAGGAAACCAGATGTTGATTTTATGGCAGTGATAAACTGTTTTAAAACACATAGTACAATAGGATTTCAGCCATTCAAACATTTGTCTATGTCCAAGGAGAAAACCTGCCCTTAATGACCATGTTTCTGCTTATTTTTAAGTGGCAACTTAAAAACACCTGTCAGCATGAAGTATGGGATCCAAGTCAAGTTGCTACAGTTTAGCATTGTTGTCCACCCCACACACTACTGAGCTGTAACACAACTCTCAGCTAAATGCAAAAAATACCTTTTTTTCGCCAGTCTACCCAAGTCCAAGCCCTTCTCTGAAGTGCAGCTTCTTGGTTATTTCTGCATTTACTGCTTTAGCTGCTGTTACCTCAGTCCTGTTGGATCATAAAAGTAAAGTCAATGCTGCTGCTAACCTAGGCTGGACTCCAGTGTGCAAAGACTCCAGGCCAGTTTAGTCCAATCCTTCAGCTTAACTCTGCAAACCTCATTAGTTAAAACCAGATACCCACCTCCTCCTTCTCCTTACCAAACTGTTCATACAGTCATGCAGGAGATGCTTAATGCCATATACTTATTCATTCATTTTCGTTCATTACTAAGAAAACAACAGCATTCCACTGATATTTGAGGAAAACATAAATAATACATAAGGATAAATTATGAATATGAAGTAGTGCAATTAATGCAAATGACTAATAACTACTTTTCTCCCTCCCTACACATGGTGAAAATTTCTGTTTCTAAATAATGTTACTTATAATTGCTATTAATATTACTATAATTAGGTTTCATAGAAATTGACTTCAGCACTTTATTTGGGTCATTTTGGACATTTTCCCATCACCACTGATTTGCAAGTGCTTTCTTCCAGTCTGATTTTTTTTTTTTCTGTGCAGAGTAAACTTACCTTACTTAGAAAGGACATTAAAACAAAATCTATAGCAGCATGTGGTGTTTAACTGCTGGAAGCTGAGGATATTATATACATAAAGTTTACTGGAAAGCTCAGAGCTCAGGGATTTCTACATATTAGTTATGGTATCTCTAGGAATATCTTGATTTTGAATCAAAATAATATTATCACTACAAAGGCAAATCATACTGGTTTGTTCCTAGATAAGAAAAATATAATTTTTATCAAAAATAATGTACTGACTTGGTGAACTTCTCTGCTGTGCTGGAAGATAGTACAAGGTTTATGCAAAACCTTATTCTGGGTATACATAGACACCTCAGAATAGGATGTGAGGGGGCGTGTAAACATATATGGCTTTGATTCACAAAACATTACAGTGATAATGGCAAGAAAAAAGTGAGATAGTTGTGTCCCAGTTAGCTTGTTAAATGTTCACACTAATAGATATAGTTACTAATGGGAAAAATAGTTATTGATGTTGAGACTGTTATATATTTGTTGGAGATAAGCAGGAGTTTCTAGACTGAAACTAGGACATGCATAGGTACGTAGGCAGGTGATTTCACGCAAAGTCAATTTATCTCTTTCTTGCAATAGAGGGAGTCGCAAGATAGGAAAAATAGTGATTTATAACATGTTAAGCAATTCGGATGTGTTTAGCAGCTTTAGTTTTCCAATGACTTGAAGCAGGAATTTGGAGTCTGGCATAATATAAGCATGATCCTACTGATCTGCGTTTGGCTTTCTCTGTGAAATGTTGCCTACAGCAGAGCAAGCCGATAGCCTGAATTGGAAAGGAAATGAGGATTATTTAATTAAGTTCTCTGTCAATCCTTCCCTAATAAGTTTTGAAGCAGATGGTCAGTTGAAAAAAAAAGAATAATAAATGGAATTGAAGTCTCTGCAGTTGGAAGTTCCTGGAAGATTCTGGAAAAACTATAAATGCAAAAAGAAGGAAGGATTAAATATGGTGTAGCCAGTGGGGAAGACGAGTGAGCTCAAGTTACCTGTTGTGTTTGGCAGCCCCTCAGCAGCAATATTTAGCTTTGAAATTACTGCATGCAGCTTTTTTTGATATAACTATTATACGGGGAGCATGAAAATTCTTCCAGCAAATGAAAACTGATTCTAAATTACCTACAGTATGATCCATGGAATAGTATCCCAGTATATCCAAGGAACCAGCATCCTGGCAGCTCAGAATCAGTCACAGCACATTTCCTCTTGCCCTGCCCAAGGGAGAAAACTGAGGACAAAGTGGGTCAAAAAAAAAGGCTTTTAGGAAATGGGGGAGGAACATTTTGAGAAAAGGGGAAGTGCTAGGGGCTGTGAGGGAGGCTAGTGCTCTCCCAGGTGAGGGTAGAGGGAACATGTAGTAACAGAGACACAATTGATAGGAAATGTGATTTAAGTATTTCTGCATGTGCATTTTTAATGTGGCTTCCTGCTTGTTAAACATAATCATCATAGTACCATACATAAGCATTTTCTCTCACCTGAGCTTTTGCAAATATACATATACATGTATATAAATCATCTATACATGTACATATTTAGATCTGATTAGCCCCCCTTTATCTCAACATCAGGCACATAACATTATTTTTAGTAGTAACAGGAAGGGCACTTTAGGGAAAGGAAGAAGAAGAGGTAGAAATTGAAAATTCTCCTTTTCTCTCCTAACTGTAAGATGAAATTTGGGGTTGCAGTATTTGGATTTGAAACTACTGCTTGTATTTTTTTTCATATAACCATAACAGTGAGCATGAAAACTCCTCCATCAAATTACAGCTGACTCTACAATACCTACAAGATCACCACAGTCAGGAACTCCTTTATGTTTTGCATCACCTCAAAAAGAAAGCAAGATTGAAAAATGTTTTGCAATGTAACAGATGAGTTTGCAGACCTAAAAGGAAGGGAGACCAATATAGTAGTGCCAATTTATTTTACTGCATTTTTTATCACTGAGCATCATATTTTACTTTCTCCTATTGCTTTCAAGTTTGGAGACCAACCTGCATATAGGAGAAAATGTTCCCTTGTTTTCCTAACACAAGAGTAGTTGTTTTATATAATGATATACAGGATTTATAATACTGCAGAAAAATCTGTCTAAATGTGTGAAACGTAAGTAACAAGTTTTTTACATACCTTACTCAGCCTCTGATCATCTAAGTCTGCTCATGAATGCTCTGGGTCAGGCCTTGCATTAGATGCTTCATGTTTTCTTTAATTAATTTTATAAATATTGCCTTCTAATTGTATGGAAGGTTTCCACTGCAAGCTTTTGCTAGTGGTTAAAGTTGGGAGCCTATTACAGACTAGAGGCAGGCTGCATTCTCATCTCCTTCTCAATCTTGTCCCTTTATTGAGCTTATTTAAGGCTAGAAGCCAAGTTTACAAACTTAGTCTAGAACAACTTGAAGTGTCTACCAGACATTTCAAATCCCAAAGATATAAATAAGAGTTTTTCCATTGATGTTTTGAGATAGTAGCTGGAGACATAAAATAACGTTTCTGTTTCCTGGCACCCTGGGTCTGCACTTGGCTAATGGTGTAGATTTTCCTCTTGTATCACTTGTCTTACAGTACTCCTTGCTTAACCAACACTCAAACCCAAACTCTGTCTTTTGATCACAGTTTGATTGCTTTGCTTCCTTGCTGACTAGATTCTCACAGCTTAGAGGGAGCTGTGATTGAGAAAGCAGTTCAGAACTAGGCCTATCAGAGTATAGTTTAGGAACAAATATAATAATCCCCATCACAGTATGAGTATAGAAAAAGTTGCAATACAGAAGAATTACTTATGCTTTTTTTCTACTGAAATGATACCAAAATGGCTTATGCACTTTTCAGCTATCTGTATTTGAAATTTGAATGCTCTTCCTGAATTATCTGTATAAAGATCTAGGAAATAAAATCATAGGTTTTAGGATTGTCAACTAGGAAACAATCTGCCAAATATGTTATATTACCTCTTTTACAAACTAATCAATTTTTGTATGAAAAACAGTTCCAGAGTTCTTTTGACTCTTAAATTTCCTATCCTAGAATCAGTCTTCTCACCTTTGTAAATTTTAATTTCTAGCCTCAGTTTTCTTGTGAAAAATTATCCATGTTTGTCCTGGAGTCATTGCTGCTAGTTGGCTGAAGTGAATTTTCACCTTCACTGGCATTTACCTCTCTTGCAAAAAATAAACTGTATTGTATATGTCTCTGCTTCTGTTTCATTAACTTAAAACCAGTCCTTTTTACTCTCTTGTCATGAACAGGTTCCCTATTCTGACTTTCTCAGTACTCCCACCTCTAGGCTGAACTGCTAACCTGTTCCTGGCACAACTTCAGCCCACACCATCCAGTTTTCCTCCAGACAACACATGATGCAAGGGACAGACAGGTCATGGGCATTTCCAGGAGATGCTTTGGGATGGATCCTGGACCTCTCCTTTAGGTGTGGCACTTGGGAAGAGGTGATGCATTTTAACCTTATGAGACATTTATTTTCATGTGAAGGCATAGCCACAACATTTCAGACATTAATGACACTTCATTTAGATGCTGGAGATACTCTGATTCAGCTGATAACTGCATGTTCTGTTTTCATGAACATACTACATGTATGATACCATATTGACTGACTTCTTGAAATTGTGGCCCTTAGAAGTTGCTTTGGTTTACACTTCAACTTAACTATAGCTGAACTAATTTCTCATCACTCATTTCAAAGTACTTTTCAATGACCCACCTTTTCAATAACATCACAACACAAAGTTAGTCCTATAAAGTACTATTTCTGATGGGTTCTCTAAATGTTTGATGTATGTTCTTTATGATACCAGGCTCAGAAATTTCTAGATTATAACATTTTTTTCCAGTCTTTACCAGAATCACAGACACTATAGTAAATTGAATTTATGTCTAAATCGAAATCTCTGGAGAAATCTCTGGCAAATTTCATCCGCTCCTTTCAGGAAATTTTCTTGCCCTTCTTAGGAATCAGTCATCAAAAGGGACAGTAAATTAACGAATTAGTAAAACTAATTTTTTTCTTTCCTAAGTCTCTCTTATAGGGAACACCAATTTATGGGCTTTAGCATTTAGCTTTCTGTTCCACTCCAAACTGCCTTCAACATTTCTTCTGAAAATGTGATTTCAAATTATTTATTTCTGAACATTTTATTCTACACAAAGATGATTGCTATTCACTATGTTCCTGTTCCTATAACATATCGTTTCATATTCTGCATTGGTTGTTCTTCTTGCTTTAGTGCAAATCCCTTATAATTACTATGTAGACACTTCAGTTGCTTTTTACTTTTTATAGAAAAATTCTCAGACAGACAAGACACTGTCCTTGTTATATCTTTTTTAAATTAATATAAATACATCCTTCTAGCTATAAATGGTTTCCTACTCTTTAATTATTTTTTTTTTTTTTTTTTTTTTTTTGTCTGGGTACTTTTCAATCAAATTTTGTTTTCTTTCTGGTAAACCAGATGTCTTTTTCACTCCTTGCAATTTTTCTCGCATCATCACTCACAAAACAGACTCCCAAGAGGCCAGTATCCCTGGTGCTCAGTACCGAGCATAAATGTTTTCTAAAAAGAGATATCCCAAAGTCTTTTTTTTTTTCACAAAGAAATTTCTGTGACGGTCACAAAATTACAGGAAAGGCGAGCTGCATAAGTTACTGCAGACCATCAGATCCAACCAGATCACCAAACCTAACCACGCTGTTCAAGGCAAGGACAAATCTCAAGCTGTGGAAGCAGCAGCAGGAAGTATCAAAGGCAGGAGAAGAGCAATAGGAATGACCTAAGAACAGGAATGTAGCACCTAATTCTGGAGACCATCTCTATCCACATGGATGACAAGAAGGTACTCAGGTTGCTCAGACATTATTTACCTTTAATGAAACAAATGAAATTATTTACCTTCTACAATGAAACCACTACCTAGACAGATGAGGAGATAGCAGTGATTATTGTCTCCCCTGACTTCAACAAGGTTTTCTGCACTGTCACTCATAATGTCCTCATAGGCAAACTCAGGAAGTGTGGACTGGATGAGTGGACAGTGAGGTGGATTGAGAACTGGCTGAACAGCAGATCCCAGAGGATCATAATCAGTAGCACAGGCTGTTGTTGGAAGCCTATCACTAGTGGTGCTCCCCAGAGTTCAATACTGGGCCCAGTTTTGTTTAACTTACTGATTACTTACTGAAGAGTGCCTCTGTGATGGATAAAACTTTGATTGGATGGGCTGGCTGAGCTTGCAACCAATTGTTTCCCAAAGTGGGTTTGTGCCAGCTGAGGGAAAATGCTGGTAAGAAGCAGATCATGCGAGGTGGGGTAATGCTTGTTATAGTCCAGTCTCCTCCCTCCCCATAAAGCATTACTGCATCTGACAGTGTAAAACTCCCCTGGGGAGGTATTGGATCATTCCCACATATATGGGGAATATTTACATGGGAATTATATATATATATATATATATATATATATATATATATATATATATATACACATATATATATATATATACATATATATATATATATATATATATATAAACATATGTAACCCATTGAACCATTGAACTCTCTGTTGCATGGTCCCCCACTCCTAATGGGTCAAGACTGCAAGTTTCACTCTGACCACAGACACTGAAATTGTAACTGTTAAGTCTTTGTCACTAGATCCACAGGTGGTGATATCTTCCCTCTCCACTATCTGCTCTTATCCCTGTCTTCTTTTTATTTTCCTTATATTTATCCTAATGGTATTTTTATATAATTATAGAAAACCAAAATGACTATGTACCTCCTTTCTCTTGCAACCAAATAATTTTAAAATAAACCTGCCTCACATATGCACTGGTCATTCAGTGTAATTTTACTCTAATTCACCCCAAAGAATCTATTAACAAGAACCTCAGTTACTCTGCCTCAGAGGTGGGACATAACTGCCTCCTCAGTGAGTTTGCTGAGCTGGCAGGAGTGCCCCATTTTCCAGAGGGTATGACTGTATTGATTATGCTGAATGTATTGAAGGCATCAAGAGATTAGCAGTTCATTATGATCCTAACACACAGATAGCAGCTTCTTAGGACACTCACATCAGAGACAAAATAGAGAGAGTAAATGGTTGACAGCTCATAAAGGTGAGATGTGGGATAGGATTGAAAAACTCATTGCTTAGATGCTCTAAAGGATAGAGAAAGGCATGCATAAAAATCAGCTTTAGCTCTCAACCTAAGAGACCAGGAGAGAAGATGAGGCCTCAATAGCCAGTGTCATTGTCCTTCAACAGGACACTTGTATTCGAGCATCCTGATGCCTGTGTGCTGGACAGACTACCTGGGTATATATGCCCTGGTGCTAGTTTGTGGAAGTCTGAGAGATAATGTGTGAAATCAGCAATGTTTTAAAGTAAATCAGCTTCCAGTCCTGTTTCCCTGCAACGGCTGCTTCTTGTTCTTTTACTACCCTGTCTCTTCTAAAGCCCCTTTCAACAGTATAAGACTGTTCTTGGAGCCGACTAGAACTTGCTATTCCCTTGGCTGAAGTCCACTTTGCTCTGCCTGTCCTGATATGCCACATCCTCCAGCTCCCTCACCTAAGGGTTTAGAAGTTCTCTGCAGTTTGCTGACAACTCCCTGGTGACAGGCCTGGGCCCAGCCTTTATGAAGTGCTTGGGATGTTAAGCAGAGGACAAATGAAAAGAGATTCTCCATTTCCTGAGCATCTCTGCCTTGACTGCTGTTACCATTGCTGATCTGTTCCAGGTCATGTCATTTGTACGCAGAAGCATGACAACCAGAGGAGACTTCTCTGGTTCATCAGTCTACAAATGTACATCAAACTACATCCTGGTCACCATTCAAGACTGCCATAACAGCCAGTATGTCCATGGCTTCCTTATGACCTTGGTATATGAAAATCTCTAGCACCTTCCACTTACATGCTTCCAAGCACCTTCAGTTTATTCTATGTGTAATTCACTTATTACATTTATTGATCATCTATTAATTTTACATTAAGTATTTATTAATGCACCCTTCATGTAAAGTATGATTCATTCACCTACAAAAATTTATTGTTTGTGGGGTTATCTTATATAAAACAGACCTTTATTATTAACAGAATGAAATTACAACATCCTGTAAAAATCATTAATGATTATGAAGATAGAGAAACTACACTGACATATTTAATAGTACTAGAAATTAAGTAGTATGGCTATTATACTGTATATATAATGTATAGGTTTTTATGGCTGAGCAGCTTTTGGCTTCATGCTTTATTTAATAGCTATTTTATCCACTACATCACACTGACTTCCATCATGATTCTCTATAAATCACATAACCCACTTAAATGCTGTAATTAATTGTCCTACTTGAGCAAAGAAACAAATATAGCCATACCTATATATAACACTAAAATATCCAGGAGAAAATTTCAACAGATAGTCCCAGACAATTTGTACTGAAAAATATTTAAATTTATTACAACTTTGAAGTGTAAAACAACTGCAAATAGGAATTGTGAAATATAAGAACACATGAAGAAAAAGTGCATAGGTTAAAAAAAAAAAGGATAATTTCAGTGATGAAATGCGTTTTCACTCCTAGCAGATTTTAAGACCTGATACTCATTTGATATGAAATACTGTATTTCTGCTATTTTCCAGTACTTGATTTAATGGCAGGCTGATTTATGCCACTGGACAACCTTGTTCAACATCCATTAATGTTACATAGTTTGACTCAGAATCTCTATTCCACAATTCTTCTCAAGACTTCAGCCTTGCCTACAAGGTTACTGTGCAGTAGAAATATTCACTTTATTCATGTCACACTAATAGGGGTGTTTCATCCATGTTCAATGTGATGATTTTTACTTCACCATGATGCCCCTGCATACAGAGAATGGAATTTATTATGAATTACATGATCAGCTTGGGGAAGAAGATTGCTTGTCTCTTCCCTTTCAAACACCATTTTTTGTGGGACAGCTTCTACAAAGACTCGGAGGAAGCTTAACAAGCTAAGTTGGAAGTCAATGTAATTCTAAGTATGAAATCAGGATTTGTTTCCAGACATCACTTACAGTTGTATCAAAGTATAATCCTGATATAATTTTCCGTATTCTTTTAAGAGTCTTCTGTGCTGCAAGAACAGTGTCTGAGAGCAGGATACAACCTGTACCTTCTGTCTTTGATATGTCACCAGGGCATGACTGCACCTTTTGGGGGCCAGACACAGCTGCCAATGGTGGTTTCCAAAACAGCACCTACATATTAACCCTGGCATTAATTCAGCTGGATAGAGCATGGTGCTAATAATGCCAAGGTTGTGGATTTAATCCCTGTCTGGGCCTCATTTATAAATTGAACTTGATGATCCTTGTGGGTCCTTTCCAGCTCAGAATATCCTGTAACTCCTGTATTGTCCTTGTAGTGTCAGAGATGGACCACAGCTGGAGCTGCTCTTGGAGATTTATTCTGTGCAAAGCTGCTTCCAAACTTGTGAAGCACTGACAGGTACATTCAGTACAGGAGCTGCAATGTGACCAGAAGGGAGATCACTCCATGGTTATTGCTTGCACTGTGATTATCACTTTGAGCAAATGCTGGAATGCAGAAAAGTATAATTTGGAAAGCTGACAAGTATAACTTGCCAAAGAACCAGATTTGTCTTTGACAAATTTAACTGATAAGACAAGCCTACCAGCAGAACACAAGTACTTTAAGTACTACAAGTACAGTAGATTAGTAAAACAGTAGTTTTGATTAAAATACAGGTTTCATGTCAACACACAAAAAATAATTATATTAATTGACATCACAGAAGCCTGGAAAGTCAGATGAAAGGGAGGTAAAATTGAACTGCCTGGCAACAGCTGGACCAACAATATATATTTTACTCTCCTGTAAATTGTAAAATTTTCTGATCCATCTAATTGCTAGTGTGCCAAAATCTAGTTAGTTTGTGTTTTATCTTCCAGAGATGTACTAGGCTCAGAGCCACAGTTAAAGAAGCTTTCATTATTACTTAATGAATTTAATAATGTACACTTTTTAAAAAAGTTCTCTATTTAGTAAAATATATGGTGGATTACAATTGTTAAGAAATTATGAAACTCCTTGTGCAGTGTATTTGGGGAATGTTTTCAAACATTATCAATAACAGATCATTTTCATATACATCAGCAATACATGCCTTCCTGGTTCTATGGATCAGATAATACTATCCAAACTGCATTTCAGTATCAAACTGCTCCCTGGGCAAGTACTACATGAATACCACTGCACTGATGGACATCTAAGGTATACTTTCATTTCTGCAAAATTTACATTGCTGTAAGACTGCTCTCAGTTAAACTGCTGTAGAACATCAGCACTCAAAGTATTTTAAAAGTTGGCATATTTGACTGAAAAAACATTTCAAAATCAATGTGTCTTCTGTATTTCTGATGCTTGCCTTCAGTCTCTCCCTGCAGAGCTGTCCTTGTGCTCTTTTCTCTGGACCATTTACTACCTGCCAGTTTCCTCATTAGTTCCACCATTTGATCAACTCTAGAAGTTAAAAATGACAACAAACTGTGGCTAGCAGGTTGGTAGGAGAAAGCTAGGAATGCATGGGAAGAGTGTAACAGAAGACAGGAGAGCAGAAAAACTGCAATTAAGCAGCAAGTAGAAACCTCTAGGCTCAAGGAAACTTTACAGGTGTTTACTGGTTAAATCTGAAACCCATTAAGCTTCAGTATGAAAGAAAAATGCCCCCTGATGGACTGCAATTACTGCAATATCCCCCCCCAAAAAAAAAAAAAAAAAAAAAAGCACCTTTCCAGTTAATTATATTACAAATGGTTAAACACATATTTAAGTTTACTGTAAACAAAATGTGCTAGGAAGAAAAAGGAAGGATGTTTTCAGTTTTCTTCTTGAATAGCCATAAACTTAAATACTTGTTAAACTATTAAGCAGAAGTGGGCTGACGCATAATGGAATTAAAAAGGCCAGTACTATAATGCCGAGCCTAGATAGTTTTAAATTCTTATACTAGTTCTCCTCAGCTGGGAAAAAATACTCCTCAGTTCAAGAAACAAAAATCTCAGAAACCTTGAAAACCCCAATACAAACAAGTTTACTTGTACTGGTTATGTGATGCGTGATCCTAACAACATTACTGCGGCACATTCCATCTATCCAGGATTAGTAAATACTGAGAGCTGAATTTCCAGGGCAATTTCAGAAATCCAGACTTTCTTTGCCTCGTTTATATCTCTTTGTGTTCCTTTTTCATGGTTTAATCAGAGCTGGCAAATAAGTACCACACAGTTATTCATTCCCCATCCCAGGGGGAAGAAAAATAGTAAAAAGTAAAACTTACAGTTTGAGGTAAGAACAGTGTAATACTGGAAATAAAAGAAAATAATGCTTGTTTTAGTATTAGTAATAGTAATAATAATAAATAACATAATGAAAAGGAGAGAGAGGAGAATAACACCCATGAAAAACAAGTGATGCACAGTACAGTTGCTCATCACACTGACTAATGCCCAGCCCGTCTCTGTGATCATTGGTTCCTGGGCAATTCTCCAGGCTTTTATACTGGGCATGATATTCTATGGTATAGAATATGCCAGTGAGCCATCCTGGCCATGCTCCCTCCAAGATTTTTGTGCAAGTGCTCACTGGCGGATCATGGGAAACTGTAAATCCTTGCCTTAAAGTAAGCACTACTTAGCAACAACCAAAACATCACTGTGTTATCAACATTATTCTCATAATAAATTCTAAAGACCTCACTGTACCAGCTACTGGAAAAAAGTGAACTCTATCGCAGTCAAAACCAGGACACCCTCAAGTTAAATACACTGGTAGGAAACATCTTTGACTTGCCATGTAAAGAATTCCCAGCCAACATATACCCTTTCTGCTTGTAGCTTTTGGTAAAAGGATGTATTGTGAACTAAAGGCCAAGTGGCAAGAAATCAGTGTTTTCATTTATTCTCAATTTTCATGTACTTCACAAGGGATCTGTGTCAGGTGGCTCCCACTGAAATCAAGAGTCTAAACTACCAGCCAGAGTGCAAATATTTGTATTCTAATGTCTATCTAATGCTCAGAACAGAGTACCATGGTGATTTTGTGGTATTTTTGAAAGCCACTTTCAGAAACCATCTCACCTATGGATGACCTAAGGGCAGTCATGGCTTGCAGCTGAAAACTTCTGTGCGCATGAACTTGCACAGCAGGTCCCTTTCCAGGACCTCCAGCTCTTCTGTACAGCTGCAGCAAAGCTGACTTGCTGTAAACTGAGGTCAAAATTGATCCTCAGACAAGGTCCCAACATACTGCACAAACTTTGGATTATCTGCCTTGGAATGCTGAGGTTTTTAGAATACACAGGATCTAATAAAATCACAAGTTATGGTAATTTTCCTTATACTTCACATGGTAGAAGTGTGACTTTGACTATCTTGAATTTCTTGTTTGATGTCTCAAAAAAACTATTTATTGTTGCCAATACTTGGAAGTGATTAGGCAAAGCAGCTTAGATTGGAAAGAACTTGAGGATGGGTGTATGAGTCAAGGGTGGATTTGGATCTCAAATTTCAAGGGAGAATGTTTGTCAGGGAAAAATGATTACTTCAGTTAATCCAAAGTAATGAAAACATGTTGTTCTTTCTTCTAAGAGAAAGTTATTTATATATGAACTAAGTTGTTCTACACTTGCAAATTTATGATTGCCTGACAGAAACATTTGACCAAAGCTGAAAACAAAAATAGGCTTCTTGCCTCAGTTTCTTCCTAAATGTCACTGCATAATGTGATCTGCTATATGCTAGCGAGAGTGTACATCCTAGTCACAAACTTGCTTTTTTAAGTACCATCTGGAATGCACGTGTCTGAGCAGAGCCTGAGGAGAAATGCAGCAAAGTACGGAGTGCCACATACAATTCAGTGCTTGTGGCAGCTCTTGAGAAGAAAAAATGGGACCAGGAAGATCAGTTACATTGTCTGTCTCAGGCCAGGGCATTCAGAGCACTTTCCAAGCTTAGTTTAGAAGAACCCCAGAACTGCAAACAAAGTTACTAATGGAGTTTTGTTTTTTTTTTTTAAGAATTGACCAATATGAGAATCGAAGTGCAAAAGGTTGAAAAATACTTGACTTAATCACAAACATTTGAAAGAGCCATGCGGCAATTTAACGTATTACTAATAATGAAGAAAACTTATTTATGGTGTTTTAAAATTGATAGGTCAGTGGATGGAACTCAATGGACAGGAGTTCTAACACACACCGTATTTTGATTTTCCTTCCTTACTGTACTGCACTTGCTTTAATTCTTAGCATAATATCTGAAAATTATTCTGAAGTTTAAATACCAATTTGTTCATGAAGTGTATTTATCTCCACAGTACAAATGAAACATTTTTATATCAGGCAATTAACATGCAAATGAATGTTAGACCATGCAAATGAATGTTAGACCATGCAAATGAATTTTCTTGATTTTTAATTTTGATGGAAGGAAGCATTCTTTTTAGATGAAACAGAAAAATATCAAACTGAATAGACATTGGAAAAAATAAATAATATTAAATTAGACTGCCATAATTTAAAAATACGTTCAAGAATAAATTAGAGGACAAGATTACCGGCTGATCTTCGCAGTAGTCACATACTGCCATGAGAAACAGATGTGATAACAATTCAAATCCTTTAGATTTAAACTGAGCCAAATTTAGACTATAAACTCTCTTGGATTTGCATATATTTGCTTCTTTGAAGTATGTACATTTAAAGCCCTATAATAACAAAGAATGGAAAAACTGGAAACGAAACTTTGGAAAAATTGAAAACTGACTATAGAGAGTCATCTGGAAAAGATTGGACCTATATAAGCTTAATGCTTTTAACTACATGGTAGGTATTACCAAAAATTTAACTAGAACGTCCTAGTTTTGTTCTCAAAAAGGAAGTCCTTCATAGAAAGAATTGCTTGCTCAAACAGTAGTGAGCATGAGAAAAAGAATAGACACATTTTTTTTTTTTTTTTAATGGGCAACTATTAAGGAATTGGTAGTGACAAATAAGGAAAAAGTAATAATAATTTCTTCCCGTCGTTAATTTCTGCTCAGTCAATGGCAGTGTGATGTAGAGCTTCTAAACAGACAACTGGCACACATGGGCCCATAGTAACAAGAACGGCAATTTTGACCAATCCTCAGTGTCTGCTGAGCCAGAGAAAGGAGGATTTCATACCAAAATGGACACAAGTGACAGAAGCACTGAGCAGGGCAAGAGCCAGAGCCCAGTGGTGCTGTGGACATTTTGGCAGCACCGTGGGCCAGGCTGTGACGCGCTGAGGTCTCAGACTCATGCCACGGTGCTGTCACCTCACTGCTGTGCACTCCACTGGGAGCAGCCTTCTCCTATAGCAGCAAATGACGCGGCTTTGCTGGTCCGCACGTTTGGTGGACTTTGATGCAAGTGTATCAGCACTGTTAAATTAAGGCAAGTAACTTATCAGCAGCCCAGTGGTCGATGGCCTGGACACTCCCTGGGTTGATGCCCAGACCTCTAATTCCATATGGAGATACAGGAGAGTAGTGACACAGCAAACGTTTCCTTGCAGAAGAAAACCCTTGACATATTACTGCACCTGGCAGAAATCCATGTGGGACGTGCAGAGAATCAATGTTTATTCTGAATAAAGGTTCTAGTGAGACATTATGAACAGAAATGAATGTTGAAATCCTCAAAATTTAATCTAAGGAAAGAGAAGCAGGAGACTGAACCTGCACGTTTTTACAAATTATTTGCTGATGTTATCATCCCTTAAGATACATTATCTGAATGTCACAGCAGTAATACTCCTTAAACCCTCAGTAGGTGTGTTTTCTTAGTATTCTGACTTTATCTTTGTAAATTGATGATCCATTACACTACAAGTATAGTTTCAGAGGTTATTTTGAAAGTTATTTTGAGGTTTTTGAATTTTCTGTCTATAAGCCAAAGGCTGTTTGGCGTTCATCCAGAATGATATGTACTCATACCATCGGATTCCTAGTGCCTGAGAGAGACCAGCGACATCCATTTCCCAAAGCAGTCCTTGTTTTCCCTTTACATTGCTTTTACCTAGCGACTGACTCCTGTTTGGCGTCCTGTTGTAGCCATACTTCCATTATACGTGGCCAACATAAATCAGTAAATTAGGACCAAGAAAACTTTTCTATATACTGTAGAAATCAAATTGGTCCGAACAAAGAAAGTGAGCGGTGGCTGCAGTTGCTCCCCTTAACAACAAACTATCCCACAGCACAAACACCTGCAGGGCCCGGCAGCAGGGGGGAGCTGCAGGGACCAGAAAGATCCGGGAGTGGCCCATGGAAGAAGAGAGCGATTCCCTCACACGATTTAAACCCACGAGCGAGCGCAGAGCCGCTCCGGGCGGGGCGGGGCGGGGCAGGGCGCGGCGCCCTCACGGCCCGGCCGCTCCCGGGAGAGCCGCGCATGCGCGGCTGCCCCGCGGCCCCGCCCCCCGCGGAGCCCGCGCGCAGGCGCAGTGCGGGGCCGGGCCGGTCGGGGGGATTTGACCGTAAACATCCTGCGGTTTGAACGGCGCGTTCGCGCGCAGGAAGGGCCGCGGCCGCCATCTTGTTCGCTCCAGCCAGCGGCTCGGCTCCACTCGGCACCACTCGGCCCGGCCCGGCTTCGCCTCAGCTTCGGTTCGGTTCGGCGCCGCTCGGCTGCGCTCGGGCTCGGCCCGGCCCGGCTCGGCTCGGCTCGGGCGGGAGCAGCGAGCGGTCCCCGGGCCCGGAGCAGGGTAAGGAGTGGCTCCGGCCGCCGCGGTCGCTGCCGGCGCTGGGGGGGCCCGGCGGGGCCCAGCCGCAGCCCCAGCCCCGCTCCCGGGACGCTCGGGCTCGGAGTTGGCTTTCGGTCGAGCCCTCCCGCCCTGGAGGGCCCGCCGGGTGCGCCGCGACCCCTGGGACTCGCCGGGAAGGCAGGGCCGCCCCGGGACCCTGCGCGGGCCGGGTGTCCGGGGCGGTCTGAGGCGAGGCCGGGCGCAGCGGGGCCCGGAGCGCGGCCGGGCCCGGGGGCGGGCTCCGGGCCCCTGGAGCGGCCGCGCCGGGGCCGCAGGGACCTGCCCCGGGAGCCGGTCACGGCGCAGCCCGGGGAGCCGAGGGCAGGCCGGGGCCGCCGCCGTGTAACACATCCCTGGCTGCGCCTTCGCTAGAGGGACAGCGAGGCGGCTGCGGTACGCGAGCAAAGTTCCATTTGCCAGTCTTCAGGTTTTAAGTAAAATTTTCCTTCTGCCATGGATGGGGCAGGGTACTGAGGCTTCTCACAGCCTCTCTAGTGGCAGTGAACTGCCGTCTGGACACTGTGGTTGTTGAGCTGCAAATAAAAGGGCCCTTTAAAAATGCCAGCCTTTTGAAGAACCAGGATTTTTATCTTAGGGACGCTGTTAGAAATCTTGGTATTGTTTTAAAAATTTCTCTGATCCTGATTAGAAACGTTTCTGTTAAATATAAAACAGGGCGTTGTTTTTATCAATAACAAAGGAAACTTGGGGTCACTGTGACTTACTGGCATCTTTCATTGATAATGGCTTTTCTTTAAATTCAGACACATAAACTACTGTAAATTTGGAGAAGTTACCATTTAGGCCCACATTGTGCAAATGTGGGTGATAAGCCCGCTTTCCTTAATATCTTACTCAGTAAAACTCATTATCAAAACCGGGGGACATCAAGGCCTTATTAGGATCGGGCTTCTGCTTTATCTTATGATGGTTCATTTGTAAATATTAGACATTTTACAAAATTTGGGAAAGCAAAGCCCACTCATCTAGAGTTTTAACTAGAGAGGAAGTAGGTGTGATAGGGGTAATAAAAGGAGGAGCAAAAAGTTAGACCTACAGTAAACTTAAATGACCACACAAATTAATCACGTCTTGCTTATACCGTGGGATTTCCTACAGAAATTGGAGTACTTGCTTTAGTTACCACATCAGTCTAACTTCTTAAAGGTAAAATTGTTAAAAAGTTTTTTACATTTGGGCTCTTTGGATGAACCGTGCAGAGAATAACTGCAAACACTGGAATAACATAAGGAGTTCTGTTTATCTTACATTCCTTTAAAAGTGTGTGTTAGCACATGGTTTCTGCAAGTTTATTAGTTTGACTTGGATCTGGACTTGCACAAAATAGATTGGGATAATGGAGACAGGGCCTTCAATTAAAAAGATTTCTACTGGTTGAGCATTCTGAGTGTGAGTGTAGGGGCAAGGTCAGGGTACCTGCTGAGGGTTAGGTGTGAATTTGGAATTGAGGGAGGAGGGCCCCGGTATTCACAGGGTTCAGTAATTTCCAGCTCTGTAGGTACTTGTGAATGATCTGCCTTTTGAATTAGTAACCTTGGTGGGGTTCTGATTCCATCTGATTATGTAGGTGTGTAGTATATTGTAATTGGAGAGCAGTGAATGCAGTCCTGTAACAGAGTAGTATGGTTTGAGTAATTAACAGACCTGGTAGTGCAACCTCAGCCACAGAATTTCTGACAAACTGTTGATGCAAGAAACAAGACCTGGAGACAAATGGAAAATGCTGTATGTATTTACCAAAGGTATGTAAAGTTAAACTAGTTTAGTTTTATCTTTTTCAATAATTAATTTTGTAGACATAAGAAATTAAGGTGACTTGACACTGAGCTTTAGTAAAGCTGCAAGTGCCACAAATAAATATATTAAAATTCAGATAAATGTGGATTAACCAAACAATTATAAAAGTGGTTGAAGGAAGGAGATCAGATAAAGTAGTGGTGAAAAGAGGCTTGGAGCTGTAAGGTGATGTTAGTGGAGTTTGTGATGATTTTTTTTTTTTTTCAGTGGCAGCAGGTATTCAGTGTGGTATCCAAACCTGCCAGGGAGGCAGCATTAGTGAGTACCTACACATGGGAAGTTTAGTGATGTAAGAAGGATTGGAGAGTGAAGGGTTATGACTTAAAGTTTAATTCTTCAAAGAACAGTTGCGGGGTCGGGGTAGTTCTTCTGAACTTCTGAAGTCTTATAGGGCCAGCTCAGATTGTTGCAGGTGCACAGGATGATCCCTGGGCTTAGCAAAGCAGAAACAGTTTAGGAGGAAATTATGCAGTTGAAGGAGGAAACCAACAGAAAAGAGAAATTGAAGGATAGCATAAGGACAAATTAATTAAAATGACTGTCTGATTTCTTAAACTGTAGTGTGGAATTTGTCTACTCATTCATGTGTGACTGTGGTTTTGGACTAGCTTTACAAGGAACAAAAGTAGGTGACAGTAAAAAAAGTAGAAGACTGAACTTTAGTTGGGGACTGGTGTGTGTGTCTGTGTGTACATAACCTAATCTAGGGAGAGCAGCTGATGAGTAGGTTTAATGAGCTAAAGTGAGCCACAGTCAAATAAAAATATGTTGAATGTTCTGCCTGTTGTCAGCTTGTAGTTCATTAAGCACTAACTATGCTGGTGTGCTCTTCAGAGGTTAGACAGCTGTTCTAATCAGAAGAAGGATTTTAAGATGAAATATACATGAGTTGAGGGTTAAGATGAAGTTCATAGTTACACCATCTACCAAATTTTCTTATTTTGAAAGGAGCAATTACCAGAGTCTCAGATGAGAGGATGAAACAGGCACATTCTGGATCAGACCCTGTGTATGACCAGTATTATGTCAGTTCTGCTTTGCATTTCGCTTACTTTGTGTGTAGAAGTTCAGCAAAGAGAAGAGTGCAGAGTAGAGAAATTTTTTTACTCTAGGAAGAACAGTATTTTTTAAATTGTGCAGTTGTTGACCAAGTTAGACAGAGAAAACCTGAGGAAAATTGTGGCACATTACTGCCATTACGTTTGCATTTGCTTCAAAGGTTCAGGTATTCTAAAAGGTTGATTTGGTCCTACCTGGCCTGGTGTGAGCACATACTCTTTTTGCCTTAGAGGAATGCAAGCAAGACAGAAAAATGCCAAAGTTCTTAGAACAAGTTTTGTGGTCCTGTTTCATATCCATTTAATTTCAAAAATTGACAGTTGTGTTTTACCTTACAAGCTTTTTAAGAGCCATCAGTGACTCTTTTTCTTTTGTGGATTCTGAGGAGCTGCTTTTTCAGCCAGTGTTAAATTCTATGTCTGTTTCTATGTCTGCCTGAGTACTCTGCCAGTTGTAGAAACTCTTTGTTCCTTTAACATTCATCCTAGTCTCAAATTATGCCAGAAAATCTATTTCTTCCTTTATGCCACTGCCTCAACATACTGTGCTATGAATTAAAGATCAGACAAAAAGCCTGAAATGCAGAAGAGGGAGTATCTGAAAAGAAAGAGAAAATCTGGAGAGAGCAGGAGCAGCCTTTGAAGAGCTGAGGTGCTAAACAGCTGAACTGTAAAGGTGGGCTTTATACAGTTGCTCTGACCCCGTTATTGCCACGCAGAGCATCTGCTGGAATTTGGAAGTGGCAGGGACTAACGTGAGAGGAAATTATTGCTTTAGGTAACAGAATCCTTGTTTGTTAATAACAGTTCAGATTGAAAAACACTTTATCTGTAGTCTGATTGTCAGTCACTGTTTTCCTTTGTGTATTTCAGTATGGCAAGGCTTCAGTGATGGATGAAGAGAAACAGATATAAAGTGATAAATAAATTTATTTTGTCCAAGTTGTCCAAATAGTGAGTTTCACATTTAACAGGAAACATAAGTATGTTTTTAGTTAACTGTATGTTTGAAGTTTTGTGAAATCTGTATTATCTGTTTTAATAATTGTGCCAAACTCCACTAATCAAAGTACGCTCTTTTGCAACTGTTGTTGAATGCTTTTAATGGATTAATACAAGTGGTTTTGTTTACTCTGTTTGTGTTTTCCCCTGTTCCTCATGGTCTGGGGTAATTACAGGCTTAGTACTGCATGGTTCTAGTAGCAACTCAAGATACCAAAATGCTGTACTGCAAACTTATGTCTCTGCATATACAAAAATACTGAGGCATTCAAAAATATGCAAGGATTGAATTGTCTCCTGTACTTAAGATAATGTGATTTCTTTCAAAAAATAATGGGGGGAAAAAGTAGAATACCTTCCTTTAAATAATGTTTATCCAAAATTTATTTCATTGTGCTTCCTGGAAAAACTTGCTTGTGCCCATCTTTGTGCAGTGCTGTTCTTAGCCCTCACACAATCCCAACAGATAAAAATGGCATTTTAACTTTTTGTCAATTTGAAGCTTTGTTATGACTAAAAGCTATTAACAAGCTATTAACTTCACTCCTAAGAGTAGCTTTAATTCTGTATACTGAGTTAATTTGAGTTTAAGCTGAATGTGGCCTTTATTTCCTTAAAATCCTCTCCTCTGTTTTGGTCATGGATGAAATTGGTGGCCAATCTGTCATTAAGAGAGTAGCTTGATAATCAGTTCTTTTATGCAGCTCCCAAAATGAAAAAAAAAAAAAGTTCTTGGACTTGACTTTGAGATACATTTTTTTTTTTTTAATTTATTATCCAGATGTCTAGAAGTTGGCTTTATTTCCACTAAATCAGTAGTGTCCAAGCTTCTCTTGCCCCTATGCTTAAATTCCTAGCCAGAACAATTGTGACTTGCTGTGCTTCCTCTGGCAGTTTTTCTGTAGCTGTGGAGGAGGTAAAAACTAAAATGCACTAGTTGTGCTTTTCTGTTCTTCTCTTTTGATTAATTTTCCTGGGTTATAGAAACTACTGGAAAAACTCCTTGTGGAGATTCTTCTACTTTTTTAATGCAAACTTTTTTTTTCCTCTACTTGTAGTTAACTGAATCATGTTTACATCATGCATGGAAGTGGTATGTGTAGATCATAAGGCATCATGCTGTTCTGATTCCCCATGGTTTGATGTGTTGGCATTTTATCAGTCGTAAAAAAGTAATTACTAGATAAATAGATAAGAGTGTCTTCTTTTTTCCATTGAAGGAGAAAAGAAGATGGAAACAGGAAGTTTGGAATAATGCAGTCAGTTTTCTCACCACTTTCATCAACACTCGATTAAAAAAAAAATGAAATTGAAAATGGTCTGTTCAGAAATGGAAGACATGATTGTGCTTCCTGTTCAGGAAATTATAGCGAAGTGCAAAAAGATTTAGGGCTGTATATTTCGTAAAGGTGCGTCTTTTGCTGGAACAATGTACAATATATACTGGTATAGTAGAGTAGTAGCTACTGAACTAAAAGTAGAAAGAAGTGGAAGTCATAGAAAACTACTGTGGAATGAAAACTGAGATGTGCTTCTTTGCATTAGGAGAGTTTGGTATCATTACCCTAAAGGTAAAAAGAGTCAAGATTATTTTTTTCTTGAGGGATGGTAAACATTTCTAAGTTGTGTGTGTGGCTGTTACTGGGTGGTTTTTTTGCTTTGTAATTCTTTGTAATAAATACATATATGTGCTAATACATGGATATAATTTGTGTTAGCTTCTTAAGCATATTAAACAAATAGTCTGACCTCAGTGGTTAAAAGTCAAATGTGCACTTTTTTTAAGGATAAGGGGGGTATTTACAAGGATGTTCCTCATAAAATAAAAGATGTGGAAAGAAATACTTGCCTTTCTCTACAGGTTTGCACTTTGTTTTAGACATCTGGGACCATGTTCTATGCCCACTTTGTCCTGAGCAAACGTGGGCCGCTGGCCAAAATCTGGCTGGCGGCCCACTGGGATAAGAAGCTGACCAAAGCCCATGTTTTTGAATGTAATCTAGAGAGCAGCGTGGAGAGCATCATTTCCCCAAAGGTATCTGTTTTACACTAATCTTATGTTACCTTGCAGTGAAAAGAACTTGGGTGTACAGGTGGTAATTGCTATATGGATCACTGAAGAAATAAAATTCTTAATGCTGCTATTTTAAAGGGTGGAAAGGTCTGTTGAGATGTGAAATACTCTGTTGTGAAACACGAGGAAATTTTAAGTAGCTTGATGTTTTTACATGGTTGTTTTTCTTCCCCTCTACTACTCATGACAATGAAATTGTTCATCTTAGAACTGATGGTGCAGTTGTGACTTTTGTCACTTAATAGATGTCAGTGTCTTAAAAAACAACTACTTGAAAACAAAAGAAAACTTACTTTCATCTTTATTTTGGTTGATAAAAATGTTAACAGTTTTTATAATGCTACTCTAGATTTTAGAAGAGCTGCTAAGTGTAAGCAAAAAGTGTATTGTACAATCACAGAGATGCTTATTCTTCCAGAATAGTGATTTGTTTCATTATGACTTTTGGAAGGATTTAGGAAGAAGATAATGTTCATGGGCTCACTAGTGAGCTGGAGCATTCTTTTAGAGAAGGGAGAAATTAATAGGCACTTATTCGTCTATTTAACTTTGTGTAGCAGTTCATTAGCTGAAATATTAAAAAGTCATTGGAGAAAATAAAAATCTTGAATTCTTAGGTTGATGTTAAATCCTGTATGGCTTACTCTTTCTGTGAGATAATTATTCCATGTACCATTCAACACAAATTTCATGCTCTTTCAGTCTAATATACTTAAAGAAGAATCCTTCTGTGAATTACTTTTTTTCAGTTTTATGTTCCCACAGTAGATACTTCATTACATAGTAAAGCAGTGATATTGAAAAGGAAAGGAACTTAAAATTGTTTTACTGTGACAGTGCTTGTTTATGGGCACTTCACATCTTCCACTGCAGGACAGAACATGGGGAGGTAGCTAACAGTTTTTTACCAGATTTTGCTTAACCAAATCACTATTTATGGCTGCCCAACTTTTTGTATTTTTCACCTTTTCCACAATTGAAGTAGCAAAGGTGGTAGAAAAGAAGATGTGATAAAAATAGGCTTTGTCACTTTTTTTTTTAACTAGACAGAGCAGTGTTTGGGAATTCCTGGAATGAGCTGCTACTAATTTGGTGATATTTGCTAGATAATCCATAAATGATATGGCATCACTTTGAACTTCGCAGTCTTTGTTTCTTCAGATTTCTGATGATTTTTATACTTGTGTTGGGTATTTGATTTTATTGAGAAAATGAATGTAAAGCTGACTGAGATGTCATTTAAGGGAAAAGGAGGATACATCTAATTCACTGATTGTGCAATGTGTTTTTTTAGGTGAAGATGGCACTTCGAACCTCAGGACATCTTTTACTAGGCGTTGTTAGAATCTACCACAGGAAAGCAAAGTATCTTCTTGCAGACTGTAATGAGGCTTTCATTAAGATTAAGATGGCTTTTCGTCCAGGTATCTGTCTTTATCTAAATGCTCTCTGAAAAGCTACATTGATAAATGTATTTATTAAGAAGGCATACAATTCTGCCTTCTTATGTCTGTATAATTACATAAAGGTATATATATAGGTTGTAGGAGAAGTAATTACTGCAGCTGTCTGGCTGGCTGAGTTGTCTGCTGAAAAACATCTTAACTAAATTCTGAACAAAAGGTTCTCCTACTGATGCTGATTTAGTAAAAACCTACTTACCATTTTGTCTGTTGCTGATGTATAATGTTAAATGGGAATACACTGCATGGTTTTTACCTTCTGTCTGAAAAAGGCCATTGCCCTACTGAATAGAAGCACAGAAGGGGGCTGGTTTCCATCAAGGGTCAGGATTCTTTTGCTGTGAGTTACAAAAGAAATATGAAAGTAAGGTGGTTTTTTACTACTTTCACATTATAGTTTCTAAAAATAAGGTGAACTGTTGTGTGGGCATCAAAGATAGTTTTCCTTTTGTATGTTTGCAACATAATTTCCCGCTCTGTAATTGCTTACTTAAATATTTGCCATGAAAATGGGGTTCCATATTAAGAGATGAAATTACTTTCTTATCCAGCAGTCAGTTAATTATTTGGTTTTCATTCTTTCATGCCTTTATTGAGAGTTTTCTTTAATTCTGGCCTGGGGAACTTTTTCTCAGCTGAAATGTAGCTGTGGCAGTGATGCTGCTGGATGCTCACAGCTGCTAAATCACATTCTGCCTTTTTAAGTTATTGAGTGCAATAGATTTAAAAGCTGAACTTGAGTGAGACTTGTTTTTTAAAAGGCAACTCTTGAAAGCCAGTGCAGCAGTTACTTGAGAAAAGTTAAGATATGTAATGCCTTTATCTTCATTTCCTGATCTGCAGGTTGTGATTAAGGCACTGAATTCAAGTACTGAATTTTATGTAGCTTTCAGTGGCAATTTGTTGATTGTTGCTAATTTTTTGTCTACTATTGTGTTTAACTTCCCTGGGTTATAATAAGAACATAATTTTAATATCAAAAGGCATTCTGTTTTCCCAATGTTCCCTCTCCTGACAAGAGTGCATGTTGAAGGTGAAGCGCCTTAAAATCAATATTTATAAAAAGTGCCATGCTCACATGACAGAAGCTGAGGCACTGGTCTTTACTTTCAGTTTATCAGTATTGTGCCTTAGGAATTGAGTCTTTCTGTTCTGAGAATCATTTACATGTTTCATTTTAAGCAGCAGACAAGTAAAAATATTGAACAGCCCTGAAAGGATGGACTAAATTTCTTCATTCCTAGTCAAGTACTGTGATGAGTAAGCTACAGACTCATGCTTGTTCCTGGTCTCTGTGGACCGTGCCTCTTTGCTTAATCATTGCAGAGGGGAGCAGAGTGTTTCTGAAGTATCTGTACCTCAGAATTGCCTGCGTTGTATGTGTGGGTCAGAAGGCAGAGCAAGTTAGAGAAGGAATTGAACCTGCATTTTCCATGTACTTTCAAGTGCCCTGACCTTTAAGACTTTGAATAAAACAGAGGAACCAACTGCTGGCGCTGGTTTTGTGATGCCCAATCTGGTATTCATGCTCTGAGAATGCCTGCTGAATAAGAGTAAGCATCTCTGGAGGATAAGAAAAGGAATGTGTGTGGTTTTGGTAATACAGCTCTTTTATGTGCAGAAGCCTGTAAGTTACTGAGCCCCAAGTGCAATTAGTTCTGTTCCAGGACTTGTGGAGCTGATGGAAGTGAATAAAGGACCAGTAGCAAAGTCACTGTGCTGCCACTGTAATGCAGAGCCCTGCAGCTCATACCATGTATCATGATAAAATTATTTTGGAGCGGGTACCTGTGGTGTTGTGAAACATGCAGTTCCTCTGTTGGCTGTGCAGCTCTGTGCAGTGCCGCACAAACATTACTTTATACAGACAGTGCAAGGGCTTGAGATATTTGTTTTGAATTTAGTTTGAATTTCACTTACTACCATTATCTAAGGTATCTTTCGGCGTCAGTTCAGTTAAACAAATTTAAATACAGTAGGCCCATGGAGAGAGAAAACGCTAAGGGCACGGTGAAAAATGCTGTCCTTGTAAGGAATGGGAACTCATGTCTGGGTGTTCTTCCTTGCAGGAGTTGTTGATTTGCCTGAAGAAAACAGAGAGGCTGCTTATAATGCTATTACCTTACCTGAGGAGTTTCACGATTTTGACCAACCACTCCCTGATCTAGAGTAAGCTTGGGGATTTTTTCAATTTCCATGAGAATTGGTTTTAGTTGAGGAGAACCTGGTTTTAAACAGCTAACTCATTGCTGAATGTAAAAAAATAGTTTGTAGGTTCTTAGGTCTTTTTTATATACTGATAAGTGTGCAGTCATTTTTGTGTTGATTTTAAGTTCATAGTAGTATTGACTTTAACTGAAGTTAAATCTGTCCTTACAGGAGCTTTTGAAAAACTCAGATGCCTATTATAACTTTCTTTTCTTGTATGCAAGGCACCCTACATCACATACATCCTTAGGTTGGACAAGAACAGTTTTATGTTGTTTACCTTATAAAGTGGCACTTTTAATTCTTAAAACTTCTTAATATTTATGGGTTACTTTTACATATAACAAGTACACAACCTGAGTAGTTCTTAATCTTTAAAAACTGATGGTTTTTACTATTTTGGTATTTTTATCTGAGCTATTCATAACATTCATACTTTAGAATCCAGCTTACTCAGTGTTCAATCTAGTGTCAATTCAAATTAGAGTATATACTAATTTGAAACAGCAAAAATTTCTGTGTATTTATAAGGTACCTTAATACGCCACAAAAGGTGTTAACTTGGTAGTGGTGCAAAATAGTGTTTGATAAACTATATGAGTAGCTTTTGAAGTTGAAGGGGTGGAAGGTTTTTCTTAATTGTTAATTCAGCCTTTGAAATTAGTAATCCAAACACAGCAAGGAGTATGAGAGGTTACTGATACATTTCCCAGAAGCCAATGCAATTTGGATGATAAGTTTGAGCCATTAATGGTCTCACTGGTTTAAATAGTAGTTTCTATTCAGTGTTCACCTTTATTTTTTTCAATAATTGACTTGAGTGTAAAATTGTTTTTTACAGAATAATGTCATGTTTATTTCAGCAGGCTTTATCTCTTCTTTGTTTTTCAATGAGATTTTTAATAATTGTCTTCTGTTTAAGTGATATTGATGTGGCTCAGCAGTTCAGTTTGAACCAGAGTAGAGTGGAAGAAATTACGATGAGAGAAGAAGTAGGCAACATCAGTATTCTCCAGGAGAATGACTTTGGTAAGGACCTCATGTGTTATTGTGTTACTAGCTAATTTCAGTTACTGTAAGATACGGTTTTGTAGTTACTATGGAATGCCCAGTGAGCTTTAAACAAATTAGATTAAACATGCTGTGGTTTTATATATTTAATTTTTGGTGTATTATGTCAGTTTTTCCAGAAAGTCTGATCTCTAATGCTCAGCAAACTTCTAGCTGCCTAGAATAGGCAGAAAGAAAAGCTGAAGAACACTCAGTCAAGCTAATCATTGAAGTACTGTGACAATTATAATTTTCAAAATGTGATGTGAATATGAAGTGAGCTCTTGCTTTAATCATAAGCATGCTCTTAGTCAGAAACCATTAGGACATTTCTAAAGTTGAATCAGTCACTGTAACAAGTTTGCTACTTTAGGTATCTTTTCAAGGACAGTATTCTAACATCTAAACCTAAGGACAGTTTTACTTGAATGTCTGGTTCCTCACCTACGGTATTGTAAACCATAATTCAGTAATAGTTTTGAAAGAATAATCTAAAAATTGTGTTGACTGGGTATTGGTTTGTTCCCTGTAATTGAAGCCCAGCCTTGAGGCATAAGGCACAATGTCTTTGAATTCCATTGAATTCTTTGATTTCTGTGCAGATAAAGTTTAGTAGGATCTTGCTTATATAATTTCAAATAAGTACAATAAAATGCTTTGAAAATGAGACAGTTATTTTTATAATTATTTGAACAGTATTTTTTGCTATGGTATTGCTGGGCACAATTCCTTACATCGTGTCATTAACTCTGCAAATAGGATTGATTAAATTTAAGTTTGCCCTTGCATATCGGCCTTTGTTGATCAGTTAGGTAGGTCTCTTGCATCTTGGTGTTTTAGCAGTTAGAGCAGTGCAGTTGTATTCTTGCAGGTGACTTTGGGATGGATGATCGTGAGATGATGAGAGAAGGTAGTGCATTTGAGGATGACATGCTGGTGAGCACTAGTGCTTCCAATCTCCTGCTGGAACCTGAACAGAGCACCAGTCACCTCAATGAGAAATCTAATCACCTGGAATATGAAGACCAATACAAAGATGATAATTTTGGAGAAGGAAATGATGGTGGAATATTGGGTAAGTTTGAGAAATTTATTTTTCCTTTATCTTACTTCCTGCCTTAATTAATTACTTCTTGGGTAGATGAGGGGAAGTTGTTTCCTTTGTTGCTAAATCCCTGTTAAAGTTATGCCTTGTACAGTGAGTATTTATACTCGGCATGTGTGTGTATATATATATATGCACTGAGCATATATTCTGGTTTGTGAGTACTGCAGCAGTGTCGCTGACTCACAGTACGTTAAGTGTTGGCATATTTAAAACAAAGTTCTAAAAAAGTTAGATGTGAGATGCAAATATGTGGCAAGTATCTTGTAATAAATGTTATCTGTAAGCTCTGAATTAGAGCTGAAGTGCCCCTTGAAAAAGCACTGCTACTTCTATGTCAGCATTGAAAGTCCTTTCTAACTTTTGTACTGTCTTCATCTGTGCTGCAATAAACTTGTCTGTACTTCCTTGTAAATTTGTCTATACTTATTTCATAAATTTGTGGATACAAATCTGATTATTTCATATGGTTGCTTCAGATGACAAACTTCTCAGTAATAATGATGGTGGTATTTTTGATGACCCACCTGCACTCTCAGAAAGTGGAGTAATGATGCCAGAGCAGCCTCCCCACGATGATATGGATGATGATGATAATGTATCAAGTGAGTATGATCTAGGACCAGATCTAGAATTACTTTCAACTCATGTAGTTTGGATTCTAATTCCTTAAAAGCATACTAAACTCCAAAGTATCAGGTGTGGTAAACTACCTGAAGGTGTGGAGGAGGGGTAGCAGAGCCTGTTAAAGTTTTGACCTAATGAGATGTTCTTGTTGTCGTTGGCAGTGGGAGGCCCGGACAGCCCGGACTCGGTGGATCCAGTGGAACCGTTACCAACCATGACTGATCAGACAACACTTGTTCCCAATGAAGAGGAAGCTTTTGCTCTGGAGCCTATTGACATAACTGGTGAGTGAGCTATTGGGGGTATTCAACACAGTTTGTTAGAGACCACCTTAGCTTGATGGAGTGGAAATAAATGTCTAGCACTGCTGCTGACTCTGCTTCTCACTTGGGAGAGAAACCAGGGATCAAGTGCTGAATTCCTTTTATTCTAATGGTAGCCCTCCAGTACCTTCCAGAGAGGTAGCTTACATGGATGGTGTCAGAGAATACTAGCTAGTAGTTTCTACAGTCAGTGCATGTAACTGCATGATACTGGAGCTTTAGGTAAACATGCTAGTTAAAATGCACTGAGTTGAAATGGAGCTCAGCATGTCTTTGATTCTAATACGGTGTCTGTAGTGCAGCACAGTTCTTGATGTGCTGTGTTTGAAGGGTGGAACTGATTGTTTACACTGGTAATGTGTGCTGTTCTAGTGATTTGTAGTTTGAATGAATTGCTGATTTCAGGAGGTGCACCTTTGTATTTGAATTTCTATTAAATAGAAATTTTCCATATCTTTAATGCAAGAAACTTGCATTTTATCCAATACTATGTTTGGCTCATTATATACTGACCCCTGCTTTATTAAAAAATTAATATATGTAAAGAAAGCAGCTTGTCCTATGCTTTTAGACTGAGCTCCAGGCCCTGATTGTCTGCTTGGCCAGTGGGAGAGTCCTGGCACTGCCCTCTCGTGGCAGGCTGGCAGCAGAGGACCAGCTCATCTGATGGTCCAACAAAGACAGCATTTACCAGAGCTTCAGGGTCTGCTGCAGAGTACCAGGTTGTAAGCACAGTAAAGTTATCCTAGAACAGGGTCAGAAGTTTACAGTTAAAATAATCACCCACATTAACTCTACCAGAGCTCGGGTAGGGCTTAGGGGGAAAAGTGAGTGTGGTATTTTAGATCTGTGATTAGAGTCATAGAATGACTGGGATTTGAAGGTATCATGTAGGTCTAGGTCCAACTCTTGCCATGAGCACAAGGACACCTTCCAGTAGGCCAGGTTGCTCAGAGCTCCATCCAGCCTGGCCTTGAATGCTGACAGGGATAGGGCATCTGGGACAGCTCCTCTGAGCAACCTGTTCCAGCACTTTGCCTCAGTAAAGAACTTCTTCACAATACCTAGTCTGAGCTACTTTCTGTCAGCTGGCAGCAATCCCCCTTACCTTTTTACATGTCGTTGTAAAAAGTGCCCTCCGTTTTCCTTGTAGGCTCCCTTCAGGTACCAGAATGCCACAATTAGGTCACTCCAAAGCTCCCTTCAGGCTGAGCAAAACCAAATCTCTCAGCCTTTCCTTACAAGAGATGTGCTCCATCCTCTACTTGGTAGCCAGTGTTTGCACCAGCCTATAAAGCAAGCCATGGGAGAGAGAAGCATGTGCAGCTGAGGAAATTGAGGCTTAGGTAGATGTACATTCACAGAAGAATTTGTAGGTTATGGGAGAGCATTCACAGTATTTGACATTTTATACTGCACATAGTTTTTAATCCTTCTGCCAAAGCCAGCATTGCCTTAGATTCTTGAGACAGCTTTATATGTGGGCAAGCAAGACCTATAGAGAACTTACAGGATTCTTTTACAGCATGATACCTGTTTGAGCTAACCTTCATTACTTGCCAAAAATCTCAACAGTCAAGGAAACCAAAGCAAAGAGGAAGAGAAAGCTGATTGTGGACAGTGTGAAAGAACTGGACAGCAAGACTATTCGAGCCCAATTAAGCGACTACTCTGATATTGTTACTACTTTGGATTTGGCACCTCCTACTAAGAAATTGATGATGTGGAAAGAAACTGGTGGAGTTGAAAAGCTTTTCTCTCTGCCTGCACAGCCTTTGTGGAATAACAGACTACTGAAGGTAATGTTTTTGTGCAAGTTCATTTTTAAATTGACTATATTCAGGATTGTGCTTCACGTATAGCAAATGTCAGCATATAAAATAGTGATATTGTGATGGTAGTATTTATAATTGGAAGAAAAAATATTAAAAGAACTAAGATAAATATTTTAAACATTGCTGTTATCAGTTACAAAGATAAATAATTTTGTAGAAGTTAGTACTGTTGGAGAGGAGCTTAAAAACTGAGAAAGGCCATAATTAATCATCCAAAATGAAATAAAAGGACACTGAGAACTGCAATAGTGAATAATGTAATGTTTCCTTTGTAGCTCTTTACTCGCTGTCTTACACCTCTGGTACCAGAAGACCTGAGAAAGAGGAGGAAAGGTGGAGAAGCTGACAATCTTGATGAGTTCCTTAAAGACTTTGAAAACCCAGAGGTTCCCAGAGAGGAGCAGCAACAGCAGCAGCAGCAACGAGATGTCATTGGTTTGTGTCTTGTCAAAGATGCTCTGCTTTCCCTCAGAGCCTATTTTTGTCTTTCATCTGGGCTTTGTATTAAGTCATCAAAGAATATGTATGAAACAATGAGCTTTGTAATGGTTGTTTAGCTTGATGTGATGCAACCTCCGACATAAAATAACTTTTTTTCCTAGAAATACGGGATGCTTAGTAATTGCTTGAACCAGGGGATTAAAAGTACAGGCTGCTGAGAGTGCTCAATTTTAAAATAATAGCAGATTGGATTTTAGTAGAGTTTCTAATAACATTCTTAAGTATCTAAAAGAAGATTTGTTATGGAAAACAGATGAACCCATTCTGGAGGAACCAAGCCGTTTACAAGAGTCGATGATGGAAGGCAGCAGAACCAACCTGGATGAATCGGTTATGCCACCCCCACCAGCTCAGACCGGAGTTAAACGCAAACTGCAGCAAGTAGAACCAGAGCCAGTGCTACCTGTGAGTAAGCTTTTACTATTTATTTTGTGAGGAATGACAAGTGGGCAGTGTCTTTGAGTAAGAAATGACACAGATTTGAGGCCCTAGCTTCCTATGATCCTTTGAGATTCGCTGTAGTAGTATCAGAACATTCGTCCCTGAGTATCATTCTGGTGCCTTTGTTAGGTGAAAAACTTACTGAAACATTTAAAATACTGGTAGGATACAGAAATTATACTATTTCCTCCAGTAAAAGTCTTCAAGGAGTCTAGTGTATTGCTTATCAAGTCCTGCCTGGCAAATGTATATGAACAGCTTCCATGAAGCAAGGATTGTTAGCTGCATAAGCATCTTCTAAGACAGCCCTAGTGTTTCAGGCTTAAGGCTTCAAAGAAAGAAGCCTTAGGAGAGATTTCCTAGTTGAGAGATTTCAACTAGGAGAGATTTCCTATTTGATTTGTGAATAGATTTGGACACTAGCTGTGATGCAGTGTGAAAGGAAACTGTTTGTGAAGGAGAGAGGAAGGAAATAGGCAAAGTAAAAGGTGTGTTTTTCTGAATGCTTCTGTGGTGACAACAGTACTGGTTTATGCTGTGTCTCATGTTTGCACATTTTTTTTTTAACCTCACTTTTCATATTCCTTGGCTAACAGGTTGTTCACTGTAGAATGGAAGTGTTAGATGTAACATTCTCTTAGTAAGTAGGGTGGCAGCTGCTGCTTCTCTTGCCCTTTCACCCCTTCCATGAGGTGAAATCGGCATCGACTGTGCTAAGTCAGTGTAACTGGGGGTATTGGTGTGTTGGGAATTCTGTAATCATCTTAGAGGCCAGGTCAGGGCTCTAGCAACAACCTGTAGTGATATCTACTGTGTGACTACATCAGAAGTCGCTTAGCCATTTTAGGGTATGTGTAGAAACAGTTTCAGGTGTCAAGGTAACTTTACTGGCAAGCACTTGAATACCATATATTAATTTTATTAAAACTGTCTACATAAATCCTATTAAATTTCTCTTCTGTATTTTCCTCTTGGCATAAATGTTTTTTGAGAATATACTTCAGCACCAAAGTAATGCACATGTTTTCAGAAACTTTGCAGGTACCAGTGTTTTAATTCCTTCATGCTTGTACTGATGAGAACAGCATTTTGATGTTTTGAAGATAACTAGTTCCAGTGAGTTAAAGTGTGTTCATGTAGCATTGCATCTGGTGGTGTGGGATTTTAAATTTGCATGTGCCAATCCAAGGAATGAGATCAGTAGTTTGGATGGTGGCATAAGTGAAGTTACTGGAAAGCCTTTTTACTTCACAGTGGTATAATTCCTGGATTGAGCAGAATCTAAAGGATTGAAAATGCACATATGGACAACAAAACAAAATTGGTTTTTGCTTTTCAAAAATGAAAAATTCTGACAAATGGCTAAGTTTATATACTTGGATTTTATTAAACTGGTCTGTAGCACCATCGTTCTATTGTAAAAGAGCTGACAAAATTATATTGTTTAACTGTATTGTGTGCTCTTAAAGCATCCACCATCACAACAGCTGGAAATACCACCTGTAGAAATGCCTCCAGAAGAGCCCCAAAACATCTGCCAGCTAATACCAGAGCTAGAACTTCTGCCAGAAAAAGAGAAGGAGAAGGAAAAGGAGAAAGAGGAAGAGGAGGAGGAAGAAGTAAGAACTCTGTGTAGAATCAGTTTGTGTGTTTCCCAAAATGGATGAATGTTTGACTGTGGATTCAGTAAAAGGCATAAGAAATAACTCTTTTGTCTGTCCTTATAAATAGCCCTTGGAAATGTAATTCTTAAATTATTTCATGACCATTTAATAATAATTATGTTATTTAATTTTATAAATCACATATACATTCTGTTTTGAATTAATGTTCTCCTGTTCTTACCATGGCTGGATAAAACCATTATATGTTTATGATGCCTTAGATAAGAACTTTTTAAATTTATTGGTGTGCTTCATTTTAAGTAGCTTGTGCTACTTAATGAAAGTAGCTTTCTGCAAGAAAACCAGCCATGTCATCAAATAAGTTTACTTAAGTTGTCTCTTATCTACAGTATTTAATATCCTGTGGTAACAAACAGAGCAAACTTCATTGATTCATTTTATTTTACTCCTGCTTCCAGGAAGAAGATGGCACAGGGGGTGATCAGGATCAAGAAGAAAGGAGATGGAACAAGAGGACTCAACAAATGCTCCATGGCCTTCAGGTACACATGATCATTTGCTTTCTCTTAAAGTAGCTTTTGAGTGTGTCCACTGATGCTTTTGAGCTGATTTAAAAGGTAAAGAAGGAGCTGTCTTTACAGTCCATGTTACAGCCTACAATACCAGTGATCTTAGAGGGGAAAGAATGCATGTAGTTGATTAAATCTATATAAAATAATTGTATTAAATTTGTACTTTTATAATTGTCACTTAACTATTTAGAGAACACTTGAAATAAATTTTTTCACCTAAATGTTTTTCAGCCTTTAAGTCCATACTTGGTGTGCAACTAAGATTCCCAGAAATTTAAATTATGAAGTAATTGACTGTATTTTTAATGAAATCCTAGCACCTTTGACTTTGTGCTATGTGTCTTCAGGCAAACCCCCATAAGGGTCTAGGGATAACACCATTGTACAGGATGTTTACTTCCTGGCTAGGCTAGTTTGAAAACTTGAATGCCATGCTGAATCTCTTAACAACTGTGGAAATATGACTTTGGCTGATTTCTAGCATGTGGATTCAGTCTGCACATCTATCTGTAGGATGGATTCTTGCTTGCTGGAACTAAAGAGGCTTTTTCTAATACGAGGACTGAAAACCACAGTGTTCACCCTGAAGTGTAAACTGTTCCTTTGCTCTCTGTGTTTGTCCTCCGCATACTCTTGGATTACCTTTGCCTTTCAGCCTGGCTTGTAGCTCCTTTGTTCCCTTAAGCATTTTGGCAACCTTTGAGATTTGGCTGTCACTGAATGCCACATCCCAAATGGTAACACACCCCCCTCTTCTCTTGCCCAGCTTTAAATGCACAGCATGATGCCACATGATGTGCATTATCCTTTTGGCAGATAGTTAGGGTCAGCTGCTGACTGTGCACCTCCAGCCTCCTTGATGCAAAACGGCACCACATGAGCTGTTGTGAAGAAAATTAACTCTGCTCCAGACCAAATCAGAACAACTGAATAAAATGAAAAAAGCTTAAAAATAATTTCTAAAGTATACAGATGTTGAGTTGGTAGTGTTGTGTAGTGTTTTTCTCTCTGAATGTTTTATCACGGTTTCTGAAGAGAGCTTTAGAATTCTCTTTGGCCATAACTAGCTTTTTTCAACTCTTTCTTCATGTACCCAAAAGAGCATCATATTGGATGGCTGAAACATTAAATCTGCAATGAGATTTGGAGTGAAGGTCTGATTAATATAAAATTGGTTTGGCCAGCCAAATATCTTTTCATCTAGTTGAAATTCATTCCAGGGCAGACAGTTCTGCTTTAAATCAAACACTTCAGTTGTTGTCCTGGCTAACAAAAAGATGTATTATCATGTTTTGTTTTGTTTTTTAATATATTCTTGCCAATACCTTGATAAAATCTAAGTGATTTTGGATACTTAGTTTAAGACAGAGAAGTTTTAGAAATAAACAGACTTTCACCTTGGGAAATTATGCATCTTTTAGAAAGTGTTAGCTCTTGAGATTTACTTTATTATTTTTGGAATTACATTTATTTTGAGAAGTAAAACTTGATTTTTCTTTATTTTATTGCTATTAAGAAAAAATTGTCCTGTAGTCAAAAAAGACTGGTTAGCTGTTGCTGCAGAAATAAAATCTTGTGCTATACAACAGTGTTTCTTGAATACATTCTGCAGATTCAATAAATTTTTCACACATCTCTGGGAATCCTACTAGGTTTCATTTAGCTAAGATCCATAAAGAAATTTTCATGTACGTGTTGTAATGTTACCGTTCTTCTGAATCCCTCGCTGTCCCGTGGTTGACAACAAACAGAATCTTGCCAAGAGGCATTGTTGTTTCTGTGTAGTTCTTTACTTAACTTGTGGTATCAATGTTGTGTTTTTCAGAGAGCTCTTGCTAAGACTGGAGCAGAATCTATCAGTTTGCTTGAGCTGTGCAGAAATACAAATAGAAAACAAGCAGCTGCAAAGTTCTACAGTTTCCTGGTGCTGAAAAAGCAGCAAGCTATCGAGCTGACCCAGGAGGAGCCCTACAGTGACATCATTGCCACCCCTGGTCCCAGGTTTCACATTATCTGAATGGTTCTCAAGAGTAGAGCTAGCGCTCCCCTCACCAGTGCGTGCGTGTATCGCCCCATCCGTAGGGCCCACAAGACCATTGCAGAAAATTTAGATTTTGTCTGTATAAAGTCCTTGGTTTTCTCTTGGGGTTGTTTTGGGGTTTGTATTTTAACTTTACCACTCAAATTTTTAGTGAAACTGCTGGCTGGGTTGGGTGACTTGAGTTCCAGCTGCAGAAACCAGACATCTCAAGCACCCAGATAAAGATTGTTTAGCAGCTCAGAGCAGATGTGTGCAATATTGGTGCATGTGATGTTGAGTATCAATGAAAATGTCTTACAATAATTTGACTAGTTGATTCAGTAGACATATTTTTAACCTATATCAGTGAATCTGAATGGCCAAACTTTTGTCGGATTAAAAACTTTGCCAAATTCATCTGAAATGTTGTCTGCTTCTCACAGTAGTAGTTTTTTCTCCCCTTCTCTAGATCTTTGTGCATACCGTGGGTCTCTTAAAGCTGCCAATATGAAAGGTAGTGCCTGATATGTCAGCTTGCTGTGTCACTGCATTTTTGCAGTCAGATTTTTGTAGCCCTTGATGCTAAGGGGAAACGAGTGTCTGTGGAAAGCACTTCCTCTGTGTGATACATGAAAGGACAGAACATGTGAAGCGTTTTAGACTAAACATTCCTTTTCACTTATCACCTTGTTATGGTCCACTACTGATAATGGCTAATTACTGTTAATAAGTGACAAATGGAAACTAGTAATTTCATTTAACTGTTTAAGAAACCATAATGCATTAGGTTTGTTAGAGCTGTATATAAACTCCAGACTTTTTAAAACAGACTTCTAGATTGTAAATTATCTGATTTTTTTTTTTTATTAAGCAAGCATCCAACAGTAAGAACAAGAAAAATTGCTAAATTCAGATACCACCTGTACCAAAATAGCAACAAACTTTGAATATAGAGTACAGATGGGCACAATTCCACTTAATTGTGTAGTGTATTAATGGCTCTTTGGATATATTTATGGTTTTGTGTCAATTTTTTCTGATAATGTACACTCCCATGTTCAAAATGTTTTATCAGTTTTGCGAAAGAAATCCGGTTTGATTTTAGTTCTAAATATGAAGCTTTACTGTTAGACCAGGTAGCACCAGAAATTATGTGAATATGTTGATTATGGAGACCTGTCTCAACTTTTTTTAGAGCAAAACTATTCACACTGAAGGTTCTGGTTTTAATGTTGGCACTTTTGTGAAATAATTTTGCGACTCTTAAATTTCAGTGTATACTCAACTGTAAAATTATGTGAATGTTTAAAAAACTCTGAGACTACATGATGACCATGTTTTACTAATCCTTGAAAAAGTTAATTGTATAAAATTACTGCAGCTTTATTTTCAACATGATGTGCCTGTAAAACCATAATTTTCTCCTTTGTAAAAAGCGACATTGTAGATAACTTGAATGTTTAATTATAGAAAAGGTCATTAGTTTCTTGTTACACATTTTTAGTCTGTTTTTGTTGCTTTTCAAAGTTAATATTCTTGAAAATAGTTGATGCTGTTATGTATAACTTTTCTAATAAAAGTTGTGTTATAAGCTGTTACATATTAGCTCTATCTTGTTTGAACACCTCTCATTTACGTAGGAGAGACTGAGCACTAAGAAATTGGTTATTTTGGCATTAGGTATGGGAAGATTTTGCTCTTTAAAAGATTAAACTTGAAGATGTAAATAGAATTCTTGCCATTATTGAAGGAAATTTTACTCTAGTGGCTGTACTGTGCTTTTGTTCAAGGATTCTATGCTAGGAATGTGCATGTGGAAAATTATGGGAAACTGTCTATAAAATGTGATTCATCTATTTGCCTGTCCCTTCTGAATGCCAGAACATCTCCAGCTTGAATTCTTTTAGCTCTGCTGTTCCCTTGCTTCTGGAATTGCTTCTGTATGTATGTCAGTGCCTCTGAAGGTACATGCTCCTCCTGGTGCATCCAGACTCTTGGATCCAGGCCTGCAGCACATGGAGTCAGTTGGGTACCTCTAGAGTTTATATATATACGGGCAGTGAATTCTGAGTGAGCTGACTTAGTCTGGGCTCCACACACAAGGGACTGTCCTGCTTTTGAGTGACCTGTGGAAGAGCCCATCCTGTGTGTGCTGTAATTCCTGTGGGATGCAGGTGGGCCTGTGCTGAGCCAGCCCAAGAGTGTGTGTGTGCAGGTGCAGCACTGGAAAAATGACTTTCATTATTTTGGTTCAATCTCTGTGAGAGAAAACTGGGAATTTGGGCACTCAGACTAGGATGAAAGCTCTTCTGGCTTTCCTCATATCAATAGATTATATCAATAATCTAGTGCAGTTTTCTCACCAGTTTGGCTCATTGTTACACTGCTGTGATCAACACTCATGATAAATTGATTTTGCTCAAATGTATGCCTGGTGATGCTCTAATCTGGGACTCTGAATGCAAGCTCTGCTTTATCATGTACAGGATTTTTTACTAGTTCTGACCATGGCCTACAAGTAGTTCCAACAGGCTTGCATTTCTTGGAAAGGAGGCTTTGTGGGAACGCACTGATCAGCTGTTGACTGAGGTCTTAGGAATGGTGATAGAGCACTGGTGTTGATGGTGAGATGAAGATGGGCTCTCTGTTGCACAGCCTTCATTGTTTTCTCTATGACTGCTGTTGGTATTTTTAAAGTGCTTCAATATCTTGGTAGAGAAGCTCAGCGACTGCATTTTATTACAGTTTCTCCTCAAACAAATGTTGAAATTGTTTTAAGGAAATTAACCATAAGCACTCAGTGTTTACTAAATAGGAAGACATTTTTGTCGCAGCTCAGTGAGTAACATCTCTTTTTCAGAAAGTTGTCTTGGGAGGGATTTAGATTTGATAGAGAGCATTACTGTAAAACGTGTTCTTCACTGCTTCCCAGGACTGGCTCTAGTGCTTTTGGCTGTAGTGCTGCACTGCAGCAGTGAGGGGAAGGAACTGCTGTGAATGCTTCTCTGTGCTCCATCTTCACGTTGGTGGCAGTTTTGTTGTCTGCAAGGCTTAGCTGCTCACAGTGGGGGTACTGTGCATGCCTTGCTTTCCAAATTACTCCTCCTTGGGGTGTAAAAAAGAGAACAGTACAGGATTCTAAGGAAGTATTTCTTCAATGAGATGGAGTCATTGAATTCCTGCTTTATGTGTGTGATCACCTTGAAGCCACACTGCCCTTCTTTTCCATCTGAGGTGGAAGGAAAGAAGGCAGGTGATATTATCTACTGCTGGAGGTTGAATAGCACTCTGTTTCTGGTAAGAGCACTCTGTTTCTGGAAAGGGTATGAGTATTCTTCCTAATTCACAAGATAATATTTAAACCAGCTTATTCAGCAATGAACTAGCAGCTATTGTGTTCAATTTTGCTTCAGGGACTTTGTTGGAGGGTCAGGTATGTGGTGCTGAGCATGCTGATCTATGCCCATCTTCTGTGGGCACAAAATTGCCTGTTCTGCTTGGGTCTTTCCAGCTGACATCCTCCACTGGCAAATCAAGGAAGTCAAATTTCCAAGGGTTTTTTTTAACTCCTGTTGTTCCACTGCTACACCAGAGTCTGTGTAATGGTACTTAACCTCACTACCCCCAGAAAAGTAGTATTAAGGTAAATTTTTCTCTTTCTAAATCTTTTAAGGGTCCATGGATTGTACATCTTTCATCAAGTGGCTTTTTGAGACCTTTCTTCTGTTTCACCTCCAAGAAGTGGCTGGAGTGAATCTACTGTGAATTTCTGCAACATGGACATATAGAAAAGCTGAACTACCAAGAAATGTCCCAACACACAAAGAAAAAAGGACAGTTCTCTGCATTTCTTGCTGACCTCTAAAGGTCTAGTAAAGCTATGGGAGAGACAAGAAGAGGAGGTAGAAGGGAAGATTTTCTCTAGTTCTTACAACAGGACTTGTTTTTAAATTTGTTTTAACTTAAAACATCTTTATGCAGAATAAAAAATTCCAAAATCTCAGGTAGGAGAACATATTAGTCAAACACTAATTTTAGTGTTCTATTATGAGTAGAATAAAGTGCCAGAAACTTTCTGGGAGAACACACCCTTCAATTTCATTTGGGCTTGATATTTCCCAGCAGCTAGGAAAGATGGAAGAGGTAGTTTGGTTGTCATGAGCTGGGTCTCTACATGTTCTACTTTCCCCAGCCCCCCTGCTTTTCTTGTTTGCCTAATTTTTGTTTTCAGTAAAAACATTAAGGATCATAACATAGCCTGAAACTAGCACTACATAATTGAGGATGTATGGTTGACCTTTAATCATGCATGTTTATAAATGTTTGACACTGATCAAGAATACATGTGATGAGAAACAGAGTGTTGCTCTTGACACTTGGCACCATTCAAGAGCAGATGGGGGTGTAAAGCCAGTGGTGTTCTCCATGCAGGGACTCCTCTCTAAATTAAACTGTCCTGTTACATTCTTGGAACACTCTCCTTCCCTGCCTTGCAGTGCCCAGGTAGTGCTGGCAGTTATGAGTATAATTTAGTTTTCTAGGTTTGGGGATACTGGGAAGTGATTCAGGGTAAAACTCACCAAAGCAAACAAGGTTTGTTGTTTGTTTTTTTTCCCAGCTGGATCAATTTCTACATCCTGTGCACTGGGCAGCCATACAGAAACTCATGCCAGCATAACACAAGAAGCACCAGGCAGGAGAATAGAGAAGGGAAGGAGTAAGGATTTATTTTTAGTATGGCTGTGCCAACTTTGCATGTGTGTTAAATCAGTTTAAGAAAGCTACTCACAAAGTTGCAATTTGAATTCAGGAGTCCCAGTCCTGGCTAAAACTGTGTACTGGCCTGTTCATCATCAACTTGCACACCACTTATTCTGTTTTTCCAAGGCAGACATTGGAAGTTCTCCCTGAAATCAGGTATTTCTATGACAGAGCCCAAGCCCAGCCTCTGCCAGCAGATGTGTCTGCACTAATTTTCTGTTCATTTTGTGAAAGTTAATATATCCAGTCCTCACGTTACTGGAGAGGAAACCAGAATCACAGTCAATTCACCGGCAGCATGTACCACACATCGCACTGGATTGTGAGCTTTGAAACGAAGAGGTCAGATTACCATAAAACGTTCCACTGCTGAGCATTTTTGCAGAAAAGTTCAGCTAAATTTGTCGTTGTACAAATTAAGCTGCTTCTCATATTTCTTGACTATGGGACTAATCTCCAAAACAAAAGAAATGCTGATGTTTAAGGAATAAGAAACCACAGTCAATGTTACAAGAAAAAATAGAAGGAGAAGAAGTTTAGCATTTGGATTTCAAAGCCAAATTTGATGCTTAGGAATGTTTCTCTGGTCAAGTAACTAATGAGAGACCCTGAAAATGAACTAATGGTACCATTTTGCATTTTGTAATTACATGAATGCAAACTTGTACCTAGTCCTGCTGATGCTGAGGGGGGCAGCAACGAGCTGGAAAAGGCACACAAAGATTTGTGTAGTGGCAACTACTTAGCAACATAAGCTGCAGGCTTGATCATGTCTCGAGACTGAAGTAAGTGCAGGAGACACGAGTGCTTCCAGTGCTATGTTGCATCTCCACATCTGCAAGAAGCAGTTCCAGTTCACTAACAGTGGCAGGCTGCTCCCTGGGGTGTGAGTTTGGGCTGGGACCTCTGGGATCTCTTGCCTTCACCACTGAGCCTATGGAATTATACAGAGACTCTCTGATAAAAAGTTTAAAAACCAAGCCCAAAAAGAGCAGACCCACCACATGCAAGAGGAATCTATCAGGAATATTTAAATCATCCTCATGTCAGCAGCAAAGCTACCATCATTCCCATCTCTCTTTTTGCTATTCCCTTGGCAGGGCAATGTGACCATTGGAGTATTGCAGGTGCTGGGCAGGTTCTGCTGATCACCAACGAGCTGCTTTTGGTGAGGCACAGCTGAGCAAGCAGCTCAGACCCCTGTGCACGCAGCTGTGCAGGAAGACTTTACTTGTACTCCTGACCTGATTGCTCAGAGCTGTTCTCTGGAGGCTGATGCATGTTAGTCTCAACACACAGAGCTGGGGAGGAGGAGGATGAGCCTTCTGCAGAGAGAAATTATAAGTCCAGCAAGAGGGGTGCACATATAGACTTACATGAAATTATTCTGCATTTATGGCACTTTATTCTTATCACTTAGTACTGCCATTTCTATTAGGAAAGGACCCTTCTGGCTCAGTGTGATGTGCATGCAGATCATTCATGCCCTGAGGGAAATACAGCAGGTACCAAACCCAGCCAGATGTGCTGGGCATGTGTATAATGGAGCAATGGGACTCTGAATCCCTAAGACTGGAGTGAAAGTGAGAGAACTGTTGAGTTTTCATTGCAAACAAGGTGGAGAAGACATAAGGTCTGTCAGCTGTGGAGGTAGATTCAGCAGGATGAGAGACAGAGCCTGCAGTTTGGCTGCTGGGACAAGTATATGAGAAAGTTTCCCACCTGCTCAATAGATCACGAGTTCAAATATGAACGTGCCATCTGTGGTCTTTCCTCAAAACCCCTCTCTGCTTCTATTGTCCCTGAGGCCCAGATTTTTAGCAGTAACAAAGTTTTCTGCCTAATTTGAGGGCCAAGACATTTTCAATTGAAGGACAGAAAGGGTAATTAAACATTGGAATGGGTTGCCCAGGGAAGTGATGAAGTCACAGTCCCTAGAGGTATGTAAAAAAAGACTGGATGTGGCACTTTGTGCTATGGTCTAGTTCACATGGTGGTGTTTGATCACAGGCTGGACTCAATGATCTCAGACATCTTTTCCAACGTAATTGATCCTGTGATTTTGTGATGACATTTCTGGAACCAAGATATACTGCAAAGCAAAGCACACCCTTATCTCACATGCAAAATAAGGCATCATCACTGGAAAACCATAACCAAAACATGCTTACCATACTAGAAGGAAAGGTCAGACTACTCTTTCTAGATTTTCATGGTTTACATGCTCTTATCTCCTCAGTGTGGTACTTCTATTTTTGTATCAATGTGTGTGGTTTTAGTTAAAAACTAAACAACAGTAATATTTTGAATTTGACACTTTTCTTTATGGTAAGAGAAGCTAAGCATCAAAATGCCTGAGTAAATGGCAAAGCAGTACTTGTGATCTGTGAAGAAAATGGGACATGGTATGGGTGGTTGTGCCTAGTTGAGGCACAACTATGAGAAGGGGACCACAGCTGCTGGATTGCAGTAGTGTAGTGACTGAATAAAACACACCATTCCTGGCTACAGGTCAGAACCTTGGCCGGAGTGTTCTTTTGCCCAAAGGGAAAATGGATGCTGTTATGCAGTGGCCCCACATCTGGTAGTCAGCTGTGAGATGCCAAGCGCTCCCTGGCAGCCTTGGACTCAGGGTTTGCCAGCTCCACAGAAGCAGACTGTGCAAGAACACAGGCGTAAACGCTCCCCCATGAACGGCACTTGGAAAGACACCTGGACTATGAAGTTCCACTCTCCTCCTTCCCCTCCAGCAGAGGAATTTCCCAGCCTGTCCTACTAGGAAACCCAATTGTGCCTACCCAGGGTGAAGCCCATGTGAGAACCCTGTGAAGATGACTGAGCTGAGTGCCTGACATTCCTCTCCTACATCCTGTCACCTCAAGCAGATCACAGCTGCAGAGGACAACCACTACTCTTCCCCATCACAGCACAACCTGCCAGTGGCAGAGGTGAGGAGCAGGGTGGAGAGATCATCTCTCACAAGGAGCCTCACAGTTAGGACAGAGTCCTTGCACCAAAGTCATCGATGCACAATCAGGTCTTTGTCACTTGGAAAAGGCTTAGACTAGAGTACCAGAACAAAGTACTCTAAGCAAAAACCAAGCTGGTTTCACCTGAATGTTACACAGATTTGAGTAATGAATGCTCATCCGTGATTCTTTTCCACTTACTCCAATGGAGAAGTATCAAGCTGGCACTAAGTTTTAAATCCACCAACATAACTTAAAATGCTACAGTAAACTTGGGTTGACATTTAAAGAAAAAAATGTGTTTGAAGGTCATTGAACAAACCTACTATAAAAACCATATATAATTTGAAAGCTTTAGCTTCTAATTAATGTTTTTCAAAAGAATTCTGTTCCAAACATAAGATAGAGAAATCCAGTTTAACCAAAAGGTACAAACAGTAAACAAGCACAACATATTTGATGTATAATTTGATAAATCATCACCATAATGTAGTCTGTGCATGTTTAAAACATACCCTCCTATAACCAGGTCACAGATTCCTGTTAAATGTAGTAGAAGTAGCTAGCATGTAAAATAGTGCCCTGCAAACTGTATTTTCTTCATAGTTTTTTCCTTCAATCATCTAAATTAGAGCTTTTTCAGGTTTAGGGTTTAGAAGCTCAGTTGTCTGGTAGGTATGAGTTAGTGATGAAAGCCATGTAACAGTGGGCAAAAAGTCAAGAAAATGTTGCAAGCAGTTCATTTCCTGGTGCCTGAAGGATGTGTGTGAGGTCAAATCTTTTGTTGTGATTCCATATTCCCTTCTGGAAGGGAAAGGATAGTTGTCTTCATTACATTTCTGCAAAGATATTTTAATTTTAGAAGATCTCACTGTAAAAAGAAGGAAGAAGCTGGGCAACCCAGGGAAGGCTCTTAAATTCTTGAAATATTTAAAGTACTGTGAGGTGGAAACAGTTCACAGAAAAATATCATCAGCTCCTCCCTAACAACCTAAATATCTCCCTGCTTTACCACTGAGGACTGAGCTAACCTACTTCCTCCATGTCTGGATTGGTCTCAAAAAGCCAGAAACTTTTCTCAGAAAAAGTCTTTCCCAGAAATCACATTCTTGAATATCCTTTTCGTGAGTTTGCAACTGCAGTCATTTGGCTTTCAGTTATTTTTCTCCAGCACTGGCAATTTGTTGTTTCTCTCAAACGTTCATCTGGCTCTGTTTTGCTTAATCATTGTGTCTCCCAAAGGTCTGCTCTAATGAGTTTCTGCATTCGTACCATATGCTTTCTTTGCCATGGAGAGGTTTCATTGTATACAAAACAGATTTTGAGACTTTCTATTCCCTTTCTCTTTTATCCTCATATCTGAAAGGTCTTCTAGGCAAAAGAGTTTTCTCAGGTCTCTTTACCCAGCTAGTTAGACCACATCTAAACCATGCTCCCATGTAATTTAGGTGTGTGACAAAACTTTGAAAGTAATTGTCCAGTTGCTTGATTTGGATTTAGGTTAACTAGCTTTTTTGGAGTCCTCATTTGAAATCCCAGAGGCCAAGGTCATCTACACACTAAGAATGTGATGGCAACTCCCAGTGACAGGAGACACCAAATTCTTAATGAAGGAGCTGTGTTTCTAAGGGTGGTAGAATTATATAAAAGGAATAAATTCTTTACTGTGAGGGTGCTAAGACAGGTTGACCAGAGAAGTTGTGGAGACCTCATCCTTGGAAGCATTCAAGGCCAAACAGGACAAGGCATTGAGTTGGAAAATGTCCCTGCCCATGGCAGGGGAGTTGGAATGAGATGATCTTTAAGGTCCCTTCCAATATAAACCATTCTATAATTCTGATTCTATGATTACCACCATTTCTGGTTATTTTTCTCTCTCCATGCCCACAAATTCCCATTCCAGGTCACTTCTGCCACATATCTGTTATTCACAGCACTGCTTAGCTTAGAGAAGATCTCAATTCTAGTTCCAGTAGCACAAAAGGATTCTTTCCTGCATTTTTCCTATATAAAACACTGTCTCTAGTTTTCTCTTGTAGATTCAATGGAAGCGCTGTTCAAGTGACATTCCAGTTTTTCTGATTGTCCATCAAGCTGAAAGCCTCTATGAGTGTTCTTTCCACAGCCTGTTCTCTGGTACAAAATGCGATCTGTTGTCTGGGAACAAGGGGATGCATGGAAGAACCAGGTGCTTTTGGTCTTAGGAGCAGCAGGGAAGAAAACATCTAGTTCTAATCCAGCTGTGTCAGGAAGCCGCCTGGGAGGGAGCCATTCATGTACTGGCCATGTGTGAAGTACCAGAAGATGCTGACTGACCTGCAGGATGGAGGCAATGACAGTGACACTGGTGTGCACTGGAGCTGGGACAACTGGGTAGAGAAGTTCATATTGGTGAGCATTGGGAACATTTGTCAGAACAGATTTGTTTAGAATAGCACTGGGGAGAAGTAAGAGTTTTCCTATAGTGAAGGACTTCATTATTTATGGTACTAGATTAAAAACAGCAACTCTCCCTGAAATTCCTCAGAATGACACTACTTACCCTTTGGAAGCTGTCATTTCTCAGTCTGTTACTGGAGGCTCATGCAGATCTGATGCACTTTGTCACCATCCCAGAGCAGCATCCAGGACAGTCAACTTCCTCAGCAGTAGTGCCAACTACAGCCCAGCTCAGAGCTGTGCTGGATCTACCTTTGCATCCGTTCATGGCACTGAGAAGGATATTGCAGACCCTCTTGGCGATGAGAATCCTGTCTAAGGAGGAGACTCATCGCAACTGAAGTTCACTGGTGATGTCCTGCCCTCTCTGCTTTGCAAGTCCCTTGGCAAATAAGCAGAGCATTAACACCAGAGGATGGTGTTTTTCTCTGAGACATTACCTATTAGCCAATGGTATCAAATATTACCTGTTTACCTACACACTGCCAGAAAAGCAGAAGACAAATGTGTGCTTATGTCTCCAAGATCAGTTCCAGTTTGTCTGCTGAAGTTACTGCTGCTACAACATCTTACACTAATTGAGATTTTTTGCCAGGGTGTTTGTAATACATTTTTTTTAATGGATTTTCAAATTATCATTTCATCTTCTTTTGCTGGTTTTACAGACACTCCCCAGTGTTCAGGCTACTTTAATGCAAACACTGGGCTTATCTGTAGGATGTCCCCTGGTAAACTTGACTATTAGTTATACAAGCTCAGATTTTTCATAAGCAGGCAAGACCTCTTGGAACACTCCAAAATATGTTGCATTAATGTAGGGGAAGAGGCTTAATCTACTTTTATATCCATTTTCAATAAACCACAATTTTCTCCATAAGATCTGCCTAAAACCCTTGTCTCCCAACTTGAAATACATTTCTGAAAGCAATAACATTTTCCATTACACCAGCAAGTAGATGTTAACTTTTATTTGTCTCAGTATCAGAACTTCTCATCCCTAAAGGGATGGCTTCTGTGTATCACTGCAAACTTGATAAATGACGTGTAACGAATCGAATTCATGTCCCACCTTCAAGGCAGGGTTATTAAAAATCAGAGGGAGCTACAGTAAGTGGAAAAAAATCTTCTGTTCTTAGCATATTTGGAGATTTCTGACAAAAATTAGGACAAGGTGTTACCTCTGTATGTGCCCTTAACTGTAAGGGCAGCTTGACACACGCTTCACTCATTTAGAGAAAACATCCCTGTGATGGATGACCCAACTATATAAAAATAAGAGCCTGGTGATAAATTTAATGTGCAGCTTTGACCTCCTGCCTTTCTAATACTTATGTGCTGCTGTTTTGCTTTAGCTGGCAAAGGAGAAGGGAGTCCAAGCAGGGACCTCTTCATCTGACCCACCACCCACACCATGACCCCTACTGGAAAATGGAGCACAGAAAAGCATCTCTTTCCCCAGGAACACAAATCTAACAAGCACTACAAATTCCAAATTATAATTAAACCCCCAGTAGAGAGAAGGAAGACCACCCCTTGATTTTTTGCATGTTGAATAAGATAGAAAAAAATGGTGGTAGCTCTCAGGGTTTAGAAAGGACAGAACAAATTGCCTGTCGCAGTCAGAAGCCACTTGCTGTCTGAAGAGATTTAGGCACAGGATCGGCTGCTGGGTGAATATTATGGTTCAGCACTGATCAATGGTTTGTTATTTTATTTTTCTGTTTTGTTGTCCTATTGTAGCTGCTATCTGCCTATTGTTTCTATGTCCAGTTGAAATGTCCATGGTCACCTTCCTCTGAAGGTGATTGATGTGGTGAAGGCAGGTGAGATGAGTATGTCCTGTAACAGAAGCCTGTCCTCTGACCCTGCACTTCAGGTTTCTTCTAGTCAGGCTGTTCTGCTCAACAGCTACACTGAAAAACTCCAGAGAGAAATGGATCTAGCTGCTGTCAAAGAGCAGGAGATTGGTTCATTCTTTAAAATAAACTTAGACAAACTGCAGCTTCCTTGGACTATGCTTCCATCCAGATATACAGGTAAGCTATGTATGGTGGGGGTCTCTGATGCCTCTCTGATGATTCTTGTGAGAACCCCAGGCTTAGTCTGGGGTCTCATGTGGTGGTAAAGTCTCTCCTCCAACCCATGCTTCCAAAGAAAAACTCCGCAGGCTCTTGCTGTTTGGTCTCAAGGCAGTTTATTGTTGGTTATCTAAAAGATTGTCTTCTTGGGCTGTGGCTGTTTGGTCAGCAGCCCAGGCAGGGACACACACACCCCCTGACATCCTCTCTGTCTGCTGTCTTCTTCTTCTCTCCCCCAGCCCAGGGCTGCTGCTATCTTTTATATGATATATTACGTATTACATGTTCACAGTTTTTCCCCAATACTTACTACCTATATTACAAGGTGCTTTTCTACTCTAAACCAATCTGTGAGTGCCAACATCACCAAAAACAGGGAGGCAAGGAAGAAGAAGGAGGAAGAACAGGATCAGCCCACTTTCCTCCATCTTAGAACTTCTGACCCCCATGTACAAAGTAAAAAACCCCTGTACAGGTGCTAAAACCCCCCTGTACAATACTAAAAAATTTTCCTCTCTACTTTGTAACTACTTCTACTATACTATCTAACCCTTTGTGACTGCTTGTTCCACCTTCAAAGTTGGTAACTCATTCCATGGCTCAAACTCAAAATCACAGCTGTTTCCAGCTGCCTGCCAGGGTCTAAAATGCTTCTGACCAAGGCCTGGAACCTCCAAAAATGTCTGAGAGACATTTTGAGTTCCAACAATTCTCCTCGCACTTTATCAGGAGCAAAACAAAAATACTCTTAATGCCAAAATAAATTACCCTGATGTACAGATGCCTGTGTAGTGGTCAGTCTCATGTCCAGACACATTCCTGGAAGAAGACCCTCAGATTCCTGACATATTTTGTCCAACCCAAACCTGGAGGCATCCAGCCCTGGTGCTTGTTGAAAGGTGGGTACCAAACCAAACAGATGCTAGGTTTGGTCTCCTGCTCTTAAAACCCCACTGCTTTCTTGAAACTCATTGTGTCCACCTCTTCCAGCCAAGCTCCAACCTGCACAGTGCACTCTGCTTTCCAGAAGCAAGCCAGGGCTAGCACAGCATTCATGTCTGGTGTAAATGGCAGTTTCATTACTTCTAAAATGGTTTGCTCAATGAGAAATATGAGTGCTTGGCACAGAAAGATGCAGAGCAGATACTACAGATAAAGCCAAAGGGTTTGGGGATATCTCATGCCTGCTAAAAGGCATGGCCAGAAGACCCACCCGTTTCCCTCTAAAATGTTTGTGTGCAGGTAACAAAGATATGCAGCCTGAATTCTGATAGTAGATGAAAATGTTATAAAATACATTTTCAGGTCACATCTAGCAGGCAGACAGGCTGTCATCAGCTCTGATTCTGCCATTTCATTTTCACTCGCTCTCATTCATGTGGAAAGATCCTGGAGTGCCCTGGGCTGTGATCTGCTCAGTTCTATTTTTGGCTGTCTCTTTTCTGAAGGAAGGTGATTTCTCACATGTGGTGTTTTCCAATTATCACTTGTTGAGACATACCCCCTGGTTATATTACAAAGAGAATCAGGTGGCAAGTACATATTTACAAGTCTTTATTCTAGAGCACAGGAATACTTTATTGATCTGAGCTTTGAACTGAAGCTCTGGGTACTCTTGAGAATCATCTTTCTTCTGAGTGAGTTGATCCAGCCTCTTACTCTTCTGTGAGAGAGAGAAAATTAAGTATCATCTAATTAACTTGTGTGTATATGTGAATAGGCTGTTGGTGGTCAATTGTACAATATTTAAAATATGCGTCTTCTACAATATCCTGTATTGTATATGATATTAAACAGGCTTTTTTTCCCCAGTTACTGCTCACCCATTTCTCACCAAGCTGTGGTTCAGCTGCTTCCTTCATTTCAAAAGCTTAATCTTTTTGGTCTTATTACTTTGTGAAGCACTTTATCAGGAAAGGCATGGATGTGTGGAGGGATGAGTGGGTGAGCAAGGACCTTGCTGTGGCCTTTCTGTTTTCTTTGTCCCACTCTCAAGATACACAGGATTATCTCAGAGCTCTCTCAGCAGCATAAGTTTGAAAACTGAAAAAAGCATTATAATGATGATAAATGAAATATTTCCATTAGTAGGGGTGTATTTTGCATGAAAAATTAGCTCAATTATTGACAACATTACAGTAGCACATCAAAGACAGTAAAACAAAACTCAGCAAGGAGGCTGGGGTTGCACAAGGATTTGGGAGGGTAAAAAGCTGGGACAGCTGATCCCGACTGACCAAAGAGATATTCCATAACATATGGTGTCACCATCACTGTACAAAGTTGGGGGAAAAAGAAGCAAGGAGGGAACATTCAGAATGGTGGCATTTGTCAAGTCACTGTTATGTGTGATGGAGCCCTGCTTTCCTGGGAATATCTGAACACCCACCTGCCCATGGGAAGGCGTGAATCAATTCCTTGTTTTGCTCTGCTTGTGTGCACAGCTTTGCTTTACCTATTAAATGGTCTTTGTCTCAATCCACACAAGATTTCTCACTTTAACACTTCCTGTTCTTTCCACCATCCCACCAGGGGGGTTGATTGCGTGGCTGTGTGGGGCTGAGTTGCCAGCTGGGGTTAAACCATGACACTTCCCCATCACCTGCTGAACCAGCAGAGTCCTGGGGCAGGTCTCAGAAGTTCCCCAGTGCATCTCAGCTATGACAACAGGAGCAGCAGGGTCTTGCTTGGAGCAGCCTTGTCATCAGTTGAGGGTTTCTTCTGTGTTAATGTGCATATCAGCAAAACTTCAGCCACTGGTTTTCCTCCATTCTACAAGCTCCCAGAAGTGGCAAAAGTCCCAGTGAGAGCTACTTAGAAGAGAGGATCTGCTTTGTTGATGCTGTGGATGTTTCATGGCTAATAACCTTTGACTGTTTGTGGCAGCCACCTTTTCCTTTGCACCACAGTGGTCAGCAGTCATCTATTCTTGTTAAAACTTGAACAAATTTGACATATTTCTGCAGCTGCTGTTACTTTGATGAGCAATTTATCCCAGGGTCTTTTTGCCATCAGTTTCCTTCTTCCAGCTGTTTGCTCACATTTCTTGGAATGATATCATTAGATCAGCTTCAAGCTTATAGTAGTCAATACCCTAGTTTCTTTTACAGATCATTGAGATGTGGTTCATTTTCTTACTTGTAGCTTTGGAGACTGAAATTGAGATGCATCAACATTCCCTTAATTTCTGATTCTTTTCTACCAATCTTTTCATTTAGAGACATCCTACTTTTTCTAGGCTGATAATAGACCCTTTATCCCCCTTCTTTTAATGAATTTTTTATTCAGAAAATCACGTTGAAGAACCAACTCATAGGGCTTATCATCTACAAGTACAAATATTCAGCCAGTGGTTAATTGTTTTGGCTCTGGTTCAAATAAAAAAGAGTACCAGATGTAAATATGATACCTGTAGGACCTGGGAAACTGAAAGAGAAAACCAGAGGTTTTCTGAGAGTGCCCACAGTAAGTATAGGAGCTTCCTGTCTAAGGTATGAAGCCCACAGGTCTGGATGAAGTGTAGGAGCTTCCTGTCTAAGTCTGGACTGTGCAGCCTTACTTTGTACTGTGGCACCAGTCTTGGAGATTTGTGTGAGCAACAGTGAACAGAAAGAGTGCTGAGAAAGAAAAAAAGGTACAATCATGCTACAAAAAACATGGGCAACAAATTGCAAAGTTCAATAATAGCATCAGATAGCCAGGATGGAAAATGCCCTAAGAATGTATGATTACTCTCTGCAGAGGCTTGCAGTTGAAATCTCAATACACTAAGTGGACTATTTCCTTATCAAATGTGACAGAGGGCAGAGCAGACTGTAAGGTACTGTACAAATAAGCCATTATTTAAAGTCACCCTACTGAATAGTCTGACACCTGAAAATTCATCTACCAGTGAGACACCATGCCTAAGTCATTATCCATGCCTAAGTCATATTTTTGAACCCTTTCCACCTGTCAGTCATTAAGTTAGAAATCATTATGAGATTGAATAGTATGTTACTAGAAAAATAAATGGTATGAGGGAAAAAAGGGTCATTTTCCTCTACTCAGCTTTGTTTTTCATGCTGCCTTCTGTGCTTTTCCTGATTTCTATGTATAGGATGGATTCATCCTAATCTGAAGGAAGAGTCCAGTGGACAATTCTATATGTGCATTTCTGATCCATAGAATCACAGAATCATCTAGGTTGGAAAAAACCTTTGAAACCTCATCAAGTTCAACCTATGACCAAACATCATCTTGTCAACTAGACCATCTTTTCTTAAATCTTTTCTTAAACAACCTTCAAGGATGGTGACTCTACCACCTCCCTAGGCAGCCCATTCCAATGCCCAATCACCCTTCCTGTGAAGAACTTCTTCCTAATGTCCAAACTAAACCTTCTATGATGCAGCCTGTGTCCTCTTGTCCTACCACTAGTTGCCTGGAGCTGCCTGACACAATTGTTTTATTGAAAAGAATAAGCAAGGGAGTTCATTTTTAAGGCAGCAAGGGTAAATCTGCTACAATTTTGCAAAGTTAATTAAAACCTGAACAATCTCATGATTGTATCAGTGTTCCTATTAAGACTAAATCAATAAACCAAGGGGTTCAAATCACGGAATTGGTAAAATAATGCAGTGAGTAATCAAACTGGAAGTTGGCAGTGAAAGGAATTACTTAATGTTAGTCCTCTTTTCAGCTCTCATGAGAAAAAGGAGCAGAATTCAAGGAAAAGGTAGATTCCTCTCCATCCCTGGTTGCAGGCTGTAGTCTAACCAATTCATTAAACTATTTAGTCAGTGAAAAATCATTTTGGTTGCAGGGCCATGCCAAGGAGACATTGCAATCCCATCCTTTTTCACTTTGAGGAAATCTGATTTAGAGAGTTCTCAAAGGTCCCTCTTTAACATGGCCTCTTCATGCTGAGCTGCTGCCAGTGGTTTTGGGGTAACTGCTCTCTCTGAGTACCACAGAAGCTATAAACTTCCCAAAGATGAGTTCATGAGTTCCATGAGTTGCAAAATAAATGTTACTAAGAGCACCCACTGCCCCTGGGCTATCTGCTCTTTCCCCTCTCCAAGCACTTCTTCCCATCAGCAAATTGCCAGGTACTGCTCTCATGACCCATCTGCCTTGTGGAAAGGCTATTCCAGCATAGAGCTAAACATGTCCTGCAATTACTCCAGCTGAGTGGCTTTGGAAGTGGAAAAATTACCTGTGATTAAAGACACTTTCCTTGATTATATCCATGACTCTGAATTTGCTATTCCAGTACAAAATGTCCATCTACCTATTTGTGGCACACAGAAAGCCACTCACATGGATGCCACATAACATCCTCCCTTCAGACCTGGACTAAGTGCCCCTACACAGACCTGCTGTCCCTGCACTCTGTGCCCACTGATCTAATCAGTGCCCACTGATTAGCCAAATATGTGGCAAAACTTCAGAACTATTTGAAGTAATGACTTTGTTTTATTGCTTGTTTTATTTAAAGCCCCTTTAAAACTCAAGCTGTCTTGTTTCTCAGAAGAGAAACCTAAGCCTCCTTAGTCTGTGACTTGCTGCCCTGTCTTTATCCAGGCAATTTCAGGAGGCTATACTCTGTAAAACTAGATGCCATGCTATTTTCCAAACATTTCAAGCACTTCCTTGTCAATACAGAATAATGCAAGGAAAACAGTGAATTTTTACCAGTGGAAATTTAATTCAGGCTTCACTGGTAAAATCTGGAGAGACACATTTTTAAAGATACTTCCTGGCAGACTACTTGTAGGATTTTTAGCACTACCTTCACATCTGATTTGTATGCTTTTGAGTTTCTAGCTCTCACTCAGATGAGTTCCTTCAGAAATCAGGTGTAACTCCAAGTTACGCCTTATGGGTGGTGGGTGCTTTGAGAAAACGTGAAATTGTTCTGTTTTTTACCCATGTTTCAAACCCCTCTGTTACTCAAGCATGCTACTGTGCAAAGTGTCCCTGTAGGTATTTTTCCCTATGTTTGTCCTTTTTGGTGTATTGCTTCAGTTAGGAGGGTGACTGTCAGAGGAACACACTTTTTAAGAATGGATTAGGATATTGTGATCAACACAAGATAAGGGAACCAAAATGCTGTAATTCTTATCCCTCACATGTAAAGTGGAAAAAATACTTCTCTTTTTGTTTTCTTGTGTATAACATAGGGTCAGGAAAGATTCAATCAACACAGGTTATTACAAGATGGAGGGTCAAATCCTAGTCAGGATGGCTCTCCCCCGATGTAGTACAATCAGTATTGCTCCTGTCCAAGTGCAGTGAAGTCCTCTAGGGTCACTGGATCTCACCAAATAGTCAGTAAAAACAAATTATTTCCTCCAGCTGAAATCACTGTTATGGTCTAAGGACTGGGGGTTCAGCCAGCTGGGCACAAACTCATCACACCTGGCAGAGCAGCCGGGGCTCTGCCGCCACTGAGCAACTCCAGAGGGCTGGGTAGGCCATGGTACTATTGTCACAGACTTCTGTGGGAGAAGGGGAAAATATACAGGCAGGTTACTGCACTTCACTGAATTTGACATATTTTTAATGAATTAGAAAAAATGCATGGTAAATTCATTAAGACTTTTCCGTGGGGGTCTCTAACCAGAATCCCCTAGCTGGGATTTGAAGGACTTGAGACAAGATGTAGACATTTTCGCCTTGGATGAAGCCCAGAGAACGTACTGGAAAGATAAATACATGCTTCTCTCCTCATCTTTTCTTTTTCTGTAAAACGTTTAGGTTTAGATCTTCCCTGGAGATAAACTGGCACAGTTTCAGTCGTTGCAGCAGAGCTGCAATAATTCACAAAGGGCCTGTGCATTTAAAATCACAGCAGTTATGGCAGAGAGGTCACTCCTGAAGGACCGCGTCCCCTCCAGCCGGGTCCCTCGGCTGCTCCCTGAGCCCACCGCAGAGCCGGGCTCGGCGGAGCCGCTCCCACACCGCGGCACCCGCTGGGAGCGGGGCACGAGGAACGCGTGCGGAGCGGAGCCGCGGCTCAGTGCCCGGCCCGGCACACCCAGGCCAAGCCGACCCCGCTGCCTGCGGAGCGGGGCCCGGCACCCAGCCTGGCCCCGGCACCCAGCCCGGCCCCGGCACCCAGCCGGGGCCCAGCCCGGCCCCGGCACCCAACCCGGCCCCGGCACCCAGCCCGGCCCCGGGACCCAGCCCGGCCCCGGCACCCAGCCCGACTCCGGCACCCAGCCGGGACCCAGCCTGGCCCCGGGACCCAGCCTGGCCCCGGCACCCAGCCGGGACCCAGCCTGGCCCCGGGACCCAGCCCGGCCCCGGGACCCAGCCTGGCCCCGGCACCCAACCCGGCCCCGGCACCCAATCTGGCCCCGGGACCCAGCCGGGACCCAGCCGGGACCCAGCCCGGCCCCGGGACCCAGCCGGGACCCAGCCCGGCCCCGGGACCCAGCCCGGCCCCGGCACCCAGCCTGGCCCCGGCACCCAGCCGGGACCCAGCCGGGACCCAGCCCGGCCCCGGGACCCAGCCCGGCCCCGGCACCCAGCCGGGACCCAGCCGGGACCCAGCCCGGCCCCGGGACCCAGCCTGGCCCCGGGCACCCAGCCGGGACCCAGCCCGGCCCCGGGACCCAGCCGGGACCCAGCCCGGCCCCGGCACCCAGCCCGGCCCCGGCACCCAGCCGGCACCCAGCCCGGCCCCGGCACCCAGCCGGGACCCAGCCCGGCCCCGGGCCCGGGGAGCTCGGCCGCCCCGCCGCCCTTCCCGCACAGCGCAGCGGGGCCGTCCGCGGCCTCCCCGCATCCTGCGCAGCCTCCGGCTTCCCAGCCAGCGTCCTTCACAAGTAATTAATGCAGAGGCCCGAGCGCTGATTCCGCAGAGCCCATTAATCACTTCTGCTGAGGCGCAGGGACTGTTTGTACAGAGTTTGCAGAGATTATCGCCCTGGCTCCGGGATTTGTCACGCTGCATTACAAATGGTGCTTTAGTGAGCTCCTGGGGTCCCGGGGGGCATAACCTGTCTGAGGCAAAGGCAAACATTGTCAAGCAGCGGAGGTTTCCCAAGAAGGGGCTTATCTGTTCCATATTGCTTGATCATATAAATAGGACTTCAATATGAGATACATATGCAATTAATTCCTCAAGGGTTACATTTAATAATGGCACAGAAATTAATCTTCAGTCACAGAAATAACACTAGCTGTTTCAGAGAATTCAAGTAAAAGCCTGTAGAGATATTCACTATCATGAATATTGCTTCATTTCCTCTTTTGATAGAATATTGTTTTTATTATTACTGTAACCTGCTGAGATTTCTGTTCTGAACATGTTCCAACACAGCGATTAATTCATTAGTAACCAAAGGGAAGGGCAGAGCAGCCACAAAAGAGCCAAGCCTCAAGCATTGTCCTCCACGAGGGCTTGTGGCTTTGAGATCCAGTCTCCCGTCCACAATCTGCTAGAAGGATGACCCGCTCATACCTTTTGTATATTCAAGTGTGTCCCATTAGCACACACTCAAATATACAAAAAAAAGTGGTGCTTATCACTAGGCAGGTGAGCATGATGTCAAGAGAAATGTGTCCAGGGATTGGGATATACAGTTTTGGCCAGGAAAAAAAAAAAAACATGCTGAGAAATCCCTCAGTAAAAAACGTGAAAGAGAGCATTAGCCTTCTTTTTCAGAATAATGTTATCAGATAACTTTGTGGTGGAGGTAAGCTTGTGTATAACTGGAGGGAAATTGAGAAAGCCTTAAAATCAAGTGTGATTTTATAAAAGTATACATGAAAAAAAGTTTTGCTCCTTAGAAGTTTGGTAATTATGTATTTTGAACAATCCCACCACCTGCAGCTTGAGTTAGCTAGCTACTTCAGAGAGTTCTGGAAGGCACAAGTGAACAGATGGTGTTTGTTGACACCATCAGATAGTGGGCAGTGCATATTAGTAAACTGGCAAGTGCCCACCAAAAATTATTCTAAAGTACATAATTAAATAAGTTATAAATAATAACAACAGCAACAACAACCATAAAAAATAATAATTAAAAATCTTATTAGTTGAAAAGGAAGGAGTGGGGGGAGGAAAGAAGATTTTTTTCAGGCTAATTATACAGCCTTATTTCTACCATTTCCTAGTCCATTACACACAGAGTCCAAGTAAAAATCTAATAAATTAAACAGCCCTCAGATACTTTACATAACTGAAGCTAATTGTCTACCGTTTTTATATTGTCAAGCATATGTAATAACAATGTTCTAGTGCTCACTATCATTAAGAAGTAAATACAGACTTGAAAACAAGTCCCCCAGAAATCACAAAAAAACAAATACATGGAAGAAAATTCCACGGTCTGGCATAATGCAGTGATTTGTATGAATGCCATATCCCCATTTTAATTTTTACTATATTCTTCTCAGAAGCTTGGCAGGCCTGCCTGGATTCTGATAGCACCAATATTTGTCAAATTTATCTCTAAGTCAAGCTTAACACCAATGGTACTCTTTGTGTTTAGGGCAACACAAAGTTTAGGGTTTACTACACAAATAAAAAAGAAACACTGCAGTTCTGTGGGCATTCTAATGATGATACAGAACTCTTTTTTTTAATATCCAGTTTAATTAATAAAAAAAAATCTAATATGAGCAGGCAACTTATATTCTGAAAATTCATTATGCATACTGAGAGGCAAGGCCTACAAATGGGATAAAAATACAAACATGGGACTTGAGAGAAGATTCTGGCTATGGACATGCAGCCACGAAGCCTTTGAGGACCACAAGAACCATGGCAGGGCATGCAGAGAGGCAATCAGGAATGCTAAAGCTCGGCTAGACCTGAAATTAGCCAGAGATGTCAAGAACAACAAGAAATGGGTCTTCAGACACATAACCAATAAGGTAAGACACAGGACCATTGCTAAACATGGCAGGGAAATTAGCTACTTCTCAGTGCGAGGCCACTATCTATAATAATTGAAAAGTCATGGAAATGAAGGGTGAATCCCCTAGGGATTGACACTGGGCCCCATGGTGCTGAACATCCTCATAAATGATCTGAATGATGGGACTGAAAGCAGCCTCCACAAGTTTACTGATGACACCAAACTAGGTAGTGAGGGGGACATGTCAGAAGGAAGAGGCATCTCAGAGAGACCTGGGCAGGCTGGGAGAGCAGAAGAGCAAGAAATGGATGAAGTTTAAGGAGTGCAAGGTCCTGCACCTGGGACAACATAACCAAAGAGCCCAGGACAGGCCAGGATCTGTGCTTGGGGAGCAGAATCACTGAAAGGGACCTGGGGGTAGATGACAAGCTGACCACAAAGCAGCAGTGTGTGTGCCTGCAGCCACAAAGGTAAATTGGATCCTCGGCTGCATCTGCAGGGGTTTCACTTGCAGTGGTAGGGACTTCACCATCCCACTCAGTGCTTGTCAGGCTGCACTTGGAGTACTGTGTCTTGTTCTGGCCCCCACATTTCAAGAAAGATGTAAGCAGACTGGGGAGGGTCCAAAGAGGGGCTATGAAGATTATCAGAGAGCTTCAGAACCTGCTCTATGAGGAAAGACTGAAGGAGTTAGGTCTTTTTTCCTCGGAGAAGGCTTAGGGAGAGTCACATCATCACTGTGTTTAAAGGGTGACTACAAGAGGACACTGCCTCTTCACAAAGATCCACATGGAGAATACAAGGGGCAACATGAACAGGTGTCACTGGCAGAAGGTTCATATCAACATAAGAAAGACATTTTTTACACAAAGATCAATCATTCAGTGAAACAACTTCCCCAGGGATGGGGTGGAGTCCCCATTACTGGAGGTTTTTCTGACATCATTGAACAGGGTGCTAGATAATCAAATTTAATCTCCCTCTTCTGTGAAAGGTTGTACCAAATTATCTTTCAAGGTCTCTTCCAACCTGGGCTGTTCTATGATTCTGCCTTATTCAAATTACACTTACATATTAATTTTAGGGTACAGGGATACAATCCTAAGCCTAGTGTGCAGCCGAGTTATAGTTAGGATTTATTGTGTATTTGGTGAAGACTGGGCTCTTAGAACAGTATAAGCACAGTAGCCAGTTGAGTTGTGAATGCCAGTCTCTGGAGAGCTTAGGTGTCAGGGAAGTGCATTCACTGTCATTCCACAGGCAAGAAGCCCAGACATGTTCAAGGGCAGTGGCATTCAGCTCAAGCATGCATGGAGTCTGTGACAAACAAAGAGCTGAATGCAGAGTTCCTGTCCTTCACCTTTTCCCACAAGACTCTTCCTGTCCACACTCTTCCTTGAAGAATATCCATCTGAAGGCAGAGACTGTGGTTTTCTCAAGTGTGCCTGACTAAGCTGAAATCTGCTTTTGTTTTAGGTACTGCTGTTTGTGAGGCCAAAGACACTTCAGCTTGGAAAAGAGATGGATGAGGGGAAATATCACAGTTGTCTATTCAGGCATAAGTGGCATGGGAAGGATGACTAAGGAATGATCCTTAAACTTCTACCTGTTACCTGTTATAAGGGCCAGCTGGTAGGCAGCAGAATCATAATTGACGCATGTAAATATTTTTCATAAGATGTGTTCAGGTTATGCAACTCCTTGCCACAGAAGGTTTAAAGTTTACATGGTTTCAAGGAGAGATTGAACAAATTAGTGAAACAGAAATTCATTGTCTGCTGCTAAAAAGAAAATATTTTTCTTGTGTTAGGAACTCCCTAATAAATTGTCAGAAAGTTCGAAAGTCATTTGGGGAAGTACCAAGAGGATGTTTTGTCAATTTTCATTCTACTCTTGAGAACAACTTTCAGCCACTATTGGAGGCGTGATGCTGGCTGAGACAGATTTTTGGACCATCCCAGAACAGCCCTGCTTGTATTTTTCAGAGCTGAAAGAAAGGTCAGGGTGGAAAGGGGGAGCCAGGAATTCTAGAAAAGTGTTTGTTCTCTTAGTTTTTTTCTGAAAACCTGGCTGTCAAAGTGAGTGCCAATTCACAAAGTGAAATTTTTCCTGTGTTTTTCCAAGACAGTCTGAAAGAGTATCCACCCTGAAGAGTCAGATCAGTAGCATCTTTGGCCCCAGAGGAATTAATATGGCAACAAGATCATTCTGGATCAACCATAAGTCAAGACTGCAACAAGAAACTTTTGAGGTCCCCTACTGAGTTCTTGGAAGGGGATTAGACTTTAAAAGGAGCCCATAACATGCCAGAAGTGTTGGCTGGCTATCCCAGAGTATTGCTGTGAGTACCCTCAGGAGCAATTAACCCTATCAGTAATGGCATGAGTAGGGTTGCTCCTGGATGTAATATCTGCATGCTGGGCAGTGAGCCATATGCAAGGTAAGGCAAACTCTACAGCAGAATGATTTGGCTGCAAACCTGCAGTGCTGCAAAGCGAGGGATATTGAAAAACCATAAAGACAAAAAGTGTTTGGTGGCATGAGACTGACATTCTGCAGGAATTCCTGGGCTATCAGCACAGGATCTGTAAGCAGATCTTCGAGTCAGTTCAGCTTGCTGTTTTGGAAAGACAGAAACTGAGCCACAAAGGGTAATGAGGTTTTCTTAAGGTAATTAGAAAGATTTTAAAAAAAACTTGTGTTCCCTACTCTCCTTGACTGCTGAGCCATTTCTGGTTCACCTTTCACTGCTGACCAATTCTTTCCTCCAGTTAACACCGTGAAACCCTCATATATATTTTTTTCTCTCTTCCTTGGTTTCTTTAAATCTCAGTGACTAATATATTGTCTTTTTTCTTCCTTCCAGCTCTCGGCTCCGGGTGTTTTTAATTGGACCCTTGTTAACAGCTTCGTTGTTTCCCTATCTCCATACACAAAGCACAGCTGCATGCTCTCCCTCTCAACTGCAGGAGAAGAAATCTGAAAACAAAGTCCCCCTGAGGGAGCCCAGCCTGTCTCCTATAACAAGCTGTAGCAACTTTTACAAAATGACTGTCTCTACGCAGACAGCTGAGCTCTCTGAGACAAATCTGGGGCTTGGAGTGCACAGACATAATAATTACCAGAAATACATCACAAGCCTCTTTCCTGGCATTAGTTAGGCCATTCCTAAATCACAAGGTGCAGTCTCTCTCTCACTCCTGACTCTCCGGGTACAAAAACTTTTGCTTTCTGTCATTCTCTCTCGGAACACTGCAATTTTTCTCCCTTAAATTGTAAATGATAACACCTGCTGGGGCTCTTATTTGTTCATTCCCGTATCTCTAGCTGCTCCCTGTGTGAGATATTACGCCCACACAGAGGTATGAAATATACAGTGGCTGTTTGTGAAACTTCTATATGAAAGATGCAGTGAATATAAATAATGGTATTGTTCCGATGTTCTTCATCTTGTATCTGACAGAACATGTTCAAGAAACTCCAGGAGCACTATAAAGCTGATGGAGAAGTCATTCACACTGTATCAGTGTAGCTGAAAACAAATGAGCAGGACTGATCTGGACATCCTATTTTATTTTCACCACCAGAATGTATTTATTCCTCAAGTCATACCATATTCATATTTACTTTAATGGTTCATAAACATCCCAGGTTCCAGAAACTTCTAATTAACTCATCTATCTATTTAGTGTCATTAACAGATGCCCAGGGTGTGATTTGTTGTACGGTACCAGATCACACTAACATATAAATCCAGCCAATTGAATTGGCAGGCACTCTCGGTAAATATCTTCTGCTGCTTGTAGTTCAGACTCCATCCTAAATTCAACATTAATGCCCTGCAGACTGTGGCTGGTTGTTTTTTTCCTCTATTACTCTGCACATGTAGCACACATTATATTGTGTAACACTGGTTATTTCCCTGTCTGTTTAAAGAAAAAAAAAAAAAAGACTTAGTGAGCTGCTGCCTAGGATTTGGGGTACATTTTTATAGTGCCTGAGAAAAGAGGAAATCAATAGCCCCAAAGAAGTTTTTGGTCAAGCTCCTTTTGATTTACTTCTGGCTTCTGTAGTTTCAAAACTGAATCCAGTCTCTCTAACACCCTAGAGCAAAACCATCCTAAACTTCATGAGAACAGTTATATTGGGAACCCTGTATATAGCAGAGCTGTGACACAACTCCAGACTTTTTACTTATAAATAAGGCAGTGGCTTTTTGGGCAGTACATGGAGTGTACACCTTTGACAGCAAAGTTGGCTCTGTGGCTGCTCCCACAGTGGTGTTTCTCACAGGCCTAGGGATGCTCCTAGAGATTCACACTGCTGAATTCCTAGAGGGACTTGCCAAGGTTCACAGCCTGGGCCAGCTGAACCTCCCAGAACCTGGCAGGCAGAGTCAGTGCAGCCCGAGAGCACCCGCAGGGACCGCTCAGCCCGCAGCCACAGCGGGGTGAGCTGCAGAGCCCAGCCCGGGCAGAGCCCAGCCCGGGCAGAGCCGGGCCGGGCAGAGCCGGGCAGAGCCAGCAGAGCCCAGCCCGGGCAGAGCCGGGCCCGGGCAGAGCCGGCCCGGGCAGAGCCGGGCAGAGCCGGCCCGGGCAGAGCCGGGCCCGGGCAGAGCCGGCCCGGGCAGAGCCGGCCCGGGCAGAGCCGGGCCCGGGCAGAGCCGGGCCCGGGCAGAGCCGGGCAGAGCCGGCCCGGGCAGAGCCCAGCCCGGGCAGAGCCGGCCCGGGCAGAGCCGGCCCGGGCAGAGCCGGGCCCGGGCAGAGCCGGCCCGGGCAGAGCCGGCCCGGGCAGAGCCGGGCCCGGGCAGAGCCGGCCCGGGCAGAGCCGGCCCGGGCAGAGCCGGGCCGGGCAGAGCCGGCCCGGGCAGAGCCGGGCAGAGCCCGCCCGGGCAGAGCCGGCCCGGGCAGAGCCGGGCAGAGCCGGGCCGGGCAGAGCCCAGCCCGGGCAGAGCCGGGCCGGGCAGAGCCGGGCAGAGCCGGGCAGAGCCGGGCCGGGCAGAGCCCGCCCGGGCAGAGCCGGCCCGGGCAGAGCCGGGCAGAGCCGGGCCGGGCAGAGCCGGGCAGAGCCGGGCCGGGCAGAGCCCGCCCGGGCAGAGCCGGCCCGGGCAGAGCCGGGCAGAGCCGGGCCGGGCAGAGCCGGGCCGGGCAGAGCCCGCCCGGGCAGAGCCGGCCCGGGCAGAGCCGGGCCCGGGCAGAGCCCAGCCCGGGCAGAGCCGGGCCGGGCAGAGCCGGGCAGAGCCGGGCCGGGCAGAGCCGGCCCGGGCAGAGCCCGGCCCGGGCAGAGCCGGCCCGGGGAGAGCCGGCCCGGGGAGAGCCGGGCAGAGCCCGCCCGGGCAGAGCCGGCCCGGGCAGAGCCGGCCCGGGCAGAGCCGGCCCGGGGAGAGCCGGGCAGAGCCCGCCCGGGCAGAGCCCGCCCTGCAGCTGGGCTGCGCTGGGCTGCTCCCAGGGCTGCTGATGTGCCCGTACAAACACAGCCACTCAGCTTTGCCCTGCTGCACTTGCTTCCCTTGGAAACTAGCTGGGCTTCTCTTTCAAATTGCAAAGCGTTAAAACACATGTTCTGATAGCCTCTGCTTGTTGCCTGGGTGGGAGCTCTCTCCCAGAGCTCACAGACAATTTACTTACCACAGGAGAGTTGCACGTATACATACATACGACAGATGAATTTTACAGTTTTTCTCTTAAGAACTCACTCCCTTTGTATTCCAGTTCTTTCCAATGGCAGCACCACGAGTCAGTTTGTGTTCAAATGCTAAGGAAACAGATAAATGCTGTTTTAAATTCCTTAAGGTGGGAGTCTTTAGATGACTGTTAAAATATTATCTTTTTTTTTGCAGAAATTATGTTTGTGTCTGTTCACAGTCTTTAAAAAAGGTGAATTTAAGCTTTGTGTTTCAATGACACTGAAAGGAACTGCTGTAAATAATTAGGGTGTTTTCTGCTCTATTTGAAAACAATTTTTTTAGTAAAGTTTCTGCGTTTTAATATACTTTTGACTCTTAATGAGATTTTGATGGCAAACCAACTTTGCTCCAAGGTTTACTTACATCACTTACAGTGATGTCTGTGGGTGGGTTTCGGGAGGGGGAAGAAATATAAGCAATATTTATGGAGGAATGGGAATAAAAAATAGATTAATATGGGACTGTACCCAAAGAAGTGAAGGTACAGGGACTATGACAGCTTGAGAAAGGTGTCAAATATGCTGCATCAAGGTATTTCTAAGTGTTACTAAATTTCTCCTCAGAACTCCAGCAATCAATGTGGGAACAACATCACGATGAGCGTGACTGTTTTAAATTTCAATTAAAGCTTTCATCTTCTGCCCAGCCCTTCTGCCCTTCTGTCTCTCACAGTCTGTCCCAAAGATGCTTATGGTCTCATACAGAACAATGCAGGTGCAGCCTGCTCCTAACAGCTGTGTTGTGAGGAAGGCCTGGGTTGGGGCTGCAGCAGTGTCCCATGCTGCAGGTACAGAGCACACCATGCACCTCTCTGTGCTGCCAGATGTGACCCTGCAGAGTCTGCTAAGACTGGCCAACCCCCATCACTCAAGCTATTTCTCAAACTCTGTGAAACAACTATCTATATAGTTTGAAAAGCCAACAGAAATCGTCACAGATTATAGCTAAATACTCCAGACATTCAAGAACTTGTGCAGACAATGCAGAACTACTTTTCAAAAGCATGATACACTGAAGAACTGTCTAGAACACACAGTTTAAACCCATGTAGGTCAAGAAGCAGAAAGCTTTCCTTTTAAGAACATCTCAGTTAAGAAGAAATGCATTGAGAAAAGTTTAAAATCTGACAAGAGATGCCTGTGAACACAGACAGCACACTGATGCCACAGCATGTGCTATACTGTACATCCCTCTATTGTCATTTCGGTCATTCACTTCAGACTGTAATGCCACCAAACATTATAAGGAGGCATAGGGAGCAATCACTATTATAGAAAATCAGGTACTTGAAACTATTTTAGAAACACTTTGTGCTGCTTTAGGATGGAGTAGTTAGTTTTCTTCACAGTAGCTGTGTTTTTGGATTTGTGCATGTCGAGATGTTTTTGTTATTGCTGAGCAGTGCTTACACAGGGTCAAGGCATTTTCTGCTTCTCATCTCACCAGCAAGTAGGCAGGGTGGACACAAGAAGTTGGAGGTAACACAGGCAGGACAGCTGATTCCAACTGACCCAAGATATTCCATAGCATATGGCATCATGCTTAGCATATGAAGCTGGCAAAGAGGTAGGAGGACATTTGGAGTGGTATTTTTGTTCCCAAGTCACCATTACACCTGATGGAGCTCTGCTTTTCTGGGTGTGGCTGAACATCTGCCTGTGCATGGGAAGCTGTGAATGAATTCCTATTTCTGCACTGCTTGTGTTTTGCATGCTTTTTTTACTTTCCTTATTAAACTGTCCTTATCTTTACCCACGAGTTCTCTCACTTCACCCTTCCAATTCTCTCCATCCCAACGCAGGGGAAGTTGAGTGAATGGCTGCATGGGTCTGAGCTATCAGCTGGAGTTAAACCACAACTCTCCTCCAACCCTGTTCTGATCTGTTCCTTACACTCCTGCACAGCTCTGCTACTGTGGTGGCATTAGGTGCTACCAGTGCTTTGATTCAGCATTTTAAGTTGCATTTTTCCTATTAAATATAAAGAATAAACTACAGGTGAAATAGGCAAGACTAGAGATGCCCTTATGTCAGGAATAACAACACAATTGCACACCCTCCATGATTTTCTTAATAAATAAAGATCAACACCAAGAGATGTATTGGTTCACATGGTATTTAGAGAGAAATTCAGGCTGAACATGGCTTTTGAGGGCAACTCTTTGCAAGAGTTAACTTTTGTATTCAGAAATAAATAAGCTATTGTGTTATTTTAGGTCAGTTTCATAATCTCTAACAGGTTAGCTGTAAAAACTGATTTTATTAAGATTAGCAACCTCAATTTAGAAAGACGTCTAATATCCCACTGAAATCCATATGAAGCCCAAAAGCATTTCTAAAAAACTGCTACACAGCATGTGAATTTTATCACAAACCATGATGCTGGAGAGAATAATGAAATACGAGGGTTCCTAAATATGTTGTCACAAACCCAACACTAAATAACAGAATAAATTATTAGGACAATAACCTATAAATATTGAGATACAGTAGCAAGCAGTACCACATCATAAAAATAAATTTTAATATTAACAACTCAATTTCACATTACTGCATATTAATCTATCTTTTTTTTTTTTCAAAGTTCAAACAATGTTCAAATTCTGTGTTGTCTGCAAAGATGGGTTTATTCTCCTTCATTCTTCTGCACCGACTGCATGGCTCCTGCTTTGACTCTATTTCGTTTTCTTTTTCTTCTTTTCTTTTTTTCAGCAGAAGGCTCCTGACCCTCCTGTGTTTTCTTCTTTTTCTTCTTCAGACAGCTGAGAGGATTGGGGCCGCCTGCCCTTTTGCGTTTTCTTCTCTTTTCACCTTCTTGCTTTACTAGTCCTTCTTTTTCTTTAAGCTCCACAATACATTCTTTTTGGTACTCTGGAACAAGCTGATTTGTCTGCAACTTTTGAACAAATGCCACAGATTTAGGAGAAGGTTTGTCTAGCACCATAGTGTTCTGAATAATAAAGAGAAGAGGAATTCCAGGCTTCCTTTTCACTTTGTTTGATAAGTCCTGGTCCTGCAAAATTAAACACTTTAGTCAATATTTTCAGATGAAATGGTATTTGCAATTCAAATGCATCTACTTTTAATACAAAACTATGAAGATAAATTTCATTGTGAAAAAGATATGAAAATTAATCTAGCAGATATATATGGCAGTGTCTTTCAGAGCAACTAAATTTTCTCTCCTGATTAGCTGTACTTCTGATGCAAAATTTACCAACATTTTCCTTTTTCCTGAGTGTATATGCATACATACATTTTTTGATTAAAAACTCCCAATTCACTTGTATGCAGACCACCACACCACAATAACATATTTTTTTCTGTAATAATTTTAAACTCCTGTAACCTGCATAACTATAAATAATTCTGCTATAAACTTTTTTTATATATACTGTATATCATTTATACATGCAGTCCTAATAAAAAGCCCAAGAAAAAAAAGTCTTTTTTATTTGTATAGTTATTTATTCTTTAGTTCAAAATGTCTTTAAATTGAAGTTATATGGATGTTTACAGTTAATTTCATTTTCCAGAGTGGTGTACAAAGCAGTTCAGAAAAGGGGATGCACACACAAGTAATATGGAAATTAACATTCACGAGTTGTTTTTTACATGTCAATACCTAGTCAGTATGTTTTCATGCTTGTTCAGCTAAACTAAGCAATATCATTACAAAGTAAAAAAAAATCTAGTTGTTCAAGTAGGAGAAAATATTCCCTGCTTCATTATTAGAAAATACATTAAAGAGCAAGTAAGGTTTTACATGATTAATTCCCACAAACTATTTAAAAACCTCATAATCAGGGTTACTGTAGGCTTCTTTATTCCTTAGGTATCAAAACATCATTTCAAAAGAAATGAAGCTACATTTCCCATGAGCTTTTACCTGTGTAGCAATAAAGAAGTGATGAGGATTGCCATCTTCAATCATGGAAAGTAAACAGGTTGAACCACTCACAGGATTCTTATGGTGAGAACAGTTTCGAACTTGAAATCTCTGGGCAATTAATTTTGCTCCATACAGTGCCTTCCCCAGTGATTCAAGTTCTTTTATAACACATCTGAAAACCAGAAGAGACAGTAATTTTTAAACAAAAAAACCCTCATATTTTTTACAACAGCAAAAGGCTGATGTGAGTTACACAGGAATGAGCAACGCCCAGTTGTTCAGGCTCTGAACTCCAGAAAGGAATAGCCCATCTAAAGACATCAGCAAGGTTTCCTTGGCTGTAAACATGATTAACCAGTAATAAAATTAAGATATATTAAATGATTTAAAAATAATTCACATCAGTGACAATGCTAAGTCCTTAAATTTGTGCTTGAATACCACAGAGCATATGAACCACTACCTAACAAATAAAATTATTTTAAAAATTTAATTTATTTTTAAATTAACTTTTCAAAAAATTTGAAGATGTAGTTTCTTTTTAAAAATGGAAATAAAAGATCTGGGGAACAACAGGCCAGTCAGTCTAACCTCTGTGCCTAGCAAGAGTATGGAGCAGATCCTCCTGGAAAGTATATAAGGCATGAGGAAAACAAGGCAACATGGCTTCACTAAGGGGAAATCATGAAAAATATGGTAGCCTTTTGTGGCAGAGCTACAATGCTGCTGGATAAGGAAGGGCAACAGATGTCATCCAACTGTACTTAGGCAAAGCTTTGCACACTGTTCCACACAACATCCCTATCTTTACACTGGAGACATGGATTTGACAGATGTATCACTTGGTGGATATGGACTGACTGGAGGGTTGCACTTGAAGAGTTGCAGTCAACAGCTCAATGTCCAAGTGGAGAGCAAAGTGTTGTTCCTCAGGGGTTGGTATTGGAACATTTGACATCTTTATCAGAGACATGGACAGTGGGATCCAGGGCACACTCAGCATGTTTGCCATAGACACCAAGCTGTGTGGTGCTGTTGACACTCTGGAGGGATGGGCCTGGAGAGGCTTCAGATGGGCTTGTGTAACCCTTATGAAGGTCAACAATCCCAAGTGCAAGGTTCTGTATATGTGTCAGTGCAACCTAAGCACAAATACTGGGAAGAGGATGGATTGATGGCAGCCCTGACAAGAGCGATCTGGGAGGTGTGTTGGTGGACAAGAAGCTCAACGTGAGCTGGCAATGTGAAAGCCAACTGTGTCCTGGGCTTCATCAAAAGCAGCACAGGCAGCAAGGTGAGGGAGGGGATTCTCCCCTGACTGCCCCACACTAGTGAGACCCCGACTGGGGGTCACGGCGAGCCAGCTCATTTCCCCTGCAAGGCTCTTTCCGTAACATTGAGGTCTCAGCAAGTCAGCATTCTGACTGCAGAGAAAACATGTCCATTCAGCTGGCCTAAGTGGAAGGTAGTCAAAATGACCAACAGATACTGCTGACAAAAGAAGCAAGAAGTGATGTTTCAATATGACAGGAATAGTTTGGATCAAAGCAATTCCCAAACCTTTCACAGCTAAGGACATGACTCAATACTTTATACTGTTTAGAAGTGCAGGCCAGTTCCATACGCTGTGCAAGAAGGCTCCGTGTGTTTTTTGAGCCTAGTGTAAACCTCTCTCTGCTATTGTCACTATTTGCCTCCATAGCAGGGAGTTGGCTATTCTGCTATTGCAGATATACAGTGTAACTGCATTTTTGAATTTTAATATCTACACTACATCTAATCAAATAATAACAAAGGCAACTTGGAGGCAACTTCAGTATGTAGTGTGCATGCTTTACTTGCGTCTTTGTCTAGCCCATCCTGGTCCTCCCTTGCGAGAGGGAAACAGCCCGGCAGTGGCGGCAGCTGCACCCCGCCAGGCAGGAGCTCCTCCGGCGCAGGGGATCTCCGCTTGCCCCCGCTGTTAGCCCCTCGCCAAGCGGACGCTGCGGGGGGACGAGACCCACCGGCCCTCCCTCCCAGCGGGGGACACCGCTGCCCCGCAGCTGTGCCTCTTTCGGAAAGCCGGCTGGCTCCGAGGGACTGCCAGCCCCCGCGGGTTACCCCGCGCCCGCCGGCGCCTCCCCCGCCGTACCGCGTGGTGCAGAGCTGCGCGGCGCCGCCCAGGTACCCGGGCAGCTGCTCCCGGATCTGGATCTTGTTGCGAAGCGCGGCCTGGCAGAACGTGCCGTCCAGCAGCACCTGGAAGGGCTCGCGGAACTGGAAGTTGTGCTTGTAGAAGCCCATGATCTTCTTAGCGTGCTTCTGTCTCGTCACCCCCATGGCGCCCGCGCCGCCCGGAACGGCCGCGGCTGCCCCGGAAGCTGCGCCGGGCCCGGGCGGGGCCGCCCCGCGAAAGCCGGGACCGGGCGGGGCAGGACCGGGACCGGGCGGGGCAGGACCGGGACCGGGCGGGGCAGCGCCGGGACCGGGCGGGGCAGGGCCGGGACCGGGCGGGGCAGGGCCGGGACCGGCCGGGGCAGCGCCGGGACCGGGCAGGGCAGCGCCGGGACCGGGCGGGGCAGGACCGGGGCCTCACCCGAGCACCGGGACCGGGACCGGGACCGGGCGGGGCAACCCTGCGGCCGCCCCCGGAGAAGCAGGACCGGCCGGGAGGGTCCCGCCTGCCCGGCCCGCCCTGTTACGGGTCACCTCAGGGTTGGCTCATTGCCCCTTGTTCTGCCGTGCCGTGCTGGCTGCTGCCGTTCGCTAAGATAAGAAATGCCGAGTTTTGTTTTTTGCTAGTTCACTGTACTGATAAAATTGCAGTTGCTGTCGCAGAGACTGCAGTCTAATCACACATCAGCATAGAGAATTACAGAATCTATTTGGTTGGAAAAGCGCTCTGAGGTCATCGAGTGCAGCTTAGGATCCAGCACCACTTTGTCAACCACACCGTGGCACTGGTGCCACGGTCAGTCGGTGATTCCACCTCCTCCCTGGGCAGTCCATTCCAAAGCCTAGTCGCCCTTTGTGTTAGGAAATTTCACCTAATGTCCAATCTAAACCTCTCCTGGCACAGCATAATGCTACGTCCTCTCATCCTGACACTTGTTACCTGGAGGGCTTAGGAATACTTAAGAAGGCTTAGTCAGGTTCTATTTATATTTTTTGCCTGTATTGGCTACATCAATTTTAAGTTCAATGTGCACAAAACCGAAGTTGAAAAGCACATATTCTACATTTTAATTTTTTTCCCAAGACAATTTAATTGCACTGCAGTCTGGGGACACAGCTGTCATTGAAAAAGTGCACAAACTCCTCCCTGTCCAACACAAAACATGAACACACCAGACATCTGGCATTAAGAAACCAAACTTAATGCCCTATTTTAGTCAGGCAAGAGGATGTGATACCTTAACACCATCAAAACGATAATTGGAGACATCTGTCTTGCTGTGCAGGTTCCACAGGAGACATCTTTCTGCCTGAAACAACTGTACTGCAAGCAAAACCATGGCAAGCACCTGCCAGTTTGTTGTAATCAGTCAGGCTGCTCTAAGATCATTTAAGCAAATATTCAGGTGTCATACTGGCCTTTTTGCTAGCAAATAGACATGGACAAAAAAAAGTTCTTCTAAGTTAGTTAGTGTCAAGAGAAAGTGATTACTATTCTAGAAATTCAAATGTTTACATGGAAAAGTATTTTAAAGCACTTAAGATGAAAAGTGCAAAGAACAGATGATTAAGAATATTTTCCATGAATCCAGTTGTACTGTTGACAATATTTTTCTGCCATTGAACCCTTCTTTCCAGCTGTCTTCTGTGGTGTTGTGTGTGCTCCTGGGTATCATGAACATACATGGATATATGCCTTATTATGAGCTAAGCAAAATATTGAATTCATAATTAGACATAGTCTTATATATAGAAGTCTTCATTAAACTTCAGTCCTGTAGCTGATGTGTTTCCATAATGCCATGTTGATTCAGTTCTCCTATCTAACTGCAGCTTCATTGTTGAAGATATTGGACAAAAACATTCAGCAAGACTCCAAAGTTAAACCTTTCTAGAGAAATCATTTTTTCTTCAAGTAGGTTTTTGCTTGTTTGTTTTTGCATTCTGTGTGTGTGTGATGACAACTAAGTAACTGCCCAAAGACAGGCACTTATTCCATGCTAAGAGCACTGTTCACACTTTACAGCTGGAATGAGGAATCTCCAATGATAACAGCTGCTATTACAGAATGGAGATAAAAGTGAAAAACAAGTAAAGAAGAGATTAAACTAGTTTTTGAACTAAGTGGAAAGTAAGATATAATCCAGAGTTGGGTGTTAAATACCATTATAATGAGATACTGTTTCTCTGGTAAATAGTATAATCACAGACAAGTTGTAATGTAGTTGGTATATGTGGAATATGTTCAGAAGGCTGTCTAGCAAGCAAAACACAGCATAGATTTCTCCTTCTTCATTGGTCAGAAGATGGCATTAATTGGATGATAAACTACTTTCAGTACAATTATGTTTCATATGTATGCAATTATTTTAAAATTTATTTTAAATAAATTTAAAATATTAAAAATAAGGTCTATTAGACTACTATAGCAGTGCAGAGAAGTACAGTTCTTTCAGCATTTTCTTTCATATTTTGACAGTATTTTTCCTAAACTAAAATCCACCATATTCCTTCCAAGTTCAAATCTTTTACTATTCCCATGAGCCATCTGTAAAGTGGATTTTTAAAAAAAAATAAGCCTAGGGATATATGAGAGGTGTTGAATCCAGACTTCTCTGGTACCTGGGGTTTGTTGCTTCTGGTTGCTGAAATCCATCCACATACACTCTCTGGACCCAGCAGGATTCTTATGCTCCCATGTGTCCTGGACAAGCGTGGCACACGTGGAGGCACTAACAGAGCCAGCCAGTCAGACTAGCACAGCACACAGAACTCCACTAGAAATGACACATAATGCACATTCAGAGAGTGAAGTGCTGCCACCCCTCTCCAGCTGAACAGGACTGAAATGCCCAGGGATCACTCACACATCCTCACTCCCTGTACTCACCAGAACACCTTCATTCACAAATCCCCATGGCCCCTCGGTCCCTCCAATGCCCATGCCTGGACCCTGGCCCTCCTGGGCATGTACATGTGTCTCCTGCTCACTGGCTAGTCCAGTTTAAATCTGATAGCAGATTACACATCCACAGGATTAAATTCACTGGGGTAGGATATTTAGATGCAAAAGAAGAGTTAGAAACAAGCTTTATAAAAAGATAGGACTAGTTGCTGTGATCAGACAGAGAGCTCAGTAAGAAAAATTTACTGAATACTGCCATCTCACATGTGAGTCCCCTTACATCTCATTTTCCCATGTGTCTTCCTAGATCCTCTCTTTCCCTGTCTTTGGCCAGTTCTGTGGACACTCTGTAGAAAATTTTGCAGACTCCTGCCGATACACCATAAGAAATTTTACATAGTGCTATACACCCCCTGAAATACCTTGTGGTGTTATCAATTGGATTATCAATTCATGGATAACCATGTTTTCATATTCTTACCAGAGACAAAGTTCAAACAGACCCTCTTCAGGGTGTCTTCCTGGGCTGCTCCTTTAATGGCCTCAAAGCCTCTGCTCCCCACACTTGTCTTCATTACCATCTACTTATCAGCAAATTTTGTACTCCTGTGTGTGTTTCATAGCTCACATGCCCTCTTGTCATCTTTTATACTAAACAAATGCAATGAACCAGATGCTTTTGCCTTCCACGTACCCTTACAAAGACTGTCAGTAGCACAGTAAAGCTTGTCATAAAGCTCAGGGAAAGGTTATGTTTTAGAAATTTCTAGCCATTGTATTTTTAATTAAGAAGCTTAATCAATTATCTGGCTGCACCACCAAAAGACTTGGAGTTTGGGGTTTTGCATGTTCTAGTGTTTTTGGGAGTTTGGTTTTGTTTTGTCTTTTTTTTTTTTTTTTTTTAAGGTGAACATTTTATTGAAGCACTAACAGACCACTTGCATCTTCAGTAGCCTGCCTATCAGCAATGTCATTTCAGAAGTGAGCCTAAGGAGCAATGTAGAGGTTATTTTAAGATTACCTTTATTAATGTGGCTTCCTTTGTCCAAGGACAGGAAACAGAATTTGAAATGAGGAACTTCTTTTTCTGAAATACAAGTTCTTGTTTGCTGCCAGACACGATACAAGTTTCTGGGTATAGTTCTGATCTGACAAAACAGTTCCTGTGTCTTTCTCAATAATATTAATACCTTGAAGGTAAATAGACAGTATTTATGAAAAAAGGTGTCACTGAAGAAGACTTTTGTTCTCTGTATCCAAAGTGGGAGCAGATGTTCATGCGGAACTTCCCAAGCCTGTGCAGAGATGAACCAGACATCACAGGAAGCTGGTCTTCACTGGGCACACTGCACACAAAATGTGCTCCAGCAGAAGATCAGCTCTCTGCAGAGCAGACTATCTTTTGGCATAAATGAGTTCAGCTCTGGTTTTGAGTGCCAGGTAATGCAGTAGTAGAATTAAATAACAAAATTGCAGTGACATGGATTACTTGAAGTAAAAGCTGTTCTGAATCAAAGGAGCTTTGATGTAGGCCTAGTAACAACGAATTCCCCTAATAGCTGGTACTTGTCAAATGCTTGTAGCTTGTTGAGAAAATAGCTTCTGATTCTCCCAAAGTTGTCCTGTTTCAGACCTTTTTAATCTGAATATGTTGCTTTGTGCAAATGTGCTGAGTGGTTATCTGCAGTAAGTCTTAGTAACATGCTTAAATATGAGAAATGAACTGATATACAAAAAAAAAGGGTAAGGTTTTCAATTTCAACATTTAAAAATAAACAAAACTGTAATAAACACAGCTCATAAATTATTGTTGGAGGGTATCTGAAAATACTTTCCTAGGTGTATTTTTTGAAAATTTTTCTGAGATATGTATAGGCCATAGAAGAAGATTCAGATTCTGCTAAATTGTATTTGTCAGAATGTATATTATTCATTGGTGGCCCCTCCTTTCATTGCCTTGGGGTTGGTATTGAGCTTTTGAATTTTAGTCTTTATCATGTGCACTCTTCTTTTACAGTGCCCGTTTTTCTGATATTTCATGGGAATGCAGTATCTGGATTTATAATAACCATGGCTGTGACAAGTTCTATTTTTCCTTCATGGGTTGGCATGATTTCAGCAGATGAGAATTTTGTGTATGACAAAGCCTTCTGCTTTTCTGGCTCTACTGTTACCATGGTAATGGCCCATCACTGTATGTCCCACATTAACTATCTTTTAAATTGTGTACCATAGGAAGCAAACAATTAATGTAGAGATCAGCATATTTAGTTTCACAAGGGTAAGAAATAAAATACAGAGAATATCAATGCAGGTTTTAAGTGACTGCTTATAGTAGCATGCATTTTGAGAATGCTCTGGAGAACAAAGATTTTGCAGGCAACTTCACCTTTCTTACTAGAGGTGAAAGAAATTAGAGGAATGAAAATAACCAGCGGGATTCTTGACAGTTTCTCAAACGTTAAACTAGCTTTGCTGTCTTTTTTGTCCTTGAACTAAATTCACATGAAAGATCAGAACAGATCAGAACAGAATCAGATCTTATCCAATGTAGCTAAACTTTCTGGATAGATACACATCTCTGATGCACATAATTTAGTTTATGCAGCATTTTTGGTTGATGCAGCTCATAATGATGTACATGTTAAACAACTGGTTTCATACACCTGTAAGGACACACAAGGACATTGTTTTGGAGCAGTCTTCCCTCCCTGCACTGTTCCTCAAGATCTGCACCGATTAGCTGCATTCTGCACCACATGTGACATACTGCAATACTGGTCCCTCTGTACTCACTTGTATAAGCCTTGAAGGATGTAAAAGTGCCATAATGTAGAAAAATAGGAAGTGTTAGTGGAGTACCCAGGACTGGAATTGTAATTTCAGTTTGTGAATTGTGAAGAATACAGGAGAGAGGAAGATACCTTGCCGAACCCTATCTATCCTACACCTGATGTGCAAGGTGGGTAGAGGGGAATAACAGAGTGATGCTTTACACCCCATCTCCTATTGTACCTATTGGTTCATTTTGAGCAGAACATCCCTCTCCCCCTTTTACTGTTTCTGATACAAAGTAAGTATAAGACCATTTTAGTTCTCTTGAACACCTACATGGTCTTACCTTGGCAATGACAGGATGCTCAGAAGACATAAAACATTTTGAATTTTTGGTATGCTTATTTCCATTTCCTCAGTTCTTGTTCTCCTTAGAGATAGGTTGTTATATTCATCATGGGATGGCTTGTGTGTCATCAAGAATCAGAAGGGTCAATTAATTGGTTGATTAATTAACTGATTATGAAGAGAAGGCTGAACAAATTGACATCAAAAGAGAAATTATGTGAGAAGCCTACCTCCAACAAGAAATTAACTTATGGCCAAAATTCTGATTTATGCCAGAGAACTCAGTTCAGTTGCCTGCGATACTATATGTATCTTTGCACCTTTTCATTGATTTCAGGGAGAAATCAGTTTACTGGGAACAGAGAAATTGAATTTTTACAGTGTGGTAATAAATCATACATGCTCCCTACACTTACATAGTTTTCTAACTTGATACTCTAGAAAAGAGTTTAGCTCTGCTTAGAAAAATATGATAACTTTGTGAAATACCTTGTCTTTGTTTTCCAGGCCAAAATTAGCACTTAAAATGTCTGAGTTTGTTTTATCAAATGCATTTTTAATTAGGGAATTTTATTGTTAATGCCTTTGTCATTTTTTTTCTCCTGTTAGCTGTATGCTAATGGGTTTGAGATGCAGTAGTAAATGATCCATTAGTAATAAAAAATAGCTTGAAACATAAAAGTTAGTAAGAATAGAAGGTAACTAAAAGCACTTATTGGAAAACATCTGTTGAAAAAAATAGAGAAAAAAGGTTGAGTGGTGAAAAAACCCCAAACTTTCTCAAGGAAAGAGCTTATATTTTTTAATATTTCCTTCATGTGCAGAAATACCTTATTATGCTACTGTCCATTTTATTTTAGTATAATGCTTATACTTCTGTCCAGTAAATGCTAAAAGGTTGCCTGTATAACAGCATGGCTGAAACCTTCAATGGCCTCTGAAACCTCCATTCTTACACAAAAGAAATTGAATTTTCCAAGTTTATATTCTAGACCCGTAGTTCCTTATTGCATTTGATGTTTGTCCCTGGGGGTTTTCATGCTGTTGCAGCTCCTACTTTTACAATTTTTCTCTCTCTCCTGCACCTTATTAGTTACCATTTCCTACTTCAAATGAAAAAAAAAAAAAAAACAACAAACAACAACAATAAAACCAATTCCTTCACTTTGATTATCTTGAAGAAAATTAGAAAAAAAAAAGTGGAATAGACCTGAGTATTGGTATCATTAACTTCTAAAATCACAGCTAGCCTCATGAGAAATAATAGTAATTAAAAATCCATCTGCACAAAATGCCTATGCATTTATGTAACCTGATCTTAAATTTTCCCATTGAGCTCCTCTGTGGAAAGTAGTAAACGTTAGACGAATACCTGACACTTCAGAGGGTGATTATTTATCAGTGAAACAAAATGTTGTAAATGCTGTAGAAATAAGTATGCAAAGGTCCTGACTTCAGTGAATTGCAACTGGTGATCAGTGATATCTGAACAAATTGGGAACAGAGTGCTGCCTCATATATCAGGAAGAACCTGCCTTAACATGGGTTGGTATGCCTGGGGATATTTTATTTCTTTGAGTCTTAAATTGCTGTGGTCAGCAGGACACAAATCACTGAAACTCCTGAATTACACAAGGCTTATACACAAGGCTGCTTCCTGAGGCTGGGGCTGGAATTTGGAATTGCCCTGCACATGGCTGCTGAACATAACTGAAGTTATAGCTTCTATACTTTTGCACCTGGCACAACTTCATCTGCTGGTGAGACATGAGGTTTTCTGTTACATCTTTTTTTGAGGGAAAACAAAGGTAAGAAAAGAATGAGCATTTAAGGAGTCTTGTCTGTTCCATGGCTTTGGAAATGTTATTTATGGGTCTTCTTCTTGCTAGCCTTCTGTTTTTCCCCCATGCTGGGGGATGAGAGCTGAGTAGGTATTTGGCTGTTGGCCATGGTTAACCCACCACAGATATCTTCACAGATTCAGAGGGACCTCTTGTCATTAGGACTTTCACTCTCTCAAAGGGATGTGAGAGTGGCATGTAAAGGAAAGACTCCTATCAAAAGGTGTCCTGTGAATTTGAAAGGGATTTCAAAAGGAGTAGAGGCCATGCCAAGCATAGAGTTATGTAGAACAGCTTTATGCCTGAACATGAGGATTAAGTACAGCCTTAAAATCACTACACTCCTCCTACATACAAGCCTTACTTTACATGGAAAAGGTGCTGGATTCTTACTTAATTTGTAAGCAGTGCACTGGCCTGCTGAGGCAGCATAAGTACATTCCCTTTGTGGCACACTGAAAAAGGTCACGAACGTATTCCTATAGAGATGTATCACAAGCCTTTCAAGTGTTTCCCCATGTTTGAAAGCTTGGGCCTGAATACAGCACCTCTTTCAGAACACTGAGATTTTCTGAGCTTGAAACTTCTGTAAACTGCAAGATATTATATGGCGGTTTTGTGTTAGGAGAATCTTTTGCCATCTAGTTTTGGAGATTATTTTACCGGAAACAATTATTTCTCTTTTTGCATATTATTTTACTAGAAACAGTAATTTCTCTTTTTAACATAATTAATGTTTTAGGCAACTCGAGTTATTTGTGCAAGTTTGTATTTGGGTGTTGTTATGTCTCAGTGCAAGTACAAACTGCTATGTGTATCCTAAGTGATTCTTCCCTATTCCTCTACACTTTGTGATAATGAAATTAAAGTATTCATTATGCTTCGAAATACTTGGAATTGCTGAGAGGGCAGGGAAGAAAAACACAGAATTCAGACATTACCTATTTGCCAAGTGGTAACAAGTCATCGCAGGCTAGCCCGTCTCTGGTGCACGGTCTTAGCCTGCAGCATACATAAATGAAACTCAAGTTGGTTTAGCCCTTAAGGTAAAGTCAGTCTGGAGATTTGGAAGGAATTATATCTTTGAACCTTAATCAGATAATTTCTATTTAGCAACTCTAGTTCTGCTTATAGCTCTGATATGGTGCAGAGGTGCTTTGGGGGATATGACACATCTCAGTTTCACCAAGGTTTTAACTTAAACAGAACTGGGGAATTAAAGGGTTTTTGGTTGGTTCCAGCTGTCTTTTGATTTAGAGTATAATTTAAAAATGATTAATGGAGATTGTGCACTTCTTGAATTTTCTAAAGTATTTTGTGATGAAAGTCTTCTGTTTTGTGGTTTTCCTGAGTAGCTTGGGCAACGTTTCTGAGTTCTTCACACTGACATCCTTTCCACAGCCTCCTTTTCAAGAATTCAGAATTTTTAATGGTGAAATTTTATGGCCTCTTGCCCCCAGTTATTTGGTGAGTTTTGTAAAGTAGAAAGTTGATTTTTGTTTTTCATTTTTCATGTTAATCATAATTAACAAAATTGACTCAATTATTCTGGCAGTGCATTAAGTAGTGAGCCCTATGCCAGTCCCTTGGATAGGGATATTTTGGGTGCCCACAGCAATGGCTCTGAACATGGTAATGTTCCACGCTGTAGCTATTTGTTGGGGTTTTTTGATTTTTTTGGGGGTTGTGGGCTTTTTTGGTTTGGTTTAGTTTAGGTTTTTATTGGTTTGTTGGTTGGTTTTTTGTTTTGTTTTGTTTGATTTCATTTGTTGTTTATTTGGTTTTGAGTTTTTGGTTTTTTTTTGTTTTTGTTTTTTGTTTTAATTACATTGACTTTCTGTTTAGAAATTTCATAGGTCAGGATAATACATCACATTCATATTATCCCAGGAGTTTTCATTCTTTTTCAGCTCCCTAAGAATTTGCCAGTGGTAAAGCACTATGCATTTCAGAAGGTATATTTTCCTATTCAAATACCCTTCAACAACATCTTTGAAGTATTCCACAGATCTCCAGCAGTCCATGGATGGGAGTTGAAAATCACTGTATTACCACAGTACTACTTCCTACTCTTTGTTTTCTTTAATTAAAACTATTTGAACAGATTTAGAAAAACAAGGGCAAGTGCCTGATTGTGCACCCACGACAGGGCAACCCTGTCTGTGTAGGGACAGGAGAATGAGAGGCTGGAGAACAGAGTCATGAAAAGGGACCTGGGGGTCCTGGTCAGTGGCAAGATGAACGTGAACCAGCAGTACCCTGGTGGCCAGGAGGGCCAACCCTGTCCTGGGGCATCAGGGACAGCATCACCAGCTGGGCAAGGGAGGGCTTGTCCTGCTCTGCTCTGCTCTGCTCTGCTCTGGGGCAGCCTCACCTTGAATGCTGGGGACAGTTTTGGTCACCACAATATAAAAAGATATTAAACCATTAAAGAGGGCAATGGAGGGCAACCAAGGTGATGAAGGGCCTTGAGGAGATGCTGTATGAGGAGCAGCTGAGGTCACTTGGTCTCTTCAGCCTGGAGGACACTGAGGAAAGACCTCATGACAGTTTACAGCTTCCTCAGGAGGGGAAGCAAAGGGGCAGGTGTAGATCTCTTTACCCTTATGACCAGTGACAGCACTTGAGGAAACAGCATGAAGCTGAGTCAGGGGAGGTTTAGGTTGGAGATCAGAAAAAGCTTCTTCACCCAGAGGGCGGCTGGGCACTGGAACAGCCCCCCTGGGAAGTGGTCACAGCATGAAACATGACAGAGCTCAAGAGGCATTGGGACAGCACTCTCATGCACATGGTGTGAGTCATGGGGATGTCCTGTGCAGCCAGAGCTGCACTCAGTGATCCTGATGGGTCCCTTCCAACTCAGCATATTCAGTGATTCTGTGACTATTATATTGTGAATTAAAACTGGATATTCATGTTAATATAACAGCTAAGTTAAATAATAATATTGAATTAACTCCATTATCTAGGAAAACTTCAGAAGTCAATGCCAGTGGGAGTGCAGCCTTCATGGAAACCTAAGGGCAGGACTCAATACCTACATGATAGCTGAGCTCGCTGGCCACAGCACACTGCCCTGAAGATCAGGGATATTATTGCATCAGCCTCTCTACAAACTGCTTGTAGGAAATCTCCCTGATCCCACTGCACATGCACTTCAGTTTCTTTGGGGCACAAGGCACATTTGACCTCAGTGTGTTTTGGTTTGGAAAGACAGGTGTCTGCTAAGGAAGGCAGGTGCCTTCCCTGAAATGTTAAAAAAAAAATATAGACCCCCTCCCTCTGGATTGTTACCAATTTGAAATTAAGGGGGGCTCTCAGGCAGAAATATGGAAGCAGGAATAACAGTTCTTTATTAGGAAAGAAAAAGATAAAATAAACAATGCAGTGAACTAAAACAACACTGACAGAATACAACTGACACCCTGTTAGTCAGGGTGTCGGCAGCAGTCCAATTGGGAATTATGGCTGCAGTACTCCTGGAGGGTTAGGTGTGGTTCTGTTGGAGCAGTAATCCTGTAGAAAAGGGTGTAGTCTTCCTCTGAAGATGCAGTAGAAGAGGCAGGTATTCCTCTGGGAAATCCAGTGCAGAAAAAGCCATGCTGATGTTCCAGAAACTCATTATATCCAGGTGGAAATGCTTGCCTCCTCCCTCTGGGAGGAGCATTTTGCAGTGGGATGCTGTAATTTTTATCAGTCATGCAGTGACATTCAATGGCCCATTAACAGCAGATGTCTCCGTGGTGGGAGGATTGGTTTGCGGAAGAGATAAAGAAAACTGTCCAATTAAGAGAAGATAACTGACACACCTCTAACAGATGGCAACAGAATACATCTTGCCTTGCAATCTCAGACATAGCAATGCTGCCATTCTGAACTGCCCCTTCATCTCCATTTAAGAATTATTTTCCCAATGGAAAATGTGAAGTGGGATCCATCATACCCTGCTTTAGACATCTATCACAAGGTGTCCTCAGCAAAGCTGGATGCCCAGATTTCTTCTGGATGCCCAGATTTCTTGTTAGGGTCAATGCAGTTTAGTCAGTGATGTCAGTGGAATTTAGGATATGTTTTGCCTTGCTGGGATGATTATTATACTCAATTCTTTGTTTCAATTTGCTCCAGCATCAATGCAAGCAACTGATAAGGACTATTCTAAGTGATGTTAGAATCGTTTTATAGGAACAGGCAAATGTTGGGTCTGTGGCCGCAGGCAAATGCAGATACGTTTTAATATTGGTCTTGATAAATATGTTCCTCACCCTTAATTAGAAATGACTGTTAACTACACTGTTGAAAAGATAAATTTTTATGAAGTCACATATTTGGCATAGTGTCTGAACAGATCTGGGGGGTTTGGTAGGGCTGCCTTTCATAGCGCGTTGCATTTTTCAGAAGGAATTTGAAGAGTTTGAAATTAAATTTAAAAAAATTCACACAAGAAACCCCTACCTCAAACAAAATGGAGCAGCAAAACCAACTGTTTTAATGCAACCCAAACTCATTCCTGAGAATTGCAGAAGTTGATAGTTCAGGGATTTGTGTAATGTTAAGAGTTGGCACTGATGTCTCGTTATTCATGCTCAGGACAGATATTCACATCACCCCACAGCAGTTTGCCTTTTGTAAAGATACTACACAAAGCTTTCAAATCTATAAGAAGTACATGTCCCTTAACATTTGCAGGTTTATTAGGCGTAAATACTTCCTCAAGACCAGAGTCTCCTCAACCATGCTGGGGAGCCCTCGCTGCAGCCCAGGGCTGGCCCAGCAACAGGGCTGGGAATTCACATCACTGTGGAATCAGAACTGCCTGAGGTGGCCCTGGAAATGCACAGATGGAGGTTTCTGGGCTGTCAGAAATGCTTTGCCAGGGGCCAAATGGCAGCTGGACCAGGGCAGTGACCCTTCCCCTCCCCTCAGCACTGGTGAGGCCACACCTCAAGGGCTGTGTCCAGTTCTGGGCCCCTCACTACAAGAAGAACATTGAGGGGCTGGAGCAAGTCCAGAGATAGACAATGGATCTGGTGGAGGCTCTGGAGCACAGGTCTGATGAAGAGCAGCTGGGGGAGCTGGGGGTGTTTGGCCTGGGGAAAAGGAGGCTCAAGGGGGACCATGTTGCTCTCTACATCTCCCTGTAAGTGGTACCAAACAGGTTCTTTCACCTGGTGTGCAAGAAGCCAATCCACACAGAGCTGAGGTATTTCATTTTTTTACACTTCTCTGCAGAAAGGGGTGCTGGGTGGCAAATCCACAAAGCCAGCAAAATGACTACCAAAACTTTTCACTATTTATGCATTTTAACAAAGGCACTAATGTTCATTCATAAGAAGTTACTTAGTTATCTTATTAATTAGTGTTCTATCTTCTATTGGTTAATGATTCTCTCACTTCTCATGTTAATTAGTCTGTATGCTAAGTCTTCCTCTTCCTCTGAGTTGGTGGCTTTCTTGAGTCATGATTTTCCACTGCTGGAATTGCTTTTTACCTCATGGAAGCTGATGCAGCACAGTTGTTGAGTTGTCCTTATTAGTTTCTTCCTCATCTTGAGGGGTCTGTCAAATGTCCTCGTGGCCCATAAATTCTGCATTCTTTGTGCCCACTGTCAATGGCACATCCTTCTTCCCAAGCTCATTGTTAACTTCCCCCTAGGTCTGAGATCACTGAAGCATATCCAGCACTAGTCCTTAACAAGGCAACAAGTATTTTTAATTTCTAATGCCTGGACATCACTTAGCCCTTGTTAGCTGCTATCTAATTCACAGATTAAGTCTCCTTTCTTGTTGATTAGGCTTGAAGATACACCAAGAGCAAATGTCAAAGAACATCTTTTCTTAATTTTCATCTCCCAGGTAAATAGCGCCAGGGTGACAGGAGCAGAGGGCATGGCCTCAAGCTGTACCAGGGGAGGTTGGACATCAGGAAGAATTTCTTCACAGAAAGGACGATTAAACACCGGAATGGGCTGCCCGTGCAGTGCAGTCGGTATGGATGGAAGTGTTGAAGACGCCTGGAGGCGGCACTCAGCGCCGTGGTGCAGGTGACACGGCGCGTCTGGGCACAGCTTGGACATCGTGGCGGTTTTACAAGGCAATGACTCTGTGGGGAGGGCAGGCGCCAGGGCGGCTCTCCCGGCCGTTCCTGTCGGATGAGCTGGCCCAGACCCACACAGGCTCTGCGGCAGCCTCGGGCCGGCCGGGCCGGGCCGAGCCGGCACCGCCGCCGTGCCGGGCCCCGATCCGCGTTCCCGCCCGGGCCCGTTTGGCCGCGCACCGCCGCTGCCGCGCGGGCGCTTCCGGCGGGCGCGTTTCCGTTTCCGGCCGCGGGCAGCCATGGCGTCGCGCAAGGAAGGCTCGGGCGCTGCCGGCGGCGGCTTCGGCGCCGCCAAGGGCAAAGGCAAGGCCGCCGCCGCGGGAGACTCGGCCGTCAAGCAAGTGCAGATCGACGGGCTGGTGAGCAGGGGGCCTGGGGCTTTCGCGGGCGAGGCGGCCGCTGGAGCCGCCGGCGGGGCCCGCCGTGGGGCGGTGCCGCGGGAGCCTCGTGTCTGCTGGGACCGGCGCCTCTCGCGGGCGAGAACGGCTTCGCGTCCCTGCGGCCGGGCTCCCGCCCTCGTCCGTGTGAGGGGAGCGGCTCGCGCCCCGTGTAAGCAAAAGCCGGGCCGGGGCAGAGTGATTTCTCTTTAAATGTCCCATTTCACCTTCCAGCTCCGCCGCCCCTGTGCCCGGAGTTGCTCTTTGCTGCTTTTCTACTCACAGTCATACCCTATTGCCAGAAAATGCCGCAGGTCTAAGAGCTGAGAGCACGGTGGGTTTTTCCCTCACCCTTGTGCTTTTTGCCTTCTCTGTCAGGGCTGCCATGACCCCCTGCGTTTGCTTAATGGGAAATAAAATAAAGTGACGGGTGAAATGACTTGACAAAGAACAGAGCCATCCTAATACAGACAATCAGTGCAGGCCTGAAGTGGAAGAGCATCTACTGAAGGTGGTTCTTGGCTGTGCTGCTGGATCTTTTTGTGTTTGTTGGTTCAGGCCTTAGAAAGTTGGTAACACTATTAATGACACAAGGAGAAAAAGTTACTTAGGGGTGGAAACATTGTTTTTTACTTCATTAGCTTTGCCAAGTGTCAGTAGAACATTGTACAGCTGGAGTGTGAAGGAGTTGGTACCCTGGTTATGAAAAATAAAATCATAGTTTTGAGACAAACTTTGAAGCCTGCTTGGCATTATTAGTGGTAGTCCTCAGCTCTTATCCTGGAGATATACAGTGTAGTAAATATTTGGGAAGATGAAAAATAATTTATTTGTGTGTAGAAGGACTTGTGAAAGAGGAAATCTGAATCCCATTTTTTCTGCCCTGCTCTGTCCAGCTATCTGTGTGCCCGTGGCTTTGGTGCATGGAGCATTTTCAAGGAGTGGTGAAAACTGACTGGTTGTGAAATGTTCGTAAAAACCCAGCAGTAGATAGCAGACTGCTCCTGCTGCAGGCTGGTGCCAAACACTTAGATAAAAGCTGGTAAATTTGATTTATGTTGCTCCTGATTGTTCTCTATCAGGCATATAATCTGCTTTGTGAGCTGCTGTTGTTTCAGATCAACTGTGAGTGTCTCTGATGCTCTGCTTCTGACAGTCCAGCAAGTGTTTAGGATTTTTTTATTTGTTTGTTTCATGCTTTTTTTCCCTTCTCCTTGTATTTTTTTCTGGTGCAGCACAGTGGTGCCTCTCACACAGTGTCACTACAGAGGGAGGTGATTTACTGAAAACTATGAAAGCTTTCAACTTTCCACCCCTGAAGATGTCTCCTAGCCAAAGTGTTCTCAGGACATTGACATTGGTTCATAAATTTCTCTGACATCTGTGATGGACAGAAACGTTGGCATAAATTTGTTTGCTTTGCAAACAAAGTTTATTCAGTTATAAGTCCTTCAAATGTCTTACTGAAATTCTTCTGAAGTGTTTCTGATACCTCACTGGTTTAAATGTCTTATCTGCCCTCACAAATTAACAGGACTTCCTCAGTCATCTTGATGATGACCAGGGTGATTACATGCCAAGAATTCTGAATTGTGATGGGCATCAGGGGAGTTGGTGATCTCTTTCTCTTCAGTGGTGTCTCTTCTCTTGGCATTGTCACAATTAATCCTTCAAATGGGGCTGCTTTGAAAGCAAAGGCATGTCTAGGTAGGCTGCTTTGGAATCTGAGGGCAAAATAGAAGATGCATCAGTTATCTCTGTATGTGAGAAGGTGAAAGTATGTTTAAAAAGCTTGGTGTTTCAGAGGAATAATAAATTAAAAAACCCCAGTATCTGTCATGAAAATAAGAAGTTCTAAATGTTATGCTGTTACCTTAATATGTAACAATGCAGCAATGTCTGCTTCTCAGACCTCTTTTTAAAATCTGGTACAGATGAAGCATCCTGGAGTTAACTTCTTTCTTACTTTAATCTTCTCAATTTCTTAATAAATACTTAGATTGAAAATAGATTCCAGTGTAGATGGCCTGGTCTTTGTAAAAAATTAGAAAATGCAGAGTGAAAAATAACCCTCCAGAAGCACATTATAAAATGTGTTTTTCTTTCAGGTGAGATGTAAGAATTCACGTATTTGTTTTTGGCCATCCTGACAAAAAGATCAGATCAAGTGCCATATATTGCGTCCTGTTGTCCTTCCTATTGTAGAAATTTGGATAGTTTTCTCCAGTCAAGGAGCCCAAAGAGAGCTTGTGTTTACAGTGGTGCACAGGCCTGGGAGAGAGTGACTGGTGGGAAAGAACCCGTGGGTGCTGGTTTACAGCAACCAAACATGAGCCAGTGTGTGTCCAGGTGTCCAAAAACACCAGTGGCCTCCTGGCCTGGATCAGGAGTGCTGTGGCCAGGGGAATGATTGTCTCCCTGCATTCAGCACTGGTGAGGCTGCACCTCAAATCCCATGTTCAGTTTTGGGCTCTCTGCTACAAGGAAGTCACTGAGGCCCTGGAGCATATCTGGGGAAGGGTCTGGAGCACAAATCTGAGAGGAGCAGCTGAGGGAGCTGGGGGTGTTCAGCCTGGAGAAAAGGAGGCTCAGGGGAGACCTCACCACTCGTTCTGCTCCCTGGAAGGAGGCTGTAGCCAGGTGGGGTTGGTATCTTCTCCGAGGTAACAAGTGATAGGACAAGAGGAAATTGCCTCAGGTTAGTATAGGGGAGGTTTAAATTGGATATTAGGAAAAATTTCTTTACTGAAAGAGTGGTTAAATATTGTAACAGGCAGCCCAGTGTGGTGGAATCACCATTCCTCAAAAGTGTTTGAAAAAACATGTAGATGTGGCACTTAAATAGGTGGTTTCATGGTGAATACTGTGCTGAGGTTGGATTGACTGTGGGACTCGATGATCTCAGAGGTCTTTTCCAACCTAAACAATTCTCTCATTCTATGATTATCACAAGCTGTCAGAAATGATTGTACAGAAATGCCATAAATTGCTTGCCTCTTTTTATTTTTTGCAAGAGGTGTTGATGGACTCAGGTTTGTTCTATTCTAGAGATTCTTCAATGGTAACCAAATATTTTGTAATTTAGCTGCTAAAATTAATCATATTTGGTTCACTGATATTATAGTATTTTCTTTCAGCAAGGTGCAATAAATTTCAAACTATAAGGTGATGTATTTTAGAACATAAGAAATAATTATTACTTTGAATGATTTTTAGGTTAATGGAAGATTTTAGATTTCCATCAAGTCTTGGAGACTTCTCTAAAATGCTTCCCTAGTGAAATTTCTAACCATACTACACTGTTTAAAATTGCTCTTATGGAGAACTTCTTGGCATATTTATGCATTTCTCATTATTTTAGTAGTGATATCAGGCAACACAGAAAACTGTCAAGGCAGAAGTGAACTGGTGGATTATTCAAAGGCATAAAATCTGCTAGGTTAAATAAGTAGCATTTTTACATGATGAGCATCAAAGTCTGTGTCATTCAGAAATTGCACTAATATCCAAAACCAGATACTCCATGTGGTGGATTGTAGGTTGTGTCAGACCACTAATATGTGGCTGATGGATGTATGGAAACTTTCTTCTGGAAAATAGCAGCTGTGGGATGGGAGATGGGGAACTCCTAGCAAGGTGAGTGTGCTGCCAGGCCAGATAAGAGATCTTATGAATCCCATTTGCCTTCAGGGTGGTTAAAAGGCACTATGTTTTTACTGGGAAGGGGTTTCATTCTCTGAAATCTTCTTCATGAGGTTATTCTAGGAAGGAAGATAGAAGTAACTAAATTAATTAACTAAATTCTTAAGCTCCAAAATTACTTTGTCTTTTTAAATCTTACACTTGCATTTATTTACACATTCAAAAAATTATGAATGGTTCTGAAGATCAGTGTTAGCTGACTGAAAAACATTTGCTTATACATGGCTCTTGCAGAGTAACATAACTAGATCCATAACTCATGCCATAACATTCATTGAGTTTATAATTTCTTTAATGGGAATATGGTTTCCTTTTTTACTCAACCACTGCATATGATTTATTTTTACACATATGTTCATTGCACAAAATTTTTACATATTGTAGGAAGTAGCAGAAGTTATGTAGTTTTTTCAAAATACCTATAGGTTTCTGTTCTTATATCTTCATAACTGCTGATGTGCAAAAACCTTAATGCTAGTAACAAATTGCCACTATACCTTAAGATATCTGTAAGTTTGTTTATAGTAAATACAAACATACATTGGCCAAAACATAAGTATGTCAAGAAGATGGTTAAAAGTTGTAGACCTTGTCTGCATTTGTGCACCATCATCACCAGTGGGGCTACAGTGTAGCATTCTCTTGTGTCAGATATAACTGATTTAATCAAAGATTGTTACTTCAAGCTTCATTACATCATCCCTGATTTGGTGATGGTGTAGTATGCCTAGTGCTTTGTATTCTTATCTATGGTAAGTATATATAGAGGATTTATTTATTTATTGATTTACAAAAACAGATAAGACTATATGGGCCTACATTTAAAAAAACCCCTCACATCATTACTGAATTATTTTTCAGTAGTTGCTCTATTCATGATTGTGATATTTAAGTTGCTTGTGCCTTTTTTTTTTTTAATTACCATCCATTTTTGCCATAAAGGGGTTGGATACATTGGACTGTATCCTCAGCTTTCAAAGGGAGGAGCCCTTCAGGATATGTTTGATCACAGTAAATTAAATAAGTTACCATGGTTACTGAAAATCAATTTCTAACACTTTTCTTGCAAATGTTTGTGCAAGGACTTTTTTAAATGACAAGTTTTGATATTATTGAAAGAAAGGAGGTAAAGCCTATATTGAACTGACTGAAATCTCTGACATTTCTTAAGTTGTGAATATTGTGCTTTTCCTAGCATTTCTTGTGTTTCTTTTTTTCCTTCTTTACCCTTTCTGAAGACTTTGCAAGAATGCACAGTGGTGGGTTCTGCCTGCTGTTATTTGTAGAGTTTCTTGATGTTGCAGATCTGTAGAGTAGTATTTTAGGATATAACATCCTTCAGGTTGTATTGTATTTTATGTGTCTTCTAAAGGAGTTAAAATAGAATTTTAAGTTGAAGTTTAATCTTGTTGACTTTTCCTTGACCTGTTTCCCTAAAGAGTTGGAGCACATTATGCTGGCTCTGAGAGTTGATGTGTGAATTGAATACTGGCTTGATGTATTCATGGATATCTTGAACCATGGAGAAGACAGAAGAGCTTTGTTTTATATTCTGTTAATCTTCATGTGTTAACAATGAGTTACATGAATCTAACCCAGTAGGGAACTTCTGACTTATAATCTGTGCTTAAATTCAGAAGAGAAAGCATTAATGTGTGCTGGTAAGTTGAAAGGGCAAGAGCCTCCTTGCAATATAACAATTTTCAGGCTTAGTGAAATTTCTTGAACTGCAGTAAAGTACCTATATCACGATGTTCTGAGAATGCAAATTTCAGTGTGTTTTGTCGGTGGATAGGAGTGGATATGTGCTAACAGAGCACAAACTTTAAATGATTTGTAAGAGTGCAGTGGTGCACTCAGCATCTCCTAAGTGTCATGGTAAGTGTACCCTAGTGAGGCATTTAGAACTGGAACATCTGGTATTGCTTCATGCCATCAAACTAGTGTGCTGACAAAAGGAGTTACTCTAAATGTGGAGGTAGCTTAAATGTGTTGAGCAGTGTTAACTTCAAGCCTTCAAGGGGAAAGTCTTACTTCAAAATAGGCTTTTCTTTCTTTTGCTGCATGCAAAAAGAAATAATGTGTTGCCCTCTACACTGCTGTCACTAGCAGTTAAAATCCTCTGATTTTTGGCCCTCTTATGTGCACATTGAACTGGTCTCTGGCATGGTGATTGTGAATTCATAGCTCCTGTGAAAATAGTAGATTGTTGTTTTGTGATTCCTATGTGGCCGTGTTGATACAGAGGACAAGAGTATTTCCACCAGGCATCTTTCAAATAATTTCCTACCTTTTAGTGATTAAAATGTAACGATTATTATCTGCTGCATTTTAGATGTAACCTTTTGTCCTGATTGGTGTCAGGTTTGACTCAATGCATTGGGAGCTGAGCAGTGATGACTTTGTTTTTGGGGCAGTGCATTATGTCTTCTTGCACACTGAAATGTTCTCCTTTAGCTTTCAGTTTATTGTAAGAGAATTAGAGCTTTGCAGCTGACATGCAGTGTGGTGTAGGTGAGGGAAGTGTATGCAGAACTGCAGGCCCCAGGGAGGAACCCAGCAGGTACAGCTACTTAAAGGTCCTTGGTGATGTGTATGAAATTAGCAACTCCTAGACCCTATTCACCTTTTAAATAAATCTTATAGACTGTATGAAAGGCCTTGTAGGAAAAGGAGCAAACTTTTTTTTGACTCCTAATCTTTGAAAAAGGATCATGTATCTTCAACTTATTGTTGCTATAGTATTTTATCATTAATCTTTCTTTGCCAGAGATATTTTTTTGATATGTTTACTTTGGATGTTGTTTTTCCATATTTACAGACAAGCTTAAAATACCTTCTCAGCGATGGTACAGTTTTGAGCATGATTTTCTTCCAGCAGCATTAAGATTGCAGAGATGTGATTCTGGCTTTACCAACAGTGTGCAACAGTTTAATTACATTACTGCATAACAAAATCATACCAGCTTAATGGAAAGTAAATTAATTGTTAATGTACCAAGTGGAAAAAATTTAGGCTTATATAATAAATATTCTTGTTAGTATTTTGTATGATTATTCAGTAATCTAAAACTAAGACAATAGAGCTTAACTTTGATAATGTCTTTTTTAATGTGCATACACAAAGTTACTTCAGCATAAGTGTGAGAGTATTTTTGAATGACTTCTATATGGAAATTTATTTTAGATAAGCATTCTCTTAATTTCTTTTGGCTTTATCAAATTTTAAAGTTAATAGACAGGCTTATTTACTCACTGGAATCTGAAGATATGCCTGAATTTTGCTTTGTGCATGCAATAACAGGCTAATTCCCTTTTGTAAATATTTGGGTTTGTTTCAAGAAAGAGAGTGTTTGGATGTTGCTTTGAGCATGTAAGTCTTGTTGGTCTTTGCCTTTGTTCTGCTCACATGTTGTATCCTGCTTTGCAGTGTGTTTGCTGCACATCCTTCCTGTTCCTTGGAGCCCATACCTGTGCAAGAAGCAATGTGCATACCCCTTCCTGTTTAGCAAATTCTTTGGTGTTTAGGAACTTGGAGGTGTAAATTGCTTACCGATATTTGGGTACTTTTTCATGCATACCTGAGAAAAGTATGGAGTTTGACAAACTCATCAGTGTAGGGCTGAGTTTTGAGCACTTAGGTCTTGGGGCTTTTTACTATTATATTATTATCAATGCAAAAAAATTAGCTGTTTTAAAGCTTTTTAAACTTTAGATGAGACGTAGGATATTTACTGCAGCTGTCATCACTCCTTGAAAGCAATTTGAAAGAAGTACTGTCTTCTGCATTGGCATTCTCAGTGATAAAATTAGATGGTTGTTTTTAATCTTTGTCACAGTAGCTGTTATTAGAAATGGAACTCTGCTGGAAGTGATTTTCATGTGGCAGTGTTCAGATGATGATGAAAGGCAAATCTGTGTTCGAAAGATGGGAAAGCTGAAGTAATAACTGATGTTCATGGTTTGGGCTTTTTTTTTTCCTCAGTTTTATACTTTTAAGTCAGCAGGAAAACTGAGACTCCATGCAGGCTTGGTTCTCTGGATTGCACTAGCTGTTGCTAGGAGGATCTGTCTCTGTTGCAGTCTCTGAGCACATAACCAAGTGTTTGCCAGAAAGGCCGAGTGTTTCAATGTGGAAGAAATCACTGTGCAAAAAGTTATAAATTATTAAAATGATATGGAAGTCATTCCGGTAGGGATTTTACTGGTTACTTGGAAGCATCTGTTGAATGCATATGGAAGTCATGCTTTAAAGACACACCCTTAAATAACATATTCCAGTTTTGTTGTGCAGGGTATGTTTTTTGGAAAAGATCAGTGGTCTCAGATGAATCAGATGAACCCCCACTCCCTCATCTCCATCTAGGTCTGCCTTACTTTGCTAATTTTTGAAGGTCAAATAGATAAGGGTAACTGTCTTGGAGTTTTTCTTCAGCTTCAAAATGGTACTAGTGTGGCACAATCTGTTTAAATAATAGGCTGTTAAAATTGCTACTGCTGCTTTTAGCTGTCATCTTTAAAACTTCTTATAGGAAGCTGCTAGAAGTTGATGCTGAAGACTATACTTGCTACACACTCCTCATGCACCATGAATTTTGAGCTCTGGTGATTCACTAATACATAGAACATGTATCTGCTGTATGTTGAAGGATAAATGTAAGTTCTGGAGTTTCAAGCAGAAAATGTTGAAACTGTGCCTGTCTCTACCACTTCTATATCATTTCCATATGTTGTGCTTTGAAGGAGTATAGTCCTCAGCTTTCATTCTTGAAATGATGGCTAGATATTGAATTCATTAAAATAATAAATATTAATTATATTGGCAGTTTGCAAAAACTGCCTGCAAGACTGAATGTTTTCAAAAGTTTTTTTTCACTGAGATTTGGGAAATAGAAGAAATAATACACTAAGTAGTTCCAGGGAAATGCTCCATCCTGCTTGCAACCAGCAGAATTTTGGATGTTTATCTCATCACATCCCTGTCCCTGCCTTCTGCCAGTGTGCTAATAGTGTCTACTGCCCTGCCCTTGCAGGATGAGGTCCTGGGGCTGTCTTATGGAGGTGTTCCTGTGAGGAAGTGATTCCGCAGTGCCCGTGGCCTTGACGGTTTCCATGGGAATGTGCACAAATCCATGTACTGTGAAATGTGTTATGAAACTTTGTATTGCTGAGAACTACATTTCACCAGCATGTGAGCACAGCAATGGAGAGTTTCAATGCACATATGTAATGGTGCATTTTTACTTACATTGAGGCAATATTAAAGTGTGCTAATGGCTTGTGATTAACCCTGGAGATAGCTGTTAACCTGAACTACTGTAAAAGTCAAGTGTAGTGGGACAAAAATGAAGAAGAGATTGGTCTGTTCGGTAACAGACACCTTGATTAACATACAGTATTTTTCTGTTTTAATAGCCTTTGCTTTTCTCCACTATTTAATTAGTTTTTCTTTTGATGTACTGCAGTTTGTGTTTAACTGCTTCCTTTTGCAAGAACAAGCAGCTCACTTGGACGTGAGTAAATAAATGACTTAAACAGGTATTTCATGGTACCTACAAGACATTAGCTGATGAATGTAAATTCCTGGCAGAGTCAAGGAAAACCACAGCCTATGAAAACCTAACATGCCTCTAGTCAAAACCCAGTATTCTTCCCTTCTAATGTTGAACTTGTGCAGAAACAGGCTTGGTGTCTGTACTGTTTCAGTTCTTCAGTCTGAACTTCACCTACCTGTGGAGTCTTGTCTCAGTTTGTCTATTCCATTTTATATTTTGAATATTAACCAGTTTTAGTTCTAGATATTGAGAAATAGTCTCTTTCATGTTCTGTGTCTGGTTTTACATGAAATGAGTGATTTTTGTAATTTGAAGTAGCTTTTTTTTTATAGGTTATGACTTTTTTTTAATCTTGGTGACTTTGAAAGTGTCCCAGTAATAGAATGAGGGAGCAGCTAACCCATGTTTGCAGCAGCTAAGCTTGCTTCCAGTGAGTGAATAGCCTGTGTGTCAGTCACTTGGCAGTGTCTGTAGGAATCTGGGCTTGCACTGTAGGAACAACCACCTTGACTGGAAGTGTGGGCTATTGGAAGGTGTAGCCAGGCTGTGTCGCTGTAGGGAGACCCCCTTCATGTTAGAATGGTTTTCCCTCTGGCTATTAGGGAAATTCTAGAGCACTTAAGTCACATCAAGTTGGAAGTTAATTCTTAAAAAGAGAAATAAAGCAACTGAAAGAGCAGCTACTTTAAAGTGTTTTCTGTGGGATATTTCAGTGGTGGTTGAAGCTTTGTACTTTGTGTTGAGCATGCTGCTGAGCTGCACATTATCTATGCAAGAGTGTTCAGAAAGTGAAATATGAACAGAATGTCTACTTTTTCTAGACTAAGCTTCAGGGTGAGCAAGGTACAGCTTTTTCAGCCACTCCAAAAAGTGCACATAAGCAGTTAATGTTTAGGAAGAACTGATAAAATGCTTCTTGGCCAGTGACTAGAAATTGTGCTTTGAGTCAGCCACTTACTGAGATAAAGTGACAAGGGATGTTATATCTGGCTTATTGCTGTATATGGATATTATCACATTCTTTGTCCTGTTGGGAAAAAAACCCTAACCAAATGCTGAAGGAAAGTGAGATAGCTATAAGTAAGAGGTAGTCTGGGAAACCATCTAGATTCCTGTAGTTACTGGGGGAAATGGTTCCTAAACCAGGCAGAAGTGACAGAAAAGACTTTTTACATGAATAATCTGTTATGATTTGGGTAGTTTTCTTTAGCCTCATGCACATATTGTAGAGCAGAAAGGTTACTGATGTTCCCTCTTGCAGTTAAATCGTCTGAAGGCTTGAGGTTTACAAACTAAGCAAGCGTTACAGTACTAAGTGATGCAGTAAGACATCCAGGTAACAAAAAGCTTTGGATGCTTTTCATGTGCTTCTTAATACTCAAAAATATTAATATAGTACAGAAGCATGTAGCATCATCCCCTCATAGTTAAAGATGGACAATTTTCCAGTCAATTTATCATGGATTTCCAAAATGGTTTGGTTCTGAGGACCTACACGAGACAAAATTGACACCCTCCTATAATTTATAATTTCATTGTGAAAATATATGTAGCGTTCTTTGCTTGATGCCCGCTTCAGATCAATACACATTGTTCATTGTTGGTGAATTTAGGCTCAGCTCCAAGAAAGCTCTGCTCATGTCAAAAGGATATTTTGATATTTACACCCAATTGAGATGGTATGAAATGACATGCATCGTTCTGTTATGCTTCCTATATAATTATTGTTTTTAAGCCCCAATTTTTTTTCAGATTCAGAAATAAAGATTTTAACATCTGGTGTTGAATTAGCTGTTGAGTGACATAAAATCTAAGCTTACTATTCCAAAAACTGTGTTTACAAAGACTTCATAAATGGTGTTTTGCCTTTAGCAAGTCAAGATAAAGGCAAATTATTGCAGGGCGTTTGAGGTCTTCTGTCCAAAAGATGACTGCTTTACTTACTAGATAGAACAGTGTTATTTCTGAAGTTGCTGTTCAGAACAACATTTTTCTGAAGTTACCTTGCTTTTAAGTCTACTTAGTCTTGGCCTTAGGTTTTTCAACACAATAGTTAGATTAAGTAGCTTTTGATTACTTCTCAGGGAATTAATTTTTTCTTGGCCCCCAAACATATTTAGAACTGAAGATATCTGCCAGAATAATTACTTTAAGATGTTGAAGGTCTTAGTGGAAAATTATTTTTAAAATTTTTTTCTTTTACTTCTTCTGAGATAAAATTGGTCTAATAGCTTTAAGAACTTTTATTCTAAAGTTAAGTATGAAGAAAAGAAAAAATGTCTAGACATCCATCATGTCAGGAATGGTTAAAAATGCAGTCTGTTCAATAACAGAATCTAGAAGAATTCAAAGATCTCTGCAAATAAGCTGGAATATGCATTTAAATGAATTCTGTGTTTATCAGTAGAAATTGTCGCATTTCTTGAGATTAGTATAACATGTAAAATTCAGTTTCACCTCTAATCTTTAGTCTCATGGAATGGTTTAGGTTGGAAGGGACCTTAAGAATCATCTGTTTCTGCCCCCCTGTCATGGGCAGGGTAGCCTTTCACAAGACCAGGTTGCTCAGAGCTCCATCCAGCCTGGCCTTGAACACCTTCAGGGATGGGGCATCCACAGCTTCTCTGGGCAACCTGTGCCAGTGCCTCACCTCCCTCACAGTCATGGATTTCTTCCTAACCTGATCTGTTCTAGAACCACTCTCAGTTTGGAGCCATCCCCCCTTGTCCTGTCACTACATGCTCTTGTAAATCCTCTCCATTATTCTTGTAGGCTTCCTGCAGGTGCTGGAAGGCCACACTCAGGTCACCCTAAGGCCTTTTTTTTCCAGGCTGAGCAAGCCCAAATCTCTCAGCTTTTCCTCAGAGGAGTGGTAATCCCCCAGCCTGTGTTGGTACCAGGGGTTGCTCTGACCCAGGTGCAGCACCTTGCCCTTGCTCTTACAAAATCTCTTGCAGTTCCTGTGGCCTACTTCTTGAGCTTGTCCAGGTTCCTCTGGATGGCATTCTGTCCTTCAGGACTGTCACCCACAGAACTTAGCTTGGTGTGAAACTCATGCCATGACTTTATGTGATGGCAAGTCTTGTGCCATGAAGGTTCATATCCAACAGCTATGAGACCGGGGTATCAACCTGTTGATTTTGTACTTATTTCTGACGTGTTATCTGTCACAGTGCTTTCTAGAACCCATATCTGTGGACTGCACTGATTAAGGTGGAATTTTCTATGTGTGTCTATAAACATCTGTCTCCTTAATCATCTGGAAGAATGTGTCATGTATCAGACATATGTTCTCTTAATGTTAATCATTGCAGTAATATCTTTAATTTACTTCAGAGTTCCTTTTCTCCTGGCAGGAACGTTGAGAGTCTCTGTTATTGTCTTATCAAATGGTGCTGTAGCCAGGAGACAAACAGCTCAAGGCAAGTTTTTTTGGTCAGCTTCCAGAACTTGACTTTTGTAAGTGTAGGATAAGCACTTATCTGTAGGCTGTAAAAACCTCATCTGGAATTATTAAAATGTTAACATTGCTCATGTTTCATGATATCTAGGTTTTTTGTATTTTTTCCTAGTCTTTGTTTAAAAACAAAGCCATTCAATGCTTACTTGAGGATTTCAGAACTGTTCAATTAAATTTCATTTTTCCACAGCTAATTCCTTGTTTCAGCTCACCACCATGTGTAGATTTGCTTTTGATATGGAGTTACCTGGGGAAGGAGACATGGCCACTAAATTAGAGTAAAATGTGATATGTCTTCATGTGGGTATTAATTGCTAAACAGTTCAACTCTTTATCCAGAGGTGGCATTTTATGCATTTTATGTGTATCAAGAAGATGTTGATTCCAGGCAACTTTGAGGTTAACATGATTGCCTGAGTCATTGTTAGTAATGACTTAACATTGTGATCTGTCCATTTACAAAGCTGCATTATCAGTTCTCTCTTGAATTTAGTTTATGCTAGGAGTTTAAGTAAATTGTTCATGCTGAAACACTCAAATACAGAAGTTCATGATTTGAGTTTTAAGGGTTTGTATGGAGAAAGCCACATATGTAATATGGATGTATTTTGTATCACAGATTATTAGCAGTCATAGCTTTCAAGACCCTTTTGCCAAGCTAACTATTGATCACCGTTGCAGTAGTGTTAAGTACTGAGAGGATGTGAGTGTTGTGGCAACTTCCACGTGAATGCTGAAACCAGCTACATAACACAGAGTTGTTTAGACTCTTTCCCCATCCTCTTCCCCAGATGCTGGCAGTTGATGCTAATGGTTGTGACCACAAAGCTTTCTTGGGTGGCAAAAAATGTTAAGCATTTAAAAAGATATAAATACTTAATTTAAGACTGTATATCAGTTTGCTACATCATGTATTCATTGGGCTAACATAAGCTCTGTCGTTTGATTTCACATGTGTAAGACATGGCACAGGTACTGGAAATCTGGTTTCAATGTGATGACATTCAGCTCTCTGGAACACTGCCATAAATGAATCCTCAGTGCTTTGATTTGCTGTTGCTTCTCTTTAGATAAATGCAGAAATGTGCATCTTGATATGTTCATGTCCCTACAGTGGGATCTTCACAGAAGCTTCTCCCCAAAGGCTCATGGTACTTCAGCTGTGGGTTCATGTTACATGTATTTTTGTAGTGAGGCACAAACTTTTGAAATTAACAACTATGATGTCGGGATATAGCCCAATTTAAAATTTGGCAGTATGCAGTTAAAATGTGTATCTTTGATGTTCTTAATAGTTTCAGAATGGCTTTTGGATTTTTTAAAACTTTTTTTTTAGTTTGACTTTATTCTTAATGTTTGAGCTGTGCTTTGGAGATTTAGAGATTAGAAGCACTGCAGAATTGCAGCTTTTTTTTTTTTTTAATTGAGGACTAATGGTCAATAAAATCTGACAATTGGCTACTCCAAGTGATTAAATTACTTTGGTGTTTTGAACGATAAATTTAAAAGACTGGGGGAGTCTTGAGTTTTATTTAGGAATTATTTGTATATCCTTTTTTAAAGAGTCACTGTGTACCTGGATATTTCTTACATGCTGATTTACTAAACTGTGCTGCATATGATTATTGACTTGTGTTCAGGGCATTAGAGTTTAGAAATCTGAGGGCTTTTTTGTTATTTGATATGTTTTCTCCTTAAACACATAACCTTTCCTGGCTGGCCAGCTGTGTTACTTTAGTAACAGCAGCAGTTGAAATGGTTTGGTTCAGGTACTGTTAATTTTGTGTAGCTATGGCATAGCAATGAAGGATCTACAGGTCATAGCTTGTACAAAGGAGCAATATCTCCTGTTAGGGGAATAATTGGATGGGAGTTATAAATGGTGTTTGGAAGGTGAATCAGTATTGACTGAAAGATGCTTATACTGGTGTTCATTTAGATTTCTTTAGGATTTTTTTAAAGTGCTATTTGGAAAAATGGATATTTTTCAATGTGCTGTGTTACTTGCATTACTTATATTAACACTTACTACATTTGTTTTCAGACCAATATAACTACTCTGGTTCTGTTCTGATGCTTCACAAGCATAACATCTTTTAGGAAATATCTAGATACAAGTTAGTGCTCAATTTTCTTGGGTATATGTGGTTTATTCAGTATGAAGTATTGGTTTGTACATTCAGTCAGAAATATCATGGAGTTAGTGTTTGCATAGTGGTCAACTCTTCCTGCTGTATCTAGACTAGCAAAAAAATGGAAATGACATTTTTAGTGTTGTGGCTGATGTTATTATTAGATAAATAGTTCTGCTTTACACCTGCAGGTCTGTTTTTAGTACTGAAACACAAGTTTCAGAGCACATTTCCTGCTTGGTCAGTCATATGGTAGTGTTTTGGTGGCATGTTTTTCAATCTGCCTTGAAAAGTCTGCTGTACAAAAGACTGGTGTCTTATGTGCTAAATAAAACTGTCCAGATCCAAGAACAAAATGAAAACAAAAATCCTCTGTCATTGGATGCATCTTTTTATAAGCGATTTCAGTAGCTAATGTATTTTCCAGTGCAGTCATAAACACAAACTTCTGCAGTGTCCTAATGGTTGTGAAATTTGGAGTACTGAGTTCATGAACTTCTCTGCTCCCTTTCTCAGATTCTGTTGGAAAACAAGGTTGCAGGTAGGCTTAAATCCCTGGGGTCTGTATCTCCCTGGGTAATGTCTGTTCTGGTCTTCAGTCTGGAGATTGAAAAGTGCAGGCTTGTGTAATAACTTCATTGTGTATTGGGGTATTTGGTTAACATTTAAGAACCTTAAACTCCTAGTTTTCTTTCTCTGAAAAATCTCCTAGTTTTCTTTCTCTGAAAAATCGTTGATACTCTGTGACAGCCCATGCTTGTTTCATTTGTGATTGCTTTCTGTGGGCAATTATCATCACAAACACTGCAGCAAATTGGCATTGTATCACAAATGCTCCTGGAATGAAATCAAACAAGCAAATAACACTCACATTTACAGGGACAGTCAGTGTGCACACAGAGCTCAAGAGAAAATGAGAAAAATACTGGAAAAGGTGAAGCTTACGAGACTGTAAAGGTGCTGAGAATAGTTGTATAGTAGACAACCGAGTATACTCTGTGCTGTATTCTGGCAGGGTAGTTATGGATGCCATGACTGTGAAAGACAGAGCTTATGGCAAATATAGGATAAACCTTAGCTTTACACTAAATGCAAGTTGAATATTATTTACGTACTGACTCTGTGATACATTCATCTGCTATGTCCAGGTGATTTCAAACTGGTGGTTGCTGTAGTGCTTCCATCACTATTAAATACTGCTTCACTGCCTACTGGTCATAATTTCCTGTTTTCCCATGAAATAAGATGTATATAACCAAAGTATCTTTGTGTCTCTGCTCTTTAGACCTGTTTTAAAAAGGTGTGGCTGCAAAGGTTTTGAGTGACAGATGTGAATGAATGTTGTTTTCTATCTATGATTGAGAAGCTTCAGTACAAGTATATCTAGATTAAAGAGGAAGCACAAATGAGTGATACTGTAAATAAACAAGGAATCAGTGGATGTTAGTCCAGTTTGATACTGAAATCCAACTTACTTTAAAATGGGTATTTCTTTTCAATTTTACCCTCTCTACCCTGCTTCCAAGTATGAAGCTTGTTTTCCCATTTTAGCCCAAGGAGGCAAATAATTATTTGCAAATAATTTCTATTCTAGTCTCCATTTTCTTTCATTTAATCTGTATTGTAGTGCTTTAATACATTAATGGTGTTTTACAAAAAGTGACATCTGCTAGTCAACAAAGGAGAAAGCTAGGGACAAATAGATATTCCTGATGTGTAAGTTGGAGCTTAACTTCCTTTCTTTCCCTCCCCATAGAATGTTCATTAAAAACCAGTACTTGTACAAAGACTGTTCTAAGGGCAATTGAGCTGAAATCTACTAAACTAGTCTGTTTGCCAACAGATACTCAAATAGTATCGCTTTAATGAAAACATAATCATCAGACATTTTCTGTTGAATTTTCAATGGATGGATTAGGGTCTAGTAAAATAAACCTCTCTTACAGTGGACAGAGCCTAAGTTCTTTCAAGTCAATGTTTGTAGTTAGTGTCTTACCTTATTGTAGTTCTTGTCAAGTATAAAATGTTATTCAAATATGAAGTGTTGCTAGCAAATGACTATTTTGAGTGGTTTTGTTCATACTGTTCCAATTTACAGTATCATCTCATGAGAATTATTCATTGTAGAGTTCAGATTTAAGGAAGGAAGTGGAAATTACGTTGTTAAAAATATTATGAGTAATTTGTGCATTTTTTTTCCTTAATCATAGATTTTCCTTAAATACCCTATGACATGCCATTCACATTATATAACTTGAACTATCATCTGAAGTAAAACTGCAGTGAGATGTACTTTAGAAGATTAATGTAATTTAAATTTAATGGGATCTGCTCCTTTTAAAAAATTCCTACTGGTTTCTGCATAGTTTTTTGAGATGTGTTTAGTTCCTTTTGCACTGTTTCCCTCGAGGGGGATTATTGGACCTGCAAGATACTGTTAAAAGCTCACAGTTAAAGCAACAAGCTAAAGTAAAAAGGGTCAGTATTTCATTTTAGAATGGTGTTTCAGAAAATTGGTATAGAACTGCATTTTGATGGTTAATTTAATGATCTTGTTTTTTCCCTGTAATATTAGGATAGCTGTCTGTTCCTCAACCTGTATTAAAATTGCTGGTGCTTAAGCTCTAAACAATGCAACAAATTTAAATTCCAGATGAATAGTTTGAGGACAAAAATAATGCATTGCATATTATGATTTTATTGTTTTGTGTTCTAGGTTGTGTTAAAGATCATTAAACATTACCAAGAAGAAGGACAGGGGAATGAAGTGGTCCAAGGTGTGCTGCTGGGTCTTGTGGTGGATGATAGACTTGAAATCACAAATTGCTTCCCTTTCCCTCAACATACAGAAGATGATGCAGACTTTGATGAAGGTAATAGTTACAGTTTTGTAAAACTTAGAATAAAAAGATTTTTATGGGCTAAAAAGACCTTTTTTCCCCTCATGGTGAGCAGAAGCTTGTATGTACTCAGAGAATTTTTACTGTGGGTTGAGGTGTCAGTGGGTTAATCGGAGTGCTGTCCTGAATATCCAAATAAAGCTTGTCTGTATAAGGGAAGTTATAGGGAATGAATACTGTATTACATGGACATTTACTTTAGGATGAGACTCCACACAGGAAGTTACATTAGTTTCCTGTCTGGAATTCATAATCACTTTAAAGCTTTTCAGAGAAATGGCTGTGTGTACGTGTGTGCATATATACACATCTGGATGGAGCTTGGAACATACATTGCCTCTCTGTGGATTTAATTGTATGCATTAAGTACTCATTGAAAATCTGGGGAGCAGAGCTTTGTGAGGTTTGAGAGGCTTTGGCTGATTTGAAGTCTGGGTGATCATTTTGCTTTTTCTAAGTGAGCTAGTATGTAGCATGGGTAGTTTCTGTCTCAGTGTTTTCTGCTGGTCCTAGTAATGTTTTGTTATTTACACTGTAAGTTAGTATGATTGGCTTGGCACAAAATGACATCAAAATAATAAAGAAAACTTAAAAGGCTTAAAACTTACCAGTTCTAATCTTGATATTGTAAGTATGTATGTATTTAATGATACTAGTAGAAAAACTTTATTAGGGCATAAAGAGTCAGTTTAACTTTGAGAGTAGTTAAAGAGGTGATACAGTCAAAGTAGTTGCAGTTGATTCTGTTTGATAATTCAGTTTGAGCAAGATTAAGTAATCTGTAAGTATAAACTGCTTTTTCTTGCTTATAATGAGATTAGGTATTATTAAATTAATATTTTATCTTACAACAAAACAATCTTGGACTCTGCTTTTATAGCAGAGATAATTTTAAGAATTCTTTGCAAATTGGTAAGGTTTCATCACTGTTTATTGCTTCCTTTGTGTGATTATGCAGTTAGGTCAAAGAAAAGAAGAGTGCAAAACAAAAAAGAATCTGAATTGTTTTACAATAACATGGTGCCTGAGTCAGAACTATATTTTACTAAAGCCTAAAAAATATTTTAAAATTCCTTCACTTCTGGAGCTATTCAAAGGATTGAAGTAATCTAAATTCTTAATTGGACCCTATGCTTCATTTTTTTTCAGTAGAAAATGGCTGAATTATTTCCATGTAGCTCATAGGAGAGCAACTGTTGAATCTAATTTCTCAGTGTCAGAGATGGATTCAGCTCACTGTAGGATGGCTCCCATGCTGAGCTGTAAGCCTGTGATCTGGTATGCAGGGTTCAACTCTTGGTGTTTGGGAGAAACTTCCTTCCAGGAAAGTGATTTTTGGTACAAGTCTTTCCTTACATTAAGTAAGGTCCGAAGGCAAAGCTTCCCCCACCTGGACCCCTTAGCTTTTCAGCTTTTTGTTCCCATGCTGTGGGCACAGAAAGCAGAGCAAACTCTGGCCAGAGTGGGAAGTGAGCATGTGGCAGTGAGGCTGATGCTGCCTCTGGCAGTGATGGGGAATCTGCAGCCAAGTCAGGGAACTTGCCTGTGCTAAACCCTGTAAGCTAATTCAGGAGAATTTCCCATTTGTTTCCATCTTCCTTAGCCTGTACTGTATGGATCACGGAGATGTTGCCTCTGTATTCTTCTCAGTGAAATACAGTTAAATAGAGTGAACCACTTAGGAAATGCAAAATGCTTGTGTTCATTCTGCATTCCCTTTACTAGGGGTGTGTTGAGCTCTTTAACCTTTGTTGTAGAGCCTAGGGAAGATGAAAACCTAAACAAAATGGCTGTTGAAGTTGCTAGCTTGAGCCTTTAGTATCTTTTTAGGCTCCTCAGAGTTGTCTTCTGTCTTGCCAATGCAAAAAACAATAATGTTTTATAAATGCCCCGTTTGTTTTCCCTGGAGCTGTGTTTCCCTATGCAAGCATCCTGCCAGATTTTTAAAAGATTCTTTTTCTTTTAGGTGCAGACAATTCAAGTAGAGAAATCTCTTGTTATATGCCAGAATATTAAAATTCAGGATGCTAAAAGCCAAAGAAAACAAGGCACCTCATTCCCCCTATGACTTGTGTGTTACTTCAGTTCCTTACCTGGCTTTATATATTTGCACAAATTCAGGCCTATAGATACAGAGGGAAAGTGCCTTAGCACTTCAGTGCTGCTATCACACAGAATAATACCTAATGTTGTGCTCTTTTGTCAGGATGATGTTGTATCATCTTCTGCCTTAGTGTAGGCCTTAGTGGTCTCGAGGTGATTGTTAAGAGAATTTGAGCTTTTGTACAGGAGGGTGATATTTGAGCAAATAAACTGTTGCAAATAAATTGGCAAGACACATTTACTTGAATGTTTTCCTCTTTTAAGCTGTGCAAACCTAATATAAAACACATTTTTGAGGGTGCTAAGAAAATATCCTTAAATTGAACTTGAAATAGGTATGCATGACATTTAAGAATCAGTTTGATAAAGATGTATTTAAACTTGCTTACAACAACCATTTTGTTAGATATGCGTAGTTTGCTTTTGTTATAGTGCCATTTTGTTTCTTGCTGCTAATGCCTGAGATAATATCAAAATTTGACTATTTGCTGTTACAGAGTTCCTTCAAAAATTATTATTTTTTTAAAAAACCCATATCTGAGCTTGGTCTTTGAGTGCAAGAACATTTTTTTTTTTTTAATGCAGTTTGTATTGGACTACTTCTGAAACAACAGAAAACAGAAAGAGGTTTTTTAGCTTCAGGTAATTCTTATTTCAGATGTGGGCGGGCTGTCCACCATGTATGAGTCCACAGGTGTTTTTCATCTTAGAAAGTTTCTCCTGCACTGTTGTCTTCCTATGATTCTTTTTCCAAAGTGCAATTTTTTTGGTTAGATTTCCTGTCAGGGAAGTCTTAAACACTTAGGCTGGCCTGCTGCAGCATGAGATTTTTAGTGGGGGTGAGAGGGTTCAACCCAGCTCTCTGTTAGAAATCTGTAGGTGAAGTTTAGTTGATGATGTGTGAGCTAATAGAGGAAAATTGCAGAATTGTTGAGTCCTCAGCAGAAGATGCTTCAATGTGAATGTTCAGTATTTTAGGGCTGCACTTTGGGCTTTTGGTTAGGCATTTACTTTTCACGTAATTGTGTTCCCTTATTGCTGGAGCACTTAAATCCTCATAGGCATTGATTTTATTTTTCAAAGCACTGATCTTAAATTTTATAAAGATGCTTTCAGTGATTTACACATACAACCCCTGTTCCCATGCCCCCTGTTTCTCCTTCCCCACATCCTCCACCCCACATATTCAACTCTTGTTTAGGGGAAATCAGATTTCTGCTGTAAGGATCTTTGGCTTAGGTACTTCTGTGAAAAGTTGTAGTATTCCAGCTTGTTGAGGTTGTTTGGGTAGTTTTCTGAGAAGTGCTTTCACTTTAGGGCACTTCCAAGCCTTTGTCTGAGCATAGTTTTGCTGTCTTTCAGTTAACGTTTACTAAAACCCTTATTTTCTCTGTGTTCTTCCTGATAAATAAATGTACTTCTCATGTCTGTTTATTTCTAAGCAGCATGTTAAGTTCAATCCTTTTCATTTTATTTAGAGTTTATCTTCGGTCCTTTTCACTAAGTAACTTTTCTCCCAGTTTAAAGGAAATTCATATTCCCTTCTTGGAAATACAACAGTTCAAAATAAAGTATATCTCTTGTCACTCATTGTAGATGTTGTGAGATATTATTTTGCAACAGATTTATTTCAGTGTGATGTATTTTAATAACTTAGTTACAATGCTAAGATGATAAAGTCCTGTGGTAAATACGCCAATCAGAACTTTGAGACAGTTATATAATTATACATCAATATGAGTTCTATATGGTTGTAACTTTTTCTTCTTTTATTAGATTCCCTCTGAAATGCTCCAGAAGGAAAGCTGATGCCTTCTCCCCCATCCCCCAACATGATTTTTACTTTGTTACTTAGAAAGATTAATTTTGGTTTTCAGGTTAGAAGTTAGCTGGATGATTAAAGATTCAATTATTGCAGTTTATTGTGCTTTAGGTTGTATTTAGCTGTGTAATCATTCAGTAACAACTAAAAATAACATAGTGCATGATTTCCACTAACCCACCATTTTTTTTAGCCTCAAATGGGTGCAGTTGCATGTGGACAAAGGTGTCATAGCTCATAAATAGTGCTTATTCAGGGTTTTACTTGGCCAGGGGCAGCAGCAGTTTGAGCTGCTGAGCCTTACTTGCAGTGCTGCCTGCACTTCACCTGTGGTGAGTGGTCCTTGCAGAAGCAGAGAATCATCAAGGTTGGAAGAAAACAAGAAGATTATAAAGTCCAACTGTTGTCCAGTACTATCACTGTAACCCCTGTATCACATCGCCCAGGACCAGATTCAGATACCTCTTAAAGACCTCCAGCCCTGGTGAATCTGTCACCTTCCTGGGCAACCTATTCCAATGCCTGACTGCTTTAACATGGGAAAAAAAAATTATAATATCTAATCTGCATCTCCCTTGTCTCAGTTTAAGGCCATTTCCTCTGGTCCTCACTGCAGGCACAGCAGAATAGGCTGGCTGCCACCTCACTACACCCTCCTTTCAGATGGTTGTAGAGAGCAATGAGGTCCCTCCTGAGCCTTCTCTACCCAAGACTGAACAAACACAGCTCCATCAGCTGTTCCCTTAAGACATATTTTCCAGACCTTTCATAAGCCTTGTTGCAGTGGGGTCCAAATGGACTTTGTGAGAGTTGATTTCTTTTGCTAGTATTGCTGTAGAAGTCCTGGTGTCATTAAATCACTGCCCCCTCAGCAATGTTGGTTCATCTGCTTTCTGTAAAGGCTTCTGTCCAGGCTAGATTTTGTCAGTTTTTCTTGTTTTATTCTCATTTTAAATCAAAGGTTTTATCATCGTATTTATCATCTTGTATTTCTCTTGTATTGTGTGACAGACCTTGAACATGCAGTGACTATAACTGTTCTGAATTGGCAGATACAATTTTAGCTGTTTTTTCTTCCTTTTTTTTTTTTTTTTTGGTGTAGGTTTATTCTCTTTAGATACAACAGTTGTAGCTCATGTCTGTTGTCATTTGCTTTAAGAAAATGGAATGTTTATGAAATGAAGAAATCAGGTTACATGAAATTAGAGTTTTATTTCACTAAGGACAGGAACAGATAACCCAAAAGCGCCTTAATCACAACCTTGGTTCTGGTTCCAGTTGTAATATGTTTATGTAAATTCCTCATCAGTGTTTTTTGTAAGGCCTTTGTAATTTAGGAAGAAAGCCATACTGTGTAAATGTTGACTTTTCAATTACTGAGTGCTGGTGAAAGTCTGTCAGGTTTGGCTATGCGTTTATGAAGTTGTATTTCGTTCTTTATGTAAAAAAGGATATAGAATTTTAAGGTTTTTTGTTTGGTTGTTTTTTTGTTTCTTTTTTTATCATTTGGGTGTAATGAATGTCTGAAATAGTCCATAGACTTAATAAGGTTTAATTTATATAAGGAATTCAGATGATTGACTATCCACAAAGAGTGGATAGTTGTTAAGCACTCAAAATGCTGTCATATGATATTTGAGGTTTTTTTTTTTGTGGTTTGCCAGAACTGATATTGCAATATACTGACAAAAACGTTATTTATTACGTACTTAATTGTCATCTAATAAGATGTATCACGTATTCAGGGTTCTTTAATAAAACTGCTAACCACACCTGAATTATTTTGTACTTTACCTGTGCCTAATGCAAGCCCTTGATTTGTTTCCTGAAAGGAAGCTGATACTGACGTGGTGTGTGTAATTGTGATGGTTCAATGGAGTAGCAGGCACGCAGCCTGTTAAATGTTTTGCCGAAGTTTTCATACTGTGCAGACTTACCTGTAATGACTGGAGGTTTTTGTCTTTAATGGGTAAGAAAGAAGAAATCTCAATAAAAGGCTGTTTTACCGGGTGCGTGCCTTGGTGTGTGGGTGCGTGTACTCGTGTGTGTCGGAGGCGGCGGTGTGTGTCGGGGGATGGCTGTGTACCGCGAGCGCTGAGGAGCGGCGCTTTCAGCGCTCTTGCCCGAGGCGAGTGAATTGTCCGGGTGTCCCTCCCGCTGTGGCCGCGTGTCTCCCGGTGGCCATTTATGTCCGTCCCCCCCTCCCCACCCGTGGCCGTGTCTCCCCCATTCCCGTGTCTCCCCCATTCCCGTGTCTCCCCCATTCCCGTGTCTCCCCCATTCCCGTGTGTCTCCCCCATTCCCGTGTCTCCCCCATTCCCGTGTCTCCCCCATTCCCGTGTCTCCCCCATTCCCGTGTCTCCCCCATTCCCGTGTGTCTCCCCCATTCCCGTGTGTCTCCCCCATTCCCGTGTCTCCCCCATTCCCGTGTCTCCCCCATTCCCGTGTCTCCCCCATTCCCGTGTCTCCCCCATTCCCGTGTGTCTCCCCCATTCCCGTGTGTCTCCCCCATTCCCGTGTGTCTCCCCCATTCCCGTGTGTCTCCCCCATTCCCGTGTGTCTCCCCCATTCCCGTGTGTCTCCCCCATTCCCGTGTGTCTCCCCCATTCCCGTGTGTCTCCCCCATTCCCGTGTGTCTCCCCCATTCCCGTGTGTCTCCCCCATTCCCGTGTGTCTCCCCCATTCCCGTGTGTCTCCCCCATTCCCGTGTCTCCCCCATTCCCGTGTGTCTCCCCCATTCCCGTGTGTCTCCCCCATTCCCGTGTGTCTCCCCCATTCCCGTGTGTCTCCCCCATTCCCGTGTGTCTCCCCCATTCCCGTGTGTCTCCCCCATTCCCGTGTGTCTCCCCCATTCCCGTGTGTCTCCCCCATTCCCGTGTGTCTCCCCCATTCCCGTGTGTCTCCCCCATTCCCGTGTGTCTCCCCCATTCCCGTGTGTCTCCCCCATTCCCGTGTGTCTGCCCCATTCCCGTGTCTCCCCCATTCCCGTGTCTCCCCCATTCCCGTGGCCGTGTGTCCCCGCAGCGCGGAGCCGCCGTCAGGGGGCGCTCGTGGCCAGCGCACGGCCCCGGCCCGCGCCGCCCTCCCGGCCGGGTGCCGCGGGGCGTGCGGCAGCGCTGGGGCACGCGGTACCTTCGTCTGATCCGGCAGCTAATCTTTTATACTAACGAATCCAGAAAATATGTTACAAAGTGCATTGACTGTCCTGACTCAGTGTTTTTTCGGTTCTTAAATCAGCCTAAATGTGCCGTGTGTTCTAAGGCTCAGTCTAGATGGGGAGAATTCCATGTGAGTGTATCCTAAAAGCAGGGCAGGAACTTGCTTGTGCTGCGGGTTTGCTTCTTTGCGTCCCAGTTCTACCACGCGTTACTAAGAAAGAGAACGCAGCAATTGTGATGGAACTCCTTGGCATATCTAAAGGGATTTACACTACTGTCTGCAGACTTAAAAATTGCATATCAACAATTCCTCTTCTGACAGTATTGCACAAACTGCCTGAACTGCTTTGTTTACTGCATTTCTGGATTCTCAAGTTGATTTTTACTGTAGGGGCAATACTTTAAAGTAGTAGGTTAATCCTTGTGTTCAACATCTAATTTTATATCAAAAAACAGAAATAATTTTGCTCTCTAAAGTACTATGCATATTAAAGTTTATTTAAATCAGTTTTCATTTAAATTCTGCTGCAAAATAAGTTAGTGTAATTTCATTTAAAATGCAAAATGTTCTACTATCTCTTAGCTTTTTTTTTAAAGAAAACATATTTAATGGCTTTTTTCCTTGAGCAATTTTAAACAGAAAAATCTAGCCTAAAATCTGTTGTAGGTTGCTTGATTTTTTTTCCGTAATTCGTAATTGCAGGAATTTTATTATGATACTTAATAAACTTCCATGCTGTACTTTACTGAAAATTGTGTTTAAGAATATTCGCTTACTTAGCCTGAAAATAAAGTTAGAAAAGTGTCGCTTTTAAGAGAGAGGTAGTTAGATTTATATAACTGATTTTTCGCATTAAAATGAGCTGGGAGATTGTATCCAACTCAGCTATGCATTTAAACATTTTGTTATATGGAAGATTTCATCTTGAAGCCAGAAGTTTTACTTCATAGCTTGTGTTCTATCTTAGCTGTATTCTTTATTTGTAATAATGATATACAATAAATTAGTTTGTTATATGGATATTTCTTATAATTTTGTAAGACTTGCAGAAAGTCATTAATTTTTATATGGCCAGCAATATGAAAGCCCAATTTCTTTTACCCTCAGTTTTGGTAAAATATTACAAATGAGCTATTCTGAATTTAATTTTTTTGGTGCTAATATAATCAGCTCGGCATTGACTAAAGACATAAAAGAGCACAGAAGCACATACCCAAATAAATAATGAAAGTATATATACACACACACACACACACACATTTAATATGTGCTCTTGTGTCTACCTCTGTGTTTGGAGGAACTAAAGCTTCATTCAGAAGGAAGTGAAAAGCTTGTGAACACAACACTGTCAGTTCTACTGAAAACTTCCAGCTTCTTCATCCTTGATGATGATTCCTTGGTCCCGGACAATGTGGTACGGGAATGGCTGTTGCAGCAGGACTGCCTGGATCTCACTCTCTGTGCTTTTTGTATGTCTTGCTGAGTCTGTAGCATGACCTTTCTTAAGGGACCAATTATTAGTGGACCTTGTGGTTTGCCTTGGCCATACATTTGGACTCTACACTCATCTGTTCTTTTCCCAGTGGGACTGGACCAAGAGGAAGAGAGAGTTCTTTCAACACCTTCTTATTACCTCTTTCCATTCCCCCTCCTTTCCTTTTTTGCTAATGCAAGTATTTAGCCATTTCCTTTCCCTAAGAAAGCTGTAATAAACTTGAGGGAGCTAAAGGAAAGCACAGCCAAATGAGCAGATCACATCTTTTTTTTTTTTTTTCTGAGAGCTAAAATTAAGGAAATGCCTATAGGTCTATTGAAAAGCAGTTCAAATCAATAAATCTGTGTGAGAGGTAATAGAAACTGATTGAAATAAATAGTAGCAGTAAATTATGAAAAATAATTTTCATTCTTACTACTTGTTCAGTAATGTTTTATGGACTTATCAACTGCATAATGTGGAAAAATTATGTAGCATTATTCTCTAAGAAAATGTTCCATACTCAAAGTATAATACACATGAAACCTAAGTTGCACCTCCTTTGTTCATAGTGTTCATATTTATTTTTTTGATGGAAAGGCAGAGACAAGAAGCTGGCCCAAGGTTCAGGACTGAATTTGGAATTAATAGTTGAGGAACAGACTCGAAATCCATTCTGCTGGCAGGAAATCCACTGCAGCAGTGGAGTTAAAGAGATATAAGATTTTTTTTTATAAAAAATTGTGGAACTTTAAAGGTGTTCTAAAAAGGTGTTCTAGAAAAGAGAGAAAAATCCTTAGTAGAATTTATGTTTGTATCTTTATTTTAACATTAGTTGTTTATGATTAATATGTATTGTGAAATCTTGTGCAGTCAAAAATATATGGAGAAACTGAGAAAGCTCAAACTGAGCAAATCTTACTTATCTCTGTAGTGTGAAGGTAAGCCAGTGTATAGAATCTTAGTATCAGCAAAATTTAAGAAAGTAAAATCTACTTTAAAGCTCTAGTGAAGATGAGCAGGGTGTGCATAGTTGCACATGTAGTAGTGTACAGTAACTTAGATTTATATAATTCCTTATTGACTGCATCTACAAAATGTTTTTTATTGCAGATAAGGCTCTCGCCCATCTCACTGAAGAAGTTTACTCTGTTTTGGTTTATGGTGTATCAGTTGATAAGTTGTAGTTGTAGTATGTAGCTTGTAATATGTATCTTGCCTTTTGTTTCACTGTGCTGAATGCGCAGTTTGATTTCTTTTATTGGATTACATGCTTCAGTACAGTGTAAATTCATGCAGTAGAAAAATATACATGAAAATAGGTTGTTTACAGTAAAATACTTGTATGTCTTTGTAAGTTTAGTGTGATAAATCCTCTGTACGTATTAATAGCCAACATGCAGACATGTGGAGTTCTAGTCAGTAATAAAAATGGAAAGATTTCTTAAAACTTTTTTAGAAAACAAGACAGGCATATTCTTTGTGTGATATATATAGGTCATAAGGGACATCTGCTAAGGATAATTTTCTAACACTTGCTAACAATCTCAATGTAATATGGCCTATTCATCAGTCATATTGTTCCTGACTTGGCTAGCATGGATTTTAGTGATTCCCGATGTGCATTTAGACTCAATTGCTAGTTTCTTGCTGTTCTATCTTATTGTTTTGTAGGACAATGCATAAGCGGGCACAGAATAATCAAAATGGTTTCCCTGGCCATATTAGGCACCTAAAAAGAGATGTATTTGCTGTGCAATGTGTGCATGTTTTTGCAAGTAGAAGTCTCGTTGAAACAAAATAAATCTTACTGGGGGAGTAATTCCCGGATTTGAACATGCTGTTCAGTGTCTTTGTGTATATGTGTGTGTGTATATATATATATATATATACATATATATATAAACCTGATCCATGTGATGTGTATTGCAGGTTTATAGTGTTCTTTCATGCAGCAGAGAAATCAGAGGGGTAAGGGAGGAACTACAGACTCTGAGCATCATTATTTGGAAGTTCTCGATAAACTATTAAATTGTGCCAGTTTTGTGTCTTTGGTTGAGAAACAAAAGCTTCTTTAGAGATATTTGCAGTGGAGCTGAGATCTAATCTTTTAGGTTTTAATGAACTCAGAATTTCACTTAGCTGCAAGGCATTTGACTCCTGAAGAGCTGCATGTAATGTTCTTGCAGCTTGCACACGTGAGGCAGATAGTGCTGGGCTTCATTATTTGAGGGGAGAGATGTTATGGTGGGGGTTAATTTTTTGATATTACTGAAGAAGGAAAACTGACCAGGTGAAGTTTGGCAAAATTACTGAAAGGGGTGTTTGCAATTTGTTTCAAATGTAGATGGAAATAAGGATTTTTTTTTTCTTTTCACCAATTTGTATTGCTCCATTGTTCCATACTGTGCTCTTACCTACAGCTAGAAAAATAACTGTTTAATGCTTTAGGATAACTGTTATAATAATTAAGTGCTTTATCTTGATCTGTTTTTTGCTACTCCGTGGTAGTGAAAGGAAAGAAAAGCTAGAAATTGTAGCTTTTGCAGCAATTTGGGGAAAACTTTTCTTTATAACTTATTGCAGGTATTAAATCTTGTTTAAAACCAAGTGTTATCCCTCTGATCAGTTTTGGGAAGAACAAAACAATTTTATTTTCTAGATTTGTTACTTTCATTTTTACTCAGTTGTTTTAGCAAAGCACTGTAGATGATCTTTAAAATCTTGCATAGCTGCAAAACATGAAAATTGTTTGTTGTTGCTTTGTTGTTTTGGATTTTTTTTCCAATTCTTTTAGTGATTTTTTTACTTCAGTTCTAACAAAACATGTTTAGGAAGACTGGATTGGACTATCAAAGCAGTGCCAATGATTGAGAATAAATCAGCCTGGGACTGTGAAGTCAGTTGTTGAGTATAGTTAAAAGACCATAGTCTACACAAATGTTGATTTCATTCAGCGTTTAAATCTGTATCTCTGTGGTTTAAATGAAGTATTTTACTGGACTTAATAGTTGTTGTCTACATTGAATAGTTGAAAATTTCATTCATCTGTGCACAGTTGATTTAAACAGTTTGGCAAAAAGTGTGTGTAAAACTGCTTTGCTTAGAGTATATGCACAGTTTAAGCAGAGAACTGCTGATTTTCTGTAACTGCAGCCTGGAAGAAAGGAACACGGAGAGGCTGAGAAGGGAACTGAAAACGCTGTTGTAAGGATGCAGTTTGGACACTGGGTGCCACTCCTGGTACACACTGAACCTCGAAAGGCTTTCTCACGCAGTGGAACAGCAGGCACTTGTAAAAATGGAGCTCTTTGTATACTCAGGAAATTCTGATGGTCTTCGTCCCCTGAGCCTAGTGGTTCTTGTAGCTGAGAAACATTGTCCTCAGTCCTACAAGGAGTAACTAAAGATACAAGGGTAGGGTTTTTTTTTTGTTTTTTTCAGTTCTACGGAGAATGGTTTTCTAGACTTGGTATGTTGCTGTCTGGTTACATACCTCCCCTCATGTATAAGAGAGACAAGAGAGCAACACCAACTGTTCAGGAACTAGACCAAATATGACAATTCTCCTCAGAAACAGAAAAAATAATTACAAAACCAAAAAATGTTAATGAAATGTCTGCCTGCAAGCATATATATTTATGTATGTATGTATTTTTTTATATACAGTTTCATTCTGCCGTGTGCTTTATTTTTAGATCATTTCAAGTTCATTTGGTGGTGTGTTACTTACAGAAGACTAGAGAAAAGCACAGCTGAGGATGGCTTTGGCATTGGTCAATTTACTGGACTCGGAGGCAGTGATGGTTTCCAATAGGCACCAAGTGTTGAAGATATGAGGAATGCTGAGGAGATGGAATAAGGAGTGGGAGTAAGAAATGTTTAGATGTAAATTGGAATGAGGTTAGTGCTTCCACCCTGAAAGCTGTGTAGCTCTCAAACTAGGAAGCGTGACCTGATTTATGCTTTACTGTGCTCATGCCCAGAGGCGTCAGCTGGCTCTGGGTGTCCTGAACATTATACAAACACATACTTGCTCAAACATTTTAGAAACAGCACAGGAGTTTAGGTGTCCAGTTCTTAATGGCTTTCAGTGGAATATTGTTGGCATCTCTACCTGGCTAATTTGGAAACTGAAATTTCAGTTATAGCCGAAAGGCAAGTGGGGGTTTGGGAGGTGAAATGCCATAGCATTTCAGAAAGATTAGACCTCTAAACCTTATTTCCATGCAAAAATTTTGTCTCTTTTGTATGAAAAGAAATTGAAATACTCGGTCAGAAAATACCATGTGCTTCAAGAGAAAGCAAGACACTACTTGAAATGATGAATGACAGGGTGAGGGATGAGGAAGTACCTTATAAAATTCTACTTTGATGCAATGGTGTAGAATTAAAAACAAAACATCCCTCTATCCTCAAACAAAGAAATTTGAGCTCTAGGTTTTACTTTTTAAAATGACACTTGAAAAAGGTTCCTGCTATTCACAGTGTTCCATTGTATGATACTTGACCAAATCTTCCAAGGCATTTTTCTTATAATGATGTTTCAAGTGAATAATTAATTTATGCATTCGGACACATAAAGCACAAAGTTAAATGAAGAATAAATGTCAAATCAGTTTTTTTTTTCTCTTTGTCTGCTTGCTGTCAGATCTTATAGTAATTTTAAAGGTAATGACTTCTATAAGTAGTTAAAATTTTTGACTGTATTTTTACATGAAACTTTCAGATTAAATCTCTTAAAGTTGACACTTTAAAATTATTTTGACTTTTTTGAATAAACATGTTGGCCCACAGAAAATGATGGCAAACATGAGTCATTTCATATTTCTCTGTAATTAGCTATGCTTTATGTAGATGGTGAATAATACAAAGACACACTGGTTTCTGTGGTTTTGCCAGCTGTGGCAAAATGCCTGATTTTAAAATTAGTATTTTTAAACTTTTTTTTAAATATTGGACCTTCTTATCAAAAGGCACCAGATATATAAACAGAGCCAGAAATAAAAAAACAGCACAAACCTTTTGTTGACACCTGGAAATCTATTAAATGGGACACTTGAAATAATGAGTATGGCATATGATAAGCTAGAGCCACCTGGGTTTTATTGGGCTACTTGATGCTTTGATCACAACTTTATTTAAAGAGGTGTCTGTTTACAACATCAATGTTCCTTGTCATCACTGTGATTTAGATTTTAATCTGACACAATACAAAGAGGAATTGCAAAAATCAAGACAGTACTCAAATGGGAAACTGGTATGGGAGAGATGCTAGTTCAATGTGTCAACCTGGGAATAAAAGCACCTGTTTAAACAAGACCTGTAATCTGCAAGAGCAGTAGATGACTTTCAGTAGATGTGGGACACATCATGCCCTGTAGAGAGTGGCAATAACTCAGGCTTGCTGGCAGCAGACAGAGAAGATTACATGCAGTGGGGTGCTCTCATCTTGGATGGAGGGATCGGGGTAGACAACAGTAAGGCCATGTGTGTGTTGGTTTGTTACAGCTGTGTCCCTTAGGAACTGGTGTCACAGGAGACAGGGCTCTGCAATGCACTTCTGGTCCAGCCTTGAGTTCCTGGCACAGCCCTTTGCACAATGCAGATGTGCTCCTTAAAATTTCCCTTTGCTTTCTCTTCTTGCATTTAAATGGCACTTTGATATGAAAGAAGGAGCACTTACTTGGGTCCAGTCTCTGATCCTGCTCATACTTGCTAACCAATTAATAAAATCTGATCCATCTTAATAATTTGAACAGGGGAAAGATCTGTTTTTATTCTTCCTATTGATAAAATTTGGATACAGTTCTGTGGCTGTGAAATAAAGCCATCACTATATACGGGTCATGTAGGTTATAACTCTTTGAGGCTTTGCTGATGGGCAGAGGTAGGAGAGCTGCTTGTTTGGTGGCATCTGGGTGTTGGTTTGGTCATGGATACCTGAGCATATTATTGAGCCTCAAACAACACTGCTTTTCCTGCCAAGTTATCTGCTGCTGAAAATTCCCTCTCCCCTCCTTTCCCCTGCTACAGCTATGTAACAGAAAGTGTTTTATAGTAATGGTGATGGTAGTTCTTCACTGGGATTGTTTGTGTTGTGGGCTTTTGCTTTCTTCAGTGTAGAGACGGTGAAGGGACATTTGATTAAATCTCGCTAAAGAAAAATGGTTTTGCCCAAGATTTTTTCCTGTGTCCCGGATGGTTGCAAGAAGAAGCAGCGGGTTCAACTTGTATTAAGAGTGAGTCAGTCATGAGGAGAAACAGCATAAGAGTAGTGGTACAGTAGGGCAGGTTGAGTAGAAATCTGGGGAGGTCGTGGAGGATACATTAGCCAGATGTTTGCTACAAACTGTGTAATGGGAGGAAACGGCTATCAGATGACTTTGAGCTCTGTCCCTATGAGTTTGATATTCTATTTATCCTGAATTTGAAAGAGACTTAAGTTACTGAAACTGATGCATTTCAACTACTGTAATTTGATCAACTAGTTAAGTAATATTTTCCATACACCCTCCTATATGTGGAAGTCTTCATTTGTGCAGGGGCTGATGTGAAGGTGGTTTGTTTTAATTTGAAATATGTACAGTTATGAAATAGAAACCCAACATTTGCATGAAAACATCTCAACTGATGTAGTTCAAGTACATTAGAATAGTATAAAGAAGAAATAATATTTTACTTTCAATTATTTGTCATTTTACTCAGTTTTATATGTTGCAGGTTTTTCCTTTTTAACATAAAGTAGTTGATGTGAACATGATAAACATGGTAAATGCCCAAATGTCTTTTAAGATCTGCTACTTTATAAAATAAGAACAGGTGATTTTAGTAGGAAATAGGCAAATTAAGGGGAAATATGGCAAATATTCCCCATTTTAAAATGTCTGATTTTGGTCATTTTTTCTGTTTTCGAATTGCATTCAATTGATGCTTCCATATATATTTTTTATTGGAAAATCTGTTTTTTTCTTGATACTTTTAGCAATTGTAGTGTTAATATTAAAACTCATTAAATATATGCATGTGACTGTTCTGTTAGCCCACATTTTCTGTTTCAGAACAAATCATGTTTAATCATTAAGCTAAATTTTTAAATAACTTTTACCACTTGACTTTTTTGCATTCAAGGAAGCGATAGTCTTAGTTGAAATAGCAGTAGGTCTGTATTTTCAGGCCATGCGCATGCACTGTCTGTAACCTTCCTGCTTATTTCACTTTTCCTTGCTTCAGAAGTTCTCATCCTTGTGTCACTGTGCTTTTACTCACTTTCAAAGCTTAAGTGAACCTCTAAACATGTGTCCACGGGAGATGCAGGCTGCCTTGGTGGACTGAGGTCCTGTCACTCCTCCTGGTGCCCAGCTGATGTGTACCTGGTGCTGCTGCCTGCTTCAGGCTGGGGTCCTGGTCCTTTGCACCAGCTGCAGTTCCAGCCAAGCCCTTGCTTGTGAACTGGAAGTGCCATATAAGTGGGGACAGATGGCCACTGCCTGAGGTTTTCTGGACCCAGCCTGTGTGATTAAGAGACTTTCAGCTCTCTCTCATCAATGGGTTTGTTTCTGTCTGGATCAGATCTCAAATGTGGCACTCTACTTAATGTTAAAAAGCTATTGGTGAAAAGAAGCAAATGTTAGTGGTCAATTTTTATATTCGAGTGTCAAAGCATAACATTAATGTACACTCCCAATCCCTGTTAACTCATTAAGTTACTTCCACCATACTTGTAAGTCTTTCAGCCAAATATGTGTGTTTTAAATATGGAAATACATTGATAAAATTATTTGTTTATTGTAAATTTAGATAAAAATAGTTGTTGTCATTTCTGAGAGCACATTTTTGGATAGGCCATTTTTTAGGAAAGGTGTTGCTAATGTTTTGGGCCTTCAGCTCAAGTAGACTTTTTTGGTTTTATTTCCTAGTAAGGTATTGGAGATCCTTGACTCAGGTAAAGGCCTATTTTTGAAGACTACAGCTAACAGTTACAGTTACTGGTACTGCTGCTCTCCAGGTCACAGATTGCCAGGAGTGCCTGGTACCTCTCCCTGAGGCTGGAGCCAGCAGTTCTTTTGCAGAAGGTGTGCTGTGGTTTAAGAGCTGTGGCACCAGGTGAAGGAGCTACAGGAGGAAGTGTACAGGCTACATAGTATTTCAACAAAGGAGCAAGAGATTGACCGGTTCTTCTCAGAGGCGCCACAGTCTCAAGACTCTCGGGAGTCTTAAACCTCCATTGTAGAGGAAAAGCAGGTGGATTCAGAATCCTGCAGGGTAATTAGTCAAAGGACTGTTAGTCAAGGGTCTGTTCACAATGAAGGCTGGAAGCAGGTCACTGCACATTGCAGGAGGAGGGTTCCTCCATGGAATTTGACAAGTAGGACCTTCTGCAAAGGTGTGAGGCTCTGGAACTAGAAAGCCAGACAACTGATGAGGTGAGCGAGGGTCTTTCCAGGATAGTGGGACCTCCTAAAGCAACGCCACATCTACTCTGCATCATGACCTCCTCTTTTAGCAGAAGAAGTGGGGTAATTGCAATGGAAGATTCCCTTCTAAGGGGAACAAAAGGGCCCAGTATGCAGAGTGGACCCTGCTCACAGGGAAGTCTGCTGTCTCCTAGGGCGTTGGATAAAGGGACATTACTGAAAAACTCTCCAGTCTAGTAAAGCCCTCTGATTGCTATCCACTTCGGTTGTTCAAGTTGGTGGTGATGAAGTAACAGACAAGTCTGAAGACAGTCAAAAGAGACTTTAGGGCCCTGGTGCGATTGGTAGAAGGGTCAGGAGCGTGGGTAGTGATTTCCTTGATCCTTCTGGTAACAAGGAGTAATATTGATAGGAATAGGGAGATCCATCAGGTCAATGGCTCTGAGGTTGGTGTCAGTGAAAAAATGTTAGGATTTTTGACTGTAGGATGGTATGCTCAACAGCCAGTCTAACACCTGACAGGATGCATCTGTTTCAAAGGGGAAGAAGAGCTCTAGCACAGGAGCTAACGAGGCTCATTGTTAGAGCTTTAAACTAGCTTGGAAGGAAGAAAGGAGTAAGCAAGGCTTGCCAGTGATGAGTGATGGGAATGTGTGCCAAAACTTAAGGAAAGGAGTACTAGTGAATCTCCCAATCTGCTTTACCATGTATTGGATACAATCTACCACACTCAAAATGTTTCTACACTAATATATGCAACATGAGGAACAAACAAGAGGAGCTTCAGGTTTTGTCCCAGTCCCAGAGATTTGACATTATTGCTATAAGCTAAACCTGGTGGGATGAGTTCTGTGTCTGGAGTGCCCTGTTAGGTGGTTACAGGCTCTTCAGGAGGGATAAGCAGGGCAGAAGAGGCTGGGGTTTGTTACTGTACATGATATAAGTGTTTGAATGTATGGAGCTCACAGTTAGCAATGACTCAATTGAGATTCTCTGTGTGAAAATGAAAGGGCAAACAAATAGAGCAGATGTCTTCTAGACAGAATCCAGAGAGGTCCCAGCTAACTGGAAGCTGGCAAACATTATCCCAGTTTTCAAGAAGGGCAAGAAGCAGGAGCCCAGGAACTACAGGCCAGTCAGTCTCACTTCAGTGCCTGACTAAGTTTAGGAAAATATTCTGAGAGATGCTGAAAAATACCAGAAAGACAATGCAGTTGTAGGTCACATCCAGCATGGCTTCATGGGAGGAAGGTCCTGGTATCAAACCTGATTTCCTTTCATGTCATGTAACTCACCTAGTTGATTAAGAGAAGCCAGTTGATGGAATCTTTTTGGATTCCAGTAAAGCTTCTGAATTCCTGTCTCTCACAGGATCCTTCTGAACCAAGTATCCAGTCCACAGCTGGATAAACACACCATGGGGTGGGTGAGCAACTGGCTGATGGGTCAGGCACAAAGGGTTATAGGGCGACCTGTCACTCCTGGGGTTCTGCAGGGCTTCATCTTGGGCTCTATGCTGTTCAACATCTTCATAAATGACTTGGACATGGGACTGCAAGGGACACTGAGCAAGTTCGCTGATGGTACAGAACTGGGAGGAGCTGTTGACTCCCTCAGAGGCAGAGAGGTCCTGCAGAGAAACCTTGACAGATTAGAGGACTGGGCAATCCCAAACAATATGAAGTTCAGTAAAGGAACGTGCCAGATTCTATATTAGGGATGGGGCATCCATGAATGTACAGAAAGACTGGAAAATGAGAGGCTGGAGAGCAGTGCCATGAAAAGTGAGCTGGGGGTCCTGGTTGATGGCAAGGTGAACATGAGCCAGCAGTGCCCTGGCAGCCAGGAGGGCCAACCCTGTCCTGGGACATCAGGGAAAGCATCACCAGCTGGGCAAGGGAGGGGATTGTCCTGCTCTGCTCTGGGGCGGCCTCTCCTCAAGTGCTGGGTGCAGTTTTGGGTGCCACAGTATGAGAAAGATGGTAACTATTAGAGAGCATCCAAAGGAGGGCAAAGAAAGTGTTGAAGGTCCTTGAGGGGAAGCCATATGAGAAATGGATGAGGTCACTTGGCCTGGAGGAGACTGAAGAAAGAGCTCTTCAGTCCACAAGTTCCTCATGAGGGGAGTAGGAGGGCCAGACCCTGAGCTTGTCTCTGTAGTGACCAGTGACAGGACCCAAGAGAGCACCCTGAGGTTGTGCCAGGGAAGCTTAGGTTGGATATCAGGAAAAAAATTGTTCACCCAGAGGGTGTTGGGACACCAGAATGGGCTCCCCAGGGAACTGGTGACAGCAGTGACAGAGTTTGCGAAGTGTTTGGACAATGCTCTGAGGCACATGGTAGGACTCTTGGTCATGTGCTACGCAGGACCAGGAATTGGACTGGATGATCCTTGTGGATCCCTTCCAACTCATCTTATTCTGTAATTCTGTAAAGTGGTAAAATAATACGCCTTCCAGTATCATCAAAGATCACTGTCATATCTTGATTAACACCAGGTCACCATTCTTATTTTATCAAGTTGTGGCTAAAAGTGATAAAAGAATTGTAGACATGGATGAATAACTAGAAATTTCATAAAATCTATTTACTAATGCTAAATACATTTTGTCTATATATATATAAATTTAAAGTCTTACAACTTAAGACCACCCCGGTCCCCCCACGTTTTGTTATGTAGGTACAGAATTAATATAGTGTGACATAAAGGGGAGTCAGTAGGCATCAGTAGTCTTCTAATTTAAAAAGTATTAAGTGTTAGAAGTCCTGTTGATATTTTTCTTCCCAAAATGCTTTTCTCCTGTCAGAACTTGGGTAAAGGTATATGTGTGCTTCCTTTTGTCTCTGTATAGAAGAGAGGTGTGTAGTGCACTGAAGATCTATAAAATGCTATTGCTGTTGGCTCTGTGAAAAGGGAAAATTACTCAAAAGAGACTTGGAGGAAAAGACTGGAAAGGGACATAGGTTTCAGGCTTGGGGAACTGCAAAACACTTCTGACCTGTGGAAGGAAAAAAATGACTTTGTTTATACTAGTAAATCATAACTTGAAGCTATAGTGAATGCAGGACTAAAGTGGATTTAGCCAGTGCTGTGTAACTTTGATCATCATTATGGTTTGTTTTGCATTTCCTTCTCAGTGTCCCAGGCTATCTTTGAAATGGCTTTGTTGTCATCATGTCATCCACACGTGCAGACTCCAAAACTGCTCTTCTGTCCTATCTGGAACCTTGCAAATGCTGTATTTTCTTTAGATTTCTAAAGTGTTTGGCGTCTTATTCCATCTCTTTGTATGGGATATCACTCTATGATAAATCAATTTTTACTGTCACCTCTTTTTTAAAGTCTCTCCCATTCCCTGTCCAGATTATGGCATTAGGGTTACATTTGATTTATAGTTCTCTTGTCTCTTGCCTTGATCTTTTTCTTTCCTTCCCCCAGCTTGTCCTGTTAACATAGAACAGAACTGCCCTTGCTTGCACTGCTGCTCTTTTTCCCCTGCACTTCCTGCTTGGAAACCCTTTTTCTACTTGGTCTTCTGACCTGCAGAGCAGGCTGATAAAAGCTGCTGCACTGTCCTTTTTGCTACTTCTGCTGAATCTGTATCACCAGTGATCCTGAGTGTAAATTTTCCAGTGTTTATGTTACTGCCTGCTCCAAACTTAAAATTGTGCTATTAATTTAGAAGGAAGTCTCCATCTAATATATTATTTAAATAACATTATGATGAATGGAGTGTAAGCATTCTAACTGGTAATAGAACCAATGCACGTTTTGAAAAATATGCAATTAAAAATTAAATTCACCAGGGTGGCCGGTGGTCCTTTTGCTGCTTCTACTTCACAGCTTTTATGCTCATTAGGTGGTATCTAACAACATACATTACATGGAGCTGGCAGAAGTTTCATGGATCTTGTAGTCCTGCAGCCAAACACAGTCTGTATCCAGCTTGCAGGCTGTGTGTTTGGGCAGTCTACCTGAAGCTGCAGATGTCTTGAACCAAATGCCCTGTTTTATGTAGGAAAGTGTAGGTAGCTGAACCACAAAAGTGCACTGTGTCTAAGATGTCTGCTGCAGGGAATCGAGCCAATGTGTGTAGTAGAGAGTTTTAATGGTTGTAAAGCTGCCAACACTAGGTAAAAGGTAGGATAAGAGAATGATTTGTACCTGGAGTGTGAGATTAATACCCTGCACTTGCATAGCACCTTTCATTTGACGATCTTGGCGTGCTTTATGATCAGTTAATTGCCTCATAACCTCTCTGTGAGGTAAAAACTATCACTAGTTTACAGTTAAAGAAGCTGATGCATAGAAGAATTGAAGTAACTTCCTTGGGATGCCTGGGTAATTGTGGCAGAAATATTTGAAGTTCGTGTCATGTTAATTTTGGAATGTCTAGCATCACAACACTTAATTTCCCTATACAAAAGGCAGTAATTGATTCTAGGTCTTTTTGTTCCTCTTGAGTTGTGCGAGTTCCTTCCCTGTGCTTTTTTTCCCTGTGGTCCTTTGGTCTCACAGGTGACAGCTGTTGAAAAAGGAAATTCAGTTATTTTAACTGAGAGCAATGCAAACTGTCTGTCTCTTTTAAATGCTGAAGAGCAGAGTTGTAACATAGAAATGGTTAAGTCTTGACTTTCTTCCCACTCTTCTCAAAATGCAGGTGTCAAAATACATTCTTCACATGTTCCCTTTTGTTCTTGTCACTAAAAGAAATCATAAACCAGTAATCCTGTAGTGCCTGAGTTGCTATGCTTGAAGCTGAATACATGTTTTGCTGGTGATGGCTGGGCAGTTCTGGGTGAACTAAAAAGTAGTTAACAATGCTGCCATGAAGGCATGACTTTGTCTCTGTTGAATTTACAAGCATTAAATAAAATTGCTTTTCTCTTTTAGTGTGTGGACACACCTCTCTGTTACCCAAAGTAAACTTCCAGTTAGCTTTTTCCTATTGATCTTTTTTTTTCATGTTATGAATAAAATAACCAGAACTATTTTTTTATTGTTTTAACCCTGTCGGTGTAAAATTCCTGCTTCTCCATACTAGGAGAACAGGAGACTGTAGAAGATAAGTGTGTCCTGGGAAAGGATACCTCAAGTAATTGGTTAAAGAGGGATATGAAAATGAAATTTGTGTTTTGGGCGAAACAGTGCTACAGGCTGCATCCTTTATAGTAGTATATGTGAAAAGCTATCTTCAGAAAGGTGACTCAAATAGTAATTCTTAAGATAGAGGTGTACTTCAGAATTTTTTTTTAACTTATGACAATATATATTCTGATTTAAAGTACACAAGGATAAAAATGGACACTGCATACATATCTCCCCACATCATAAAACATGATTTTCATATTATGTGTACCAATTATTAGTAGTGACTTTATTTTGATTTTAAGACATTAGACAGTCAAAAGTAGTGAGAAAAATATAATAATCGTGCTCAGTAAGCAGAACACATTTTTTGACCTCAGCTTTGTAGAGAAAAAAGGAAAAAGTACACAGGATTTTCTCTTAAAGTACTGTGGACTTGACAGAACCAGTAATTGGTTTTAATCTTTCATTTCAGCTGCTTTGCCTCACAAGATGAAGTAGAGATTTTTTCTACTTCTTAATATGGCACAATGCATCTCATGCTGCAAGGCAAATCATAAGGTGAAGTATTCAAGATAGATGAAATTTTTTTACTTATTTTTTTTTACTCCAAACCTGTGGTTTGTCTTTTGTTTCTGATCTGCATCTCATTTAGGAAGACCATACAGTATTTCTTCCTTAAAATAAGAGTGACTAGGGCTGAACATAATTTAAAGAAAAATATTTTGAAACAGACGTACAAAGCTTGTCTTTGTTAGAGAAGACAATCTTAGAAACTTTTTAGGTGGCACAAGGTGATTGCTGTGATGAGAAGGGAAATGGATTCTTTCCAGGGAGAAAACTTAAATCATTAAGATTGTAAAAGACCTCCAAGATCATTGAGTCCAGCCTTTTACTGAACACCATAGCCTGTAGTTCCACATCCAAGCAATCCTTGAACACTTCTGGTGATGGTGACTCTGTCACTTTCCTACAAAGCCTATTCCAATGCCTGACTACCCTTTCAGTGAAGAAATTCAACCTGATGTCCAACCTGAACCTTCTGTGACACAACTTGATGCCTTTTCCTCTCGTTCTGTTTGTTGTTGCCTGTGAAAAGAATTCAGCAGTTTTAAGTTCAACTGACAAGTTGACAGGTTTTGAGCCAAGTGCAGCTGCTTATGCTGTTTTTAAAAACTGCAGAATCACAGAATGGCCTGGGTTGAAAAGGACCTTAAAGATCACCTAATGATCTTCTACCCCCTGTGTGTGGAAAATGATTGTATTGTATTGTATGCATACAGGTAATAGTAACCAACTCATTCCAATTTATCATCCGACTCCAAGAAAGTTAATTAGGGTCACAATTTGTGCGTTACAACTTTCAGAGGTTCATACTGGTAAGTGTTCAAACTGGCAGGGTAGAGAGAGGAGCAGAATTAGTCTCTTGTAAGAATACCTGCAAACCTTCTGACTGTGACTTTTCTAGTGTTTGGTACTTGTTCTGCATTTGGCAATTTAATTAAAAAAACAGACATTACCTGTTGCTGTAGCCTAGGTAAAGTTATGGTCGTCCTGAAGAAAAGCAAACCCTTTTGGTTGTTTTTCTCTTCTGTGTAGTACAAAATGCATGGTGTTCTGGGTTTTACTCATTTCTGTGCTCTTCCTGCATGGAGTTTCTCTCCTGCCAGACTTGCATTACTTTGTTCATTGTTGCAATGGTATTGATGTATCACCCATTTTCAGTGCTCACTTCATTTGTCACACAGAACAGAACTGACTTTGCTGCCATAAAATTTGTTTTATTGCCAATACATTTAATCACTTTTGATTAACTTTTATTGGTGCCATTTTATTAAATTTGATGCCTGCAAATATCATGCTGAGGTAAAGATTGCTACTTCAGATGCCACAAATTTTATTAAATTGTTATCTCAGAGCATGGTGATTCTTTGTTCCTGGTCTGGACATCAAGTTCATTTGGAATCTGGCAAAAGAAGATGTTTCCTCCTTTTAAATTGGCATCCTGCTAAGTAGTAGGGCCTCCTGGTTGCTTTACACAATTATTTTTAAGATATGCAGAAAACCCCAGAAATATTAAGAAACTTCTTTTAGAAGCTTGATGTTTCATTGAAAGATACATTTATTTTGTTTCCCTCTTCTACAAAATAGTTTGTAAAATAATAACACCCAAGAAAATGTAGCTCTTAGATGCCGTGTTATTGTCTTTACAGAAAATAATCCAGCTGACCTATTTGAAACACCTATTTACTGTTTCCCTTCACAGTGGGCTGGAAATGGAGTTTTTAGCTTTTAATGATTCAGCCCTGAAGGAAGAGATTTTATTTTTATTTTTTAAATTGAATTGACTACTTTTAGTGCAAGTTAATTAGACTTTACTCCCAAGAAGAGTAAAACACTAGTAATCTCACTGCAGGTCAATATTGATTTGAAGATTACATTTTATTAATTTTATATTTAAAAAAAAATACATTTTCATTATTTAAAAAACTTAGCTGTGTAAAAGCAGGTGTCCTTTTATTTGTTGATAATAAGTAATTTTTACAAATGTAATGGATGTCATGAGATTCTGTGTAATGGAAACTATGTAGTAATTAATTTATATCATAACAGTGAAATAGTACTATAGGTCCATTCTGCTGAGGATAGAGATGTGCTAGTTACATCCTGGGACTTGAACAAGCCAAGTGAGTTACTAAATTTAAGCAGTAAATGGACTGCAAGATAATGTTCACTTACAGTTTTAACTGGGAAAAGGGTGTCTTTATCATGTTTTTTGAGAAAAAAATTGGATGAATTAGCCCTAGTCCCCAGTGGTAAATAGACAAAAAAGGATTGGCAAAAAATGTATCAGTGAGAAATGCAGAAGATGATAGTGTACTACTTTTTTGTTTATAAGATGGTAATTTACTAGTTTTGTATTTACTCAGTGAGAGTTGCATAAGTAAACAGGCAAAGCTTAAGCAGCAGGGACAGTGGAAAGAAATACAGTTGTTAAATTGGCTAAGAGTGGAAGGAGAGAGAGAGAAGAGATTTTGTACGTGAAGAAATAGTGTATTTACTGTAGTGGGAGTTGTAATTCTGTGTTACTGGGAGTGAAGTGGTGATTAAAAGTTGCAGTTAAAAGGCAGGGTGTTGTTTTTTTAGTATAGTCTCTTTCTGTAAAGATAAGGCTAAAATGGGTAAATTTATTTTCTACATTGTAAAAATCAAAGGATTTGATTCAATGCATAAATACCAGCATTTGAGAAATTTGATGAACTGTGTGCTAAGTGATTATTTTGCCTCCACAAGAGACCCTGAGGCCTGCAAGTTTTTGACACTGAGGGAAATGTGTAATTTTTTAAAATAACTCCTGCTGTTAACCTAAGAGAGAACTTCCATATGGAAACCTAATATATGTTCCCTTAGTCATGCCAGAAATGTAGATACAACGTTTCATGTAGGCTTTTCTGTGACTCTCAGACACACAATTGCTGAACATCTGACAGCAAAGGATGTATTTCACCATAAATTGGTAATCTGTGTTTTGTATGAAAAGAGGATTAGTAATCTTTGCCTTGTGCCACCTAATCTGATAACACTACAAAACACTACAAAATTAAAATGTGAGCATCTGTGCTAGAATATGTTGTGTTTTCTTTTCTAATAGTAATTTGTATTTTCAGTTTATGTCTTCTGTTAAAAAAATAATTTGAAGCTTTTTCTTTCCTTGGGCTTTCATGGACTAATCCTCTACATATGAAACCATGCTTTCCTTTTCTAAAAATGAAGGAACTGGATATGAAATGAGTAATTACTTGAGTATTAGGTAGATCTTCATGTGAAGGGCCAGACCATATCAGACTGCTCCCTTTTTGTCAGAGAAACATGCTTTGTATGCTTTTTAAAAATTGCTAGAAGTACTTAATCATTATGTATTCCATCATGGTAGACAGTATTTCGCAAAAACCACATATAAAGCACATATTACAACAACTCAGTGTGCTCTGTAGATACTCTGGAAGGTGATCTGTCTGCATACCAGGAAAGATGTTTGCTTCAAACATACTCAAGAAAACAGGATTATTTTCTTAAGCAAAGTGAGCTGTTTATACAAAATATTGTCACTTCAGGACACATATGAAGTTAATGACTAGAATCTGTTTGAGGTGCTGTCAGATGGTAGTATATGTTTTCAGCACACCATGTTTACTAGTATTCTGATGTTTCAGGCTAGATTTTATTTTAAACATAATTTACCTGAAAACTGGGCATGTAAATAGTGCTCTTCCTCCTTCCCAACAGAAACATAACTTCTAAAAATTTTCCTTGAGATTTTTTAAATGTGTCATTGTAAAACCAGCTGGGGAACAGGACCTGAACAGTTACAAGAGTCACAGTATTTGAGGTCTGCTCTGTCTGCTGCTTATCATAGTTACATTGTTTTCTTTAGGAGTAAAAAAAAAATACATTTCAGTAAATTACTATTGCTGGATGGCCTTCATGGTAGTTGAAAAAGAAAGAGAAATAGCTGACTTGCTAATAGGTTGTGTAATTTGTTATTGAAAAAAGGATACTTCACATCTATTAGAAAACTGCACAGTATTATAACCAGCTAGACAAAAATGGATTGTAAGTCATTCCAGAATAAATAAAGCTTGTGGTTCTTTCTGTGATACTGAAAAGGGGGAAAGGTAAAATCTTTGGAAATATTTTAACACTTTGTTTTTCTAAGTATAATTAATTAATGGCTCCTAATTTTTTTCCCGTCTACTTTGTATAAGTCAGTTATTACCAAGGGGAAAAAAATTCAAACAAGCCAAACAGATTTTCAGTTACTTTTTTATACAATTCCACAAAAGTCTGGTAACTTCACTGTTCCATCAAATGGGCAGACTGAAGCAGGATTTTTAAGCTTTTCTTTACAATAAGCCAGCTACTTACCTGGTTCTGAAAATTCCACTAGTCTCACCTAATTGAGGAAAAAGATAATGACAAATTGAGTTGACCATAATCTAGTCACACTAACATCTAACATTGCAGGCACAAGGAATCTCTGTTTTTCAGATGCCTTTTTTGGCTATTTTAAATAGCCAGAAGGTGTTAACATGAAGGTAACATGCAGATTTTTCTGGTTCTTCTAATTGTTTGAGTTTTTGGTAGCTGCTGTGGAAGTGTGGGCTATTGCAGACAAAGGGAGCAGTTTACAAAGGTGGAGGAAGGGTAGGGTAGAAGCTGGGAATGTCCCTTAATATTTCAAAGGCCAGATTTATTCTATTGAAACAAATCTCCCTAGATTTACTTTGCTTTTATAAAATTGTAACTTTACTCTCTCCATCTTAGAGAGTAGTAGATTTGGTGGCAGGGGAAATCTCAATTGGCATTTCACTCTAGGATGAGAATGTACCTGTAATCTGGCCATAAAAAAAGCACAACAGTGATCAGAATTGAGCAACAAATGTTAAAACCCAAACATGTTAAATGTTTCAACCTGTTAAACGTTGAAAGTATTTACTGGAGGAGATGATAGTTTTTCATTCCAAGTTTATAAGGCAGTACTATGTTACACTCTCACAGAAATATGCAAGTAAAGAGATGATAAGGTGAGATATCTTCCATTTTACTAGACAGAACTATTTCAATGTATAAACTTCAAGGGTAACATGTTTGGTTTACAATAAGGTACATGCTTTTAATCAAGTTTTTCCTGTGGTTTAGCTGATGCAGTCTGATTTTTTGCAAAACCTCTCATGAGTTCTTTGTTTAATCACATTTTAAACTGTAATTGCACTCAGTGTTCTGGTGAGATGGAGTGGCCTGTATCCCTGAGTGTTTTGCTTGTTTTGTTTTGGTTTTGTTCTTAAGTATATGCTGAAACAGTTTTTTTAAAAATTGTTCTGGTGTTTGGATTCTTACAGTACCTCAGCCTTTCAAGTATTCAGTTTAATGAACTGTCCCTGTTAAAACACAAGCATGTTTTCTCTGCTGGTTTTTTATATGCCTAGAAGTTCAATATCTCAGAGGATTTTTAGAGTAGTTTGTAAGCTACTCGCTAATTTTTTGTGGAACTCAGTCTTTTCCCATCAATTGTATTTAAGTGGCTCAGAGATGTGTGTAAATGGGTTCTTCAGTTCCTAGCAAAGTGTCCTCCTTGCTTGCAGCATCCATTTGATGGTGAGGCAGGTAAAACCAGCACTAGAATAGTGACCCTGGAGGGGTTACTGTATGTTTGCTTATTCCTGTCAAAGTACCTGTAAACCAAAATGTGGTCATGCTGCATTTGTGTGATGCACCAACTGCCGTGTTCCCTTGCTTGGAAGCGTTAGCAACTTGAGTGTTGGGATTATAAAATAGACCTGGTAAATTAATAGATTTTTATCAAGCTTTCTCGAGCATCCTGACAGAGGAGTGGTTCCTCAAAGAAAAGTGTGAATGATTTGCAGCTGGTTTTGGACAGCTCTTCATAAGCAAAGTCGTCAATGTTTGTGCTTTTTGTAAAAAATGTAGCTGAAATAATGCCAAAAGCTGACGGGAAGTGTGAGAATAGGAAAATGGAAATGAGCCTTTAGTATTGATATTTACATGCAGAAAATGGAAAGCTAGACAAAAGCTTAAAAGCAGAGAGATAAACTTATATTTGTTGTAACAATAACTTTTCCTTTCCCATCCAGCATTCTTTATTAATGTATTCAAGCAGTTAAATAGGAGAACTATCTGTATCAGCTTTGTGAATTGATATGACAAAATTATCAGTATACTGGTCAAAGCTAAAGGAAGGCCAATTATAATGATTTTTAAAAAAGAAGATACCAAGAGACTAAATTGTTTATTTGTTGGTTTGTGGATCCTGTACGTGGGAATGGCTGTATTTTGGTGGGCTTTATGTATCAAAAAGAGCAGATGTGTTTCAAGTTGGGATTTTCTGTGCAAAGTAAAGCTTGCTTGGGTTGAGAAGAAAATGACCTGTAGGGAACGTTAGGACAAAGAAGAAAGACAGATGGGAGTAATAAGAAGAAAGTACACTGGCTAGTTTTTGTCAGCTGTCCTACTCAGAGTGGAAGTTTAGAGGTTTTGTGAAATGGGTAAAAGGTGATCTAGTGGGTTGTATAAAGCCTGAGCTGGTGAAGTGGCTTTCATTGAAGAGGAAGATGCCCAAGAATGTAACTTGCCTAGAAAGGGTGTGGAAGTGTTAATTGGGAACATGCTGTTATGATCCAGTCTGAAGGATCAAGCTTAATTCAGGGACTTGATCCTGCATTTGCTGTAAAATTAAAGATATACCTCAAGCCTTTTAGTTATTCTGCTGTTTTGACAATCTACTAAAGTAGAAATCTCCCCTCCCTCTCCCCTCCCTCTCCCCTCCCTCTCCCCTCCCTCTCCCCTCCCTCGCCCTTCCCTCTCCCCTCCCTCTCCTCTCCCTCTCCCCTCCCTCTCCCTCATTTCATACGTTGAAATACACTATGTACCATCATTTCCTCTGCATAACTTATCTTACTCCTATTTGCCAATAGCACCAGAGGTCTGTGTGTATGGATGGGGACTGATTTGCACACACTTCAGGATAGAGAGAAGACCACAGAATGACTTAAAACAAGATATGTCAATGTTTTCAAGTCCTGAAACTCTGCTCGGCGATAGAATTTTCAGAAACTACTTCCTAACTTAATGTTACGTAAAAATACTCAAATCAGTAATTCTAACACCAGACCTGAAGACCTTGACTATTAATGCACTTTTCTATTGCATGTTTTTCTGTCTCAAACTGTATTGGATCTTTAATTATTAGAATACTTCTAGTATTGATATATAGTGCCCCCTCAAATACCTGTTTTCAATGATAGACCAAATGCTTACTCTTTAGACAGCTTTCCACACAGAAGTGAGGGGTTCTGTGGTTGGTTTTGTTTGTTTTTTTGTTAGGAGAAGATTTGTGTTCTGGAATTCTGACACTCCTTTTTAATCATTTGCTACATAAATCCAGTGTTGGTATGTAAGGCGCTCTATGTATTTATCCTTCACACTGTAAATTCAGTGAATTAACGTTTCCAGTTAATGACACAGGGCCCTTGCTTTTAGTTTTACAATATTTTTTCAATTTCTAAAATGTAAGAAACAAAGTACATATGTATTATTTGATCAATTCTGTAAGTTCTGGATTACTTTAAATGATTTTAATGTTATTTAAGTGTCTTGCTGGTGTTTTTCCCAATCTGTTATAGCTCTTGATAGGGCACTTATTGCTGGGAGCAGACCATTTCATTGCTCTGCAGTTTCTGAAGCAAATGATCATTGCTATAGGAAGACCTTTGTAGGTAGAGTTTAATTTAAATATGTTCTTCGCTGTTAAATTTTGTCATATAAGCACCCCTGGCAAAGGAAATCTTAGCTAACCAAGGCATTTGTATTGTGGCCTGAAAGCAACAGTGTATTGATTAAGTTGGATGGCTTCAAGAATAGTAAATTAACCATAACATGTAATTTATCCCTTCTTTGATATTTTTAGGACAGACTTTTTTAAAATGATGAATAGGAAAAAAAAGAGGATTGGACATTTCTAGTTACAGTGCTGTTCATTCTAGGAGTGATTTGTTCTCTGCAGTTGAACTTTCATAATGCATGTGATTTAATCTATTGGTTGAGGGATGGGAGTGGTCCCACCTGTTCCTGTGTGCATTTGGCTGCCTGCTCCTGCCTTGTGCAGGATCTAGGGCTTATATGGCCACAGAGCGAGGCAGATCAGCTTGTTCATCTACTGGAGAGTGAATCCAGCACATTGATGAAGCTCATGTAGCTGGAGGGAGGATTGGTATGGACCACCCATTTCAGCAGCAGTTGAGGGTAGAGGATTGAGTGTGACATGAAACAGTCTAATTTTTGTTTACAGCTTATTTACTTTGTTGTCTGTTAACACAGCGGAGAGTTTATTTTATCATAAAATTACCAAGAGCTGTAAACATTATTGTCATAACTTATTTTATTCTTAGCTAAATATGCAGATAATGTCAGATACAGTAATTCTGAAATAAGCCTGAGCAAAATATTACCTGTTTCACAGCTGTAGACTGTCAAATTCTGTAAAAAAGCTAAGTAGCTGCCATGACTCTCATTAAGGGAAAAACTAAATTTGAGCTCACAAAGACAGGTTACTTGAGCATTTCAATGATACTTGAGATTTATCCAAACTGTCTACTGTGTACAAGGCATTGTAAATAAATAATGATTTCTAGACCCTAGCATGAAAGCTTCATAAGGTTCTCTGCATCAGATTGACATTTAGGTTGTTTATGTTGGTTTGGGTTTTTTGGGAATACGGGGTGGGTTTTTTCCCCTACTCCTGCTTTGAGTTCTGAAAAACTTTTGCAACACACTTGTCTTCAGAGTATTCCAAAGATACATTGCAAGGTGGATTATTTGCAACAGTTATTTGGTAGAGAAGTTGGGGCTTGCTTGTTTTTTCTTAAATATGAACAAATGCAAGTGCCCTCCCCACACCTCAGTTCTCCTTGTGTCAGAAGCAGTCCTTTTTTGTCCATTCTGCAATCTTTCATTTTCATCCCTTTTCTTCAGGGTGTCAAGGAGCAGGACACAAGTAACACCTAATAATTTTGTAAGCTTGGTATTGCAATTTTATTTCTTCATGATAGATCCTTGGTATTGTGTGTGATTTGTATCATGACATTACTGGCTTGATCACTTTTTCTGTGGCCAGTCCTTAATTTCTGTTCCCTAGGTGATCACATTACATTTATCTTTTCCCTGTTTTTCTCCCATATCTTCTATTAAATATATATAAAACTATTTTTTTATTATTATAATCATTGCATTTTTGCAAATTTAAGTGTGGGAAAAGGGCCCTCTACTGAGGGAGTTTGTGTTACCATGTAATCTGTTTTTTGAAAAAGTTTCCATGTTCCTGTGATTAAACATCTTAATCACTTTCAATTATACTATGAAATTTTTATCCGAGAAAAATAAGTTTGGATGTGGATATCACTTGTTCATCTTCTGACTAACCAGATGCTCACTGGGTATTTATGCTTTTTTGTCCTGGGTTTGATGTTAGAATTGTTTGGTGACCAATTTTGTTGGTCACCAAACAATGTTTAGTGATCAGTTCTGTTTCCACTGCCTGTAATGTTCCTAGCATTTATAACACTGTATAAAATCCAGTCTTTCTTTCGTCAGTACTAATGGAAGTGAATGATAGTATGAGGTGATGGAAACATTTTATTTCCTAAACACTTCCCAGTTTGCTGTTGATTTTGGTTTCCCTGGTGGACTGATCTTTCACAGCTGTTGCAAAATGTAAGTGCATTTTTTCCCTGCTGTGCAGATATCTGCCTTTTCTAAACTCTGCATGGTACAAAAGGGTCTTTTTAAAATGTCACAAATATAAAGCAATTTCTGTTGGTATTAAATGTAAACATTTTGCTGTCATTGTTTATGGAAGAAATTGAAAGTTTAGGAGTGAATGGGTAAAAAAAGATAAATATAGAGCAATCTCCTTATAGAAACAGGAATGTGAATTACACATAGTTTGTTCCTTAGTCAGTTTTATCGGGTACTGCTTGAAAATTCTTGGGGCTTCACTTCTATACAATTGCAGTAACTATGCTGTATACTGTCTACTCTTTGTTATTTTGCCAATAAGTTTTGTAAAATGTAATGATACATGGGTGAATTAACTGTAAGTTTGCTTGTAGTCTAAAACTATTGGAACTGTGTGTGTGTGTATATATATATATATATACACATATCCAGTTTTAGCTATATGTATTTATGTATATAAATATACTTAGATAAATGGTTTCATATGTTTAAAACTGCCTAAAACCTCTTATGATATAAAATAATAGGATAGGTTTTAATTGAGATACCTTTACTTTTAGAAATTATTTTCCACTAAGGGTTAGGACTGGGCATTACTGCATACATATGGAAGCATAATGTTGATTCAGATGGAAGAGGAAATATCAATTTAGATTGAGGAATGTGTTCCCTATAATCCTCCCTGTTCTCAGTTATTCTTGTAGAGCTTTGCATAGAGCTTGTAGCTATGGTGCGGGAATACTAACTTCAGTAGCAGATGTGAGCCTGAAGCTTATTACATGTTCCACCAGATGTTTCATTTATCTTTAGGGCAACCTTCTGGTTTGTTTTTTATATCAAACACTGTGAGAAATAAAATTCAGAATATATTTTAAACATGTTATGAATATTTGGAGATAAAGGAAAGCTTTTATAACTTGAAGAACCATTGTAATGTCTCATATTAAATATATTTTTCTTTTAGATTGTTTCAGCAAGATATTTTATAATTTTCATTTGTATAATAATCCAGTCTGACTTAGACTAAGCTTGCTTGTAAAGATAATGTAACACTAAACAGAGCCGATTTTGTATATTTATGTAAGCTTATTGTCTATGTCTATATTTATTAATAGTTCATGTGATTTGATATCTTGCATATTTACTGCTAGAGTTTGTTCACAGTGTAAAGTAGTCTTTTGGATGAAGAAGCCTCAGTAATTTAAGTAATAATTGTGAATCTCAAGAAGAGCTCCCTTAGGCTGATGCAGTTGATATTTCTTGAAGGAAATTCATCTTTGGGCCACTTGTGTGGCTCACTAGTTTTGTCTTTGCACAAAGGCTCTCACATCTGTGCGGAATGAGGTATCAGAAATTCAACTTCTGTCCACCCACAGCTGCTCCCATGCTCAAACCGTGTGCCGCCCTTGCCATATTTGAGTTACAGCATTGTCTAAAAGCTGATGTGTGTCTGGTGTCTGTGAACAAAAAAAGTGTAACAAACCCGTGTAATAGAAAGTTTTACCAGGAAAATTGTAGAGGGTAGCAAGTGAAATGTTTATCTGCTTAGTGCATTTTATTCATCAGCACGTTTAATAGTGTGAGGACATGTCAGGGAATTTGGAGGTCTGTTTTAAAAGCTAATTAGCATATCTGCAAGTCCAGGGTAGTGTTCCTGATCCTCCTCATGCTTCCAAAGTAATGCCTAAGAAAGGAGGCTGTGAGAATAGACTTGGATCAACACATGGCCTTTTGGTGAGAGAGGAGGAGAGGAGAAGACCCTGGCCTCTTTCTCCTTTAAAGAACAGCAATGGAATGGGCAAAGTTTCAGTTGTGTTGGGGTGATCATATAGCTCATTTAGCCAGTTGCCTGGAAGTCTCTCTGGAGGAGTGGTTGTCTGTCGCAGAAATGGCATGGATCACCATGGACTGGGTTATGCTGAGTGCCAGGTGGAGCTCTGGATTTGTGAAACCATTGTCAGTTCAGCTCTCCTGCAGAGAAGTTTCAGTAGTGCAATTGTGAGTTCTAACTCTCAGGACTTTGGCAAGGACATAAGGACATTTTTTTTTTTTTTTGCTGTGGGATCTTCCACTTGCTGAAGGAGTGGGATGTGGTTTCAAAACTCCTGAACTCCTTAAGTGTAAGAATTGAAGAAAGATTATTTGTAAAAAGCCTGTGTTAGACACTTAGCTAATCAGCAGCTGAATGTATTGGGCAGTGAAAAAACTGTTGTATTTATGCTACCAATCAGCATGATTTGGTTGGTGTTTTATGGCTAAGGCTTTGTGCTTTACACCACAAGCTCTGTATCTGTGTGGAAAAATTAAGGCTCTCTAATAAGCATTACTGACTCAGTCTTCCCACAGAAAGAAGGATTTTTTTTTTTTTTCAGTCCTCTTGAGTATATTCTAATGGTAAAATATGGAGGAGGTGTTTAAAACACAAATTACAGATTTTTAAGTAGTTGTTTAGAGACTCTTGAGAATGATATAAGCATCTTTCATCTACAGCAGAGTAAACGTCTTACAAAGTTTGCAGATTCCCTGCTGTGACCTGATACTGTTCTTGTTATAAATAAAATATATTGGCATGTTTAAAATAATTAGGTGAGCATAAATTGAGGTTATTCTTATTGAATTGTCACCTTAACAGATACCTCAAAGTTGCCACTGTTTCACTCATGAAACTTGTAATATTTTGAACTGTTTTCTGGTATAAATGTGTAATTGTAGCAAATGGAAGTTTTTAGTTTCTTCAGTGAAATACTTCAGGAGATAGCATTCTTTGTAATATCTTGCAGAGAAGTCTTCAGCAGTCCATCTAGTTGTAATTCTGGTTTTATTGATATTAGAGAGAACTTACTGAGTCTGTTCTTGATGGCTACAACACTATTTTTTAAAATTTAAATGCAACTTTAAAAATAGGACATCATGGTCAATGTACTAAGATGCTTTTTAATTTGCATTTCTTTCTGCCATGTTTCTGTTGAACAAAATGAATTCTCTAGGCCTCTATTTTCAAGTCCTCTTGACATTGCAGTTCAGTGTTATTCAGTCCTTGGCTTTGTTTCCTTTTTGTCCTTTGACAGTTCTGTATTTTTGTATTTGCTTACCATATTGAACTGCAGATGCAAATCTAAGCACAGTTTGTATAACAAAATATTTTCAGACTAGCTTACCCATGTTAATTTTTTTGAAACGATTTCTGTTACATTTTTGACATTCAGTGAGAGTGTCTAAAATAAATATAGTCTGTGGCTGTTAACCAAAGATTTTGCACCTATTGTGACTCGTGTCTTGTTTGCATTTGAAAAACTATTTAGGCTGAATCCTTTGAGAATTACATAGTCCTCTGTATAATTGCTTCTAACGTTTTCAATAACTAACAAAAAGATGACTGCGGAATGAAAATGAATGCTTTTGAAACACAAAAAAATCTCTTTCAATGAGATTTCACACTATGGTTGTTTCTGGAAACCTGTATTTTACTCAAGCCAAACTTGGTTTACTTACATTGTGATGTTTTTATTTTAGTAATTAACAGAACTTCGTGATACTGTCCCTGTTTAAAAAAAAATGGATTTTGTGACTGAAATTAATGTTTGGCATTTCTTTTTGTTATTTTTCTTCACTGAATTCTAACTTATTGAGCCATCTCTTCCAATCAGAGAATCATTGAATTGCTGAGCTTGGAAGGAGTGTCTAGAGGTCTCTGGTTCAATCCTCCTGCTCAAAGCAGCACAGCTAGAGCAGGTTGTACACACGAGTTTTAATTGTCTCCAAGGCTGGAGACTCTCCGGCTTCTCTCGACAGCCTGTTGGGAACTTTGCCATTCCTCAGAGTTTGAAAGCAAACAAATAAACTGTTTCATCATATATTGAAATTAGAATTTCCAAAATCTTCATCTATGGGGATAAGATCCCTCTGAGTCTTCAGCTCTCTCAGCCTCTCCTTGACTGACAGATGTCCCAGTCCCCAGTCACCTCTGTGGCCTGTCCCTGAACTCTTTGCGGTAGGTCCATGTCTCATGCTGATGAGCCCAGAACTGGACACAGCACCCCAGATGTGTCTTGCCAGGGCTGAGCAGAGGGGAATCACCTACCTTGACCTGCTGGGAATGCTTTGCCTAATGCCCAAGAAAATGCCCTGTAGTGCAAGGGTCCATTGATGGCTCATCTGAATGTCCATCCAGGACCCCCAGTTGCATTTTCTGCTGAGTTTCTTTCCAGCTAGTCTGCCCCAGCATGTGCTGGTGCCTGAGGTTCTTCCTCCCCAGGAGCAGGACATTGCATTTGCATTTGCTGAACTTTTTTCCAGCCTGTTTAAGTCACTCTGGAAGTCAGCACAAGCCTCTGCCTGGTTTTTATCATGGCAAACTAGCTGAGGGTGCACTCTATCCCATCATCCAGGTCATTAAGGAAGATGACAGACAAGTATTGGACCCAGTATTGATCCCATGGGCACACAAAGAGTGACTGGCATCTGGATGGACTTAGTGCTGCTGCTCACAGCCCTGCATGGCTCATCATCTTTGTGGCTTTTTTCTGAAGTCTGTTTAGATAGTATTAATCTTGTTGTAGTCTTTTTTCCCCCTCCAACTGTAATTTGAGTTTGTATTTACAATGTTTTTACAAAGGCATTTTGGCAGTCAGTGAAAAATAGGTACCACCAAGTGATTTGATGATTCATCTCTTCCTCAAATGAAACTGTTTTGCTTTGAGGCTTTGTTCAGAATAAATGGTGAGTGCTGCTGTCCCAAGGGTTTGTAGTCTTCAGAGAACAAGCGAGAGTGGAAAGAATTGACTTGTCCAGCCCCCATCAGGGAGTCCTTCAGCTGAGCAAGCAGTGGAACCGCAGCCTACTGCCTCCAGTTCTGATGTACTGTGCTTTTTCTCTTACTCATTAAAGAATTGATTGCAGTGAATCTGCCCCTCCACTTTCCAACTTGTTTCCAATGTAAAAAACCTTCTTTAAGTTTATAACTTCCTTCTTGGCACAGAACACTTTTTCTGCCTGTTCATACAGGGTGTGAGTTCAGTTCTTGGCTACTTTAAAAGAACAAGCCACACTTAGATATAAAAGTTGCAAGTGCTATGTTGCTGAAATATTAGCTTTGGCTTGCAAAATCCTGCCATATGATGTTACAAGCCCTAGAAAGACGAGGAATTCATCCTGACTCTGTCTTGTGTAGCTTGATCTAAAAGCCATGAGCTTTATTTTCTAAATTAAATATTCTTAAGCTGTTCTGTGTTTTAGTTTTGTTTAAATTATTTCATATAATTGCATTTGAATATAGTGCACAATCTCAAATTGCTGTGTGCCAAAGGCTGCTCCTGTTTTTCACCTCAGATATCTAACCACCGCTGGTTTTATTGTTCCTCTTGCTGGGCTATGGAATAGACTTCCTGAATGTGGCCTGAATTCATTGTTTTTTTCAGGATGCTTTAAAGAAGTGATACTGATGCAGTCATTACTAGTGTTAGCTTGGGCTTTAGAAACACCACTGAGTAATACCAATGATGATGCCATTCGGTAGATGTTGTGCAGTGTTGTAACGCTCAGTAATACAGCAGAAACGCTCAGTGAAAAGGGGATTTCTGTTCTGAGTTACCTTGGCCTGATTTTCCCTCACCATCATGTTATTATCTGGGCTGTGGTGAGAAATCATAAGCTGAAATTTTTTTTGGATCAGGGGGAGTGGGGATAAGGATTGAGATGAACTTTGTAATGCTGTAAACAAATGCTGTCAGCCTTCTGTGTCTTGCTGAGAAATTGACATTACCTTCCTTTTTCTATGTATGTAAAAGCATGGTAATTAACATTTACCATGGGAAATACACCTTAATTCATGATTAAATATATATTTACATATGGGTTGTATGTATGTATTTATTCTTTCCTCTCTCCCTCTTCTTCCACCCCCCTCACATCTGTATCTATATGTGTATATACATGACTGCAAATAAAGGAGGCAGTAAGTGATGATGATGATGCATCTGATTTCCTTGGGAAGAAAATGGGACATGTAGTAACTAACTATGCAGGTTGTCCAGAGCAAGGTTGGAAGTCTGATATAGTGTGAGGATTTGGAAAATGTTAATGCAGTTAATGCAGTTAGTCTGGATCTGTCTTGACCAGTTGAAATGCCACTCTGGTCTACCAGGTTTTACTTTTCTTACATCCATGTAGAAAGTCTCTGAAAACTGAGCCATTCTTATTTAGGTACTGCAGTAGATTCCTGTGTTTTAAAACAAGGTCTGGTGTGTGTGTGTGTGTGTCTCCCTACCTGTGATGGTTCTTGTGTTAAAGTGGCGCAGTAGCTGCCACTGAGCCTTTCAAAACTGCACCTGCTGCCTTTCCATGGCATCTCTGTTGTGACTTGCTAACCCTGTGTTAAAGCATCATTTTGAAGTTATTTAGAAGTCTGTGCTGTTATGCCTGAAATAGTACACTTTTAAAACTTAAGTACTGTAATACTCTTTACTAATTAAATGTTGTGCATGCTAAAGAATTGATAGATGCTGTGGTAGTAGTCATGTAAGGAAACAGCACAATGATGTATTAGTGATGTTCTTGAAATTTTCTGTCTTGGAATTGGCATAAAAACAAGGTTTTACCTAATGAAGCATAACACTGGCTTTTTTTCTAACATTGCTGCTTAGCTGTATGGGATAAGATGTGTTGAAAATTTGCATATTATCAGTTCTGGGTGATGAATTTTTTTAGTCAGTATCATGTCTCTTATTGCAAGCTCTTGCTGCCTGCTAGCATATGTGGCCACTGTATAATTTCTTCCAATACCCTGCTAATGCTATTGCCTATCACATTGAAAGGCATGTAATATTTTATGTAATATTTAGGGAGCAAAGGAGGCTGTTGGTTGGCAGGGAAGACTTAATAAAAAAGCAGAAAATGTCTTGTGATCTAATTGCAGTAATTTAGGAGTCTTTTGGGCAAATGCTTTCACAAGGTTTGAACCACTAGGCCTATTCTTCCTCCGAAATTGAGTATTTTTCATCAAGCTCCATAGAAAATGTTGATCAGTGTCTTCTACTTTTGAACCCACCTAAAACCAGTTTCCTTCATATTATTTCACAAACATAAAACTATCCTGAAGAGAGTTGCAAACAGATCTTGGTAGCCATCATGCTACAATAAAATACTAGCGTAAGATGTGCCCCTCAAAAAATTGAGTTGTTTGATATACTCAGTTCTGGCTCTCATTAGGCATCATCTCTGTATGGATCCATGGCCTCCACATGTGCAATACAAACCTTTCACTTCATCTAGAGAAATCTTGAGGTGGAGGTTTTTTTTACTTATCCTTTTGTAAGCCTGCATGTTAAGATTTTTTTGTGTTAGAGTTTGGATAATAAAAGCTGAGTTTTCCCTCTTTTGAAGAGTTGCCTAGTGATAATAAGTGGTGTTGAATATGTGTGTCTGTTGTGTAGTGGCAGTCATTAGCTCAAGAACTAAACCAAAAGGGAACCTGTCACTCTAATTTGCCTGCAAGCTAAAGAAGGGCAAAGATTTCTGTTGTGGCAGGGATTGCAAGCAAAAGGACTTGACTCATTTTATCTGAAGTCAGTGCTTGGCTAAACAAATGTCTGACCCTGGATCGTGTAGTGAAGAGATACTTTGTTATCTGTCTGTTGGGTAGGGCTTGGCTTGAATTCTGACTTACTTGTACCTCCTGTGAATTAAAGTGTTGCTCATGGCTTGAAGACCTGGCTGACAGCCAGGAGGAGCACTTGTAGATGGTCCTACAGCAGAGATCCAAGTGAAGCTGCCCTTTGTTAGAGCTTTCAGCTTAGTCATTGCTCTCTAAGCTGGTCAGATGGGATGTCTGAGTCTGTGTCCTCAATGGGATGTGCTACTTGGAGATGTAAATGGGGTTCTAAGAGTGTTGTAAGAGGTGTGCTGAAGCGTCCTTGTGGCATTGTGTTCATCTAGGTACTAGGCAAAGCTCTTAGTTGCTGTGTTAAATGAGGGGTGATAGTTAAGTGCTGTTCTTATTCGGGGATGGTGTGGGGTCCTTCTGCCTTTCTGAAAGGAGCAATAGATGCTGAGGCCTTCCTAGTGCATGGGGAGGTCTTGCCCTGCACAGTAGGCCCCAGCAGAAGAAGCAGTAAGGGCAATGCTGAAGATACAATAATCTTTTTATTTTTTAATAAAATACCTGTGCAATTTTGATTCAAAGGATGAGTTTATGGGGGTGACTACCATGTTCTTCTGTTTTGCCAAAAATTAGAACTTCACTGATTCTCTCTGCTAAATGTTTAGTAGTGTTTTGTCTATGATGGACTGATAGAGGTCACAGAAAAATAGCTGGTGTAACGTTCAACTGAAGAAATAGGCAGCAGCAATGAATTGCTATAAAGACAATTCAGGAAAATTGCTATATGGGGCTGTGTGTGCTTCAGTGTTCAGACCGTGTTTTACGAGCTTGAAACTTAAGAACAACGTGAGAAATTCTTGAAAGCAGACTTATCCATGTTTAATACCAAGCCATCAGAAAACCACTTGCTTCATTGTATTTTGTAATACAAGATGGGTGTTTTGACTTTAAGTAAGTTGTGGAAGATGTCCCTCCACTTCCCACTGCCCTTTGAATTTCAGCAATGTAAACAGTGATTGGTAGAAAATACCCAAACTTTGAAGCTTTATGAAGAAGAAGGATGTTTTTTTCTGTGTGTTTCAAGGGAGATGAGGAATTTAAAAGGCCCAAAACCCCTTATGTGAAGTCATAATTTTCTTCACTTACTGAAAAGTTATTGACTAAATGAGACTGACTTTCTTGTGATGCATATGGTATGAAATTACTGATTTTCAAAATGTAGGGATTTTTGAGTTGTTTCCATTTCAGTCTGTTCCTGTTCTGCTTTCAAATTGTTGAATATGAAAATCTGTGTTATATTAAAGTAAAAGTGACTGTGTAATTCATTAATCTTTAAACATTTCCAAATTTTTCCAGGTAATTGAATAACCTCTCAGAGTATTTATGTAATATAAAATTTCATAAAAAATACATTAATCTGGTTGACATTTATTTAGGAAAGGAATTAGTTTCACCACACATTTTTGTGTTATTGTGTACTTAATTGCTTTGTAACTAGAGCATTAAGGTAGATATGTTGTAAAGAATGTGTTGATATTTTGTAAAGAAAGAGCTTTACTTGTTAATGTATCCTTACTAGAGTAACCAAGCTAAATTCAATGGCTGTTAAACAAAGTTAAGGCTATCTTAGGAAACTTTAAAAAGCCACTTTTTAAAAAAGGCTGTGTTTTGTTAGATATGAGGTTATTGTAACACAGTTGTTTTTTGACTATGCTGATTCCTTTTTATGCCTTTAATCTTACTTTGCATGTTAGCAACTAGCATTATACTGGACAAAACTGGTGTAAGTAAAGGCATCAAGGTGCTGAAGTTCATGAGAATACACTCCTAATAGAAAACAGTTGATACTTTCATTAGGCATGTGATGTTTATTGGGAAATGAGATATCATCTTCCTGCCGTCTTACAAGGAAAGCAAGCTTTAGGCTGCACAGATGGCATTTTTAGTAGTACAATTTACTGCTGTCATGACAATGTAGGCTGACTGAAACTTTTTCTCTGGATAAAGATTTTGTTCTTATTTCAAATTTGTCTTCAATCAATGTAGAAATAATAGTGTAGTAAGCCGAATGGATGCTTAGACAAGAATAATATTTACCTGCCATATAGGAAGACATAGAGGATTAATTGGCGATAGTAAGATGCTGTGAAGATGGAGTTTTCTAGATAAATGAAAAAAAATACTCCAAAGATATGGCAGAAATATGTTGCTTTTTCTTTTGACCATTTCTTCTTGATAATCATTGCCAACAAAATAGTTGAATTCTATTGCTTGATTTTAACTTTATTTCAATATGCTAATTTTTAGTGGATTTCTGAATTAAAAATGGCTTTTGAAAACTCAGTGTTTTAATATTTCTGAAAGATAGTATTATAATGCTTTTATCCTTCGGAATAACATTGCATACCTTGGAAGACAATTTCACAAGGTACTTTGACAGTCCTACCCATCATATGTAGAGTCATCTTGAGGCTTGGAAGTACTTGCTTAAAAACAGAACAAGTTTCCATTATCTTGAATTGTGTAGAGAATTGTGTGGTCAGTGAGATCTAGCTTGTCCAAAGGCTTATCTGTTTGCTCATGTGTTAATAAAATGCTGTAATAGGTTGATGGGTTTGATTGCTTCCTAATTCACTGGTTGTGTGCTTAGACCAGAGCCCCGAGCTCACTGTCAGCAAACCCTGGGCAAGTGCCAGCACATGTGCAGGAAGTGGTGTGCTTCCATTTTCTGCTTTCCCGTTGTCCTGTCACGCACATTCCTGTTCTCCCCTTTCCCTTGTCTTACTCATTTGCTCTCAAAACTTGTCCTCATCCTTTGTTCCCACCAGTGACAGAGCTGCCCTTTCCTACCTTGTCCTACTTTGTCAGGAACTGTCAACTGGCCTTGTGCTGGCCTGTGGCTTGGAGCCACCTCTGTAAAGCAGCAAGGTAGTCATGGGCAGTCACTGCTGGCTGTGCTGGGGTGTCCCCGATCCCAGGACAGTTCTCTCTGTGCATAGTACCCAGGGTGTGGTCATCAGCTCTGGTGGGGATGTGCTCTGGCAACTGCTGGCTGAACTGGTAATAAATAATAGTCTGGAGGTACATGCTTACACTTGGTATCTCCCGACAGAAGCACTCCAAATTTTGGTTTTTATTTTTATTATTTTCTGTTACTTTTCACTGTTCTCCTACTGATTGTGATATCTCCTCTGGGTGTCCTGTACTTTATTCTGTTGAGCACAATTAATATCACACAGTGCTGTCATAAAACTAACATTGACTTGTGATTGAGGTTAAAAATGAATGAGTTTACTGAGTGTACATAATGAATTGGTACTGAAGAGTCTTTCCTCTTCTGTTTCTCTCATTCTTTCTCATAAAAGCAAGGACCTTTTTGTTTTGGAAAAACATGAAGGTACTAGCAAAGCCTCAGTTGCTGTAATGAGCATTCACTCAGAAGAGGTTGGCTCTTACTAGAGCAGTAGTGTTGGTGGCATAGGTGGAGGGGAATCCTAAAGATTTGTAGCCAGTTTATCTCATAGCCTGTACAAAAAATGCAGATTTGTGAGTGTTCGGTTTTTCTTCCTCTGTTGCTAACTCATTAGAACACAAAATTCCTTTAAAAAAAAAAAAAAAAAAAAAAAAAAAAAAAAAAAAAAAAGACTGGTGAGAAGCTTGGAACACAAGCCCTGTGAGGAGCAACTGAGGGAGCTGGCGGTGTTCAGCCTGGAGAAAAGGAGGCTCAGAGGTGACCTTATCACTCTCTACAACTCCCTGAAAGGTGACTGTATTTGGGGGGTTGGTCTCTTTTCTCCAGGCAGCAACTTACAGAATGAGTCTTAAGCTGTGCCAAGGGAAGTTTAGGTTGGATATTGGGAAAAAGTTTTTTACAGAAAGGATGATAAAGTACTGAAATGGTCTGCCCAGTGAGGTGGTGGAGTCACCATTCCTGGATGTGTTTAAAAAAAGACTGGATGTGGGACTCAGTGCCATGGTTTCATTGAGGTGTTAGGACTGGGTTGGACTTGGTGATCTTGAAGGTTTCTTCCAGCCTAGTGATAGTGATTCTCTGATTTGGCCAGGTATGTTCTACCCTTTTTTTTTTTTTTCATTCTTCAATTTAGCAATTAAAATGTGGTTGAATCAAGTCTTTTGACTTGCTTTTTTGTTTTGTGCTCTTACAACTATGACTCTTGGACTTTTGCGTATTTTCATGTGATTTTCTTCCCCATCCAGCTACCTACAGATCCTGGTCTGCTTAGGTTCCAAGTTTAGAAGAGGTCAGGTGCTTTCAGTCCTATATAGTAAAAGTGCATAAAATAGAGCACTGTTTTGTAACTCTGACTTGATATTTCAGAGGAGGAAATTAATATTATTGAGGAAGGCAATATTTACTTTTAATTTTTTTCTCCATGAATAGGAGAATTGTTGAGTTACTGAGCTTGTGCATTTGTCTTGGGAGAAGTGTGTATGTGTGAGGTGGTTGGATGTAGATAAAAATCTGTAAATATTTGTATGCATATGTGGTGCACATTTTGGACTGAAAAATATATTCAACAGTATCTAAAGGCTTTTTCAGATGAAATATTGCCTTTGCTGGAATCAATTCTGAATTCTTATTTCTCTTATTCTTTTTAGTTGTATTTTTTAACCATAGCAAGTTGGTTGTGGCATTCCTTTTTTTGTATCTTCACAATTGGAATTGATATCAATAGATGCAGTTACTGTGATTCATAGTTTTTTAGACAATTAATTGAGATTGTGTGTGTGGAGGGAAACAAATTAATCTGTTGTCTTCATAATTTTCTGTGCTAAATTAAATAAATCAATTTTTCTTCTTTTTCAAATGCATATGCTGGTTCCTTGAACTAGCATCTGTTAGCTTGGTTTAGTCATTGAAGATACTGTCTGAAGCATACATGTGGTTTGGCAAAGTTAATATGTATAGAAAAACCCAAATTTTTTTGTCCTGCAAAGTGTATAGCACTTGTTCAGTACGCATGCTACCACATGGTAGCACTTCAAAACAGATAAATTATTGCATTAAAAATACTACCCACATTAATAGTGGTCCTGTAAAAGGAATATTTTGGTTGTTTTTCAGTATATTTTGACCAGATTAAATTTGCTATGTTCATGTTACTAGTTAAATTCAGAGAAGTGTTAGCACAGAAACTAGATGCTGTCTCTTATGATGCACTTTTATGTCCCTTGGACAGTATGCCTAGTTTTGTGTAAATTTTAGGTAGTTTTATTTTGTCTGTCTTCTGGGTGCTCAGCATTTTTTGAGGAAACAATATTTATCCTCAGATTCACTCTTCTTGAGAGTATCTTTGTGAGGAGGCTGTAGGTGAGGGAGCAGTAAAGATCCACTTTGTTCTTGAACCAGTGACCTGCCCTCCTGAAGGCACATGCAACTTCTGCTCTTTGAGCACAGTTAAAGGACAAATTTGGGAGACGTGGGTTGAGGCAAACACTGAGTTGTGAGTGGCAGACCAAAGGCTACACAGATGTTAGTGGTTTGTAGCTTAGAGTTGGTTGTTACTTCTTCTGCACAAGGTCCACTGCAGCAAGCTTGGTGATGAGCAGCATAAAACCAGTCAGTCTGTGGCACCTAACACTGCTACAGAGTCCTTCCATTCCAATGGGGCATGCCTTTTTAGGAGGCAGGTGGATTGCTGCTCTTAAAATCAAATTTCTTAAGGTGTATCAACTTAAGAAATTAAGGTCTTGAGCCGGTGAGGTGTCATCAAGTATATTGCCTCCAGGCCACTATTGATCACATGGGTTTCACTTGTCACAATAGTTACTGATAGTCTGAATGTGGCCAGGCTGAAATGCATCTCCTCTGATGATAACAGTAACTATTTAAGGACTGAATTTCAGCAATGTGCATATGTGATCCCACAAGAGGTGAATTCTAATGAATGTTTCTTTGTAAAGAAACAATTCAGTAATAAGTAAACTTACATAATTTGCTAGTTGTTTTTGAACTTTAGGGTTTTAGATTTGTTTGCATTTTAGAGTAATGATGGGATTTTTTTCAATGCTTCAGCTGATTTGACCTGTTCTGAAATTAGGTTTTCAAATATTGGAATTACTGACCAGATATTTTAAAGTATAGAAAACATGGCTGAATTGTCCCAGTGTTGAATGGGCCATTACACCAGGGTTCAATTCTTTGTCTTGTATCTTATATAATATGTATTTTTTCCTTTGGTTGTGTTTTTTTCTGTTTGGTTTGGTTTGGTTTGGTTTTTTTTGAGGGTGTTTTTTGTTGGTAAGGTAGGGTATATATGTCCTATATGTTAAAGCCTAGATAAATTTTCTAATATTGGCAGTACTTTCTACAAAAGGAAAATGTCTTTATGCTATTCTGTTATTTAAAAAAAATCTTCTACAGTGTTTATTAAAGCAAACTACTGTAATAAGGTTTACTGTCAAGATTTGTCAGTCAAGGCATTTTGGTAATACAAATCCACACAAGTCAATAATTTTCGAGCAAAACCCCATATTGTATAGTTTTGCACATTGTTTGCTTTAGCCAGATTATAGTAATGCTTTCTAGCTTCCTTAATTCTCTCCCCCTGCCTATTTGTTTGCAAACTAACAAAAAATTGCCATTTTAGGGGAAGGAGGTGGTGTTTTTTAATATTAAGAAAAGAGAGAATCTTTTAAAAATCTAAGAATCTCAGGTGCTCAGGAGACAGAGTTTGCATGTTCTCAGTGCAGGCAGCACCGCTGGGAAGTGCAGGTGTGGCTGTTGGCTTTCTTCATCATAAAGATATCCCTGAACAAATAGTTTGTTTTAAAATGTAGGTACACTGTCTAAATGTGAGGGAGAAGGAGGCAGCATCCTGGTCTGGCTGTTCCCCTGCCCTTTTCTTTGCTCACCTCAGTTCTGGGCACTCTTAGACCAAGTGGCTCTTTCAGTGTCAGCTTTGCAGAGTGGCTTTGGAGCAACTGTGACACGAAACAGTGAATTCACTAGAAAAAGTTCACAACTGTCCCAAATGCTAGCAGATTGAGTAATAAATAGAAGGAGAGAGGGAGCTCTTGCCCAGTCTTTGCTAAGCTGCTAGGTAAAAAGATGATGTTCTGTAGATTGGGCAAACAATGTAAAGAAACAGTGGTAAAGGTATCAACAAAAGCAGCTTGGGGGCTGTTATCCATTTGTGCAAGTTGGCAGCTTTTTGGAGCTATCTAGCTACTAATACATGTTATAAAATATATATGTTTGGTTAAAAGAGTTTCCATTTCTCCCTGGTGGGGACTGCATCATGTTTTAATTTCTGCAGTTGTTTTCCCAAGGCAAAGATGTTAGCTATTGATGCTTTATTGGTTTTTTGACATTTTTTCCACTATTGCCTTCATTATCATCTGACTGCTAACAGTCATGAGAGGAGAAATTGCTGACATGAAATCTGGATGGTTTTCAGTGTGTTCTTTTTCTTCTGGATAGTATCTCTTGCATCGTTTTACATCTCTTACATGTTGCTGGGTGTACTGTGTTTAAGAAAAGAACTTGTCCTGGAACTTGGTTACCAGTTAGCTCTCAGAAGAACATTTTTTTGGAGCATGATATGCCTTCATTCAAGTTTGTAAAAGATCTGGATATTTTCCTGCTCTTGGATATGACACTTCTCAAGGTGGAAATTATCTGGATGTATCAGCCACATGATTTCATAGGAATCTATGTCTAAGTATCTTTTTCCCATCGTTACATGACCACCTCTACTTTGAGTGTGTCCACCATCACAAGAGAATTGCCACTGCAAGAAATCTAACTCAGCTATCTAAAAATCCACATTTAATTAAATTTAATTTAATTATCACAAAATCCTTTATCTGTTTCAACTGCTTTTGAAAATCCTTTCTAGTTTTTCTTCTTAATGATTTCATTTGGCTACAAAGGATCTAACTATAATTTCATTTTTTTAGCATGTTGTAGCAAGTCATGTGAAAAACAAGTCATTCTTGCTTTCTACACAGATATATCTTTGAAAAGCTTGTTTTGACCAAGAGAGTTTATTCTAGCTACATTTAATAACTGGATATTATTACTTTTTCAATTCAAAATCATGTTTACTTGAGAGGTCTTTAGTTTGTTTTAGAGGAGATCTGTGTTCTTGTTTTAATCATAAAATTTAGAAACTTACCATTTTCACCTCCAAAAAATCCACAAAATCTTTTAAAGTTTAAGGACTGAGCCTCTTTGACAAACAGATCTTTGCTTTTGAGCTAAACACTGAGATGCAAAAGCATTAGGCTCTGGGTAAGTAGCTTCATTCAGCCTGGCCTCTGTTTCTGGAAATAGTACAATGAGCTTGCTTAGGTTTGGCAAGGGGAAAGGTTTTCGTTCTGACTTGGAAATATCTGTTTGATCAATTGTGCAGGCTGCCCTGAAGAGTGTAGAGGCACCTCCAGATTTGCCTTGGTTTAGAGACACTCACATCAAGCCAGGTCTCCCATTCACTGTCTGTGTTAGGGCATTTCAGAACAAAGCCTGGGTGGTTTTGCTGTATTAGTTTCAGGATGCTGTATTATCCTGAATGGGATTCAGGATTCATTCATCATGGCCCTGGATGAAACACAAATTTTAAGTAATTTCTATTAAGATACTAGGGTATAGAATGCAATCATCAGCATATACTGATAGAAGTCTGCAAGGGTTTCTGTAAGTGTGTAGTTACTTTAGTACAAAGTCAGTCAGATATGGCAATTTAATGAAAAGGCAATTGAAGAAGACTGCAGAATGTAGTTTGTGCTGCAAGGGTGAGTGATAAGTTGGAAAATTATCTGTCCAGTCTTGAAGAATGTCTCCTCATATCTTTAAATATGTTTGGATTTTTTTCCCCCCTTTTGAAAGGATATGAAGTGGGGTCTGAGAATGTAGCACATTCTATGGGTAATTAATTTGTGTTTCTGTCTTTTATAATGGATATCATATTTGCATCGGTACAAGGAGAAGCCTTGAAAAAAATTACCAAAAATGAACACATGGGGTATGTGTGCGTGTGTTATCTTTGTAATTTTTGCAGCTGCAGACGGAACTTAAGGATTGTGTAGTGTTGTTGCAGTTGATTTCCTATGAGTTGGCTCCGAATATTGGTTCATCTGATAATCACACTGATTTCTCTTTCCTGAAATTTAACCAGCAGGCACAGTGTTTGTCTATTTAAGAGGTCTGATAAGTGATAAAGTGTCTTTTTCTGTTTGATGGGATTATGTTAAATATTCCTCAACAGAACTCTGTTCCATGAAGGTGATCTGTTTAAATGAAGCATTTAATAGAAATAGAATTTTTGTGTTGGTACAATGAAACTTTACAGCTGCTGGTGTGAAAAATAGAAAAAAATATGTTCTCTACTGTTTTAGGTAACTTGCTGTATTTAGATATATATATATATATTAAAAACAATAATATATACATGCATGCATCCTTTGCATTTATATACACCTAAAAAGAAGAAACAGTGCTGAAAATTGGAAATAAAATGCAATCAAAACTATCTTAACAGCTATAGCTGGTTTCCCAAGCTTCAATACTGAAAATGTAGTTTTATGTTGTGGAAAAGACACAGTTTATAATCTCTTCCATATATTCATTAAATAATTCTCCTTTTGATTCCAAAAGTTACCTAATTCCAGACAGTATTGCAACTTAAATCACAATAAGTCTTTGTTACTAAATGGTAAAATGTTATTGCTTAATGAAACCCAGTATCAGATTTTTTTTTTTTATGAATGCAGAAGGTAATGCACACTGTAAATGACGTGTAACAGTTTGTTGATCACTTTTGCAATTAACTGCAGCTGAAAAAGGTCTGCTTACTCAGGCTGGTCTTACTCTCATTCTCTGAGGAAACTTTGGAATTTAATGAAGACAGTCCAGTGAGTAAAGAAATTTCTAGGCAGTTGCAAAAATGAAAATAAAATACAGCATACTCATTTAATATCAAGCTTTCTCTTTAAATAGTACTGATTGTGTAAGTTTACTTTTTTAACATGCTTTTTATTTATTCCAGTCCAATACCAGATGGAAATGATGCGAAGCCTGCGCCATGTAAACATTGATCATCTTCACGTTGGCTGGTACCAGTCCACATACTATGGCTCTTTTGTCACCCGTGCCCTCCTGGACTCCCAGTTCAGTTACCAGCATGCAATTGAGGAGTCTGTAGTTCTCATTTACGGTTAGTATGAGGTTTCCTTTATTACTCTTTTCCCCTCTTAATATTATTACTACTATTTTTGTATTCTGTCTTTTGCCTGTAAGAGTAGCCTGGCAGGCCTTTTCGAGTAAATACCAACCCTGTGTCTACGGCAGCCTCAGCAGCAGCTAAGTCTAGACAGGGTTTCCTTCTTTCTGTTTATTTTTCTTGCTATCAGAGCCCTGATGTGTACGTTTTGGAATGCTGGAGTAGCTGCTTCATTTTTATTCCTTCATCTCCCCTCCCTCATGGAAGGGGCTGGTGGAACCCGACCAGATGTCTAACAAACCCCGCTTGCTAGCGTGTCTGGCTCTGTACGTGACTGACCAATCATCACACGAATTGCCAAGTTTTTTTAATACCTCTGACAGAAGCATACAAAACCTGGACTGTTTCTTAGCACAAAGATTTTTTTCTTTTCTGCCTATTTAATGGTGTTTCCTCAAGCTCTCCAGACCAGATGTTCTGTGCTGTATCAGAACCGTAGGCAATTTAACAGCTTTATAGCCTCCCCCTCCCCAAACACTCACAGTTTGCCATATCTGGCAGACTTGCATATAGTTTCCAGCTGAGAAGTAAATGTAACGTCCTGAGTATCTGTCAGAAAAAATACTAATGAATACGATCAATCTTATGAGCTGCCCCAAAATTGTTTCAGTATGTTAACAATTGGATTACAGTAAAGAACAAGTTGTTAAAGTATACTTATATTGGCTGGAAACATTGCATCATCAGACCTTGATGAATTTTCCACTTGTTTCAGTCTATTTTGGTTTTCATTTTATCACCAATTGCTAAAAGTTTTACTGTGTTAAGTTTCAGACAACATGAATGTTAACACAGCTTTTATTCTTGTGTTGGCATGCTTCAGCTGTTATCATGCTGCAAGTGTTAAGCTTCTTTGTCCAAGGAATGTAACAGTTTGTTTAGAAAATTTCCCCCTAAATTCGGCAGAATATGTCAAGGCAAAACAGATCTTTGTATATACCAGTTACATTGTCATGCACAAAGCAGCATGGCAGCTTGATCTGAATTAGGTTATTGCTACTCTAAAATTACTTTATTTTCATATAAAATGATATTTAATGAATATTTTAATTTATTGCAGAATGACTGGAAGGAAGAATCTTTATTTAAATGAGGTCACTCTTACATAAGTTCTGTGGATAATTCATATAAAAAAATAAATGTGAATTAGACCTTTAATGGGGTTGTTGGTTGCATTTCACATACAGTGCAGTAGGACTGCCTCTGATATAGTGTCTTTCCTGTGTTTGTTGTCTTAATTTTTTTTTTACCTAGGACAACTTAGTAATTTCCCTCCTGTTTATGTCATTCAGATATTTAAAAAGAAAAAGGCAGTCTCGGTTAGGTAGTAATAGGCTTCCTTCATTTTTAATAATAGATCCCATTAAGACTGCCCAAGGGTCTTTGTCACTGAAGGCATATAGGCTGACTCCCAAATTGATGGAAGTTTGCAAGGAAAAAGACTTCTCTCCAGAAGCGTAAGTAAATTCAAATAATGTTTTCTCACAGGGCTTGCTGAGTTACTGGGATGCAGAAGGGTACCTGGGATTATGGAACACTGTATTCTAAACTCTCATGTAACGGTGTGTGCTGGGGAAAACGCGCCTCTATGGGCTGTGACAGTTGTGCAGTAGCACAGTGGGCTGAGGGGGTCTGAAAGGCTGGCTGGGCATTTCCAGAAGTGGGGCACCCAAACTGGGTTGGGGCTAGTCAAGAGGGCATGCTGTGAGGACCACAATGTAGATAGCTGTATGTGGGAAGAGAGCCGAAAACAGAAAAATAAAAAAAAAAAATGGGGAAGGGAAATAGATGATCTATCTTTAAGCTCTTTTTTCCCCCAGAATTAAAATGGAACAGGTATTCTGGAATAGCTGTCCCAATGTGTTTGTTCCAAATTAACTCCCCATGTGGACACCATTTTCTGGAGTAAAGTCGGATAATTACTCTGTTTCAAAAGATTAGCTACTTGTTACAGATGCAGGCCTTAGCATCCTTTGACTCCAACTGATTGGTGTTCCATAGCAAAAGATCAAACAACTTGTTAAAATCACTTCGTTGAGGAAAAATGTATTCATTTCATTGCTTGGTGTCTTAAACTGTAATTATGAGCAAACAAATCTGTGATCAGTCAAAAAAAAAAAGGGGGATTGGAGGCAAAAAGCAAAAGGTTTTATTCCAAAATCTAGTATGAATCTAAAGAAGTTAAGGCTCTATTTCCTTAGAAACTTCTAAATCATACTTTTATATGCATTTTAATGTAAAGTATTACTGTGACTTTATTTACTTTATTATAAGGCAACAACAATAGTTTTTTATGTGTGTATTGTAAAAAAATACACACTAAAAATGTACGTTTTAATGTTCACCACAGAATTGAATTATTCTAAAACATACAATATTTTGTGAATCTACTTTTTTGGTCAGTAAAATTTTTACTTATCAGTTATTGGGAAAATTGTTCTTCCTTGTAGTAGTTATGCTATTTAAAGGTATTTCAGCATCATGTGGTGACTAACTGTTTAGTTCTGCTCAAGAAACACTGATGGCAGGAAAATCAGTAAAATGTTTTGGAAGGGGCAGAGTTAATCCTGTCAGTACAATCTCGCTGGAGGCTTTTTTGCATAGGTAATCTATTAAAAAGCAAGGCGGCTGCTTGTCTTCTGAGAATTTTTCCTACAGCAGCTTTTCCTAGTCTTTGTAAACGTGAGGTTTTGCCATGCAAATGCTTTCTTAACAAAACTTGACTCTTGTTTAATTGTGGAACTATGAAAATGAAGAATTTTTACAAAACTGTTGTTTGTTGGGGCAACAATTCAACAAAGATTAAGATTAAGAGAGATAATGTTTATATTAGTAAATATTCCATAACTTTTTCCACAGCTTGAAAAAAGCAAATATTGCATATGAAAACATGTTTGAAGAAGTGCCTATTGTAATTAAGAATTCATACCTGATCAATGTGATGTTGTGGGAACTGGAAAAGAAATCCGCAGTAGCTGATAGACATGAGTTGCTCAGTCTGGCTAGCAGGTAAGTACTTGTTACAATAATAGATGTACTTTTATTCGCTTTCCCAAACCACAGTTTAAAACCTTGGGTGAAATCCCAGTCTCATTACAGTCCATGGAAGCTTTGCCTTGACTTTTAATGGCAATAACCCTTCATGTTCTTTTGCTGAAGGAAAAAACTGCATGGTAAAACTGTAGCATTAGATTCAAGGATTAAATTCAGTCTCTAATCCTCATATAGTTGCAGTGCTTGAAATGTATAAATGTTTCAGAAGAGTGTGTTTTTACAAGAAAATACGGGCACTCAGAAAAATTCAGCCAAATAGATCTATTAAAAATATGTTTTGTTAAATATTCTGTTAGTAATTGCATAAATTATTTTAATTAAAAAGAAAATGCATTTCCTTTTCTTTGGTAGCAGGATGAATTTGAAAATAAAATAATAAAGGCTCTGAGAAACTGGCAAAAATGCCACTGATTGTCATGACAGACAGCATTCATGATGTTGGAAATTGTTTTTTAAGCGTTTCCAAAATGGTCTTCTCATAACGTTGTCTAGGAGTAACTTTTTATTCTTGCAGCACTTTGCCCTGAAAATACACTTTTTATAACAAAGTAGGCATGACTTCTAGCAGTATTGTCAAAAATTTAACAGTATTTAAATCTTACACGACACAATACAGTTGTATTATTATTGTTGTGACCAAAATAGCTAGATAGGCAAACTAATGCAGTATCTTGTTGCATTTAGAAGCTAGGCTGTATTCATTAATAGGTTTTTGAGGTAAAACACTTCACTTTGGCATCAAGCTATTGTCTGCCAAGATTCTGATCCTAGTGGCTTTTTTTCTTTTTCCTTTTTTCTCCTGCTCCCCTTCCCTCCCCTGTCATGTAAGGCTGAAGTTAATGGATGTGTATTTCTAGTGGTCCCTATGTTGCCTAAGTTAGCAGAAATTTTCCACTTTCTCTACTTGAGCTTATGTGGATGTTTAGAGGGATTTGAGAGCTTCTAGAGAAAGTGATCGAGAGAATGGGTATAGGCTTGAATTCTGCTGGGGTATTTACAAATGCCACAAGTAATACTTAGTCAGTAATTCTGTCCAGTAAAGTTGTTACTTTGCACATTGGAATTAATGAAGTGAAGAATCCTTTCTGAGATACTCAGTGTGCTTGACTCTGCAGGTGTTCTGTAAGTAATTTTCTTTCCATGGTCAAAGATCACAAAGTTTTTCCCATTTGAGGAGAGGGTGAGCACTGGATGTAGGATATGACAATGATTTGATTCCTTGTGAGCTCCATCACTTTGTGGTGAAAATGAGGACCATGCTGAGGATACAGAAAGTTTCCAGGTGGCCTGGCAGCCTTGCCCTTGGTTGATCCTTTGGATTTCCTCCTGTAAAAAGGGCTGAGACTACCTGGCACCCTAGATTTAGTAAGGGATGCTGCTAGTGACACAATACAGTTCTGGAAATGGAAAGTAATTTGAACAGATCACAGCTTTAGGTCTTATGTAGTAACTGTTCTGTGCCACTGTCCTGACTCAAGATAAAAGTTAAGAATTGTACAAATTACTTTCCGTTCTGATGTTAAATGTCTGGTGCAAGACAGGCTTTTGTGTTGGTCTTCATATCAGTAAAGGGAATGAGAGGTGAACAAGAGAATTACCAGCCCAAAACAAAAAACAGACTTTCCTGGCAGATTTTTGAAGTTCACCTGGTCTCTTTGAGGAACTTAAGGTGCTTAATTTGGTTTGAAGGAGAAAGTGCAGTGGGTTGTTTGAAAGTTTTTGTATGTGTCCTTTGTTTAATATTTGATAGCTGCTTTTAGTTACCAGGCAGGTTGCATTCAATGATATCTTATATTGGTATAACTGGCAAAGCAGGTGGCAAATTAAAGCATTTTAATGCTTGTTTATTCAAGGTTAGGTGACTTGTACTGCCTGCTGAAATATTTAGCTAGTTTTTACTTGAATTCAGCTACGAAGGTTGCTCTGTCAAAGCATCTATTACCTCAAGTAGGGAGTTCCAACCTGCACTATTCTGGAGTTTTATTTTCATATTTCCTTATTTTTGTCTTTCAGCAGTTCAGGCTAAAACATTTCAGATAACAACTTTTAATTTTGGTGTATATCTTCCTCACTTAACTTTGCTGTTGTTGACAGTAACTTCAAAGCTGCTTTTTGGGTTTAGCCTTGTTTTTTGTTTTGTTTGATTGTATGTGGATTTTTTTTTTAAGTTTTTGTTATTTTTATTTGTTTTTATTTTTGTTTGTGTTTTGTTGTTGTTTTATTTCTTTGGCATGTTGGATTTGTTGGGCTTTTGGGGGACTTCTTTGGTTCCTTGGGAGCATCCCTGAACTTCTGTACTCTCTGAAACAATGATTTTGGCAATACAATTATTTACCCATAGTTCCTCTCTTCTGGAGAGTTTGCTTCATCAAGATTTTCACATGTTCAGCCACCCACCTTGTCTGAGTTTAAAGCTCTACCTATTTGAGGCACTTCGTTTGCATCTTAGTATCTTTCTCCATTTGAAGTACATTTCTGATAATTGTATATAGTAATTTACTTTTTTTTGGACATAAAGTTGTGTTTCTCTTGTGAAATGTGAATTGACTCAAGTACTCTAGGCAAAGGGGTTGAAGGCAGAGTAGCACAGGGTTAGCAAGTAATAGCAAGTAAAGGCCTTTTACTCAAACAGTTATCCTGCTACCCTTAAGGACCAAAATGTCTTGAAGACCTTGGAGTACTGCCAGTCTTTTGATAGAGACTCAAGAATTAAAATCCTGTCAGATAATGTTCCAGATCTGCAGGGAAATAATTACAACCAACTTTCTCATTCTCATCCATCTCTTCCTTATTCTATTGATGATCTAGTTTAAATTAAAAAAAGCTTTTTTGTGGTCTAGCTTCATAATAGGGTTGTTCTATAATATCTCAATTTGTCTCAAGCAATTTTTCTAATAGTGTGCGTCAGTAGAAGCAAACATGTGCTGAACATTTACGGCACTAACATCTACTTGGCAATTATATTTTTCAAACATCAGATGCAGTATTTTTGCAGAAGTAACAGAAGGGTTGCTTTGGCTTTTAAAAACAGTATTAACCTTTACACATTGCACTGCTTATTCAAAACTCTCAATGTGCTTAACGGATTATTAAGATAATTATGAAAATCTCTAATTTGCAGGTGGGGGAACCTGACACAAGAGAGAGTAAATGTGTTGCCCAAAGGTACACATCAAAGACAGAATGGAACTCAAGACTCTTGACTTACATATCTCATTCAAACAAAATCCTCTTAAACAGCACAGGTTGAACACAGGCTGAAATGCTGAGATGTAAACAAGTTCTGCTAAGTGGTGGGAACATACCTTACAAATTTTTAATGAAAAAGATGTGCTTTGCCCAGCAGTAGTTCTCTAATCCACCCAAAGCTGTTCCCACCAGGAGGAAAATTCTGTACAGGATGGCACCTTTCCCAAAAAGCAGTGGCTGAGAGTGGGCCTCAGTGGAGCTGATGGAAAGTGGAAAAAAAGAACAGCAGATACAGCATTTTCTAACCCTTCTTCTTGCTGTCTCTTGTTCTCATCTTCCTTAGCCATGGTACAAGCAAAATAAAAAAGCGAGGGGGTCCAATTATGGCACTTGTAGGCAAGTTTAGGGGGCTGTCTTTTTTGCACATCTCCAGCTTCAGGATTGTTATAGCCCAAAATTGGGTGCCTGGTGCAGCACCGTGACTCGGGTCTCAGAGGAGCAGGGAGATGCAGGCAGTGCCAGCTGAGCCCAGGAGCTGCACCTGGGCACAGGCAAAACTAGTGAGCAGCACATGGGCACTGGGAGCCACAGGAACTGCTGCTTCTCTTTGAAGCTTGAGTGTCTGACTTGAAGCTTCATTTTGGGTGTTTCAGACATTTAGCAAGTGTGTCTGGAGTCCTTTTCTGATTAAAGATGCTAAAGTAAAGATGGGCTTCATGTGTAGTTCCCCATTATGAATGCTACTGAAGTGGAGCCAGTTTGAGGTTCCAGTCCCAGCTGCTTGTCTTGTTTCTCCCCATTACCCCCATTTCATCTCTACATCCCTCCCACCCTCAAAGTTTTTTATTTCCTCATCTGTTTCAGAATATGGCTGTACAAATAGCTTTTGTGGCATAGTCTGATGGAAAAAGTCAGACTCCCACTCCTCCCTTCCAGCTTTCCCCTCTGCCGCCTTAGAAAAAAACCAAAACCCAGCAGGGGGTGTTTTTGCATTTACAGTAGACTGTTTCACTGAAAGAGTTTGAAGTGTGCCCACACAAACAGCTGAATTTGTGCATCTCAGAGTGCTGTAACCTGTGGGCAGAGAGGGAGAGGCACGGAGATGCTGATGTTGGAACCTCTTAAAGTGCCTTTGCTGGCCTCAATGAGCTGGATCTTTGCTCTCCTTAAAATATATCTGCAAAGGGAGGCACTAGTGGTATGAGCACTCCCTTGGGTAGAGGAAAGCTTGCATTCAGGTCTCTTAGCCAGATCTGGATCCCAAGAGGATGCCCTCGTGCAGTGAGTGATCTGTGAGTTTGGTTAATGTATAGTTGTTGCTTTTTCCTTCTATGGGTGCTGGATTCCATCACTGCCAACTACAGGAAGCTAGCAGGAAGAGCAAGACAGGAAAGGCCATCAGTGTTATCTGCAGATTAGGCTACTCTAATCACAGTTTTCTGCTTTTCACTCTCAGAATTAATTGACCCTTGTATTTGATAATTGTTAAACAAGGACTCTGTAAAACAAGGAATCTCATGTGTCTATGACCTGGTCTTGTATCTGCCCCTGTGGGTAAACAATTACATCCCATCACATATAAGGCTGTTAAAGAAAAAATGCACAGCTCAAGAAACTGCTTTCCAGGCTATCGCTTCTAGCGTGTTTTATGATGTAAAGAGGCTTTAACAATTTACCTTTGGCAGTTTGTATGTGTAAGTAATTTTGGGGCATTTTTGATTATGCTATCTAATCTACACAAATAAATCTCAAATTATAAGTTTCCAGAACTTCTATGGGTCACTCCTTACAGGTCCATGATTTTGGAAACAGTTGTGGTGAAGGAGTGTTCTCACATTAGATTATTCTTCATTAGATGTGTAAGAATCCACATGGCAGGTACTTTTTCTGATTTTTAATTTTCCCCCCTTTTCTTATCTATATTTCTTCACAAAAAACAACACAGTCCCCATGTGAGAGGGGGGGACTTTGTGATGGAAGCTGATAGTTCTCTTCCATGAAGATTCACTGTACCAGAGGAATGGTGGTCTCCTGGTGCTCTCTTAAGGTGGAGCTGTCTTCTAGCTCAACTCAAGAGTGCCTTCAGGTCATCACCACTGTGTGATCTCAGACCTGATTTGTTTCAGATGAAACTAAACTGAAAAGAGGCTTTGGGAGGATAATTACTGTGCCTCAGCTACTTGCAGATCACTGGACCATGTCAGAAGTAGTGATAAGAACCCCCCCCAACACATGTAGCATGGCCATTGGTTTCTCAGCACCAGCTGTTTTGCTTTATAGGTCTGTTCCTGTTGGTCTGCATTAGTCACTCATTTAAATGTAAACTCAATTTAATCGACTCTTTTGCTGAATCTGCTGACTGAAATGCAGCCATTGAAATAGCAGTTCCTTTATTACTGATCCCCCCAGAACAACAACAAATGGAAGTGCTGAGCTCTGCATTGTCTACAGAGCCCTGTAGGGAAGTGAGTCTAGATAAGGATGTAAGGAGCACTTACTGTTACTACTTTATATATATATATATATATATATATATATATAAATTTTTTTTTAACTCTTTTTTTTTTTTTTTTTTTTTTTTTTTTTTTTTTAAATTGTATTGATGCATAGTGGGCATTTAGTTACCTGGCAGTGTGATCTTTGAGATCTGCTGTAGGGAATGCACAATGTATGGAGGTGCCTAAAGCACCCTTTGGGCAAATTAAATGTATGATGAGTGTTATGGGCTGGAGCAAAGTATCAGCAGAATAAACTTTAGTTGAATAAAACTTGCTTAGAGATCGTACATATACATTTTTAAAAACTGCTTCCTATTTGTCTTTCTTGTTTTTTAAGAGATGGAGCAAAAAAGGCTATCAGCCACATGAGAACTGAGGGAAAAGCTGGTCCTGTATTTGCAGCGTACTTATCACTTCGTGTCTCAGTTCACATCTGTTTAAGTTATCTGGTTTTTGTTGCCCTGGCAATGAGAGCAAACACTGTGTTACTGCAACTTCTGACAATAACTCTCTGTTTCTGTACTCTGTTGTTCTAAGCTGGTCCCAAAGAGATTCACATAAAATCATTCTTTGTAACCACTATATTTCATGTAGACACTATCTGTAAAATAATTATGTATTTCTGTTTTGCACATACCTTACAAGGGTATTAGTGTGTACCTATACAGGCCTTTCTGATAATATCCAGTTCTAACAGTAACTCCATACAATATAAACTCTATAAAAAACTGAAAACATGCACGCTCCTGGCCATGGCAATATTCCACAGTTCTAAATATCATGTGCTTGAAATGTTCAACCAAAAAAAAACAACCCAAGAAGTTTAAAAATAATTATTATAGTGGCGCCTTTCTTGCTGTTGTGGAGCTGAAATCCGCCACACCATCTGCCTCTGTATGCAAGTGCAATTTTACACTCTGGCTTGTAAATAAATTGTGGTCTGAAGTTCCTGATGCAGACCTTTGTTCAGTGAGCAACTCAGTGAGTGAAACAGCTGTCCTTGCTCTCAGAGATAAGGGTGTCTCCAGCTCTAGTCTCTGCAGGTATTCCTAAGTGCATGATCAGCTTCTGTTTCCAGCTATGAGTTCTATGGATTCTGGAAATAATTTACACTTAGAGAGGGATGTGCACAGTATTGCATGTGTGGTTCTCTTTTGACTTTGTGCCTATGTCTTCCAGTTAGAGCTTCTTCAGTCCATAGACTGTAGGATGGTAGGAAAGCATTATGAAAGAAGAGAGAATCTCAGATAACATGGTGAAACAGTGATTGAAGAGTGTGATTCTGACATTGAAGTGCACCAGATTTTAAATTGGAAAGAAACTCATGATTATTGGTAGATTTCAGTTGAGGAAGAGAAAGATGGAATTTAGCTTTTGAGTTGTTAGTCTTCAGCCAAGTAGGACAACAGAGCCAGAAAAACAGCTTCTGATCAAAGGGATCACTAGAGAGCAGAAAGTGTCCTTTTACTGCTCTACCCTGTAAACACGATTTAGGAGGATGTCTCCATGGGCACCAAACTAAAAACTTCCAAAACTTTGATTTGGAAGGTATACCTTAAGTTGAACATTCCTGTAAAATACTGAATCCATTGCTAAAAATGGTAACAATAAAAGTTGTTTCACAGACTGCATTTGTCTGGCCAAGGCAGTAGATCGCATAACTGGAACTGGACACACCCAGCCTGCTGCAGCTTCCATGTTGCCTATGGTATGGAATGTGGAGCTGGCTGGACAGGACACAGACTCCCTCTCAACAGCTAGGATCAAACCACGTCTGCTGAACTTAAAGGCATGGTTAACGAGGTGGAGTTCTGAAGAATACTTAACTGTTCTTACTCAGAATAATATTTAACAGAGGGATAATTAAAAATTTGTGCAACGCCAACTTCAGGTAGTGAATTTTAAAAAGTAATTTGAAACCAAATACTTTGAGCACATCTGGAATGTTGCTTGGGTTGCATGTCACAAAAGCATCAGATTTTTTATTTTAGATGTATGACCTGCATCTCTAATAACTGTAAATTCATGCAAGGCATTGTTTTTTCATTAGTGGGAGGTTCCTGGAAAGACTGAAACACTTAAACTTGGTATATGCAGTGAGGCAAAGATACTAGAGAAGGACATGCCCTGTAAAGTATCATCAAATAAATATATGAGCAAAGATAGTCAGGAACTTAAAATTTTGCAAATGGTGCCATTTGTGCAGAAATACTGGTCAAGAGACAGAATGAATTTTTAATTTTAATTTTTTTTTTTTTTTAGTAATAAATTCAATCTTTCATGAATGTTTTTTCCTATTTCAGTAATCATCTTGGGAAGAGTCTGCAGCTGCTGATGGACAGAGTGGATGAGATGAGCCAAGACATTGTTAAATACAATACCTATCTGAGGAACGTAAGCAAGCAGCAGCAGCAGAAACATCAGGTTAGTAGCATGGAGAAACCTAAATGAGAGCATTTTTTTCACACAAAATACAGTATAGGTTGTGTTACCCAAGACAGATGAATTGGGATCTAAGCAAGATCTTTCAAAAATACACCTGTTAAGCAGTGTGGTGGGTGCCAAATGAGCCAGAAAGCAAATTTATCACTCCTCTCCTCAGCTGGGCATGGGAGAAAAAATGTGGAAGTCTCTTGGGTTGATCTAAGGGCAGAGAGAGATCACTCATCAATTACTATCTCAGGCAAAACAGGTAATTAATTTAATTTATTACCAATCAAAACAGTAGGATGATGAGAAATGAACCCCAAATCTTAAAACACCTTCCCTTCACCCATCCCTACTTTTTGGGTTGAACTTCAGTCCCAACATTCTCTCCTTCCTCCTCAGTTCATCATAACATCTCTGCTGCTCCTTCCTCCTCAGAGATAGGTCCCCTCACATTCCTCCCCTGCTCCATGGGCTGCAAGGGCACAGCTGCTTCACCATGTTGTGTACCACAGGCTGCAGAGGAATCTCCTTCCTCACTGACCTTGGTGTCTGCAGGGTGTTTCTCTCACATACTCTCATTCCTTTCTCTTAGCTGGCATATTTCCCTTCCCCCCGGCACCGCGCCCCCACTGAAATGTTTTATCCCAGAGGTACTGTCACTCTTGGCCTTGGCCTTGGCCAGTGGTGGGTCCATCTCAAAGCCAGATGCTGTTGGCCATTTTGGACATGTGGGCAGCTTCTGGCAGCTTTTCACAAAATCCACCCCTGTAGTCCCCCTGCTACTAAAATCTTGCCACACAAACACAGTACAAGAAGATTTATAAAACGGGTTGTTCATTCAGCAGTTACCAAATGAATTCACTTCTAGTGGTATATGGTATGGATTTAGCTTTCTTTGCTATTTTACATGTTTATTAGTGATTTAGGATAAACCAAAATAATTTACAAATATACCATGGACACAGGAATTATACATTCAGTAAATGAAAGGCATGAAACTACAAGTTTTGCTTCAAACCAAACTGTGTCTTAGTACCATCACATGTGGTCATGCATCTAGAAATAAAGAGACACAGTCCAGTGGACTGTGAAGAAGCTGGACTGTTCTCTGATTGAAAAGGACATTTGAGTTATGTTTAGTATCAATGAATAGTGATGCTGATTGGGTGATGCTGACTTTCAATTCCTGGTGCCAAAGGGCCTCTTTAAAATCCAGAGCATTAGCGAATTAGAATTAAAGTCCATTGATTACAGAATCTTGAGTATGAAGAGCAGCACTAGGTGACCCTGCTTGAGCAGAAGGGTTGGACAAGGTGACCTCCAGAGGCCCCTTCCAACCTTAACTATTCTGGTGTTTGAAGACAGTATTACTTTCTTTGCTCTTTCTGCACAGATATAACAATGCTCTGACTGTAGGAGGATGGTGATAAATGGGAAAAAAGCACTATGAGAATTATTTGAAACTCTGGAGAGAAGATTTTGATGAACAGAATTCACATAATGTGATAAGTTAACAAGTTACTTGCTTACTCAAGAGATTCCTGCATGAAGAATAAATTTGAGCTCTTTTATCTGGCACACAGAGATATGACAAGATTCAATATTGGCCAACTGAGAATGGCAGATCACTTTTAAGATAAAAGGTTGCATTTATTGCCACACAAAATGATTATTAAAAAGACTTAATCACTGACTGTTTTAAAATCAAAGCTACAATTTTTCACATAAGTAAAGTGTAGCTTGAACAGGGAATATTTTAGGGAAGCAGCACATGATCAGTGGCCATGGAATTCCCAAGGACATGGAAGCTTCATGCATGGTATCTTCAGATTTTTTTTTCCCTTATTGCCTAATTTGAATAGAAAGATGACATCTGCTTCAAAGGTTTTTGTTAACAACAAGGGGATCTATTTGTTTTGAAAAGCAGAGCAAAGTACGTTCCATGGTGTCTCACTTAATTTCTTTACTAACTATAGCTGCTTTAGTAGTGGCTCATTGCAGCATATTTAGTGGTCGTAACTTCATTTCTAAAATGGAGCAATTGTGATTAAGAGCAAGCCATTTCAATAAAGAATAATAGGCAGACTGCTGAGAAGTGAATGGGGTAATGCAAAGAAAGAAGAAACTGCATGCAATTCACATACAAATATGGGCATTTAAGATTTTATTTTTAACATTGTCCAAAAACATGTATTTGTCACTACTACTGGAAAAAAAATTACTTCATTTGATTGTGCCACCAAGTAAGAACTGTTTTCAAACTCAATGGATCACAAATACATTTAAGTAAGCAAGAGAAAACACTCTGTACTCTTCGTCTCCTTAAATACTTTTTTGTTATGTTGAATGTGTGACTTTGAGGAAAAACTTTGTAACTAAAGCCTCACTGCCACATACAGTATGAAATCTCACATAGTTCCTGAATTTATGAGCTTTGCAAGAACAAATGTTTATCTGATAGCTGCAGAAACGTTTGTCTTAATTTTTATAAAGTTTGAGTAATCTCTGTGGCAAAGAGAAGTACAGAAAATAATTTTTTCCTTATAGATATATATATATCAGAAAAACTTTTACAAGCTGCTGTTCTAGCATATTACTGGAGAAATGAACTATTGTGCTTGGTTTCAGCCACCACTTTGTTCTCAGTTTGGAGTTAATATTTTTTGGCTTAAAATACCTTATTTAATCAAGTTCTCTTCCCCTTTAACATTAATATTGTTTTGACCTTTAACTTGCATAAAATGGAGAGTTTTTGATTTGTGCAACTATCTGAGATGGTGGATTCTCATACCTACATATTCCACCCTTGCTTTTCTCTATTGCATGAGGCAGTAGAGGCCTTTCTCAACCATGCTGTATTCTTTCCATCAGATACAGTGTTTATCTCTGAAAAATTTTAGAAGCTAACCCCACTACCTCAGTACTATATGAATCTCCATTATCTCACCTTTTTAAGGTGCCAGTGTGTGGGGTGGGAAATGCCTTGTTGCCAGTGAATTCACAGTAAATTGTGAATTGCATTTTATTGTTTGTAGTAACCTGAATTGCATTAAATAATGTAATTTTTAAAACACCCTTGCTGGTTTGTTGAAAACATCTGAAAATAAATTTTGTTTTACAGCTTTGTAAATCCTGCTGCATTTTGATGCTGTTGTTTTATTTTCAGTATCAGCAGAGACGTCAGCAAGAAAATATACAGCGTCAAAGCCGAGGAGAGCCCCCTCTTCCTGAGGAGGACATCAATAAGCTTTTCAAACCACCACAACCACCTCCAAGAATGGAGTCACTCCTTATTGCAGGTAATGTTTAGCAGTGCTTTCAAATTACCTTTTAACATAAGAATATCTGTTTGGGGAAAAGTGCATTTGTATTCTATGAAAGCATTTTAAGTTTTCATTACCTTTGCCATTATGTGGTGATGTTTTGGCTTGGTAGCATTGCAGATCCTATCCTTGATATTGTAAATTTGAGATTTTAAATAAGAGAAATGCTCTACAGGGAAGACTTTCTGCATGGATGGGTGTAGCTGACCCCTTCACTCATGCCCCAGCTCCTCCTTCAGCTCCAGAAATCCAGGATCTGTACAGATAAGACTCAGGAATAAGTTCTTTGGGCTTGAGCTTCTGATTCAGAGCAGTCCCAGGTTATTGATATTTCTAGGTTTGAACGGGTTGTTGCAGCAACTGAGAAGGTTTTGCTTTTAATTTCAAGTAGAATGGAGATATTTACTTGTTTTTTATGGCCAGAGATTTAGGGAAACTATCCCCATATTCTTGCACTGCCAGGAGAGAAAAAATATAACTGGGAACAAAGCATAGATAGAGCTATCACCTCCCAGTTCCTTCAGTTCACTGGTGGGCTGCAGGCATAGCCACTGTCAGTGCCTGTCTTGTGCTTCCTGAAAGGGTAAAAATACCTGGGACCTCACAGTGTCAACAGAGAGCAGGCAACCTTGGTTCCCTGCTAAGTAAAATAAGTCTGGAAAATGTCATGAGAAAGCAAATTGTTTAATTGTATCAGGCTTTTTGGTCCAGATAGCTACCACCTTGTTTTCTACTGAGAGAAAATTCAAAATCCTGGTAGTGTACTGTACATCAAAGAGTGCTTTGACGTTAAAGAAAAAGTGGATTTGAATTACCTGAATTTTGATGTGACCAAGAGATTATTATTTTAATATTTAATAGTTTCACAGTGATAATATTGTGTTTAGAAGAAAGAATATTCTTGATTTATCACTCCTTACAGAAGCTTTTAGAAAACCCTATTGTTTTTATAGTTTGTAGCAGTTACTGAATCCTAACAGCATTAAAGTATTTAAATATTCAGCTCTAGCAGGGCTTATAAATGCAACTGAAGAGTGTATATGTGTAGACGTGTGTTTTATGAAAGTGAAAGCTTCGGATGAATCACCCCTTATGAGAGAAGGAATTGAAAACTATTATACTTAAAGGAAAAGACAGCCAAAGCACTTTCTTTCTTTGTTCGTTTATCATAGTCAGGGGAAGAATTGAAAGCATCCACTTCAACTTTGATGAAGTAAAGTTTGTGGATAAAGAATAAAACTTAGCTATTTGTCTCTGAGGCATTGAAAAACTTTTCGAATAGAGCATTAAATTGAGAGTTTATTTGCCTTCTAAACAGACTTAATTTTGATTAAACTGGCTTCAGGTTTTGCTATTTGTAGCTAACAAGGGAAATAACTTGTAGCTGTAAGAGTATAATGTTTTGATGGGCACATTTGATTTGTCAAGCGCTGACAAATCTTCATACCCTGATGATTTTTGAAATAAAGTTAAATGTTAGGTAGGAAAAAAGGCTAGCAGAATGTCCGAGAGGAATGGCACAATGTTCATTGTGCTGCTGAAAAATACTTCTTTCAAATATTTTAATAGAGAAAGCATATGCATAAGAACAGAACTGAAATTTAGTCTTGTAGAATTTTTAGAAGCAGCTAAATTGTAGAATTAATGTGATTGAGCTTTCAGTTCAGCAGCAAGAGTTGCTTATTCTTTTTATTGTCATATGTATTTTCAGAAATCATATGTAGTATTGCTGGAAAATTAAGGGGGTTTTGAGCATACGAATTTACCTGTTCTACTAATTTAGTTTCTTCTTCTTTCCAAATATATTTGGGCATCCTGAAAATGTAAAATTCCTAAGTGTTGAATAGATGAGCAGAGTTAGTGGCTTTTCTATAAATCCTCAATGATTTACACACATTTTGCTTTTGAAAAACTGTGTTCTGGGGTGTCTTTCTGAATTTCAAAACTGACAAGGGTTTACTCTTTCCTTTTGACAGGTCAAATTAATACCTATTGCCAGAATATTAAGGAGTTCAATGCACAGAACCTGGGCAAGCTTTTCATGGCTCAAGCGCTCCAAGATTACAACAACTGAAGAAACCTTGCTGAAGCCTTCAACAAGAAGAGTGATTTACAACTTTACAATGTTCATGATCATCTTGAAACTTTATTATATTGGGAGGAAAGTCTTGTAAAACAGAGTCAGCTTGGTTTATGTAGAATTCTCTTCTAATAGAAAAATAAAGGCCCATTTTACTGATATTTTAGTATTTTCTTACTTGTTGGCCAAATTGAACTGGAATTTTCTGTGGTCACTCATGTTTTATAAATGTTTGGCAGTTATTCATGTTTAGTCATAGCAAATAATACAGGTTTTATTTAACTTGGAGTCAGAAATAAAAACAAATATTACAAATGTTCGGTATAACTGACTTAGAGAAGAAATTTAAGATTTCCCAGTTTTGGTTGAGAAGTTACAACTCCAATGTTGTAGGCACTTGGGGCAGTTGCTCATTTTTATTTTAATCTTTTTGGACAGTCTGGTGCAATGGTCCTTCTGTATAACAAATGTTTCTTAGACTTCACATTCAGAACATACAAAACCAGTGGGACATGGGGACTGGTCACCACCATATTTAGTCTTGTTCCCATTTCCTCTAGCTGCCACCAGCTGGATTGAAATCAGAATCTGGAACAAAAAGCTGGAATGAAAACCAGTTAATGGTTGGTCTTGGAGATCTCAAAGGTCTTTTTCAACCTAAGCAATTCTGTACAATCCAGTAATGCTATTGAATTGTTCATGACAGAAAGTCCAGAAAGTAGCCGGAGCAGCCAGTGTGGTGTAAAAGAGCAGCATCTGCTGGAGGTTTGTCATGTGGATGAGTCTTTATTCCTGAACTTGGTCTACTTATCTTTTTAACAAGAAAGTTAGATATTTAGTACATGGCAACTTACATGTGTTGCTGTCAGGATTTTGTCTTTTTTTCTTCTTGAGGTCTTGCGTATTATTATATGAATACCAAGAGCTTAAAATGGCTGAAGAAGTGTGGTTTGGTCTTCTAAAATAATATCCTCTAAATATGGACCTAGCATGGAATATTTTATCCTCTAAGGTGAATATTTTGGAAAGTCAGAAGTGTGTGAAACCTGGGGTTTAGACTAAGTACTTATTCTTTTCCAGTCTAAACTATAGTGATTGCAGTATTTATGTAGATATGCATGCAAATTTTGTTCAGCCCTCACATATCTGTCAAATTGCCAGGCTGATATTTTACTTTGGAAACCTTTGGCACCTTTTCTTTCTCTTAGCTTTCATACAGTGAACTCCTCTGAAATCAAAGAACACTGAAGTATCCTGCTACAGTGCCACATAATTGAGTTTCATTTCCTATACAAAAATATTCAAACTGTGTTAATTTTTCTAGTTTTCTGTAGCACCAAAATAACCACCAGGGAACAGAAGTAGGAGCAGATAATTAGGCTAAGATGAGACATTTGAGAGAGAAAAAACGATCTTCTGGATAACAGGGAATAGAAGACTGATTCTGTATGTGTATGGAAAGAAGCAGCAGTAACATTATACATACTAGGAGGGGTAAAGTTAGCAAAACAAATACTTGGAACAGGTTAAAAACAACCTGTGTGTTTTGAATTACTTCTTTAGGGTTGAGGATGTAAATGGAGAAAGAAGGAAGCAGTAATCTGCGCTAAAGTTTAACAAGCTCAGTGGATTTTTTTTTTAGCCATATTGAAAATGTGCTAAATGTCAATTAAAGTCCATTAAGAAATAAGGAAGACTTCAGAAGAGATTTGTAGCTTCTGAAGGCATAGACCTGTGTCAGAAAGGGAAATGAGCTACAAAAGTAGGTGAGGTGTAAGCAGATTTTGGAGATGATTTAACTGTTTTGTGCTGAATGACACTTTGGTCTTCTGTCATGGTGGAAATAATCAAGAGGAAGCTTCTCTGGGAGGCAAGAGAGGTGGAGTCACTTGAAGGTGTTGATCAATTAAAGAGAATCGACATTGTGGAGATTGGAGATTAATAGGGCTGGGGCTGCATCTTCATACTGGATTCGGTGTGGACTTTCCCCACTATCTATGTATTTCTATAGCTTTGCTTTTACTTGTTCTTTCCCTGTTCTTTGTTCTTTAATGTAAGTGACCTGGCAGCTCATTCACCACAAGATACGTCCTTTCTATTCCTGATCATCGTAGCACTACCTGTTTCTTCTGCTTTCTTGTCTGTGAAAGGCTTTTTTGTATACTAGTGAATATGTAGTGACATATACTAGTGTGACATAGTGTCTTTGAGAAATGCGTATAAAGAAGTTAGAACTTCTTTTTGGTCAGCAAGCCATTGCAGAGGCAGGCATGGCCTCTGCCCCATGGTTCCGTCTCCACAGGTAACACATGCACACAGAAGACAAATGTGCACACAAGGGAAAACCTACCCTGTGGTTACTAGTTACACACACAGTCTGCATAAAGTTGTCATCTCCTGTCAGGCTCCCAACCCTGCAGGTTTGTGTTGTGATAATTGGCTTGTAATTTATTTTTTATTTCTGCAGAACTGTAATCCTTATAAGAGAAAGTGTTACTATGGTATCCATCTCTAATTGGTGTGAATATTACAGGCTGTCCGAGCTAGATGTGCAAGTCTTTCAAAAGTGACATCTGAAGGGAGAAAAAAGGTGACAATTATCTTAGTTTTGATGCTGGAGAAGAACAGCATTTCTTCTAGTTGTTTAATACTTAGGATCTTCACCAGTATTGCTGGTGAGATTTTGCTGTGAGATTTACTGTCTCTGTTCCACTGCTACTTGTGAAATGTTTAATTGTACTGATAATTGTAGCCAGCATGGATATGAAACACTGTCTCCCTTAAATACAACACTAGCTCAGGTCCCAGTGCCATGGCTGCCACTTACAGGTGCCTCTTTTCCAGTACCCTTGTTCTGTGTAGGCAAAAAGGCTTTGCTGGTGAAGGGTGGGGTGGATGCAGCTTGGTATTGCATAAAGGGGCAGAAATTCCATGCTCTGGTCGTTTGAGGTAGTCACAGCAATGGATGGTACATGCTCCCACTCAGCTCAAAGCAAGGTGGAACAGATTTCTAACAGCTGAAATGTGTCTGGTTGGAGCAGCACCCCAGTTATGCTCAGGACAGGCCATAGGAAAATGTGCTAAACTTTGGAGCATCTATGGGTTTAACTAAAAAAACAAACAAACAAAAAAAAATACAGTTAACTGCCACAGCTGTCGTCAGAATCTAGTCCTTAACATTAATATTTAAGGAAAATTAAACTAAATGGGAGAGCGTTTCTGTTATCTGAACATACTTGATGTGACCTTGCCTTGACATCATGATATGATGCACTGTTTCGATTCTCTGTTTGGTATTCTCAAAGTTGGACCAGACTCCATCTAAGCTGTAAAGCATTCTGCTGCTGACTGCCCACATGGAGGAAGCACAGGGTGCTCCCCCACTTTTCCCCAGGTTATCATGTTCTCTTTTCTTTTCTGCTCCCATGATACTCTCCCATATACTTAAAACATTTAGGAGGCATAATTTCTATTCCTGTGTGTCCTGTTGACGTCTGGACATGTATGCAGAGCTGACCAGTGTGGGTATAAGGAACTGCCACATAAGGATGGGTAGTGTTTGTGCAGATGGAAATGTGCATAGAGGGGCAGAGTAGAGAAGATCTGAGTGAGGTTGCAGATGTCCTTTTTGGTGCTAGCAAGGATGCTCAATGGGATTGGCATTGGCAACCAATAACACTTGTAAAGAACATTTGGCATCTTTGTGTTTGTGCTCTTATACTTTGCAAATTTCTGTGCCCATGCATTCATCTTGTTGGTCTGTATTGCTCAGTTTTTTGCCTTCTGACAAATCTCTGATATGACAAATCACAGGTGACAATCTGAGGCATCTTTAAGAAGCAAGCACTATTTAATGGTTCTCACTTGGCAGCCAAAGGACTCTGAATGCTCTGTTGAGATGTCGTTAGGAGCTGGTGGTGCAAATAATATCCCAGTCAAAATCTGTGCAGTGTGTGCAGCAAGAGGAATTGAATTGCTGTCTGTAGAACGGCTTCTCATCGGGATTGACAGCCCTGGGGTGAGAGATACGTCCCTCATGATTTTCCATGCCTGTGCATTTATCCCCTTGAATTTTATACTGCCTTTTAATTTTCTTCAGATTTTGCCCAGAGCTTGTTGATTTTTAAGCAAAACCAGCATGCTGCTCTAAAACCCATGCCTTCTGTCATTATATTTACTTTTCCATGAATTCTTCTGGAAAGCTTTGTCTGCAGTTGGAATGATGCTTTAAATTTTGTAATCTGAACGTTCCACTTATGGTGGAGGTTTGATTTGCTCAGGTGTCAGATATGATCCCAAGTTCAACTTTCTCATGCCCCTGCCCTTCAGCTGCAGGGCCCTTAAAGCCTTGGCACTGCTCAGGAGATGGTGGTGCTGCTCTTTGGACTAGTCCAGAGGAACTCATTCGGAACCTTTTCATGTCGACTTCACTACTGGAAGGAGGTTTATACAAAGTTTGGCTTGTGTTTTATTTTTGATCTTTTATTGACAGAACAGATTGCTGTTGACAGAACTCATCATATGCTTAGCAGTAGTGAACTGTGCAGAGCTGTGGAGGATGTCTAAAAACAACAGCTTTGCAAAAGGCTCCTTACTGAGAGAAAAGCAAAAGACTCCTTAATAAAAGAAAAGTTAATGTCTTATTCAATTAAAGCAAACATTTATATGTGAGGAAAAATGGCGATATCCATTTTACAATGATATTAAACGGCATTAGTGTCAGTAAAATAAACAAGGAAGAGTAGAAATGTATTAATCAATCACAAACACAACTGAAGCCTTCCAAACTTCATAAGATGAAAAGAATATGTGTAACAAGGATTACCATTCTAGTTTGAATGATCAGTTTATTCAGTCTCTGTCCATTGCCGAGGGTGATGTTGCTTAAATGTCATACGATACATCAATCTTTTTTTTCCCTTCTGGATTTGACCAATACATATATAGTTTTATATATGTCATGTTTTCATTATTCAGTGTGTGATTTCATCCCTTATCTCTCAGTAAAACGTATGGAGAGCAATATCCCTCAGGTTAGAAAGTTGAAATCTGGTTGAAAGCTTTTAGGGGTCTCATAATACATGCAGTGTTTGCTTGCTTATGTATCCTGATATTTGAAAACAAAGCACTTAAATAGGCTTTCTCTGTCACAAAATTTGGGGTTTTTTTGTTTGTTTGTTTCAAAATATTTCACTTTGCTTCTTTAACATTAGCACATTTAATTATTAGCTCACAGATTGCATCTAACGCAGAAAAGCATATTCTATAATTGGAACTCGCCATTTGCAATAGACTTGCCTTTTTCAAGATGTCGTAAAAAATGTGCTTGAAAGGGAAGTCCTGACTAATAATGACCAATTTATGTATTTTAGAAGTAAGTAGATCAAGGCTAGTCTGTCTTGCAAGAATTTTAATACATGAGCTGCTTTGGACCAAATGTGTGATTTCCACACATACATATTTATTTTTTCATTGGGGGGAAAAAAAAGTTAAAAAAGGCATGATCATATTAATTGCTGTGCAGAAGTCTGGCAAATCTGTTGTTACTGGCTATGAAGAAAATAGTTTCCAAAATGATTAGCAATTACAAATTCCAGTGATGTTAACAACTTCTTTTCATGGACTTTAAGGTCATATTAAAGTTAATAATTTTTAACGTGACTCCTGCAGTCATATTCTAAGACATCTGTGTTTCTAGTATTGTTAGGGGGGAAAACCCTTTCAGTTCATAGAAGAGCACTTTCTACAGTTATATATGTAAGCACAAGCAGTCCTGGGCTTGGTTTCTTGTGGCTTTTTGGTGTTCTTAGTTCAACCACAAATAGCTGTTCACAATGACTCCTACACACAGCTGCCACATTAGATGTTCATTTCTCTCTCCAGGAGTTTCTCACTTCTGAGCGAGTGCTGGTCCAGCCCGTGGCCGCGGCTCCCGCCTGTCCTGCGGGTCTGCCCAGAACCTCGGAGCTCAGCCCGCTGCTCTGTCTCGTAACGGTACTTGGCCAGTGAGTTCAGAAGGTATCAGACAAGCTAAGAGACTGCATGACTGTGTTAGCTCTGCCTCGTTAGAAAAGCTCAACATCATCCTTCATTAATGCTGACACCACCAGCTGTGCACAGCACAGAGTGTGTGAAGGGGAGGCTGTGCAGATCTGCATTCACAGGGACCACCAGCATCCATCCTGGGCTGGCTAATGTGGACTGCAGTCAAACAAGCTCTTTGGAAGTGAAGAACTCCCATTCGCAAATTGATTTTTTGTTAAGACTTCCATGAGCATTTAATTAATTCCCACACTCCAAGGAAAACGTCTGTTATGGGGGGATAGCCAGACATTTTAATTTTAGGTATTGATAGAAGGGAAATCAGGTAATTTATGAGAGGCTTCTGCATCAACCACCAAACCACTTCCATGGTTGTAAAGTGACTGGTTTGTGTTTGTCTATAAATTACACATGCTGGCAGAAGAGTCAGCATTTGTGGGTGTGAATATTTCTTAAATCATAAGAACTTTCATTAGATCACTGCATTATTAAAAGAGGCTCCTTTTGTTTATATATGGTATTTTTCATCTCTCTTAAATAGGTGGCACAAATCAGGCATCTGTCTGAAATTTCTCATCCCCTTCATAGGCGGCCGCTGATTCTTCCTCTCTTGGGCCAACCAAACTTTATTTTTCGCCTACAAAACACAGAAGGGTATTCCTTACTGAGGGAGGTGAAAGAGGACCTGGGCCATGGGCTTAGCAATCCCAAAGGAGGAAACCCCCATTCCTGGCGAGAAGCTTGTCCATGTCTTGTTGCTCACCAGCCACAAGCTCTGCCTGCCACCAGGCCATAGCAGTGGATGTGCCACTCTAGGTACTAGAGTGTCAGTAGTGCTGTTGATAGACATGGGTGAATAATTTCTTTATGTAGAGGGCAGCTCTTCTTGATTTGAAACATATGAGCTGCTTCTTCATTCACATCTGCCTGGCAGTACAGATGTGAGCCCAACAGGAATCCTATCTAAACCCAGATACAATAGATCCAGATAAAGGTTCTCCCTGAGAAGGCCCTTGAATCCCAGTGCTCCATTCCTCCAGCACAAGAAGTAGCAATTCTCTCTTTTGTATTTTCTGAGTGTATGCTCCTTAAGACAGATGCTGTCATCTGTCATATGCATTTAAAGTACTTCATGTGCTCAATCCAGCCCATGCTCAGCAGGCTCTCGATATCATTTGGAGAATCTAAGTATAATTGCCTTATTATTACATCTTATGGAGAAAATAGTACATGATTAGGCTATTAAAAGGTTGTGTACTGAGTAACAGGATGAAGATTGCACTGACAATTCAGGTTTTTCCTGTCTCTTGAGGGCTCAGATTTCCAAAGTCTAGTAAAGCAGAAATTATTGTATGAATTTGTGTAGACTGCCATGCCAGCTGTATTTGAGGCTGTGTTGGAGACACAGTTACTCTCTCTGAGAGCCAAGAGAGTGGAAAGCAGCAGCACAATGCAATTACCTGCTATGTGTACCTGACAGCAGAGAGGTGTTAATGAGCTGCTTTGCTGCCTGCCGAACAGCAAAGCCGTGTTGAGGCCAAAATGCATAGATGTGATGGTCTGGTAATGCTACCAGCCAGACAAGGTTGTTCTGCCTCCCCTCTTCTTAGCACCTGATTTTAATTTCTTATGTTTCTTAATTCTGTAATTAGATCACCATGTTACTTATTGTCAGCCTTCAGCCTTGGTCATTCTTTCAATTTTAAGATCAAAACTTATTTTTCCTTATGGAAGTGCCAGAGCTTTTAATATGAAACTCTAGTTTTCCTTCTCTTTTTTATTTTTCTTTTTTTTCCCCTTTTCTGTAACCTCAACCTTGGAAATAACTGAATCCCTTGAGCTAAAGCTTCCCAAAAAAGATCCTATTAGTCAGACAGCTAACATCAGGAATGTTTAGCCTGAATTGTTCAAAGTTATCCTGAAGCAGAGTATTACAATGGAAAATGTTAAGTAGCTTCCTCATAAGTGTAGCTACTTGTGCTGCCAGTAATATCCTTGGCCTTGTAGAGAATGTTCTTGTGCTAGCTAAATTAGATTAACTAGGAAATTTGCTCATTCTTTAATGTCTATCAGATTTGAGACTTCTAGGCTTAAGCCTGCTGCCACTAAAGCTGATGGTGAAACTATTGGATTCTCTGTGAACATGGACTTTTCAGGGATGATGTGAAAAATTTGTACTGTTGAAATCTGTTAGTATTAAGAATATATGAATATAGGCATTACAGTGCAAAACTAAAGAGAATAACTTTCAGACCAGACTTAAGTGTGAACAAGAATGTGTATGACAATTCAGTCAGTTTTAACGTTAGCTTGTAAAAATCTCTAAGTGTATTAAGAACATAAGAGTTCCCATGGCTTCTGGTAAAATTACATTTTTAATATTGTATAAAAAATCATTTGATGAAGGGTTCAATTCAATTTTTCTGAATGCTTCATATATCTGAAGAATTATAACTCTTGGGAGACCACAATATAATATCTAAAGTCATATTGGTATTTAATGTTTTGTCATTGTAGTTCTGCTTTCAGCCTCTGCACCTTATTCCATTACCCTCAAATATGCTGTGGAATTATTCAGATTTAAATAGCTTTTACCTCTGGCAAGAAAGCAATTCTGATTGTATTATCTGCATTGTTTTTTTTAAAGAAACTGATAACATAAACTGCTGCCCTTTTCAATTGGAGATGTCTGCCTGGTGGCACTATTTAATAGCAGGCAAACAAGTAGGGTCCCAGCTGGCATATTGTCACTGGGATGTATAATATGTGCTCTGCTCCTGAGAACAGTTGAGACATTTGCAGATTTAAAATACTGAGCCATTTTGTCCTGTATTTTGTATGTGTTAGGCAATTTTTTTGTCCCCATGAAAATCCGGAGTATTTTCAATGCTGTGTCATGTTCATTTTGAATCCGCAGAGGCTTTTTTTTTTTTTCAGAGATAAATACCTGCTGTGGCAGGGCATGGTCCAGCCCAGAGCTGTCTTTGGCAGCAAGTAGTTCAGAGGCACGAATGACTGCCCGAGGTAAGTCACCTGGCTGGGCCGTGGTGCCCAGCTGGCTGGAGTCCCTTCTGAGTGCTGGGCACGGCACAGGCAGCCCTGGGCTGGGAGCTGTGTCTGAGCTGAGCCACGCTGCCCAGCCTCTGCCATTCCAACGTGCCAAGGAATCGAGAGGAAGGGAGGTTTCAGGATATCCTCTGTGCCAGCACCTCCCCAGTTTGAAAGCAAGAGTTGATGGTGACTGAAGCCAGCACTTTTACTGACCATTCATGGAGAGCAGAAGCCTGTTCCTGGCAGAGGAGATCTAAAATGTCCAGGGGCAGGAGTAGCATCCAACCCATTCATATCCACCATACAGAGAATTGTAGCACAGTAAGTGCTCGTACTTGAGCACCTTGCAAAGTGATCAGCTCAGCTACAAACGAGCTGCTCTCTTTCAGATCACTCTGCTGAGCTAAATGGGAGAACAACTTTGAAGCTTTGAAGCTTGATCATGGCTGATTTTAATAGCAGCAGTCTCATCTTGTTGGATGGGGCTTTAATTGTGCACATCCCATTAGTGCTAATGGAGTTCTGCACCTGAAGTCCTGCACATGAAGATGGGACTATAAATCCAGGGTTGCAACCTCATTAAAGTTGTTTATTTCACATGTAATATAGCCCTTTTGCCACCAGGATGCCTTAATTCATTGCTTTATTTGTCCCTTTGAATGAAGTCTTCTCATCTCAAGATCATAACTGCTTCTGTGCTGTGCCCTGAGATGACCACTCACACTTTTCTCCATCTCTATTGCTCAGCATGGCAAAAAAAAAGGTCCAGACCCACCTCCTGTTAGACTCTGATACAGAGAATTTATTTTTAAAAAATCTTTTAGGCCTCACCAATTCCTGCATTGTTTTTCATTATGAGTGCTGGGAGGTGCTGCTAGGCCATGCCATTTCTCAATGCAGTTTCTCATTGCTTTTGGTGATAAAGCTCTGCTCAATGCTTCCCTGCAGGTGGTGAGGGCAGGGCACAGTGAAAGCAGGGGCAGCAGTGCTGGCTGGTGCTGGAGAAGGGGTGTGTGTGCAGCAGGGAGTGAGATGCTCTGGCATCTGGGCCTGAGGTAAAGGCAGGGGGAAAAGAGAAAGTGGGAAAGCCAGGAGAGAACTGCAGTTTGCAGACATGAAGAGGGCTAACTTTAGTGAAGAACAAGTGTTCACAACTAGTGAGACAAAAAGATGGATTTCCCCAAGTGACAAAAGCAGGCTCAGGTGTGACCATTTACAAAAACGTGGTGGTTTGTGAGCAGATGGAGTGTGCTGTTGGCACACAGCCTATGTGGGCTGCTGGGCAGAGATGTTTGCTCTAGTCAAACAGGAGGAGACACTTCTGACAAGTAGGTACCTTGGTCTCTGCTTTCTTGTAGTCTTTTCAACCTGAATCCTGTTCATCACTGAAGGGTGATACATGCAGGAATAGCAGGGCCTTTCCTGAGTCATCACAAATTGTGGATAGCAAAAAAAAAAAGTTACACTGTAATAGCCTTTGCTTTGAACTTCTAAATTTTTATTTGCAAGAATTATTTTATTCACACTGGTTATGAAAAGCTTTGTCATCTCCAGGCCAAGATTTTCGCTAGTAGTTCACCAGCTCAGAGCCCATCACAGGTTGCTCTGACATGACTGGTTTGCCAAAGACATGAAGTCTGAAGTCTCCAAAGGGGGGTATAACAAAAGTAATGGCTATTAAGAATATGTGTCATTTCTGACATGGAAGGGTTGAAAAACCTGCTTTAGGTCCATGTTTCTTGGTTTGGATTTGTATGAGTGTTGTGGTTTTGGCAGGAGGACACTGAGGTTACAGGAAGGACTGGGGGAGTGAGTTCCTGTTCTTTGGCATGTCAGAGGGCAGTGGATCTGGGACCAGCTTTAAAACAGGATGTGTTTCAAAGACACTGGTAGGAAGGTGATCACTAAGAGGGTAAGCAAAAGGGGGATCATTTTGGAATGTCTTGGTGGGGGAGAGGAAAAGTTAGGAATTAGGAAGGCACAGAGCTATTTACCTGCCCTAGTAAATCAACTGACTTGAGGAAATGCCCATGTGTGAGGGAGACATAAAGGGCAGATGCAAAGATGGGTTTTCATATTACTGAGTGTGAAGATTTCTGCCTGAGAGGCAGCTCAAACTAGGTATAAATATGAACGTGAGCAGACTGAAGCCAGTGATGAGCAATCTTCTGCAAGTAGTGAGACTATGCTGGTGACCTGGGAAGAGAGAGTAGGTGTCTGTGTAGGGCAATGCTAAGTGAAAATGGTCTTGGTGGAACAGGAAACTTTTTTCTCAAGTATTAGTTTACAGATGACACTACATTCTGAAGAACTGGAATGTATCCTCACCCCTTATGTCTGCAAATCAGAGCTTTCACCAAGGCTCCTGAACTCATCACATCCCCCAGCACCATCTTGCTGTTGTCCAGTGACTGCCATTTCTGTTTGTGTGTGTCTCTTTCAGAATAAGCTTTGCTAGCAGTGCAGAGCTTCCCCTTCACTGCTGCACACAGTTTGCAATACTCAGCTCACTGAATCAATTTGCAAGTGTAGTTATCCTGGTTTGGAACATCTCATTTGGAGATGGAGCCAGATGAGACAGCAGCAATATTGCACTCCGTGTTGTGACTCAAAACAATGGCCAAAATAAAGCCCCTTCACACATTTATTTCAATTTCCATTTTATTTTCTTACTTATTTAAGAATAATTATTAATAATTATTTAAGTGAATAATTAGGATTCACTAGTTGTTCCCAAATATGTGCTTCACCCAAGGTTTCATGGTACCCTGGACAACTGAATCCCCCTTAGAGATGTTTCGGATTAAAACTCTTAAATTTCAGGTGTGCTGAATGCTTCTGTCTGCTCTGCTGTGATAAAGGCATGCTTGCCCTTGGCACACTTTCAAGCTACAGCATTGCAAACATGGCCAGTATCCAGGCACAGCTTTCCCTCTCCCCATCCATAACTGAGACCATAATTTCCCAACCGTCCCTCGATGCCCTGCTGGCAAGGCAAGCAGCTATGCCAGCAGTGCAGTCATTCAATTTGTGCAAGCCTAGGGAGACCGTGAGGACCCTTCAGTCAAGGACTCTTCAGTAAAACTGCTGGCTCTACCCCTTTTGCGATAATCACAGACATTTATCTATTAAAAGAAACAAATTCAGACACTGTCAGTTTGTACTAACTTTTTGTTCTTCCACTCAGATCTGGATTTTTGTTCCAGAAGCTGTGCAGGTTTTTGTAATTTTTAAGAGGTCTTATTTTTGACTAAATTAGCACAACGTAGTAGTGACAGTAAAAATGAGGCCATTTTATTTTAATATCTGACTGTGAATCATATTTGACAATGGCAGGGAACAAGTAAAGACATTCTGTTGTTTCCCTGTGAAATGAGGGGGGTTTTGTTGGTTTCTTTGGGGTGAGGGGTGTTTCTTGCTCTTTGGTTAGAGGTTTTTTTGGTCATCTACGTCTGTAGTGTGCTATGCAGAAAGTGCATGGTTCCTCACGAAACTCTCCTGATTCTGGGTTGGTAGGATAAATATTTAGCAATCAACTTGGCAGGGGAAGCACTGCTGGGAGCCACCACCCAGGGAGCATCCCACTGCCTACTCCCAGAGCAGATCCAGCAATACCACTGAGATCCTGGCTGCCATGCCACCTGGATTGCTGGTTGCTGGCCTGTGCAAGCCCTTTGATGAGACCACACAAGCTGGCTTTGATCTAGAGGCTACCACCTGCCAAGGGCTCTTGTGTACCACTTACCTCCAGAGTGGTTCATCTCAGCTGTCTTCTGCTGCCTGTGTTGGACCTGGTCTTCTGATCCCTCTCTGTGAAGTGTGTGATGGTCAGGGAGGGCACCAGCTGAAGGATGGGATGCCTGTGCCCTGAGCTCTGGCGGCTGCAGAGGAGGCACGGGGTTACCTGCTCGGGTGCATGCAGACTGTGCACATCCCCCTGGTACCTCCACTGAGATCACACTGCAATGGGGGATCCCACCTTGTTTTTCCCAGCTCATCCAATATCTTTTGTATGTAGATGAGATCCACCTCTTCCTGCTGGGCATGTGATATTCTGAAAACTCTGAATTTGCACCTGGAAATGGGAATAAAGCAAGTCTGCATGCAAGGAGTGCTCTTGCTGTGCTGTGCCACCCTCTCCTGTGTCTGCCAGCAGGTGTGTGTGTGCTCCCATGTGCTCTGAAAGTGGAGTGAGTCCCCGCTGATGATCAAACTCTGAAATCCAGATTGTGTCCATCTTAGTGAGACAATCATGTTGGTTACATGAAGTGTATCGTGCCTTTGTCTATATTTTTTAATAGCTACAAATATTTTCTATCAAGTTTTATTAAGTGAGACCCACATACTTCTCCCAGCTGTGGCTGCGGTCTGTTCCTACATAGCTGTTCACCCCGCCCTTGCTCAGCAACACTTCACAGTCATGCTGTGGTGCAGATGAAGAATTTGGGTTTGAAGTTGGCAATCTGATTCCCATTAAAGCTGTATGGAAATTTGCCACACACCTGCCTAGGAAGCTGGAATAAATAATTCAGTGCTGTACAATGATACCTAATAGCAAGCAGATAACTTGAAAAACCTTGTACTTGATTCAGCTCCTCTGTGCTCTGTCCTTTCATGGCAAAAGAAGGAGTAAAACCCCAAGACAGACATGGAGAGGCTAGAAAGGGCTGTGGACCTTCTGAGCATGAGCTTTTAGCCCTTCTGAAGGAAGGGAAGGGACTGACATCTGGTGCAGCTGAGGAATGCAGCGAGGAGAGCAAACTGAGACCCACTGACGCTTGCTGGGGAGAGAGGCACCAGCGGGACCGCGGCCGAGTTAATTGCTGCAAGTTAATAACCATACAAGGCAAAAAGAAGAGCATGAAAATCTTTGTGTCTGACTCCCATTTTCAGAAATACCTTTGTACTTTAGGAGCAAGTGTCATAAATAGAACTTAGACTCTTCATTGCATGCATTACTTTTGCAAGGAAGGCTACCTTTGTTAGATTCAGAATCACAGAACATTCTGCGTTGGAAGGGACCCAAAAGGATCACCACACAAATCTATTAACCAGTAACTGTGGGAGACACTCTTGCTACAAGCATGACTGATTTGCCCTCACTAGGATACAGCTTCATAAAGTTGTGTTGAAAGCTGGCATGAATGAGCTGTGGGCAGAAACTTCCAGGTTTAGGTGCTGTGCTATTTACAATTCAATTGGTCATGTTGGTTTCCTAGTGCTTTCTCACTCTTTTTTGCTATCTTTTTTGCATGCCTATGAACACCTGGTGATTAGTATCTGCAATTAGAGCAAATGTCATAAAATCTAACTGTTGTTTCGTTTTATATTTTGTGGCTCTAGCAGTCTTGGCATCTCACATGAGAGTTGAAGTCATAGTGTTTTCCTTTAGGAGCTCACAAACTATATTTGAGACTATAATCTTAACAAATATTGATTTGCATTTTTAAAAACTTTGATTTGCATAAAATTGTGTTAGTTTTTTTTCCCCTGCAACTTCTTTTAATTACCATTCTTTCTTATTATTGAAAACTAAGTGATTCGTGCCTTCAGGCTGCTGGTGATCTGTAAGTTACATTGGAGACAATATATCTAATTCAGCAAGAATGATGCACTGACTCCAAGACACAGTGCAGCCTGTCAAAAGAGATAATCTAATCTAAGTGCTAAATATGAATAGATTAAGGATGTAGTCACTTTCAGAATTGCAGTTTGTGACTGGGCTCATGGGCTTTAATGACAACACCCTCCCTGTTGTCAAACCTCCATCTGCATCTGAAGCACAGGAGAATTGCATCTGTTATTATCAGGAAAACCTAACCCTTATCAACTGGGTACAGCAACAGACACCTGTTAATCTTCTGCAACCTCTCTACACACAGACTTGCCTTTGCAGGCCTGGTCTTCAAAAGGGGGGAGAAAAATTACCTCTTGGATGGCACCTGATAAGCCACCCAAGCTGAGGAGCTGCCTCACTGCAGACCTGCTTGCCCTGCTCTGGTGGCTGTGGGCTCTGTCCCTGCCCTGCTGCCCCAGTGAGGAGGGACTGGAGGAGAAAGAATAACCAAATTCTTTGTATCTCCAAACAGTTCTGCTGTCACAGCAAGCAGGAAGGTAGCTGTGTTGCAGATAGAAAGAAGATTTGCTGCACAACAAGGTGTCATTCCCTTAGTGTTGCTTCCCAGTGCTGTAAACTCCCTGGGCCAATGTAAATAATATATGTGAATTAAACAGAAGTGGTTTCTGCTATTACATAGTTATTGTAACTATTTCCAAGTTGTATGTCAAAGAGATTTTTCAGGCATGTCTGTGCTCAGAGGGAACCTGTAGGTAGATCTGTGTGCTCAATTTCAGCATTAATCTTGGGACAAGTAGGTAACAAGTAGTCTCTCAATGACATTACAGTATATTGTGTTTACGATGTCAGACTAAGGCCATTCTGATTTTTTGACTTCTATAAAACACCCCATATACTGTACTAGGAAATAGTCACTTTTTACATACGATGTGCCAGGTTGGTATGGTTAGACAGTTTTGGTACATTTCCAAAGAAACTAGACTTCTGGGATTTTTTATTTCATTCCGCCCAATGCAATCTGATCTACTGCTGGTCCCATGTGAAGCCAGTTTATGTACCTTTGGCCACACAACTCCACATGATTACTAGCTGACTTTCTTGGCTCTTAGAAAAATTGTCAGGCAATTTTTTGATGTTAACTCCCAACAAGAGAAACAGGGTGCTTGCTGGTAATTCTTTAAATACAGGGTAATTAAAAAAAATAAAATCCTTGGACTACATTTTTCTTAAATTTGGGCAGTTACAAGATGCTGGTTTCTTTATTGGGGAGAAGCAATGTTCTTTTACTCCTAGTTGGAGACTGGAACAGACTGCAACAAAGAAATCTGCTTTACTAATAAAATCTATCAATCAGCTAAACATGCATACCCAATAATTCCTCCAGGGTCATGCAAATTGCTCACTGGAACACTGCAGAGTCTGTCATACCTGAAAATATTATTTTTATTATTATGTTATTATTTTTCAAGCTTTGGTACTTGTCAGGATAGCAAATTTAGCTACTGGATGAGCTGCATCTCTCAGTTGTAGCTATGGTTTAATTCCATTGCCCTGCAGGCTCTTCAGGGTCAGGCATTTCTTGTCATGCTCCTGGGATGGGGTGGCCATGGGTGGCACAGTTCTGCAAGGGCAGGTGAAGCAGCATCACTTCTGGGGTTGTGGCACTGCCCACCCAGCACCTCAGCACAGTTGGTCCAGTCCTGCTCCTGCAATGCTCCTAAGAGAGGGTTGGGCCCATGGGGCTGGGACCAGGGTAAGAATTTTGAGTGAATTTGAGAGGCATATTTTGCATGTTACTGGACAGGGACCATTCTGCTGGTAGTTTCTGTGTGATGGAGGAACAGTGGGGAGGAGGTGGCACGTTCCTGAGTCAGTGGGAGAAGACTCAGGCTTTGGGAGCCCAAGTCAGAGCTCTGCCCTATTTCACAGAAGCTAAACGAGCATTTCTCAATCTTTTAAAATCAAAGGACATACAAGGTTTTTTGATCTGAGCACCAGCAGCCAGGGAGTGAGCGGTGCCTGTAGGCAGGCACTGACATAAACGCCTGCCAACTGCGTGGGATGCTGTGTGTGTGTTTTGGTTTAGTTTCTTAATTATTTTTCTGCAATCAGTTCCCGGACCACCTTCTGTTGCCTTTCGGATTGTGGATTGCCCATGGGCCCCACGGAGCAATGCTGAGCTGGATGACTGTTTAGAACTTGGCTGCACCAGAGGCACTATGGATGAAGGATTTATGTGCTGTTACATATATTCCCTGAAATAATCACTTCTGCCTGAAGTACTTTGATATTGATAAGTGGCTGAGGTAGAATTTGTGTTCCTATCTAGTCCTACATGCCTTGTTTTGCAATTATCTACCTCCACTGGTTTTCTCATATAGACTTTAATTTAGCAATTATTTCTTTACAATGATCTACATTAATTCAGACATTGCATCCAAGGGCTTAATCCAATGTGTGCATTTCAGGTGAAACATTAGAAACCTTTCAGCATCTGTTATAATTTTTCTGTATTAAATGTAGGAATTTTTTAATTTAACATTAAAAAAAAAATACATTTCAGTTGTATGGGCCAGCTTCAAAGTTGCTGCAGGCAGGAAATTGAAAGTTGGATACTCTCCTCTAGCCCAGTGGAAGCAGAAGTTTCACAGGAGCTGGACTTCAAGTTCAGTGTGGTCTTGGTTTGCTGAGCTTGCTGCTTCACAGGGAATCCAAGCTCCTTCCTAGGGATGAATGACACGGTCAGGAGACTGGTCAGCAGGACTTTGCCCTGCAGAGGAGTGTGTGCTGCTGCTCTGCCCTGCACCCCAGCAGTGGGGTCTTTCTGTTGTGCCCATGGACACTGGGGTTGGTAGTTAGTTGGTGGTCACAGGTTAAACTCAAAGTCCCAACCTGCCCTGAGGAGGAGTTGACAGATGCACTGGGTGTCTGACAGGAGAGTGCAGGGCTGGCGCACAGCACGGGAAGTGACTGATTGACATCACTTCATTACCTTCTCTTAATTCCTGTAATCAAGGTCTTGGGCAAATGCTAAGAGAAAGCTGCTTTCACCTCCAAAAGATGTCACGTGCCAATATTTAGTGCACAGCTCATGGCTTTGGGCTGAGACCTGCTGGTCCTGGAGCAGTGACAGGTTCCCACTTCCTGCATCCACCTGCACAGTTCCCAGGGCAACAGAGCCCAAGGTACCCACCTAGGAAAGGTGAGTGATGATGCACTTGCAATAAAGAAAAGGTAAATCAATCACTGCGTGTTCAAAGGGTAATTAGTGAGCAGGTTACCACTGAGTAACTGGGCTTTTGATCTGTTTGGTCAGACCAGTTTTTTCAGGAGTGGCTGATGGTCTGGAGCACTTAATGTCTCCAGTACATACATCCTGTTCTGTGGGCAACTGGCTGAGTGATAAATCTGGCTATGCTGCAGTAGAGCTTAACCCTGCTTGTGAACAGCCACTGTAAAAACATTTGGGGCATGTGCTACATTTTAAACATGGATGTCATGGCTGTTTTTGTTGCTGTTTCAAAACTAGAAGAGACAAGGCAACAGGATTATATAGTTTGCTGGCTCTCTTTTGCTTGTTCCTAATCTTAAAGTGATTTTTTTTCAGTCATAAATAGCATTCTTTTCATTTTCTTTTAATTTTGCTGCTGCTTTGGTTGTCAGATCTGGTTTATATACTCAGCGGATGTACACACACATTCTTTAAAATAGAGGGATCCTGCTGTTTTGCCTCAGGCACTTTGCAGCCCATTCCTCATAATAGCAACAGCAAATCTACTCAAAGAGCAAATCTTTCTGCCCTGCCAAGTGCATGACTTCCAGCAGAGTTGGTGGAGACAGCACTGGACCTCTGTACTCTCCTCATACCTTACCTGTCCCGTAGCTAAGGAAAACTAAATCATCCCTCACAGATGAGCAACTGGGATTTTTTTAGTCAAAGGAGCAGATGAGAGGGGAATCCTCCCCATCTGCCCTCTAAGAATGTGTTCTTTCCTGTAGTCAATTGAAAAAATGATGGTGTAGCAATTATCTTGTGGGGTTCTTGATGTTGATATTTCCTTTACCTATCATTTTCTGTGAGCAGAGAAGAATCTTGGGTTTCTTTTTGTATTAGACGAACGCAATTTTCTAAGTAATGCTCTAAGTTTGTTGAAGAAAAACTTTAGAGTTTTTCAACTTCAAGGCTGAAAATGCAAAAGGTGAACAAGAAGAAAGCCACAGGGTATTATTATCAAGACAAAGCAAGCCAACCAACTAACCAACCCAACAAATAAAGATGTAGCCCAGTTTCTGGTAGGGGATGGCAGAGGTGTGGGCATCTGTCTGTTGGACTGATGATGTCAATAACTCCCTCTGTTCCTCCTCCTCCCCCTTGTCTTCTAATTTTGTGAATGATATTTTTATAACTGCTTCTTCTTGGATGTGTTTGGTGTTGTTCTAGGGGAGACACCAGGAGAAACACCATAATCTGATTTGCTTTGGGCTTGGCTGTGTTTTTCCTCTCAGGTTTCTTGCTTGCTGCCTCCCTGATTGCCTCTGTTCTGGGTCAGTGGGTTCAGCAGCTTGGGAGGGATCAGGTCCTTTAAGGCTGATCTGCTTGGTCAGGACACTTCTACAAATATGAGCTAAATTGATCTAATTGTCCTCTGCCCTGACAGAGCTGACAGCCTGCAGACCTCCCAGGATGTGCCCTTCCCTGCTTTGTGACCTTCCCTCCATCATTTTCCATATCATGTCTATCTTTTTCACTCCTAGAAGAGCTTAAGACAGAGCTGGGAATGGAGATACCATGGCTTTATTAAGAGGATCTGATATTGTTATTTACTTTTCCCAAGGTTCTTCTATTAATGACCATTGCAGCTCATGCTTTATTTTAATCTGACATTAAGCAATTCATTTAAGAGTTATGGATGCTTAATTTCAAGCTTTGCCTGAAAATACCCACAAGATTTATGTTACAATTTGCCAAAACCAGTAGCCCTGTAGAGGGGAAGCTGCTGCAGCTCCACAGCCTCAGGCCCAGGCAACAGTGGCACTGAGCACATGCTCCCAGCAGCACATGAGTGCACAAACTTACCTTTGAGCACAGCCTGAAAGCAACACAGAGTAAAGCAGATGGAAATACACAAACACAACACAAATTACCCAATCCTGTCCTCTTGTCAGTCCTGTCCTATGCAGTACCCCCGAGATTTGCCCCGGTGGACTCATGGTCCTGGGTCTTTCCTAGTCCCTGGGGCTGATGCTCTCCTGGGACAGCCTTGGAGCAGCTGGGACAGGGTTTCTTGTCTCTGACTGAGGCGCCACTGGTGTCTCTGTGCACTTCTGTGTGGGTGTGTGCCTTTCATCATAGAACTGAACAGGTTATTTCTGGAAGTAGAAATGGTACAGAAACACTAGAGATTACTCAAGACTTAGGCATGTTCAGAAATGCCTGGGTGACTTAGCAGCCTTGTACTTCTTTGGTACTTAAAAACATAAAACTCATCCAAAAAATGGTTGCTCTTTGTGGTCCCAAGCTCCTTTTGAATTTACTCCTGTTTTGACTAGTATTGCACAAGCCGTAGATTTTGTGCTATGAGAACTGCTCCCAACATAACAATTTATGGTGAAACTGCAGCGTATATTTTAGAAAGATAGAGATTTTGATTCAGGACTGGATAAATAATGAAAAATCCATCACACCATTTAGTAACTTGTACAAACAGCAACTTCGGTCTAACAGACAGTGTTTTGTCAAAATCTACTGTGTAAAACCTAATTGAAATGTTGTGTTGATTGACAGAGCTGTAGTCAACAACATTCAATGTAGAAGAGGATATTTTCTTCCCTGTGTGCTTGTTAGATTAAAGAGCTCTCAAGGATCAGAAGAAGTGTCTCTGTCTAAGGAACAGAGGCATCTGTGAATGGTAGGGGTGTAATTTCCTACCCGCCTCCAGTTACACTCTCTTGTGATCCATCTGTCTGTGAAGCTATCAGGTATTGTGTTTTATAATTACTGCTTGTTAAAAATATCATCCTTGTTGTAAGTTTAAAAAAGGAAATCTCAACAGACCCTCAAAAAATGAAAGCAAAGCTACTTCTAGGAAAAAACCCAACAACTTTTAATGAGAAATAGATTAAAAATGAGACCACCTTACACAAGGATTTGATTTTAAAAACCCCAAACAAGCCACATAGAGCATTTCAATGATAAAAGGAATGTATGTGCTTATGAAAATGTTTCATGTCAAGAATGTGTGTGAGAGTGTTTAGATGAGATGTCTCAGTATAATTGCAGGATCGCACCAAGAAGTGTCCTTTGCCTGCTCAGGTGCAAGACTGAACTCAGAGTTTGACCTTCAAGGTAACAGCTGTGTTCAACTCCCTTCATCTGGGAACAAAGTGGTGCATCAAATTGGCAGGAAAGATGGATGTACTTGTTAATGGGATCTGGGTCTCCTTAATAAGTGCCTGATTTCCCTGTAGAGCTGATTTTAGGCAGGAAGAGCAGGTGCCTCACAGCCCTGGTTTTCCCTTCAGCCAGATGAGAGGGGACACTGCTTTTCCCCTTCCAACACATCCAGATTTTCTTCCCACAGAAAGAAAAGACTGTGGCTAAGTTACATGTCTGGACCTAGGAGTGAGAAGCTCTTTCTAGACCCTTGTTAAGGACATAGCCAGGACTGACATTTTGGAAGTCTCTGGAGGCATGTCATTTCCATGATTAAGATATTAGGAATTAGAAGAACCATTGTATTAAGCTTTAAAAGAGCCTTAATTAAGTGGATTGATCCTACCTGGACCAATTATCACCTTGCTGAAACTGAACTGCTAAAGCAAGAAAGAGCATTATCAGGTAGAGGGACTGAAAGCTCATGCATAATCCTAGTGACTGTGATGGCAAGGCTCAGTGTGTCTCTGATTTAACAACAGAATTTACCCTCTCTTTGCTGATGAATACAGGTCCCATTCCTTATCCTTGTTCTAGTATCATAATTTGCTTCTACAGAAAACTAGATGTCCCCAGCCCAGCTGAACTACGTGTCTGAGAAAAGAGACTCAGCTGGTACTGTCTACTCTTGCCATTTTATTCCTAGTTGCTTCCTGCTTTCTTTTCTTGATTCCTGTTCACCCATATTGGGAATCAGTCACCCAGAAGCTGCAGAATTACAACATATGCATGCATGTCCTCTCTTAAAGGGGCTGATCTGCCTATACCAGTAACACCCTGAGAGGCCACCTAAATCCAGCTGGCCTTGTCCCTTCCTGCAATGCTACATGTCAAAGTTTCTTGCTGGGGCAAGCAAGCACACTCCTCATGTCCAGGCATAGACAGACAGACAGACTGGAAGGTGTTGGGCACACCTACACTGCAGTGATACAGGGTCTTGGATGAAAGTGAAATGACCAATTGTGGGTCATGGCCATGGACTCATTATTATTTTGGAACTAAGGCCATAAGCCCTAATGTTGCATATCTTCAGCATGACACCTTCAGTGAAGCTGTACCAATTTCCACAGGCTGATGAGTTACCAGTGTGTCTTAGTAACTCTGTGCCTATTCCTTCCTCTGCAGGTGGTCAGCATGGCAGGGAGAAGATGGGGTGGATTTTCACACCAGAGTTCAAATTGACTATCTGGCATGAGAGGAAGTAACCCCAAGCTTGCAGAGGCAGGGAAAGAGTTAAAATCTGGAATTCCAGTTTGGACATCAAGAGCAATAATGACTTTTACTACATCCTTCTGCCCAGCAAGTATAGTAACAAACTGGGTGGATGACGATCTCTCTCTGTTTGTAGAGACTGAAAATTATGGTATTTGCATGGCAATAAACTGTTGTGGGAATAAAAACAGCTCTCAGATGTTTACTGCTGGCAAACAGGAGAACTCTGAAAAAAGGGATCCCGTAAGGATTTACGTTTTGTGGTGGAGAAACTGACAGTAAAATATATTTTTAAAAAAGCCAGTATTCTTACCTGGTACCATGGGCACGCTCTGCTTCTTCATGGTTTCACCCCACTGCACTGCATTTCACACTGCAGAGGAAATACACTTTCTTTGCAGAATGAGAACGTGACAACTTCTCTCTCATCCTCTGCCCTGGAGGCTTGTTAAAAGGAGGAAGAATAATTGCATCTGGAAAGTGACTGGCTAAGTTACCCAGGAGCCAAAGAATTGGGATAGTGTGAGGGGGGTTGATGTACAGTTTGTGGGTTACTCTAGCCGTTATCTCAAATGGTTCATCCTGTGGAACTATGATGGGGTAACCAGAGGGTTACTCTACTTTTAGTCGCAAATCAGGTGTTGCCCCTGGGAGCTCTGTGCATTGAATGGACTGTTTTTCCTGAGGAAAGACTATAATTAAAATACTCTTTAAGCTCTCCTGTATGTATATATAGTCTCTGGGGAACCTCCAAAGGCAAGTGCCCAGACGTAGAACTCGTGGGATTTAATCCACTGGGACACACAAATATGTCTCCTAGGGCCATATGTGGTTTTTCCAATAAAAGTCTTCTGCTCCAGGGCTGTCAGGAGAACAGAATGAGGGGGATGGACATACTGCCCTAGGGGACACTGGGCATGGCATGGCCCATAGCCATTCTGGTGGTCAGGGTGCCTGAGTTGGGGCTGCAAGACCTCCCTGTGGCAGGGGCTGGCAGCTGAAGGGGAATTTCTGCATCAAGAAGGGAGCCAGCTTTTCATAAGGAAATAATCTCATACAGCAGTGTGATGAATTTGTGTGCATGTATATCCTTGGCTGCTGGAGCTAGTCCAAGCTACGTGTCTGTGTGCCATAGGCCCTCTGCAGCCCAGAGCAAACAGAGGATCCTTTTCAGCCTACGTGGTAGGGAACTGTCCTTCTGGCATGAGGCATCCCTCAGTCATGGGTCATTTCCCAAGCTGGGCGTTTTGGCTTAACAATGCTCAGGAAAGAGACTTTGATTTTTCTGGTTTATACTAACGAAATCCCTGGAGAAAAAATGGTTGATTTTTTGCAGTTATGCTTAATTAATTTAATTTGGTAATGGCAGAGTTTTATTGGTGAAAGCTCTTTTTCTCTGGTGTAACCCAAAGAACCTGCCAGCACTGCTCTGCTCTAGCAAGTCACCCCCTACACAGGTAAGACCTGATGCAAAGTGGTGCTCAGGACCTGGCTGGTGCCCTTTGCTCTTGCATGGAAGGGTCTCGTAAAAAACATTCATCCAGTGCAGCCCAGGAATGCTCCTCAAGGAGAAGCAGCTGTGGGGTGTGTGAGTGGCTGTGCCTGCAGCCATCCCGCGGGTGAAGCTGCCTGCTGCCAGGGCAGGAGGGGAAAGGCTCCCTGCCAGCAGAGCTGGCGTGTGCCCGTGGCGTGGACTGAGCCATCTCTGTTCCCCACACCGCGCCCACTCTGGCCTCCCTCTTTCCCAGTAGTTACGTCACAGCCTGTGCACTTTGCCAGTAGGTTTGATACGACTGACTAAAAGCACCATTTTCCTGGTAAAACAAACACAGACTCCTTTTTAAAAACACCTTTTGATACTTTATGAGCAGGGCTGGTATATGTAACCTATCAAGCCCAACATATGGCTTATTATGACATTTAGCTGATTAAAATAGTCTAGACATAAACTTGAGATTTCAAAAATGTTTAAGCTAAGTCCGAAATACATTTTAATGTACAGTAGATGTATACTGCAATTTGGGCCACCTGTGTCCCTGTAGGAATTATGGAGCAGGAAGTACTTTTGACTCAAGAAGTGTGTCTGAAAATTGAGGTTGTAAATTAACAACAGCTTGTCTATTAGATTATTTCACCCATAAAGGAGTCTGTATATTTCTAAATGCCTCGTGATTTTCAATACCTTGCTGTTGTTACTTTTATTAAAGAAGGAGGCTGGCAGCAGTCTGAACATCTAGGTTGAGCACATTTTTAGAAAATCATGGAATAAATAGCAGCAGCCAGCCAGACGGTGGTGAAGCATAGCTGTGGCCACAAGAGGAGGAAACCCCAGGCTGGCCTGTTAGTGGGCATGGTGGTGCTGGTGTTCCCTGGCACCCAGGAGACCCAGCCCAGCTTGTTTCAGACACTGGGCTGCTGCCTGTGGGTTGTTCCAAAGCCAAAGGCAGGGGACAGTGTACACACCACCATTGACCATCTCTGTAAAAGGCCAGATAATTTACCTCTTTGTCAGCTTCCTGGTCTCACTGCATAACTTCACATCATCATCTTGCCTGCCTCTCTCTTTTATTTTTCCTTCCTTCCAAGAGTTTGGTCTATTTATGGTTGTTCAGTTGTCTCTGGGAAGGCCAGAATAGGAAAATAAAATTAAAAAAAATTCCTGCTACATGATCTCTCCCAGGCTTCCCTGGAGTGGCTTTCAAAGAGGGGAGCAATGAATCCTAAACACTTCAGAGAGGGAGCCGTCTCCACAGACTCCTAATAAAGGGCATCACATGAGGCTGAATAATGGTCAGGGCATCTTCAGCAGGGAAACAGGGCTGGGAAGAAATACCTACAGAGAAATTTCCATGAGGAGGAAGTTATGGCATAGAATATGCATTCTATCCCCCATAAATTATTATGTAATTCCTATTTGGCTAAGCAGTTCTGCCACATATGTGAGACCTAATGACTTGCACAGTGCATGAGACTGGCCTACATGGGGTGATTATTTTGGCAAAGAGCTATGTTATATTCAGTCTGGTCATTATGCAGGGGTCTAGATACATTACCCCTCTGTGGTTCATCCTCAGGAGAGGTCTGTACCTTCCTCTTGGACACTCCTGTACTGCTGAACAGAATAGCACATTGTCTGGGGTATGGGATAGTGTTTCAAGGACAAGAAAAATGAAACCAGCGGGACAACTCATGGAAACTCCTTTCACTTGAAGAAAGCAGGGCTGTGGTTTGTTAGCCAGTACTCTCACAGTCTTGCAGCACCCCATCTGCAGGGTGGTCAGTAGGCAACTGGCACGTGAAGGTGGTGGGAGATGTGTCCCTGCTCTGGGTCTGGGCTAACATACTGGTGTCACTGGTCCAGCCAAGGCAACTTGATGGTGGAAGGCTCTTGCTCTGCTTGCAGAGAGATGTTCCTGTGGCATTAGAGCTTGTTGCAAGTGTTTAGGCTGCCTGCAGCATAGATGTTCTGTCTAGCAGTCCGTCTGATATGCAAGAGCTAAGTGCAGAACTCAGGTTATCTGAGAAGCTTCAGATGCAAGTCGAGGCAAGCACATTCGCACAAAAACTCAAACTCCTCTGAATGTCCCTCCTCTTCCCTGGTTTCTCCCTTTTGTGCTCCCCTTGCCTTGCTGGCTTGGCATCGCCCCATCCCTGTTCTTCCAGGCTTGGCCCATCTGGCATGTTGGTTGCTAAATCACGGCTGGGCAGTCTTGCCAGGATGCTGGGTTCCATCTGACCGCCCAAAGGCTTCTCTCTTGCCTTTTAATCCATGAATGAAAGTGAGCCAGGCAGAGGGGAATATTCTGGCTTTGCTGCAGGGTGCTTGGTGTCACTGTGTCGAGCACATAACGTGGTTGCTTCTCTGCACACACAGCTGGGTCAGATGGGCCAGTGTGGGCTGCAGCCAGAGCCTGTTTGCACCACAGCCTGGGGGGCAGCAGGCAGCGGGCAGGGGTGAAGGATGGACCCCCGTGGGGAGCGGGGCTGCAGCGCTGCTGGGGGACAAGGAGCAGTTGTCACTCTGGATCAGCTCCTCCCATCCCAAAATGCAGCATATTAAAGCAATTAAGAAAAGCTCTGCTCAACACAGGGATTTTAAGGGGAAATATGAATGTACGGATACAGCATCCCTTGATCAGAGGGGAGAAATAGCAGAGGGTAAATTAAGCACAGCTGGAATGAGCATAAGAAATAGATTAATTCCATGAGAATTTTTTTTTCTTTCTGTTCTTTAAAAATTATGGGAGCTAGGAAAACTAGCACATCTTAATTCCAGTTGGTATGCAACCCTATAGTCCTCTAGCCTGTCAGCCAGCATGCACTGAATTCAAGCACAAGCCATTCACCCTACAAGCCCTTGGCTGGGGAGCCCTCTGCCTCTCCCACACCCGTCCCTGAATGTATCCTTTTCTCCTCTCCTTGTGCTGCTAAATACTGTGGACAAGGAAAATATATCAGGGAATTATTTGCTTTTATGTTGTGATACTGCTTCAGAGAAACGAACAGAGCTCATCTGCAAGAACAATGTCAGGTTCTCCTTCCAGTGTGCTTGTCAGAGAGGGGATCATCCCTCAGTTCGGAGGCTGCGCAGAACTTGATAGGATGGTGTCTTGTTCTGTGGCTCAGGTGCTTATTTTAATGCAACCTGTACTGTAAATAATAGCAGAGTTTGTGGACTGAGGCTCACCAGCTACTTCTGCTATGGCTGATGCTCAGCTCTTCTTGGTTCTAAGCCCTTATCACAAGGTTGAGCAGGACTTGTGAAATCCTGGGCTTTGCCTGAGTGCTCCTAAATTATGGGGGATACACTGCTCTCCTTCCTGCTGGATCCTAAGTGTGACCATTGCTCAGGGCAAGGATCATCTTCACACTAGTGCCTGTAGGGCCTGGAGTGTACTCTGAGAGAGCAGATGAGTCCAGGGATCTGAGTCCAGAGAGGCTGGGTGGAGGCAGCTGGTGCCTGGAGCTGCCCAAAGCTGCAGGAACAGGCATCATGTTCCCCTGCCTGTGGTGTGTGGCAGCTCCAGGCACGCCCTGTGCCAGGACATACTGGTCCCTTGGTCCAGCCAGCCACTGGCCCCCATCCCACCTCTCCATCCCTCAGGCCTCTGGGGTTTTGCCTCTCCCAGGAAAGTCTGTCCTTGAGTTTGGGGCCAGGCTGTCAAGCACTGCCCCACCACCGAAGGACTTGGGAGTGCCAAGCCCCACAACTCTGCAGTGGCACCTTCTCAGGATGGCTCAGCTGCAGCAGCTCTGGCTTTAAAAATGATGGAAGATAAAAGAGTCAGGAAGAGGATAATTCTGGATACTTATTGTAGGCACTGTGAAAGCAGGAAAGCGTTTGAAAGAACAGATGAAGCCTGTTGCCATAACATACAAATTGGTACATCAACCAGTGCTGGACAAGAAATGCAAGTTATGGCTGGCGCTTGACTCTTACCTCATATAGCTGCTGGGTAAAAGCATAAAGGATAGCCTTGATTTTGAATGTCTTGGCTTCTCTTAACTTGTATAGCAACCATAATATTAAGTAAATACATGTTTTCTGGGAAGATATTTTCATTTTGTCTTTGGGAATGACAATTTTTTTTGTTGTTTATTTAATAAAATAACATATGGTCATAAATTGAGTATCATTTGCTCAACTGTATAGATTACTTTGCTGGAACTTGTCCAGTTTTCAGTTAAAGATATATTTAAGCAGGTTTCAAATACAGTATGTATTTAAAATGAGATGAATAATACTTAAGGCATTTTGAAAATGGTGTTTATGAAAAGTCTGTTCACAGTATATTTTGGTAACTTCCCCCGTACTGTACAACTAAATACAGTGTCTTCAGTGATGCACTCAGGCTATCACAAATGTTAAATTCAGCAGGTATCAATGGAGTTCCAAGAGTACAGTATGGCTAAAATACCCTCTGTGAGGTCAGGAGGCAGGGCTGCATTTCCGAGGGTTTCAGGGCACCTCTTGGACTCTGTGTCATGATTTGACACTGGCCAAATGCCAGACACTCAGGAAAGTAATTTGCTTACTCCTTTCTTGCTCTCAGCTGGGCACAGGAGAGGAAAAGAAAAAAAAAATAAAGGGCTCAGGAGTTGAGATAAGAATTGGGAGAAAACACTGTAAGGGGCAAAATAGGTTCAAATTTAAAGGTATAAAATAAATTTACTATTAACAGAGTTAGAGGAGGATAATGAGAAGTACAATATGCCTTTTAAACATTTTTTTTCTTCTCAGGCCATCTCTCTTTCCTACAGACAGCACAGGGAGACAGGATGTGGGAGTTTTGGTCAGCTCATTCATCACTTGCGATCCTCTTCTGTTTGCTCAGAGAGAGGCATCCTCTTTGCTATGCCATGGGGTCCCTTCCCAAAACTGTTGTGGCGTGGGTCATTCATCCATGGGGTGCAGACTTCTAAGGATAGGCTGCTCTAGTTTGGAAGCAGAGGCTCTCTATCTCTGGAAGCAGGGATCCTCTCTCTCTATCTGGGTCTCTCACTGGATCACAGCTTTCTCCGGCATTCACCTGCTCTGGTGTGAGTATTTTTCCCACAGCCTGTGAGTTGGTCTCTGCATCCCCTATGGACTTCATGCATTATGGGGGACAGTTGTTTCACCATAGTCCTCACTCTGGCTGGCAGAGGAATTTCAGCTCCAGTGCTTGGAGCATCTCCTCCCTCTCTTTCTTTTCCCCTGACCTTGGTGCCGCTGTGTTGTTTTCCCTCACATGTCCTCACTTCCTCCTCCTCTCTGACCAGAATGAAAACTGCTGCTCATAGGTGCCATTTCCAACAAGTTCCACTAATTTAAAGATTCCTGCCAGATCCTGCAGTGCCAAGAGGTGGATCTCGTTTAGGTTCTGTCCTGGAGAGTTGTTTCAGTGCTGCCGCAGTGGTGGCCGCGGCGCTGGCGCTGTTTGGAGTCTCTCTTCATGGGGGCACTGGGCAGAGGAAGCGCGTGGCTGGTTAGGGGTGGCCAGGCAGGCAAGGGTCACTGGGGCCATGCCAAGATGGTGGTGGCCGTGATGCATGGCCACAGCCTGCCCCTGGGAAAAAACCTACATTTGTGCTGTTTTGGTTTTCTTCTTAAATATGTCTTCACAGAGGCGTTACCAGCCTCACTTACTGACCCAGTAGCATGTCTATCTTCAGAACCATCAGTGATTGCTCTGTTGGACATGGTGGAAGATTCTAGCATCTTCTCACAGAAGCCACTTCCGTGGCTCTCCCCTGCTACCAAAAACCAGGCTGTGGCAATTAAACACACTCTGATGGATGCCCTGCAGCAGCATCCTTTGAGCTGTGTCACGGTATCCTCATACTCTACATGCTGCCCTCTCCATGCATGCCTTTCCCCTTCCCTGTCCTTGCTCTGCCCTTCCCATTGCTCTCCTTCCTTCCCTCTAGGGTCACTGGCTTGAGAGGGCCCGAGTCATTACATCATTCCCAAGCCAGCAGGCAAGCTGTTTTATAAGGATGATGTTTCCTAGCAGAAGGGCTCTGATGCCTTAAAACATTTCTTTTTGTATCATCTAAGCAGCATCAAGAAGCCTTAAAGACGAGAAGAATTAAAACTACACTTCTGGAGTGAAAGGATATAAATATATTGTAATATGACATAAAATGTAAAATTACATACTGTTGCTGAATTTTAGCACATTAGACTCTGCTCCTGCACTTACCTGAAGACACTGCCTTTGTTGGCTCCTGCTCAGTGTGCTGGGTCCTTGAGAAACCCTCCAGAGCAATCAGAGAACGATTTTGCAAGACCGGCAGGAAGTTTAAGGGATGTTCAAAGCAGGCATTGTAGACTTCAAACAAAGCTGTGCAGATAATTTAGTCTTCAGGACTGTAATTAGATAGAAGAAAATGTATGCTGTGATAAACCCAGCTGCTGTTCTCATAGCGTGTGACTGATATCATGGGCACAAGGCCAGGACCAAAAAAGGTCACAGCCATGGTTAAAATGCTGCCTTCTAAAATTTATCAGATTTGATGTGCATGTTCAGGATTATGAAATGCTGGTTCAGATAGTCCTCTCACCTCATTTGAGGAGGCCAGGACAGAGCTGCCCCTTACAAGTTGATTGTTCCCCCTGCAAAGCCTAGTCAGAGACTTTTCACAACTATGTGTGAACCAAGCTATGCAAAATGTGGGTCTTGATGAGGTGACCCATTTGCAGCAGCATAAATTCTGCTTATTTTATCCAAAGGAACTTTCTGTCATGGATAATAACATGGATCTGGATCGATGACTTCTCAAGCTTGGATCTTGCAACTACTTCATGACCTTTGTAATACAACAGAGAAGTATCCAAAAAAGATGGGTATGTCCAAGGATTAAGACAATGTATAATCTACACTATTGTCAAGAACAAACAAAAAACTCCATCCATGGCAGGATTTTGGTGTAAAAGAAGGTAAGAGTCACATTGAGATCACTGAGAGACATTCAATTTGAAGATTTTATTTCTCCAGTCAGACTTAAGATTGTTGCCAGGTTGAAGTAAAATAGATTAGAAAGAAAAACGTGGCATTTAGCATCAGAACAGAAAATGAAGCAGTCATGCTCTCACCTTATCTCTGACATAGGCTTGCTTTGGCAAACTTGATATGTCACCTAGTGTGTTGATGTCTTAATTTTGCCATCTGTAAAATGGTGATACCTATTACATTTCCTGAAGGGGCATGGGTGATGTGTGTTTAGCAGGTGATAAATGTAAAATTCATATTTGGAAAAAATACACACTTAATTGTATAACATTTTAGTGATAAATCAGTGAATTAAAAGGTCTGATTGCCAGGAAGGCAGGGGCTGAGTGAGACCTATAGGCTTGTAAGTCAAAGGTGAGATGTGATGGTAGAATTGTATTTCTGGTTTTAAACTTCTTTCTTTTCTGTCTTCTCTGATACTCTCTCTCTCTCTCTCTTTTTTTTTTTTTTCTTAAAAAAAAAAGAAAAAAAAAAGCAAACCTAAATTATATCTTAGGGTTTTGAAATAGAATCAAAGGCATAGTTGGAATGCTTATAAATAGCTGTATCTTTTCTTGAAGGTGTGGTGTCCCAGTTTATTTGAAGACTGATGTAGGGAGGCATTGTGGGCCTGGGGCTGTGGGTACTTCATGGGGCTGGCTCCCTGGCAAGGCCTGTGTTCATCCTCCTTGCTCACTCATGTACCCAGACCCTGTTTCTCCATGGCCACGTGTTGTTCTTCCCTGCTGGCAGCCTTTGCCACCTACTGAGGGATGCTCATCTATGTGCAGGCTTGTCCCAGTGCCTTCCTCCCCTGCCATCCAGTGTTTGTCTCCCCAAACCCTCCCTCCCTCCTCTCCAACTCAGCTGGGCTCCCCTTCCCCCTGGCTTTGGACGCAGGAACAGAGAACAATTCCTTCCTGCACGCCTCCCTAGGAAAGGTCTGACAACACATCTCCTCTCCCTGTGGGGTCTGGAGGCTCCAGAGCCGCTCCCTGGGAGCACCCCTGTGGCTGCCACACTGTCCCAGTGCCACTCACGAGGAGCTGGGGACGTGTCAGACACAAGAGCAAAGCCTCTTCCTTGAAGAAAAGCACTGAAGGGCCATGGTTGTTGATCTGCAGAAGGATCTGTGCTTCCCACAGCCTGGAGGAAGGCAGCTCCCTGGGGATGAATTAGGAAGAGGCATGGGGTGGCATCTCGTGGCATGGCAGCACAGGGGGGACAGGCTGCTGGAAGAAAAACCCAGCGTCTCTTAGCTCAGAGTCCATGGAATTAACTGTAACCACCAGCCCATAAATGAGAATATCCAAACAAACAAACAGAAATAAGGCCAAATGCAAATGCAAAAAAAAAAAAAAAAAAAAAAAGGGGAAAAAAAAGAGTGAAATAAAAAAAGGGATCCAGGATGGTGCAGCTCTGACTCTGGGTCCTGTCGTCTTCTAGGACTGATGAAGCGACTGGGTGGTTCTTCAGATTCCTGTGGTCTGAACACACACCCTAGTCATCACTGAGATGAGCATGGAAAAAAACAGCAATGAAAGAGGGCTCTGATTTATTTCCTGATAAAATAACCTTTGCTCTCAAAGGCTAACATTTCAGCTCCAGCTTGCAGAGAATGATCTTTTATTTCCATCCATCAAAGCCTACATCGTGCTGGATATCCAGAGTATTCTTCACACACAGCCATGTGTTGGCCAATGAAGGAAAATTACTACCTATAACTTTTTTTCTGAGGGAGGAGAAAAAGGAGGGGGGCTGAAGCCTGTATTAAGGACTGAAATAATTACTATCCATTGCAACCCTGTGACTACAGGAAAATTGCTTAAAAGTTCTAAGCAGGCCAAAAAGGTTTTTTACAGTGTAAATAATCTCTGTGATTTTTGGAGCCTTTGATTTGAATCATCATCCAAATAATTCCTTTTTAGTTTTTGCTCAGGTCGACATCTTGAATGAGTATTCAGGGCCTTCTCTCTCTGCTGCTGTATTAGATAAATAGCAGTACCTCACATTTTTGTCCATTACTGGTGTCACTTGGTGTGAGGTAAGAGCCTGCAGTGTTGACTGAGCTTGACAAGAGTAACAATTAAGATTTCCAGTTCACATGGATGATTTCACACCACATTGTTCTGCAAATGGCTGCGGGGAACTGTCAGTGTAAGTGAGTTAAAAGCAAGGCAGATGTTTATTTGCAATCAAAACATTAGCTGAGCTTGATATGCGATGAGGCAGAGGCACCTGCTCTGCAAACGAACTGTTTGAAATAATGAGTTGTTTTTCATAAAAGACAGCCTGCTCCAATATATTTTTCTGAAAATACAACTTTTTTATGTCAGTGGTCTGCACCTGGGTAGCACAAAGGAGAAGGTCTCGCTGTTCATGTGATCACCGAATGAGCGCTGTGAGCACGAGCCCCAGCGCACGACAGATCAGGGCTCACATGGCCCAGTGCCTCTGTACTGGCTCTGGCTGGGAATGCCAGCTCAGTGTCAGCCCTGGGTAATGCCAGTGTTTTCCCTGGGTTCTGATGGCAAATTTGTGGATGTTTTGGAGTGCTCTGAGAAGGCACATTTTACAGGGTTCCATTCTGTTAGCCCTAAGCCTTCAGTGGGTTGGCAGAGCCCCGCTGCCACATGGGGTTGCTGGTCTTTACAAAGCTTTGTGAAGAGGCACTGTAGCAAGAATCTTGTGTGGGTGTAGAAAGCAGCAAGGGACTGTTTTTCTGTGAATGTGGATAGAGGGTGTTCATGGGTGCATGTACTGCAAGTCATCCAGTATGTGGATACAAATGTTTTATCTACAGAGATTAGCACACAGAAGTAAAGGCAAAGAGGAGTGCAGAGACCATGACCCTAAGTTGCTTGAAATCATCAGGGATTTCCTTTTTTTCTAGGAGCTGAGTTTTGTTTTTCTCCTTGGAGAGCTAAGTCAAGCTCAGAGGAGGTCCAGATAGGTTGAGATGAAGAAGGAGTAGGAAGACTTCTGAGCAGATGAATGATGCTGCCATAGGTCATCAGTAGGCACTGACAGACCCAAAACTCCCCAGACCCCCTACAGAAAGCAAAAAATTATTTCCTTTGAGTTAAAAAGAATAACATTTCATAGCTAGCAAATATTATAGAGATACTTCCCATGAGATCCAGCCACTGCAAAGCACAGTGAACAGAGGTTTCTTGAAGCAGTGCAATAGGATTAAAGGTCAGCCTCCTGTGTGGGTGCCTCCAGCAAGTCAGTGGGAATTTTAAGGGCTGAATATACTCATTGAAGTCAGTTAAGGCTTTGAGAAGGCAAGTTAATGTTGGTTTTATGAGACAATATCAAAATGGTATAGGCCGTCCAGCCATTAGCATATCTACCTTGGCTGTAGGGAAACATCATGACCCAAAACAGAAGCTGGGAAAAAAAAAAAGCAGAATAACAGAAAAGAGCCATAATTCCCTCATTTTCAAGTTCTGGTGTTAAGAACCTACAGGATTATTCCCCAGTTCTCAGCTAACCATTCCTTCCAGCTCTTGCTGTAAGCAGTTTTCACATAGCCCGACTTCCCTCAAAGTGTACCCTTCATCCACAAGGACCCCATAAAAAGTATTAGGCAAAGATTAAACATTATAAACGTATAACCAGCTCATAAAATGAGTTTTAAATGCTAAGCATGAAAGGGTGAATTTGCCTAAGGGGGCTGCTCTGAACACGATTGACTCAGGGAAACTTGTTCCTTGAGAGACATATTTATCACTATAGTTTATTTGTATTACAAGAGGAACCAGTGGAGACTGGGGGCTTCATTGTGTGGACTGCAGCTCAGACATTCAGTAAGAATAAATTCCCCCTGAATATTTTATATCAAAACTTGTAGGAGAGGCCTAGGCTAATAATAATAATAGAAGATCTTCTATTCACATTTCACATCTGGAAAACTGAGGATCTTCAGGATGAAGGACTTTGCCGAGTGCGTGCTGGTGGTCCTGTAAAAGCAAAGGGGCTCAGCCCAATCCTACAACATGTCCTACTGCAGATTCTTAGCAGGATCAGCCTCTGAACTGCCCTTTCAGGTGATAAGTGCTAGGCCTGAGCCCTCTGCACTGGTCCCACTTCATGTCTTATGACAGATTGCTTTTTTAATTGAGATTAAAATGCAGAAAAGATAGAATGAAGCTCCTGGGATATCACCTTTTTTCACAAGGGCAGACAAAGATCCAGGCATTGGCTGCAGAAGCAAAAATGCTGCATTAAATGACCTAAACAGCCAGAAGAGAAGTGCAGCCAGAAAGACTGCAGGAAGAAGATACACTTTTGTATGGATTTGAGTACAAGGACGGTGGAAAAAAAGTCCAGAATGAAGTCAGACCTATATTTATCGTCCTTAATAGCTGACCTGATTTTTCAGGCCTGCCAAAGATGTGAGGGCTTTCCCAAAATGATTTATTTTACCCTCAACTCCTCAACAAATAGCCTCTATGTCAGTAAAGTTGGTAACCAGAGGAGCATTGATAATTGCCTGTGTCAAAAAAAGAGTTAAATTTTGCATTAAATTCCAAGCCTTTCCATTCCTCTAGGCTAGCTAACATTTCCTATCGTCATCTGACTAGAGTTTGTTTTCATGTTTCATTTTCTTTTCTATTGATGTATTAGTCTGGTAGACTGAGTTTTCTCAGAGGGTGAACTTTTGTGCAAGTTTCATTAAAAATATTTCACAATACTTCTCTAAAATGTGATCTGTGCTTTTGTGCTGATTGAAAATGGTGCAGCAGCTTGTTAAAGCATATGCTTTTGTATTTCATCAAAACAGATATTTTTTTAAATGGAAATCTCAACTATTATGTTTCTCTGTGGAGATTAGAGTAAGCATTTTCAATCTGTCAATAGAATTACTTTGAGCCTGATTCTCTTGTCTAATGTACCTCAGTAAATAAAGAGAAATTCTTCTGAAATCAGTGGAATTATTCTTATGAAAACTTCAATGCACGACATAGCAAGAGCCCTTGTTTTTATTATGTATCAGCCAAGCTGTCTAAACTGTCCCAGAGCTGCCTGTTAGTAGCATATATTTTACTAGAATATTAATGAAGGAAAAAGTCCAATTATTTGCATGTAATGTATTTCTTTAAAACTTCACAATAGGAAACAACATGTTTCACATTACCACTTACCTCCTCTAAGGCAAGAGTTGTTCCAGTGGTTAGACTGTGTGAGAAATTATGTTACATACCACCACGGAGCCTCATGTATCTCTAAGCAATCTGAAATTCTTTAAATCTGCAGATCAAAATGCTGTTGTGTATTACAACAAGCTGTGCTGTACCATGCTGTCTCCTCTAAAAATCAGAGAAAGAGATGAATAATTCACTAGGGTGCTTTTTAATTTCTAAAATAAATACTTCAGTGCTGTTCATTTTAATGGATATTGTAAAAGGTGACTTGCTGCAGAATCTGAGTGTTCTTATCATTGCATCAGAGTAAATACTTTGCACTTTTTGTCTCAATGATTTGTGTTCTTTGATTATTGTTTCTGAAGCTGTCTAGAATCTTGAGACTTGTTACATTTATCTGCTGCCATGTCACTCAACTTTTTCTTTCTGTTGGATAAGCAGTCTTGTGCCTGCTCAATAGAGGTATTGAAAAATCTCAAAAAACACATGTGGTAGGAAACAGTGCCATATATTCACATCCTGACTCTTGTCTTCTTGGGTTAGCCTGGAACTGGAGGCCTCTCACAATGCTAGAGAAAATTTTCACTGCTGGACTTTTCTCAGGAGATGGTTGCTTATTTCAGCTTCTTGATTAACTTATAATTATAGTGATTTTGTTCCACTCATCCAAAATTCTCCTATATAGAAGCTTCATTCAAAACCAGTTTGCTTTCTTTCTTTTACTAGCATGCAAGTATTAGAACAACCTGCAGGTGCAAACTTTTGCTAAACCAAACTCACAGATGGTGGGAAGTTAAAAGATGATGCAAAGGCTCCTCTGTCCACTTCTCCTGGTTTATGTAAATACCAGAGAACAAAGGCTTCAGGGTCATTATCTTTGTTCTGATCTCTTAGCTGAGGAGATCTTGTTGGAGAACAGAATTTCTTTTCATGGGAAATTTGACTCCTCCAGATTTGTTTTTGTTGTCAATGAGAAAGTTAGTTCTTTGTTTTCTCACACATCATTCATCAAGGGAAAAAACCAAAGAAATCGTTAAGACACGTCACAGTATTTTATTTTCCTTTTAGGAAATACATTTTACTCTGGTAATATGCAAATATCTTGTTTTGATATGCTGAAGATATTTAGTTTTTCAGGAAAATAAAAAACAAAACAAGAACAGAGACCAACCTCTTTCTTTCTGATTTCTTTGGAGATTGGTTTATTTGCCCAAATGAAATTTTTTTATTAAAACAAAGCCCAATTTTCCAAAGAAAACTCTGTGGAAATATTTATTAATCCCAATTTGCTTTTGCTGTTGCCGAATGTTGCTCAGATTGTATCATGGCTCCAGTTTTCAGCCAGCAAGGGAACCAATCTCTATATCCCTACCTAAGTGTGAGTATGTACATTGCACTTGTACACACATGTATGCACAGGACCAACTTCTGCCCTCACTACGTATGTTGATCCCAGTGGAGATTACCATTGACGCTGTGTGCATATGAATGAAAGCAGCATTTGGCTCGGGATTTGTAATCAATATATGAGGCTTACTGAGTGATTTGAGATGCTCGGAGAAAGCTGTTACATAAATGTTAGTCATTATTATTTGTAATAATTACCTACAGCTGTAACTATGGCAAACCTCCATATAAAAACAGCTAGCCCCTGACATATGGCTTCTGTGCTTCAGCTCCAGATTCCACCAAAGTGCACAATAAACTCTTTCTTTAAAAGCATGTGCCTGAAGGGAACATGTAACCTCTGGCACACGATTGCAGCCATAACGACGAGGAGAGAATTATGCCATCCTCATTAGCAGCAGAGTCTGACTCGCACAGAAAGGAATGGGTGTTGGATCAGACCCTATCATGTGAATAACATGCTCCTGAGATGCATTACAGCCATGGGCAATGTAGGCAGCAAATTAAATTCAGGTTGTAACTGGGTCAGGGCTGAAGAACATTTTGTAACCATATTTTTCCAATGTGGCTGCAGATTATCTGAATCCTTATTTTTGGGGACATCTTAATTCTCTTCAGTTTTAAACTAAATAAATAAAAATTACAAAAAACCTAAGAAAAAACAAAAAAACAAACCAAACAACCCCCCCCCCAAAAAAAAACCCCAAAACCAACAACCAACCAAAAACCAAAAAACCCAAACCAAAATAGCAAAAAAAAAACCCAACCCCACAAAGATCCTCCCAAAACAAACAACCTTCCAAGTGTCCTCTTACTTTTTCTAGCTTTTCCCCTTTCTGACATGGCCCATACAGACATTTAAAAGATGAAACACAGAAACTGTTGAGCAGCACACAATGCTGCTACTCAATGGTCTCAGGAGGAAGCAAGGAATATGGCATCTGACTGAAACTTCTTGGGAATTTAGGCAAACAGCCTGTAATTGCCAAATTGATTTTGGCCAGAAGACCAGGGCTAACACCCACAATAAGTATAAAGTGCCATGGGATCTTTAATGACCCCACTGCTTTGGACACAGCTTTACCTTTATTTAATGCACATTTTATGTTTGTGAATAATATACTCCATAAAATATATACAGTCAGGAAATGCCAAACATTGCCAGTTTCCCAAAGGCAATTTCGGAGCTTGCAGAGAGCACTCTCAGGCCTCGATTCACGATCATGTTAAACTTTGTTTATATGAGGTAATCTAATATTTTATTCATTAAAATGCACCATGCACCTAAGAGGAATTAAACAAATGCTTTACTATGCACTAAAATTGTTCTTCCCCCTTCAGTGAGGACTAAATGGGAATACTCTGTGGACCCCTGGACCTCGTGCAGTCTGCCTCTGCTGACTTCACAGCAACCCTCTGGATCTTCTGCCAGGTCCTTGCTGGCAAAGGCAGGACAGAGAAGACTGGAGAGGGCAGAGACAAGTTTGTGTAATGAGCTGCCCAGGATGCTGAAATGCCCTGGGGTCCTCTTCATCTTTGGGGAGAAGCTTTTATCCAAAGACAGCATGTGGAAATCCTGCTTTGCCTCAGGATGTTCTGAGACTGATGATAGCTGAAGGTAAAGAGATGGTGGGTGCCATACTGAGAGAGGAGAGACTCACAGCAGCCACCCAATGTAACATGGCATTAGCTGATTAGTAAGGAAATGGGCGAAACATCTGCATTTCTGAATTCAGAGTGGCATCTTCTACAGAAGCTTGGCTTGGGGATTAATTGCCTCTGAGTACCTATGATGAGAATTCAAGTTTTTCTCTGTGTTTAGTCCAGCTGTAAGAGCCCTTTGTGTTATACTGTTGGTAATTTTGCTTGGGTGCAAACAGAACAAGATTTTCAAAAATAGGTCACTAAATTTAGGCTCCAAGGGCTTTATATGCGCACACTTAAGTCAGCGATCTGATTAAAAAAAAGCAATCTGAGTGCCCAAGGTCTCCCAAAGTTGTCAGATCTGTAGCCAGGCAAACACAGAAAGCTATAATCAGGACTGTGCAATTATGTACATATTTGTAATTTTAAAGATTATGCTTCTATTCTGGTAATGACTGGGGTTTTAAGCAGTCTTTTGTATTTACTTTTTTTTATAAGGAAAATGATGGTGATGGTTTCCTGAAATCCAGATCAGGTCTCCTTGGGAAAGACCACAGTCAAGTTCACCTACAGCACCCCGATTTGCATCCTGCTGAGCACAATGTGCAGCAGCTGGAGTCCCTGAGTTGGTGTCAGGAGATCTTCATCTGCCTCCAGAGGTCCAACCTCCCACCGGGGCCAAGAGCAGCTCAGCTCGGCTGCACTCAACAGAAGGATCAGGTATGGATGCAAACACCACACATTAGAGAACAAGGTTTTGCACTTCCATATCACTTTCATGATCATATTCCACCTCTTCTAGAAAAATAATATTAGTGAGAAAATCTGTGCAATATTTTTGTGACATAAGTTCTGAGAGTCAACCTATCATTAGTAACTTGTTCTCTCTTTAAGATTTATCTCCTTAAAACCTTTCTGAAGATTCATGAATGAAAATATCCTCTTGTGGCTTGGATTAACATAGGCAAGGAAGGGTCGTCTCCTCAGTGGGGAGGAGCCTAGGATATTTTTGTCACACCCCATTTCTAGAACAGAACAACTCTGGACTTTTAACACCATATTTAGTTTTCAAGGGTCACAGATTTGCTGTACCTGAGGTGGACTTTTGACATGGATGTTCCATTTGGAAGACTTCTGTCCTGTGGAGCCTCAACCTCTGAAGTCAACAGCATCCAAACCAACCTGATCTTCACCAGCACGTGTGTGTCATCCAGCTACACTCCTGCTCTGCTGTTGATCTTTGCAGCCACTCCCTCTTCCTGCCCACCGAGCACTGCTGGAGGGCAGGGAGCACTGCCAGTGCCTCCATGGCCAGCCACTGGAGCAGCTCTCTCACAGAGGCTCACTGCATCCATTTCCTTTCTAAAGAGTCTCTGCTTGGGACTCTGTGTCATGCAGCACAGAGGAGGTCAGGGTAGGCAATCTTAATAATTTATTTGGCCTAAAAACCTATTACTCGCCTCTGTTTCATTAGTCAGAGTCCCAGGAGCATTAAGATTAAGGGGTGTTGCCATGATGATGTCTGGTGCTGGGAGACTCATACCAGGAAATGAAGGCCAAGGCTGTCAATTTCCAAATTTGATATAAAGCAAAAGGGTGTTTCTGTAAAAATGATCAAAGCAGGGACTGATCTGGAATAAGTATTTTAAAAAGCATATTTGGAGCAAACAGGCTGTGAGCACCCCTTGCATGGTAGTGATGCTTGAAACAGATCATTCCCCTTTTTAAATGTCAAGTCTTCCACATATCATTCAGCAGGAGATCCTCCTAATTAGTTTAGACTTTTTTCTCATGGGTCACACCCTTTATCACTTCCCACTTCCTATGACTTGACTTATGGAACACTTGGCTTCAGACACAGTCTCAGTCCTGCTCTTTGCATGCTATTTGCACACAAATTACTTACATCCCCGTATTAGTCACTCTTCTGTTTCAGTGATACATTTTTTGTATGTTGTGAGTCTGAGGCAGAAGGAGTATCGTTTGGATATGTGAAATCACTCCCAGGATGGGAGTAAGTCCTAGTGCTTGATTAAAAAGTAACACTTCAACACATGTAAAATGGCATGGCTCAATCAGAGCTGGTTTTGCTTCCCGGTGCAGCCCAGGTCTTAATCTGAGAATGTTTGTTGAAGCACTGAACATACAGGATGAAAAGGCAGATTTGGCATTTCTTATGTCACCCACATAAAAGTATCTTGGGCCAGGGGATAAGACATGTGTCTTTCAAGCCCAAGGGGATGCCTTAACCCATCCACTCAGGCACCACTTTCTGAAACAGGGCAATGTCAGGAAGGCTCCTTGTGCCAACCAGCCTTTAATCTGCTGGGTGAGCTGTCTGCTGGGACGAGAATGAGTTTGAAAACTTCTGGCTAAGGACAGGATGTGAACCCAGGTAAGTGGACAAAGCAGCTTCTGGATAAAAAAGCCAAAAAAAGCTCAACTCCAAAAAATACACTGCCTCTTTCCTTTCATCCTTACACTTTTTCTACTTTGTTTCAGCCAAAAACTACAGTACATGCTGCCAAGTTCAGATACATGGTCAGAACATTGCCAATTTAGTGGCCATCAGAAGGGACAGAGCCCAGCTCTTGAACATATTAACATCTGAGGTGGGGTTAGGAAAGAGAGACACATGCACAGAACCTGAGAAACCAGGAGATCTTCTGGACAAATAGAAGATTTTTGATAGCCAGGTAGCTCTTTTTGCAGTGAAATTAATTACATCCAGGACAGGGACCATAACAGCAGTGGAAATAATATATATCTATATATTATATCTATATAATATGTAATAATCAGGAACTGAGGGACAGCAGAGATGAAGATTATTGTGTCAAAAAGCCCTATGCTACAGTCCCAACATCTGGGCCTCTTGCTCCTCTGGAGTCCTGTGGTAGAGGCTCATCCCAGCCCCTGCATGTGGAGAAAAGCTTGGGAATGTGAGCACAAAGTACCACACTTGCAGTGCTGTAAATCAACAGGCACATAAAAAGAAATTAAAAGTGCAGGGCTTTTATATTGTGATTTTGGGGAGCCCTCACTGGAGAAGATTTTTAAATACTCAGGCTGACAGTAACACTACGTAACAGAGACTGGAAATGGGCCTTACAAAATCACTTCTTTGAGATAGCTGTTCACCAGAAACAGCTGGAGATAATCCTTCATCTTTCACTTGAAACAGCTATTTCAGTTTAGAATCCATATGTGGAAGGGAAGGTTGCTCTGCAGCTCCTCTGACATTTTTGTTTTTTCACAGCTCACTGTGATCAGTGGTGGGTTTTCCATTGGTGTTCAGGTGAAATTACAGAGAAGTAACTTCATACAAAATCTTGTTGGATCTCTGGGCTGCCTGCAATGCCAAGGCTTGCCTGAGGCTCAGAGGTTTTGTCTCTGGGAAAAATTAGGAGGTCTTGACAAATAATTGTAACATGCTGTTATAGAGAATCACAGGAAGGAATGACAAAATCCCCAAATGATTGGGTATTCAGTTCCTTTGTAACATTTTGCTTTTATTAATGCAAACTGTGCTCACATATGTTATTCAGTGGCCAGCTTACTGCATCGTATGTTTGAGTCCCTTATAACATACATAAGAATTAATATATTGTATCAGTTCTGTCTTCACCTGCAAAAAAAAAAATTCTGAAAAGGAAGAGGGACATAGAACTATAGATAATCTGCATAGGAACACACAAATTTTTCTTATGCTTCAACTGAGGAGGGTCTCTATCATATGAGTTTACCTTCTGGTTTTGGCTTCCACTGAATCCCATGATGCAGAGCAAAACTTAGTTGGAAGAATGAAGTTTTCCACCCCAGATGGTAAATTGGTCCAGTTTCACTTGAAACTTGGCTTTTTTGCAAGTGTTGCATTTGGCCTAGTAGATTATAATGAAATTTTGAACTAGGATTGTTTCACTATGTGAATTAAGTATTGGGCTTACTCCATTCCTGGATGGAGTAGGACTTTCCAAGCAATTAGTTTTTTTTATCTCCAGGGGCTACTGTGATATTCAGAGTTTAAAATGTGGAGATTGTGACTCTTGGGCTCTCACTCAGTGCCACTGCTGGCACTGAGGTAATATGGGAGGGAAGGATTGAAAAGAGCCATCCCCTAACGCCATGTGGAGCAATGATGATCCTCGTGGACAGGAATGGGGACACTGGATGAAGGGGCTGGTGTGAGAGCTGAGCTGGAAAGTGATGGGGTGCAGAGAGGAAGGTAAAGATCCAAAACTTTTGGGAGTGGTGGGGGGAGAAGCATCTGGAATGTGGGTGGAGGTGGGACAACTCCTGAAATGAATGAGAGAGAAGGTGGGTGAGGACATTGTCAGGCAAGAAATTATGTGAAGGTAGAAGAGAAGGTCTGTGGCAGCAAAGAGTGCTGACGTGGTATCCCAGCCCAGCTGTGCCCCAGGAGATGGAGTCGGGGCAGTGACAAGCAAAGGTGGCAGGTCTGTGCACGGAGTGACCAAGCACTGCCACCAGGCACTGCCAGCTGCAGCGGCCAGGCCGGGGTGGGAGCTCTCAGACTCCTCTGCTTGCGCCCTTCCTGCTCTGCCTTTGGTTACTGCATCTCGGCTGGGGACCCCCAGCACAGGGCTGAGCCGTTCAGGGCCAGTGTGGATTGGCTCTGCATGTCAGAGGCTTCTCAAGCAAGCTGGAGTTTTTATATGTAATAATTTATTCACAATAGTTACAGAGTGGCCTGGATGAAACCTTGATCTGGGCTGCACTGTAGTTTGCTGACAGGAATTTCATCTCCGGCTTCAGTGCCAGAGATGATAGTAATTTTTTCTTGACTTTTGCATCAGCAATTCTATGTTTTGGGATAGGAAATTGAGGCTTGTTCTTCTTGGACATTAAGGAGCCAGAAGATGCCAAGATATTTCTAAGCCCCAGAAGTAGAGGCTATAGAAATTAATCAGAAGCCAAGCCAAAAGCTTCTCTTTTGGACAACTGCAGCTGCTGGTTTCCTCGAGCCTGAGCAGACACTTCTGAATAGGTTGTCCTGAGCACTTTCTGTTTCCTCTGGCATATGGGGTTGAGATTTCATACCAGAGTTGCGCTGTTTTTGTCCAAAATTTTATTTTTTCCTTTGCCAAGATTAAGATCCACTCAGAGGTTCTTATCCAGCTAGCTCTCCTGCAGGTGCCAGGACATGACTGGATGCTTTAAAGGCTTACTCCTTTTTAAAAATGACATTCTGGCCAAGCTCCATTACTGCTCCAGAGAGGTCCAGAGGAACTCACAGCATCTCAGGGAAAAAGGGCTGGAAGGGATGTGAGGTGACTCAGAGCATCTCCTGCCCCGAGACACACTGGCTGTGCAGTCCACAAGGAGTAGTGTTTTCAGAAGCACTGAAGTCTCATTTTTAGTCACAAGTTCCCTTTGTTAAGTCAGAAGCAGAGACTTGGTCAGGTTAATTTTGTGAAAAAAATATGTGTTCATCAGGTGTGGAGACTACTGGCACTCCTCTGGTTTTGGGGGAATTTTTTTTGCAGCCATGTGCAGGACTCAAAATACCTTTCTGTCAAATCAGAAATACACATTGCATTCTCTTTATTTAGCTATAAGTCAGTTCTGTTTGGTTGAGATAAATCTATGCCAAAGCTCCCGTAAGTTATCTCAAATAAAATGCTGAGTTATGACATTAAAATGATAGGATTGTATTCTTATTTTCTGTTGTTTGTATTTCAAGTCATGGCTACATTCCATCAAAACATGCCTTGAGATTCTGTTGTTAGCTGCCTCCTTGCTATTTGAAGCTGTATTCATCCCGCTTCTTTCAAATGTAGAATGCTTTTAAGTACAAGGAATACACACAAAATGCAACGGAAAATTTCATGTCCTATCTGACTAATACCAAAAGCCTTTGATTTGAAAGGTCACAGAAAAGCAGTGTGGTGTAATGCACCTCTCACAGACTGTTCAGCGTTTGCCTGTGGTTTAGCTCCCAGTGTCTCTATTGTTGTGCTACTTTCTAAGCACTGTTTCCCAGTGCCTCTGGAGTCCGTCCCTCCACAGCCTCAGCTCCCGTGACAGACTGCAGCTCAGGTTGAGGTGACAACATAATGGAGCTGCTGATGGTCAGGTTTCAGAAAACAATCATGCACCTTATGAGAAACAATCACTAAAACACAAGCACTTAGAGGAGCTAGAGATAAAAGAGTCTCATTTTCTTGGCAGCCCATGTAGATGTTCTGCAATGACTGATGATATGCGTGTTATCTTGACACCATACTCTCCCATGTTGAAACTGTTTATGGGAAACAAACATCATGTGAAAAACAGATTGCCAGACACTAAGTAAATCACTCTGATGAGGAACGAGTCAAGTTCTGCCAGTTTTACCCACACTGTCATTGTTATGATGTAACACATTCCTCATGACTGATACTGTATCCAAATTAGGGCACAAAACCTCCTCTTGATCAGTTACTGAAATTCCCTGCCTTGCAGCGACTGCACACACGCAGCACAACCTGGCTCACACACACACGGAACTCGAGTCAGTACAAAATCACACCCTATGTTAGTGGAAGATTAAGAAGATGGGCAAAATGATACAAATTGGAATTTTTATATCCTTCCCTCTTTAATAAGCTGTTGCAATTTTCAGAGTTCTGCTAGCAATGATTAATAAACATTTGGTGTGCTAAACATATGGAAAAATCATCCCATCTGGACCATTTAAAACTAGGACGTAGACTTTATCTTTGTTTATTTCATCCTTAGCTAAAAGGCTTATTATGAATTGCAATAATCCAGGGAGCCAACCATGGAAGACAGACAAGCTCTTTAGATAAAACCAAAAAGGCAAGTTTTCTAACCAAGGACCAGATGTATTTTTGGGTATTGCCCTTGTACATATTTAGCTGAGCTTTTCAAGTGGTGACGATTTGCATGTTTGTTTTGCAATACTAATGAATATGTTTTAGATTTACATTTTAGAAAATGGAAACTTTTATCTTCTTGGGGCTTTGTAAGTTAATGATTTCCAGAAGATAGTTTGGTATCCTCTTTTAACCCTTCACCATTGAAAACATATCACTTTCCAAGGCCCAAGGATCTAGTGCAGGCCTGCTGAACCAAACCCGGGAGATATATGTGACTCTTTCTATTGTTTATTTCTGGAATTACATAAAATGTGGGTTTTACATTTTCAATCTAGTGAAAACATATGTAAATGGCAAAATATTTTAAAACTAACTTAATGTGAATCTTGGGGTAGGCATTACCATACACATGATCCTTTAATTAGATAAATAAGGAAAATACATTTAGAAAAATATAGTTTTGAGACTCAGTATCTTCCATGAGTGATTTAGTTTCCTCCAAGATAAAGACTGGTTTAGAATACTAAAGAAAATGTGCTGCATAACAACATTTTTATGTCTAGTAGAGAGAGCAAAGTTGCAGTTTCGTAACATATTTTTTTACCCTTTGATTTTCTTTAGAGAAGTTATGAGAGAAAATAATTAATGAATAAAACATAATTTTTCAAAGGCTTACCCTCACTGGCAATTTTTATATGACACGAGCCCTATCAGAAATGAAAAAATTCTTCCTTAGGGAACAACAGAACATTTTAATACAAGAGATAGCTATAGCTTTGAACTTTGGGTGGTTGACAAATCAGTCTGAGACAGTCTTTCTTCCAAATTTTTCCAGTTGTTCATGCAAAATATGATAGGAAACTAAGTAGGATCTTGAAAGAAGATGATGCTTCTTATGTTTAGTTCAGGAAAAGTTGCAACCCCCATGTATCTATGTTGCTAAAGTAGTGCCACGGAGGGTCCTGGTCTGGAGGTTGTGCTGTCACTGCAGAGCAGCTGCAGCCACATTCGCTGGGAGCACCTCTGGGATGAACAGTTTGGCTGCCAGGCACAGCTGGACAGCCTCAGCAGGCCGTTCACACACAGGACATGTGTGGATCTCAGGGGATGCCTGTGTGTGCACAGGTGACACTTCAGTCCTCAGCCGCGTGTGCATTTTTGGGAAGGGGCTCCTGGGAAGGGATCTGGCTAAGATCCCAGCTCCACTATGGAGGCAGTTTGCTAAAGTTGTATGCTTTTCAGCTCTGTTTGTTTTGAAAGAGAAAGTCAAAGTCAAAGCTCCTGTGTGCTCTTGGCACAGCAAGGGATGGCTTGACATCGTGCCTCTCTGGCCAGGGGTGGCAGCTCAGCACGGTGTCCCCAAGAGCAGGAATGTCCAGCTCCTCCAGCTATTTAACTCCTGCTTCTGCATTGGCGTGGCAACATGTCAGCTGCTGGGAGACATGTGCTGGATTTCTGGGGTAGTTTTAGCAGCTGCAGAGTTTCCAGGGTTCTCAGATTTGCTTTTCATACCTGTATCTTGTAAACAGCAGAATTGCAAGAGCTCAGCAGGGTAAACCAGTGCTACTACCCAGGCAGCTCCTGTCCAGAGCTAAGGACCTGGCAGTGTGAGGGAAGGCAGGAGGTAGGACAGGGCTGTCTCCAGGATCTTGCAGCTCTGGGTGGCAGATCAGAGGAGCTGGAGGTTCTTACAGAGCTCGGGTGACCAAAGCTGGCTCAGACTACAGGGTGCAGAAGCCATGTTTGGGATCCTCTTTGAATCATGCGCTGTAACTTGGTCTCTTCTCACCAGCATGGGCACTGAGGACCTGGCTGGGCACTGCAGTGGCAGGAACACCATTGTTCATAGGCTCTCAACCAGACGTCCCTCTTGAACCAGGCAGTGCTGTAGAGAAAATGTCCTGTGGGCAGAACTGACCTGAGGCCCCTGGCAGGACCATGCTGATTAAGCCTCATACACTGAATTATAGGTGATATAGGCTGTTGAGTGGATGGACTCAGATTTTTTTTCAAGTACAATGTTGTGGAGAAGGTGACCTTACCTAGGGACTGTGATTTGTTTTCAACAGAGCCTTTTGGTGACACTGGTCCTCCACTACTGAAGCAACTCTAATGACTGTATAGGCATCATTCTTTTTCCTCTGGGTGAAACTGAGGTCAAAGCAAATTCCATAATCCCTGTTTACTTTACTTTGCTACTATTTTTCCCTTTTCATTGTCTGTAACATTAATACCTCCATTTCCATCAACATGTGCATAAATATGAATGCAGCTGGAAAACTGACAGCCACGCTCTGCTGAAGCAGTACTAATACTGTATTCTAACACTGCAGATTTTTATTTGCATTAAATTGAGAGTGGCACATGCACCAAGAGACAGAGAGTTGTTCATCACATACTTTTCAGGGAATGGGAGCCTTGTCCATACTAGAAAGGTGGTTAACATGGACTAAGCAAGCTGGACTTAATTTCATCCCATTTTTTTTTTTTTATGTGGGTATAAGACATATAGTTTTGACCTGAATTAGCCCATGTTAATTAAATATAACCTAAGGATTGCTTTTTCTCTAGGCTGGACAGAGCTGACACATTGCCTACAGACCTTTCACTATTTGACCTTTACTAGATAGAAGATGTGACACTCTATTTATTTAATCTTATTCAATTTTTCCACAGGACTTCTGATTCTTCCAATGTATCTGTGATGGATAGAGAATGAAGCAGGTCTGTGTCACATACAAACCAGGAAGAAGTGGAACAGTCTTGTGGTTAAGGTAGTTGGCTGTGATCTAGGAGGTGTAGCTTCTGTCTCTGCTTCTGTCATAAAGTCTCTGTGGGAGGCTGCATAGAAGTCTCCCCCTAATTTCTGAAAGTAGCTGGTAATATTTTCTTCATAATTTTCCAGGAATTCCACATAGGGAATTGAAATCTGATTTTCGCAAAGTCAGCTGAAGTCAATAAAACCTGCAGATGTGGGGCTGCTCTGAGAATTCAAGGTCTTGGGTGGTTGGCACTGTACATTGAATACCAGAGGTGAAGAAAGAAGGTCTTAAAATGTCTGAGTTCAGGTTCCCTTAGATTTATTGCAGACCTTCTGTTTCATCTTGCCCAAGGCAGTTACAGCCATGCTCAGACAACCCTAGAACAGGTTTCTCTCCCTTGGCTGTGTGAAGGCTGGAATCTGGGGGAGCTGGAGGGGAGAGATCCAAAAGTCACTTATCTTTTCACTCAAGATGCTACTGTAACTGCAATGCCAAATGTAAACACAACTGTTGCAGGCAACTGTTTGAATGGAGACCTCCATTTTCCAACCTCATTTCCCTTCTGCACAATAATACAGTTATAAAAATGACTTTCACTTCAGGTGGATATGGTGGCTACTTCAATAACAGTAACTCACCAGGTCTGCAGTGCTCTCTGATGCCAGCTGGCACAAAGGGATTTTGTCTATGCCACTTGACCTCTTCTAGTCTTCAAAACAGGAAGGCTATATGCAAACTTCACCCCAGGAGTGGCTCCTGATCTTTGAGGTCTCTGAACTAGGAATGGCTTGGGAAAATGTTACTTGTACCAGCCTGTCTCTATGCCAAGGATCATTCCAGCAATACAAGAGCAGCACTGGCAGATTTGTAGTACCCAGAGCGTTCCCTGGCATGTTTTATTTTCCTGTTATAAGTGAAGCCTGTAGCTCCCAAAGGACACTAATAAAAGATTCAGCATTTTGTGTGAGAGGAAAGGCGTATTTTTAGCACGGGTTAAAAATTGTATTTCATTCTTTGTCCACCTCCAGGTGTGAGGAGCACATGGGTGGCAGAGGAAGGAGAACTGAAGTAAGTCTTTGACAATTCTGATTCTAGGTGGGAATCAACTTTTTTCATCAGCCAGCATGAAATAGACTCACCTCAAGACACCTGAGCAGACCTGAGCAGGTAGCCAGCTTTCCAACAGTCCCTTCTTTTAGCTGACTTAGTAAGGCAAGATTTACATGCAAGAAGAAGCTCAGACAGCCTTAATCCTCACACCTGCATGGGTTTGGCCCTACAGCCTAATTACTGCAGCTAGACCTGAGCTTGCTACACCCATGCTCTGAGTTGATGGATGTAACCTGTCCCGGGAAGCCATATGTTCTGCCTGGCCAAGGAGTCATGCTTTAAGTTAAAATGTATGTCAAGCCCTGCTTACTGCCAGAACCCAGCAGCCTGTGCATCTGCCTTGTGTGTAGAGCATTAAGCCCTGTGGAGAAGCAGGAAACATTAGTGGGAATGCCAGGACTGCTGGAGCTGTGCAGTGTCTCAATGGAGCTGGCAAGTGTCCTGCTGCTTCTGCCGAATTCACAAACCATAATATCAGCTTAGTTTAATGGGGTAACAGCCCTCCACTCAGGATCATGCCTTCACATAAACCTGGCTGGTTGTTCTGCTGTTTCCTGTGTTTTGTTGCTTTTTTAAAACAAATTTTCTGAGGAGCAAAGAGGAAGAACTCCCCAGTCTGCTTTGTTAGGATTCTCCAGTCCAGGCCTTAACAAGCATCACTGGGTGGGTTCAAATGATTGAAAAGCACTTTGTAGCCTGAGCCAAAAAGTCATTATGGTCATCTTGAAATTTTAATAAAATCTTGTCACGCTTCTGTGGAGGATAATAGCCAAATTTTGTCCAAGGTTACATTGAATCTGACTGGCTGAAGATCCTGAATAAATAATTGTACTGATGGAATTTAGGGTTTACTCTCTGGCCACAGTAAGCCTGCTCCTTAAATAGGAGTTTTACATTGACTTAAATGGAAGTTGGATCATATTAATATGTTTTCACAGAATTAATAAAAAGCAGTCAAAATCTTGCGGTGTCTACTTGATCCACTTTCAGGCAAAACTTTCAGTGTAAATCAACTGAGAGGCTTACAAAAGGGAGAGCCATTGGAAATGTCCAATCCCTGTGGTATGACTTGTAGTGGTCATTTCTCACAATATTTTCAATACTGGTAATTTACTGTACAGAATTAGACTTCACTACACAATTTGAAAACCTGGTTGTTCAGATATTGTATGAAGGGAAAGTTGGCACAAAGACTGCAAGTCCAGATTGTCCAGATTTTAATTTAGGTTTTTGTTGTTGTTGTCATTGCTGTTGTGTTGTTTTTGTTTGTTTGTTTGTTTAAGAAGATTAGTATTACTAATTTATAGAGCTGAAAACTTTAAAAATTTATATAGAGTTACATGTACCTTGTCTTTCAGAGACCATGCACCAGGTTTATTTTTAAATATGGAAGCTGATTTCTGTTAATCTTTTTGCCAGTTCCAGTATTAACAGTTCATACCATTTTTGGTGATTCTGATACCTCTTCCAAGGGTGTTTCCTATAATCTGGGGCTTTCCTGAGAGGTGCTGAGTGCAGTCAGCTTTGATTTCTTAATACATTGATATACTGCTATTGTTCTGGTTTAAAATTAAAGAGAAAAAGGTACAAGAAGAGCTCTCTTTCTCAGCAAATGACAAAACTATTTTTTATCCCACTCCAGCAGCAGCTGATTCAGGTGTACATTTGCTCCTGTCAGGACAGGGACACCATAATTTTGCAAGGAGAATAGCTTTACTGGTAGAAAATTAGTCCCCTGGATTGGATAGGATGACACATGATCTTTTGTGACTTTGGCTGGAGATGGTTTCTTACAGCAGGTCAGACTTTTGTAATCTTTCTATGAGCAGGGAAGACTTTGAGGTCCCTCAGATCACATGTCTGGAGTGCACACAAGTCAGGAGCACTCCTTCTTACCTGTTTGGGTGAATGAAGGATTACCTCCTTGTATGTTTCATAGGAAAAAATATGACATTGACTCCAGTTCATTAATAAAGAATGTTGGGCTAGGAACATTGGTTACCTTTCTCACATCTCACTCTGGGAAAGACAAAGTCAAATTCTACTCCAGTTTAAATCTCTTTACAATGACCTGAGAAAATTTCCTATTACTTGGAGGCTGTACCTCGCAATAGCCATTTAGTTCTCCTGTTTGAAACCCCATAAAAAAAGGAATTCTTGTGAATAAAATTCCCATGATAATATTGTGCAGCTAGGATAATACACAGTCAACTGGGGTTATTTTGCATCTAAGGAGATAGAACAATATGTAGCTATTCTCACTTTTTCTGGAACTTTTCTCACTGAGAGAACTTTAGAAAAATCCATCTAATTTATAGGACTCCTTGGGCCTGAGGACCACACATCAAGCTGCAATATTTAACATATCATAGCAGCAGCACAATACCATATAAAAATAACACAATAAATGATTAATAGACTAACTCTCTCAAACTCATTCCCTCTGATTATTCCTTTACAATTAAAACAAGTTGCTGGGGTTTTTTTCAAAAGAATAAGAGATTTCTCTCTGAAGTTATCCACTGCTGGTATTTGTTTAAGTTTAGAAGAGCCTGAGCTCCTTTGACTGTCTTCTTAGTGCTGTGTGTGCAGTATAGACAACCCTCCTGGTTTCCAGACACACCTTCCTTCCCCACTGCTGGGTCCCACTGCCCAGATGCAGGGAGCAAGGATTGTGCATGCAGTACTCTGGCAATGCCCTCCTGATAGTAGATGGCTGCTGTGACTTTTGTCAACATAAAAGGGTCAGCTTGGGGACAGTCTGCCCCTGGCTCTGGGACTGAGACAATACAAAAGAGGTCGGGAAGCTGTTTCAACTTGAAAAAGAGAGATGCACCCCAGCTTTCCAAAGGTTCAAGATAGCAAGATGTAATCTGGGTAATTCAAACATATTTATATTTTAGTGCTTTCTCACAAAATGTGTCACTGCCATTAGCTCTGAATAGTGAAGATACATAGGCGACAACACTGTGTATCTTTACCCCGGGCAAACAAACTGAAGACGTACTGCAGTGCATGTACTTATCCCAGGGACTTCCATGGCACCAGCAGATGGATTCCACTCTGGGACACTGCATATTGCTTTATGGGAGCATGTACTGTTGCATGAGGGGTTTGTGAGTGCTTAGGGACAACCCTGTCATTGTGTAATTTTTTCTGCCTGTCTGTCTCTTTAGTGTTCAGAACTGGATGTGACTAAGACATCCCAGTTGCCATTGCTTCTAGGCTCATGGAAATAGCATGGAACAGTTCAGAGCACATCTGACCTCCCAGGCCTGGGTGCAGCTGCCACTCTCTGGTAGCATGTGTGCTGCAATGGGGTCTTGCAAGGTGCAGTGCCTCTCCTAGAGGGGGACACATGAGAAAGGAAGGAAATGTGCTGTGCTCCAGCAGGTCTGCTAGTCTGGATAACTGGGATTGCAACAGAAAGTGGGAAAAACATCTGCCCTGCAATGAAGACATGCACATTATGATGCACAGATAAAAAACTTCGGAATGATGAAAGCAACTTCTCTGGAAACACACCACTGCCACTGCCACAAGCAAGGGACCAGATGCATTATCCCACAAGCTGCTGTGGCTCTGCTTTGGAAATACTGACTCCATGGACTGTTGCTGCTTTGTGGAAACAATATGAGTGCAGGAAGTGCAAAACAGCAGTCCAAGTCTTTGATTCCTGGGGCTCTGAAAACCATGGCAGAAATACTGGAGTAGCTTGGGATAACAGATTTCTGAGAGTATGTGTAGGTATGAGAAACTGTCAGGACACATGCTCCAATTTTCCCCCTCAAAAAAAATCTCTTAGTACATCAGCTGTGCAACAGAGGCACTGACAGACCACAGGCTGATGAGCAATAATGTGCTTCACAGAGGGAGGTACTCAGAAGCACACATGTGATAAAAATTTTTAAGATGGTGTTATCAGGTTCTTTGCACCATGTGTGTAGGAAAGGACTCTACTTTTAAATAAATCATTTTGTAACATTGCTGAATGAGGAAAATCTAATGCTAGAAAGGAAATTAAAATACTTTTATCTGTCTTTTCCCCCACTACTCTCTACAAACTGGTTCTGAGTGCAACATGACCTTTCTGCTTGAGCCCATCCCAGGTAAGGTGTCTGTGTTGTCTTGTCTTTTTTTATCCCAGAAGGGTGCTTTCTTCTCTGTAGAGCCTGGAGGCTCCCTTAGGGTGGTCTCAGACAGGAGGGATTTCTTGTGATGAGGATACATGACTGGTGGATTTACTCAATCCACTAAATCTCCCCAGTGAAACTCTGGTAGAAATACCTGGACCTGGTTTCACCATGCTTCACTCTTCTGTAGTTCACACTTCCTCCTGGTTCCAGTAAGGATTTATTCCTGTAGGCCCAGGCAGTGAGATTCACCCAGTCCCTATCCATTGAGTGTGTAAAAATGGTGCTTTTTCACTGATTCTGGGCAGGAACAAGGGTTTAATGCATTGTCTCTTTGGGCTAAGCTAAATGTCCCTGTTCACATATGGAACCTGTCAGGAAAAGAATTTTTTCCAACACAAGATATGTTTTTAAAAACCTACAGGGGAAGTGGAAGCAGTGATCAATTAAATCTCAGCGAGCAGACTTTGAAATCAGGGCTGCAGAGCCAGCACACAGCACTGGGGGAACAGGTATTTGCTGAGCAGCTGCTGTGGGAAAGATGGAGCAGAAGTGGCTCACGGTGCCTCAGTGCTGATGACCACAGGTACATGCAGCCTTTGGTATCTTGTCCTCCTACAACTCACTCATGTGTGAACAGCACAAGTATATAAAGAGGTTTGTGTCTGCAGCAGTAGGATTTGCCAAATCCCTGTTCATGAAGGTGTAAGGACTGGCATTCCTCGTTTCTTCCAGGCAGACACAAGGGGTTAGTGCGTGTTTCTGGTTTCTTTCAAACTTTATAAGCTAGAAGTATGTCATCATGTACAAAGCCTGGAAGAAAAATGAAACCTGCTGATGTGAGCTTGCCCTTGCTGCTACTCTGTGCAGACTGAAGCTCCCTGGTGAATCTCTTTGAGCTGAAGAAAAAGCAGGTGATGATGGCAGCAGTGTGCCAAGCCTGAAATAACACACCCAAACTCAGCAGGGCTTACCAGCACTGGCTGGGTCTGTACTAACATGGTCACGCAGCTTTCCTGGCTCCAAATACCAGCAGAGCAGGCTTGTGTCTGCCCATAGTGCACTCTGTCAACAAGACTTTCTAGTGCACATCAAGCTTCAGATAAAATCTTGAAGGTGTTGGATGTCTTCCTAGGTTGTGCTGAATATCCTCTGCTCCCATTCACCTTGGTGGGAACTGAGCAGCACCTCAGCACCATTCATTCCCCGTGTTGCACATGGAGGTTTAGGATGCTGACATGTGATATTTCTGTACACAATGAATAACACATTGTTCAGTTACACAATAAGGTGTGGATGCGTTTGATTTCCTGGGCAGAATCAGCTCTGTTTCTGAGCTGGCTTGCACAGCTTCTGTCAGTGGGGTAGAGAGATCACAGAATAACAGAATATGCTGAGTTATGTACTAATGTGGATGCCTGTCAGCTCCCTGAGCTTTAAGGGTGAGACTGCAGGACTGTGGCCTCATCACAGCCACCAAACTTGGAGAGAAACATAATTCCTGTCTGCAGAAATAGCCCCCTTCTCTCCCTATTACTATGCTGAACACAAGTAGATGTTTATTTTAATACAAAGTGAAAATGAAGCACTGCAGTAGTCTAAATTTCTTTAGATTAATACAGAATGACACAAGTGTTGCTGACTCTTCACTAGAAGGGTGTTGTGAGGACTCTTGCATTCCTGTTAATGTTAATAAATTCCAAAAGGTTTTGTTATTTAGCTTGTGATAAGGAAAGCATTCCTCTCTGTTAACTATGCAGCATGAATAGACAAACTTGACAAGCTTTCATTGTCTACAAAGATATTGAAAACTTACAACACATGGGCACATACACAGAAGCACACACCCAGACACACATGAACACAAATACATACACACAGCCAAATGAACAGACACAAATAATTCTGCCTGTTGTGCTATAGCTGTTATGTCTTGGCATCCTTTTTCAGCTGGTGCAAAAATTGTAATTTATCATTTTTCAAAGTTTAAAAAGCCTCAAGCAGTGGTAGCACTTGTTACAGGTTTCACCAGACAGTCATTATCCCTGAGCACACAATTCTAGTTATTTTTAGATAAATACACAGAAAAAGGATCTACTATCTGTATTCTTATATTCTTGAACAGGCACAGGTACATAGTAGGGAAACCAGTGTGGCCTAGGAAACCAAGACTCAGGTGCCTACCTCTCCCCCCTGGGACACCAGATTATGTGCTTGATCTCAGATATGCCACCTCACAGCTCCTCCTCTTCCCCTCTCAGCTGTCTCCTATATTTACATTCAATGGTGTGAGAGGGCATCCAGTAAATCTTTGCATATATCTTTTGCAGATATATCAGTCAGATTGCAGATCTCAGTTCTCAACGGTGGTATTTATCCAGGCACCATCAGTTTCTCCAGGCCCAGATGAGGCCAAAAAAGAGGACTGGTTTTTACAATACAACACAGCTGCAACTCCAGCCTCCAGGAAGGGCATGTTATAGACCTTGCTGCACATGCTTTAAGCAAGTTAGGAGCCTTTGCTCCCCTTTTTACCCTTAAGGGAGAGCTGACCTATCCAAGATTTAAGTTGCCCACTGGAAGTGCCTTTCTCAGGTCATATCTAAAGGAATGTGGTAAGGTGCTGCCTGTGAACATCACGTGCAACTCCAGATGCCTAAAATCACCCTAAATTTCCTAAACAAAGAGTTCCTCTTAAATTTTTACCTTAGGCTCAATGGCAGAATGCTTTAAAGGCTAAATCAAAACTCCATTGATAAGATTAAAACTAGAGTCTGCACCAAGCTTTTGGATAGCTGAGGAACAGAAATCATTTGCTTTTATGCTGCCTCACTGGAAAATGTCATCATTTACAGTGACACTACAGTGTTTTGTAATGAAGAAAGACGTGACATAAATCTGTTTCTAATTTTAGCTTGAGTGAAGCAATTATTTTAAATAATTTGTGGTCAAGGTTGCTTGCTGCTGCACTTTTATTCAAACTCATTTGAAGTAATGCTTTCTTAACCTCACTAAATAAAATTGGGAAAGCCAGAAAGCAATAGATCTTCATTAGGGTTGTATGTATAGGCATCAGCCAAATCATTATCATTAGAAAATCCATCAGGCCTATCTAACCTTAGTCCAGCATTTAGATCTAATAAGATCATTAACTGCTTCATTTACATCGCTGTTGAAGTTCTCCGTACCATCTTTTTTTAGCCCATTCTTTTGTCAATGAATTATATATTACTAGCTCAAGATTGAAGACTGTGCTCATGTCACTTGGATTTCTGAAAAGTCATATGCCAATCCTTATTAAAGGATGTCCCAGATATCTACATTTTTCTTTTAGACAATAGCCTCCTTTAGGGGAGAATTCACAATCTTTGTGATCCAGTCAGAGAAATAGTGCTAAGCAAGTCTGACCACACTCAGAAAATTGATAGATATGAAAAATGGGAATCAAGAGAAAAAAGAATGGAACAGAAGAACTTTTATTTGTTAAAGAAAGTAAACCTGTCCTCCAAATTCACTCAATTGAAGTAAAATATACCATTTCTAGAACTAGACCAGTCTGGCCAAGTCAGTAATTCTTTAGCAACTCTAAAAGTGGAAAAGAAACATACAGAAAGTGAAATACAGGTCAGAAAACTAAAAATTATTATAAAATAATTGCACAAGTACTTAGAGAAAATAAGAAAGGCCAATGCAAAAAATAAGCTATAGAGATATAAAGGATAAAATGAAAACACTGTATAACTTCCTTGGCAGTAAGAGAAGGACCAGAGAAAGCATTGGCCAGCTAATAAATGGGACAGGAAAGCTAATAACAAAACATGCCAGGAAGGCCAAATTGTTTAATGCCTTTTATTGCTTCAGTCTTCATTAAAATCCTGACTGTAATCAGATGGCTGACACAGTTAACACCAGCCACAAAAGGGTAAGAACTCAGGCAAGAATAGCGAAAGAAATGTTTAGAAACTGCTTAGATAAATTAGATTTTCTCAGATCATTCAGGTCACCCTAGGTTACTTAGGGAACTGGCTGAACAATCCTGAAGGCCATGGTAATTGTCTTTGGGAATTTGGATGATGTTGGGCTAGAAAACAGCTGATAGAGTGCCTATTAAAAAAAAAAAGGAAAACAGAGGACACAGAATCCCAGTTGATCTGACTTTCATTTCCCAGAAAGATCATCAGACAAGGGTTCAAATGATGTGCAAGAGAGTAAAGTGGTAAATAGTTATCAATGTGATTTGTCACGACCAGATCATATCAAACCAGCCTGTTCCTTTGTTTGTTTTTCCTATGACTGGGTAACAAGACATGTGGATAGGCAAGAATTCAGTAAGGTTTTTTGCACTGCCTCAAATGGCATTTTCATAAGCACCCAGGGAATTGTGGTCTGAATCATGGGCGTCTAACTTTGCTGGGCTCAATGAACAATAATACGAGAAAACATGCTGCATTGCTTACCATGTCAGCCTTGGTTTGAAGCTCTGCTGCCCAAAAGTCATGGCTTCGGGACCACTGACTCTTGACAAAGCTGCTGCAAAATAGCCACACTATTAATTGGTGAATAACAGCCAAAGATCTGCTGTCAGCAGTTCAGTACTGTGCTGATTGGATTTAGCAGGTAAGGTTCTGTAAGAGGCTGTCCCCGGATCCAGGTCCACTGTTATCATTACAGTGACTTGAATGATGCACTACAGAGCACATATTTTAAATCTGGGTTTGATTCTAAGCACTGACAAATTGCAAGCATCTTGAAGGAAAGGCCTGAGGAACTGAAGAAATCTTCTAAAGATTGAATTGAAGAAATCTTCTAAATCTTCTAAAATATGCAGGATAGCCTTTAATATAAACTGGCATCTAGATAGAGCTAAATGCCTCCCTGAATACTTAATGGTAAATGAGATGAGAGGTAGCAAAGATCTGGGAATTGTAGTGGATCATAAGCTCAGCATGAGTCAGTAATGGCATCCTGTTGTGAAAGAAGCAAATATTATTTTGGGATATATAAACAGCACAATTGTACAAAAGACATATGAGGTAATCCTTCCATTGGTAAAGTCTCCAGTAGGGAGCCAATTCCAGTGTTGGGTACCAGACTTCAAGAAAAATTGTAGAAAGTCCAGGGGAGAGAAATGAGCCTGGTCAGAGGTCTAGAAAACATGCTCTGCAGGGGCAGGTGTCAAGAAATATATTTGCTTAATTTATGCAGAGAAGACTGGTGAGACCTGTGCCTGCCAGGCTTCAAATAAATATAATGCTACTTCAATGAGATGGTAATAAACCTTTGTGTCTCTATTCATTGTGGTTAATACAATAAATTATATGTTTAACAAAGATTTAAGTTGACTTTTTGAGAAGTCTTTTTTCTGGAATAGATTCTTTCAGGAACAGTAGCATCTCTTGATGAGGGCCATTAAGACCAGACTTACAAAATATCTGCCAGGAATGCTGCAGGTAGAGCTAGTCTTGCCTTAGACAGATTGATGAATTATTCCTATTTTCTTTGTTTCTATGATAATGGATTGGTTTTTAAAAAATTCTGGGTCCAGACAGGCACATATTTACCACAAGCAATCTCTGTGCTTGTCACGAATATGAGCTATGAAGATGATGTGTGTGATATTAAACTTGTTGATGTGTAAATCAATGTGTAAGTTAAGCATATGGTTAGTCTAGTGCATTCACTTCTTTTGGTAAATTCCCACTTTCTTTCATTCAATAAGCCATTATTGGCAAAAGATGGCTGTGGATGAAGGCTGTCCCTGTGCCTCTCTGTCCTAAAACCTCAGTCCTGGGTCCTCCTCATCCAGAGGATGGGGTGAGGAAATTGGTGTCAACATTGGCAGGACAATTTCTAATCATCTCTGTGGTTCTGGCCCCACAGATTGGGATCATGATTGGGCTAGGGAGGTGGAGGAGATTGCTCCTGCTCTTTCTTGCTGCACTTAGAGACAGCAGGCAACATTTGAAAAAGCCTTTGTGACCACAAGTGGACACTGGCTAATGTTAGCCATCTAACAGTGGGTGCCAAGCACAGGCAATGCATCTCCCAACACCCCACGGAGTGAGTCAGTCCAGCTCTGTCCTTCCTCAGTCTCTTCTCACTCTCAGGCCACCAACCCTGGTCCCACCATCTGCAGCTGGTGTTGGGTTACAAGGCTGCAAAGAGGCAGGCAGCACACTTCAGTGATTCAGCCAAATAGCAGCCCAGAGAAACAGGACTGACCTGGCCTAGGGATATGGCTAATCTCACCCTGTACCTGCACAGGCACTTTGTCCAGTGTGAAGAAAGAGCAGCAACCTAAAGCCAGAGGAAGACAAATGCATTGGGCTGCTTCATTAGGTGGCAGTCTGCAGTTAGATAAGGCCAGAATGATGCATGACAAGTGCCCTCATTTTGGCCAGCAAAGAAAGACTTTGGTCTTGACTAAAAAAATGTCAGTTAGGAGCCATAACACCCAGAGTTGTCTTGTTTTGCTCTTTATTCCAGTGAGCGATGCCAATGCTTCGCTGTTTATTTGGATTGTTTTTATCTTATCCAGTGTATTTTGCTCTGGGCAAAGACACAGGCATTAAGTCAACAGAAGGACCTAGGTGTTGCAACACTGAGTGTTGGAGCCCTTAACTGTTAGGCCCTGGGCCATGTAGTGGAATCCCAAGCCCCATATGAAATACTGGTCTCTCTAAACAAAGCACAGGGTTTAACACAATAATTTATCTCTAAGCATCACATGGGAATGTGTCTCTGCCACTCAGCCACTTATTATTTCCCAGCCAGGAAAGTTAGAGAGGAGGAAACAGTGTCTCATGTGACTTTGGAGAACCTTACACCCACTGAATAACAAGCAGCAAAGGGGGAAGGGGCAGAGGGAAGATGAGCAGTTTGGAAACAGCCTAAAGGCAGCAATTTGACACAGAAACTCTTTGGCATAAATTCCTCAAGAACAGTGATGCTGATAGAGGAGAGAAGAGGTCCCTAAATGATTTGCGAGCAGAAGGCAGGGTGCTAATGTATTTATGTAATTTATTCATAACAGTTTGCTCAGCCAGCTCTACCAAGGACATGGATACTGGACGCTTTAAATGTTCTTGAGGGGAGGAGTGAATCTGACTTTTTGAGCTGAGTCAATGGCTGCTGATGTCTCTGCTGCCCTTTCTGTGTTCCTCTGTGAGATGTGGATTGAGTGCTGGGTCTGATGCTGCTTGATCCCATGTACAGCTGCTCCACCTGTGCAAAGGGAAGCTGAGCTAAAAATTTTGTACCCACCCTCTGTACTGTGGGTTAGTACCCCAAGCTCTCAGACAGGGCGTGCTGTGGGAATACACCGTCAGCAGCTAGCAGTTATGAAATATCCTCAGATGCCTTTGACTGCCTGAGCCTATTCAGAGCAGTACTGTTCTGCATGCTCAGAGAAAAGATAAAACTGCCCTGCACAGCAAGTGAATCCCACATTGTGCTGGGAACAGGAAGGTCCCTCACTGCCCTGCTGCTCCCTCCCACTTCTCTTTTTGCTGTGCAAAGTCAGATGAAAATGAATTAGATGCTTGTACTGAGCATTTCAATGGGACAGAAACTCAGCAATATTACCTGTCAGTGGGTCTCTGGGAAGCAAAAGGTCCCTGCCAAGTCCTGCTGGATCTTGAGCAATCTGTGCGCAGTGTTGGCATGGCAACCCGCAGATACAATTTCCATGCATCATTTGTCTGGGGACTAGCTTCTCTCCAGCCTTCAGCCTGGAGCTCGGCGCTGGCCAAGTGTCTAGTTAATCTGAGTCATTGAATTGCTGGAAGGGATTATAGGGTTAAATTGGGATAACCTAAATAGGCTGATAAAAGGCTATTCAGTAAGAGATGCAAGTGTCCAGCATCTCCCAGGTTTTAGCCCTCATGCTCTCGAGTCCTGAGTTGAACTTATCTAAAAGAATAAAGGGTAGGCACTGGAAATTCCCCAAAAAACTTGGAAAGACACCCACTCTTTGAGAGCTGGAAAGATTTATTTTAGAAAGAGGTTTGGATGGTTAAATATTATTTGGAACTGTGGTTTCATTTTGTATGTACAGTGGTTTTACTCTTAGTTCCTTTCCTGTTCTATAATCTCCTCTGTTTCTTCAGTGTAATTAGCCTGTTGTTTTCAAAAGGCTGCTGATTGTGTGTGAATTGAACTCATTATGCACTGACTTTGCTTGTGTTATGTATGCTGGCTGTGCCTGCCGTCCCTGACCTGCACCAGAAGGAGCTCTGCAGGCTGAGATATTTGCATGTGCCAATGGGCTGAGGAGGAGGGTAACTCAGCAGGCTCTTGGCTCAGCAGCTTCCAGCCTGAGAGTCCCAGCTGATGGCTCTGGAGACCAAGCCTCCTCTCCTGGAAGTGCAGGAGTCTGTGCTCCCTAAACAGGAGCGGATTTAATCACAGGGGCCTGTCAGGGGGTGTATTTCGGGTGCTCAGCAAGGTCCAAGTGCTCAGCAGATGTATTCCAGTGTCTCTTGCGAGATCAACCAAAGGATGAGTCCTTGCAGAGGCCTGATGTTTCTAGGTTCTGCTCCACACCAAAACCTATAAGTACTGGGAAAAACAGTTTCTGGTTTCTGTCAGCATGGCATAATTATCCTAGAATCACGGTCCTTGAGAATCTGTATCAGGGCTTTTAGGCTGTAAGTCCTGCTGTTCTGGATGCTCTATGGGAACAAGATAGAACTGGGCTTTTGGGAGTTTTTACAACTCCACAAGTCTTTGGAAAGGCTGGCATGGTTGGTTGCCTCAGAACCATAGGTTTTATAGTTGTGGGTTCCCAGACCTGCTTGCAGGCTTCCAGGTGACTTCAAGTCTAGCTTTGGTCTTCTGAAACTTTTAGATCATTTAGTTTCAGCAAATTACCTTTTTGGCCACTTTGTTTTGCTCCCAAACTTTTTTATAACATTCCTTCAGTGTTCAATGAAAATAAAAGCTTTCCATTTGGCTGCTCAGTATGCTTTGAGCTAAGTTCTGGGGGAACTGCCTTATCAAAATAGAACATCCTTGTCCTTCCCAGTCCACACTGTGTGTGACTCTCACAACTCCCACTAGTTCTAACAAGTGTTGCCAAGTCACATATGTCCAACGGCATTAATTAATGAGAGTGTATAGAAGATGCCATTCCTTCAAGAATATTTTGTGTCTTTAAGTTCTTGAAGTGCAAAAGACTAATAGGTATAGATATATATTGTAAAATACTTTCAAAAAGCTCCCTAATTTTCCTCCTGTGAAGTGATAACCAGTGCAGTAATGCACAAAAACTAAACAAATTTGAATCCAGGTTATGTTAGGAGCAGGGAAGAAATCAATGAAAACTGCATCCCCTTTGCCTTCTCTATGATACAGACACTTACAGGAATTCCATTTAATTGGTATCTGCCCAGGGTAATGCGAATTTTGTCCTTAAAGAATGAGTAGTTATTCATTTGGTGGAGAAAGTCAAAGTAAATGTTAATGAGATCACTCCCCCCAGGCAGGGAGGTGCTGTAGTTGAAATGAATGTTATCAAACATAAATACCATTTATGGATGCCAGGCTCCCATTCTGTGTTGGCCTGACAACTTTCAAAGTGATACTTGTTTTAGTGGCTAAGCAATCAGCCAAAGTGACAATTTCTTCTTGAAGACAGCTTGACAATCTAGCAACTTCTATTGCAGTGTTACTACTAAAATGCACAATATGAATCATCACAGTCACTTTCTATTTTCAAAAGTGATAGTGATGAAGTATATCACTATGTAAATACAGGGGGATAAATACTTCTCAGTCCATCAGTAGCAAGAGGAGGATGGTGATGGACAGCCACAAAGGGAAAATGTTTGTGTCATAATTGTGCCTATTTTTCTTTTATGGTGCTCATTCATAATACCTACAGAAATTAACAACGTGGCAAAGGAAAGTGATGTGCACAGCAACGACCATTCCTTATACCGTGTTGCCATATTAACCTTCAGTTTGATAATTAAGTAATTAGTTTCTATAAATCTGAATCACTTGTCTTAGAAGGGAAGGGCTCTCACTGCTGGACTTGCAGTGTGATCTGTGGGCTCAGGACTGATTTATGCTTGACATACAATTAAAAGCCATTTTTGGAAGCAAACGTTTTTCTGTGAGTAGGAAAAAGCATTCAAATGTTTAGGTTTACATTGACATTTCTGCTAATAAATTGCACATTTAATCTCAGACTCTCAGTGTTTAAGAATTTGCACAGTAGAGGCGGAGCTGATAAGAACAGTAGGTAGGATCAGATGTCTCTGTTACACCAGAGACTCACTCCTGCTCTGCCTGACAGCATTCATACTCTCACCACAATGCTGGAGTCTCCTTCCTTTCTGGCTTGGGACTTGTGCAGGTGCAGCGAGTTGGCCGGATGTGCTGACCAGTTTCTTATGGGGGAGGTGCCAAGGAAGAGGAGAAGAAATACGGCATTCCAATGAGAAGCAGATAAAACTTGCAGGGGCTTTGCAGGGAAAGCACCATCTTCCAGCAGAGTCAAAGGCAGGGCCACTCCCTCAACTCATGAGCACATGTATGTGAGGACATGCCATGTCTGCACATGCAGAAGTGTTTCCATCATGTGATCTGTTGTTTGTTCCCAGTCTCATGGTCCAATGTGAATCATCCAGAAAGCTCAGAGGCTTGGGAGGTGGCATAATCAAGCCTTTGGGGAAGTCTGGCCCAGCCAAAAGAGCATCAGAGAAGGACTTGGAGTGAGTGGCTACACACATTTTCCATTCTTAGCCATGATCATCTGTAGGGTGATTCAGCTCTCTGAATGTAATGCCTTTTGAAAAACTCCATCTATGCATGTGAAGCTGTCATGTCTGAACCCCACAGCCTTTTTTCTGGAGATCCAGTGTCTACCTCAGAGTACCTCAAATGCTGGGATTCAACACCTATGTATATTAACTGAATTGCATCCTTCACTTAATGAAGTCCTAATTTTTTTCAGGAATGTAGGAATTGCTCCCTACACTAACAAGATGACTGGAGGTCTGTGGAACCCTCTGACTCCTCCCCCTCACGGAAACCCCCAGAGACTTGCCTTGGAAGAATACATCAGAGTTTTCCCCACCTCGGCTGATAGAGAGGACCCTGGCCATGGTGCTCTGCAGCACTACTGCCAATCTACATCAGATTGTCTCCCCCATTAGCCAGTTGACACTGCCCACCCCAATTATTCATCCCTCATCCCCCCTACAGGTTGCTGCCCTTTGCCCTGCCCTTTGCCCACCCTGCGCACTCAGGTCATTGGTCACTGACTCCATTCTTAAGTCCTGCAGACCACGTGGGTTTTGTCTTTTGTCTCTGGTCCCTTTGGTATGGTGGGTGCAATAAACCCTTGCTGGAATATATAATGCAAAGACCCTTCCTGTCGTTCCTCTGCTCAGCTGTTTGTGCCGTGTGGAAGGACTTGAAATGGCTGTTCCTGTGGCCTTACTCTGAGTGGCTTCTGAAGGAGATGCCTCAAAGAAGGTTGCAGCATTTCTACCACCCTGTAACAGAGGTCTAAGTGCTTTAGCAACTGCAGAGTCCTTGGCATACCTTCACAGCATTAGACACTGGCAAGTGGAGGGATGTAGGGCATACCAGTACATGTAACAGCCTCCCAAATTCAGCCATTCCACTTCTGAGAGCACAGCTAGTTTAGCTATTTCTCCAGGGCCCTGCCTTGTCCTGTCAGTGCTTAGGAAAGTTTGGTGAATGGTGACACTGGCACTGTCTGGTTGTGCTGGGGAAAGCACAGAACACGGCTCTTTGAGCTGCAGCAAACCAGCTGGTTTGGGGCCTTGATGCTGCTGTTAGCTAATGAAGCCTGCAGGAGCTTGGAAGGGTTTCAGTAATGCCCAGCACCTGGACAGAATAGCTTGGGCTATGTCTGAACTGATTAATTAGTCAACCTGATGAGTTGTACCATGCAGGCTTACATTTGGGATGTCTGCTCATTCCTGCATCTTTCTGGCTTCCCAAGGTTCACACAACTGCAGACTTTTAAGGAACTGGCACAGATCTCCATCTGGCTTGACAATGAGACTTAAACACAGAAGTCAGACCTAGCTAAAACAATATGGGAAGCACTATTTCATATATTTTGAAAGTGCTGTGGCTACACAGTCATAGGGAAGTGTCATAACCATAGCTGTTCTCCTGCCACTGTGCTGCCTTAGTGACAATGTTACAGCATAACCTAATGCCTAGGGAAATGTCCAATGGCTCTGGAAAGCCTGTTCTCTAGATATTAAGCCTGTAGAGAAACTGCCCTTTTTACCTGTCCTAGCCACAAATCAAACTACCTTGTTTGTTTTGCTGTGTGGAACCTCCTGGTCAGTCTGAGCTTTATTTGCAGGTAAAAATGATGTATAAAAGTAGTTCTGATCTTCAGAGGTACAAAACAAGGATATGAAAGGCTCTGAGATACTGAGAAACTGGAGTACTGAAGTTTGAAATTGAAACATTGGCTGAATGCATGAGTCATGTTCAAAAGCTCACATCAGGACTTGAGATCATTTTCAGAAATTATTATGTTGTATTATTCCTGGTGGGAGTTATATTACATGGGACAGTGCCATTATACTTGTCTTTCAGACAGAAAAGTAAAAGATCTGGTTTACTTTTTTGGTTTAACTTCACTTAGAAACTAAACACCATGCAGCCATTCAGTCACTCCTCCTTGGTGGAATGGGGGAGAGTTGAAAGGGTAAAAGCGAGAAACATTGCGTGTTGAAGTAAAGACAGTTTAGTAGATAAAGCAAAAGCAAAACAGGAATTCATTCCCCTCTTCCCATGGGCAGGCAGGTGTTCAGCAACCCTCAGTAAGGCAGAGCACTGCCACATGTAACAGTGCCTCGAGAAGACAAACATCATCACTCTGAGCTTTATGTGCTGAGTGGGATGCCACATATTGGGGAAGATTCCTTGGGTCAGTTGGGATCGGCTGTCCTGCCTGTCCCCCCCTCCCAACTGCTTGTGCACCCCCAGCCTCCTCAGTGGTGGGGTGGGATGAGAGGCAGCAAAGGCTTTGGCTCTGTGTGAGCACTGCTCAGCAATAATGAAAATATCTCTAAATTATCAACATAATTTCCAGCACCAATCCAAAGCACAGCCCCATACCTGCTACTGCGAAGAAAATTAATTCTCTCCCAACCAAAACCAGCATATTTGCTAATGAATCTTTTGACAGCAATCCTCTATATGAGGAAGACTATGGAAATCTGGCCAGAAGAAGGGGTCTCTCAGAACTGAGCATGCCAGGGCTCCTGTCCTCAGAGAGTGTTGATGATATTCTGCATAAATTCACAAACCCTCATGGGACACAGATCATCTCCCAGTGGGACTGGAAGAGTTGAAGTATTCCTAAGGAAGAAAATATTTAGAGCCAAATGAACATAAATCTCAGGCCTGAAATGATTCTGATTATAAGCTGTGGAAGCTCAAAGGCTGGGACTATTATCAAAGGAAAGAACAAGGGATGAAAGATGGGATCTCTATTGTGATGCAGCAAGCAAATACTTGTTCTATCTTGTTAGCAATGACGTTCAGAAACTTAGCTAATAATAGCCCAGCCTTGATACCAGAGAAATCAATCCCCATGTACTGAGCTATCAACAGATCTGATTTGTGTACGTGATGTACAGAACTGCAAGGAGATGTGGTATGAGACAAATTAAATGTTAGATGTGACAAACTGTTGGCTATATCTTTTCCTATTATCACACCCTGGTAAAGGAATGGCAACATTAAGGATCTATTTCAGTCACTTGAGTACTGTCTCATGTACACTTATTTAAAAGGATACTTGATCAGTGCAAAAACCTTGAGTCAGAGAGCTAATGGTTGTCATAATATGATGTTATGTTGCTTAACAGAGATGATGACAAGTGTTTTTTCTAAACTATCTGGCTTATACCTACATATGAGTAATCACTTGTGGAAATGTCAGAGAGGATAAAGGAATGCGGTAAGGAGAAGAAGTTAATTATCAATCACACTCAAAAGTCTGAGCCAAAACAAATGAACAAACAAACTAACTAAAAACCCACAAGTGAGTTTTGAATATGAGCTGAGACAAGAACCCATCTGATAATGCTATTCAAGTGGTTTCTTCCATACAGAGAGCTGAACTACTCTGCAATCATCAGGACAGTTGGGGAAATACAAGAAGACAAGGACTAGCTCCTTTGCAAACCCACAGGGGCACACTGGAAAAAATTTAGGGGTCTATTTCTGAAAGACTAGGTCTGGAAACAGTGTTGCTGGCAATGAAGGACTGAAGCACCAAGATTGCCTTGATTCTGACTTTATAGCTCCCCAGATGGTAAAAACTGTTCTAATCTTGATAGAGCTGAGGAGTTTGGCACTGTGCTTGCATTAATCATGCTCATTGTGATCATTAAGCAGTCACTGAACAAAGTAGACAAGAGATCAGAGTGGTGACCAATACTCTGGCCCTTTGCTCTCCATCAACACCACACAGCTTGCTGCCACCTCTCCTCTCTCAACCCCAAATTTCTACCTGACAGTCTTGACCCCCATATAACCCCTATGCTAGTGCATACTGCAAGGAGATAAGGGCTTAAATCAGCAGGCAGAGGCTGAACACACCTGGCTATCACATAGAACTTTGTCTCCTGTTCTTGCATGCTACAAATAGATAGAGTGGGTTGGCAGCCTGTGTTTAGCATGAAAGCCTGGTCTCTGCTGATGAGCAAGAATCAGATCCCATAGATTCCTTGCTCCTTTGAGATGTTTATCTCAGTTGCAGTTGCACACCTGAACTGGAGGGAAAAATGACATTTTGTATAACAACTTGCGTTGGGATTGACTGACAAGGTCTGGGCAGCAGGGGGGCTTCAGGGGTGTTGCGGTTTAGCCCCAGCCAGCAGCCCCAGGCAGCTGCTCACTCATCCCCCAGCAGCAGAAGTGGGGAGAGAATCAGAAGGGTAAAAACCAGAATACTCATGGGTTGAGATAAAGACAGTTTAATAGGGAAAGCAAAAGCTGAGCATGCAAATAAAGTAAAAGAAGGATTAATTCACTACTTCCCAGGGGCAGGCAGGTGTTCAGTCATTTCCAGGAGAGCAGGGCCCCATCACATGTAGCAGTGACTTGGGAAGACAAACACCATCACTCCAAACGTCCCCCTCTTCCTGCTCCTTCCTCTCGCTTTATATCCTGAGCATGATGTCATATGGTCTGGAATATCCCTTTAATTAGTTTGGGTCACCTGTGCTGGCTGTGTCTCCTCCCAGCCTCCCAGGCACCCCCAGTTTCCTTGCCACTGTGGCCATATGAAAAGCAGAAAAGGCCTTGGCTCTCTGCAAGCCCTGCTCAGCAATAACAAAAACATTTCTATATTATCAACTTTGTGCTCAGCACAAATCCAAAACACAACTCCATAGCACCCACTGTGGAGAAAAATAACTCTACACCAGCTGAAACCAGCACAAAGGGCTTCAGTGAGAAGCTGACAGAAGCTTTCCTCATGTCCAACAGAGCCAATGCCAGCTGGCTCCAAGACAGGCACAATGCATAAGGCTGAGTCCATCAGCCACAGTGATAACCTCTGGGATAAAGTGTTTAAGATTGGGAAAAATATTGCACAGGAGCAACTGCTGTGAAAGAGAAGAGTGATAATATGTGAGAGAAACAGCCTTGCAGTCCCCAAGGTCAGTGAGGAAGGAGGTGCAGGAGGTGCTCCAGGTGCTGTAGCAGAGATTCCCCTGCAGCCCATGGTGAGGCAGCTGTGCCCTGCAGCCCATGGAGGATCACAGGGATGCAGAGATTCACCTGCAGCCCCTGGAGGAGCCCATGCTGGAGCAGATGGATGCCCAGGGAGGCTGTGATACCTTGGGAAGCCTGCATGGAGCAGCTCCTGGCAGGACTGTGGACCCATGGAGAGGAGCCCACACTGGGGACCAGGTTTGCTGGCAGGACTTGGGACCCTGTGAAGAGCAGAGAAGCCTTGGGAGAAGAGAGGCCTCTGGAGCCCTGGGAAGGGACCCATGCTGGAACAGTCCATGCAGGACTGCAGTCCATGGGAAGGACTCATGTTGGAGATGTCCTGTGGGAGGCACCTCACACTGGAGTAGAGAAGGAGTGTGGGTAGTGTTCCCACTGAGGAGGAGGGAGCAGCAGATATGTGTTGCCCTGTTCTTTTAAAGGTTTTAAAGTTCTTTTAAAAGTCTTTTATGCCTTCTGATGTTTGCATATTTCTACTGAAATTTCTCACGCAATGTCACGTAAATAATGATTGTTTTACATTCTTCTTTGTGGGAGGAGAGAATTGATGGACTGTTTGACCAGTGTGGTTGGAGAGGTGGCAATTTCATCCTCCAATCTACTGGCACTTTTGGAATTTTATGTATTGCAAGGTCAGAAATAAAGTTAGCTTCCTTTTGTACTTTGCATCTTAGTGTGAGTTATTTTGTGTGAGTTATACCATGCCTGAGTTATTTCGTGTCATAGTACGACAGATATGAGTGATGAACTGACCACATCCCCTATTCCCCAGACCTCCACAAGAGAAACTGGGAAGGAAGTTGAGCTTGGGAAGAAAGGAGATGTGAGGAGAACATGTTCTAAGAATTAGTTTTTAATTTTCATTACGCCATTCTGATTTGTTTGCCATTAAATGAATTCCCCCAAGTCGAGTGTGTTTGCTGTGAGGTTAACAGGGGAGTGATCCCTCCCTGCCCTTATCTCGGCCCATAAGACTTTCATATTCTAGCATCTGTAGGGGTCACACTTCCCATTATCCTGAACATACATTCAAAAGGGTAGTGAGGTTATTAAAAAATGAAATTCCTGAAAGCCCAGAAAACAAGCACAGGCTTTGAGCTTCCTGGTACATTTTCCCATTATTTTCTTTGTTTGCTTGATTGTTTCTTAAATTAAAAAAAAAAAAAAAAAAAAAAGCCAACATCAACACACGTTTATTTTAATGTCATTTAGTAGGGAAAAATCTGAGCATGTTCAAAACTTGAAAACAGTCTGACCTCAGTCTTCAACTACAGATATGTCTAGACTAGAATTTGCTCTCCTGTTGTAACTTGTGTTTATTAGTTGTTTGCCAACTAGCTAGTTGAGCTGGTGAACACATTTGAAATTGTAAAAGATAATCTAAACATTCCAAGAAGATGTGTTGCAGCAGTCAGACATTTGTGATTTACCTTCATTTGTGCACTGAGATAACTCACAAGTATTTGCCTTGTGGAATGAGCGTTTATGGACTGTCTCAACTTTCATTTATAAGCATATTAACCAAAAGGAAGTAATTGACAATCAGGTTGGGTCACATATCAAAACCCATGTTATACCTGAGTATGCTAATTTCAAACTGAAGTAAAAACACTGATTAATTGATTAGTATAGGCTTGGCTAAGAGGTCACAGTGCTGAAGAATGTGAGATATATGGAACACTTTGTCCAATAAAAAAATAAGCCAATGCTTTGGAGTTAGAGGCCTCACAAGAATAACCTTTCTTTTCTTTCTACAGAGAGTGTGGTGAACCATAGGGTTGGATATAGGGGTCTTTTGGTGATGGTAGTGCCTAGTCAGCATGTCTTGGAATGGTACAGATTGATTACAAAGTGAAATCTCATTAACATCAAACAAATATTTCAGTGTAAAACTGACAACCAAAAATAGCTGGCACAGATAATATTGAAATAAAATGGATCGTAATGTACACACTACTCCAATAAAATTTATATTATAACAAATTGAGCATCCTCAATCATTTGTTTTTATGCTATAGAGAGGAATTAGAAGGTAAGATATTAAGACAGAAATACAAGGCAATAAATGTCTTTCATGGAAACCTTAAAAACAAAGGGAAGTGAAAGCATTTGGTAAGTACAACTATAATTTATGGAATCAGATTGTTCCTTTCTCCACTGTAGATACTGCCATCATTATACAACAAGTCACAGGATCATTTATAAAATAAAAAAAAAAAAAAAAAAAAGAGGAAAAAATTCTGGTGGTTTTTTTTTTTTTTTTTAATCTGATGAAATATTTCAAGTCCCATGCAAAACCCAGCTCAGAGGCCAAACTGAATTTTTTTCCTCAATAATGTCAATAATGTAAATTCTGGGAGACCAAATGTGTATTCTGGGAGATGGAGTGTCCAGTGATAACATGGGGAACTGAGGAAGGCTAGTGGGATTAGGAGTGATGTTAAATTAGGAAATTCAAATTGGATTAATATCTCTCCTTGCACACTGATGCCCTGACTTCCATCATCCAAGGTGATGTGGTCCTGTATGCAGAGGGAGGGGCTGTAACCTGTCCCTTGTGCCCTATAGCAGTGGCATGGTGGCCAAAGAGGAAACCTGGGACAAAGGTGCTTTCTCCTGGCTTCACTTCAACTCTGGCTTGGCCACTGCCCCATAAGATACAAGCTTTCCCTTTACTTTTCCCTGTGATAGGAACTGGAGGAAAGAAAAGGAGCTTTTCTATGTTGGAAAAGTGAGGAACATCACCAGTTGGAAGAAAAAGAGGAAGAGGGAAGCAGCCAGCCTTTCTTCTCCCTCCCTCTGCAGCAGGAAGACCACATTCAGGTAGCACTGAGGGGTAGTTTGACAGGGGAGCACAGCCCCTGGGCCAGCAGCAACCCTAGGCAGCTGCTGGCATCCCAAACCTGCCCTATATCCCTGCTTTCTCAGAAATAATTACCTAAGGACAGATCTAAAATCAATTAGCTGATCAAGGGAGTGACCTGTGTGGAAACTCAGTGATGTATCTGAACTCAGACTGTGTCAATAAAAGCTTCAGTCATAGCACCAGTTGAGCCAAGAGTGAGGTACATTTTCCCATAACTTCATGCATAGCCAATTCCTTAGCATTGAACAGCCATGTTCAGCCCACTTTAGGGTGTAGTCTTTTCCACCCTGACTGCATATTTCTATGGCAACTACTCTTACCAGACACGTCTGTGTATATGTGTATATGTAAATAAATCACAGATAAGGCACTAGTAAATAGTGCTAAAACTGTGCCAGTTGCTCCGTTGTGTTGCAGACATCTCCCGCTGCACGCTGCCAGCCCGCTCTCCACGCAGGTCTGTGCAGCAAAGACGCAGAGCAAAGGGTTGGGCTTTTACTGAAACCTGTGTTGTGGTTTAGCAGCAGCAGAGTGTTGCTGCACTGGGCTGCCAGGGAGCAGTCTGCCCTCTGTTGCGATACCAGCAGGGAAAACTGGAGCTTCTCTGGTGCCTAATGCGAAAACCAGGCAGCGGTTGCAGTTTTGGACAGACAAAGCGAGTCAGTCAACGTGGTCACTGTGTAAAGCAATAAGGAAGAACTGCTTCCTAATTTGTCAGCTTTTGGAGCTAATATGTGAAATTAGGCAGCTTTTCCGTCTCTAATAATTAAAAAAATCCTCAGGAAAAAATTACACTTTCTCCTATATTTCCATATCACTTGACTCCATGAATCCGCCTTCTTTTGATGAGGTGGGAGCTGAGTGGTGGAGCCAGGACATGTTTGGCTGTATGGAATTTTTTCATTTCTTGGATAATTTTTTAAACTTTCTTTGATTTCCTTGCTTCACACTTTCCAAAGCATAATGGTCTGAGAAGTAACAGGCTCTGTCATGCCTTTAAGATGCTAGAAACTTTCCACTTGCCTCAGAATTCTGTATCTTAAGGAAGAAACCTTAGACAACAAGATCCAAAAAGCACGGAGTTATGTAATATTGAGGTCAGGAAGAATTTGGCATTTTTTTAGGGGATTGCACCTCACTGTGAGTGCAATCCCACCCTCAGCAACCCACCTAACCTCTCCATCTTTCTGAGAATTAGAGACACTTTAAGTTAAGTTCTTTAGCTTCCTTAATTTCTGTTGCAGCTTTTGCCTGGAGGTTCCTTCCTCTTGGCTTAACTAAACATGTAGGTAACTGCTTTTCTGCCTGGGGCCATTTATAATTCATAAAGTAAGTGTTCCTCTGCTGTGCTCCCCTGAGGGGCATCCTATGAGCTGTGCTCCCAGACCATGCAGCTCTGCAGAATTCAGGAAAAAGGCACTCTAGCTTTGGCCACTTTAGTAAAACCTCTCCAAGCCCACAGATGAAGAGTAGAAGTTCTCTGTTCTGTATATGGTTATTGTAAGAAAACAGAGAAGATATGGAAGACATAAGTTGTGTTTTTACTTCTTTTTTTGTGCCATAGTTCTCCAGAACTGAAAGCATAGCCACAGATCCATTATTAGAGTCTCCTCTTTTCAGCAGATTAACCCTGCAATTATGCAACAGGATTAGGTTCCCTTCTTTTTGCTTCTTCCTGGATGCATGTCTGAAACATTAAATTTATGGTGGAGCTGCAGCAGGAAATCCCTCTCCAGCTCCTCTCTAATGTGGCTTCTCCTGGGCCTGGAATGTTGGGGTGTGAGCCACATTTCCCTCCAGTCAGGCAGCAATGAGCACCGCAGTCCCACTGCCACAGGATGGTCACCAGTGGTGGATCCCAGCGGCACGGGGGTGGCAGCAAGGGCTGAGCTTTAGCTGGAGGTGGCCATGGAATGTTACCCAGTCCAGGGACACCCAGGCTGTGACTCCCCATCACTTTCAGGCAGCTCAGCCAAGGCGACGCTGCCTCTGGGTACATGGTAGCAGAGCTTTGAGATTTAAAGCAAATTTTCAGTGCCTACAGCCTCTCAGGTGCCTAAACAAGTCAGGTAAAGTTGTTTTTGGCTCTCTGTCCTCTATGTAGGCATCTAAATTGTGCATGAGTTGCACTTTAGGTACCTTGCTGTTTTCTTTGGATTTTGCCCTCAGCTGTGAGCGGGAGCACAGGTTTGCTCTGGCACGTGCAGCAGGACAATGTCACCCATTGACTGCATCCCAGAAATCCACTCCCCATTGCCTCCTTTTCCCTTCCAGCTCTTAAACCTTGTGACAGTGATTACAAAACTCTACCTACCATTCTGTAACTGCTCTCTTACAACCAAACCTGTGAACTCAACTTCCCAGTTGTTTGATCCAGTTTATATCCACATCTGCCAAAGGCATTCTGTCTCTGGTAAAATCTCCACTTTCTGCTCAGCTGTTCCACCCTTCCCATATATATGCATTCTTTAGTCTGGAGTATTTGTTTACTTTAATAATAAAAGTGCTGCTCTTCTCTTTGAATGTCCACCCCAGGCTGCTTCAGATCTGAGGAGCAGCCAGGACAGAGAGCTGAAGGGATCTCTGAGCTCCAGGATTTGGGTCTGGCACGACACAGGCTACAAAACGTGGGCTTGTGTGATAACAATCTGCACTTGTTTAATGATGGCTCCTTCCCCCTACGGTGGAGGATCTCTGGAAGCTTTATTTAACCCTAATTAATTTTCACTCCTCTCTGCTTTCATGGTTGACCTTTTCCATCAAGTCTCACAGAACAGATGAATTGTCTAGGAAACTGAGGTTGTTCAGCCATTATTCCCTATAGCTCTGCTCCTTTCCTCTCCCTCAGGGAAGCAAACCCATTGAAGCAAGCTGTTTGAGATATTTGCAAGGGAAGCTGTGAAGTATTTGGCCTTGTTTCTCAATTTAAGTATGTTGGTGCACAGCACAGGCCAATTAAAGCCCCATTTTCATGGGTATTTCATGGATATTTTATATGCAATCATTGTATAGATGCACATACAATGTAAGTCCTTGCTTATTTTAGATATAAGGGCTACAACATAATAATCACTTATCATCACTAGTCAAAAATAATTCTAAGCAAACTTGGATTTTGTTTTCTGGGAGAAACATTACTTACCAAGGGAAGAGTACACAGAGGGATCTGCCACTTGGAAATAAGAGAACTGAGGCATTCAATTCCAGCTGAAGTTATTGTTTCTGTTATTTCTGCACAAGTCCTAGAATTTATGCAATAAATTGGAAATAATGCAAGATCAAGAGGATTTTTAATGGACTTAAAATAAAGACAATTATTGTGGTATCAGCTGTCATTGACCCATAACTGCAGCAAAGTGATACAACAGTGGCTCACCCATAAAAACAGTATTTGATGTGGGAACCTTCAGCAGGGGTGCTAAAGAGTCAGAGAAAATTGTGAAAGAAATGATTGCAGAAAATGGCAGAACTGTCACAGAGGGATACAGAAAACACTGGAGACTTAGTTCCTAACTGTCCTCACTGCTGGATGTACTGTTTTCTTACAAATTAATTTTATTCCTCAGGGTTCTTCTCTGGGGACTAGCTTTTAAAATTTGGTAGAGCCAAACCATAAGTGACTTTTTTACAGTTTATATTACCCTTGTGTGCCTCACTGGTAAATACAGCAATTGTTTGTTATGATTTCTGTTTGTTCTTTGGGAATATAATGACATGTTTTTACAGATTGGTACAGATTTATATATAGTCTAAATGACTTAATTAAGAAAAGTAACTTCCTCTGCCCCAAATACCTCAGTATTGAAAGATTTATTCATGGAAGTAGGCAAAAAAAATCATATTAGTAGACCTGAGAGATTAAAAATTATGTGTATATTTTTTTCATTGTGAAGAATGACTGGAGACATGAAATTATATACAGGTACGACTCCGTCATCATTAGGAGGAAACCAGCCTCATTTAACAGCGGGCAGGAGGGCATGAACACTTTATTCAGTCAAAAGGAGATTGTAGATAAATTACATCTCTCTGAATCTGATCAGGACAAGGAGCATGTTTCATCTTGTGAAAGACTGTAATATCTTTAATAACCACAGGAATGAAGGCTTTGCTCATATATTTCATACAGAGCTTCACCTCCATCAGGAAAGGAGCATTCAGAGGCAGCCCATGGGGAAGAGGCACATCCTGATTAGCGCCGCTGCCGCCTCTCCCTCCGAGGCCGCGGCTGTGTGAAATCAACAAAGAGTTCAGTGTCTCCCAGCAAAACCTCTATCATTACAGAAAAATTACTCCTTGCAGGAGAACTAAGGTTTGCCAGTAAAAGTGGTGTTTTGTCCGGGCTGCTGCTGGCTCGGAGCGCCAGACAGGGATCCTGGCTCTTCACGCCCGCAGCAGCCGCCGCAGCGCTGGCACAGCCCGCGGGGCCGCTCTGGCCTCCGCAGCTGAGCAGCACCAAGAATAGCACTGGGTGGTTCCTTGTGTGCAATGGTGGAAAAAAAAATTGTATTTCAATCCAGTGTTTTCCAAAAGTAGCTAAACCCAGGAGGTTATAAATTATTAACCTGTAAAGCAGAAGGTTTAGGAGGCTGCCACTTGTGTCTCCTGGAATAGTTTCTGCTACCTTTTTGGGATAGAGCAGAACCTTTCATTTAGTTATTGCTTTGCAGCTGAATTTGCAGCAGCTGCAGTTTATCTAATCCTTGCAGTACATTTTCACTCTAGAAAAAAATCCAGACAACAAACAACAGAAAATTGAGTTTTGCCTCATTATTTAACTCTGTGTTGTGTTACCAAGATTTTCATTACTTTTAGGTTGAGCCCATTAATTCTTTACCTGCTGTGTCCTGCCACTCTTCTACAAGACCCCTTCTCATCAGAGAAGAGGAAGGGAGGAGAAACAATCTGTGGTTAGAAACCACCAAGAGTAAGAAGCAGAGACTGCTTAATGATGTAAATAGTGCTTCCTTTTCCACTCTGAAATAAATTGTGTCCACTATGCTTTAATAAAATAAACATTTGCTGTAGAAATGTATCCATTCACATTTATCTGTAAGTGACTAATGTAAACTTATTTTGCTTTAAAAATGTAATTTTTTTTGTTCCAGAGTTGTTTTGTGCACTAGTGGTTTATTGAAGAATCCTAAAGTAAGAAAAAGTCATATACAGATGATGGGAAAAACCAGGATGAAATTATGACAACAAACCACCTTGTATGCATCCAACCTAAACTCCTGTTGGCAATGTGGGCAATTTGAGCATGAGAAACTTCCGGACCCTAAGTAGCAGCTCTGTAGCTGCCCTGCTGTCCCTAGAAATGTGTACATGCACACTGTATGAATAGGTATGAAGGAAGGAAAAGGAAACTGTGTGTGTAAGCTTTATGACAAATAGCATATGATTTATTTTTATTTGTGCATATTGTGTATTAGAATGATCAGATTAGATAAAATACATACAAATGAATTTTGGAACTGCACAACTGAAATTGTGACTTCCAAAATAAGCAAAAAAAAAAAAAGTCAGCTGTACAGCAGTACAAAAAATGAGAATTTTATTGCATTACATATGACATGAAGCAATGCAATCAGTCAATATTTTATCTGTTTGTAATTTAATGTTTCTGTTATATTTGGTTGTGCTTTTTAAGTTTTTGATTGCTAATTTTTAAATTCAAGATGAACCAAACACTGGATAGTTCAAATCATTTTCTGAAACTTAGAAGAGAAAACATAATATATTAGAAATACTGCTGTATGAATATTTGAGAAAATACAGACTGAGGTCCAGCTATTGGTACATGCAGGTATATCAGTCTTTATCAGAACATCCTGTTTGGGCTATCTTCCCACAAACAGCTTAGGTGTTAGTCTCACAGAAGCAGCATATCATTCTCCTTTGTTTATTTTTGGCAACTACAAATACCATAGAGGATATTTGTTTTTGTAACACTGTAATGATGAAATAGATTTACTGGCTGCAGTCAGAAGAATGCTAAGCAGATATTCATTTGTTTAATCTCTGCAGCTTTGTTGAAAAATTTAAAACTGTCTAGGACAAATTGTTAGAAAAAAAATTGGGCATTTGGGTTTATGGTTATGGGATATTTTTATAGCACCCAAAAAGTTATGGGAGATAGTGTGGTTTATTGCAGCTACAGAACAATCAGTAGAGAAAAGGTTATTAGTGCCACAGGCTTCATGGCACAAACAGGGTACCCACAGCAGTGTGCCTTCAGGGCTAGGAGGACAGGCTGGCTACACATTCTGGGAGGTATTTGCCATCTGGGTCCTCAATGGGAAGTGCATATGTTAGATAAGGTGCTATATGCCAGATGAAAGCAATCATGGAGCAGATTTTTACATGAAACCATTAGTCCAGATCTGGGGTTCAGCTATATGATGACTTTCTTCTCTCAGGATGCTGGTTTTTCTGTATTTCCTTCCATAGTGGAAAGACACACCTTTGGCGTGGCAAAGACAAAGAAAAGTCACAATCCCAGATCACCATTTATAGCCATGATTTCTTTAATTATGAGCCCAGAATCACCCTATCCAACACTAGGCACTTCATGAAAGTGACTTCAGTTCTATACAGAAAGTAAATATCCTTCTGCAGAGGTAACAGGTCTTCTCACCTGAGCTCTTCAAGTAAAGCTCTTACAGTGAGGGGACTGAAAGCAGGTTGCTCTTGCAAATCAGCCCAGAGGAGCAGGTCAGTGCTTCTGAGAGATCTGCTTTATTCCTGCTTCCCTGAGCCAAGCAGGCTCATCCTGCAAGCAGTCAACCAAAAGCTGAAGACACAGAAAAATACAAGAAAAGAACAGCATGGTGCTCCATCTGCTTTGCTTGCAGTGCTACCACACTTTTTTTTCCCCTTCCCTTGGTGGAGTCTAACAAGCCCGAGAGCTCCTGGGTACTGCTCAGACTCAGACAAGCTGTTTTGATCTGTCACCTTCTGCTTGTCTGCAGCTCCAGTGCTGTTTCTACTCCTGCCTTGCCTGTAGTAGTGAGGTAAACCAGCTCCTGCTTCTACAAGTGAATTGACAGCCTTGTCTACCTGCTTTTCCTCTAAAGAAGCAAAACAAAAAAGAAAAAAGTAAAGAAGGCAAATCTACAAACAAAGCCTGGCATAAAGAAGTGGATTTATCTGCTTTTTTTTTTTTTTTTTTTTTTTTTTTTTTTTTTTTCCCAGTGTTACTGTTTTTATCCCGGTCTCAATATTTTGTGTGATTTCTTGCAATATAGTACAGAGGGCCCTGTTGCATCCATGGATTTACACCAAAATGAATTGAACACATTTTCATTTGTTTCTACTCCCTCACTGAACATGTTCATTGCTGGTTTTTATTGTCTTTAACCTTGCTACTAGACACAGTATTGATGAGGGAAGAAGCAGGCAAACATGTCCAGCTGCTATAGCCATGAAATAAGCTTCCTTTTCCAGTTTATTAACCCTGAAGTGCATTTGTTGAGGTTACCTCTTTGAAGGTAATACAGTATCTGTAAAAAGTATTTATACTTCACAGTTTCTTTCTGCTTCTTCCCTTGAATACACTTTTAGAAACAATTAGGACTCTGCTAACAAAATAGATCCTTTTTACCTTTATATATAAAAATAACCTCACCAACACATGAATATTTTGAAGGAATGTGATGTTTTTGAAAACAGTTTCTTTGCTTCAGATTGGTGACTTGGATCTACCCTGAAATCAGGCTGCTATTGCCTGTCTTGACATGTCTGTCTCTTCCTTTTATTAGGTGAATAGTATCAAAGAGCCTTGGCTTCAACTCACTAGGAAACTGGAAAAATTTCTGGAACCTTAACTTGCAGAGGAAATTCTTCTCCTCCTCCAAATTTATACTTATAAAATAACTGTCAATGGTAACAGAGGAGTACATATTTTCAGGTAAATGCAGTGGAGAGTATCTTTAAAAACTTTTATAAATTACACCTGCAAATCCACAGGAACATTGTTATTTAGTGGAGAAGAATGATAGAGAGTTTTCACTGAAAAAAAAGGCTTCCCTATCTTAAGTACTATGCTGAGAAACAAAAAAAGATGTCTTCTTTTCATAGGGCTTGTGAAGAACACGGCATTTGAGAGATGATGGGAAGTTAGAAGTAAATGGGAATAAAATGGAAACAGGACTACTCAGCAATTGATATATAGGAGATTTGAAAAGTGAAATGATAATATTTATCATCAACTTTGAGATATAGCATAATAAAATCTTTATTTTCCCCTCAGGTAATTTATACATCTATGTTTAGTTGCTGCTGAATAACATTTGGCATAGGTAAATCTTTGTTTATTTAGGGAAAAAATGGGTTCTCAGTCATTTCAGAAGCAAGAGAAGTTGTTTTTCTTAATTGCACATTTGAATAATTTAGGGTTTAATTGTTATTTATTTAACAATTACAGTATTAACCTCATTCAGCAGCTATTCTATATGCTATTGTCTGTGATCTCTGAGTGACAGTCTTGAAAGATCAGGCTGACTTTAGCAAGTGATCCCATCTTGCAATCATGTAAGCATTTTATGTTTTACATGTTTAGCTTTGCATCTTTCCAGTCACATGGATAAGTATCTGTGCTGTCAGTGACTCAAGATTATTTTCTTCAGACAACGAACAGCAGTTGCCCAGAAAAATTTATATGTGGATCCAGTATCATATTCCATTACCATTTTACTTGTGTTTATTTTCAATACAGAATTTGTTGGCACTGAAATAGTTGAAACCAGGATTTTAAACACGAATATAGATTATATCTACTCCAACAACTTTATCTCTACAATAAATATATACAAATGTACAGATTCATCACACTGTAATTTTCAGCTGATGCTTAAAGTAATTACACATTCTGTGCTGATAACACATTCAAAGTTTGTTGTTTTTTTATGATACCACAAGCTGGCAAGACACCTAGATCAGGTCTGCTAATGCTAATTGGCAGATAAAGCATAAATCTGAGGGAGTCTGGATTCCTGCCTTTTGCCAGCTTTTTGTTGTTTGGGAACTGAATTCTTTTCATCCTAGCTTTTGAAAAATGCCAGGCTATTCACTGTTGTCTTTCCTATGTGCATTTTAATCCATCAGTTCTGTTACTCCTTTAATGCCTTGTTGTTTGTTTTTAATCCAGTAGACTAAAATGGTTTTCTTTTTAACTGCCTTTTAAAATCAATCATACAGGACTCCCTAATGCAAAAAATAATTGGTTCTGATGACATGGCTATAACATTGATGAGGTTTTTGTTTCTTGTTTATTTATAGCGGTGTATTACCTAATGATAATAGCAGTGATAAACTTTGAAATATAATAGTTTACCTGCTTGTCAGGTCAACATACTTGGTCATTACCTCTATAGATTTTATACCAAATATATCAGGCTTTCTGGAAATTCATCTCCCTTCAAAGCTGTGAATCTTATTCCTGATCCCTACATATCCTGTGTTCTGAGTATATTGACATTCTATTCTTTATTATCCTTATTTTTATTATACAAGTAAATATATTTTTAAAATAGGATTTCAGAACCTGCTCGTGCATGAAGGATTTCAGAACCTGCTCATGCATGGCATAGATCTTCTTGAAAATAATATAGTAATTTATCATAAAAGGAAAATATTGGAATCTTCTTTTTAAAACCATTTTTTGTGAACATAGCCCTGATTTTCATTAAAAAAATAATTCTTAACTGAAGGACTACGGAATCCCACTAAATATGGTGCAGGTGTAAAGGCAAGGTTACAAAGTAATAGCAGAGACCATAGAAGACAAAATGACACAAAGAGAATAGATAATTCTAAGCAATCAAGAGAGAGTGCTTTCAAAAGTTAATTTCTGCAGGAAAAAAAGAAGATGTGCATTGATAGCTACTGAAAATAATGGTATAGATCATACTATACCTCAAGAAGGCCCTGCTGAATAGTTCTCAGAAACCTAAAGAATACGCTGGGGAAAAACACTCTAAATTTGCTTTATTTCTAATATTTGTGCATGAAACATCCACTGATGGTTACAGGTGGACAGAGGCCACTGAGCAAGGTGGATTTCTGAGCTCGCCAGTGTGGCTGCTCCTGTGCTTATGACCACCTGTAAGTGGAGGGGCATTGATGATGTACACCTTTCCTTGCCATTAAAATGAGGGAAAAAACCACTAGCTTGTGATTGAACAAATTATTCTTGCCATTGTTCATAAAAACAATTATGTTTCCTCTCTTCAAAGGAGAAGCTGCCTTGAATATCTTGGTTCTCTTTTTCTTAGATAGTATCTCATAATAGTAAAGCTCACACAAAATAATTGTATTTGTCTACTGAAAGTTTTCTTCAGATAATACACGTTGAGATAAAAAAAGGAATAGAAAAAGGGGTTTAAAGTTGCTAATAAGACCTGGTGTGTGCCATTTGTATAATATGCAGACTTGCAGTAAGTCAGCAAAAAGAAAATCTGTGTTATCCTAATACCTAAATTTTTATTGTTAAGTCATTATGCATTATTTTCACTGTGCTTTAAGGCCCTCTGTAACCCATAGGTGATAACATCAAACAGATCTTTTGTTAAGACAAAATTATTTGTCTTAACTTGCAGATCTGTGTCTGCCAACATACAAATCTTCTATCCATTGTTCAGGAAAATCAAATCTGCAGAAGGTGTGAAAGCACCTGCCAGAATTGCAGACTTCAGGTGATAGCAATGAGCTTTACTCTTCTTTGACACTGAAAACTTCTGTGTGTTTGTACTGTACAGCTATTGCTGTTCAATATATTGAAGACTATCTATCATTTATAGATAAATGTAGCTACCCTCTATGTCTATCCAAACAAATTAGCAAAGTGTCTTCTTCCAGTACAGCATCATTTGATCTTGGTTGTATCTTCTGTGGTCTCAGGGTCTTCTCAGGGGCTCTCAGGGGCTTCTCTGAGCATGGGGTTGTGTCTTGCAGCACTTTGCTATAACTCAATTGTCCTTCCTTTTGGTTGATGACTTTATATGCAAGACAAAGACCATGACTTGGTGCTGCATCACTGTGTGGGTTGCATGTAAGACTGGATTTCCTGCATGGGTGGACTTACTTGTGTGTTTCAGCTCAGTGCAGACAAACTTAGGGAATGTAAACAGAATTTTTAAGAAGTTTCATTTTGTCTGGATTTTGGATGTACAGTGGTACTTAGATGCCTGTATTTGTAAGAAATAAACTTACTTCTCAGTTGAATTTTGTTCTTTTAGTCCTCAAGAAAATGGAAAAATATTTTACTAAAACTAAGAAGACGTCTTAATTCAGTTTGCTTTGTCTCTGTTTGCTTAATATGAGATTGTAACAAAAGCATACCTCTGCTATAGAATTTTGCGTATTTTATACATGCAATTAAATATTTTTATTGATACAGTATTTTACTCATTATCTTTTCCTTTTAGCTGGCACCATACTGTCATTTTTGCCACTCCATTGGATTAACCTATCCTTTTTTCTGACCTGTTGGCAGTTTGCTTTATACATGCTTCTAAATAATGCCTCGTGCTCTGCTCTCTGAGTGTAATATCTAAGCCACATGTAGAGTAGGGTTAACTTACTGGAAATGTAGGAACTGGTTAACTTACCATGGAAACAATCAAATTTAAAAGATCATATTAAAACCCAAATATTTTTGGTTTCTTAGGGATCTGGACTATTATCTTGAACCAAAGTTAGTAGCGAGATCTGTTCCTGCAGTGAAATGGGATCTTTGAATTGCAGAGTTGAAAAGGCCCAAAAGAGTCGAATCCATCCCTTTTAGTTCAGACAGACCAAAGCTGGTTTCACTGGGTGGATGTCTTGAGCAAGAGTGTACACCAGGGCTCTACACTCTGCTTTTATTTTGCTTTTTGCAAGCTGTGCTCCTACAAGGCAATTCACCTATCTTATTATCCGACATGCTATATTGGGATTTCTGGGCCCCATGTTTCTTCAGACACTGAGATGAAACACCCTTGAAGACATGGTCTATGTTTCTTCCTGTATTTCAGTCAGTGTATTGCTATGGGGAAACATTCCTGAAAGGTGGGAATAAATCCTGCCTGTTGGAGGGATGTCAAAAGCCAGGTAAGGCTTCTGGCTGCACTAACAGAGAGGCAGCAAAGTCCATTAAAGCAGGTGGGGCAGTGATGGGTCTCACACTGAGAGCAACAGAGCCACCAAAGGCAAATAGTGTTTGGAGCCCACTACAATTAGGCATGGACATTCCTCTCTTCAGGTAAACCATGGACATCAATTTGGCTCTGCAAGAGCTGTATATTTTAAGAACACATTCAGGAATTATTAGGAATATTAACAGACACCTATATTGTATGTTAAACCATTTCTCAGAAGACTCCAGCACACTTTGTAGAGGCATCCAATGACATTTTTAGATTGTGCATTAGGAATCCTTTCCATGTGGAGATTTGACTTTTAACCAGGTTCAGGAAACAGAAGAACAAGATAACTGTAAATATTAACACTTTGGTAACTAATATTTTGGAAATGAAATCTGTGAACCTACTTTCTGGAATTTTGACTATGCTGTGCTCCTTTTGCTAGTCAGGATTTGACCTTTCTTGTAACTGAAGCAATATTCTGTTTTTACAACAGGAAGCAACTAATATCACTGGTGCTCAACAGAAATCAGAAACTGATGTTGAACTGTTAGTTAAAAAATTATACTGGTAATAAATGAACATTGTCCCTCGGATAACTATTTTGTCTCTGCTATGCTAGACAGCTCCACTTGCTCTAACTGTTGATTCCAACAAGTGAGTTCTCAGGTACCTGTTTTCTCTGGAAGGTGCTTGGGGTTTTATGGGAAGATTTGTGCATAACAAAGTGGTGATCTGTGCATAACAAAACATCCCCCTAAAATAGCTGTGTTTTAAGGAGCTGAATTTATTTGCTTTCAGTAGATGCTACTGAACTCTGTTTCTCTTACTACCACATCGGCTTTGGCCGATGTACCAGTGCTGTTTACCAGGAAGAATAAATGTGTATTGACTTTTAATTTGACATTAAAATCTGGCATTTGTCTCTAGTTATTTTCAGAAGCAAGAATGTTTTTATCAGGAATATCAGGTTAGGCATAAGGATTAATTAGAGCAGATTAGGATGTGGCAAACTTAAAAAGAGACCCATGGGAGTGCAAGGTTTTATTTATTTTAAAACAAATGGATTTTACTCCCAAATATGTATTCTGTCATATTTCAATCAGAGAGACTCCCAAAAACCAAGACATGTCTGTCCAGCTGGGCTGATCAGGATCACTTGTAAGGGACAAGGAGCATGACAGACACCAGTCACCAAGTCTTCTTTACCTTCTGATTGGCAACAAAAAACTGGTTTTGGAAAAGGTCTTTTATACTATTCAGGAGTCAGCTGTTGTCATAGCACCTTCCCCCTCAAAGTCCTTCTTACTTTGCCCATATATCTTGATCTTAACTTCTACTCTTTTTGTTGCCTAGTTTTAGGTACATTTATGGCTGCCTGGCTTCTTCTTGGGACAGCGAGAAGAGAAATGGCAAAGATGAAAGGCTGTAACTTAGAGTCCTCCCATTTGCATCCTTACATAGGTTTTCTTCTATAAACAGATGGCAAGCCCAACCTAGGTTCAAAATTCACAGATTTATATTGATTATTTAAGTAACAAATGAAATTGCACCAGAATATTTTTTACATCAGTATCTAGTAGGTCTCTATTTTACAGGAGGAGGAAAAGAACTGAATTCATGGCCTAAGTGTCTCTGTAGTGTCTAAAAATTGAAGACATGGCCTCTGTATTTGTACACACAGGTGATATGTTCAATACAGCAGTTATGATGTGGCAATGCCATTTGACATTCAGTTGAATGTAGCAAATAAATTGGGACAATGATAAATACTGTGTACAATATACCTTCATATTGGTGAAAACCCTCATGAAATTAATTCCCCCATTTTGTTCTGTTTCATCAAATCATTCCCAATGAGTGGTTCCTTTGTGGTCAGTGACACTGATGGAAGTGGTTCTTGGAACAGCTGCTCCTGAAAACCATCTGAATCAGAGGAAAAGTGCAGAAACTGGGTCTGGGCCTTCTGCCTTAGTAGTGTTCAGAGGATTTGTAGGGTTTCTTCTATGCTTTTATTTGGTATAAAGAGGAATAGAAAAAAGTGATTCTGAAAATCTGCTGGGACACTCACAAAAAATGTTCATGGCCTATCAAGCCAGGTTAAGTGTTGCAAGTTAATCAGTGCTTTGAGGTTTCACTTATTATTAGTGCAAAAAGTTTGTGTTGACTGTGTCTCAGTCACCCAAATGTATTTGAGTCCCCTAAGAAGTGAAAAATCCTTACCCCTACAACAGAATTTGGCAAATGGAGGGCAGGTACACAGAAGATGTGGATGAAAGTGAGACCACAAATGATGGATGAAGTCTGAAGGCTTAAGACTGTCACAGGTTACATGTGAAATAAGTTCTGTCAGATCGCTGCATGATTTTCATCATGTGTTATTTTCCTTTTACTTGCCTTTGATGTGCAGCCTTTGTCTATGACGCTCATTCTACCTGCACAGAATGAAAAGGAAATTGTCCACCTGATCTGGCTGGGTGATATATTTAACTGTAAAGTGAAGTAAATCTAAGCCAAGATTCAGAAGCAGTTGCTGTCCTGAAGAACCAAGTATTCTATTTTATATTGTGCACAGGACTATGTTCATTGTGTTCCTCTGTCACTAACTGAAGAGGAAAGCAGTGTTTTGTAACCATGACATGCCCTGTTATCTTCCTCAAGTAATGAGCTCATCCAGATTACTCCAAGGGGATGCTTACATTTTATCAGTGGCGCCTTGTTGCACAATTTCCAGTTTCTTTCTTGAAGATACAATAAAAGATTTATGTCTGAAGGACTATGATGTGGTTTTCATCTAAGAGCAAAACAATTCCTTCTAAAAAATACCGTATCCCCAAATGATTTCATAATTGCAAACAGTGTTGATGAGCTCTGTGGCTTAAATGAGTTTATAACATATTTGCTGTGTTTTCTAGTGAATATTTTTGGATGCACTTAGTAAAATCCCCCTGCTTTTTTGAACTGACACTAAATAAGTGTGATCCATTAGTTGATGTCTACTGTAATAAGTAATTTTTTTCATTTAATTTCAATTTTTTTTTTCAAATATTTCTCTCTTACTCTGTGTGTATGCGTGTGCATGTGTGTATTAAATAGTTTCAAATCTGAAAGTCAGCCATGTTTCTCATTATCAGACATCAGAAAAGCTTTATTCTCTTTGTGTTTTCATGCCACTTGAGGATAAGCAAGTTTCAGAATACTGCATGTTTTTGATGTATGGGTAAAATTCACATCTTCTGTTCTCAGTGCAGAAAGCTTATCTGCACTGCAGATCTCAATTGGATATTCTGTTCTCATCCCCTGAGCTGGGCTCAGGTTGTTATCACCATGATTTCCATGTGCAGATAATTCACAATTCCTGCAGCATGGACAGGAGAATTGGCCTGTATCAGTAATGTTAACATGCAGAAAAATATTTTATAATACACCTTGGATGAAAAGAATTTCTGAATCTGAGCTGCTATCAGGAAAGAAACATGAGGCATTGATTTAAAAGACCAGTGACGTGATTTTAGGTAACACTAGCTAGCTGGTTAGAATTAGTTTATCACACTGAATTATGAACATAGTTTTACTACTTTGGCTATTTTATTTCTTTTTACACTAGTAGCATTTGATGTTAGAAATGTGTTGTATTTTAGCCTGTCTGCAGTAAAGTCTGTTGATTTTACTTGAAAGCCTTTCTGAGTGCTTTTTGGATATAATTTACAGTGTACTAGTTCTGATTTGAGTTATGGACTTCCCTTCTTACTGCTACATCCGGTAGAAAATTATGTCTTTTTTTAGATACATCTCAGCTGTCTTAGATCAAATTTATGTTCCTCTTTATTCAGGGTATCTATCATCTAAGAGTGGATATTCTGAGGACTAAATTAAGGCAAAGCATGTACATTGATGTTCTCAGTATTGCCACGAAGTGGGGAATTCTGTAGCCTAGTAAGAAAGGGCATTGCAGCTGCAAAGGTAGTGCCATGATATTAATATTCTCAGGATTAGTTTCAACCTTTGCATACCCATGTTGCACACATGAGACACAAGTTATTCTGGATATGGATCAGGGTCTACGTTTCGCAGAATTTTCTGAATCTTTGCATTTGTCATTTTTTATCTTGGACTTGACCAAGTCCCCTTTATTTCCCCATTGTTAAATTTGTGATGGCATTAAGCCCTAGATATTAAATTAGAGTATCACCATTAACTTCTGACATAATGGGTAAAAATAATGGCTCTAATTTAAGAAGGGAGGAATTTAGCAAATAAGACATGAATTGACTGTCCATGTTAGTGATTACCTGTGAGCAGTTAGTGCAGCACCTGTGGAGCCCAGGCTTGGCAAGGAAATGACCTCTCTGGGACACATCAGTTTCAGGTGAGACACTTCTGTTGGTTGTGTGATATTTTGATCTGATAATCTCTCTCTCACAGTTCAGATCTGGAGGGTGCTCTGTAGCTTACACAAAGACCCAGGAAAGCTATGGTCAAGGATAGGGTGGGAAAAGAACAGTGAATCTGGCTATAGGCTTTGGAAAGAACATCAAAGCATTTCAGCTTCTTATAAGTCCCAGAATACTGCATGCCTTTGCATTCAGTTTCCTCATTCATTTAACCAGGCTTGCAATGGGAATGGAAACAACAGAACATGAATCCACGGAAACAAAGGCATTTGTATTATTCTGTGTGGCCCTCAGAAGCTGCAGTTTGGATATAATTATGACTCAAATGAAAGGACATTTACAAAGCAAATGAAATATTTGGTCTCTAATCTGTTCCAAAGAAAGCTTTTATGATTGCAAATTTCATAGATAGTTTTGGCCACTTTTTTCAGAATACTATTTAAAACAGGTTATTTATCCTTTTAAATTAATCTTTACTGGCATCTGAAAATTTTGTTTAAAGATATTTAGTATACAGACAAGATAATTCAAATTCAAGTAGAAGAAAACTGAATTAACATTAGTTCTTAAAGGATAAAACTGTGGTGTGGGGAAAATCAGGAAAATGTGGTACCATGAGGAGTTGCTTTATGGATTTAGTTCACTCTTTCAAGGATTTTTGAGGAAAATAAGACAGAAGAACTTATAGGCCAGACATTCAAGGGAACCTCTGTTTTTAGGAGTTCATATAAGGGTCTTTGATTAATTCAAAATGAAATTTTGTACCTAGTCTTAAGTACTAGTCTTAAATGTCTAGTCTTAGGTACTTAACCACCTATTTGCTTACTACCACTTACTTAACTACTTCCAATGACTATAATTACCATCATGTCTCATGGTAGCACATGGAAAGAGACCCAGGTACCTGAACAAAGTTATTCAGAGCTGAGCAGTGAATGTGTGGTGAAGAAACTGATTCTAGATTAAACAGTCTTTACGAGGGAACACATTTTACTGACTTACTTTTTTACACCTGGTGTATCTTAATTGGCATTGAGGTCAATGCAGAGTAGTATCTTCAGTTTTAAGATTTCTTTCTTTGCTACAGAGCATCTATAATGTAAGGACTAGGTGCTGAGGGCTATTTCCTGTCTGGAAGAATCTGTAATTCATCATCTAAAATGGGTGTTAAACTGGACAACCAGAAAGAAAACTAACTTGAAAACTGAAAACTAAAGTGTTGAGAGCACCTTCAGTATATGGCAATAAATAGATGGACAATACAAGGAAAATCTTCCATGGTTGTAGTTCTCAGGTCATAGCTTTAGAACTGTAATGATCCTGTAATACTTTTAATACGCTGTGTGACATGCCTACTAACTGGTCATAGTCTGTTTGCTCAGCTAAATCCTCTATATGAGTAACATTTTCAGTTCTGGTTTTGCCCCCTCAGAATATTGAATTCTGAAATGTTCTTGCTAAGTCTGCATTGAGAAAGACAGATTTGTGATGCTTAACAAGGGACATGGCTGCTTGGTCCTTTGTAGACACATCTGTGCCCATCCCCCTCCATACACAGCAAGGGGGATGTCAGCCATCTCCTGCCTGTGAGGCACTTACAGTAAATTCAGCAGAGAAAGAGCCCAAAACTAATGAAGCTTTGCAGTTTTTGGACCCTCGCTTGCAACCAGCCCACTTGAGGCAGGCATAGGTCTGACCTGAAAAGGTTGTGCAGATGTACCAAACCCTGCAGTCAGGCAGCTCAAAACCTGCCTCATTTACCACCTCAGTGCTAGTTTGGAGGGCAGCCTTGGAAAGTGTGCATTGTTACTCAAGCACTACAGTAATTTGCTGCACGTAGCAATAGGTTCTGTATAGGAACACATAGGATCTCTTATTATCTTAGTGCTGATTTTCTGAGGCAATGCGAACCAGGTGTTTAACTTCCTTGTGCAGCATTTTCCTCACCACAATGATGGCAGAGACCTGTGCCTTATAAAACACCCTGGGAGCAACCAGTGGGAAGGAGCACAAAGGTAGATAAAGGGAAGTTTAATTGGGTTTTATCTATAAAGTATTTTGACACCCTGTGATAAAGGATACTGAATTCAAGTTATTATTAAAATAAATAAATTTACATTTATAATTAAATGCAGTAGATATTAATTGTTATTTCTAATTTAAATGATTTTTTTTTAGTATTTAACACTCAGTGTTATTCTCTTTTCCAGTACTCATACCAGCCAACCTCTAAAGCGTGGAAGTTCTTCTCTCCAGAAGCTGCCCCAGTGTTAGTGGGTGGAGAAGTGGAGGCTCCATGGCATGCCAGATTACATAAAGCGGTGTCAGAGTTGGACTGCTGTCATCCATGCTGATTTCAAACACAGAGCTGCCACTGGCATATTTGCAGTTTGTGCCAGGAGACCAGTCTGAGTTAGTAATCACTATTTGTCTTGTGCTTCAGACTGGATGTCCAAATGCTTCAGTCCATACATCATCAGGGTGACAGAGTGTTTGAGGTGACTGGCCAGAGGACCTTGCTGACTTGTAGAACCACAGTTCTGAGACTCAGGCTCCCAATTCTTTATCTTACATATTTCTGTGTGAGAAACTCCTCTAGGAGCCTTTGTCCAGTGGGACTCCATACACTGACATTCAGCAGTGTAGAGTGCTGTCTGCTGGAAAACAGCCACCTCTGGAGGAGTCTTCAGAAAGAAAAGCTGCAGGAATGCCATTTCTCATCAGCTGGTGTCACTGCTTGGAGCCAGATGTTCGCAGCTGGGTGTGGTAGTACAAAATGGTCTAGGAAAGAAAGAAGAAAATGTTTAATAGGAAACATTAACATTCTGGCTAAGCGATGGGCAAATGCAGCAATCCCTTGTTTACAACAATAACTACTGGAAGCTGCAGAAATAGACCTCTGACATTTAAAGTAGTATGTTGACTCTTTTTGATCAGACAGGAGATAATGTCATGTGCTTATTTTGCCATAAACACTCCTAATAAAGACTCAGCATTTCAGCTATTGGCAAGAAATAGAAGAACATGAAGTATCTTTTGAATATTCAAACACCAGGGTGTTTGGAAATATGTAGTTTCCTGTAATTGTACTTTGTATTTCTTAAACATTTTTTTGCAGTAAATATCTTGATTTATGAATATGTGATAACCCGATTATTGGAAATCTCAGAAGTAAAACAATTTGCTTGTTCTATTTCTTTCTAAAATAACCCAGTCTCTGGGAATGAGGAATATTTTTGGTGAAAAATGAGGACTATATTAAAATACAAAAATATAAATAAAGAAGAGCATAATGGCCTTTGGAAACACAGCACATAATGCACACACAGTTCTCCTATGTTTTAGGAAGATAGACATTCCCTTTTTCTGTGGGTATCTGATCATCTCACAGTGGCTAGTGAGTCAGACGATGTGAAGCAGGTTAATTCTGGTAGGACCAGTTTGGAGAATGAGAAAGAAGTCACTGAGAGTTAAGCACCTAAATATGCACCAGACCAGGAGATGAAAGCAACCACAAAAGGTTGTGAGCACTACTGCATTTGATCCCCTGCACCTGCTTATTAAGTGAACATACAGCTCCCAATTAGAGACTCAAATGGGTTATATAAATACAAGAGAGTTGGGCTTCAGAGATGGATCCCAAACAGCCACAGAGCCATTTTTCTAGATGACAAAAAAAGGCTGAAGGCAGCCGAATATCGTGAGTCTTGGGCTTGGGCTAAAAACATTCAAATTCCTACACAGTCTTTAGATTTCTGAGGTGAGGAGCCTAAGAATATATATGCTTTGGTAAACAGAGCAGAGACCTTTCTCCCATTTAGAAGAGAGTTGCTGGGGGACAGTGCTCCTTTTCATTATTATTTATTATTCAGCTCAGTGGTTAGTACACTCATTCAGGATGTGGGTGACCCAAGTTCAGTTCCTTCCTGTGCCTGAGGGGCTGTAAACTCACATCTCATGCTTCCTTGGAGAGTGCCATTACCACTAGCCCATGGACTATTCTTAGGATGGAGAACATTAAGTCCATCCTCTTGAAGTGGTTCCTCTTTGCTTCTATCCTTTTTCTCTGTCTCAAGAAATGGGTAAATATGTCATGTGAAACGTAGCAGCTTCAGCAGGAAGACCTCACAGAGTCCTAGAGCCCTTCTCTTGTTCATTCAAATTTAGGCCACAGCCTAGAGTTGAGACCAATTTCCTGAAAAGTGGAAGCTGTTTAGTTTGATTCTTTTAGGGCTGAGGGGTAAAATAGATTTTCCATGTCCTATGCTAGTGCTTTGACACTTAACAATAAAGGGTGAGACTAAGGATGTACAAACAACAACCCCTTTGGGGGATTGATCTCTACATTAATTCCCAGTTAGGGCAATCTGTGGTCAAAACCCCAGTGGTAAAACTGTCCAAATGTGTTTCAAGTAGTAATTTGCCACCTGTGAAGGCACATATTTTAAGTTTGCCATCTAGGAAGATGTTACTTTAAGGCTAGCATTACATACATTATATACATTAAAAATCATATATATAGTGGCTTAAATGAGAAACACATGTTTTTTCCTGCCTACTACTCTCCTATATAAATCTATAGATGGGAAGTACTGTATGATGACTTTGAAAATCTTCCCCTACGTGACACTGGTCCTACACTACTTAGGAAGGAGCATTTCTAAGTACCAAGTATGAGGAACAGCAGACCAATTCCAAGTACAATTAAGGTACCCTAGATAAGAGAATTTCAGTGTGGATAACCTGAGTTGGTTCAGTTAGTTATCTGCTGTCAGATATATCTGACAGGAGAATGATTGCCTATGCCAAGAAACAAAAATCAAAAGGATTATAAGAAAAAGTACTTGCTGGCTGAGATAAATCCAGGGTCCACACTGGTGTTGACTCAGGTTCAGCAGTGATTTCAGGAAGAGAAAACTCAACTCTTCCCACATCTGTGGTCACACTGCTGCTCCTCAGCAATCAGAGCCCAGCCCAGCAGGGGCAAGTGGGGGCAACAGCCAAGAGCCCCAGCCAGGAAGACATTGCACATGGGAGCACCAGGAAGCAGCCTGTTGGAGTCCTAATGGCATCTTGCTGGAGCTTGGTCCAGAGCTTCGGAAACCGAAGACCCTAATCTGCTTTATCTGCTTTATCTGCTTTATCTGCCTTATCTGCCTTATCTGCTGCCTGCACCCCGTGTGAATGGCTCCCGGGCCCTGGGGCGCTGTCCTGGCCAGGGAGCTGCATGAAAGCCTCGCTGCGTCTGGGAAGCCATGCATGGGTCAGACACAGCCCACTCCAAAGTCAGATAACTTTTCTTACAACCCTGAGCAATTACATTGAATTACTCTATCTCAAGCAGATCTGCTGCTCTTAAACCACCCAGTGTCGAGGTTTGGAGGAGATGGATTTTTTTATCATGTAAACAAGTGGAGCAGACAGGATTGTGTGTCAGAGAGACCAGGCTGCTTCATTGTTTTTAAATGCCATTTTCTTAGATGGCTTGCAGAGTTATCTGCAGAATTTCCCTAAAACAAGGGACACATCTAATTGATAGCTGATGCTCAGCATAGTTAGTATTGGTTAAACTAATGTTCTAATGAACCAGTGTGCAGCTGATAAGCTACTGGACAACTTCCCTAGCTTGTTAAAACAGTGATAAATAGTGTATCACTTGTTGAGGCCAGAGAGACTGACAGGGCAGCTGAGACAAAGCCAATGCAATCGAACCCAAGCCCTTATCTAAATCTTATTTGAAAGACCTTATTTGATGACTTCTGATTGTCATAGTTGGATAAGGGTCCACATACTATGAATTTATAGGCCTGTTTTTCCCACCATATTTATAACCTCATCAAGGTAGGGTTACTTTTTTTATTTTTCTCACTTCATGCAGAAGTCTCCAGGGGATCGTTTCCAAGCAATTGAATTTAGTTACTTCATACAATGGTAGGTGAAATTAGTGCAAAGTAACAGGAGCTAGATTAATGTGATTTCAGGAAATAATCCATAAAAATCTTATGAGGCCTTTAGCAGGTTGTAAATTGGATTTTAGGCACAGAGAGAGAGAAAGAAAACTTAAAATCCTGAGGAAAATAATCAGTCAGTAATGAGAAGTGCTAACATTTTAACACTTTATGCTGAAATAAAATACTGGAGAAAAAAACCATAAAAATGACTAACAGTGACTTTTAAAATGAGATGAATGATTAAAATTGTGATTATAAATGTAAATATATGCCTCCTGCTTTTCTTACCAGACAATTGATCCATTTATAATCAAAGAGCTGCAAATCAATACGAAAATTTGAGATAGAAAGAAAAGAAAAATGTGTCTCAAATAGTTGCCCGTCCCACGCCTGCAATGGGAAACTGACTTTTTCTTAGTCTGGTCATTAATTTTCATCATGTACTGATAAAGATCTGTGAGTGGGGAGCAACAGGTCTGATGCCTTCAGTTTGAGCAGTGACCGGCTTGTCTTCTTTAAAATGACTTATTTTCAAGTATTTTCCACATTCTTTGTAACCCCTTTAGTCCTTCTTTCACTAGAAATGGGAAATAAAGTTTTGAAAAATTGTGTGTGATCCTGTTTTAGTTGTTTTAAAGCTAGGTCACGACAGAGTTAGAAATGTCTGGATAAGCTTGTGATTTTGATCAAGGCACATCTTTTGTGATATACTCCAGACAGCTTTCTTACCTAGAAAAATCCTCAGTATCTTAGTGAAAGTATCTCACCAGAGAGGCAAGAGAATGGATGGCTGAATTTCTCCCTCTGAGCACAGGCATTTAGGAAAGGAAAGGTCCTGCTATAAAATGTGTGTCGCTTCTCCAGGCAGGGAGAGGGTAGATCCCTGTCCCACAGTCACAGCATACACAGAAAAACAAAGAGAGAAGAAGCTCTTAATCACCAAATTAGACAGACCATGGGCTGCTGGCAAGTTTTTGAGTCATGCATGCAACCACATGCCTGAATTATCTTTCTTCTTCTCCCTAAAAATCCTGGCCTTATCCCTACTGCTTTTTGGGGCTGGTGCCCGCCCTGTGCTATCTCCTAACAATGTGCTGGCACTGATGGTGTAGCTGGTGCAGGTCAGAACTATGCCAGGGTACACGTGAACAGTGGTGCTGGTCTTGAACCAGAGCTCTGGGATCTTTTAATTTGCTGCCATACATGACTGGTATAACTGATGTAACTACTCTGTCCTGATTGTAGAATATGAGCTAAGGCTTAGCACTTCACTGTAGAGAAGCTGGTGATGAATCTCTTCCATAGATGGGTAACTGAAGAAGATGAAAAGGACTATCCTTTCTCTCCTCTGATTATACAGAAGTTTAATATGCCTAACTTAGTTGTAGACATCTAAATTTTTCTGCCTTGCAGGAGATGAACCCCTGTATACCTGCCCTGAAATGCAATTCCTTGAAATTTCATGGGCCATGAAAATGAGCTGAAACCCAAGGTTCTTTGTGATTTGCAAAAATCAATGATTTTGTCATTGTCATTATTTAAGAAGGTTGGTCTTTAGAAGGGAAAGTCTTTGATAGAGGGCCTGAGCTGCTTTTATTCCAGCCCTGTAGGGGTTAGAGCTGGAACACAGAGCTTTTATTTGATATAGAAGCCATGCCAAGCAAGAACAGGGAAGAGGAACTGGTGGCACAGAGCTCAGCGTTCAGGGAGCCCCTGCCCAGGGGAGGCTCACAGCAGGGCCATGCTCGGACTGAGGACCAGAATACACATAAATACCACCCACTTCTGAGAGCAGACTCCACCTGCAGCAAACAGCAAACGTTTGGGCTCAGTGGTGACACAGTGACAGGAAGGTTTATTTATTTCTCATTTGGCCTCTTTTTCCCACCAGGGCTTTACTGGTGCATGATTTGTCTGGGAAGGAAGATTTTATTACATAGAGAGTCATACAGTGAACACCTTGGGGAGAATTTGATTGTAAGGCCATAAAATTGATTTCCTTTCCCACAGAGGAATAACTTCATAAGTATAAAGATATTGGATGCACACTTGATGTCAAAATAAGTATAGCCATACCAGAGGAGTGAAGGAGGGGTTAAACAGTTCATTTGCTAGGTTAGTACATCCTGAACAAAATTTCCCTTCATCTCCAGATGTTTATGGATATACCCCTTACAAAGAATGATATTAATATTTTAATGTCTGCTGGAGATGAAAGAGAATGAGCAGAGCAGATATGAAAGAGAAGGCCTGAGCCCTTGTGAGACCAGCACATTGCAAAGGTGACATTCTGCTAATCAGGGAAAAGTGGTCAGCACATCCCTGGAAATTCTTAGTAACCAAAAAGCATCCCAGTACAGAAAGGTAAATAAACTAGGTGAGGATTACAGTAATGGACATAAAAGCTATCTGGTTGTTTAATGGAGTGTTATGAAATTATTAGAGTAATCCTTTCCTTTCTTCCCTCTGTATTGGAGGAGATTGGCATTTAGCTAAAAGCTAGGAAACTGATTTTCTGAGTCTCTCTACTGCTCTCCAATTTTCGGAATAATGAATAGTTTTTTTGAGGATCAAGGTGACAGAAAACATCACTGGGCCAGAGCTGAGCCATATCCCTGCCAGCCAGGTGGAGCGCAAGGGCCCTGTTGAAGACCAAAAAGGGGATTTGGATGTGTGTAAGAAAGGAAGGAGAGAGGAACAGAATGTGATCTGACTAAAATGAGCCTAGGTAGGAGACACAAGAGAAGATGTCAAACTGTTTTGAAAAGGTAACAAAATTTCATCCCAACAGATTAAGGAAGGAAGACTACGGCAAACTTCATTAAAAACAAGACAAAAAACAGCCACAGTTTTCTGAGTCTTAAGGATCTGAGACAGAAAGCTGAAAACATTAAGACCAGCACCATACCCTCAACTGGCACTTCTATTTCTGATTTTATTTCAGAACTGCTAACTGTTCATGTAACTTATTTTCTTGAGAGGAAGGAGTTTAGCTTTCAAAAAAGCTGTTTAACTGCAAAATGTAGAAGACCAGATAATTGAATTTTCCAATTTAGATTTGATCTAATTGTCTCAGTTGGTTATAATGTGAAATGGAAGAAATTTCCAGAAGATAAAGAAGTTTTGTGCTAAAGCAAACACTGAAGACTTTTGTGGGCATTGTTATTTCGAGGAAAGAATAAAAAATAATCTACAGGAAATATTTTTTTTAAAATAAAAAGGTAGAGACTGCAATGTGCAAATAAAAGAAACTAGGTAAGAACACTGGAGCCATAAGTCCATGAGTTATTGTATCTGGCATATTTTGTGATGCCCTTATTTTCCAAGGGGAGAAAGAGTAGCAGAGCTCTTTCTTTCATTTGTACCGCTCCAGTGAGGAACCTTAAGCTGTGGACTTTTTCAGAATAACACACATTTTCTACTGAGCAGACAGATTGCATGGGCAGAGCACTTCTGTCCATGTAGTTTATATGAGACTGGAATTTATTAGCACAGTGTTTTTAAAGTGCAATAAAATGCAGCGCACACATCTCTCTGGGGATCTGTATTATGTAGAGTGTTGTGACTTAAAAAGAAGTGCTGTCATATTGTGCTCTACCACCCAACTTGCAGGAGCAGCCATGGTTAGGTATTTAAAGGAAATATATTGGTATTTTCAGCAGGGCTGAAAGAGAGTTCTTCCACACCAGGGCAGTGATCCATCTGCCTGAAAAGTGTGACATTCTCCAGCCAAGTGGAAAAAGTTCTCTTTTCTAAAAGTACAGGGGAGAAGGAAATAACACTGGCAACTCCTCTCTAGTAGGAGCACTTCAGCTACCCAAAGGTAGATGTGTAGAGTACCTGTTGAATGAGAACTGTCCTGAACTTTCCTTCCTACCTCAAGGGTTTTTTACCACGATGGCTTGTCCTGGTCAGCTGCCAGGTGTGCTGCTAGTAGCCATCACACTGCTGGCTTTTCAGTCAATCCCTGGGGCTCTGTGACAAACTGGTGGCACATTCCTCCTCTCCCCCACATCAGAAAAAAAAAATGTCCTTGTATATAATCAACATGTGCAAAAAACATGGCTGACATTTAAGAATAACTTTAGAATTCAGTGGTGGTTTGTCTACTGGAATGACATTCATGTGCTGGAGAATTCTTTAGGATATGCACAATTTATCTGCCCTGGATGACTCGGTATTGGACTCAGGGCTGGTCTTTCAAAGTGTTGTGGTGACAACTGCTCCACCTTTCTAGTTTTAGCTTTACCTGAATAGAAGTAAACTATTATTAAGAAAGGAAAAATTATGTTTAGAGAATTCTAGTCTAAAGAATGTCATTGAGTCTAAAATATAGGGATACTATGAAAATCTATTTGTGACCTAGTTCTTCCACTGTAATTGCCCTTAAATAGGTAGAACTTACTACTGTTGCAGGTTCTGTTTGGAAATGAAACATTATTTTTGGTCAGAAGTAGAACAGTTTCTTCCTATCTCCATTTTTCCTTTGAAAGTATTGAGGTAGCTACCTCAACTGTTCCTCTTTGTGAAGATTGAATAGTTTCATTTTTTACAGTTTTATTACTGTGACATTCTAATATAAATACACAGGCACATGCACATGCACATGCACACATATATATACTTATATGTATTAGTGACTGACCTTGATGAAATGAAGCTGACGCCAAGAGATTATTCAGGTTTGCTTTGCTTCAGCTGTGTCTGCTTTAGTAGCTTTGGCTTTAGTTTTTGATGAAGATGCTAAAGAAATAAGATAATGGCTTATATTCTTATTAAAGTTGTAGTAGAAGAAATGAGATTTCTTCTCATTTACCTTCTCCCTGAGAAAGTGAATAGTCTTTTATAAAATCCTCAGCAGGAAATCATTTAGAAAACTCTGTCCTGGACCCTTGTTTTTATTTGTTAAGGAACCATGAAGATTTCATTTAACTTCATCTCTGTCTTGCTTCCTACCCTTCTCTCCTTCATCTGTTTCATTGAATTGTTCTACTAGAGAGTATCTGCCAGAGTGCAGTGTATATCCAGCATATATTATTGTCCTAATTAGTGTGTTTTTGCTTTTTCCTTTAGCAAATATCTGTCAGAAAAAAGGCACAAATTTTCTTTCATTGGTGACTCAATGACTGGCTTTCTGTCACTACAGACTGTGATTCAAGATCCTTGGCAAATTTGGCTGTGGCAACTGAAGAAGAGGTGTTCATATGTGCCTGCATCAGTTTGTCTTCTTGACCTGTTGAGCCCTAATAGCTGAAGTCATGGGAGATCAAGGAATCCAATGCTTTCAATGGTGACTAAAGTTAGTGTGCATCCATTGTAGGGGTATTCCAGAAATCCTTCTTTTGCAAGGCTTTGCAATATTTGTGTTAGGATTCTAGTTTTGTTGCAAGCAATCATAATGTTGTTTCTCTGTGCTTACATCCTTGTGTGTCTTGGAAAGAACAGAACACCAAAGCAAACAAAGTGTTTTGTACCAATTCCTTCTCCTGTCTATGTCAGCTCCAGAAGCTGAGCAGGCATGAGAACATTTTACCCACTGCACTGCAAGCCCAGCCATCCAGTCAAGCTGTTGTCATTTATCAATCCCCTATGAAGTGTCAAGTGCTGGGTATCATAAGATACCAGCTATGAAGGCAATGGCTGTATAAGTTTTATTTTCTTAAATTCATCTCAATTATCCCTACTGAGGTAGAGTAGCCAAATAAATGAATAATGTTACAGCGTCAGCACACCAAGATTTTCATGCTGAGATAAACTGAGTTAGATTTTAAAATTTTCATCAACATGGTATATAATAACACCTGTTCAAGGATGAATGAGTAGGTATCAATAGTTTAAATGTTCTATTAATATATTAGGCTATTAATTATATATTCAGAACACACACACATACACACAACACCCAAATCCATAACCATAAAGACTGTACAGTTAAGATGTAAGCATGTCAGGAAGCAAAAACAAAGATAAGAATTCAGCTGTAGTGCAAAGCTGTCCATAAGGAAGCAAAATCTTAATACATGAAGCATCAGATAACATTAATGATATGTGTCTTCACCAGCTGTTCCTTTAATTATAACATGAAATTGAACATACATTAATTGTAAGGTTTTAATCATCTAACCAGAGAAATAGAAAACACTATGGACATGACTATATTTATACAGAATCAATAATAAAATTGTCTCAAACTTATTTAACCTTTCCTTCTCTGCCAACAGCAACAATAACAGAAAATCATCTGTGTCCTGAGGTTAAATACTCAGTCTTTCAGCCTGAAATGTGAATGCTTTGGCAGTGCTGAAAGTCTATTAAAGGAGAAGTTTTGTTTGAGATTGTTTTGGAACCAAAGCTATTTGGAGCTCTATTAGACCCCGTTATAATGGAGGAGTGCGTGGGCAGATGTTCAAAAGCAACAAGGTTGCCACATCTTAACAGGGTATTGCTCATCAGCTGAGCAATGGTAACTGGCTAGTTGCACAAACTTACCCTCCCTGGTTGTAAAGTAAAACCTAATAGCTTAACTAATGAGTCATTAAACCAAAGTAACTCAGTGTTTTTGCTTGTATGCCCACAATCAGAGACTGCATTGGAGCTAAAGTTTTAGTGCCAGGCACTATGGGTAAGTTTTGAAGTGATTTTGGAGTTCTTTAGCACCTGAAGCCACATTTTCAAAGGTGGCAGGGGGGTTTCAGGAGCTCAGAGGCTTAGCTCCCTTGCGTCTCAGTGCCCACACCATATTTGAAGAGTCTTTCTCAAGAGGGAGCTCAAGTCACTCAGGCCAGGAGGAAAGTGATGAGAAAAAGCCTTGAGGTTTCTTGCAGGGAAGGGAAGAAGTAGAGGAAATGACGCAGAGGATCCTGACCAGCTTGTGTGGTTGGTGAACTTTGTGGAAAGACCTGGGGAGTCTCTAGTTTCTTATTCAAGGGAGAAATTCACCCAACATTTCCCCTGCTTTGTTATACCACAGCTTGGTTTCTAAATCATTCAGGCACTTTGGAAAACGCTGTCCTAAATGTCCACTCCTACTCATTAAAATCAGTGGGTATCAAAGATTTTTGGTGGGAATAGCAGAGAGGGCCCTTACAAAGTTGCACTCCCCTTGCTTGTGACATGAACAGAGCCTGTTGTGTGAATGTGGTGTTGTGCTCATTCCAGGGCCATCTATTATTCTCTGGGTAACAGCAAATACCATTTATTTCCATTTATGCAGACCATAAATCAACATGATATTAGCAGCATGTGATCTAATGCTGCACAGTGTGCATCAGCATGAGAAGAACAAATCTGTTCAAAGTTCTGGAACACTTAAATGTCCCTTTTTCACTCCCTTTTTCTCCTTCCCATTGTTTTAAAACCATTTAAATAAGACCTTCTACAATCATTACAGGGTGGGCTTTTTCTCTCTGGGGAAGAAGAAGCATTGCTGGAAACTGTTCTCTTCTAGTTTGCAGGGGAGGAAGCTTTTAAACATCTTTCTGGTTTTCTATTATCAGGAGAACAAGCATGTTGCAAATCAACCTCCCAGATGTGGCAAAAAAAGGATGACATTTAATAACAAATCACTGCATCCAGATTGTGAAGTTTTCAGTCATATCCTGGTTTTAATACTGTGAATCCATCTGTTTTAAAACAGGAGAGAATACTATCTCTTGTCATTCATAGATTACTAGCTGCTGTTGCTTAAAGTGACACATATTGGATGCCAATGAGATAAAAGAAGCTAAAATAAGCACCCTTGTGAGATGACATAATGCCTGCTTCAGGTTCTACCTACCCAATGGCTCCAGTGAGCCAGACTGCTGCTGCCATCCCAAAATTAGCAGGCTTGGTGGAGGTGCAGGATGATTTGAAAGTTTACTAGCTCCAAATGGGTGTGAGCTCAGATGTAGCATGTACTAGCAGGCCTAAGACCAGGTCAGTGTTCAGGTCTGAGCTTCTCCTTCCCTTGGTGCTCCTGGAACCACACATGCCTGACTGGCTTTACGGTTTTCTACCTGGCTAGAGAGTTCTGAAAGGAAGCAAAACTTCTTAATTATGGAACTCTCATTAAGAGTTTTGAAGGAAATCTACTTAAAACATTAATTGAAGTATAAGGAGGTTCTTAGTGCATGCCCAGTAGATGGGGAATTGTACAGCAGAAGGGCAATAGGGAGGAATGAGCAATGGAATCTTGTAGGTGTCTGCATAGGCAGAGTGTCATAGTCCATGTAATTGTCTTTCCATGGCATGGAGAGGTAGAATAGTGCTATCAGTTTGCAAATTGCCCTACACAATGGAAATGTTGTGACACACCTAAGGGTTAAAACAAAGACTCTGTCAGAAGGACTGAACTGGAAGCTCTTCAGATGTCTCGGGGCAGCTTATCAACTGATCGCTCTCCACTTCTAGATGACATGGGTGATGCTAGACTTTTCTCTTGCAGCATTCATGTACCTGACAACATCATTTTGTCAAATGAGGTTAAAAAATGTATTTTGACTGCTTTGAGGTGGCTGATGATGCCGAAGAGGTTATGGAGTGTCCCTCACTGGGCATATTAAAAAACTATCTGAAAGCTGTCGTGGTTTAGGAGTGGTATTCTCCAATTTAGTCTTCCCACTCAAACCTCTCCAAGCCATGCACTGCTTGCTTGTTCCCTCCTTTTGCTTCTTCTTCACTGCAGTGGGATGAAAAGGAGAATTGGAGGCAGAAAGGGTAAAGATCATGGGTTGAAATAAGGGCAATTTACTGGAAACAGCAATGAGATAAGAAAAACAGTAAAAGCAGCAATAATGAGAGAGACTCCAAGAAAAGAAGCATCATTGCTCACTGTGGAAACCCCCAGGAATAGAAAATACCTGACTGCTCCCTCTGCCATGCTGCCCCACTGCTCCCAGCTCAGATCCAGCACTATCCAACCACTCCCTCTGGCTCAGAACTGGTGCCACCCAGCAGGTCTACCCAGCTGGGAACCAGGCCCCCCTCACCACTCCCTCTGCCACACTTGCTTGACTGGAAGGAACCTTTTCTCCTCAGAAGAGAGTTCCTTCACCCCACCCTTGGAGAATGGCATGAGGTGGTATAGAATAACTTCTGGGTTCTGGCTGTGCCCTTCCTGGCTACTGAGAAAATTGACCCTGTTCTGTCTTGAGTCAGAATAAAGACAAACCTGCCCAGTGTGCTCTAGGACACCCCTGCTTGAGCAGGGAGATTGGACCAGATGACCCACTATGGTCCCTTAAACATTGTGTGACTGGGTGATAGTTAGGTATTTCATCATGCATAAGAGTGGTTTTATTATTGATCTTTATGTGAGCTTGAGAGTGCCAGTTAATAAAAAGTCCTGATGTACCAGGAGCTGCACACATGATGAAATATCTTACCAAATATACAAATGCATAAATCTATTGCAGTCCCTTCCTGAATCTCCCTGAAATGCAGTTTATCAGGACAAACTAAAAAGACTTCTATTGTCCTCTAATTCTGTCTAAAAAATCAATTTTATTTCTCTGGTAGTGCTCTCTATTTCAATCCCCAGCATTCTTTAATATTCACAGCAGGGTTAGGGGTTCATATAGTTGTTTCAGCTAATTGGTACTGCAATAAAAGAATATGAAACATTAAAAGATCCTGGAGGAGAATGTTATAAAAAGCATCAGGGCAAAGTGTCTAAAAGGGCATGTCTGGTATAGAGCACCTGTAGCCTTTAATTTAGAGCCTCTCCAGTTCCTTTGGGGTGCTCCTAGGAGAGATTTAAAACATCCTTATCATACTTGGCTGTGGGCAACATTTCCTCCTTGTGCTTGGTGCACATGAAATGCAGCTTAACAGATATAAAATGATTTTATGAGACACACGGTGAAGGAGGAGGTCCTGAGTTTGCACCTTGTTATTTTTATTTTTTTTTAAGTAATTTGATCTTCCAGTTGGAAAAATAGGTGTTCTCTGACAGCAAACTTACTTATAACTTTTGAGAATTTCTAAATGCAAGTGGTACCAGCAAGCTTAACTGCACGTGGTGCAATTGCCTTTGCCTACTCATTTGCATCATTTGTTTCTCCCTCTTTTACTAAAAAGCAGATATTTTGCCTGAACTGATAGGGAGAATAATTTAAAAAAAAATAGTCTGGATTCATGAAATCTGTTTTCAGTTAATATTTTTAGGAATACCCATACTGAAACAAGCACCAGTTTGCTGATTGGTTCTCTTATAGTTTGGATATAAACATATATGTCTCATTTTCTTATCAGAAGAATGCAGATTAGAATATTTGAAGCATATATTGCACAGTTGCAGGGTGTTTTGATCTGCATTTGTAATCAGGGGAATAGGAAGAGCAAATGGCAGCGGAATAATCACCTCAGAGTCTTGAGATGACTTGCACGGCTGCTTGTCTGTAGCTCTTGCTGCTCTCCCCAAAGGACAGGAATGAATCAGCTCTGCGAGGACGTGAACCATGTTTTCTGTGACAAAGCCTACATTTCCCATTGTGTTACCACACTGAAGCAAAATGACTTCTCAAAAGCTGCCTCAAGTGCATTCTCAGTCCTGACAGGTGCAAGCATGGCCATAGAGCCTTTTTAGGAAATAGTGAGAGAAATCAGGTTGCTTGTGTTGGTAGTAAACAAAGACAAGTAGTAATATGTTTTACACATGCAGAGCTGGACTGTGCAACTTTCTTTCCTGTGATGTTTTTCAGGATAAAGATTGAGCAAACCCAGGAAAGACTGGATATTTATGTGGATGAGAATGTCATCCTGAGCTGCAGTAGAACCAGCATGAAAAGAACACAGGCTGGAGGTAATTCACCAGATAAAGAAATTTATAATGCTATTAAGGTTTTAAACTTTGTGGGAATTGAGTTTTCTGTGTGTACCAGGGATTTTCTCACATCTTCTTGCAAAACAGAGCACTGAATTCTGTTTTGCATCATTGCACTAGTCTGACAGTTACTTCTTTGGTTTCATACCTTTAAATTTTGGGTGTTGAAGAAAGTAGTTTCACAGACATTCAAAAAAAGCTCAGATGCTAAAGAGCTTTTGTGTAGACATGTCAAACATGTGACTTAAATAATGTGGTTGAAATTTGTAATAGGCCTCAGATATCTGTTATGATCTGGCACGCAGTTACAGGGAAAGTGGGCAGAAAGAGGTGTGGAGCAACAGTTGTGGAACAAAGAGGTTATTCCTGAGAGCAGTTTAACAGCTTTTCTACTAAAGAAAATTGTCGATGGTAAAATCAAATGGGAAATATTATAAATGCCACCCTGTTGTCCATAAAAAGATACATATATTGCTGGTTTTAGGGACTTATCTTTTGTGTTCTTGAAACCTCAGACAAGCAGTGTATACAGATAGTAAATACTTCCATAATTTTTGATACAAGTTGCATGAAAATAGTTACATCTTTTCTTGAAATAAGCAGAACATAGGAATAAACATGGCAGATGGATCAAAACACTGATTTTTACAGAATGATGAAAGAAAAACACTGCTTGAATAATGCAATCATTTGTGCTCTGTGAAGGGATACCTCTCAACATTTAGGAATTCATTGGTTAAATATTTTACTAAACATTACCACTTAACAGACTTTAAACAGGCAAAGAAACTGATATAGTGTAGAATCTGAGAATATTATGAGTGGGGTGGAGGTCTGGGAGGAGAAGGGAGTAGAACGGGGGTGTTGGTGCTCCTTGTCTTCAGAAGAGGAAGAAAGGTGAGCATGAGCAGCCCTTGGGCTAGAAATATGAGTCTAATGTGTTTGTGCCTAGAGACAGAGAAGGGAGGCAGGCTTAACCCTGAAGAGCTGAAGGCTTGAACTTCAAGAAAATGCAGTCTTCTTAAAGGAAGTTTTAACAATCACCCAGCCATAGTAAGGCCCAAGGTAGTGAGTTAGGTAGCACTGGAAAGTCTTTCAGCATGTAGAGGAGAGGGACACCCACATCTTAACCTTTCTTTGGGGTGTCCAAATACCAAACGACCAGCACATGCTTCATACTGCTATAGTTTCTCCAGACTCTCTGAAATTAGTTTGTAAGCCTAAACTTCACACAATCTCCAAACCCTCCACTTTTCATACCTGTCACACAAATTGAGCTGTGAGTGTCTTGACTCCTATGGCTTGCCTTGCTGCACTGGCCCAGCGTGAAGCAGCTCTACGCGGTTCCTACCCACATGTGTTTGCCAGTAAAAAAACATCTCTTGAAGCTCAGGGTTCTCATTTGCTTCCCAATAATCAATAACTGCTGGGGAGCAGGGGGAAAAGATGTTTTGGATGGTTTAGTGACTGCCATAAAAGTACCTGTGAATTGCACTGGGACCATTAAAAACCCTTTCTCCAGAATTCCTGAAGATTTTTCCAGAGCTGAAAAAGTACAAATGTGTGTTAAAGCCTCCTCTGTATTCTGTGATACAAGCTTCTCTGGATGCAAGTAAGAATTCATTTCTTAGTATAACCTATGAAAAGGTGCTTTTAAAAGGCAAGGAAATACAATAATGCAGGAAACACCACAAGCTGTGATCGTAATCTAGTTTCATTTTGCCTTTATGCACATCTATTTTCCCTCCAGCTTAAAACTTTGGCATTTCCTAGTCGTGGACTTTGGAGCCAAACTTTGCTAGTGTGAGCCTATCTCTAGGTTGAGATATTTATGGTGATGTTGAAATCTTACTATACTAGTGAATGAACGGTAGCGTATTTTGCAGGAATAATGAAATCTCAGCAACATGAGACCTCAATAAAGCACATTGTTGCTAAATCTTTGCTGACTGCTGTTTTTACGTGTGAATTATAAGGTGTGTGGATAAGCAAAGTGCGAATTAATGAGGTTTTGCTGTGCTGAAATGAAACTGTGGTGGGACATGAGCTAAGAAATATGGTGTTACTTAGTATTTTGTGTTCAAGAAATTATGTTTTCTGAGCAGTTGCCAGTCAGAGCATGGGTGGCTGCACTGAGGGCATCTTTATAACCATATTTTTGTATGTATATTCCTGGGGGAGATTTTTATCCATCAGTTTTTCCATTGACCAAAGAGAAGGTTGAACAAACTAAATCTCTATTAAGGAATAAGAGGAATAGATCCATGAGCAGGAAGATTTCAAGAAACCCCTATGTGTTTTCAAGAAGCCCTTATCTGTGTACTCAACTAAAGAGACTGTAGAGAGGACCTACTCCCCTTTCAACTTTCCTTCTGTGGTTTGTCATGGAGTGTCACCTCTATTCCTCCCCTTGCTCAGTCTACTGCTGGCTAGTGGTGCTTTGGGGTGGGCAGGAATACCTTGTGTGAAGCAATCTGATCTTGCTCAGCACCTCCTCAGCTGTCCCTGGGATGCACTGCATTAGTTGGGTTAGTAGGTGGTGGAAAAGCTCATGACCACAAACATATGGAGTTCCTGTCTGTGTGAGAAGTTGTGTGCAGGGCTCAGCTTCTGGATGGAAAAGCTCTTTCCAGGTGAACACAGAGGTATAGTAACAGGGAATGATGCTGCATTCTTATACAACTCAGAGCTGGGTTTGCAGGATAGCTCTTTCCCAGCCTTCTCCTCCAGGCTTTTAGTGCTGCTGATGCTGCCTGAGGTGTCTGAGAGCTGCTGTGGTCACAGCCATCATCACAACAGCTTGCTCCTGTGCATAGAGAATTCAGAGGAGATTCAGGGCCAGGTCATGAACAGCTTTCTCACCCTGCCTCAATCCATCCTCTGTTCACAGTTTTGCCTTTCTCAGACTCTCTTTGTGGCAAAGCAAGTCATCATGTTAGTCTGCCAATCCTGCATTGCTGTCCTTACCACTTCAGCACCTGGAGACATCTGCCTGAGCTGCTGTGGAAGCTCATAGATTCATTTGGCGCAGAATGCTCTGCATCCTAGGAGCAATCTGCAGCTCCTTTCTTCCAGACTGTGTATGAGGAGTGAAACAGAGCCAGGACCAGAGCAGCTGAAGTGCATCGGCGCTTGCTTAAATATGCTGGCTTAACTTTTATTTACTTATTTGCTTCTTTACAGTGGGACAACCTACCACAGTTGGAATTTTAGGTGAAGAGGTGCATGAAGCATGGGAGATGACAAGAATGCTTCTGTAAAAGAACATGGGCTGAAGGAATATTTCTTCCCTAGGAGATATTATGGAGGAACTGCTCTCTAGTTAAAAGTCTTCTGTCATCACATTTTGCATAATTTCTCACATTATAGTGAGCCTTTGTGCAGAACTGTATAGGTTAGGCTTTAAAGGATTCATATGATATTTTACATATGTATTTCTTTGGTTTGGACATGAGCTGAGGGACAGTGTGGCAAATGACTGAGTAAATGCTGACAATTCATCTACCCTGTACAAGCATCCCTGAGAAGATTAGAGTCATCAGCCATATAATTGCCATTTTGTGCTCTTCTCCCCTTTCTACAAAATGCACATGCATGAACATGCTCTTCTATGATAAATCCTACAAACTTCATTTGGAAAGTAATTTCTCTGAGTATTTCTGCCTGAGGGTTGTTGTTTTCTGCAGCAAAAGGCTAGAGGAACCTTGGTTCTGAAGAGCTGAAGAGGGAATGGGACAGTGTGAACACCCCAGCATCTGCATTGGTATCAATGGGTAGATGCACAGCACAGCTGGCATATGTCTTTGTTGGAGTAAACTTGCAAGCAGATCAGCTTTTGCATAAGCTTTTACTAGAATAAACGCCATCTTTGAATAAATGCTGTCTTCTTTTTTTCTTCCTTGTTTGTTTATATGATCTTCTCTCTTGTTTCCTCAGCTGATAGTGGAGAACCAGTCCTCAGTTTCCTATGCAGTTTTCTTTTCCATGTAGACATGGTGCTGTTGCTATCATGCTGGCATGGTAGTGTGGAGGAAGGTTTTAGAAAGGCCTTGGGAATGAGAAACTGAGGTAAAAGATACATTTATGTATGCTCCACTGTTTCGGGAAAGTCTCGCTTCAGCATTCCTCTGTAAGCCCCCTTCTCCCCACCCCTGAGCAGTTCCCATTGGACCTGGCCCCTGGGGTGGTTCTGATGTGCCTTAGCTGGACAGTGTCCCCATTGTTTAGACCTTATCTCTTAATTTTGCTGTATAAAAAGGTATCTGGGCAATAGCCTGGGGCCTTTGGTCCCTGCTACGGTTCAGGCAATACAATCTATCTGGACAAGCATACCATTGGTCTCTCTTGGTCTCTTTATCCCGACTTCTAGTGGCGACTGAGGCAGTGCTGCAGCTGGTGAGCCCAGGGCAGCGGGACCGCGGCAAAACCCCGGCCCCAGAGGGGACAGCTAGCCGGAGGGTCCCGGGGGGCCGGGGAGGGACGGGGGACAGCGGCAAGTGACCCCCGAAAGCAGCATGGTACTACCTTCTAGGCAAGGCTATCTAGCTTTAAGATAAACATAGAAGACAAGATGTTTTTAGGACTTAACTAAGTTAGGCACAACACAGTTTGTTGGTTGTGTTTGTCACAACTTTTGAATTTCAGCTGATTTGAGACAACATCCAAAACAATTCTTTACTTCAAAACTGAACTACATCTACTTCTATCAGAGTGTGGCCTTTTCTCACTGCTCTGCTCTGTTACACTGGTGAGTCCCACTTTGGATTTTAGGTGGGAGCAGCGTTGCTTGAAAGCAGTTTCACAGTGGGTATGACTGGGTCAAAGTGAGCTCTGCTGAAAGGTGACTTTCCTACCCTACTCGCACACCACATTCCCACCCATTGTATCCTGTTTCACAATGTGAGCATTCTTTTTTTTCCAAGCTTCTTCTGTGCACTAGATAGCTAACAGAGCATTTCACACACACTTTGGCTGCCATCAGTCTGTACACTCAGAAAGCTGGCCAGATGCTGTAGCAGATTGAGCCCAAGACCATTCCTATTCATTTCTGATCTGAACATCAAGCCAGTGCTTGAAGTACCAGAAACTGCTCAGGAAAGAACATTACTCGTTTCCTCCTTAAATTTCCTTCCCCATATCATTAATGAGTTGGTACACAGCACATCACCCTTTTTGCCATCCTTGACAGGTCTTTTTCCTCAATGATACACTCTGCCCGTGTCACAGAGTGTTCTCATTGTGGTGCACTCACCCTGTAGTAGGTTGTCGCTGTTAAGTAAGAAACAACACAGACTCACAGAAGGTTGGTTTGCACAGCAAAGCTGCCTTACTTCAAATTCTCTTTTTTTATACATGGTTCCAGTACAGACAGACCAGATTGAGCAATTAATCAATACATTTCACCTGACTGGCTAATTAACACAACGCCTTTCTTATAAACAATCTTTGAGAAAAACAGGAAAACAGAGAGTAGGAAAACAACACCTTCAGGTTGTTTATAATAATAAGCTATCATTGTTTATCTTCAACTCCCTAAAGTCTCACAATTCTGGGAAAACTTATCTAGTTTTCTTGCTCTCTGACCAGGCTGTCACATCCACAGTAGGTAGCATTTAACAGAGATTGCTGGATGAAACTGATGTGGTCTCACAACATCCCAAAGCAATGAAACTGCTGCAAACTTTGCCAGCCTGCCAGGTCTAAATTACTTCCAATTAATTGCACAGAGCTGCAGCAGAAACAGTGAACTCCTCATACACTTTTCCTTCTCAAAGACCTCAGCTGACATGCCTTAGACAATGCTAATCAGGCATCAAAAGGCATGAGCTAAAGCCATAGAGCTTTACCAGGACCAGCGCTTTCAAACAAGCATGACTCACTTGTCAAGCATGGCTCTCAGCCCGTGGAAAATCCTTTTGGGGGAAGCAGAAGCAACACCGCTTAGGAGACATTTAAAGTCTTCCCCAGAGACATTTAAAACTAGACTGGACAAAGCACTAGAAAGTGTACTGCAGGAAACAATCCTGCATTGGCATGGGGTTTTGGTCTAAATGACCTAATAGGTCTTTTCTGCCTCTAATTTCTATGATTTTATGACTGGAAATAACTTCTAACTTAAGAGGATTTAGATGGCAGGCATGGGCACGCATTATTTACAGCTGAACCTAAAGTAACTGCTATATTATGGAGTGCATGAGCTGTAGTGGTGAGTGAGGATTGAGCAGGTAAACGTTGAGAGGAATGCATGGGATTAGCCAGCAGTAGTGGAGTTGGCATAATGAGAATAGGTTTCTTTGCAAAAGGGGTACTTCTAATTGGAAGACGTGTAAGAGTCCTGACTACAACAGGTACCTTTCAGTATATTTTACAGTAATTTGCTAAATTGTTGGCTTTTAAAATATTTTTGGACACTGGCAGTGGTTGTTTTGAAGGCATATAGTAAAACATATTTAATTTTACTTTCTTTGAGAGACTTTTGCAGGGCTTCCGCTGGTAGAGGCTGAGCTCCCATAGCTCATAAGCTTATTTTGCATATTTGGGAGGAACTTCTAGTTAAATAGAAATTGTTGTGCCAAATTGTGACCTACTGATCATGCTGTGACCAAACCAGCTTGCAAGTGCACACAGAGAATGGTTTCATCCTCTGTACTTGTCTTCTTAGTTATTATCAGCCATTCTTGACATTTACAAGTAATTTTCTCCCAGACACACTCATGGAGCAGTGTTATTTATCAATGTTTCTTTCCTTTGTGCACAGGAGTTGAGGACAGGGAGACTGCCACAATGAAGAAAATCTGCATGTGGCACGGATGCACGCATGGTCTAAGCTAAGGGATGTGCCCTGACTTTGTGATTATGGGGTCATAGCAATTACATCACATATTTAATCAAGTAGCATCCACTCTGGTGTCTTCATTTTCTTTATTAAAAAACAAAAAAGACATCTCTCATTATCAGCTAGACATGTGGAGCTAATTACTGTGACTTTGATGTTCTGTTTTTTACTTCCTGACTTTTATGTTATCCCTTTAAATGCTTTTGCTCAAAATGCACTTTTTATATATGTGTGGAACTAGGAAACTTTGTAATAGTTAATTGAAAAGGGAAATATTTTTATTTCCTGTATATTTGGGTGCACATCCACTGAGACACTCTAGCACAAGCATCCTGAAAATGTACCAGGATTAACTTGAAATAATCTTCCTCAACTTCCCCCTCTTTTTTTGCAAGGGGAGGGAGTGTGGGATCAGGATTCATGAATGGGAATAGAACTCCAGGAGTGTAGAGTGTAGCTTGGACTCTACTGCAATCTTGGGTAAGTCATTTAACATCTACCTGCCTAAGTTTCTCTTTTTGGAAAAAACATTGTAATCTCTTCAGGCAACTAATGTGATGCCTAATTTGTGTGTATAGAAGGTCTTATATAATCTTTAATTTAGGAAAGGAACAGAAGAATAAGTAGCCATTAATACTAGTCTCACCAGAATAGATGTGTTAACTTGCCCCTAGAATTCCCTGAAATGTTGGGTTTTCCATATGTTGTAGTTTTATTGAATGGCCAATACTCCTCTCCTTTTCTTCAGCTTCATTAACCTGTTCTGAAAGAGGAGAACAAAGAATCAATTGAAATATGTAAGACTGGAAAGTTTAACATACTACAGCACTTAACTGCAGTCTGCAGAATATTTAAAGTGTGGTTCCACTCTGAAGTTGGCAGACTGAGGCAATACCTATGTGGAGCATTAAAGTCATTGGATGCTGCATTTTTTCTGTGGAAATAGAATTTGCAATGCTTGATATTTATTGCCTTTCCGTGATTTTTGTATGAAATTTGCTCAGCTGATAAATAAAAGGAGGTAAGTACCCAAATGTCAGCTATGTCAGCTTGTCCTGAGAATCCAAGCATGAACTGAGTCTGTTCCATGCGTTGACAGCAGGGGTGGAAGTTCTGATATTTGTGTTCAATCCTTTCCCAGAGATTCTGTACCTACGCATCTTCAAATGCAGTTCCTCTTCCAACTCCCTTCACTGTATCTGTGCAAGCATAAATGAACATAGCATAGTGAACAGTTGTGTGGATGAAACACAAGTGAAAGTTGTGTTAAAAATGCCCATTTCTGGTCAGACCAAACAGAAACCATTCTTTACCTATTACAACAGAAACATGTAATTTTTATTGTTACTCGCTTCACCCTGCAAGTTTAATGAAAATGTTGTGCTTCTGCTTTTTTTCTACTCAGCTTGATTTTATCTGAATTTTGACCCATTCATCTGCAGAGCTGTTGCTTTTGTTTTTTTACTGCTTGTAATTCAAAATCCCTTCCGGAGGTTTTGCCTGCAAAGAAAGGAGCAGACATACCTGCACTGGGGAAATACTGAGTTTCAGTCAGTCTTCCAATGTGTTTTCATTGTTCAGATACTGTCAGCTCTAGGCAACAACAGTGGAAGGGGCACGTTCATAAAAGCTATTAGAATAATTCTCTTATTGCCTTTTCTTTCTTTTTTTCTTAGTTTGGAAATCATTATAAGCCACTCTACATATTTTTATATGTACACATTCACATTTTTTATTGGATACATAAAACCTTTCTCCCCCATGTGCATGAATCCACAAAAGCAGCATAAGGAGTGGAAAACATGACAGGTCTGGAGAATTTATGCATATAAGAATTCTTCAGCCTGGGAAAGAGAAAGAATATACAAATGCTTCTTTCTCAATACATTCCACCTATTCAATGATCTTGATTATAGCACACAAGAATTAGGTGACAGCTGCTTGTCCCCCATCATTCTCCAAATAGTCCACCCCATCCTCTGCCACATGGTATGTTTATCTTGGCCACCTACCCACATCTTCAGTATTATTAACATTGTGATAATTTATACTGTAAACTGCAAACATTTCAATCAAAGGCAGGATCCAGTGCTATTGAAACATGTTTTGACATCCATAGCCAGGTCAGGCCAAAATATATATTTTATTTTTTTCCTTGAAAATCATCTGGAACTCATTTTTTTTTTCCTGATTGACAATAACTTACACAACACAGTTTCTGTGGCTTAACAGTGTTGCATTTCACTGAAAACCTGACATCGTCTACTGCCAAACCTGGGATTTTCAGCAGATCACAAATGTTTTTAAATCAAAAACTCATTTCTGCTTTGGTAAAAAGAAAAAAAAAATAGAACATCTGTATTGCTCACAATTGTTTAAACCTTAATGTAGGCAGTTATGTTTTATACAGGTTGCAGCAATTGAAAGAGGTACTGTTTAGTATTGAATAATTTCAAAATTATGTACTGCAGAAGACATCAAAACCACTTAGGACTTTGTTTACAGTGGTGGAAGTAATTGTGTTTATAATCTCAGAAAAAGAAGGAGTTGAGTTTGGAAGTTAGATGTCCATCATTTCAGATTCCAGCTCTTGCCACTGAGGAGTTCTCTGGTAGGAAATATTGGATGAATCACTTTGACTATGAGTGGGCTGCCTCATGGCTGTTCAGCAGTGTAGAAAAATGGTACTTTATGGGCTTGAAGAAGAGGCAAAGGTTAATTTTCAGAGTATGATAGTAGCCTAATACCAGGTTTGGATGTTTTTCAGTTTCCTTCTGTGGTCTTATAAAGTGTCCTTTGGTCTGTAGTCTTTAAAAACTAACCTGTCAGCCTTACTGCTTTGAAATTTTTTTTCAGTGACAAAAGAAGAACAGCAACTATTGCCTAAATGTGTTTGAAATGCTCCTGCAGTCCTCTCAAGGAGATAGTCACACTCAACATTGCATTATTGCTGCTGTAAATTATGTGCAGATATGCCTCAATGTTCAAGGATAAATATATTTGATAGATTTAGGTTTAGTTATCTTGATTGACACAGTGAAACAAGATCCACATAGATGTGAAAATGCTTGTGACTATGCTACAGGTCCTGTGGGGTAAATCCCTTGCTTAAAATGCTAATTGTTCTTCTGGCATGAGACTACAGAGAACAATAGCTTATCTTCTGATGGAAAAAAACCAGCTTTCATATCAAATAACATCCCAGAAGCTGAATACAGAACCCAGGACAAACCTTTTGACGAGAGCTCAGACGTTCCTGTATTCTTCCTTAAGGAAGTTAGGTTTTCTGGTTTCAATACTTTCTCCTTCCAAATTTCCAGACTCAATACATTTATGGTTCTGAATATTCCAGATCATCTGGAATGGATTTAAAGAACAGATTGGGGAATGGAGCAGATTAGGATGAGCAATCTCTTATCCCACAGAACAACCTTTCAGCATTCTCTGTTTCTGAAGCCATTCAACACACAAGGAATTGCATCAGTTTACCTGTTTTCAGCCTAACACTGTTGAAAAAGTAATGTTGTGAAGTCCTTGGCAGGCAGATTCTAAGAGTTCCAAGAATGGTTCATATTAATATAAGTAATATAAATAAAATTTGGTTGGTTTTGCTTACCTCTTAGAAAAAAAGAAATTAAGTACACAATGTGTGTGTATGTGTGTGTATTTTGAAATTATTAATGCTTTTGTTAAATTGTCTAAATATAAGTAGCTTAGTGGGTTTAGATGTTACATATATAAACTAAAATTTTTAGGTAGACAAGTTTTAAAATAAGACAAATACAAACTCTTAAAGGAGTGCCCCAACCATTTAAAAACTTTTATTGCTTTCTCCTTGTTTTTTCTTCTACGTCTCTGCATTTTACAGGATCTTAACTGCGAAAGGTACCTTTTTTTCCAGTAATCTTTGCTGGATAAAGACATTATATTCTTGGAAGATTTTAACTGAGAGATGGGTTAATCATAAGTTTTTCAAATGATTCATTTAAGCTTTGTTCTATTGTCAGATGTGGTTTGGAAAATTCCCACCTCTGCTTATGATATATTTCTGAACCAGACGCAGCCAACCAAACAACATAGGAAATTCAAATTAACTGCAGTATTAATTTCATGCTTCTGAAAGATGGCTGGAGATTGGAAAGAAGAAGATTTTCTTTTAGTGTTGCATCTGTTATAGTTCTATCAAGTATTTTGGTTTCAAAGGGAAGAATGGAAGGAGGAGCGCATTTTTTGTACTTTAGCTCTCTTAATAATTATAATAATAGTAATAATAATATTAGAAATATTTGAGCTCCCTTTCATTACATACCAATGAAGGTGGAATTAAAGAGGCAAGTATAAACACTGTGCTGTATGTATCTGATGCAGATTTGCTGAGAGAACTGCTGAGTAGTCACTCCCTTGCTGGCATTAGCCAAGGTGGTACTGGCTGCAGGAGTATGGAACATGGTTTTAGCCACATAAGCCCCAGGTCTCCCTTCCTACACCATGTCTGAGCTTCTCATTTTGTATGGGATGGGTCTACTTCAGCTCATCACTCACTGGTGGAAGAGCTGCCTTGCATCCCAGACCCTTATTCTTTATATGGATTTGCACTATGTGAGAGAACAGAGAGAAAAAAAAATACATGTGCATGTTCAGCTTGTGTTGATTGATTGTTCCTTAGCTATGAAACAATTTTCTGTACCAATTATGTCTTTGCAGATGACAGAAGCCATTTACTCTAATGACCATAATAATTAATTTTCATTATAAATCAGATTAGTTAATGATGCTGAAGTCTACATTCTTCACAGAACTAAAGCACAGTATCTTACATGAGCTTTCAGGACATATAACTTGCTATATAAGGCACTGCTTTAGAGATTTTTTGAGTCAGTAAGAGTAGCATTGACTGTCTTTGACCTCCAGGATACAGTGGGAACAGCTACTGTCCCAGTGTCAGGTCCTTGCTAATAGCTTTCCATTTGCAGCCACAGCACAAAGAACCCAAGGCTGAAGATTCACTGGTTTTATAGCATATTTGTGGGCAAAATTACCTAAACCATTTTTTTTTTTTCCTCCACTGTAAAAAGTTATGATAGAGCAAACAGTATTCTGGGAATAAGGTGGTGCTTTTTTGTTTTATTTCCAGAATAATATTTTTGCTGAATTTTTCTAAACTTTTGGTCCTGTGTTCACTTTAATACACATAAAGACCACCTGTAAAATATCTAAGTGGGTAGTGAGCAAACAACCAAAACTTAGGGTAAGTTATATTTGTATTTTTACCATTCAGCAGTCTTTTGCAGTAGACAAGCTATGAACTTTCTTCAGAAAATTCACAGGCTTCTTGAATGAAGAAGGTAAGAGACGTTCTCTTCAACAATTTTGCAGAAAGGCTGTATTTATTATTTCAGGCCATAAAACAACTAAAACCAGTCAAATACCTCACCGATGTATTTCATTTTCCCCATTCTTAAAGTCTGTGCATTGAGATGAATTGACCGTTTTATTAATTGTAAGTATGCAATGAAGAATGTGGATAAACACTGTGCAGCTTGTGGCTTTTGATGATTTTAATTTAGGATATTAAACCATCCATTATTTTTGGTGTGAAATGAGCCACCAGCTCATGTGGTGCTGTTCTCTAACTGAATGCTTCTAGTCATGCAAAGCATTGTGAAAGCATAGATCAACAAACTACAGTTGATGATGAATACACAGTGAATTATCTGGTTTGCACATAAGTGCAGGGGAAACAAAGCCTTGAGCATACAGCCAAAGCTAGTGTGCCTTTCTGGTGGGCTCAATAAACATGCTTTGGGGTGCCATTCTGTCCATGGGCTTCTCTAAAGGAATTATATTGGGTCAAAATAAAACAAATAAAACAAATAAAACAAATAAAACAAATAAAACAAATAAAACAAATAAAACAAAAGCAGAAGAGTTAGAAAGGAGAGAAAGGAAGCGGAAAGCGCAGATCTGTAAGAAAGTTAGCAGCAATTCATTGATAAGCTCACATTTTTGACTACATGTTACCAGAAAGGTAAAAACAAGAGAGGAAGAAGTAGATACCCAAACTGGAAAACTAGACAAGGAAGGCAGAGTGGGGATTGCATAGCCAATATAAAGAGGAGTTAAGAATAATTTTTTCTAGATAGGATGTAGCTATTTGGAGTATAGAGGTGACCTGCAAATCTGTGTCTGACCAAGGAAAGCTGGAAAGTATTATTTCATGAAATTGTGTCTCATTACTATTCTTGTCATTAGCACATAACTGATTAAAATAATGTTATTTGAGCTGGCACGGCCTTGTCAGTTCCTTTTTGTACAATATTGTTAAATGTGGTGCTCTTCTCCAGCAATAACCTAGTCACATCCAGCTCCTAGGTTAATTTATAGACTTAATTTTTAATCCACGTATTCCATTAAAATAGAATTTGTTAAAAGAACATCACTGTCAGGATGGTGGTATATTTCCTATATTATAGCACTGCATTTAGACTGAAAATATTGGACTACTTAAGCGTCCTGTTGTCTCAGATATCTTCAGAAAGGGAGAGGAGTTAAAATAATACCCCACTACTGATCTGCAGAGGTCGGTGGTACTGTGTCATGAGAGAGCTGCAGGGGATGCAAACGCTGTCCAGCCCGGGCGCGATGCGGCTGCAGCGCTGCTGGCTCCACTGCACCTCCTGCCCCTCCCGGGGCGCCGAGGGACAGCGCAGCCATGGGTCTGCTCAGGCAGTCTGGAAAACCTCCTCTTTCATTTTAACTAAAGGCATTTTTTTATATATATAAAAAATTGCTTTCAACTGGTTAATTTTAGCCCCCAAATATTGTGCTGGCCTGCAGCTGGGAAGTGGTTTCTTAAATAAAAAAAAAAAAAAATAAAGTGAGGAATGTAAGGACATTAAGTGAGCTTTATTGATTTTACCAATGTTTAGTTTCAAATACAGTAAAGACCCTGCAATAACTACTAAAGAAGATACAGATTTTGAGAGATCTATTTTTAATTTTGTGTCTGAAGGAACGAAGCTGATTTAATAATATCTCTCTATGTTCTAAATAAATGACTTCTGGAGGGGATGGGGTGGAATAAGTGAATGTGGAGTGCAAATTGTTACTGTAGTGGAAAAGCAAAAACAGCAAAGCCCACTTTTATTTCTTTCTCTTCAAAACTAAATCTCATTTCTGTGTCTGTTTGCTTCAAATACAAACTAAGGAGTTTTCAGTTTCCTCTCCTTTTTTTATTAAAAAGTCAAATATATTTTTTGGGCTTTTTTTGTTGTTTTTTTTTTTTTTTTTTTTTTTAAGAAAAAAATGCAGTTGTTCATAAAGAAAACTTACAGAAAGTTTGCAAATAGGAAGAAGGTCCTTAATTCTGAGCACCATAAAAACAAAGGAGGCTGAAGTTCATGTCAATGCATTCATTATTTTGGGTTTATTTCATCTGTGGCCATTGAAGGGGTGAAATATTCCCTCTTCCTCCAGGATTTCCCCCTCTCTGCTGCACTCTTTGAGGAGTGCTGTAGCCACTCAAACATGCTTTGCTGTGCTTTGGAAATGAGGTGTACAGAAAAAGGATGTGGAAGGTGGATTGAAATTCTACAGGAATAAGTGACAGCTTCATCTGTCTGTAGCTTAGTTGTCCCATCTGTGAAGTACTCTTTTATATTAACTTTGTACCACAGCCATTGCTACTGGAATTGGATGTCTGCCAACTGTACATTAAGTTATATGACTGTGCATCATTGAAATTGATTATTTCATCCTTTTTCTTATATATGCATACAGTTTGGGGATTTGGGGTCGTCATTTGCCGAAGTTTCCAGTTGACCAGTCTGATTTTGTTCTCCCTATTGCTATTAGCACTGCCAGGCCTGCCAAATGGATCTGCAACACAAAGTACCTGCTGTGTGTTCAGACATGGCACCAACACCTGGGTTTAATCAGGTTTTTAAGAGATAGGTTTTTTCAGATAGATATCTCTTTATATTTATGGGAGAGAAGGCAGGACAAAGACCTGAGACTTGCATTTGAGGAGGTCGTCAGATTTGTCATGGTCTTTATTTTGTTGAAGGATTTAATTTTTTTCCACTTTAACTTAAAAATGTTAATTAATTAATTTTTTTTTTTAATGATGGACCATTCCTGACCTCAGAAAGTCCTTGCTTGCCAGAAGAGTTGTATTGTCCTTTAGGGAAAGAACTGCATTGCTCCAGGAACCAGAGACCACATCTTTGAGGTTTGGACAGTAATTCTGAGCTACTGGGCTCAGAATTGCATGCCCAGACCCACCTTAAGGCAATGTTGCATTGATAACATCCATTAGTGACTGTAGGAGGTCCAGACACTGAAAAAAATATCTAAGATGGACAGATGTGCTTTTATTTGAAAGAAATCTCCAAATACAAGCAACCTGTGATCAAACCATGCAGGACAAGTTTGATGAAGTACCAGGAGGCAGAGGAGAATTAGGAGTGAGGTGACAGCCAGAATAGCTTTGCTTTTACTCATATGTGTTTCAACATTAATGTTATTTTAACATACACACACATATACACACACAAACACACACACAGACACACACACTCTCTAACTTACTCTTCCTGAATAAAAAACTCTAGGCATTGCTCCAAACCGTTACACCACAGTCTTCTCTCAGTAAAAATTGCCAATTTCTGCAACGGGTGCTTTTATGGAGTTGAATTTTAAGACTGAGCTGCTACACAGTATCTCCTTTTCGGTTTTTCTTCTGTAACGGAACATCCTTATTTGCCTATCTGGCATAGCTATTGTGAGTTATATTTACTGACTGGAAACTTGGCAAGTCCAATATTTGTTCTTGGTAACAAGATACTACCCACAGTTTTTACTTACCAGGCTCTGCAGCAGCCAGGTGGAACATACATCATTAGTTTACTCAATAATGAATATAATTTAAATCATGATTCAAAAATGCTCAGTTACAGTATATTAAATTAGTAAAAGAAAAATTAAATTAATGTAAAACTGGCTTTCCATAGTAGAATTAGCAAAATCAAAATAGGCTTTTTATCAACTTTATTGAAACGAATTCAACTTTCCAAGAACTAAAAAGTGGTTTCCTGTCTTGACTGTTTTGGAATTACTTACTGTCATCTGTTTCAGACGTTAAAGGATATGATTTAATATCAGCAATAAGGCCTCTGTTCCTACTTTGGCAGGTGTTAATTATTTAAACACTACTCATTTAAATTTGTTTCCAATCACTCTTTTGAGTGATTTGCTTTACATGTTTCTTTGTGTGTATTTTCTGCACACACATATAAAATAAGGGGAAAAATCCCCCAATCAGCAACTCTATTTCTTCTCTTTTCAGCCTTTCTTTAGATAGAGAGGTAGAAACAGAGGGATATTTCATGGGTGATGGTTTTCAATGATGAAACATAATATATAATACATCATTTTTATCTCCTTTGTAATAATAAAAAGTTGTTCTCTTAGGGAGAGTGCTGTGGTTTCTGCATGATCATGGCTGTATTCTGTACGAATGAATTATGAAATGAGTCACAGTTCCTGAAGCATTCATGGAGGCTGGAACAATATAGATAGACTTCTTGGTGAAAAACACGAGGAAAGAAACCTCTAAAATAACTACAGTTATTTCTCCACACCTACAATTACACCAGTCTACTTGCAGTGACAAAAACCCACAGTTGTAAGAATATTGTCTGATTCTATACAGCTGGTATTCATTCTATACAGCTACTGTTCTATTCATAAGATGAGAAATGTCTCCCTTGTTGTATGTGCCTGAATTATCCTCTACTATCATGTTAGAGTCATCCTATATTTTTTTTTTACTTTACCTTTGCCTTCCTTTACAGCACTCATCAGAGAAAAAGGAACCTTAGGTCTGTGCAACAGACCTCTGTCTGGTGTGAAGTGAAATTCTCATTCTGCGACAGATAACTTGTAATTTAATATATAATTCTTGTCAGTAGAATAACATAAGGGAAAGCTAGACCAGAGGGAAAGGCAGCCATAAGAGAGGGAATTTCATGCACCACTGGGAAATGAGAAGCTGACAACTATAGGTATTTCACTTCTATAAGGCAAGTCATTTCATCCTGGTAATAAATGGAAAAGGTGGGTGTTTGTTTAGATTTAGGCCGCTTGGTAATGATTTTAACACTCAGCTAAGCCTCTTGCCAAGACAAGCACACCAAGGCCAAAATCTATAATGAACTCCCATCTTCTCAATTATAGATTCAGCCCCGACCGGAGCGATATCCAATATTCCCCTCCTTGCTCCACCAGTGCAGAGATGTGCTGATGGACGTGCGAGCAGCCAGGTTCTGCATGGCTCCTGCAGCTCCCCAGGCCCCCACAGCCCACCCGGCTGCCGCGCCGGGCCAGCAGCTCCCACCTCCCCTCTTCCCTTCTCCTTACCCCACCCCCGCCCTCTGTTGCATGGAAAGAGTGAGAGCAGAGCGGGAGAAATAGTGCCAGTGATGATGGGAGGAGAAGGAGAGGATGAAAGGATGTCCTCCCTCCACCTCCAGGATCCTCCCAGCCCCTTCCAATGGGTGGGAGACTGAATCAGTGGGACCAGCTTGTGATTGTGTTGGCAGGTCTCTGCCGGCTGGCCGAGCGTGTCATGGCTTCTGAAGCACTGGGACAGTGGGCAAGGCACGCATGGCTCTGCAGCACCCTGCTGCTCTTAGTCCATGTCCATTTCCCTCTTGCTGCTACTTCAAGTGGTCTCTAGTATCTCCTCCTCACTTGCTCTTGTCACCAAGTGCACTCTTTCTGATGCTTGTCCAGCAAAAAACATAGAAGGTAATTTTTTTCCAAAGACTTATATTTTTTTAATTTATCCCCCTGGCCTCATTCCCTAGCTTGTTTTCTTCTGCCTTTTCCCATTCCTTTGCTTTTTTTTCCTTGTATATTTTCATACATTGTAGTATATTTGTCTTTTTATCCATATTGAAATGAAGGCATCTTGACTCCACCTGCCTATTGGCTGGTACAACTCTGTCTTTGTTCCCTCTTATAATTCCATAATCAATCACCTGTCCCACTAACCCTACATTCACCAAAGACCTCGTAAAACTGTGGTACATGTTTAAAAGGTGGAGACAATAATATTCAAAGGATAATATAATAATAATAATATTCAAAAGGATTTTTTGTTTGGAGGAATGTAGATGTATCTACACTGGGGATAAAAATGCACCCATAACTGTAGGGTTTAAAGAGCAGAAGAAACTGATGCACTTTTTGCAGGGTGATCTGCTTTGTGCAAGGGCTCTGTACTACTGCTGTGGCTACTTGCTTTTTCTAGCGACTTGTGGTCTGCTGCTAAGTTAAATGGATCACTAACTCATTTTCAGCAGACTTTTCAGATCACTGTCCACCTTCTTGACAGAAGGTGAGGAGTAAAGAGACGGATTAAAAGATATGTAGTGGAGAGCAAATTATCTGCCATGCAGAAGGAGCAAAAGAATGTCTTTCCACCATGGAGGCAGAGACTGTGATTAATTCAGAAAATAACAGTGGAAAATAATAAATAAATCAGGAAATCAAAGCCAAAACCCCACAACGCCGGACTAGGTCTGTGTTATTCAGAAGTTCTGACTTTTGCTCAGAACAATGAGCCTGTTTCAGCAAGAAAGCCTGCCTTAGTCCTTTGTGCTTCCTTAAATAGTAAAGCCTCCCTTTATATGGTTTTGTGTTCTTCATTTATACTGTGTTACATTTTTTCTATTTTTTTTTTTCTTCCTGTTCAGCAGCTGGCAGGGGGTGACAGAATTTTAGAGGGTAAGTGTGCATAATACAATACATAATCCAGACAGTCTAGTCTTCCAGTTGTCAATCATGTGTACTCAGGCTTTATATCTCTACTCATGAGTTCAGTGTGACTTCTGAGCAACTAAGAACCAGAAGTTTGATCTCCTGTTCATTAAAAAAAAAAAAAAGTAAAATATGCTGGGCAAAAGCCTAGATGAAAAATCAAAAGAATTATTATGATAAATGTTATTCATATTCTCAGATTAAATCTGGTTTTAGTTCTTTTTTCTTCCAGTGACTTACTTGTGTACAGCAATCTTGGCAGAAGGCAGTAAGTCATATGTAGGTTAATCACTTAATGTTTCTGAATTGCTTTGACATGAAGTGTGTGCCAAGTACTACTAATATTATGTGAGACAATATTACGATAAGCTAGGGGTTCCATCTTCAGTCTCTTTTATCAATCAGTAATACTTCAGCTTTTTTTGGTGCTATATATAGATTGTAAATATAATGATTTGAATTCACTGCAGATTGAATTCCATTCCCTCCCTTCACTGTAAAAGAAGAGAGGCATAATATGTAAAGAAAGCAACATTTAGAGAGAATTTTCTTAACATGACCCATCCCTCTTCAGTCTTAACAAGGACTGAAAGAGATGTATGGGGGTCCCTAAGCCCAGGGAAGAGTAGTGCAGTCATCTGAGCAGAAAATAAGTTAGTCTGTTTTAGAAAAAAAATTTGTAATTATAATAAATTATAGAATGTTTTATTGTTATAGAAATATCAAGTTTTTCTCCTAGTGAGCTAATTAACAATTTGATTATTGTCATTACTTGGAAGTGGTGTTTTCATTTTGTGTAAGCTCAAGTTCTCAATATTGTGTTTTCAGAGGTAAAGTTAAATTTACCTTGTTACTTCCCTTGTCTAATTAATTCTGTTTATTACTTAAATAACACTTTGAAGACTCCTAAATGTGAATCACTATGGCCTGCATTTTGGAAAAAGAAATTAATTTTCTGGGCAATCAAGTATCCTCAGTAATACAGACAGCAATTTTCCCTTCCAAAGCAATGTACATGACATTGATGTGATTTGCAGCTTAATTACAGATGGAACCTGTTAAAATTATTTGCCTTTTCCACATAATTTACAGTTAATCAACAACCACTAGCAGTAGACCTGTACTTCCTGTGCATTTTCAACTCCTGATGTCTTGAGTGAGTTTAGGAACTTCTAGGGATCTTAGGCAATGCATAAGATGCTTTTATTGTGGCAATGGTCAGACTGCTATAATGATATGCCCCATTTATTTAGTAGTAGGAAATAGAAGTGGTCATTCTAATTCCATTGAAGCTGCTTTGAGGCTTGGATGGGTTCCATTTCAGTAGTGTACATTTTATAATCTAAATAAATATTATTTCTCTTTTTACTCCCAGTTCTTACACCTTTCATGTGACAAACCTGTCTACGTAGCTGCAGACTACAGAGTGAGGGCATTTCCTGGTAGGCTGGAATTCAGGGTACACATACTCTGTCTAAAGGTATTGGTTGCATATTCTGATGGTCGGCTTCATGAAATAAAATTGGTTTGGGTTTTTTCCAAGCAAACCATATTTTTAATCAGTCATGTTTTCTTTCCATGAAAACACTGACTTTTTGTCAGAATTAAGGGAAATAACTCTCTGAAAAACTTTTTGAAAACCTATTAATTTTTTTTCAAAATATTTTCATAGGCATGGTCCTTCTTTTTTGATCAATATTAATTTTAAGCTTAATGTCTAGTTTTAGGAGACCAAAAGCTAGAGCATGTGTCTAGCAGACTAATAGTGTCTGTGCGAGAATAATCGCTCCCCTAATCAAGCTCTGAAAATGAAGGCCTATGTGTTTTCTGCATCTCACACAAAGAGGAACTTAAGGACTTAAAAAGAAATCAAACTATATAGTAGGTTGACAAGTGCATTGAAACAAAAAAATAAATGTGAAATATCAACACATCAAAAATTAAATCAAATATATCCAAAACCATTTAAAATGCAAATAATGAATTAAAAAAAAAAAACAAACCACAACAAAACCAAAACACAACCCCCCCACATTTATCAGCTCAAGCAAAGTAGCTTCTATTCATCTGGTTTCCATGAACACAAGATTTTATGAGTACTGGTACCAAATTACTACATATTATCTGAATGTGCAACATAAGATCTGTCTGAGCAGTCAGTAAGATGTCATTCATTATTGCTTCACCTTGGGGACTGGATATTCAAGCTCAAAAAATAAACACTCAATGTATGTTTCATCCATGGGACAGGACCTTCTGTTACAGCTTGCTTTCTGATATTTAGCTCCTACCTGATACCAGAGAATGGAAACCCTATCAGATTCACCTGTGTTGTCACTTACTCCTAAAATACCCAAAATATTTTATTCCCTTGAGCTGCTCATTAAAAGGAAAAGGCTAAAAGTATGTTTTTCTGATAAGTATTGATATGTGAAGTGCTGCTTTTATTTTGAAAGCTCAGTAAATGTTTAATGTCAGTTTTGTCGGATCTTGTGTGTTTATAAATTGAGTTCTGTTGATTCATTTCCTCTGGCAGCACTGCAAAGTTTTGCTACCAATAGGATGAAAAGGGTCAAATTTTAGTTCCTCGGCAATTTCCCTTCTTGCCTATCACTTTCACAGGCTTTTACAATGTCACCAATCGCCCATGTTTTAACTGACTTCCTGATTACATATGAAGAGATTCAGGCACCTCTCAAAGCTTTACTGATTGGTTCATGTTGGGAAGGTGTTTCCAGAATAGCAGCTACAGCTGAAAAGGTCACATCACCTTTCTTCTTATCCCTGCTGTTGGAGAGCTGGTAGTATGGACCGAAAGAAATCTCATTTTCCCTTGCTTGCTTGAGAATGATGCATGTTGGCTCCCCTGCACCACAGATTGCTGGAGAAGATATTTACCTAAGGAGGACAAAGCCATACACCTGGTCTTTACTTTCAGCCCTATGAAAGAGTGCTCTGGTCCATGGAAAAGTAATGGAGATGCTGCTGAGCTGCATGACAGCTCCCATGCCAGGAAAGACAGATCTTACCTGAACAGAACTGGCGTCCTGAAACCAAACAACATGAAACATGGCAGAGATCTCATCCAGAAAACCCTGCCTTGCATATACAGTCATTCAGACAAAAAATGCCCTTAATATTTATGGGAGCATTTGCACTATACTTTAAACAAACTGGTGCTGTTAGTTTAAAGTTGAACTCACACCCAAAGAAGTATTTTTGTTCTGAAATTCTTGGCAGGATCTTTGCTTGGTCACATCAAACCTTCCTCCCATACCTTTCTTCTCCACTCAGGTACCACCAACATGGATAAATACTGTGCTCAGGAAAGGGACTTCACAAAGGAAAATTCTCAAAAGAAGAAGGTGAAAACTACCGGGCTGTTTGAGACTAATAGAGAAGAAGAACTTAAACCAGTATGATTGGCAAGATATTAATGGAATTTTGATAGACTTTTAGAGAAGCAAATTGAATTGCATAAAATACAACTGGCAGTAGTCTTAAAAAAGATTTTAACATTTTTTGATTTATAGGAATATTTACACACCAAATTATTAAGCCAAATAAAGTGACTGATCTAAAAATAATGGAAAAATAATTATTTTTTCCTCAATCAGTTATTGCTTCACACTATGTAGGAAATTAAGGTTAGAAGTCCTGAGAAAGAGGCTTTTATCAGTCTATTTGGGGGTATGAAACATAGTAATAAAACAAACTAAACCATTTAGGCTGGTTTTGCTTTAAATCTAGTACAAAAATGCAGAAAATTTCCATGAGATTTATTTAAATTGAGTGGAGAAAATCTTCAAAAAACAGGTCTGTGTTTTAGATTTTGTGATACTAAACAGGGTGGGAATCACCACATTTGTGCACAAACCTCAGTGTAATTTGTAGTGCAAGTGAGAAACTCCACATGAAAATGCCTTGCATAAAAATTCCATTAAATTGGCTATTAATTTAATACAGCACATTAAAAGCCATTATAAGCAGGTAGAAAACCCCAATGGCACTGCATCTATGCATGATTTACTTCAGCCTAATGCACGGTCTGAAAATTTTAAACTGAGTTACAAGCAACACATTTTTGAGATTTTGAAGCAGTTGCAGCAAGTTGCCTGACATCAGGAAAAGACACAACTGGAGTAGAAGGGGTTTTGGATATAAAGTCAGAAAGAAGGCTAATAAAGCGATTGTAAATGGTCTGTTTAGTGAGGTGAGCAAAATTAGGGATGGAGTAAGAGAATGAAAAGCACATCTTGCTCTTGCTTTTTTTTTTTTTTCCTCTCATGACTGTAAAAGACATAAGCATATCTACCACCAAAACAAGGGGAGGGAGTTCATTGAGATAAGTTAACCAAAATTTCAAAATATAGCCCTGGACATTTTTTTTGAAATATGCTAAATATGATCAAATACTTAATATTTGACCTTGAACTTATATTTCAGGTGAGGGCAGCATAAGTACGAATTTAAACTAACATCTTCTGACATGCTCTGACAGTAGGCTTACCTCCCTTCCAACCAGTGCTTTGAAGGGCATTTATGCAAAAGGAAAAAAAAATAGTAGTACAGGAGGATTAAATTCCAAATGTAGCTTATCTAACTTACATATACATGATAGTTCTGGGAGAGGAGAAGCTACACTGTACAGGGAAAAATGCCTCTTCCAGAGCAAAATGCCAGTGTGAGCACAAGGTATCTTAAGAGCCAAGATTTTGCCAGAGTATCCCACACTGTCTTCATTGCTGTCCCTGCAAATATCACCAAGGACTGATATTTTAAATACAAAAGCATAACTATAATACAGAATATTGCTTGTACTCCCAGGTGATCATGCCATTTGGTGATATTATTGATGAGTACCTTTGTGCAGCTCTTCAGTCCACAATATTCCTCTTAATTTCCAGGAAATGTTTTCACCAGAATACTACAGAAAAACAGAACAAAAACCATTATTTTTTTCACTTAGATTTCAGGTTCTTTATGAGAAGAAATAAGCAGTAAAGAAATGTTTAGTGAAAGGAAGCTGCAGTGTATTGGAAGGAAGGATGTGGTTAAAGCAAATGCCTAGAAGGCACCAGATAACAATTCTGTTCCCAGATCTGGCACAAATGCTCTTTTTTGCCTATCACCAAAGTATTTCCATGCTTTGGAACCAGTTTCTCTGTAAAATAGTAACAGTGCTTAACTATTTTTTATGATAGAGCAACTGGGAAAATTTATTTATGCTTGTTGCAAGATTTGAGAACCTGAGAACAATTAAAACAGGATCGGTTTCGACATGCAGGCTTAAGTCTTTCCTTTAAATAAAACATTTCATTTATATTTGTGCTAATTAGGTGTATTATAAAAAAAAATTCAGCTGATGAGGATTTGCTCAGTCCTGCTAATAATTAGCTAACAGCTTTACTTGAAAATTCAATTTTATTTTCCTACAGTCAACCAAAAAAACCAAAAGAGTAGTGGAAAAAGAGTAATAATTCTTTATCTTGTATATGACCAAGAAGTTTAATTTCTGATAGAAGATTTTAGCATTGATAGTGTGATCTTGAGAGGCTGTTAGAGAGTATTAGAGGAAAACAAAGACTCTTTTTGTACCTTCTAAAATAACTTAGAGGAATGCTTTGATTGTTTTTCAGAATTAAACACACATAAAAAGTGGCATTTCCCTATTTCTTTTCCAATGAGTTCTGGAGCTGAAAAATCCCCTGGGCAAAACTTTCAACTTGCTTTCCTTCTATTGTGGAGCAGAGAAGCATTGCTGAGGCCTGCAGGGTCTTCCTGCTTGCTAGAAGAAGGAAGAGACTATTTTCTACTGTGATTCAGCACCCACTGAACAAACTATCTCACCTCTTTCTGGCTTTTTAATATGGGAGGTTTTAGCCCTTATCCTTGAAACAAAGTCCCAAACAGGTCACAGGCTTAAGAGTCTGGCCCAGAAATACCCACCCTTAACTGAGGCAATGTTTACTCATAAAATTATTTAAATTATGAAATGCTGATTGTGAAAACAATAGACATATTCAATCACCATATCCCAGAAAAATTGAGAGAAATATTCCAGAGCTCCTATCAGAGTTTAATAGGTATAATTTTTCTTGCGATATGGTAATACACAGCAGCTTTCCCTGGACGGCTGTGTAAAACAAAGAAGTGGTTGTCAGCCTTTCAGAATCAGATGTTAATGATATTTCATGTCTTTGTTGAGTCTGTGGAAAGCAGCTACTGCACCTAAAAGGGAAATGACTTCCATACCAACGTCCCCCAGCCAAAGTCGTTCAGATTGGGAAAACTGGATGAAGTCCATATTTATACTTCAGAAAGAGGTGTAAAAGAAGATTTCAAGACAGTATGGACTGAGCTGTCCCCCTGTCTCTTTACCCAAAGTTATATCTTATCATTGTGATGAAAGTTTTTAGTTCAGTGCATTACAGTCTCTTTCCCCCCCTCCTTCCTTTTTTTTTTTTTTCAAACATATACGAAGAAAGAATGTAATGTAAGCAAAACTCCAATGTGTTTCTGGCAAATGAGGAGTGTTTTTTACATCTCATATATTTTTGGAAGCATTTGAATCCAGAAGTAATACATCTTCCAAATCGGGAAGAAGGCTTTTTATTAGACTGATGCCTGAACACAGCAGAGAAGGGCTGTCTGCCCCAGCACTGCAGCAAGCAGGGACTGATGCTTTGTCTGAGCTAGTCTGGAAGATTGGAGCCAGTCAAAGGAAGGGTTTCTGTAGCTTTATTGCTGCAACTTCATTTTGCTCTACTACTGTATGTCTTCGCTTCTGCAAACTCTCTTTCATTTGTTTTAAGAAGAGGTCTTAATTCCAGTGCAAAATCCATCCAGAAAGGAGGGCCCCTCAGCACTGTATTCCAGCTGGTGGGGATTAGCTCAGTCCTTTTACCGGATACGTATCATTTTAATCTTAAGCCTTTAGACACTGTACAACATACTATTAAGTCTGTTACCAAATAAAACACTAAAAGGCTGATTCACTAAGGGTTACACACCCTTTGCAGGGGAAAAGCTAACATTTACAAAGGGATAACTGCCAAAAATCACTTAAATTTCATGTCTTTCCTATTTATTAAATCCCACATACACCATGTGTACAGAAACTTCCTTGGGATATGCCTCTGGGAAGAAGTACAAGTCAAAATAAAGGAGCAAATGCTCCCCTAAAACATGTCCCCGGTTCTAAAGAGTGATTTACATTGGTTCACATCAGAAAATCTGAAAAATTGAAGTATGTTTTTCAAGAATAAAATGAAACCTTCCAGAAAGTGTGAATCGTGTACTCAACTATGATAACGAGTAATAAATTTCCTACAGGAATTAGTGGCTAGGGTATGAACCCAGGGCATTAGCAGACTAAGGGAGTCATTTGTTAATGATACTGTGCCAGCAACTTTGACTGCAGTTTGTGACTCGGGTGCTTAAACTGCAGCAATATTGCAGTGCTTGGTTATTTAGGGAAATGTGGGGGGCAGAGTCATTGGACCTTGAACCACTCACTTGTATTGTTAATAGCAAACACAGATGCCTGACTTTGCTCCCTGTGGAGCTTCTTAAACCATGCTTTATCTGTCTGTCTGGGGTGAGACAAAAAAATTCTCTGATATTTATAACGTGCTTTGGATAAAGGGAGTGATCTAAATGCAAACTGTGATAGCCAGTGTTTATTGGCTAGCCTGTTGTTCTGACACAGGCTCAGAAGCATCTCACCATGTAATTTCAGCCAGTCATTTGAAGTTAATCACTGTAGTTCCTCATACTAAATTAATGCCTATGCTTATGGTACTATCTCAGGGCATGAAGATCATCTCAGGAGGTCATTAGGTGTGGTTCTGGCAACAGTCCTGTGAATGAAACTGTACTGATAGTCTGTTTTCTGCTGTTTGGGTAATACAAATGATTTAAGTTTTCTTCCAGGGGATTGAGTTGTTATTGTTGTTTTCAGTAAGAAATAACTCATCTGTTTTGGAAAACATTGTTTAATGTATAATGGAATATTCCACTAGCACTGACAGGCAGAGCTGCACTATGCCAGCCAGCCAGCCCTGGGAATGACTGCAAATCAGGGAGCAGGCACCCCACTGAGGCTGGGTTCTGTCCCCCCCTTCACTGTTATTTTCTACAGAAAAAACCCTCTTCTAAGGCATATTGGTTAGAAAAATTAAAAACCTGAATGTATGCTATGACCAAGTTTTTTGTTAGGGGATAAACCAGCATAGAATAATGCTATATAGAATTTGCAAAGTCTTTTTGCATTCAAGATATTTGAGTAAGATAAATGGTAAAATCACCATATTCATTAAGCCCCGGGATAAAGTACTATTAGTCCTGCTGTGCAGATGTAGAAGTTGAACTAGAGGCAAAGATTTTTGTCTGGGAACTGAGGTAAAGATTTTTGTCTGGGAAGTGAGGTAAAGATTTTTGTCTCAGACAGGTTTATAATTCAAAGTTTTATTCAGTTGCCCTGTGCTCAGACCATGCAATTCTCCCTAGCTCCATTTTATTGCAAGGATCTTGGTGTCTTCATTAAAGACCTAGTTTGAGGGTTCAAACTCAAATACAATTTTTTGTTAAAATGTCAGTGTTCGTATATCAAAGGAAAATGTTTCAAGGCCATATACTGTGGGAAAAGTCTGGAAATAAAAAGTATCACTCATATGTAGCCTGAAGGCTGGAAGGACCACTAGACAATGTAAAAAACAATCGAAACCAAAATTTGCTTGTTTATGTAACAGTCATGATTTTAAAGGGAATTTTGTGTTTTTTAAGGGATCCAACTCATGATTTTTCAGTGCTTGGCTAGCCTGTAGTGGAGGATTTACATCTGATGACCAAGTTCCCCTGTCGCTTCACGTACAGTCAGTTTATTTTGGAGGATCATCAGACACAAACTCTGTTACATGTTAACAGCATTGCCAAGCTCAAGGATTCAAAAAATCATGAGCTCATTTACTCTACATAGCAAAGCGATTAGTGAGGAAAAAACTCAACAACAACAACAGCCCAACAAATGCTCTTAATATTTGCTCTGTTGTCTCCTCCTATGAGGCCTTCAGCAGTGCCCTGGTTCAGTCCCACCACCAGAACCAGCCTATTTGTCTTTAGGCATGAGAGGGATTTCTGACGTTTAATGACAAAAATATGGGTCTTGCTCTGTATTATCCATAAGCTATAAGTTTTCAGGGGGAATGCAGTGGGAGACTTTTACAGACTGAGCTGGTCTGAACAATCTTTGTTGCTGCAGAAATTGGAGGGCCAGAACCTGGGACTCCCATCCGAGCATTTACATTTGCAGAGCACCATCAGGGGGAGCTCCGTCACAGACTTAGCACCGGTGTTCCACAGCTGCCACACCTGGAAAAACACCTCCACCTCCACCTCCACCTCCACCTCCACCTCCACCTCCACCTCCACCTCCACCTCCACCTCCACCTCCACCTCCACCTCCACCGCCACCTCCACCTCCACCTCCACCTCCACCTCCACCGCCACCTCCACCTCCACCTCCACTTCCACCTCCACCTCCACCTCCACCACCACCTCCACCTCCACCTCCACCTCCACCTCCACCTCTACTGCCACCTCCACCACCACCTCCACCTCCACCTCTACCGCCACTGCCACCTCCACCTCCACCGCCACCTCCACTGCCACCGCCACCGCCACCGCCTCCATCTCCACCTCCACCACCACCTCCACCTCCACCTCCACTGCCACCTCCACTTCTTCCTATAGCAGTAAACAAATGCATTGAGTACATTAGTCTTTGTGTCTTTGTGGTACTTCCACCATCTTCATCTCACTATCATTGAGTCTGGCAGAGAGTGTAGAGGTGAAAATTTCCAGAAACACCAATGAAGAACAGAATGCCCAGTATCAAAGTAAGTAGGGTTAATTGTGGAGTCTCAGATAGAAGTTGCTGTGATAACTGGTGTGGTTCTGCTGCTTTCTTTGATTGTCCCATTCAACTGCAGAGTCTTGCTGTAAGATTTTATGACCCTTAAGTGAGTATTGAGGAAACATTTCCTTTATCACCAAAATCTGTTTTTATAGGGGTCCTGCTGCGACTTTCTCAAGGAGCCACCAATTCAGCTGAAGCCCCTCTGCTCTGAAATGTCTTCTGTTGAATCCTATCATATGAAAGAGAATGAGCCAAGGAATTAGACTGAATGTGTATGTAATACATCCTGAGAACCAGTATGCAACATGGTACACCAGTCACAGAGACAGCAGTCAGATGTTTTCTTTTTTTCATATAGAGAAAGGAATGTTCTGATTTTTAGAAAGTTAAAATGTTTTATTTTTTTAATTCGGTGAAGTACAGAACTTAGAGATTATAACTTGATCTCTCCATAACCTGAAAATCTTCAATAAAGACTGAGGACCCACAGCGTCTTTCTCTAGTAAGGTGCAATGATGGATAACAATAAAATAGAGGGTTAGAATGAGCTCCATTTCATCTATACACGGGGAATAAATCACACATGGCTATATAAGATGCTATGAGTAATGGAAAATGTTGAGTTTTTCTTAAGGATAACTAGGAAAAATTAGTTAAGGAAAAGAAAACTTTACCCTAAAATCCTAACAACAGTTTGGCACAATAAAACTGATTTAGTTGCTAAGATTAATTCTATTTAAGCTAAAAATTGCTTTCATTTTAAACTTGGCCTATAATTCTTATAGTGGAGAATATGTGAGGACCTAAGAATTAACTCTTTACACCTTTTTCATTCTGATTGAGGCACTTCTTAAGTACTTTTAAAAATTTGCAGAAAAGTTCCTCCACTGCTCCAATTATGCTATGAGTGAACCCTGATGAATTAATTCCCAAAGAAACCGATTCAAGTCATTGCTGTATTATTGCCAGCATCTGTCAAACTGCCTGGCAAAAAGCATGGAAACATTTCAAGCAACATTGCTCTGGCCATTTGTATAACAATGCCCACATTTAAAATAGTAACTTTATTCTCCTTTGTAATGGGACAAAGTAGAGGGAATAAAGTTACAATCATGTGAATATTACCAGAACACCTTCTGAGAAACATATTTTTACCATGGTGAGTCTTTAAGGATTTGGACAGCCTCCACTCTTGATCCCAGGACATCAAGGTCCCATGTAAAGCATGAGTTTTCATAAGAATTTATTAGAAGATAGTTACTAGAACATTTCCTTTCTGTCATTTCCAAAATGTAAAAAGCAGCATAAGCATTCTACTGGTCTTTTTGCTAGGATGTGGACTTATTCCTGGTTCATAACTGCTTCATTTTGTTGATGTCTCCTTTCTCTCCAGCCCATCACTACCTTCAGCACAGTTTTTGAAAGACTAGATCCTGAGGTCCTTGTTGCAGCGAATATCTTTTCTCCACTTGTGTTTTAGCTGTTAAGAAAGCCCATGGATGCCACACAAAAGTGGTAATGAACTTTATAAGTCTACTAAAGTACTTTTTGCATTGTGAAGGGGATGACATTTGCTTGATTCTAATAAATCTTGAACAGTTTATGGCAACATTAAATGTTGCATCCCACCTACAGGAGAACTGCTTCAGGATGCATCTCCAGCCCAGCAGAAGTCCTGGTATTTTTTTCTTGAACTTTCTCTTTGCCTCATGCAGACAATAGTGTACAATAAAACTGTTGCAAAACTGTGAAATCACAATAAACTAATCCAAACTACCAGAGCAAACAGACTTCTATTCCAGTGATGCCAGGACTCTTTGCAGCCTCAAGGATGGGACTGATTGCATTGAATGGGGTAGGAATTGAATCCTGACTGCAGTTTAATGCATACAATCATATTCTAACATTAAATGTGCTGAAAAGAGTAATTTCTTGGTACTTTGAACTGTCATGTTTCAAGGCTTCACCAAAGTCTAATGACTTTATTTCTTCTGGACTAGAGGATATTGTCAGATGATCTAGAATTCCTTAGAACGTTAGCAGTTTGTCAACACAGAAATCTTCAAGACTAGGATATATGAAATATTTGTCAAGTTATTTTTAAGATTTCAGGGCATGGGGCCTGGCAGTATGCTTTAAAGTATAGCAGAAAGCAGTGCCTTGATACATCTTACCTATGTGGAGGATTGTGTTGATTCATCCAGAAGAATTTCAGTATGCAACTGCTTGGTTTTGTGCAATGAAGATAACCCTGGAGAGGCAACATCCAGCCTGTTATGCATAACCTAGCATGCTCAAGACCTTACTTGCCTATGTTACTTTGAGGTTAAGGTAAATGCCAGAATAGATCAGATATTATGATTTCAAAAGTATATGGGACCTGAAACAGGGCCAATCATGATTCTTCTTGAAAGGCATGAGGACCTCTTTGAAAACCATGGGAGCTCAAGTTGAAGACTTGTCTTTAATGGTCTTGGAGTCCATTCCTCACCACAACTAAAACAATGAGAAAGGACAGTAAAATAGGTGAAGGCATTGAACAGTTTTCTTTCCTACTGTTGGAATAATGAACCATTAGAGAGGAAAGACAGAGGTAGTGACAGAGAGACATGATGATGCAGTGAGCAAGTCACACAGCCTTCCTGTGTCACTAACACAGAGTGATGAGGAGAATCACACCAAAAAGTATTAAATAGGCAGTAACTTACATGCTAAAAGACATGAGAGAAGGATGTGCTGTGGTTAAGAGGTGAAAGTGACTCAAGCTGAACTAGGATGTGCAGTAAGAGAGTTGAATACAGGAACGTCTTGAGATCTCCATCACTGAATGCCCTCAGTAAGAATTTGCAGCCAGCAGAACTGGGAGAGCATTTTGGAAGGTGCATGATGGTCCTGCCAGATCCAGTTCCTCAAAAACTGACCTTAGGGAGTATCTGCCTTAGGTCTGGCAAGGTAGGTATGACCATCTGTGAAAAGGTCTGTAACAAAATTCAGTAGCTATTAGTTACAACAGAAAAGTGAAATAACTTCATTACTTTCTGCCTCTATCCAAAATACACTTGAGGGTTTTGAATAACTTTTCTATTTCACTTCCAGATTCTTCTAAGAGGACCTCTGAACCACTTGATTATAATTGATTTGTTCTTTATGCACACTGTGGTAAAGGGTTTCATGACTAAATGATCTCTAGTTAATAGGAATCCCTGTTCCTTCAATTTTATTCCTGTCCCTCCAACATTTCCCTGCTTCTGTCTGTTGCCAATCAAAAGTCTTGAGTCCATGTTGATTTAGCTCCACTTATGAGAAAGAAATAGAATATTTTGAAGCTAAAATTTAAAAAAGATGAGACATGGCAAGTGGAATCTCAGATTATTAATATTTTAATCACCAATACAACCTTAGCAAACAGAACTTCAGAAAAAAACAGGATATGGATTCAGGCTAGAATTTAACCCAGCTGCTGGTACAGGATAAATTGAAGCCAATGAAAGACACAAAAAAAGAAGTTTGCAAGATTAGAAAATTATTATGACAAACTTTCTTTGAGGAATGAAAGATGAACACATATTACAAAAAATACGTGATCAAGGTTGACCAAGAAGTGAAGTACTTATTTTGAGGGAAAAATATTACGTCAGCAGAATTCCTATAGAACTCTTTAATGGAAATTGAAATTGCTGCAATGTCAACACCACCCACCTTAACCTGGGAGATTTCCATTCCACAGAATGGGCTGGAAGGTCCTTTTTTATGTGTCCTTGTACTATGTACAATGAATATGGTTTCTGTTGTATAAAGACCACAATAATTACTTCAAAAATGAAACAGCCTTTGAGGTAGTTACGGAAGCAATTCTGGAAAACTAGTTCAGATGAGATATATTGATGCTCTTAGATTCTTTCACTAGGTTTTGAAAGTATGATCAGTGTTTCTATGAACAGAAACAATTAATTCATTGAAAGCAGTGGCTAAGCATCTTGATTTTTGTGGAATTTGACATGGAATTTTTGTGGGATTCATAGCTAGTCTAAATCTCACTGCATGCAAATGAATTTCTTTTGCATACAATTTGCAAGTGGCATAACTGCTATGTGCAGACATGTTTAAAAACTCACCAGTACTTACATTCCTTCTAGACAGTAAAATTCCCAAACAATTCCAACCACAGTTGTCTCATCAGTGTTTAAATTTCAGTACTTTCTACTGACAGTAGAAAACCTGTTTCTAGGTATATTTTTGCAGACATAAATATATAAACTTCTCTTACAAATCAAAGAAAGTCCATCAATTAATGTGGACCAATATTGGTGAAAATTTGAAGATTTTCAGTGTGATCCATGAGTAACACTTATTTTAATCTTGGGTATCACATTTTGAAGAATTAGAATTATCACAAAATGCTTGCCAAGCTCTGGGTGTACTTTGCAGTTATGAATCCAATGAGTAAAGTTGCTTGTTTTATTTTAAAAAGCAAAAATGCAGAACTTCATAATACTTCCACAGGACTGCTTCTTCTAATTTGCAAAGTCACACTGTTCACTGATACATTTTTAAAGATAATTACAGTTTTGCCAGCAACCTTCTGTCAGTAAAAATATGCATTCTTTGACTAAGCTACCAGTCCCATTCATTTTTAACTTCAGATGTCAAATTAAGAGTGCATTGTGAGCTGGGAATAATATGTTTTTCATGTAAAGATTATTTTTATACCACAATGTTTACTGCTTGAATAAAATAATGCAAACACATTTCATAAAATGCAATTTCAAAGTTTTGTGTTCTCTGTTCCTTGTATGTGAAGAAAAAAAAAAAAGCCTGTATGCTTTTCCATTCCACTGCACCCTCAGTAGGGGTAAATAAATCAAGAAAACCTTTAGGGGACGTAGCTGTTGTTTTCCTTTTATTGGTAAGTGCAGTCAGTGGGATCCTAACTTTTAGAATTGTTTGACTTGTGATTTGTATGTGACTGTCCTCTGTCTTTTAGAGAGGAGAATTCATTGTCAGGAGAGAATAATTTTTCAGGCAAGAGAGATGTCAGACATGGCTTTCTGTACCATCATCATCAGAAAAGTTTGATGTGTTATTGATTGAATTTATACAGGATTGCTGTGAAGTGAGGCTTGATTCTCCTGCCAAAGGCACAACAGCAGAAGATCTCAGGTCATGTAGGTCATGATTGACAGAAAGTAACTTTCCTTAATTCTTGGACTTTTGCAGGCATGTTTCTATATTGTGGCAAAAAAAAAGGCCAGGGCCATGCAATACCAATGACCCTGCTCATACTCAGATATACTTCAATGGACAAGTAGTCCTAAAAATGCACTGGCGTTAAATCTAAGACAAATGTCTGGTGGTAGATGGATAGAGGTATTGATAAAGGTAGACTGCTAGAAGCCAGGTCTGAAATTATTTTGACATTGTTTTAATTTCCTGCCCTGGACTAAATAAGCTCTCCTTTTCCTTTCTCTTCTTCTTTTGTCCCAAATATCTCACGTACATGGATTTTACATCAATGTAATTTGCTTTAGTGGCCTAAGATCTCTGGTGGCTGTAAATTTAATTCAAGATTTATGAGGTTGCAACTACGATTAAAGACTGGATTTGAGAACAGCATATATCATGCAGAGATATGAATGGATTAATTTCTCAAGAAAATTAGATGGGTGAATTGAAATTGTTTTCTTCTGCTAGAGTAATAGAGAAAGGGGGTTGGTATGCTCAGTCAAAATTATGGCCTCTGAATCAAATCTTTAATATATTTTTCAATACATGATAATTTTATCTGTCATCACTATCAAATAGCTGTAATATTATTCACTTAACATCATTCTAGAAACAACTTAACTAATGTCTCTGACAGAGAATTCATCTTCTGTTATTTCTCCAGCTGTATTTTCCTTCTTACAATCCCCAAAATGACTCTAGCGCTGACTCCTCCTCCTAAATTACAATATCCAAACAATTTAAATTAGTATGTCATGAGATTGGAGTAGTTTTGTGTTTGACCTAATTATTAAAATTACTTTCTGAGAACTAATGGCATAATTACTCTTATAATTAGTAAAATAAAGAACCTGTAACTGCTCAGACTGGGAGCAGCTGATATGATCAAGCTTTAAATTGAAAAAATCCAAAATTTTCTTGCCCGTCGTCTGTAGCTCAGTACATTTCAAAGGGAAGGCTGATACATGCCTGCAATGACTGTGTTTAAACAACTAAATCTTGTCTCCACCTTAGCATTTGATTCATTACTCACTGATGAACCTTTGTCCCTACTTGCCTGTTACTGGGAAAACACACAGCAGTGTCTACTACAGATACCAAAACATATTTGCCATGGCACTAGTGATACTGCCTTGTGATAAAGCAGGAATGGGAGGCTGAGTGAAACTGAAAAAAGGGCTCGAGTTAGAGGCTGACCTTCCCAGAGTACAGCTCTGCTAAGCTCACTGCCCAGCAGAGCCCTGGGGCATCCATGCCAGGCACTGCTTCTATCACCACTGCAATTTGCTGTGGGTCTAAAGCTGGGACCAGGGGGATTAGGAATCTTTGCTGGCTGTTCTTTTTCTCTCTCCTTTTTCATTTAACTTTCTGTACCATCAGAGGGCTACCCACCTTGCTGATGCTCACTGGGACATTCTTGAACAAAGACACAGGGGGATACAATGTTTGGAATATGATCTACATATACAAGTGCACATTGTGTCCTTTTGTACAATTTCCCTCCTGAGAAAATACATCCCTGGTATAATTTTTTTTTGGCTATTTTGACTGTAGATGACTCAGGCATGTTTGTGTCTCAGATTAGACCTCCTAGGGAAAAGTACATATGCATTTTACTTATGGTGTATGACACCCGCTTTAGAAAACCTTTAATGATTATTTGCAGTATAATGCAGTGTGTGGACTTTTTTATTATTGGATGAATGGTGGAATCCTCTTCTGCTTGGATTGCATTTCTAACCTTTTATTTTGTTAAGCAATCAGCCAGTGAGATGTTTATATCTCTCATTTTGATGCTAGATCAAAAAGATCCTGAGAGTTTCAAGTGGATGGTATTGTGTTTTACTGAAATTTGCTCTTGATTTGCATCCCCAAAATGGCAGAAAAATATATTTTGAATGTTGAGTTGTGTTTCAGCAGGAAAGAACACCAAGACATTGCACTGGTGTTCAATTAGAGTAAACAGAATAACTGCTCATAAACATCCTAGTGTATTAATATTTTGGGCTCAATACTCACATTTCATGAAAACTATGTTTATCTTTGTTTTGAACACAGGACCAGACAAATCCATAATGAATGGCATAGAATTATGCTGTGTCCTACAGAAGTATCCTACACATCTCAATTTGTATATAAATGCAAAATGCAAAAAGTATATAAATTCATAAAACAAGAGAGGGAAAATTCTTTAAATACACTTTCTTTTCTGTTAGTAATGCAGAAAATATTTTCCAAAAGGGTGCGTGTAACTCAGAATGGGCTTAAATCTTTCTAAATCCACAAGAAACCTTTTTCTCCTATAGCTGATTTCATTCAAACATGAAATGACTGACAAATGAGATTTTTTACCCACATTATCATTTAAAGGAAGAATGAATAACAAATGTACAAGTAAGTTGCTATTTGCATTTTCTTTTCATACTGACATCTTGAATAAGACATACAAAGTTAAATGCTTCTCAAAATTCAAACGCTGAAGGAATTGTTACCCTAATTATTAATTAGAATACTTTCTACATCCAAAATATGCAGCAGAAGATGTTGAGGCCTGCACCATCATAAAGACATGAAATTCTCTTACACACAAAAGCTAAGATGGGCTGCCATGAAGATGAGTCTCCAAATGTATGAAGATACCTGTGTTTGAACAGACCAGACAGGGTAGGCTGGTTCTCCAGCACAGAACAAGGCAGTGATTGGAAGAGCAATGAGGACACGCAGGCTACTTGTTTCCAAGGTTCAGTGTAGCCATCACAAGAGTAATGTGCCCTAAAGAACTATTTATGCTTAGTGCTAATGGGTCATCCTTTTCTATAAGGACTTGGATCATGTGACTACTAAAATTTGCCCTTGGTGGTTTTTTTAAAGATGGAAAACTATGTGCACAAAGATAACTCCCTGAACTTTACATGGAATTCCATTAATTATAGCCTTTTCTGTAAAATGGTTCATCTCTGAGATGAAGACAGGCCATTCATACATTTGCCTGAATCTAGCCATTGTAAAGCTGGTATATCTGCTGCATTTTCATTCATTCACTGGGTATATGACATATTTTAAATGGAAAACATGACTGAAATAGATGCTAAATTTCTACAGAGTGAGATTTGTATTTTTAGGAGAAAACTGCAATGGAGAAATACCTGGAAAGGAGAGCTTTGTCATATTTCCTGTTTTGCTTAACACCTTAACCACATTTGATTTTGCTGCAATAAGCTAAATTAATCCTACATAAATCCATAATCATAATTATATTATGATATATATATTATACAATTATATTATTACATATTATTATGAATATATTATACAATTGAAAACATAAAAAGTACCAATTTTATTTCATGTTGTTGCATACTGTTAAAAATTGCCATTGATATTAGGTGTTGGATTGTAACACATTACAGGGTCCAAGGAGAATTCACCTGGGACTTCAGTACAGCATTAGCTTATCAGAGACATGTACAAATGTTTTCAGTAAGAAGGTAGCCCTCAAAGTCAGGCATGGAAGTAGAACTTAATAAGCAAAATAAAGTGAAGACTACAGCATCTCGTTTTTTAAACAAAAAACAGGTAGCCTTTTCAAGAGGCCATCAAAGCTATAGGTACTCCTTCTTAAACTATCTTGAACTTTAGACTTTTAATTAAGATCAATCTCACTGATTGCAGTAATAAAGTGAAAGGAAGACAAACAGCACTTACATAACAGTGCTTCCGACTTCCAACAGGAGCAGTAAATACATATAAACAGCATATTAAAACTGCAGGTACTAGACATGCACTGATGTCAGATAATGCTTAAGACCTATTCCTTCAAGAACTTGCTGTGAAGGTTAGGAAACATGCCACTGCCCATCCTGTTCCATGCCACCTCCTCTCTCTGCTCCAGGCTATATGTTTCCAGGAATATGTACCTATGTGAATAGGTACATCAGTACTTTTCCCCAAACGACTTGTGGGTTTTAGCTTTAAACACGATTTAAGCAATTGTTATACTGCAGGCATGTAGAAGCTGTGTTTTTGAGGCTCACCAGCAATAAGAAGGATTAAGTGAGCTTTTATAACTAGGATAATAATGTTTGTTTTACGTGGTCTTTTTACAGCATCTTTCCCTTGACAGCTGAACGTTTCCAATGATTTAAAATGGATCTCATGCTTCCTTTTCTTCCTATTGTCTTTCACTTTCAACAAAGAAGTCCCTTGTTTTTTCTGTTCCTGTTTCTCTGCATGTAAGGGAGTGGAAATGTTGTGTGCCCCAAACCTGTCAGAAAAGTTAATGTCATCAAAAGGATTTTGACATTTTGATCCCAAAAAAACTGCATCTCCAGTCGTGTCTTGCAGAAAGGAGGCCCATTGTCTGTGACCAGCTTGTGCACATCCCCCCACTCAGGGTATTCCTTCTGTTCCTCTAAAGCTGAATTTAGAACAGTTCACCTGGGAAAATAAAGGCACAAAAAGGCAAGCTACCCTAGCTGCCTCGAGCCATTGAAAGGGAACATTTCAGTATCTTCCCCAACAATGCTTCAAGCTTCCCATGCATGACTCTGCTATGCAAAAGAGAGATCTTATGGACCCTAGTAAGTAAAAGAGTGTATTATGACCTATGTGATGTCCAGATACAGCAGCACTATTTGCTTCCAGGAGAGCCAAAGAGCCATGTAGAATTGCTGTTACTAGCAAAGGGTGGTAAGGATGGGTAGGCCATGGAGAAGAGCCAGGGAGAATTGCTAAAAGTTCTCTTTCAGGTGTTATTTATGAGAAATTAATTGGTGGCTTCAGGTACAGTATAGCACACTTTGTTTCCACCCAATGAAATCCCTCAAATAGATTACATTTAAAATTTGGTATCTTGAATCCTCTTCAGGGTATAGAATAGACTTTCAGAAGCTATTGAAACAAAGCTTGCTACTTTAAAAAATATTCTGTTTTGTAATCACTAGGGAAGAAATCAACTGCTTCCAAATAGAAAATGTATTCAGTTTCCTATTTGGAAAGTTATTTCAAATAATTTGGAATTAGTCAGAGCATCAGAAAGACAACAAAGAGCTAAAAATCCATAAGATTTATCCACAATGAAAGATAATGAAAATGAAAGAATATGGGCAGGGAGTAGGGCACCGTACTCTTCTCCCCATTCTGTGGACAAAAAAGAGAATCATAATGAGTCTTTTGTATTACTTTCCATCTCCAGATATGTCTAAAGCCACACAAAAAAGATTTTTCATGGAAACTCTCTGGTAACTTAGAACTTCTATAGGTCTTGGAGAAGTGAAAGCTTCCAAGCATGACAGAAGAGATAGGATGAGTTTGGTATCACTGTGAATGCTTTCTGACCATTCTTATCAAACACTGCCTGACAGGTCTCATAAGCTGCTACATGCAGGACAGCAGAATTGTTATCATGTGATTCTGAAACAGAGAGAAACTTCTACTATAGCTTTTCCCTTTTGAATTTCTCATTAGTTCTGCATGTAGAAAAACATGTTAAAAAAGAGAATATATTTAATTATAAATGTATTTAACCAACATTTAATATTACTGCATAGAAAGATTAGATATTGGATAGGCAGGACACTTCCACCTCGATCCAAAAGCTATGTTAGATGCACAGTTTGCTTTGAGTACTTCAAAATCTGCTGACAATTGAGCATTTAAAATGTATGTTTGTCACTCATACAGATGGAGTTTTTCATTAGCCGTGATGTATTTAAAAATGCATAGACAGTTCTGACTCTACAAAGGTTTGCCAGGAACTGAAGGTTTGGACATATGAACTTTCCTCCCTATCCACATGGAGATCAAATCCCATCTTCCCAATGGAAGGATCAGGCAAAAATTCCATAAGCACAATCTCACGTATACCCTGTGCAGAAATAATCCACAGAGAGGACTGTTTGGCTTTCACTGCGTTCGTAGCTGGTCAATCACAATAGCGCCAAAGATTTCTTGCCAACTCTCACACACTTCTCTGACACAGTTTCTTTCACATTCTTGCTCATTTTCCTCTTATCTTCTATCTAAAAAACCTTAAGGAAACTCACAGAGGGGAGAAAAAACTGTTCTATATTTATTTAAATAACATTAAAGAAAGGGTGTAAAATGCCAAGCCTGATCTGCAGCTTCAACAAGGCAAAGGACTGTTTAAGACAGCTGGGAAAGCTGCAGCAGTTCTTCAATTCAGTTCCTGGCTGTCTTACAGTGTCCTGTCCAAACTGACTATGATTCACCCCTCATTTTCTACCTCCTCAGAAGTCTTCTTTCACACTACCACAGGATCACAGAGAGGTCTATAGGAAAGTGTATTTTAAACATATTTTCATAGACTTGTTCATTAATATTTAATTATTATTCAAAGTTTATTAGTAGCTGAATTATCCTTTGACTACTTTCCATCTTTTAATCACCCCACATTTTGTAAAGTTTGGCTGAAAGCTTGACAGGGATCAGTTCAAAAGGTTTCTCTTATTGATTTGAGAACTGGATTGCCTTTATTTGGTTTCATATTATATCTGAAAGAGTCCTTTGAAATCTGTGGTGCAAACCTGATTTAAAATGTTATGACAACTCTTGGGAGCCAACTCTGATGATCAGAATTCTTCCTCCTGCCCATTGCAAGTGCTGGTGGTCTGATCTCAGGCATTTGGCTACCTTGGGCATCCTTCTCCTCAGACTGAAAGCTCAGCTCAGGTATGGTGTTTCATGTGGCTGTGGTGTGTCCACTGAGCTGCATTCCAGGGCAGAGTGCTTTCATTCAATGATGATGAGGATAGAAAGGGTGGGTCCTAAAGATCAGATCATCACAGTCTATAAACAATGTACACAAGGCTCTCAACGCCCCAATCCAAGCATAAACTCTTGCTTCTGGAACAAATGACCCCTTCAGGGAATGATGCTGTGGAGGAGGAATATGAAGTGTGCAGGGTCTGGGCTGGCCAGGACCTGGGCTTGTAATAAAGATGCTTTTGCAACATTAATATATGCCTGTTTTCTTGCCAACTTCTCTGAGTGCCAAAATTGGGCCCTAAAAATTTAATGAAACCATTGAGATTTAGAATCAGACAAAGCAGAAAAGAAAATAGGAAAGAGAGGAGGGAAGAGGAAGAGAGAAAACTGTACAAAAGGCATCTGATTAAACCAGTGATAATTACTGATATTGTTCCTCTATGAGCTAGGATAACACTTCAAAATAAAAAGTGGAAGATAATTTTGTTAATAATTTTAATCAGCTTCCTTTTCATGATGGATCAGAGAACACTAATAGGCAGCTTTCCAAAAGACAGATGATTTGTAACACCATCAACTCAATAACTGAAACAAGAGACCCAGTCTCTCTTCCATTTGTCTGAAGTAACGGGTTTCTCCATTGGAGGAAAAATAGACAGAGACTGAAAAGCCTTGATTTGACCTAAATGAAATACATTCTATTCTAGCAGATGCTTTATCCTGTAGTTTATTTTTCTCTCTCCCTGCAATGAGCATAATTGTGTTGTCCTGTGTTTTCAACCTTTGTTCCCTTTCTTGATACCAGGTTGAAGCCTGGCTAGCTTAAGCAATTCAGGGTATTATCTGAGAAGAATTTGTTCAAGTTTCCTTGGCAACAGGAGCTGAAAGAAACTCAGTAACATTTAACAACTTTGATAGGAGCTGGTTAGATTTAGATTAATCAGGTGAATGGTGGTGAATGGAAAGAGGTAATGTTTGGCTCAGTTCTGAATCTGACAAACAATGTGAAGCTGCCACTGCTGTTAGCATCCCTGCTGTTTGCCTATCAAGTATCAATAATCTTTACACTTAACAAGATTTGAAAAACAAGTGATTACACTACATTACATGATCTTCATTATTTGATTTAACTTTTATATAGGAACTAATGCCTCCTGGTTTTAAAGCTACATGACTTATATTAATGGGCCTTTCTATATAATTGCTCCCTGTCACTGTTTTCTGTTACTGAGAAAAGTCATGTCATGCCATTGCAGATGTGCTACCAGCTTGGAGTAAACATGGTACTCCAAATCATGCATAGTACAATAAATTATTCTCCTGCCATTATGCTAATGCTTTGCAAATCTTTGCATTTGTTTTTCTCTGGAGTTGGAGGAAACACAGTAGGAAGCAATGTTGTGAAATCCTGAAGAATTTCATTGTCAGTAGAGCTGCTTGAGAAATTATGCTCCTCCTCTTTCAGAATAACACAGTGCAAAAGGAAACATTAATTTGTTTAAATTTTGTTTCTGAAAAAACTTTAATTGGAAACCTATATGTTCAATTTTCTTATTGAAAATTCCTATGCAGAATTAATCTTTTTTCTTTCATCTAATTTTTCAATTCAAACACCTTGGAAAAAAACCCTGAACAATGATACACTAAAAATCCCATAATAATCAGCCAATGGTAGCTTCTGTCTGTAAGAAGAGTTCCCTCTCTCTGCTACTGCCATCCCAGTAATTTTTCTGTTTTCTGCTACAGAAAATTTTGTAAAACACTGTTTTTCTAGTTGCTGAATGCAGTTTGGAATACTAGTTGTTTTTCTCCTCCTTCAAATATACAAATTTGTTTTCCAAATTCCACAAGATAATCCTTTTTTTGGGTTTTTTTTTTGGTGGGGGGGGTGTGGGGGGTGTGTGTGTGTGTGTTTGCAATTGAAAACTTTATGGAACAAAATCCTTTTGTGCAAACTTTCCATCACTGGTGTCAGACAGAGGCAGGGGTTCTTTTGTTTATCTTAAAAGCATGAGCAAAGTTTCGTCCATCTTTCTGGAGGTTCTCATGGTTTATAAGCAGAAATAAAATAAAAAATAAACCACCCCAGTTTTTCCTTAAATTCTCATTAGAGCTATTTTACTTGACACTGAGGCAAAATTTTGGCTTTGCAGTTGGTGCTTTTCTATCTCGGAATGTGAGGACTGGGAGACAAAATGCCTATTCCTTCTTGGGTCTTCAGTGAAATCTGTTTGCTTTCACTCAGTTTGAATTCTTTAGCATTTGAAGAATCTTATTAATATTATTGCATTATAAAACTGGGAACGCTGGTGAAAGGGTTAACTGTCTCATGCCTTGCAGAGTGTCCCACCACTGAGTGCACCTCCCAGAACATGCTGTGTTCCTGGCATCATCACTCCTGCTATGGATACGGGGAGATGAGCTTCATGATTATCAGCAGAGGCTGCACAATGTATTTTGTGTGTGTCTAATAATAGTAGGCAATTGCTGTCATATAATTTTTATTTTTCTATTTTTTAGTGATCATTTATCTGAATGCAAAAAATTGGCATATTTTGTAGTTGCTGAGACATAGCTCAATTGTAGCTCATTCAGCAGTAGAGGTTGCTTAGATGATGCCCAGATGCCTATTTTTATAGCAAATGTTTTTATTACATTTCAGATCCTTGTCCCAGGAGTTTTTGCTGGACTTAAAAACTGATCTGCCTCAGGTCAGAGCCTGATATATCCTATTAAGGACACTCAGCTAAAGAGAATACTTCTTGCTGACACAGAGGCTTAACAGATTAATGAATTAGTCTGTAATACCTTCTCCTTCTAAGGGCTGGTTCAAGTTCTGCTGCTGTTACTTTGATTAGCACTATCTCCTCTGGTGCTGAGCCAGGCAATTCTGTATATTGACTGTGCTGGCATTTCTTACTGCTTTGAGAGAAGCAGAGAAAGAATCTTGCCCTACGAAGTTTGCATCGATCCAAAAGTAAAATTGTAAACATAACCAAAAGAGCAGTATTCTGGAAGGAAAAATGGGGTTGTTAATGGTGTGGAACAACTGATGTTGTATCCAGCCCATTCTTCTTCCTTTAAATATATACCATTGCTAGTATAAATTGTTGAATTTACTTTATATCAGCAATAATCCCTCGAGAGTTGGTCATTTCATGGCATTATTGATATTACAATCGACAGTGGTTTATGTTATTAACTGCCCTCTGTTTACCTCGGGTTGTTAATCAGAGACCCAGCCATTAAGTCCTGGCAACACATGATTTCTCTAGGATTATTGCTAAAATTTCTGCTGCAGTCAGGAGGGTTTTTCTGGCTTACTTCAGCAATGAGGAAATCTGTTGCTGGTCAAATGTGCTCTTGCATGCAACTGTCACTGCAACTGATGGGAATTAATATGAAAGGCAAAATCTAATAAAGAAAACCTTGTTTTGAATACACTTTTCAATTCAATACAAAATATTGAAAAAAAAAAAAACACCCTAGGATTCTAGAGTACACAGCTCTGATTATGGCTGACCTACTCAAGATTATAAATGGCAGGCTAGTCAAGATAATATCCCATTCTGCTTCACTTGAATTGTCATCTTTAATTAAATAAGTTCTACGTCCCACATGACATTTCTCAGCAAAATGTCTCTCAGAATCTTGGGGAGGGGAGGGAGAAGATTGGGAGCAGTGTTTTGGCTGTCTATTTGCTGGTTTCTCCACAGAGATTTCAGTGGTCAGTGTTGCAGCATTTAGAAATTGGCCTAAGGATTTCTCTTGTGCATTAGCTGATCTTTCCTCCATTACCAGGGTTTTGTGAATGCTTTAAGTAGACTTCCACTAAGGAGAAAATCTGTGCCCTGTAGTGTCAAAGCAGTCATTCTGACACTGAAAGCAGGATATTCTTGAGAGATTTTGTATTTATATGCTGGGATGCAACCTACTGTTATTCCCATTTTGCAGATTAATTTTGGGCCATAATAACCATCATTCAATAAAATAATTCAGAATCACAGAATATGCTTAGCTAAAAGGGACCGCAAGAATCATCAAGTTGAGCTCCTGCCCTGCACAGCACCATCCCCAAGAGTTGCACCATGTGCTTGAGAGCTTGAGCTCTGTCATGCTTGGTGCTGTGACCACTTCCCTGGGGAGCTGTTCCTGTGCCTGAACCCCCTCTGGTTGAGGAGCCTTTTCCTAATATCCAACCTATGCCTCCTCTGACACAACTTCAGGTCATTCCCTCAGATCCTGTCACTGGTCAGCAGGCAGAGCAGAAATCAGTGTTTGCCCCTCCTCTTCCCCTCACAAGGAAGTCTCTTTGCATGCCTAGAACTCTGTTAAGCAATGCATCAGGAGCCTTAAACCTAAGCAATGTTTTTTTGGAAACCCTGTCTAATATGTGGAGACATCTCAAATATCTTTGGGATATACAATTTCAGTGGAAATGCTGTAATGAAGTGTGAGTGTGCTCCTGCTGATTGCTTACCTCATATCAGAGACTGTTTGAAGCTCAGAGAAGAATTATCTTTGTATTTCAGTCTTCTGTGGAGCTTGCAGCGCTGAATATGCTCAGAGCAAGCCTTTCTTACTCATGTTGTGTAAGACCATGGTGGTTCCTGCTGTTACATCCATGAATCAGTTATTGGATGAGTCATCTACAACTTTGGTTCCCTGGAGCCTATTTGGCCTGAGGGGCCCTCCAGACACGACTCTATTTCCCACAGCAAGGCTGCCCTCTGTGCAGGTGAAGTACAGCCCACCCCTCATGTTGAACATCAGCCACTACATAGGAATGCAGAATGCATTAGATATGAGCATTCACAAAACAGATCATGGAGATGTAATGAACTTTCCCTCAGTAACCACTTACCTCGGAATTCTTCTATTTCTTTCTATTAATTAAGACAGTAAAAAACAAACAAAAAAAAATCAAAACTAAACCCCCCAATTGCATCTGCATTAAACATGGAAGAATCTCTTCTATTGCATCAGTCAATCCATGCAATTAAATTTTCTTATGGAAATTAGTCAAGTCACAATCTCAAAGATGATGAAAGACAGCAGAATATTACTAGTCTCTGATGTAAAACACTTAACTGAGAAGAACCTTGGTTTTTTTCCAGGAGTGGTGTGACTGATGACAGTGTAAGGTCATATTCTTTGCTTGCTTGGAGGAATACGTGGCTGTATTTTAAAAAGATGAATCTTCCTGAACTTTGCTTCAGTAGAAGTCAAATCACGTATTTGTGATGCACAAGAGTGAGCAAGGGATGGGAACACCTGTCATATGAGGAGAGGCTGAAGGAGCTGAGACCATACAGTTCTGAGAGCAGAAGGCTCAGGGGACCTTACTGATGTGTATAAAAACCTCATGGGGAATGGAGGTGGGCTGAGATGAAGCCAAGATCTTTCCAGTGATGCACGGTGACAGGACAAGAGGCAATTTGGCACAGCTGAAAAGAACAAGAAACTACATTTAAATTAAAGAAAAAGCTTTTTCTGTGTGGATGGTTGAACACAGGAACAAGTTTCCCAGAGAGACTGTAAAGGTATTCAGAGGCCATCTGGGGATGGTGCATGAGCACCCTGCTTTAGCTGACACTGCTGTGAGCAGGGATGTTAAATTAAGTGATCTCCTGAACAGACTTAAACAGTCTTAAACAGACTTAAACAGACTCAAAGATTCTATAATTCTATAATCTAAAAATATGATTCAAGGATATAGATTTCATATTTTCAATTATTTTACACATTTATACATTGCTATATTGCAGTAAAATGCATACAGATTGACTTTTACTTTCCAAAAATGACTATGTTTATGTAATCATAGATAATTTATTTACAGTTAGGTACCTTTTATGTAGTTATACTTACTGAATACTTTTATATAGAGCAGCAATTTTTTAGGCATATCTAAATGTACCAAAACTCAGCATAGAATTAGTCTTAGCTAATAAAAAAGTTCCCTAAAATTTTGATCTCTTTCTTTCACCAGCCTTTTAAAACCAACTTTTCAAATGAACAAAATATTATATACCCCTCCTAAGGAACTATTCATTTATGCTTTATCTGCTTTTATTTTTCATCCTTTTCTTTCTTCACCTTGGCATTCATCTCACTTCATCCAAGAGCTTTGATTTTCATATCCTGCATTTTCCTGATACACCATTAAGTTTTCCCTTCTTGACTGGGCCATTGCATTTATGCATTTGTACACCATACTGAAAACTGGGATTTTAGCAGACAATACTTAATCACAACTGGATTAGATGAAAAAGTGTTGAACATTTTTTTTCATTCCAGAACTAAACAGTGGCAGGGGACCAAATTAATGTCCTGGCACACACTTTGAGAGGGCAAAAATGATCATCCTCCTCGCCTCTATATGAAAAGGGCAACTGCAATGCAAGAACCCATGAGGAAAAAGTCCATATCTGTGCTTTTTCCTGTGCTGCTGCTATTCCCAAGGGCTGTGTGGATCTCAGGGATTTTGGCATTGCACCTCCTCTTTACCTGGGTGCACATACAACTCTGTAACAGCCTGTGCAAAGTGAGAAAGATTGGGCTTTTTTCTTTTCCTTCTTCTTTTTTTTTTTTTTTCTTCTTTTTTTTCTTTCCTTTTATAGTCAGGGGCTGTAAAACCTTGAATAAAAAATCAACTCAGAAAGTGGCTCATAGGATATTTATGATAAAGCTTTATTTTATTCATATTATTAATCTTACCTAGGGTTTTCATAGGGTGTTTTAGAGCACAAAAATTTTTGCTTCACCACTGGATTGTTTTCCCTCTATATTATAGCAGTAGTTCAACACTTTTAATTATCTTTCTAGTTTCTGTGATGTAGTTCCTGTTCAACTCACTCACCTGTTGTGAAGATAGCCATATTTGTTTTCTGTCTTATCACAGTCTACTTCCTCTGTGTTGCTTAATATAGCTCTCCAGCTTGTCATCACATCTCCTGTCTTCTGCCATCAGTATTTGAATGGTTTTTACTTCTCATCGGTTTCAAAACTATCAACTAGGAATGGAAGGTGTTGACAACATTTTCAGTTACCCTCTTAAAGAATATTAAATCTTTTCATAAGCTGATCTGCTTCAAAAGCAAGCTGTTGGAAAACAAGCTATTACACATCTAGAACTTGGCTTTCATTTTCTTTCCATCATTTTTCTATTTAACTCATTCTCTTCATTAATGCACTCAAATAAAATTGGAAATAAAATAAATTACAGTGCAGATAAAATCACTGCTACAGATCTAATCTGTTCTCCAAAAAGATCATTCATTAAATGGTGTTTTTTTTTTTTTTTTTTACTTTCCTGTTCATTTTAGAAAAAAACACATCCTAAAAGTTTCGAAGTTGCTGTTGAAAAAAATATACTCATTCACAACCCAAAATACAAAATATCAGCAGATTTTATATTTGGTATTCATGTTTTGAATCTTCAATATATGTCTCAAAGGCATAGACTGTGAAACCTGGGCCCTTTGGAAATTATGGATATTGTCAGTATAATTCTCCTTTTTAAGGACTTATTCTTCCAAGCTCAGTTTGTTTCTGATATTTATCTGCTTTTCTGTCCCTTCCATTCCTGTAATTTCAAAGTTATGTATGTTTCAAATCTTTCACTGTATTGCTTTCAGAAAATGTTTAAGGCCAAGATTAGTGTCCTTAGAGGATGTTCAAAAGGTGTCTCTGCAAGTGTGTTTTAAAACAAGATTTTTTTAAGAAGCACTCTGGTGTTTGCTGCCTGATATAGTATGTCACACGCTTCTTACACTGCCAGGCCAGATCCATGTATATTCTTATCCCCCCAGAACCATTTCACCTAGCCATCATCTTCTAAAAGCTCTGTTCCATCACAGTTCTTACAACTCCATATCTTTAAACTATGGAGAGGATTTTAATAAACTGAAGTATAGGCAAGTTTGGACAATTTTTAAAAAATCTTCTCTTTTGTCTCACTTTTATTATGTCAGTATTAGATAGATGTTCAGAACAGGGTGGTCTTTTTGTATATTCCTTTACAGTTTCTGTTTCTCAGAAAAGTTGTGAAAATTCTTTTTTCTTTTTATCTATTTTTGCTGTTTTAAAACTGGATGTGAGTTTTATTTTTCCATATAGGCTAAAATTATATAAGAGTTGACATGTTGACCTTATTGGCAACCTGGAGACACAGTAGGAATGGAAGGACACAGACTTTTTTAGAAAGGGCAGGCAGGGGAGATAAGAAGGAGTGTCATTGACTAGCTGGAATGAATGGAGTTCCATTTGGGAATGGATGAGGAGAATATATGGGTCAGGATTAAAGGAAAAGCAAGGACAAGTGACATTATAGTAGGATCTGCTACACACCATACAACCAGGGACACCAAGACAATGAGGTCCTATAGAGACAGGTGGGAGCAGACTCACTTTCACAAGCCCAGAGCCTCATGGAGGACTTAAAACACCCAATATCTGTGGGAGGAACAATTAAGTAAGTTCCTCGAATGGTTGATGGTAAATTGATGGTAAATTCCTTCTCCAAGGGATAGAGGAGCCAGCAATGAGAGGCGCTATGCTGGACTTTGTTCTCACCAACAAGCAGGAACTGGTGGGGAATGTGAAGCTCAAGGGCAACCTGAGCTGCATTGACAGCAAAATGGTGGAGTTCAGGATCCTGAGAACAGCGACAAGGATGCTCAACAACTTCATTACCCTTGACTTCAGCAGAGCAGAGTTTGACCTCTTTGGTGATCCACTTGTTGGAGTAGATAGAGCCCTGGAGGGAAGAGGAGGCCTTAGAAGCTGGCAAATATTCATGTATCACCTCCTCCAAACTCAGGAGTGGCACAGCACAACAAAGATGAAGTCAGGATGCTTGCATGGATGAACAAGGAGTTTTTGGACAAATTCAGGCCTACATAAGGTGGAAGTAAGGACACTTGTCAGTATTTCTTAGGAGAAATACTGACCAATTGTCCAAGCAGTCAGGAATCGAGAAAGGAAAGTTAAAGGTCTGATAGAATTTTATCTGGCCAGGGACATCAAGGCTAACACTACAGCTTCTGCAAGTAAATCAGTGCTAAAAGAAAGATTAGCCCTTCTCCAGAAGGAAACAGGAGATATGGTTACATGGGATATTGGGAGGGCTGAGGTACTCACTGACTTTTTTGCCTTGGTCTTCATCAGAAAGTGCTCCAGCCACACCATCCAAGTTGCAGAAGCAGAGGCAGGGACTGGTAGGATGGAGAACCACTCCCACTGTAGGAAATCAAGTTCCAGACCATCTAAGGAACCTGCACACAAGTCTATGACACATGGGTTTGCAACAAACACCCTTTGGCAGCCTTTTCCAGTGCTTGACTCTCTTCATGGGGAAAAAGCTTATTCTCATATCAAGCCTGAACCTATTTAGCTTCAGTTCATGCCTGCTCTCTCATGGCTGTCAGTGTGATTCCTATCAGTAGAAATAAGAGACACAAATCCTGGTGTTTTCTCCTGAAAAATGAGTATGTATTTTTTTTATGGTTTTATATTAAAGTTTTGTTTAGGAAGTCATCACACAGCTTCTAAGTAAGTAACATCTGAATAAATTTCAAGAATTTTTAGAAGAGATTAACTATGTGAAAAATTGTTAGTTTTTTTCACTGTTACACCTATATTTTCTGCAAAAATAGATTCCTTTTCATCATATTCAGCAATAGGGGAGGGTTACTGTAGGGGAAATGATGCAGGTACAATTTCTCCTTTAGATTAATTGGGACTGTATGTAGAAATAGGTGAGCCAGTTTTAAAGAGGTCAACCAGAAACTGAAAATCAAGGTCAGATACAAAGAACATTTTCCAGTCTAGCATGAGAACATGCATATATTGTTTCCATGGAGTTCTATTGGATCTGACCACCAGCATACACAATATTGCCTTTCACATTTGTCTATAGACTTTCCCTACTAGAAAAAAATGTGGAAACTGTGTAACAGGGTTTCCAGAGCACACTAATACACACTCTATAAAGAAGAAATAATTTTCAGTGGCAGCTACCCTACAAAAACTAGGAATTATGCTATGTATTTTTGAGTGTTGCCTCCCAATATGCAAGTTATTGCCTGACTGTTCACATATAAGCTCTACAATACTCTTGTAACTTTAAAGGTCTCCGAAGAAAAGACTCATATCCTACCATTCCTCTCTTTTTGAAATTGTAAGGAAAACTGATTGTTAGAAAAATGGCTGTGACAGTTCCATGTCAACTCAAATTCTGTGGGATTTAAATTTTTTTAATTTTTAAGATCTGGTCAAATCAAAGATTATGTAAATTAAACCTCATGTCTACTTTCACAAATCAGAGCAAGAGGTGAGAAAGTTTTCCTGTATTGTGCCCCAAACTTACTGTTTCTAAACCTATGGAATTTGACTGCAGCTGAAGATATTGCCTGTAAAATCTTCAGTTTCCTTCTTTTCCAAAGTGTTGCATGTCAAAGGAACGGATGACAGATAATGTCCCTCAGACAAGGAGGTCATTTTGGGGCACAAACTCATTAACATAGTAAAAAGAGCTTTAAATAAGTTTTGAAAGCCCACAGGGCAAAAGTCCAAAGGCAAATTAAAACCCAAACAGCAGCAACAACAATTATTGATCTAGTCATTTGGATGGAATGGGAAGATGAGCAGAAATCAGATGTGCTGCTGAAGACACAAGAATGGAAATACCAGGGCAAATTGCTGAGAGAATCTATACACAACATTCAAGTATTCAGTGGCTTGAAGATTCAAACAAAGTTAACATAAAGAGTGGCAGAAGATGAAACATAACATCAAATTACAATGCTGGTGGCAGAAGACCACAGATCGTATACATGTCAAGAGAGGGAAAAAAATTAATAGGTGCTATTATATACCATAGTAATGGAGATTGAATTGTATGGTCATTTAAGGTTTTTTCAGCTATATTACTGTTTGGATTTTGTGCTTCTGTAAATCCACTTGAGCCATTAGGCTTTGGTGAAAGAATAATTTAATATTGTTTTTATATCTAACAATGTGAACTTTTTTCTCTTTTATTTTTTTTTTAATTTGAGGAAAATTTCTTCAAGTAGTTTTATCAGCCCCATGAAATAAATGACCAGGCTGGTTTGATGTGGTCCAGTAGAGGGCAATGACACCTATAATCAATAGCTGTGCTGGCACACCCTGAATAAACACTCTTTAAGTTATCGTGAGAATAATCACACTACCCCCCACCTTAACCTTTCAGACATCAGGTTAATTAGGCAGAACTGCAGTTCATACATACTATCCCAAGGGAACATGTTACTGTTTATTTTCCTTTTTGATGTACAGCTGCAGTACTAAGTCAAGCACTATTTGCATATATGATAGGTGATAATTAGGCCTAGGAGCCTCAGTGAGCCCATATACTGTAGGTTGCTGGTTTAGCTTGAATAAGATAAGCTTGAAAGTATTACATGAATATCACTCCTATGATTGAAAACATTATAAATATTGCATATTGCTGGAAATGTTGCACTGTGACTGAACCAGTGGCAATCTTCATTATCTAATTCTCTCCAGTAAAGATTTATTTTCCTCTGAAGACAGTCTGAGAGACTTGTGGTTGCTCAGCCTGGAAAAGAGAAAGCTGCAAGAAGACATAGCACTTTCCAGTGCCTTAAAGTGGTTACAAGAAAGCTAGAGAGCAATTTTTGACAAGGATATGAAGTGATTGGACAAGGGGTAATGGCTTCAAAGTGAAAGAGGGCAGATTCAGGCTACCTGTGAGGAAGAAATTCATTACTGTGAGGGTGGCAAAGCACTGGCACTTCTCAGAGAAGCTGTGGCTATCCCAGGAAGTGTTAAAGGCCAGGTTGGATGGAGCTCTGAGCAACCTGGTACAGTGAAAGGTGTCTCTGATCATGGCAGGGATGTTGGAATTGGATGGCATTGAGGATCCTTTCCAACATAAACCATTTAGGGTTTTTTTTTTTTTTAGCATTTATTTAGCATTGTCTGTCTCCTAAAGATTTTACCATCTGAATCAGTCATAGCTAGGTGAGCATTGGGTAGGAGCTATTTGAAGTAAGGCAGACTGATCGTATGTCTCTAGGTAGGTCATAAAATGTTCATTTTGGAAATATTTCCTTTAATATTTAAAAAAACTTCCCTCATATTCATCCATATCTAATCTCTACTATTCTTTTTGACATAGGCTAGGTTCATTCTCCATACTGTCTATTCTCTCTCTACATTCTCTCTCTACTCTCTATTAGGCAATAAACAAGATATTGCCCCAATCAAAGGTACATTTTATAATTAAAGCCATCATCCTCTAATGCACTTCACTTTGTCTTTCCTTGCTGTGTTAAATCCAAGACAAAGTTTATCAGAGTTTATCAGAGTAGCTTCTTCTATCATACCTTGATGTAAATCATTATGGAAATTTATGTATTTTTTTTTACTTGGAACTTTAACAAAGTTATTGAGACATTTTATATAGGAAGCTTAAAGTTAATTCAAATTATGAAAGGTGTAAATTATGTATTGATGCTTACATTGTAATAAATATATAGATTATTATTCAAGATCTCTGTTAAGAAGCTTGTACTCTATTCCACTACAATAAGTTTAGGGGACTCATAATTCAGTGATTATGGTTGATGAGTGTGCTTAACTCTTAACTCTGTACAGAAATGGATAAAAGGACAAAACCCCTGACCTAAAGATTTTGCAACCTATTATAAGACAAATATGATGATCAGATGGAAAAAGGAAATAGACAGAGGTGTTATGGGGAAAACTATAGAGAGGTTGTCAAGAATCTGATCATATGATGACACATTCTAATCATGTGCATGTGTTGACACTTTTTAGTAAAAAAATGTTTATATATGGGAGGAATCTTGCGCTACTTCAACTGAAATGGATTTTGGTGAGGATTGAAGAAAGGCAGATTCTGAGAGAATAGAATTAACAGTTCAAGTAAGTGAAAGAGATCTGGGGAGGCAGGAATTAATAGGATGGGCATCATTTTCAAAGTAGAAAGAAAAATGGGAAGTTAATATAAGGGAAGAGCATGGATTTACCTAAGATTCATTCACAATGTCTCAGGCTATTGTTGCACTGGGACAAACCTGCCTCTCCTCCATCTCACAGAATTTGATTCTAATGCTTGCATGGACAATGAGAAAAAGCAGAGGCATTAAAATGGGTTTTAGTTGAGGTTACCTCAATAAAGAATGATTTGTCATACTTAACAAATAATTCCTTATTATTAGCTGTGTAGTAATTGTAATGCTATTCAAGTAACTTGGGACTTTGGTGGTGGTAGTGTTTTATTTTGCTTGCTTTTATACTGTGAATTCATTGAGGTCATTTTTGAAAGGTTGAAGATGCCTGTGAATCCCAGTTTCTAGAGTAGTCTGCTTTTGTTTGAAATGGGTAATATATACTTTAGTGTTTAAAATAGAAATGAGTCAAGCAAATCATATGTTTACTATTTCCAGAAACTTTTTTTAAAGGTTTGAGGGTTTTTTTTTGTTCTGTCTAAAGTTATATTAGACAGAATTTCCACACAGCTACTGCAAACCTGAATAAAATCTGTAACTTCTCATCTAAATTTATCATGAGTTTTTAACTATTTCATAGAAATCCAGACATATTTATAGCAATGAAAACTGAATTATGGCTTGGGATTTAAAGTGCTCCTAAGACATTATTAAATTATTTATAAGTTCAAGATAGTGTGAATGTACCTAAATGCTATTCAAAACCCAACCTTTTGAAAAAAGTCTATAAAGCTCCATGACATAACCACAATTAATAGTTTAGAGGATGATAGATTCTTGACTATGGGATGCTCCAGTCCTGATGCAGCAGGCTGGCTTTTGTGTTGTGCTTAATATAACACACTGGGACAAGTTAATCATGTCCAGATATGGAAAATTATGGCAACTGAGATGTGGTCCATCTTCTCTAAATCAGATATTGTTTTTCATATTTCTGCATAGTATCCTGCCAATAAATCAAGCTTGGTTGTCTTTGATTTAAGTAGTGACATTCTGAAAACCTTGTGGGCTTGTGATAATAACGATACTGGCTTTTTGACACACTGGGTATGCTTTTGCTCTTATTTTAGCATGCATTTTTTATGTAATGACTGTGCATATTCCTTTTCAGTGTAGGTGTGGAGCATCTCTAAGTGTCTTAATGTGCTGAGATAAAGAAATGTGTTCCAGAAATAGCCTTTTGAGTCATGCTTCATTCATTTTAAGTATGAAAATGAGTACTTTGGTGCCTGAAAATTTGTTGAGTTGTTCAGACTTGTTGAGTTAGTGATAACATAAATGTTTTCTTCATGTTGGATTTCTGTTTTCTTAAAACAGTCACATTGCTCTATCAATCCAAATACTGTGTGGGACATATTGACAAGACTTATATTTTCCAATCTATCTTTAGACTTTCACAGATTACATTATGAAATTAACGACATGAAATAAAAATTACATTATGAGATTAAGATTACATTATGAAATTAACGACATGAAATAAATGATTTCTGGGAAATATCCCTATTGTCTCAAGTGTCATCCTATATGACTTCCAGTTTTGGAAACTCCATTCTCATTCTCTTTGTTTTGCTGTGCATTAAGGGTTCCAAAGGCATGGCTCAGATTTCTAAGTCTTGCAAGACAAATATTGAATTCAGATTTTTCCAAGTAAAAAGGCCTTAACATTTATTTATTTGCATGTTTAAATAAACACATATTTTGTTAATCATCTGGGATTTTGGTTTTCTATTTGTAAAATTTGTACAATTGAACCTTCATATAAAATACAAAAATATGTGACTGTTTTTTAAAATTATTAGTTTTTTATAAATCTATAAAACTCTTTGTTATAAACTTTATTAACAAAAGCAGTAGTTAACAGATATAAAAATAAGCAAGTTACATAACCATGGCAGGCTCCTGCAGTCTTTAGCTTTTCCCCACAAATGACATACACAACATTCTTGGCTGGAGTTTTATTCAAAACACATTTCAAAGACACAACTGTAAAACATTAGACCCTTCCAAAGAGCAAATTGACTAATGGGAAGAAATAAGACAGACCTGCTATGTAAGGCAAAAGAAGTCTCCACCTAACCAAAATTCTAGTTTCCAAGAAAGCTATCACCTACAGAAGTCAGGAAGAGATGATTCTTCCCGTAAATTCACTTTCTAACTTCAGATAGCCACAAGTGGCTTTACACAGTCTGCAGTCCCCCTGCTTTTATCTCTCCTTCCATTTGTTGCCTTCATGTCTCTGCTGAATATCTTCCCAAGACACATCAGTGAAGATTATAGTCAAACTACCATTCAACTTCTGAATGAAATCATGGTCATCTTCTAAAGAGCATGTTCACACCCAGGAATGCTGGCAAATTGATGTTCTAACACGAGGCAGACTGCCAGTGTCTTAGGTTTTAATGCCTTCATATTTACTTTAGGTCTGAGGTTAAATATTGGTGCGCACATATTAATTCAGAATGGAAACAGCCTGCATAAGAATTCCTAAGTTTTCCTCTTTCCTGCCTCTTAATGCTGAGTGATAACTTTTTGTCCTGCTTGTTAGCTGTTTATTTGGCAGAGCTACATATAGCAGGGAGGGGTGATACAAATAATTAGGGAGGGATGAGAACTCACAAATCAATCTGTTGAAAAAAAATACTGAATCTTCTCTACTTGTCTCAAAATTTTCAGATCTTCCACTTGAACTTAATTAGCTTACTGTATTTTTAATTACATTGTGGCCTTGCTAGAATTCATAAGCATTATATGAACAGATGAATTTGGACTAGGAAGATTTTCAAAGGAGACATGGGTATTAAGGTGACATTGGTGTCTTGGTGATTAAAACCAATCTCTTCAAGGGAGCATTGAACTTTTGCCACCAGAAGGCAAATATGGGAATATGGTGCTTTGTACTTTGTACTTATGTCCATTTACATGAGAATGACCATTAACAGCAAAATTTGAGCTGCACTGAACTCAAATCAGTAGCAATTCTAGCTGAATAACTTCTTTGCTATTGGTAATATTGCTGATTTATGCAAATTAATTACTTAAACTCACACTGAAATTTTTTCCAAATGCTGTGGGGAATTTTTCTCCCCCTATGTGGCATTATGGGCCACTTTTGTTTGTAAAACTCTGGGTTTAAAATTAAACTCAAGACTGATGAATCACTGAAGAAAATACATTTATTTCGTAAATGTTGTAGAATTGTAGGAGTGTTCTGCATAATCACAGAAGAATGATCTTTGACTGCACAGCTACATTCTCTCTTTTGACCTGTTAGTCACCTAACATTGATATACACAATGATGCCAATTTTCAAAGAATCACAAGGCTGAAAGCCACTTTATGATTACCATCTTAGTCTAATGATTGTGTCTATTCACATGGAGACAATTAATAACAGTAGGCCATGTGGATCATCATGCTGGGAAGATGGGTTAATGGAAAATTTCATAAGCCTCAAGGTTTTTGTTTGTTTATTTTTGGGATGGAATGAAATAAGACAGGAAACAAGGGGGTATTGTAAAGACAAAAGGCTTTTTATAAAGTCAAATATTTTAAATATCTTCAAATCCTGTCAGAAAATGGTATAGGACTTATGCTTGTATAGAAGTGACTATAAAATTAAACAGTTTTGGGATTTGTTTCTGTCAGATGAAAATGTTAAATGAAGTGTTATCTCTTGAAATGTTTTGGTTGTGGTGGTGACATTATATAAATAAAATACTTCTCAGATATATATTGTAATGTCTTCTCAAATTTAGTACTGTTTAGATGTGAAGTACTGGCTTCAGTCTACTCAATCTCTGTGATTTAATTCCCAGAATCAACATTTTTGGGCTAGAAATATAAGCATAAGCTGTCTGGTTGCCTTTTTTCTATTGTGTGCTGTTAAATAGTGAGATTAAGCAGGAAGATTAAGGTCCCCTCACATCTTCTAGGATGACACTGAGACAGTATCATACATTTTTTCACTTTTATAGAGACAACATCTATTTGCAGAAATAATGAGAGAATAAGAATAAAGACAGAATAAAAGGGAAGAATATATTTATATTACTTTAGCTGTTATCAAATAGTTTTACTGCTTTTCCTAACTGCAGTAGGCACCAAGGTCATCTGCAGTTCACAACAGCTCTTTCCTGATTGTAGATGACATTATGTCAGAAAGCACATTCAGTTATTTATATTTCATTTCTCTTTAATTGTCTTATAAAACTTGCTTCCTAACATTCTCTTGAACAGACAAAGAATTTCTGACTTGAAGAAATAGAAGAAAAATGAATATGAAAATATTGTATGTCAGACTTGCTACTGAAGCAAATATAAATAAAGGTAGGTCTCTGTCTTACTGATGTTACCTTATTTAAGATAAAGAATAATTGCTATTTATAGATGTAATCAACATTTCCATCCACTGAGTAATGAGCAAATTAACAAGACACCTACTGAGTTGTCTTAAGATACTACATGTAAAAAGAACTAATTATAATTCTCTTTGGAATACAAATCTCCATTCATGGCAAGCTGTGTTGCTGACTGTGTAGAAAATGGAGGGCAATTTTGGGCAGGTGTGTTTTTATGAAATGTCACACCCTTCTTAAGGGCTTTGACAGTGACAGTCCTTTAGTGAAGAAGGAAAAGTAGCCTGAAGAGTCTCCACATGTCCCTTCATGTTGGTGAAATTTCAGTTTTCTTAAAGGTTCATTTATACCATATCCATCAGCATAGCATCTGATCTTATTCCAGTAGTGCATTAGGCAATATGACAAATGTCTGTCTCATTTTAGTTCCCTCTTCCTCTCCCCGGGGGAGAAAGACGAAATGAATATAGATGCACAGGGATAAATTCAGACCTGCTGTAAGTAATTGTGATTCCATTGATGTCAGTGAAGTTGCACCCTACCACTTTTGATTTGAAACTGGAACAGACAGCCACATTGTTCTTTGCAAAATAAAAATAAACAGTATGTGAAGATGTTTCCAAACATTTCAATAATATTATCTAGGACAGATTCTGCTCCCAGTTAAAACTATACAAATCCATTTGAGTTAATGGTGTTGCACAATTATAAATGGAAGCAATCCTATACAATCATACAGCTTACAAATGGCTGTGATTGGTAGATATGCATTTATAGATGTACAGAGATCAACATGCAAAACTGCAAGTTTGGCCTTCTGTCTTTTAACAAATAGGTCAGTGGGATGAAATGCCTTTGAGTAAACCATCTTTCACAATTTTTGTGTACTCTGTATTTTCAACTGAAACTAGAAATTAAAAAAAAAAAAGTAAAAATATTTTTTTAGGTGAGCTGCTTAGGATTTACTGTGGTCTTATGAGCCACATGTATGCCACTGAACACAGTCTAAGGATTACCAAGATGGGATATCACTGATTTGGTTCATGTTTTTCTGTGATAGACCCTATTTCTAATTTATCCTAGGAAAAAATAGGTTGAAAATAGAAATAATCTATAGCAATAATTCTTGAAGTTAGCATACGTATGAAAGTGAAACAGCCTAAGTTTATGTAAAGTAAGCTTGTGGGAATTCCCTGTTGTTTGACTGGGAGCTTCCCAAATATGGTGATTGCTTACTTTTCTAAGATGAAAAGTGATGGTATTTTTCATCCCTCTTTTGTGAGGTTTTAACTGAACTGACCAATGTACTGCATTAATGTACTGTATTTAGCAAATAAAAATGGGGTTCTGTCATGTGTAGTGTAGTCAGTCAAGCAGAACTTTAAGATTTAGAAATACACATCTTTTAAGTAGTTGATGAGAAGAGTCACACATTTATACTTGTTTGTATCTCTACTGTTTAAGAAGTCCATCAATTATAATTTTGGTTGATTCCCTAGGAGAAAAGAGAAAACAATTTCCTTACTCTGTTTCTGTTCTTCCTCTTAGAATCATACACAGAATGAATGAGCCTTCATCAAGCCATATTCCTTTTTATCATGACCAATCACAACTGGCAGGTCTGACTATTCACTGGGGGCCAGCACATGAAACATCTCTTTGCCATGGCACTTGCTGCCCTAAGGACTCCCTGATTCCAGGAGAGGAGGAAGCTTCCCAGCACTTCTGCCTCTAAAAAGGAATTCTTGGTATGGGCCTGGTTGTTGATGAGAGCTCTGTTTGTGGTTGGACTAAAAGACACATGAAAACTGCTATTAGCACCCTGTTTTATGGATTCAAGTCTTTTTGACCAGAGCTTTCTAGCTCTGAAATGCAAATATGTGTTTTTGTTGGGATTTTTGTTGTGTTCTATCTCTGTGTAATGGCAAGGCCTCACTATATTATGCTGCTTCTATTTTGTCTCAAGGTTTCAGAAACTCAGGAACAAGGTCTAGAGAGAGGTGCTCCCACAGATTTGGAATGTTAATGGATTTACCATGGGTAAATCCAGCCATAGCATAAAGATCTAATTAACTTTTCACTGCAGTAAGTGAAAATTTCTATAATTTCAAAGGCCTTTGGTTTATGAGCAGCACTAATTTAACTAGATGCAACTGGAACACTGAAAAGTCTATTTGTCATTGTTTTAACACAAAGAATTCATAAGCTCCAAGCTCCATTTCTGAGAATGACTTCCTATGGAGACTCAAAAGATTTCTATGGAGGTCTTTTGCAAGAGAAGAAATTTTTTTTTCAGAGCAATACTACATGGACCAGTTATAAATGGGTTTATGTTGTATAAGAAAAAGAAAAAATGCTATCAATACAATTGATGCCTTTTTCATCTTGACTCTAAATCTTGGTGATTTGCAAGTAACAAGCTCCTGATTCATATGTTTTGAGGTTATCTTTTCATGATTAATGCCATCATGTTTTCTAGAGATAGACATTTGACATACATTTCCCTCACTTGTAGTCTTAGCTGTATGAATTTTTTTTTTGTTTCTAATATGTTTTTAGTTACCTACCATGGAGGAATTCTTTGAATCCTGTGTTGACCTATCATTGATCATAAAGGGTGGTCCTTTCTCCAGATTCTGGCTCTAGTCCTCTTAGCTGGGAGCAAGGCTTAATAAAACTGAAACAATAAATATCTTATATCTACATAACACTTGAATCCAAAAACAGTTTAAAAAGCAAGGATGAATTCATTTACCACTGAAATGCCAGCCACCTCTGGGGTAGAACACATGGTTCTAATTTTCACAGAGCTGAGCAGCTGTTTAACAGTATGAAACAACAGTACATTATAGTTTAAGTCATGAAATGAAGAATAACCCTGTATCCAACTGAAATGTAAGATTAAACTTAGATGGGGGGGAAATAATTACCCAAACTGGTAAAATGATCAGAACACAAAGACTAACCCTGCTATTTTGGCACAGTGAACCTTCAAAACACTAAGGACTGAATGTGGTAAGAAACATAATTTTTTGTTACATCTAAGAGCTGTTATCTTCAGTTAGATTGAATTTTCTGCAGCAAAAAGATTTCATGTTTAAAATTGTCAATCCATCAATATCCAGACTTTCTGTGGAAAATACAAGTCATTAAGACAGAAAACATTTTTTTGGAGTCTGTTGTGGAATTTCTGATCAAATAGAGATTGAGCCAGTACCACTAGTAACCTGACTGTTATGCACATCTCCCAGGATGTGGGACAATGAAATTCAAGTTCCTGTTAAGATTACGTCACAGTGTGGACTTGGACCTGGGTTTCTTACGTCCCAGAGGAAAGCCCTTAATCCTGGATTTACAGCTATTCCAATCATGTTTTCTTCTTATTTTCCCATGGAGGGAAAAAAAAAAAAATTGAAAGGTCTTGGGTTTGGCTCAGTGTAGAATGTGAATTTTGCAATTTCAAAAACTTTCCTGGAACAGGAAAGTTATTTTCCACCCAGTTTTCCTCCTGCTGCAATGTATTCGTTTGCAATATGATGAAAAGTTACTGAATTTACTGCAATATTATCTTACAGGGAAGACAATTGTTCTGTAGGATACATATTCATTTATATTATACTGTAATGTTTCTATACATTCAACTATATACCCTATACATCAGGCTAGGTCATCAGAAAATTCAATCTCAAAGTGGCGGAGAGACCTTTTCACATTCTTCTCTGTTGGGCAGGTTAAGCATTCAGAAGATATTTTTGTACTTAAGGAATGCTATCACTTTATTTTGCTTTTGGCAATCACTTCCAGAAATAGTTATGTTTTTGTAGATGTCACTCTTGATGCTGGTGAAAACCAGTATCTTTTGTCTATCAGGAATCCAAAAAATAGATTTAAGACTGTGTACATGTTTCAAATCTCTCCAGGTCAGATGTCAACAAAATTCTACCACTAATGAGCAATGTTTGATTTGATTCCATGTTGAATATTCCATTCTATATCAATGCACTGAGCCTTCAGGTCTAATGAAATCTATTGATTGCTGCAGATTTCTAGTATTTACAAATCTGTCAAATTAATTAATCATGTTATTGAAAGAGGTGGTGCACAATTTTAAAGAAACATATTTTACTTTCAGCAATATAATTTCTGCCTTGTACATGGATACTAAAGGTGTTGAGCCCAGGAACTCTGAAGTCAAAGAACGCATTTTACTGAGATTTGGATGAGCTCAAAATATTTGTGCAACCCCATTGGCATGGAAGTCTAGCATTGAAGAAACTTGAGTCTAAAGATTCCTCAAGTTTCTTGTTCTCTTAAGGCCAACTTTTATGAAAGTCAATGGAAGGCTAGTTTCCAACAAAATTAATGACTGTATATTAATGGTTATTCAGAAAATTGAATTGCTTGGTCTTTGAGAAGAACACTAACCCTTTCTATTGTATTTGGACCACAGGAGGAGTGGCAATGCTTTTAAACAAGGTAGGCATGGTAGTCTGGGGTTTGGGAGGGAAAGACTAACTCCAGTAACAAGAACAAAAATTATTAGAAAGATTAGTCAAAGAAAAACAAAAAAAAATGATAGTATACACAGCTTCTCAACATAAATCTTGTTTTTAGTCTGATAGACTAGATACTGAGGCCTTTATAGTTAAATCAAATTAAACTTCAGTTGTCATGTATATAGTCACATGTATACATAAATGTAACATATAAAAAGTCAACATCAGCATAAAAATATATTAGATGTTCTTGTTAAGAATAAACAAACATTGCCTTGTTTGGCAGAATTTTCAAATGCATATTGCTTCCTTTATTTATTTTTTTATTACAATAAAAATGTGTTTTGTATTAAATCTATTGTTATAAAGAAATTAAGGCCTGAAATCTGCCAACATGGCTTTTTTTCCATGAAGTGGGAAAAAAAAGTCCTCCTGTTTTAGATACTTGAAAACATTAGAAATCTGAAAATAAAAAGACCAGCTTTTGCGTAGCAAATTACTCCATAAAAATAAAAAGAATTCTTCTATGTGAACTTAAATGGTTTGAAGGCAGAACATAGCAGAAGAGAATAGCGTGCATGGTCATAAAGGAGAACAGAGGGTTTAAGTCAATCTTTACAGATGTATCAGAGACATTCAGGAAGAAAAGTAATAAAAAATATATAAATCAGAGGGTATTTCACAGAGGTTTGGGTCTCATTCCTACTCTGCTGGGGCAAAGATTATTTTCTTAAGCCTGCACTTGTAAAGAAAATTCCAAGAAAATCCTTACAAAAAAGTCTTTTCCTTGATCTGTTCCTTAACTTTCAGCAATGTGGACAAAATTTTACAGCCTTTCATCTGTATTAAGGGGTATGACTTGCAAGGCCTAAGCTTTCAAACTTTACTGTGCAGGGTACTTAGGTTCTCCTTTCATCCTCTGCTATGATTTAACCTACACTTCATGCTACACCTTACAATGCCCTTGTGTCCATCTACATTTCTTTACTGTCACTAATTCTGTGTAGCAGGTTACATATAACTCAGTGGTATCAAGCTGTGCTTGGGTTCTGTTCTGCAACATGCTTTACAAATTCTTAATACAAGACAACACTTTCTCCAGAGAGTAAAGCACTAAAAGCAATAAAGCATTGACTAGAAGCTTGCAATAGTACAATTTCTTTTGTCCAAGATCCCAGGATCAGCCAGTGGGAAAACCAGGAACAGTACCTTACCTCTGAGTCCCTGAACACAGTTTGCTGTCTTTTTTTGTCTGATTACTCTTTCTCCCCCAGGAACTTTCTTAGAGGCTCCTGTAGCTGCCTCTGAACATTCATTCAGTAAGAGTAAAATATCCAGGTATTATGACCCAGGTCACTTGTCAAGGCAGAAATGGTCCGAGTGTTCAGAATTTTCTGAGTGTTCAGAGAGTAGAGAATTATTGAGGGTAAAATATGAATATGTTTTGCCTTTTTAGTTTGTTTTTTTTTTTTTTGCATTTGGAGCAGTAATCAGTGACTTGGCTGATAAAAGAAGGGGACAGTCTTTAGCATAATTAATTTGGACTTCAGCAAACCTTTGACAAAATGTCCATCAGGGAGCATGGTGAGCTCCATGACAGCATCAGTATCTGATAAGTGAAAAGACTTAATAATTATATGTGTGGAATACAGATAGTATAAATATAAGTGAAGGAAATGCTTCTGGCAGAAATAAAAAAATTAAGGGCTTGTATGACTTGGGATCTGGGCCAGCTCTGCTCAAGAGCTATGTATAGACTCCATGCTTGTGTGCATTTCCTGATTGTGAGTTGAATTGCTGCAGTGTCCTGCTTCATCATCAGGCAGCCGCATTCAAGTTTAAGCAAAACTGCCAGCCTTCCAATGGATCTTAGGAAGAAAATTTAAAAGAAACTCCAGCCTATATGAAGGTACCATACTGAAGGTATTGTGTGGCAGCTATGGTCTGTCACATGGCTTTTTCATGCATATGTTTGAAATAGCTGGAGGTGTCACTCAGAAGAGGGGTTACATAATTTTTTATGTTTCAAAAAGTCCTGGATAGGACCCCACCAAAATCTGGGAAGGCCTGGCTAGTGTACTGAAACTATAGATACCTGAGTAAAATTGTAAGAGACCTGTAGTTGCTTCAGATTGTCAAACCCAAGATCTGCTTTCAGTCTGTGATATTTAGTAAGGCAGCATAGTCAAGCTACCACCCGTCTGTAGCAGACATCACATTGTAAAGAGATATTGGCAGTTATTCTATATTATTCTGCTTGCTTAGTAAGTTTGGAAGTCTGTCTGCTTTTAGCTGGTTGCTATGTCATAGCTGAAAGCAGTGTTTGATGTGAGTTTGAAATTATGCTTGTCGGCACAGCCCTTCCTCTGCTGCAAAATGTTTATCTGTGTCCACACTCAACAGTGCAAATACTGACTTGGAGTTTCTACTGTTACCCTGGACCATGCTATGAAAGGAGCACACACAGATCCTTAAGTTTCAGAAAGTATAGAGATATGGGCAAAGACCTATTAAGGGTTGTCTTGCCACAACTAGGTAAAAGTAGGGACTTTTAGAGTCTGTTGACTACAGTGATGGAAGGTAGAGACACCACTGAGATGAACTTAGATGAATGACTTTCAAAGAACGAAGCACCAGTGATAGGGAGCTTACAGAATGCAGATTTACCAAATCAGATGAAGGGACTTAAGGCATAGCCTTGCAGATCTGATTATGGGGTAGCACAAATTTGGCATACAACCAAAATTTCCTTTCCTTGTGGGCAGAGCTTGAGATGGTCTCTTAGCAGTGAGGGGACCATAGCCTGGCTCTGTTCTTGAACAGTTTTATCCGGGCTAATTCATAGGATGCTCTTTTTTTTTTTTTTTTTTTTTTTTTTTTTTTTTTGTCTCACATAAGATGTCCACATGTATTATCCTTTGCAAGACAGAAGAGACAGAACTTAAATGAAATACAGTCTCAAACACAATGGGGATGTTCTAGCGAGCATGGTGGCCCACCCAGATTTTGGAACTCTTTACAGTCTGAGGAACATGCATTGGTGTGGGAAATGTAAATTTTGATTAAATAACTAAGGCCAAAGACTTGCTTCTCTCCAAGTTGATGTAAGGGACATGTAAACTCTTGGTATAGTTTTCATGTAGAAATTGCAAAACCAAAGGTTCACTCTAGCTTAATGTTTCTCAAAAGTGTTGACAAAAATCAAAGAGAACAAATAAACTGTTAATTAGGTTAGTTGCTTTGGACTCTAGAAATGGGTTGCATTTAGTTTCCTACACATTCAATTACTTGATTTTCAACCTCTTGCCAGACATCTAAGGTGTCCTAAGTCACCTTTAGATGATTTATATGTATACATTCATTATAGATGTCAAAATGTCTTTAAGACACTGTTTCCTTCCTGGCAGGTTAATTCCTAATATTTGCACTGATTTTGGCATACTGATATTGCCACACTCAGAGTGTGTGACTCTACTGCTTTTCCATCCTTGGATATAGGTCAAGACCATGCTGATTTGGTATGGATTTGCTACCCTGCAGGAGATGTAGAATTGATTACTAGCTTGCATGCATTGAACAGAATTTAGGAGGAAAGTGGCTAGTTTGCTCCTGATGTGAAGCAACAGAAATATAGAGTAATTTTTAATTAAAGAGCACACAGTAAAAAGGTGTTGGTACGATGGACACCATTTCCCCATTTGAGGGTCAAACAGCAGGAAGATACATAAATTACTAAAATATGATACTGGGAACTATTACTGTAGAATTTTAGGCTGTCATTCCGTCTCTGTTGGGACAGGATCCAGAGACCAGAGGTAGTACTGTCTTTTGTCTGAAGATTTCCAAATTTATTTTAAAAACTCTTCCAAAACAGTAATTTCACAAATCATGTTAGAAGTACCACAGATGAACAGAATTATTGACTGTTAGGAACATGATACTTACTTGCTAGGAAAATAACAAAGTGAGAGTACTAGCAATTCTAGTTGAATATTTCTAGTGTATGCTGCTGCCTTCATCAAAACCAGAGAAAGTACTCTGTGGGAAAGAAAAGAAGGATAAGAAACAGCAGAACAAAAAGTTTGGATGTTATTGTGCAGTGTTTTTAGTTTATTTTCCAAGAGACTCAAGCATGATTAAGCTGAGCAGACATTCCCTGGACAGAAGGCAAACTTTTATAACCAGGCAGGATTCTGACATTCTGAAAGAAGACAATACTTTTGAAAAAGAAGCTTTGAGTCTGCATATGACATAACAAATGACATTCAGCCCTCCATTGTGACTTTTCAAAGACTCTAACAGGTCAGCATATTTTGAGATTTGAAAAATCAGTTTGCTATATATATGTACACACAAATACACAAAACACCTTAACATTCTGGTTTGTGGTACTGTTTGTCCTAGCATTGTTAAGTTCTCTGTGTGCTTTGCTTTGTGCCAGACTAAGAATTCTTCACTCACAGTATTGAAAATAATTGAAATAAATCTGCCTATGTGCCTTGAATAAGCAAAATTCATGCATTTTTTTATAAAAATGCAGATATTTTGTAAATTCTATTTTAAAAGGGGGCTGAACCTGCTGAAAAAATTACAAAATTATCTCTCTTAGCTCATACTACAGCTTCAATTCTTTATTCAAAACTAGAGTAAACGGCTTCTACCAAAGAAGGCAAAACTGAGAATGTTAAAGATAACATTCTCAGCTAAATGTTATCTTTATAGACTCCATTGGCAGCAATTCACATAACTAAAAATATTTGCATCCAGGTTTTCCTGCAGTCAACAGAGAGACAGTTTTATCTTGTGGGTGTTACAGACAATTTTAGTTTACTATACTGACTATTAAGAAGTTTAGTGAAACTTATAATCTTATTTAAGCACAACAGTCATATATATATATATGCCTGCAACTCCCCAGTGTTTGTGATTTCATTGCAACACATATTTCTTCTTATTTTACCCCTTTTATTTCATAGTGAAATATAATTCCTTAGTGGTTAGACAAATGCAACAGGACCTCATTATGTCCAATTTTCAAGGATAAGGTATCCATGAAAAGGATGTATCTGGAATATATAAGAGAGTGTCAAGTTATATTTTTAGAAAGTTGCTCATCAGGAAGTGTCAGAAGAGAAGGATTGGAGAGAAACAGTCAAACTTCATAGGTTTCATAGTAACAGGTTATAGATTTATTTTTACTTTGGAAGACATCAGCAGGCTCAGCAGCTATCCACAAAATTTTTGAGAAGCCATCAAAGACCACCAGACAACTAACCACATCACTCATTATCTTCACAAGAAGAAAAAAAACAGTAATTGAACCATAGAGTTGAGAGTAACTGAGCAAGGATACTGAGGGAATGTAGACAACAAATTAAAACAACACAAGTAATTGGTAGCATTGTGAAAAATCAACTTAAAATAAAACATTATTTTTAGCTGAATGCAACTAAATATTGTCCATTTTAACAAATTCAAGTAACATAAATAATTGATTTAAAAGTTATGTAATATGTCTGTGTTGCAAATAATTTACTCATTATGTTATGCTTAAACATGACAAGATGAATTGATTAAATGGCTTTTTTTTTCCCTGCCATTGAAAATTTTTATGGAGTGCTTACTTGTAAGTGAAGCCACAATATTGCATATAAGTTCAGTTATCTTCAGCTTTTCTTAACAAGCTGGTCTGCTTTTCAGGTCTGTATTGTCTGTAGGTAGGACTCATGCAAACCCTGAAACTCTGAAAATCACACTCCAAAAACATACTGAGGCATTGAGAAAGCCAAAAACTGTGGATGACAATTACAAAGAAGTGCAGGAACACCTGGAGTGCTTTGTGGACCCAATCATTCAAGGAAAGCCAGAGCTCCAACTTTGTTTTGCCTAAAAACTGCTTTAGGAGAAGCAGACACCTAGAACTAAGTCTGACATGTGGGTCTCAAAATATCTGAGCTCATCCCACATATGCTGGCACTTGAAACAGAAAGAGTGGGACTCCCTGTACAGACACAGCAGACAGAGAGCACAGCACACAAACAATGTGGATACATCAGCACTGTGCTGTGTGTGTGCACTAAATTATCAGGGGTCAAGAGTCAGTGCAGTTCTGCCAGTTTTGTTGAGACCCTTGGCAGATGGAGGCAGTTGTAGCCTGGGTGGGTCTGTCCTCAATTGAAAATGATAACCTGAGAATCTCCCTTGGAGTGAAGGCACTCTCGCACCTTCGTTCCTTCGTTCCTTCGTTCCTTTGTTCCTTTGTTCCTTTGTTCCTTTGTTCCTTTGTTCCTTCGTTCGTTCGTTCATTCCTTCCTTCCTTCCTTCCTTCCTTCCTTCCTTCCTTCCTTCCTCCCTCCCTCCCTCCCTTCCTTCCTCCCATCCGTCCATCTCATCAGAGCATCAACCTGACAAGAGTTGAAGAGCAAGATCTGATTCCTTCTTTTATCTGAACCTGCCAGTTTCACATTTTATACAACTGCTTGAAGAGGGAGGCGTCAGAGTGCATTTCAAACAGCTCCTCCAATCCCTCTTCTTGAAACTGTAATGACCAAACATTTGACAAGAGTGTGAGCACCAAACTTTACTCTGTTGTTTAAGATGCATGAGCACTAGCCAGTAATTCAAATCTTAATTTAGAATACTTGAATATAAATTGAAACAAGGACTGGAAAACAGATCTCTGCCTTGTCAAGTGAGTTTCCTCACATACTAGTCTAATAGATGCATAATCATATATTTCTCTACTCTGTACCAGTGAATATTTAATTATTCCATGCCAGTTTAAAGACTTTGAGCAGAAGAGGGCTGTGGAACTCTTGGTCTCTTATGTATTCACTAAGAAGACAGGAAATGCAGTTAGAAGTTTTTCTGGGCAAGTGAAGCCACTGAACTCACATCTTTCACATATTAAGAAGAATCATTGCCACTAACCTACTCTATAACTTAATACTAAACCCTAGATTTTTTTTTTATTATTTGTTAAGTCTAAATAATATGTGTTCTTTGGGAATATCTTGGCTGCAGACCTTGCAGGTTGATCCCTGTTGGATTTTTGTGAATAGCTGCCCAAGGCTTGTGCAATTCTAGGTCTACGCAGGTATTTCAATATTGCACTAAGGTACCTACACCCAAATTAATCTGATCAGAAAAGGAAAGCTCAGCACACATCCTAATTGCTGTTAGTAAACTGTGATGACCTGTGGTCCCACTCGGTCCAGGAGGTATTTTCAATATAAGAGGAAATAAATTGGGTCTGACTGTGTTTTCACTTACATGTGTGCAAAGAAGGAAACATTCCATTAAAAATGATGAGGCAAAATGAGCAGTGGTTTGAGATCAGAACACAATCCCTGAAGTGTTTTTCTAGATCTTAATCAGTCTTTTATAAGAGATAAGTGTTCAAAGGATCCCTCTTGAATAATAATATCCTTCATTTCTTCTACATTAGTGTTACTTCAGATGCTAGCAAGCGCCAAAAAGGGAGTCAAGAAAAATATGTCTGCAGGCCTGCACCCATAGGTGGTATTGCATAAATATAGAACACAAACCTGACAAAAGCTTAAATTATAATAGCAAGACAATGATATTCAGGAAAAAATAAATATCTCTGATTTAGGGATAGGGAGATTAAAATTATTCTTGGGTAAATATATAGACCCATCTTTGTCATATAGAGTGAAAATACTTTAAATCTTGACGACAGAGTATTCAACCTTTGTACTATGAAATGAGGATAGTAATCATCTTTGGCTTCAGCAGAAAACTGCAGCCTGAATGAAGGGTGACAAATGCCCCTAGGTTAGAACTTGCCTTTCTAAAAGTTCACCAGTAGAGCATAGGAGTTGCTTTAACTTAAAACAAAGATGCTCCTGGCACAGGTACAAGTCTGTCTTCTTCCCTTCAGGAAAACATTTCAGATGACAGTTGATTTCTTTGGCAGTGAGCACACAGACAGGATAATATATCTGACACATGCTTTTTAAATATCAAGTAAAACTTTTTTTGACATATAAAAAAATATTTATCTGAGAAACAGGTGGGTGATCAGACATCGTTGCTAAAATCTGAAATATCTTCACAACCAAAACTGGCAAGAATCTCCAACTCACAATAATACAAAATGTTTTGAGGACAATTACCTTGTCAAATTTGTCATTTTTTTAGCTAAAATGTCATTAAAAAGATCTATCTTTAAACTTACTGTATTTTATGGTAAGGTTTTATGGAGGGAGATGCATCCTAAACTTGTATTAAGAGTGATAGAAAATGAACTCTCCTCTACACAAACTGAAGTACATCAGTAAACTCCAATCTAGAGTGGGCATTGCCTCATGTTATTAGTTAACTAGTAGTAAAACAAATTGTACAGTATACACATAAGAAAGCAACATAGCACTTCCTCAACTCTTTCTGAATTGTAAATTGTGAATGAAAAGAAAATGGTTTCCTTAGTGTTTAGCTTCTGCATTAAATATATACACTGATTATGAAATCATTTAAATTATAAAATCCAGTTAGGATGTTTTGTTATGTCTTACTAAAATGTGTTTGGCACTGCTCAAATTTGGTTTGCCAAGTAATCTGCTCAAATATTAATATCTGATGTTCTGTGGACTCCGTAGTGGCTTTGCTTGGGAGAAGGTATAACAAACTTCCCAGGCTCTGATTACGTATTAAACAGTGGCTTGTAGAACAGATACTGATGGAGGTGATGAGAGCTTCTTAAATACAGATGTTTCCAAATACATAAAAATGATCCAATAGTCTGGATATCTCCTGTAACTCCAGAAATATTTTGAAATGCACAGTGAGACATCTGCCAAAGGTTTAGACATTGACAAATAGTCTCCTTTGAGCATGTGAGTTCACTGCCATTCAGCCATTCATCCAAGCCACTGGGAAATGGGGATTGTTCATAAGCACTGGGGGCAATGGAACTGTCAAATTCATTTGGTCATGTTCAGAATGAGATCATGTGGTTCTATCTCATTCAAAATATGATTATTTTTGGTTTGGGTGTGACTTGAGGCTTGAATGTCAGGAAATATGGCAAAATAAAGAGGGTGGAGGAGCAGAAATTAGGAATTTTGAAGTAGAATCAGAGAAAGAAAAAACAATCTGCACAGACGGCTGTATGGTCTCTACTTGCTGAGTCAAAAATAAGTCAAAGGAAATAATGCTTTTAATTTAATGCATTCCTTGCCCAGAATTAATTTAATGCTTATCCCCCAGGAGCATTTGTCCCTGTACTGAGAACGTACCATCATTTAGGCCTTATCAATGCCACCTCCCAGCCACAATTGTCTTTATAGCTGTTGTTGTGTTTACAGCATAAATACTGCATAGACCAAAACCTGGAGCTTCTCTGGCTTCTGTAGACACATACCACCTCTCAAGAACATAAAATGAGGTTTTAAAAGTTCTCACCTACCCACAGAAGTGCACCTATGCCAAAATTTGGAGGCAGTATAAAGTGCACTTAATTTTTAAGAGTTACACTGGCCTTGCTGTGTGCAGGCTTATTTTATTGTATGGTCTAAGAATGGAGTCTTTTAGCTCTGGGGGTCAAATCATTGGACTGAAATTAAGAAAGTGCTCTGAGACATGCTACCAAAGTAGGGATTGGCCTTTGTGCAATTGAGAGAATCTCCAAGAGCCAGGCACTCTAAATACGATCTAACCAACCAGAATGAGTCATTAGTTTTTTGTGATGATAGGTAAGAACATAAAAGAGGGAAAAAAGAAAGTAAAGTTATAAGGATGATTAAGTTTGTTTAGTGCTTTGATGGTCATCTTTAAAATCAGATCATTAAGAAATCATATAATTTGAGGGAGATTTGGTCTGATTTGAATTTTTTTTTACATAAACAAATGTCCTTACTTTATGGCCAGGTGTTTGGCAGTACATCCACTGAGGGAAAAGTCAAGGAGTTGGCTGATTCATGTTCTCTGGTGTTACACGTTATTTTGACAGTCCAAGGAGGTGTTCTGGTTCATTGTGTTTTCCGTGCTTCACCTATTGCTGACAACCTGTGGTGGGAGGATCAGTGCAAATCCATTGCTCTGCAGATGGCAGCTGACGCAGGGGTCCCCCACATTGAGAGGCATTGACGCAATTGCTTCTATGAACCACTGTTCACCAGATAATTTTGTGCCTCTCTCTTGCCAGCCCTTCTTCAGCACTCAGCAGCTAACTGTGGCTGAATAGCAACAGGTAGTAAAAAACAAATGCTCACCAGGAATACTGGGTATCATTGATAGGCGTATCCCTAAATATTATTTCATATTTAATTGTCAGAGTGTCCTTTCCTTCCTGCATGGTTACATGCTAGAGGAATGTGTTTCTTCAGTGCTCCACTGCAGAGCTACAGTTTGACCTGCTCCATGACCTGCTCAGGCTGGAACAGAAATGAGAAATGAAATGTCAAATAATATCTGCATTTATGGCTTGAACACAACCAAAGCCTGCAGGTCTGTGGATAATGTAGAAGCAAAAGGGAATGTTTTTGCACTTTTAGTGGTTCCTGTAACTGATGGCTGAGGCTCTTGGGGCTGAATAAAATAAGTACAGAGTAAAGTACAAAATAAAATAAGTACTGGTCCACCACACCAGTGCACCTTGATCTCTGTGGTGACCTAGACACAGCTCTTAGGTTTTTGCCATCACCTACTACAGACTGCTGTGGTTTTGTGAAGTCATATAACCTTGTCATGTACTGACAGTAGTAGAGATCAATTAATAGAGAGAACTTCATATCTGTTGGCAAACTGTCATTTAAGGAGAGTGGGGAAATGGAGAGATTTCCAGTGACCTGCTTTTTGAAGCTACTTTGTCCTTCTTCCAAAGAAGTTACACCTTGTCATTGATAAATGATACTCTGTATATCCCAGAATTAATTATTTAAATTCCATTAGCTTAATAATAGTACACAATAACTCTTCCTGTGCACCATTTTAAGTTTTCTTCTTTTTATTAAAATGGTTTCTTGATTGATTTCAGTTATTTTTACACAGACCAAGAGTGGGTCTTAGGCCAGGATCTTGCAAAAACCTTCACATTCTTTATAAACTCAGGATAATATTTTGTATTGAGGGTGAATATTCATAACAACCCACTGCTGAAAAGGAGGAATCACACTTGCTCTTTCATTCTCTTACAATTAACCCTTTTACTGCACTGGTCTACAGACACTTACTTTACTTTGACCCTAACAATCTTCTCATCTTTGAAAAGCCAGTTCTGTTCACCAAGCAAACTCACAAACGATTTAACTATTGTTTTTTTTCCGGTGGCTTTTTCTATAAGTGTGGAAATCCAGACGATAAGGGGCTAATATATGTATCTTAGGCACCAATAGCCAGATGCTTATGGAGCCAGCCAAGAATTGCTGGCAATAACCAAAGGTTGTTGATAATAGCACATTGTGGAAAGGAATAAGTTGTGGCAGGAGAAGGGAGCAATGTCAAGGTAGGGCAGCACTTTGCCAGGGCAAACATCCTTGTTCTAGATCCTAGAGATAAGCACAGTACAGTACAGTGCAAGCACAGGAATGAGATCAAGAAGTAGGTATGGATTGGATGGGGAGATCAAAACCACCCAAAACCACCACTGAAGCCCTCCAAAACTGGAAGAACAGACTGTATATGATAACTATTTTGCATAGAAAGTGAGAAACTTACATCCAGGTTGGGGAAAACATATCTGTTTTTTTCTTCCCTCCCCCTTTACCTAAAATCTACTGTGATGTACTTATATAGTAGCTCAGGGACTAATATACCAATTTCCATTGGTAAATATGCAATTTACTAATAAAATTTTGTAAACTTTATAAGTAGAGAGGAGCCCCTAACTTTCATCATTATTTTCACCCATGAGCATCTATGAATCTCGGGTACTCTCTTACCTTTCAGGGTGGGACATCACAGTAAGTTAAGGTTTTGATTAGGTTAATTTGCTGGGATAGTCTAGATAGGAAGCTGGAAGGTGCAGTTCAGGGGTGGGGAAGATGGGTAAACAAGACTGACCTGGATGTCTCTCATTGGGCTGTGCAAAACTGTTTGCACATGTTGGTCACAGTGTGTATGGTTTCATAATTAATTCCCAGAATGAATTTCCATGAATACCAGCAGGAGTCAAATCAGCTTGACAATGGGATCTCAATGTTTTCAGGATATAGATAATCACTGCTCAGTGTAAGCTTAGCAAGTTCTTTGCTAGTTATTATAATCTGCAAATGCTTGAAAAAGCAAGATAAATTGACATCGACAGTGGCAGAAAGAGTCAAATGGCCTCAAGCACAGGGCTGAATCAAAACCCAGGTGGGAACCTGAGAGGTTCTGTTCTGAAATGGGGACTTTCACAAGAGAAATCATTCTTTCTTAGTTGTCTTGGTGAAAAGTCTGGTGTAAACAATCAGGTAAGCAGCTTACATACCAAATTCTGTATTTCTATAGATTCCCTATCCTAACTTTCTTTTAAAATCTAGAATTGATCTCATACATTTTATATGGTTGGCTATTGTATTTTGGGGATTCACTACATGAAAGTGCTGAAATGTCCATTCTGTAAGTTAGAAAAAGGGAGCATGTTTTTCTCCCCCTTCACTATTATAAATTCCCATGAGTTAATATTTACTTATTCCAAAGCAAATGGTACATTTCTTTCCACAAAATGATAGCCAAATTGTATTTTCTTGGCACTTCAGAAGTTTCCAAGTCACCATATCAGGTTTAATAACAGTTTATATTTAAATGCATACTGAAAATATCTGTGCTATGCAATGTGTGGTGTTGAAACAAGACTTACCCTAAGGCTGGGATCTGTCCTATTTGCATATTATTGATACAGCTATTAACACAAATGACCACAGGATTCCTTCACCAACTACTCCATGGCTCTCCTAATGGGCTTATCTCCTCTTTATGTCATAATGGCATTTCCTATGGTGGGTTCACTCCTCAGCCTTTTCTGATAGCCCCTTTTTCCAGTCCTGGCCTTAAAAAAAAATAACAATGATAGTGAGAAAATTCCTAGCTGGCTCCATTTGCTCAGTTAATGGATGAAAAGTGGATCTGACTACCAGCCTGCTCAGCCACTGCTCTGGGAGCATGAGTCTGCATGGCCCTTTGAGGTGTACAAGGTGATACAGTGCAGCTTGTTCAGATACAGCTTATCTACCTCTGTAGACTGCTCTCTTAAATTGTAAATACACCTCCATGGATGCATACCTGAACTTGAACAGCTTAAAATTGAATATAGCAAAAAACTCAGAGAAACAGTAACCTTAGGATCTCCAACTTGGCAAATGAGATGAAAAATATCAGCATTCATTTCAGAAAACCATATTCATCAGGTATTGCAAGAAAATCATTACACCACCTGAGTTTGATAACCCTATTTTGTTTTCAGAAGTGACATAACAAACCTCCTTCTAGTTGTATAACATCTAATTAAAGTACAAAGACAAATTAGAGGGATTTTATATTTTAATGAAAAACGGCCTACAAATACAGTATTTTTTCAGGGAGGGCCAAAAAAGGCAAAACATGTTTTTAGAATTCACAGTCTTGTTGGCGTAATTAATTTGAAAGTATGAAGTTCCATTGTGGGAAGGATATACACTACTGTATTGCTCATCTTGTAACATAAATAGAGAGGTTATTTGTCAAAGTCTTTTGAAACATTTTCAGTTGGATAATTATTTATTTGCTTCTGTCCGTAATTTTAGATTAGGGTCCAGATCTTCTCGAAACACACACTTAATTTGTATTATTCCTGACACAGTTCTAAAGTGGATGATATTAAGGATGTGTTGAACTGCATTCAGATAGCTCCAGCCTAGCCAAGAGTTTTGCAGCAGGACTGCTGAGGCTTAGTCTAAGTGCATTACCCTGTGTTGTACCCCACATCTCACCACCACCCCAGGTTTCCTTGGTTCCTGGCTGGACGGTACATGTGGGGTTGGAGGTCCCTGATCCTGACCTGAAGAATCCTAAAAGTTTTGGTGGGGGATCATGCAGCTGTTGTGGGCAGATGAGCCCAGGGCCTTTGAGGAGTGGTGAGGAGCCAGACAGGCTCTGGAGGAGCTGAGGAGGGACTGTGACCCCTGAGGCAAATCCTGCATGCAGATCTCCAGCACACGGGTCTGGGCACGCAGACTGCGCCGCTCCTGGTGCATTCAGCCAGCTCTGCAGGCTGGTGCAAGGGCAAGTGGATTAATGGCCTGGCTCTTTTTCACTCCTCTGGGGTAACTTGGGAAGACAAGAGAGAGAAAATCTGCTCTCAGGACAGGACTTGCCCATTATCCATGTTGCACAAAATAGCCACAGCCCACTTGTAGGGCTTGTCCACAGGCCCTGCTTACTCAGGCTGGAGGTACTGGCCATGAATTAGGCCAGTCCTACTACAGGTCATGATTTCCTGAGCTTCAGATCCTTGGCAAGGGTTGATATTGGAGCCTCAGCTACAGTCAAACAGCAGGCTGTGGGCAGCCTGTCTGTCTGTCTGGGGGCTCAGCCCACCTTAAACTGGCTCTGCTCTGAACACTGCCAGCATAGACTTTATTTTCCAGAGGAAATATATTTTCTCCTCTGTCTCTATAGGAAGGATGTAATAGGAAGAGGAGGCCTGCAAGATTATCTTCCTTCCCCACAGATTTCTACTAGAACAAGATGTACTGTGGAGTATCAATGTTTTGTGAATTTTTCTGTTTTTCTACTCAAGTAGTTGATTCAACATCCTGCAGAACAAAATGCTAGGCATAAAACATAAATCCTCACAATGTCTTTCCTGCATCTAATAAACATGCAAATTATTGAAGTTTTAAATAACCTACAAAAACTAAATTCATTTCTTTAATTTGCTCTTCCAAAGAATAGGGTGCCTTTGGGTCCTTGGCAGACAGAACATTAGACTATTTTCTTTGTTTTTTTTTTTTTCCACATGTGAAAATGATTTAATCTTTTTTTCAGGTTTGGAAAACTAAGCTCCTACAAGTAGAGGTAGGCAGTTCATAGGAAAGTGAATCCAGGCTCTGTTATGTGGCCCTGAAACCTGCAGGCTTGGTAAACAGCAGATGACTATTTAACTATGCAAAAAAACCCCCTATGTAAGCTAAATATTAAATGATATTAAAATAAGAACATAAATATAGCTATGCATCATTCAACAGGAGGATGCCTCTGCAGTCAGAGCAGACAGGAGGTCAATGACCCTTGATGATAGCTCCTTCAAATATTAATGTTAAGTCTATATAATGAAGTTAGTCCTTGCACAAGCTTTATGCTTACCCTTTATGGGGAAAGAGAGCCATCATCCATTATCAACATATATGTAGAGAGTGTGGTTTGAATCTCCCCTATGTTTAATTTGATGATTAACCTTCCTGGCTTTCCACATTTGTATGCAGAGTTTGCTGACGCTACGCCTTCCATTAGAAAGGTTAAGATGAAAGTATTCTATGCCTTGCTCCAGCAATGCTGACCTAATTCTAACCCAGATAGAACTATCTTTTATCTTTAAGATTTCTAATATTGCATTCTTACAATACTATCAAGGAACTTCATCAATTTTTCAATTTGGTTGTCCATTGCACAAGCACATCTTTTTGTACTCCTTTGTTCTGTTGTAAATACTTGGTCCTGAAGTCAGACACATTGACACTATCTGCTCTGCAGCACACAGAAAAGATCTGTATTTTTATGGCTCAACAGTCAAACAGCTGAGAAGTGGTTAAAACACACTCCATTTTACAGTAATTTATTTTCAGCCCTTGACAGATTGATTTCCATGGGGTTATTTGCTTCTTTCTGCACCCTACTTCATAACAATGCTTACTAGAATGATTTATTAACTCAGTGCCGAATTCTTTGATACCTTAATAGTTAAATTAACTTCAGGACATGAGGCTAAGTTATTTTAACCAGGTGTTTGGGGTGATGTTTTTCAATAATGAATGATTAAGGTCATGAACTAGTAATACTTTGGTGCTTGAGTGTGCCAAAAATGTGCTTTCTCTAGGAGCATTCAGAGCAGACATAAACAAGCTGCTATTCAAAATAATCTCATTTTTCTATGTGTACCATTGATGCTCAAACAGGGCATTTAGATTGCAGATCTCCCTCATAGCACTGATTCTTGGCTTCCTCAAATTGTTTTGAAAGATAATTTGTGAATTTTGTGTTCAGGAGTTTCAACAAAGCCAAAGTGTCCATGAAATCAGAATAGGTTAAATAGAGCTGCATGAATAATTGTTTTTGAAGATAACTGCTGAACTAGAGAAAGAAAAGTTTATCTTATATAGAACTTAATTTTTTTTTATTCTTTTACTGAAATGAAAAGCAATTTGCTTTGGTTCAACCAAAACTTGTCATTTGCAACCCTTTATTCTCCATAGTTAAAGGAGTAGATTAATTTCTTAATTAAAAGTCAAAAATGACAAATAAAATTTGAGTTTGGACATAGCAAAACAAAATATTTACATTTTTTAAAAACAGGTGTTTTGAAATAAAAAAGATAGTGGCAATTTCAGGAGACTCACAAATTGTTTGTGAGAAGTGAGGTTCTGGCAGATGAAATATGCAAACAGGAAAAAAATTTACTCAGTGGTCAGACAAGATGTCTATGCTCTACAAACAGAGTAGAAAGTAACCTACATTATCAAAACTTAACATTTATGCTCCCATTTCAGGCTGACAGCTTTTTTCTCTTAGCCTCCCTTTAAGTACCTATTTAATGATGTTGACATATCTCTTCAATTTCCAGATAACTGAGTGTAAACTCAAGTGGCACACTCTTGCCTAACCCAAGGCTTTAGCATATGCATGCTGGGCACTTACTCAGGAAACTGTTCAGTAGCTAAAGTTGCACTGTAATTTTGAAACTCACACACAAGTTTCCCCTAGATGCTTCAAGGGCCACTTAGTGCCATCAGCAATGCACAGTGTAATAAGATGAACTGAAGAGTATTGACAAATAAAAATCTCAGTCAAGGTTGTTAGGTTTATTGAACCCAAGAAAATATAGAGTAATGGCTCATGGGCCACACTCAAGCTAGAGTGCTATTGAGAAAACAAGGGTTAGCAGGTGAATGAGATGACCATAAAATATATTAAGATAAGCAAAAACTCTCACAGTAAACTCCATTAGAATCATGGGACCATGGGTTATAGAAGGCACACTGTAGTTTAACTTCATGATCAAGCCAGAGCCAGCAACAGATCTCCAGGAAATGGCCCACATGCTCCACTAATGTCTGTAGGGATGAAATTCAGTCAAAAGTACAAAGAAGGAGGCAATGTGATATATTTTTCGTATAGAAAAAAATTGTCATATATTTGATAATTTTTAAAACTCTGTGCTAAGAATAATTATCCTTTACCTTTTTTCACTTCAGCTGCCCTCAGCCCACTCATATATTTCCCTCACACTTTGCAAACATTTATGTTTATCAAATTGTTTTCATTTTTCTGTGTTAATCAGGCAGTTATCTCTGCTCTCTTTATTTATGAAATATTGACACTTAATCATGCCAAGCCAAAACAGCATCTCAAACCATGACTGGTGACTGTGTATAAAACCAGAATTCTGTCATGAAAGGATTTCAACTCCCAACTTTCTTTCTGAGGTCAATAAAATTGTCTATGTTGCAGAAGATTGGTGTCTCTTTCAGCCCTGGAGGGTCCTATGCTCAAAACCCCTACACCCAATAAGATGTAGTTTAGACAAACTAAGGTTAATCTGTAATGGTCTATTGGACCCTACCTCAGCCTTCAAAGGTTCAATTACAACTGTGGCCCTTTACCATTTGTAAAAATAAAGTTATGGAAGACATACTGTATATATAATTTTTCAGGAAAAAAAAAGTGCAAGTAGACATGTTATACTTGAAAATTTATAACATTCCTTGTGAATAGATGATTGAATGAAATGCTATATATATTTTAATACGATTCCTTTGAAAATGACTGACATAATATAGTACTTACTTACCAGTATTGACCAAATTTTTGGGTGAGAGAACCAATGAATTATCTAGCTTGAGTGGTCCTCTGGAGACTGTCTGAACAAACATAGCACATGGTCAACTTACACCAGGTTGGTACTTCCTTTATTACCTTTTTGCCTTTAACAAGAAATATAAAAACTACATGAGACAAACTGATGTGATTGCAAAGCGAGAAGAACTAACAGCCTTCTACTCACTTCTGCGAGATCAGTTTACTGGGTCTTGTTATGCTGACATTTGATAAGACCTGGATTTTGCAGGATGAGGATGGAAAGCCAACTGGGCCCATTACCTCCCATGTTTGCCATGGATACATGAACACACACACATATTCAATAGTTCATGACTGCTTTGTTCCTGAAAGTCAACTCAGCACTTGATTCTTCTCTAACACCTCTTGCCATGATCCGTCTTCCTTTTAGCAGATCTGGGGCATATAAACTTGCTTGCTTGTACAAATGACTTGGAGAAATGATGTCTTATAGTTTGCTCTGATCTTCCTTGCTCAACTGAGTTTTCTCAAAGCCTAAACTGCTGCCAGGATGGATTGCTTTTTTGCTTTTTTAATCATCATTTTAGGTCTAAATGAAGAGTTTGCTTGTTAGATTGTTTCAAGAAGTGGTCATTTGCAAAAACTTGGTCCCAGAGTACATTTATTTCCCCTGTAATGATTTGGCTGCTATGCCCTAACTCCAAATGGCAGCAGATACTCTGACAGGTATTTACTGGCTGCCTACCTACCATAAGAGCTACATCTTGGATTTATTTGGGGTGGAATGGGAGAATGTTGCAAATGTATTCTTGTCTTTGAATGATCTGATTGTTTTCTTTTTAAACATGACACTAAAAATCAATCTCTGCCCTTTTACTGCAGACAGGTATATCCAAGCAACTAACACACAATTAATAGACCTCCCAGTAAGTCTACTGCATCTCCAGGAAATTGGTATTATAATGCTCTGGGTTTTTTTCAGTAGGGAGGCAATCATATTGACTAGATTAATAAATAAGTTCCTAAAATACTTTGTTTTTCCCCTCAGATGTTCATCTGGCTTCATATCTATCCTGTTCTGCTTGTATTTCTACTCAACATAGATACTCAAATTTCTTGAAAATTCTTCACTGGAGATAGAATAAGCATGACATAGCCTAAAGACAGGTATTTCAGAAATAGGTTTTCTGTTTTCAGGTATCTGGTTTTTGATAGTATCTTGTTTTTCAAAGATAAAAATGAACTCTTGATACTGGTGAATTCAGCTGGCTTTGGAATGATTTCCTGCTTTGTTTCTGGTCTGGCCTTAAAGCCATAGTTGGTAGCCACTTCTAGAAAAACCAAACCTGTCTGTAGTAGACGTCACTGGACAAAACAGATCTAGGAGTGAGCTTATATGCAAGTAAACCAACTGCCCTCATTTTGTAGGTTAGGGACAAATGCACTAATTGACTCTATTGTGTTGTATCTTATTAAACCCACTTGACTTCTATGCACAGAACAGCTACAGAATCAGATGTTGTGTGCATTTAATTAATTAAATGTGATTATTTTGATTCAAAGAAAAAAATGCCCATCCATTGTTCTGAGTGCTTTCACGTTAAACAATAAAACATTTTAAGGCTTTTTTGCTCACCCTTTTTAACGGAGCTGTTAGCCATTAATGGGCATCACAGACTGACTCACTTGTGAGGAGCATTTTGCTAAAGTACAATCCTGCTTGAAAGTTCTGGTTTGTGGTTTTTATTTAATTATAAAAAACTATATATTGTAGTTCCAGAAGGAACCAAAGAAGTAAAAAAAGGGTGTGGATATGGGTGTTGGTATGCTTTTAAAGCAGGTTCAAGCAGCCTGGGTAACTTTGATTTTTCCTTTCAGCATTTTAATTTACATTAGTTGCTTATAAAAGCTTTTGATTAAATGAACCACTGCTGTATTCTTATGCTCATCAGTCAAGTTTGTCTTGCTGTGCTGCATTTATGTTGTGACTCAGGCCAAGCTGTCCTTTTCAATGTAGAGAGAAGGAAAAGAAATATGGCATTGCCATAAAAGGCTGAGCTAGCTCGTGCTTCTTTGGTAATTTGTTTTCTCCAGGGCATTTGGCTAGAGTCTGAGACTGTTTGTAGGTGATTTTGCTCTGCCTTCTCACCTAGCTGAGGTTCTCCACAGCAGCTGGTGGTCCCATATCAAACAAACATTTTTGAAATCTTGCCTGTAGTATTGGCATTGGCTTCTGCATATTGGGCCCCTCCTATCCCCAAACTGAGCAGCTACAGAGACCCCAGAAGGCACATGTCACCTGGGAGAAGAGAAAGGCAGTCCCACTCCCACCAGCACAGTCCTCTGTGGGTAGAAACTAGGTTATGGTTACTATGACAAAGATACATACAGAACTTTCAGCCATAGCTTTGACAAAATTCAAATGACCTGACAGCAATGATTGGCTTCATATTGGTGGCCTGGAAGTGGGGAAGAGAATTGTGTAAAGTTATACAGTCATGAGGCACTCATAAGATACACCATTAGTAATCCCAACAGCTAGCCAGAGTTCATAAATATTATTCTCTGTCCTGAAAATGTAATAATTCATGTGCTAAGGAGAAAAAAAGCCTCTCTTTTTTGTGTTTAGCTCTAAGCTGTTCTCAATGCCATAGGGAGAAAAGGGAGCCCAATGCTTAATCATGCTTGTGTTAGCTTGGTTGTACAGCTCAAAATTGTGTGCGTTGCAGCATATTGCCTCAGAGTCATTAAGTAAGTATTTTATTAAGAACTGTCCTATGTGGCACTAAGGTCTTATAGTTAAGTGTGTTCTTGGTGTAATATGTTACATTGAGCAGAAAAAAAGGACTTGGCTTTCTCATCAAGATTTGCAAATTAGAAATGTCCATCTCTCTTAAAAGGGCATAAATGCTGTTTTTAAAATTACCTTAAAAGTCTCTAAGGGCTTTCTTTTACATGATGGTATAATTTCTTAGATTTTAGTTCAATAAATATTTTTATAGCAATAAAATAAAATAAAAAATAAAATAAAAATAACATAATATATAATATAATATAATATAATATAATATAATATAATATAATATAATAATATATTTTAATAATACTATTTTAACATCCTCTTAATAGAAAGAGTTGTTATTGACTGTATTGCACTTGACAGAAGTTCTGCTTGAATTACAGACAACATCCACGGATGTGCTACTGCAATTGTACCTGAAACACACTGAGATTTTATTTCATGATGCAACAGTGAGACTACTACACAGGAAGGATATAAAAAATATGATAAGTGTTGCTCTCAACAAGCAAGATTTTCATGGCTGATTGCCAATATCTAATAGGCCATGAGTCTAGAGTGGCCTGAGAAGGACTTTGAGGTTGAAACAAATACCATTTAATTTGTGTGAATGTCCAGTGAAACATCAGTTCCACCTAAGGACTGTCTTGCAGCAAACTAATCAGTGGATCTTTATGGCAACCCACAAATAAACAAAACTTTGCACTGGTTACCCTCTAATAATGTTTATTTCACATTCAAACTGTGTATTACTGGTCCAGAAAAAACCCGAAAAACAACCCACCTTTCATGAAAATTCTTTCCTTTTCAGAGGATTGGCAATTTCTGTACCAATTCACAGCAGAAAAAGGGAGGCAGAGAGACACAAGGTGATTTATTAGCCCTTTAACTGTAATCCCAGAAACTGTAGCTTAAGATCATACAAGGTAAAATGTCTTTGCAGAGCACTCACAAAAGTGGGTTAACCATATTTTCCTCTAAATGAAAAGCTGTTTCAAAAAGCAACTCTTCAGAATTGTGTTGTTGAACATTTCATGTTTATCTGGTTTTTGAAAAGCTTTCTTCTGGCAGAAGAAATTTTAAGTATTCAGAGTCATAATGCTTCTCTATGAGGAGCTGCAGAGATGTACTCTCCCTCAAAAAGAGGCACTGAGTAAAAGACATCTAGGTCCAGCAAAACTCTGCCTAGCAGTGACACACAAAATTATACATCCTCTGCGAGGCTATTTGCAGTAAGGCAATTTTAGGAATTAAAAATAAAGTAAAATACATAATTTCTGTCTCAGTTCTTTGAGGACTTGGGAAATGAGTTTTCACTGTAGTCCAGGAGTCACCTCATCTCAAAGTCAACTGGGCACTTTTTTGAGTTATTAGTGTTTCTAGATAGAGGAACAGAAGAAAGAGTTATTTTGTTTGTGCAGGACAAACTTTAATGCTTTCGTGTATTTTTTTCCTAGTACAGACTTCCTTTACTGGGAGGCTTCCAGTATTTTTTTTCATTCTTACTGAGTTGTAAATACAATATAAAATATAGTCTACTATATTTATATATATATCTACTATATATATATATATATATATATATATAGTATATATATATAGTATATAGTATATATATATATAGTATATAGTATATAATATATATATATATATATATATATATTTATATATATATCTACTATATTTATATATATATATTTAGTCCTCCCTTTTCACAGGGAGGATAGGGAATTAAATATTTCCTTTACAAGTCAGTCTTGGCTTTTATCTTAAGGGTTTTCTGAGTATCAGAAAACATACCCACCTACATGTATAAGGCATTGTTATATAAAAAAGGTCATCTTATTCCCCCTTTTCAACAGTGCTGTATGATAAATTATTAATTTTTTTTTTCAGTGTTAGATGCTATCTCTAAGTAAATATTCTTTAATGGTCACACAGCAGTTGTAAATAATGGATGTAAATTCTCTGTATTCAAAAAATATCTTTGTATCCAAAAGTCTAATTGCTTTTCCCCACTTAAATCAACTGGTCTCACTGCCTACCTTACTAAGCAGACTTTGCTTGAGAAGATACTTGTAACACAATTGGCAAACCTTTGCAGTTCTCCAAGGAAGATCTGGGTAGGCACTTCTAAAGAATGTATGCTTCATTTTTTGGACTGGGAAAACTTCAAGAAAATATTTATTCTAGTCATAGTCATCTGGAATTTTAATAGTTTCAATTTCATAATAGATCCTCAATACAGCAATATGTTCTGAGGTTTTTTCTTTTCCTACTGAAGTCAGAAAGAGCATTACTTGGCAAATTTGAAAAAAGTTCGAGAGTCAATTTTAATGGGATTACTGCAGGAAATCAGAGAATAGGTGTTTCCAAACTGAAGTCTTAATTTTACTTAAAACTCTAATTTCTTCAGTATATTTAGGCAGAAATGCAATTTTCAAATTTCCTTTATATATTTGCTGATTACTTAAGGTATGTGCAAATTATTCTATTCTATTGAATTAATACCTTAAATTTAGGACCCAAGTGCAAAGACTTTAATTCAAACTTTTGTCCCACTGGTTCAACTAATTTCATTAATTTCATTCTTAACTATTTACTTTATTGATAATGACACATATTAAAAATATGCTATATCTTTGGGAGGTGTATGTCTTCTTACTCTAGGACACACAAATTCAGAAATAACAATATATTGTCAGGAATCTTCATCTCGTGTAAGAGAATACTCCTTTTTCTCCTCTTTTCCAAAATTATTGTGTCCCCCACATCCACAATATAGCAGGGGAAAAGAATGGGGACATTTGCAAAATAACTGGTCATTACTCTTCCTGGACTATTACAGTCAGTGCAGGAGTTATTGATTTTTGCAGGTTGCATTTTTGTTAGGTTGTGTTTCTTTAAAAGACAAGAAGTTGGGAAGGACTAGGCAGAACACTGCAAGGAAAGCAAAGCACAGGAGCTTTGAAGTAAAAATGGCATTGTCTTTATTTGACAATAAAAATGCTGTTTCTATGTTAGAAGAAACTACTCTCACAGGAATTTTTTCTTGTTTTGTCTTGAAAATCTTTACAATGTCTTGGTTATATAAAATACTGTTAAGGGAAAAAAAAGACATATGACATCAGTCTTGAAATTCTTCAACATTCTTACTCATCTGTGGATAAAGAATGGTAGACAAGTGAAAGTAGTGTCTATTAGCCAGGCACACACCCAGATAATCAGTATGTGCATTAGATTCCACAGACAAAGCTTAAATATCTTATTCTGAAGCTACCTTTAAACTCCAAGGCTTTGTTGTCACTGACAGAGAAGAGTATTTTAAACTGACTTTTTATTCAGCATCCAGCTTAAATTGTAGCTTCACAACCCTTCTGTTTGATAATATCACAGGACAGAAATATATAACCTCTCTAGGAGATCTTTTCTTTGCAGATTAGAAACATAATTTCAGAGATACAGTGTTTTCAGAAAGGTTCCAGGGCCAGAACATCAGAGTGAGATAGGGTCAGGCATCCTGTGTCCTAAATTCCAGGCAATGGGCAGGAAATCTAAAGGCATGATTGCAATGTACAGTAGCAACTGCAGGAGTATGCCAGCACTGTGTTTACTGCTGATTCTGCTTTTTTTTTTTAAGGAGGCAATGGAGGATCTTTGATGGGAGAGGAGGGGATGGACCTACTCTGCTTGTTCAGACCCAGTATCTGCATGAGGAAAACTGCATGCCAAGGAATGTGCTTTTGCCAGATTTGTGAGACCTTGGTGGCTTTTCATGGAATGGTCATTGACTGTTGTATTTTAATATTAGTTCAAGAATTTTCATCATGAATATGCTAAGCCCAAAATCTTAGAAATTCATAAAAATTTCAGCTGAATGTGCAGAAAAACATTCAGTTGCTGATGCTTAGGGAAATTAGTCCCTGAGAACAGGGAGATAGTTCAGTGGAAGCAAAGCAAAGTAAGAAAAGTATGCTGTGACTGCTTCATTACAACCTGCAGAAGTCTGCATTTTGCTCAGCATGATAAAATGTTCTTCAGTTAATTCCCCCCACCCTTTTTGTTTGCTTGTTTGTTTTATTGTATTGTTTTGGTTTTTTGTTTGTGAAGTAGAAGCATATTTATGGATTACTTGGTTTATGGGTGCTATTGTCTGCTGGGTATTTTTCATTGCTCCCAGTGAAGAAAGGTTTACTATTTTCCCTACATAGGGTATTTTTACCTGCTTTCAGCTCAGTGTCATCCAGCCAGTGGCTGGGGAATGACCTCAGGCACGATGGTGATGGCAGCAGGGCTGGCTGCAGGCTGAGGTGCAGGAGGTTAACAGGGCTGAGGGAGCCCTTCATCCCCCCTCCATGGGGCTTTCCCTTCTTGCATGTATCTGTCTCTGTATATATTGGCAACCTCCTGGAATAGTGACTCACTCTCCTGACTGGTATGTAAAACCTTGAAGAAAGTCATTGTTTTTGCTGTAATTCTGAATCTCAGCTGGGGGTGCTGGAAATTAAACGTGTAATTTCTGAAACTGTAGCAAGATATAGAAGTCTAGCAACTGACTTTTCAAATAGATTTACCAGATTTGTATGGTATTTAATAGTTTGTTTCTTGAAAGCCATTAAATTTACATTAACTTTATCACATTACAAATAGTCATGGCTCAAACTTACTGTTTTGCAAGAACTTAGTAGCTTGGATTTGGATACAATTTATCATCTGCTTTTACATTTCATTAAAAATATTTTTTGGTATAATGCTGCTGTATAACAATGTAACTCAAAATTTTCTTCTGGAAGAGCTATCTAAACAGCTGAGGAGTGCTTTATTTGTAATAAGTTTGTTCAATCTACCCCATCACATTTTCTGCAGCCCTTGGAATCTTACTGAAGCAGCAATATGAGATTAAACCCTTAAACAATGTCACCAAGAACATTGCATTTCTGGCAGTGCAATCCTATGTGCAAGAGCTTGAGTACAAAAATGATTCATGCCATCTATTAAAGGCTAATTTAAATACTGGAATACTTTTTTACCATTCAGATGCTATGAATTATTGCATCTACTATAGTTTGAGACTAAGTCGAGCCAGCTTGTCTAACATGGCAGGAAACTCCAGCCTCAAAGGATTTTAAAAAAAATTGTAATTGTCACAATAGACAGATCTTTTCTTTTATTTCACCTATATGGATAATAATCTTTCATACATCTTAATACAATCCTAATGAAATCTAAAAAATAAATTTCATAGTTCCTCTGCTGGTTTACTACAGAGACTGCAGAATAGTATATTAAAAATGTATTTCTTTTTCACTATTACTCTCTTTATATTATCCATCAAGTAAATCAAACATAGAGTTCTAACTTATTAGCATAAAATCTCACCCAGACACAATCTGCTTGATGAACAGACTTCCAACTTTTTTGTTATGGAGACATAAATTATACTCATATTACGAGGGAAAAAGGATTTTAGTACTTGACTCCATGTTGTTGACAAAATTCTGTATTAGGTTATGACTTTTAAAGAAACATAATGTTTTGTTTCAAATTCACAGATCTAAACTCACCGGTTTTTTAGTTGTAATAACAGTCTTATGTTTCCTACTTAAATATGCACTAATATAAACCAATTCTAACATTCCCCCGTGCACGCAAGCACACACACGCATGCACACATGGGCACTCGTATCTTCCATGCCACAAAGTTGGCAAGTTGTGCATTTCCACAGGAGAGTCCCTGGACTATTTAGTGCAGCCACGCAGAATATTCCACTTGGTATGATTTAGAAAATCATTCTTTCAATCCAATCCTGTATTTCATGAACACCCATGGATTTCTGCAACTAACATGAATTAAAAGAGGGTCAGCTTCTTGTCCAGATGTACCCTGGTATCTTTATATCTCTTATGTATGTAGGGATCCTGTCAGATTCTGAAAAACACAGCAAGGTTTGGAGGTGAGCTTCATTTGAGCTGCGATTACAGAGGCATTAAGTACCTGCTGAGCATGGGCCTTAGCAAATCTCCATCGATTACCTGCCAGGCTCATCACTGAGCATCTTTACACAGTGGAGCTGCCACATCGGTCTTTGCATGGAATTTTTAACATCTCATTTAAATGTCTCATCAACCTGTAAAATAAGTAGGTATCTCTGCCTGTCATACAAGACTGTTCCAGTTACTGGGAATCTTCTCTTTGCTTTGTTTTGGCTTGTTCCACTCAGCCCATCCCTGCCCCCAACCCAGTTTTCTTGGAAATAAATAAATTAATAATAAAAAAAATTTTAAAAAATAACAAAATAAATAAATATTGAAAAATTAATTCTACTTGCACAGATATTGTTCTCTTCTCCACAGTAAGCCATTCCTTTTTCTACTCTTGGAATTATTTAATCTACCAGAAAAATATTTTTAAATACATTCTTGCATGGGATAAACACTTTACATTTGGCAGGATCCAGTACCCAGCATTGAGTACCTTGCAGGGTGGGGCTGGCAGCTCCACACACCTGCTGGCCAGTATGAGCCTCTCCCTGCAGGCTGGTCCAGCTCACAAACCCAGCCCTCACAAGAAGGTGCTGAGCACTGGTGCATCAGGCCACTGGCATCCCAAACCCTGACCATCCCCTCTGTATCCCATCGTTACAGATGGTTTGGCATATGGGAATGCCACCACCGGCCTTCACCGAGATCCCTTATCTTTTAGGAGCATCCCTCTGCCTTTCATGTGAAAAGCTGCTCTGCTCTGAGGAGGGTCACAGGCTCAGGCTGCACACATTAACCTTTGCTGGGTGTGTGAGCGATGCCTGCGGAGCCTTCCCTGGCTCTCCCTGGGCAGGTGCAGTGCCCTGGAACGGGAATCAGAGCAGGAAGGTGCTGCCGGCTGCCAGCACTTCGTGAGGAACTTTCTGTTCCTCCTGGTGCACGGGGGACTGACTCACAGCCTGTCTCAGATGGCTGTCAGATTGTCAGTGACCATAATAAAGCTTTCACTTGTCCCAGCTGGGGAGGCTTAGAAGAAATTGCAGTGGGAACCAGCTGCTCACATGTCTGTGATGAGCAGGCTCACAGGAAGACTTTTACTCAATTTCTGTGTCTTGCATTATTTAACTTACCACCTGATGTTCCTGTCATACAGTAAATCCAGAAAATTACTAGTTGCTGAGATTTTCACTGTGTCTGTTTGTGCAGATACGTAAGTTTCTGGAGAATTTGAGATTACATAAAGGAATTTTAGCATGCCATTTTAGATGGTTTCTATTCTATGCATGGTGCTCTGGCAGTGCCTAGAGCTTTCAATTCAGTTACTGCAGTCTGCAAGGACCTACTCTGCATTACCCCAGCCTCTGCACAGACACGTCCTGCAGGCTGATAATAATCAGGTACACATACAGAACAATGATCATGATAAAAATCAGTGTAACCAAAACAATTTGCCTGATGATCATAAACATTGTTTATTGATTAGCACAGCAGTTTTACGTTGTGATTTAAGACAAAGACAGGTTTTTATTTTAAAATACAGATAGGAAAGAAATGAGAAATGCCAAACTGTGATTCAAATATAACTATGTTCTAACTGTACTAAATAGCATATTTCTATGAATACATGTTCTGTGGAAGATTGCAGCCACTCATACAACATGAGGAAAAAAATGTTTTAAAGTCAAAATGTATTTGTTAAACATTCCATATTTTAAAGAAGTTTAAAATCCATTAATGCAAGTATATAATAAAGTTTAAAACAAAAACTCCTGGATTTTGTTTTGATCTAGGCACTAACATTGGCTGTGTTGTGTCACTGAGTCAGGCAGTGACACTTTTATGCAGAATGAATGGTATCTTTTTCTAAATTTACAGCTATTACTTTTGCAGTTGTTCAAATGTGGCACCCAGAGAACATATATTTCTCCTTGGTGGGAATGGGATCATGAAAAACATCTCACAGTCTACAAAACAGGCAAATCAACCTCTTCTTACTTCAGAGCATGTTCTGAAAATCAGTCATTTTTACCATTTCCCACCCACAAGGCAGTCTTTATCCATTAGCACATGGAATTATATGTATTGAAGTTGTTTTTTTGTTTTACTTTGTTTTGGTTTTTTATGTGTTCCCAAAAGCAAATAATTGTTCTGAATAAAGGGTGGTGGTGGTGAAGAAGTTACTGCCTCTATTATAAACTGGCAGTATTTCTTAGGATTATATTTCAGCATAAGGTTTTGAAGACACATTTTCAAAGGTTCTCAATTCTGATATCTTGTTTTATTTACCACCAATAAAATAAAAATCTGCCTAGGAGATAAGTGAAGCCTTTTAAAAATTAGATTATATATATATCTTGCATGGAATTGTTAACATCTTGGAAGGCAGATGCAGGATCTGGTTCTGGGAAAGGATTGATCTTCAGAAGCTTTGCAAGTGTTATCTATCCTCTTAAAGGGAAGGGCTGGCAGTTCAACCTTTCACTCTCTGTGACTCATGGAACAAATAGTCCAGCAGATGGATCTGAGGTTCCTTCAGACTTGTGAGTTCCTGACGATTCTCAATACACTCATCAACCTTGTGCTTTTGAAGAGGAACCCAGTCTGATGCCTGAAGGCTTTCTATATTGGCTTTTCTGTTGGCAGTAGAGCTGAAGGAAAATACCATTTGTTTTTCATAGGAAAGTTGAGAATGGAGAAAAAAAATTGGTTGCTTTAAATTTCTTCTTTATCCTGACATTTCCCATAAATGAAAACAGAAAAATAGCCAGTTTTCAAATATTGATTATATTTTTTAAACTGTGGGTTTCAGTATTAAAAACAAATATTTTCCAGGACTCAATCTTTAACAAAGAGAATCCAACTTCTTTGAAAAATTCTTGTGGGAGGAGAGCTAAGTATTTTCATTTACAATGAGGAGCATTCTGTGAGTGAATATATGAGTTCAAATAACAACATTAATATAGTTATTTTAACAAATGTTTTAGCTTGCATGATTTTTAAATTGTTCTTCCTTTCCTTTCCTTTCCTTTCCTTTCCTTTCCTTTCCTTTCCTTTCCTTTCCTTTCCTTTCCTTTCCTTTCCTTTCCTTTCCTTTCCTTTCCTTTCCTTTCCTTTCCTTTCCTTTCCCTTTCCCTTTCCCTTTCCCTTTCCCTTTCCCTTTCCCTTTCCCTTTCCCTTTCCCTTTCCCTTTCCCTTTCCCTTTCCCTTTCCCTTTCCCTTTCCCTTTCCCTTTCCCTTTCCCTTTCTTTTCCCCTTTCCCTTTCCCTTTCTCTTTCTTTTCCCCTTTCCCCTTTCCCCTTTCCCCTTTCCCCTTTCCCCTTTCCCCTTTCCCCTTTCCCCTTTCCCCTTTCCCCTTTCCCCTTTCCCATTTCCCCTTTCCCTTTTTCTTTTTATTTTCTTTTTCTTCTTTATTTTTTCTTTCTTTTTTCTTTTTCTCCTCTCCTCTCCTCTCCTCTCCTCTCCTCTCCTCTCCTCTCCTCTCCTCTCCTCTCCTCTCCTCTCCGGACAACAGAAGGTTGATGCTGAATTTTCCTCTTCTTTGCACAAAACTGCTGCAGGGAGTACCTTGCAAAGTGGGTGCTCCTAGTTTCTTTCCATGGAAGTTCATGACAGTACCTAAAGACTAAGTCCAGGTGCCTGGATCAGGTATTTGGCATCACAATGCTTACTGCAAATAGATATAATAGTGAATCTAACATTACTGAGATGTTAACCTCAGAATATGAAACACCTCTGAAACATCTCTGTGTGCAGAACATGTGGTCGCCCTCAAAACTGTGCAACTAGAAAAATTAGGAAGTTCTGCATATGGACCTATACATTATTTAAATAAAAATGATGGTATCAAAGGAGAAAAACAGGGGGGAAAAAGAGAGAAAAGAAATGGTATGAACTGTAGGAGTGCCTGCTTGGTACTTGGGTCATCCAAAGCAGTGAATCATATCTTGAAAGGGCCTGTTCTCCTGCAATAGCTGTGCCTGGAGTGTGGATACCAAATGCAGATGTTTTCTATGGCTGGCATTAGACTCTACAGGATGTGCACAGAGAGGCTGCCCTTTCTCCAAGTCTCTGCCCAGGCTTGCTGAACTGGTGCCCGTAGCAGCTGAGGGTTTGCTGAGGCTTGTTATGTCCCCTCATCCTTTTTGTCTGGGCTTGTTGCAACTGCTGTTTTCTGCCTGGCTTAGCATCTTCAGTCTCTTCTTCCATAAAAAGTGCCGAAACTGAGACAAGCATCTATGGCCTCAGGAGGAGCTGTAGCCATGAATGTGGCCAATTTTTAATTCAGCTTTTCAAGGTCATAGCTGTTTGCAATTTCTAGCCATGTGAACATCTAAAATGCACTGGTTAGTAAAGATTTTGACTAGTACTGAAAGAAATGGACAGAGTCTCCAAGTCATGTAGAATAACACTGTGTCAAAAAGCTAAAAATAAGAGGTATTCTTTCCAAGCTGACAGAAGAGAAAATGAGAAACATCTTCATATAGCCTATCAAAGCACTCACTTGTATAACATTAATTTGTTGATGGTACTGTACAAAGTGCAATGCCCAACCAGAAGAATTAAAAGTTATTAACAAATGTACTTTTCATTGTTTCACTTTTTTTGCATAGAGGTATGTGTCACATTTTTCCTCTCACAAATGTAATGGAACCATCTCTTTAGCAAACTGATAGAAGCTAGCAGCATTCAATGAAACAGATCTTCACTGCACATTAATCATGCAGCTTCTATGTCTGCAGCTCTTCCTGCCTGCAGCCAGGAGACTCAAGGACCTATAGTGTAAGAAAATTATGGGAAAAATGAAGGAAGAATCAGGTGAGGGGAACTCCAAGTATTTTTCTACATTAGCCTTACTGTTCTGATTTCTGAATTGAATGCAAATTGTTCAGGCTTTAGTCTATTTTTTTATAGAAACATAAGTAAGCATCAGTGGAATACAGCTCTGTTATGCAACTGCCGTTTCTATTCATCACCTTCACCTTGTCAGCAGTCATCTTACATAGTGATAGTAAATACAAGCAATAAAGTATAGCTAAAGCATCTCTGTCTTTGCTAAGCTAATGGTTGTAAGCCCAAAGTTAATGTCACCCTGGCAGGCATACTTTTTCTCCATTTGTTCTTTCTCTTTTTTTACACTGGTGCACCTCTTACTTTCCCTTTTCACGCACTGAAATTTCATGTTACAATCAGCTCTGTTTGTGTATTACCTGATAATGGGAAATGAACCAGGCTGCTCTCTGCACCTTACAGAGCAACATTATTACATTATAATAGTAGCGTTAGATCAGAACAGCAGAACATATGTTTGATTAGTGTCTCCCAACAAGGGCCCAAATTTTATTGGTATTTAATATCAGTAGGCATCAGAACAGAGATCACCATCTTAGTGAGAATCTATGCTAGAATTAGTATTATTATCTCTACTCATAGCCTTGGGTATTCAGTAATATTGTGGCAGTAGTAATGTTGAGTTGTAATGTCATGCAAGTAGCTTGATATCTATCTTTTCCATATTTTATTCTGCTTTATGTATTTTAAATATGTGTAATGTGGAAATCAGAAGATACCTAACTGCCCAGCAGGGTGATGACAAAATATGCTCTAAAGATGACATTCACTGCACATTTTCAAACAGCTGCAGTTTTACATCAAAATTCTTGATGGCTCTTCATGTTTTAATTCAACAGTTTGATAATACATAGCAGAAATACTATGATTTAAGTAAGATACAGAATTCAGCTCAATTGAGGAGTTATTGCAGACAACTCTCACAGGAATGGCAAAAGTAATCACAAAAGCATAAATTCAAATGCTTCTGTATTTTCATTACATTTGATAAAACAGAAATCAAGCAAAAAGAATTCCTTAAATGTTTATTTTTTTTCACTATAGCATTTCACTACTTCATCAAAAATTTAATAACACTTATCCTTTGACCACAATCTCACTCCCCATGTGTGGTATCCTTGAAGAAATTTTGCTGTAATTATTATTAGTAATAGTACTATTATTATTACTGTTAGTAGTACTTCCAGAGAGTCTATGTCTAACCATTCTACCCCTGGGCAAGATCTCCCTTTGCACCCAGTGTTATATTAACTCAGAACTAAAAAGGAATCCTAGCCAAAAGCTTAGAAATCAAAGAACAAGACTACTTTGGTAGACAAGCCAGGAAAAAGAATGAGCAACAGTCTGGCTCACCATCACATTTTATGAAGAAACCACTGAGAAATTATTATATTTGGTTTAAAATGTTTAAAGTACCACACAGGCATAAAATACCATTACAGGTTAAGAGGAGGGAAATGACAACTAAATTATGTGAGAGAAGGAAGGTTATATTCTAAGTGATGGTGGAATCAAATGTGTTTTCCAGGGCTGCAGATCACAAGAGTGGAAAGCAGAGACGTGAGTTGGGATGCTCATGGAGAGCTTGGCCCGGAGTCGGAGCGGCGCTGCAGGGAAACCCTGCCCTGAGCACAGCGCTGGAGCTGGAGCTGCTGTGAGCAGGAGCTCATCCCCAGGCAGAGGGGAGCAAGGGAAGAGGCTGAATCAGATGAGGCTTCAGGTGAGGGCCAGGGTGCCACCCTCACTGAGCAGTCTCTGGCAGATGCAGAATGGGCACGAGGGTTCTGTGGCTGCAGGGTCACGCTCTGAAAAGCCTTGGCAGAGGCATCTGCTGGGGCCACCTCTACAACGAGAATAGGAAGTGTGCTTCTGTCAGGGGAAAAGGAAACTGTTGTGTGTGTCATAGCTACTCCTCATTAAACTGTTTGTAAACAAGTCTTTTGTTTAATCTGGCTTGGAGAATATGTGTTGCAGGATAAAATGTTGCTGGTGAAGTAGCCACTCCAATTATTAAGGGCCATGAGATGATGCTTCTCAGCATAGAGCTGATCATGGGAAATTTACTACAAGGTGAAATAATAATATTTATTTCTTGCCTAAGTCATCAGGAAGATGTGCTTCAGGGAACTGGAGCATTTTCTGTAGAGACCTTGACCAGTCAGAGTAATTAAAAGCAGTTCAAAGATATCCTGAGAGAGAAAAACACAGTCTTGGGAAATAATAATGTGGGAGGTTCATCAGTTTTTGGGCAAACTAGCAAAGGAAAATTAATGGGTAATTTAGCTAGATAGCTTCTCAGAGCAACTTAAAGCCTAGTGAGAAATCTTGATTTGAAAAAAAAAATAGAGGTTTTCTGTGAGTCTAAAAAGACAGTCACTTTTAAGAATTTTGTTAGCTGGGAAATGCTATACTTTGGGAGCTTCTCTTCTTCTTGGGTAAACTGCTTTCAAAGTGACCAGGAAAGCTGGATTGTCAAGAACCTTTAATCATTTTAGAAGGGGCAATAAGATTCCTGTGAACCCTAAAAGTGAGTGCCATGGGTGCTCAAAATGCACACAGGCATCTAATTTAATATTGGATTCACCTAAGAATGAACATAAAAGCAATAAGATAAAAAGGATCTTTAATCTCAGCAAAGGATAAAAGGAAAGAGTTAGTGAGAATGTCAGGTAGATTAATTAAAGGAGTCACAGTGAACAATATTAGGCAGTAAATAACATGAGGGCATAACATAATTACCATTTCTAAGGGTTATTTATCACCAAGTAACCCTTTTTGGTCTAGGCCAGTCTTAATCCCCGTGGGCTCATGTACTTTCCTGGAGCAGCCACACCTTTAATTATGTAAACCTTTAGCTTTCTTAATTTTTAGTGCTGATCTCTGCTTGGACAAGTTATTGTTACATTTTGTTTGGATCCTTCCAGCCCTCTGGCCCCAGTCCCTCAATTCTTGCTGGATTTCTGAACTAGAGTCTGAGGCTTGCACTGGAGCATCATCTCTTTGTAACTCACTGAGCCTTCCAGAGGTCTCAGGTGTCACCAGCTGTGTTACTGGGAGGCTTCCTTGTGGCACTCCTTTACAGTTTGATTAGAAAAGGTTTTCTCTCCTGCTTTTCTGTGCCCTTTTCTCTCCAAGTAGCAGCACATGACAGTGGCCTGCAAGGACAGAGATGAGCTTCCTGCTCTTTGAAAGAAGTAGAACATATTTCAATTCTGATGAAATAGTCCTTGCATTGTTTTGTAATAACAACTAAGCAAGTACCACAGGAAAACTTGCACTTTTCCCCTCTGCTCCCAGTGTCCAATTGACTTGTGTGTCTTTCAAGTTATAACGAAAACCATTCCCTGAAGGAAAATGACTATTTGGTTCAAGGCAAAATGTTTACAAGTATCGACTCTTTACCACATTTTGTTTAAAAAAAAATTTGAATAAGCATTTTGAGGGGATAAGAAATGACCAGAAATGTTTCATGATTGAGGCATTAAAAAAAAAAAAAACCAACCAAACAAACAAAAAAAAACCCAAAAAAACACACAGCTTTTTTTTGTAACAGATTTTATTATATTTAAGTATATATAAAAATTTAGTTAAATATTTAAAAAGTCAAAATCAAAAAAGAATGATGCAATATTACTAAGACAATATTCTTTGATTATTACCAAAGTAAGTCTTTTAAAAATACTAAAAATTAATTCCACAAGACATGTCTGAACCATTATATTATTTACATGTTCAGTGAGTGAAAGGAAGATGCTAGATCTCCTCTTACTGGAAAACACTACTTGTACTTCCCAGAGAACACCTCTATAAGCTATTTATGTCAGTGGACATTAACCTCTGCTCCTCAGGTTCTGGGGCAGTAATTGATCTGACTTAATTTTGATTTTTTTGAAGGTTTAGTCAAAGTCTGCTGCTCAGACTTCCTCTGCAGACACTGAAGAAAGCTGAGGAGCTCTAAAGATCCTGTACAATTGGGAAAAAAAGTATTTATGAAGGAAGTAACTTATCTTTGAAGGAGTCTAGATAACCAGGTGAAATCTATGGTTAAAGGAGATTAACTTTAACAGAAAGCTGCTTTGTTACAATTTTAACCATAATTACAAAAGAAGTAATACCAACCTTGACTTTTCCCATTCTAAAAAAAGGGGGAAAGGTAAGAAGAGCTAGTGGAACTCTGAGCTTTCCATGGTGACTGCCTCAGAAGAGGAAATTCCTGAACTGAAGGGTATTACTTTTTCTTCTCTTCACCTTTTTCTTACAGTTAATTATGGCCAAAAACATAGTTAATTATAGCCATAAACATATATGTCTGTATACATATATTCCATCTTCACAAATGACATAACCTCTCCTTAGTAAAACTGGGTAGTTTTCTAAAACTGAAAGATCAGTCCATAAGTATAGGTGCCTAATTTATTAAAAATTTCTTAAACACCTGAGTGATAAGCAAAAGTTGGCTTTAGACACTAAGCTGATACCACATACAAAAAATTTGATCTTTTTTTTGTATACATCAATACAGCTGTGCTACTTAAGCAACCTCGTTATACCGAGTCCTTGCCTCCAGTAGGCATAAAAACTACATTTTTATCCTACATTGGCCAAGATTATAGCCATTAACATGTAGTGAAGACTGAAGGTGTAATTTAACTAAATTCTGATAAATCAAGGTAATCCCTAAACTCCTACTCAGTGTTTTTCTCAGTTTGTTTAAACATGTGAAAACTGTATCTTCAATAGGATTCTTTATGTTTTTTTAACCTGGTATGTGGTCAGAGCACACCTTTTCCCCCTAGCTAGGGCATACTATTATATGTGGTATATCTGAGTGAGGAGTGGGGTTTGCCTTTTGTGCTAACTAGGCTAATAAGGAAACACTGAGAGAAACTCATCTTGGTAAATTTAAGACACATTAGGAATATTCTGATCTACCTACACTATGCTTCTCACATGTCTAATTGAAGCCTACTAGCAGCATATTTAGAATATATTTAAAATTCAACTCCATGCAAGGGCTCCTACTACTGAAACGTTATGGCTGGCATATTATTAATATTGTATATCCTCTTTTCCATACAAAAGAGTCCTGAAATGGTTTTAAGTTACAGAGCAATGTGAAGATGGATGTGTGAGAAACTTGAAAAATTTACTTCCTGTATCAAAACAACAGTGGAAATACAACTTTAAAAATGGAGCAATTGAAGTGAATACCATAAGCACTCATTAATATGCTGTTGTATTTATAATAATACCTCTCATTTTTATTACAACACAGAAGTGCTGTTACATCAGCTCTTCTAATTTCAAATCTGCAAAATGACCAAGCCTTTTTATTACTTAAGTGAGAAAATACATAATGTCTAGTCAATAAGTCTGTTTACCTTAGACAAAAACTGTGCAGAAAGCCTGTGCTTGTGGAGGTGCTGACCACCAGACAAGATGACAAGTGTCTTGAGCTTGAGTGAATCAGGGGCACCAAGCACCTGGCAGGATTGACCCCTGCACAGAAAGGAAGCACTCAAGGTCAACATGTGGAGCTGTGTCACAATTCCTTTGGTATTTTGAATCCATAAATATAGGAGCAGATGTGTTGCTTTCTTCTGGGAAGGTTTTTTCCTTCTGTAAAATATCTAAAAGCCTGCAAATATGTATTTAAGATGGGGTTCATGCAACAAGAAAACCAAATATCTTATTCATGCAACAAGAAAACCAAACAAGAAAAGTTGCTTATGATTTCAAAATATTTACCTCTCAGACTTGTTTTAGAGCCCCCTGTGCAAAACTCAGAACATGGAGTTTCAGATATCTCCTCCCACGCATCCCCATCATGAATTCTCATCACACTGTGGCAGGGGAGGGCACATATTCTGACTGACTTCAATAGAAAGACTGTCTCCTGTATCAAGTTAACAGTGAACCATTGCTAGAGCAAGTGGATTTGAGGACAACATTTTGGCCTGTAGGCCAAGTTCCTAAGACAGAAACTTTGGAGGAAAGGCAAAATGCCACTCACATTTGTAGTGTGGTATAACTAAATAATATTGGCCAAAAGTAAAAATACACTGAAAGTCATCCTTGCTTTTAGTACAAACAAGGAGCTCCCTGTGCAGTGAGCAGAATAAATGAAGCCTGGTTTCCTATGGATTTGTGCCTCACAGTTGGATTCTCTGGTGTCTAGTAAAGTTTAAGCCCCATTTAAAAGTTTTTCTTGCATTGCAGGTATTTAGGCCATCCATCTCCCATGGCATGAGCTCAACTGAAGCCTGTTCCTAAATGGAGCATGCTAAGAAGTGCTTTTTCTTCTGTGCAGCAATGCCTTTTTGGTAAACTTGAGGAATTTTATCTCTGACACCCTTTTCTCCATGACTGAATTTGGCCAACAGGTTCAAAAATTATGGATACAGTCAGATAGAGGGTAAGCCTCACAAGCAGAGGCACTAAAAGTCCATTTATATGTAGATAGTGTGATGCTATCTGAGATAAGTCAGGTTGTCTGCCTCTTTGGTGCCAGACCAGAACTGTCCCATGTAGAAGAAATTCCCAGAAAGCCAGATGGGCTTCAGTGAGCTCCCACAACAGGTGGATGAGTTCTTCACTTCTGGCAAAGCTGCCCTCCTGATAATCACCAAAATACAAGTATAACTTTTGCACATCCTTTCTGTAACGTTTCCCCGTGGAGGGAGACTCTGAATGTCTCCTCTCTACTGTGCTAGGTACTCATGGATAGCCTGAAATATGTTAATTCCCACTAAAATCACAGAAGATTAACTTTAAAGTGAGTTATTTAACTCTCTTGTGACTAAGATAATTTTTTTCAAGCCATTACTGCCTAGGAATTTCTTTTGTGACATTTCTAGCTGCATTTTTCACTTTTAAAATTGCAGCCTTGCTTATGGCTTCTAATGATCTATTCTAGAAATTTTAGCCTTCTTCAAACTGCAGGGGAAAAACTGATTTCAGTGAAGAAGGAAGTTTTTTGCCTGACAGAGACTGAAGCTCTAGTCTGAAAATTCCTCCAAGGCTGTGGAGGCCTCTGCCACCTCCTGCCAGCAAGATTATGCTCTCTAAGTGGATTATGATGCCAAAAAAAAAAAAAAAAAGCTGACTTTGGGAAGACATGTAGATGCTACCAGTTTATCAATACTTGAGAAACAAAGCATCATCTGGTCACTGCCAGTGATTAGGCAATTTAGCACAACATCAAAAGAATCAAAACAGTTACCTGATTTCTTCTATATCTGCCGAGTTAATCCAATATAACTTCTGGCCAGCCTTAAAACAGAATGAGAAAAAATATTGTAGGAATAAATTAAAAGGGATCAGTGAGAAAATATATTAAATTCTTCTCATTAATCTGCCATGGAAGCAAGATTAAAATTGTTACAGTTTAAAAATTTACACAGGTTTCATTAAATTCTGAACAGACTTTTCAATAAAGGATTACGGCTCAATGACAACTGTTAGAGATGCCATCTAAGAGAGCAGATGTATTATCTGTATTTTATAGTCATGTAAAAAAGTAATAACTTTTGGTCACAATTAACTAATATAATTTGAAGCTGGAATACTGATTGGCAATCACACATAGCAGCCTCAAGCAATTAACAGGAGATTCTTCTATTGGTTGCTGGACATGAATACTCCAGGTACTTAGTCATCAGCCCCACTGCTGACTTTTGCCTAGGAGGAAAGCAGATTTTGCAGGCTGTTTTCCTCTTCTGCCCAGGCTGACAGAGAGAGAAACTGACTGTTAGGTACATGCTGCATACAGGTGTAGTGATGTGAAGGAAGAGGAGTTTGTGTGGTACAAGATTTCACTGTCTTTCTTCCAGAATCAGAAGGGTTGGAAGAGTAGTGACAACTTTCTGTTTGTCACTGGTGTGTGCAGATGGCACAGTTGGCAATGTATGCCTAAGGTATTGATCATGCTGCATTATTCATCTATTTAGTCCTTTTCTGATGAGCAAAGGAAGCCTGAAATAAAAATTTCATAACTCTGAGAATGAAGTACCTCAGATGTAATACCGGCATTTGCAGTCCTTGCATACTGTGTGTGTGCTCTTACTTGATGGCATACAGTTCATTGTTTCTGGACCTAGAAGAGTATCCCCTGTTCTGGGATAAAAGGACTTTGAGTTCGGTGTATAGTTTTGGTCAGGGCAACATAAGAAAGACATTAAGCTATGAGAGTGTCCAAAGGAGGACAGAAAAGCTGTTGACAGGCCTTGAGGGGAAGTTGTATGAGGAGCAGCTGAGATCATCACTTGGTCTGTTCAGCCTGGAGAAGAGAAGGCTGAGGAGAGACCTCAGTGCAGTTACAACTTCCTTGCGAGGGGGAAGAGGAGGGGCAGGCCCTGATCTCTGTGGTCAGCAGTGATGGGACCCAAGGGCATGGCCTGAACTTGTGTGAGGGGCAGTTTAGGTTGGACACTGGAGAAAGGTCATTTACCCAGAGGTGGCTGGGCACTGGAACAGTTCCCAGGGCAGTGGTCACAGCACCAAGGCTGACAGAGCTCAAGAAGCACTTGGACAGTGCTCTCAGGCACCTGGTGTGACTCTTGGGGATGGTCCTGTGCAGGGCCAGGAGATGGACTTGATTGTCCTTATGAGTTCCTTCCAACTCAGCTTATTCTATGATTCTGTGACATACTCCTCCAGATGCATCATGTGAAGCCCATTTCTTTAGTCATTGACTCTAAAGAGCCTAGTTAGTTTTGGTTTTCTTGTATGGTGCCAAATTAAGGAAATTTCTAGCAAAAAAACACAGAGGAAAAGCACTTTTAAAGACAAGAAAAATCACATTTTTATTTTTATGAAAATTCTTGGGAATACAACCCTTTTAAAATTTCAAAGGGGAATGCAAAGTTGCAAGACTTTGTTCTCTTTATTAATTGATACAAAGATAGGATAAGAACTTGGATAAAATTTTTTTTTCTTCTATATTCAATAGTCAACCATAATTTTTCCTCAGGCAAAAGAAAAATATTTGGGTTGACAACATTAACAAGTCTTGCTTCTATTCTTCAGGTAATTTGATTTTCATTTGAGTTTCCTCTTGTCCTGCTTCATCCACGTTGAATTTGCTCTTACAGGGAATATTCCCTTCCTATAAAATTTGGCATTTAAAAGTTATTTGAAATGCAGAGTCCCTGAAAATCAGAATTAAAATATTTTATAACATTGAAACTAATAATTACAGTATTAAATAAGGAGGTTCAGCCATAAGTGAATCTAGTTTTACCATAGTGTTTTAATTTAGAACCAATAATTCTTACAAAGATCAACCTTGCTCTCTGGCTCATAAAGTAGATGAAATTATACATACACAGCTGTTGGCACACTGTAATCTTTTTCCATTATATCATATTGGAGATTCTCTTGTGTCTTTCTCCATTTTCATAATGATATTTTTATATCTCTATTGCTACATTTAATTGTTACAACAAAATAAAATTAAAATTTAGGAAGAGAAATAACAATTAGAAAATCAATGTTAAATGAGAAAACTTATTCTTGCTGCTAATAAGAATATATTCTTTTCCTCCTAGCTACCTGAGACAACTTTTTTCCCCAAAGAAACAGACAACATTTTGAAGTTTAGACCTTCAATTCCTCAAAAACCACAAAAAAGTAATTTTTATCTCTATTCCTTTAATTTTGTTTTTTTTTTTGCTTTTGTTAGACACAATATCAAATTTCATACAAGAGCAAGACAACATTTTTTCCTCATTTGATCAAACTTCAGTGAAGTAATATAAATTTTGTGTGCTGTTTAAAATGTGCATGACAAAAATAGTTTTATAGGTACAACCTTTAATGAAATTGTTTAGTAATTAAATATTCTATAATTTCTTTTTAACTCCTATCAAGACTGCAGACCGACATTGAAGAATTGAATTTGGCATGTTTCTGATTTTTAGTGAATACCTATCAAGTCATAGAATCTTGCTAAATTTAATGTTGTGCATTTAAATCCACAATATTAAATGTATTTATTTGTTTAAAAGAAAATACAAAATGTAAATGTGAGAGATGTCTTTTGAGGAATGATACTAAAAGGCAGTACAAAATGAGACCCTTTCTTACTTGTGCCTAAATTTAGTCACAGTAGCAAAATGCTGTATAGCAGTCAATTAATTAGGGTTTCCTTTTGTGAGTGCAGAAAGTAAAATATTTGACAACAAGGAGTAATGAGGTGGTAAAGGGAAGATCCCCTTCTTTCACAGAGGCTGTTGAGGCACAGCTTGGCCTGTGCTGGAGTGCTGAAATCAAGTGCAGGTTCTACCCCTTGTAAGGCCACACAGCTGAACCTAATTTTACCATATTGCAAAGACCGGAATCTTCGGTTAACATCTACCACATCCTGGTCCCTTAATCTCTGTATTATGTAGTGGCACCTCCCACAGAAAGAGTTCTAGTATTCTCACAGAACCTCAGACTAATTGTTATTGCATGTCAAACATATGGAACCACAACTCATATTTACTAGTATTAGTTGATTGTACCGAATATATTTAATCTTGTTTTCACCACTTGATTTTGGTTTTTAGTGAAACTTTCCCTGAAACAAATGTTCCTTAAAACTTACTTTAGGAGTACTGTATCTGGTATCAAGTCACGCTTTCAAAATCATATTTGTGAAAAATGAGAATCTCTTTCCAGGTATCATACACTGTAAATAAGAATGATGCAGCAATAAAATGAGTTACTGACATTTTGAGTTCTTTCATAAGTACTTTTCCTTACTTGGAAGATGCCTTTTGTTCATAGCATCACAGACCTAATGTAGCTGGCTTATCTCTACTGCTTTCCTCAGACCTTCAGGCTGAACTGTCCATACAATCACTCCCAAATGCAAATTACTCATTGTGAGTCAGACCAGTTTCAAAGTTTAAATAGGATATTTTTGCTGGCTTAATTCATTTAGATGGAAATAGGTGAGGAAAACCTTGCCCAAAGAGCTGAGCAGGCAGATTTTAGCAAGTTGGTCACTGCACTGTGAGAATGCCAAACAGGACAGAGTAGGTTGGAAGGTGAGGCTGAAGGCAGTGCACGAGTATCAGCAGACATGACTGCAGCTTCACTGCTTGTTCTGTGCACTGGGAATTACTCGTGTGTCTCAGCAAGGGTCAGACAGTATTCTCCTATGAACAAACCCTTTTTTATGTTCTAGGTACAGAACAAATTTAAATAGTTCCAAATTTGGTGGTTCTAGTGTGGGATGAAAACACAGAGTGAGGGTTATTCTTCACCAGTAGAAAAACATCAAGTTTTGGATTTGAATTCTAAATTATTAGATTATTTTTGGTTATGCTTATTGATAATCAGACACTCCTGCTATACCCTTGGAGTCTGGGAACATTCAAACTTGGAGTCTGGATTTGAGGACATCTTTGATTTGATTCACACTTGCTACTTGTGTACTTGCTGCCAACATTGTTTAGATAATGCAGCACATCTGACAGGCTCTGTAGGAAAAGCATGTCAAACAATGATGCTTTTTGTTGTGGCCTGGCTGGAATGTTAAACCAGACTTTAAACTATAGTGGAGTCAAGAAAAGATTAAAACGTTTTTTAACAAAGGCTTCAAATACAGAAATTAAGCAACTTATTCCTTCCACATCACAACCCTTGGATCACAGCCAGGGTAACATTTACAATGTATTAAAGGAGCTCATTCATCCTTCAGATAAAGAGGGTTTTTTTGGTTTGGTTTTGTTTTAAAAAAGAGAACATATTTGCAGCATGAAATCTTGATCTTCCAAGTGTGCCAGAATCATACTAGATGATATTTCTCAAAATTATTTTATTGCTTATGGGAATATATAAGAGAAGTATGACAATTTTTTTTATTGTATACTTCTTGTCTATATCACTCAATTCTTACATCTGAACACCAGTTACATCACTGATTCTTTGATTTCTGGTGTAAATCATACCAAAGAACATCAGACAATATTTTTCATTGTGTTTCAGGTAAAGGGCATTTTTTAAAGACATTTGATACTGTTTTTAGATCTTCAAGTCAGATCCTACAATGACATAGAAGCACTTTTTTTGAGGGAGAGGAACAAGAAAAAAAAAAACAAAACAAATTTTAAAAACCCAACAAACATCCAGAAACTGTCCAGGACTTGTTTCTAGGAGATGTTTTAAAAATAATTCAGGAAAACAGGAATCTTTCATGCAAGACTCCAGTGATTATTGCACACAGAAGGTGTGAATACTTGGGTCTCTTCACTCCAGAATGAAACAAGCTTCGATCCTTTGTTTTCTGCTTCTGAGGAGACTGTCTTAAGGATAAAAAAATAATACCATTGATGAAGGGAGCTTCATTCTGCTGAAGATGATTGCTTCCACCAAGAGAAGAGTGAATAAGATAGCAGACTACTCTAGCAGAAGTGAAGCTTTGGAGGAATGAGGCTTGGGGAGCATTTTCTCGGCAAGAAAAATGAACTCAACTGCAAATTTATGGCTGAATTATACCATGAGAGAGAATTCATGACGTGTAGATAAACTGAATGGTATTAAGATATAGGTACTTTGATGTAGTTTGTATCTGAACAATGCAAATACATCTGAATAAATATCTCACAGCTTTCCAGCTATATGCACATGCCAGTGGTTGGTCCAACTAGAAGACAACATTCCCAATCCAAGGTACATACACAGTGCCTCTTGACAGTCTTACAAGTATCCCTCTGGCTTTTCAGATGCATCCCTCTGACACACAGCAGACCAGATGGGCAGGCCCTCACTGCAGCTGCTCTCCTTCTGCTCCAGTAATCACCTACCTGCTCCATCTTCAACTTATATTCAATGCATTTTCCCACTGCAAAGATGAGCCACCAAGAATTTTACATGACTTCTTCATTTATTCCCTTCTTTGGATTACTGTTAGGATTAAGTACTATGAACTATATTCACAAAATAAACCTCACAGACCAAGAACTTCTCTTTAATAATTTATGACCATTCAGCTGAACATTTCTGTCCACAGCTGAGTCTTTATAGTAAACAATAGAGTTATTGTGGGTCATAAAGCTGTGTGGCAGGGCTTCTGACTTATTAATGATTTAATATTTGTACTCAAAATTCTGCTCTTTTTGCAGCATTTTTCTTCATACTTTTTCCTATTTTATAAGTGTAAAAGAATATTTGCACTTGCATTGAAATCAGTACCACATAGCTTGCCATTTGATTACTATTCTTTAGTGCATTTTATCCCCCATATTTGATGTCTAATAAAATTTATTAAGAAAGGAAATGGTTTCCATAAAAAATAATAGCAATTCATGTTTGACAATTTCACCTGTAAATGGAATGAACAAAGTGATTAAGAACATATAAATTAAGTTTGGCAGTTATACTCTGGTTGTTGCAAAGTGCCTTATGTACATAGGTGAACAAATAATGGGTTATTTCAGTCTGGTGGCTCACATATCAGCCAAAATATAAGGGAATCAGCAATGATGAAGGCAGTTCTTTTTGGGGAAAGAAGAGTAGAGACTCCTTCCCTACTAGGATTTTAGGAATTCAAAGCATATATGTTATTCAGCCCATGATTTTTGTTCTGTTACATATTTCAAAATTATTCATATTCTGTATTTTTCATTCAGTGATTTAAATTTCTTGTATTGTCTTTAATTTAAACATTGTCTGACACAAAACACAAATGTTTTAATCAAAAATGTCAAAGGAAAATTCTTGGCAATTCAAAATATTCCTAGTTATATATATTTATTTTAATTTCAGTCAATTTTTTTACATGGTTTTGGTTTCCAAGATTTTTTTTGGCAAATTTAATATTCATTAAAAATTTTGCCCCACCTCAATTACAAACATAAGTACACCCACATAACACCCTTTGAGGTAGCAAAGTGTCATTGGCCTATTCCAACAAAACAAGATGCCAAATTATTTCTGAGGAAAGTAAGGAGAAATTAGTTTTATCTATTGAAATAAGTCAATGAGCTCAGCTTCCTACCAAAGGCCCTCGGCATGCTGAAGACTTCAAGCTCTTACTTGTCTACAGACTTCTTGCTCTGAGGTTTGGTGCTCCCAGCAGTTCACCAGCAGGAGCCTTGTCCCACTATAGACCACAGCTCCCTTCAGCCTCCACACCTGAACGTCCCTGCCAGGTCAGCAGGACAGGGAGGATGGTACATACCCCAGTCTTGTCATGCCATGGGGTTGGACAGCAACCTGGCTCAGAATCTGAAATAATTTGCAGGTTAAACACGAGGGACATGTGTCTGTCTGTCCAACATGAGCCTCTCCAATAACTTCCTTCAGCCTCTCCGTTGACTCTTTACGAGGGGAAGGGATGGCTGGATGGGGTCAGCCGTCAGAGACCACAGCTTTTACAAGCCATCTGTTCACAAATCTCCTCTTTCATGTATGCCTGTCACAGACAGTTATGGAAGGACAGAGGAAGGTCGAAGTGCTTTGCCCAGACAAGAGAGTGGATTAAGTATGAGAGATGTGAGCCTGGGGCAGAGGAATTTACTCCACCTCTGTACACAGCAGTGAGCACAAATAGCTGTTGGGTGGGGATGGCAGTCTTCCCTATCTCCCCACAGATAAACAGAGCACATTGTTCTTGAAGTCAAAAGCGGAGTAAGGAATTGAAACCTAATTGCTTTTCAAGCAGGGAACTCAGTTCTGTAGCAAGTGTAGGTTTCTGTAGTGGCAACTGCCACGTGTAATTTCATGGTCTTCTGAGGTATTGTACCAAAGGTAAGAGGTAGAAAAGAACTATCTATCCAAGCAAGTGGATATAAAATTCATGGACCATATTAATGAACAGAAAAAATAATGTTTTCTGTGAAAAATTGTTTGAAACAATCCATAATAGCCAGGAACAATAGTCAATTCTTATTAGTGTTTGGCCTGATCTACCTGGCTTTAGAAAAGGAGCTTAATTAACTTCTTTAATTGAATGAGCTAGACTTATAAATTAGACTTACATATGATATTCCTGTAAATGTTTAAACATCATGAAATGATTAGAAATTTGTTAGCAATATCAATTAGCAATATCAAGGAAATCCAATATTTTTACCAAATGATTCACCTTTCATTGCATGAAATACATGCAGATTTTGTGACATTTAGCAAATATTCTAAACGTTTCCTTCAACTGCAAGTAAATAATTTACAAGGAAGCATGCTGTTGGATTAAGTACAACAAAAAACTTAAGTAAGGGGTCCCTCAGGACCACCCCAAAGACTCTTGTTTACAATAAACAGATGCCAATATGCTAAAGATAGCTTGGTGCTTATGATATATTTGCCTGAAGTTCTGACAGGTAAATCTGTGGGTTTAAATTGGTCATCCTGTGTGCCTCTTCACAGATGACTCCAGAGACTGATGGGAGAATATGGAATCTTGTATGTAAGGTCTTTGGTCTGTATCCACAGTAAGGAGAAGTGCAAAATCTTCCATATCCCTTTTTATTTTCGCTGTGCTTTTGTGGTGAGAAGACAGAAGGAAGTATTGGCAGTATGCAACAGAATGTTTAATTACTTGCAATCCTGCATCCCATTTAAGGCCTTAGTTGTTCAGCTGAAGCTCACACAGGCTATGAAACCCATCAACACTGGCATTAATTGGAACTCCTGTGAACAGTTTCAGCATTTGTCTTGCTATCTACCACTACAAAGTGGAGTCTTGCTCTTCCAAAAAGATACCTCCCCTCAAGTGCCAATGAAACAGAACATTAGCACACTGTGGAGAAATTCCTGTTCACTTCATCATGTAGCAACAGAATTTGGTTCCAGTGTTGTCCGTCTGGATTTCTCAAAATCAAGTCTTGTAAATCCTGAGTGTTTTCTGTCACCAAAGAAGATCACCTTCATGCATAAAACTGCTTCTTACATGAAGTCATGTGCCTTACTTTATTAAAAGAGAAAACAGAAATATGAGGAGACTCCACCTAACAAGCCTCTGTCAGAACTCTATGAATTCTAAGAGCTCTGAACAAACCAAAAACCATTACAGGGCTTTTACTGTCAAAGAAGCAAGGAAAAGCTTAGATGAGACTAATTCCTTTCCTATCTGTGATTTAACAGTTGTACTAGTGGAAAGAATAGGACTAAACAAGTTAAATAGCTTTGAAATATTTATTTGTTTTTCATAATAACTACAGGTATCCCAGGTGGATACAATTATTGATGCTAGTGCAGATCACAACATGATGTGACAGAATGAGTGGCTAGTTTATATAATAACAATGAGCAATATAAGCAACTCTATCAACTTCTATTGATATACCAGGAAATGATCATACATGATATACAGATCTGGCTTCTTCCTACAGATTTTGCTAGATGTTCTTGTAGGGTATAGCAAGTATTTAAAGTTATTCTCTAGAGTTCCTGACATGGTCTAATAAAATCAGCTTTGCACTAAACTTAACAGCATTTATTCAAAGATAAAAGGCACATAGATAATACCTCTGCTTGCTATTCCTCTAACATGCAGTTCCTCTGTTGGGACTCGGACATTATAATTTCTTCCATTAAGCTTTGAGTCAGAGTCTTTGCTTAATAGGGAATACTTAGTTGTCCTCCTGCAGTCACTGCTCTTTCTAAACCTTAGCCTTGATTATGAGATAAGAAATGTTACATGTAGAAAAGGATTGATGCTGCCAACACACTGACTTTTCAGAGATGATGCCGAGTATTTGAATGTAAAGGCAGACAGGAATGCTCAGACCCCAGCAAAAAGCCATGTAAATAGTAAAGGATGGGTACCAACAGAAACAACAGATTTTCCTAATATGAAATGGTGTGCTTTAAAAAAATCCATTTTACCATCAAAGTATCAATAAATAAAAATAGTGCTGTAGATAGCATCTGTCTACAGGGGCTTAAAAGCACTTCTTGTCTCAAATTGTCCAGTAAGAAATTACCACTTCACTTACACAATAGCTGAACCTTCTGTCTCAGAACTACCTCAGCCACTTAATCACCATTTTGTCATGAATGTATGCCTATATCCTAAAAGGGGGTTTTCTGTTTATGATGACCAAGCACACTGTCAGTGACTACAGCACCTGAGAAGAGCATTTTTTTCTGTAAATATTTATTCTCTCATTCTCAAAAAAAGCTAGTCCATGTAAGATTTTCCACAGCTGACTAGGGAAAAAAAAAAGTTCCTTGTTACTAATAGTGTATCTGGTACCTTAGAACACACCATATTTGGGGACATGGGTATCTGAAGCACTTGCTTAAATGTATAGTTGGCTCTAGATGTCAGGGGCCCCAGCTGGCCTCTTCTCAATAAGCTTCATCCCTTTCACTGAACTAAGAGTTCCAACCTAAGAGCAGAGCTAAAGTATAAAAACCCAGACCATCACACTATAGAGCTAAACCTTCAGATTTTGCCCATCAAAATCCCCCTCACATTTCTAATATCATCAGCCCCTTGCAGAACTGAGTGCCTGTTTTCTGACTGATTCTTTCGAAGAGAGAAAGGCTATAAGAACCAACTCAAATACAAACTGCATCTGTATTGACAACTTGACACTTTGGTTCTTTTCCATAGTTTTAAATTTGGTTCTTGTGAACAGGATAAAGTTGCATACAATCAAGCATTGTAGATCATCTGACAACTAGGCCAGGGAAAGTATAGGCAGTGCTCGTGTTTTCCTTTTAATTCCTGCAAAGAAGAAACTAATTTTTCTTGTTTTTAATGAAAAAGCTCCTTTTATGTGTGACAGTAGATTTCCCTTTCAAGAAGTCTTGACTCAGTGAACCAGATGCTTCCCTGAGCAATAACAGAGGCAGTCAAACAATCCTGCAGACTGTTCATGACTGGGAGTGGAAATGGGCAAGGATGGACACTGGTGTTACAGAGAGTACTGAAATGACTGATTCTTGCCCCTACAGGATGAGCAAGGAACATAATTTGAGGCAAATAAATATTCCTATTTTCTTCAGTGAATTTAAATATGTTGGACTTGTTGGCTGCATTAAAAATTGGTACAAGTGCTGTTGTCCAAGCATCATCCCTTTACAAAATACATACTGCAACAAAACACATACTTGCTATTGGCCTTGCTGCAGAATCCTCATATGCTTTTATTCAGACTGGCACAGATTTTATGAGGAGTTAAGTCATCACCAAACTCCCTTTAAGTTCAGTGGAAACTGACATCCTGAAATTATTTTAAATATTGTGCTGTATTGTAACTTTTTTTTAGCCTTTAATTTCCAAGTCATCTTTGAAGCCTCCGTACTTCTATGGCTATAACGAATGGTTTGCTCCATTTTAATCTTTCACATTTTATTAACAAAATCAAAACCAGGACAATTAGATACCTCCTGATTTTCATTTATTTTAATATTAAGGGAATGTTTGAAATGGCACAAGTATTGGGAAAAGTACTTCAAGCCATGGCTGCAGCAGCACTGGGGTTCTGGTCACAGACATCAAAGATAACTTGAAAAGAAAAAAATTTGAAACCGATAATTCTTTGCATTTCAGGATATATTTAAATAATTTTGTTACATATATATGAAATAAAAGTTAAGAAAAGAGACTTGAGTACTGTTGGAAGCCAATATTTTGAAAGTACAACTGAGCTATTCTCCAGTTTTGTCTTCTTTGGGGAAGACATGAGAAATAAAACTATATAGCAACAGTGGAAGATTGAGTGGAAGCAGATATTTAAGAGAATAACTGCTGGAGAACCTCAAACTTCAAAATCTCCCTGACCATTATTTAATGAATGTAAAAATAGGATTGTCTCTCACTCCATGTAACATTTTTCTTTTACCTCCACTGGATTTCATCTGCCACTGAACAATTTAATCTCACACTCTTTGTTGTTTTTTTTTTTTGATACCAGCCCTCATCTTTATTTCCCCAAGTAAACTCTCATGGGAGCCTAGGTTCCCTTCTTCTGCTGCCTGAGTGCAATCTGTAGAACAGCAGAGGTCATTCTGCCCCAGAAATAAAACAATTCAATAGCAATAAATGAGAAAGAAATACCACTGTCTTTCTCACAGGTCCTTTACCCTCCCATGGCTTTCACTCCCAGGGGTGGCCATTATCAAACAATTCCTTCTGGCCCCTCTGCTGCTGTTCCACTCAAGCTCATGATTCAGCCTGAAGTGGTTTCCCACTAAGCTTGTTTTCTCTTGAGTTTCTGCCCCAGATGCCTGTCTGCATATCTCAGTGCCATGGATGCCAGCCTCCATCAGACCAGGAGGAGGTCTGTGTGCTGAGAGGGACTCCCTGGCCACAAGAAGGAAAGACAGGAGAGAAATGAGGGAGTGACTTTATGCCCTTCAAATCAATAATCACAGGTCTTTTGCCCCGTGTCACTGGCAGTCCCTGGCGTCTCCTAAGAACACAGCAGCTTCCAGGCACATAGGTCCAGCCATGCCCTCCTCCCCCAGAAGATGACCTCTTAAAATTGTCTGTGTGTTCTTCGGCAACCAGGATGGCTGCTTCAGAAGCAGTGGGGGTTTTTGGGTGGAGGGAGGAGAGGTGGATGTTCTAGATTGCAGCTCTCCATTTGCATATGATCTTCTAATAAGCCAAGGAGAAGCTCTCTCACTCTAAGCTTGTGTCTGAGGCTGTGCAATCCAAGGATTGTGTCAGCAAAGGATGAAGGTGTGAGCATGCAGTTTCAAGACGAGCTTGATGCCCAGAGTGGGCTCTATCTCTGTTTTCCCATTTGCAACCAGTCTTGACATACTGCACAAAACCTGTGTTCCATTTACTCAGATAAAGCAATTAAGAAAGGAGCTCACCAGGATTTTCCTCCTGTTCCTTGGATGCTCTTGCAAGAGATCCTACAGAAGGATACTGGACTAGTTCAGGAAAGAACTTTTGAGGGAAGGTGTGTGGAGTAACTGAGATGACAAGATCTGAATAGGAACTTGCAGTTCATCACATCTGCCAAGTTTTGTAACTGGGATAGGACAAATACAAGAGCTGTTCACTCACAAGGAGGAACATAATTTCTACTTGGTCATGACCTCATTCAGGTATAGCTTTTAGGACAGTTAAGGTCATTCTTAAGGTGCTCTGCTGTTAGTGGCAGAGGTCAGAACCTAACGTGAGCACGACAAATATTTCATAATTTCTCAAGGGTATGTTCTCTATCACCCTGTCCCTGTCTTGCCATGACAGTCATTTTCTAATAGCAACAAGATTTTTGGAAATTTTACTTTGGAGGCATATTTGGAAACAGCCTCCTTCCCATTACCCCTGGGTTCCCATCTTTGTAGCAATTACAGTCTTCAGGGAAGTAGTGCCAGTGAAAGGATGGATGATGGGGAAACTTCAGGTATTCTAAATTAAATCCTCAGTCGCTTTAGGTACATCTGAAGAGGATGTTGGATAAGTTACATTTTATGTTTACTCAGCAGACCATGATTTTAGATACCTGGTGTGCTCTCTAAATGTCAGAACTTCCTAGCATTGACAACCCTGGCAGTGACATAACTCTAGACAGAAAAGAGCTTTTGACAGTTCTAGATGTCATATAGGTTTCTTAGAAATAGTTCTGTCGTCCAGTTCTCTTACTCTGCTGGGCTTGTCTGCTGACAGAGGCGCAGGGTAAGAGTAGTGAAAGGAACTTAGTGTAGGAAAGAAACCGATCTTTTTGTGATTCTAACTCCAACTTGCACCTCACTTCTCCACTTCTGTCACAAATACAGAACTGCTCTAATGTTGCCCTGTTCTTTTGAGAGTTTTACAGTTCTAAAAGTTTCAATGCCTTCTGATATTTACATATTTCAGCTGAATGTTCTCATGCACGTTCATGTAAATAATGATTGTTCTGCATTCTTCTTTGTGGGTGGAGAGAATTGATGGACTGTTGGTTTGACCAGTGTAGTTGGAGAAGTGTCAGTTTCACCCTCCAATCCACTGTCACTTTTGCTATTGCATATATTACAGAGTCAGAAAATAAAAATTTGGCCTTTTAAAATTATCTTTCTTTCCTTTTACATCTAGCCTGCTTCTGTGAGTTATTTCGTATCATAGTGTGACACTAACACTACCTGTGTTGAGAGCAACATCTGATAATAAGAGACATTTCTGTGCTTGGTGGTAGGGGTCATACACATAGACAGATATGCAAGTGATGTCAAATAAGAAAGAGTACATTCCTAAAAGAAAGTAAGTTGTGTTTAAGCTGCTTTTAGTAGAAGACTGTCATAGAGGAGGGCTTCTTAACCATGAGAAGTTAATTTTCATTATCTGTGCTTATCAGACACAATCTATTAGCTGTGAAGTTTTGTGTAACTGCTTCAGCCATGCATAGCTGCGCGTGAAGTTATTTGCTGATTTTCCACAGTTTTTATTTGTTCAACAAGTACACAGATGAGATGATCATTAACATCTTGATGCATTGAATTCTTTATGTATTGAATGAACTTATCAACCTTCAATTCTCTTTCTGTGAACAAGGAGCAAGTATTTTAATCCCACTTATTCTATAGTAAATTAAGTTTAAAAAAGTAGTAATAAGCTATTTTGATGGAAAAGCTTGTCAGCATCTGAAGGTCTCTGTGTGATGCTGCACATAATCAAGTGTGATGCTTGATGTTCTGTGGCAAAATAGGAACTTTGGTTGAGTTCTTATCTTTTGTGGTTGCACTGGGTGTGATTAGGATGGAGCTAATTTTTTTCATAGCATCCTGTATTGTGTTGTTTTTTAGATTTGTGATCAAAACTGTTTTGATGATAACAGAAATGTTTTATCTACTGCTGAACAGTGTTTGCATGCAATCAAGGTTTTCATGAGCCCAATAGGCTGGGGGTGAACAAGAGATTGGGATGGAACACAGCTGCAATTGCTGATCCAAACTGACCTTACAGCTACTCCCTATTATACAATGCCATGTTCAGCAATAAAACTGAGGGAGTTTTTCCAAAGAAACTGTTGCTCTAAGATTTGCTGGGCCTTGGTCTGCTGATGGGAAGTAGAGAGAAATTGTCTTTGCATCATTTTTGGGGTTTTTAAATTTATTCTTTACTTCATAAAGTGTCTTTATGTTAAACTGCAAGTTTTTCTCACTTCTCCCCTTATTCTCTTCCCCATCCTGCCAGGGAAGAAGGCAATTGGCTGGGGGCTTAGCTGCTGGGGGCTTGGCTGCTGTAAGCTCACTACCATGATCCAAAATAAATGTCAAAAATATTCAGTACCATATCTCCCACATTTCAGCTGTGATGTGAATATTATTTTGATAGTCCCAACAATGCAAAAATATGTCTGTCTGATTTACCAAGTCTTTTCTGTAATGTTTCCTGTCTAGCCTATAAGTCTTTATTCTTTCTCATGGCAGGAACCCCACAGGGCAAATGCATGGAACCCTCTGCCACAGTGACCAGTGACTCCTCTTTGATCCAGTTTTCCACAACTGTTATGGCATTGATGGTATTCTCTTGCAGATGGATTTCAAGGTGATTACTCAGTTTTGTCCTGCTGAAGGGATATATGCCAATTGCCATATCATAGAGTCACTTAAAGAAGTAAAGAGCACAGAAAAAAATCCCATCTTTTCCATCTTTCCTTCTGCTTTTTCACTATGTTTGGGGACTTTTGCCCAGATGATCAAAGCTGCATTGCCAGTGAAAGGAATGTGTGTATGTGTAAATCTGTGTGGGGAGGGAACTAAGCAAGAGTAAATGACTCCAGTTATTACAGTCCTAACTGATTTATTCCATTCTAAATAGAGCATGTGGAATCCAGTGATCAAGTCTGTGTGAACACCTCACACAGCACAGATAACTTTGGTAGAGTCAACCTCCTTGAACACAAATAAACATGAAATGCTATTGATTTTATTTCACACAGTGAAGAAAAACAGTCCCTTTTATTAATTTCATAGCTGAATGTATTTCTATGGGCATTCTTCTGCAAGAATTTACAGTCCTAATCTCTGGGGAACACAATTTGATGCAAGTCTTCTTTGTATCCATGCCAATGACAATTTTTCTTTCTTACAGTTTTTTCTCTTCTTTTAGCCAGAATTCTACTCTTGCTAATTAGTTGAGAATTATTTGACTTTCTCAAGTAGTTTTTCCCCAAAGGACTCCATCCTTCCACCAATGGTTCATTGTTCTACCTCCTGAATGACAGAAGCAACATGTGGATTAAAGAAATAGCATATCAAATTATGTATCAGAGAAAGGGATATTCTGGCTTAAAACTGAATTTTGTCTCCCTTGCTTTGGTCTGTGTTCCACCTCCAACCATAACTCATTGTCTCTAACCTCCACTGCTCACAGGGTGTTCCAGATGGTAACGGGGTAATAAGATACTCACAGTTCTCAAAGTGCAACTCTAGGAAGTAAAATGGTCCCAGTGCTCTAATGAAGGTAGGGCACGAGGCCAGTCTGGTAGAGAATTCATTTTGTTTTCCAAATTATGCCTCACCTCTAGTACTTCTGAAAATATCAGAAAGTGGACTGAAATCTCCAGAAAGATTAATTGTTTCACTAAAACTTCATATGAAGCCAACAATCCATTGGCACTTGTAAAAGAACAACAATCAGAAAAGCATAGAATTTACCAGACATACGGTTTTCTACTGAGGTGTGAATGAATGGCTATGACAGAGTCTCCTGAAGTTTCTAACTCAGAAGTATGCTTTCTGTTTAATTCCCAAATCATGTATGAGTGCTTAGACAAAGTTGGTTGGTGCATCACTGACCATATCTGCCAACATACTTTAGTTGTGACATGTAATATACAATGCATTTTATGTTTATTTAGTCACTGGCTTTGGTCTCCTCTGAATTATAAAACTACATCTTGGATAAAATGCTGTGAGATTGTGCTATAAATTTAGTCCATAAATTCACACCAATATTTGTTTTTTATCAGTATTAGATCAGTCCTGGCAGTTTTCCGTACAAATGTAATTCCTGTGACAGAGTAGCTGTTTTTATTTCCACTGAAAATAACACAGAAAATTTTCAGTAATAGATGGGCAAGAACCAAAATTCAGGCTCCGACCAGTTCTGTGCACCTTTTTGCTGTACAGCAAATATTAAAGAATATTTTCTTTAGTTTAGCAGTGAAATTTAAAGTTACCTACACAAGTGATAAATTGTTTCTGCAGTGTTCCTTTTGAGGTTTATTTAAAATGATTTAAAAATTATTTCTTATAGAGTATTTTTAGCAGATCTTGTGCACTCTATTTTTTCTAAAACTTTATGGATAAGTGAAAGTAGTATTCCATGCTGTGAATCTAATTATATGTGAGGAAAAAGTATATATTTAATTGTGGCTTAAATAACAGATTTTTCCATTTGTTTCACATAGAAAAAAAAAAGAAAAAGGATTACTTTGGGAAGGATTTAACGTTGTGTTTCTTCAATTCAAAACAGAAGTAGTCTATAATTGCAGCTTAGATCCTTAATAGTCTTCTAGGAAATCATTGAAAAGCAAATAAACAAGCTTTAGAGATCTGAATGCTCACATTTCCACTGCCTATGGATGCTTTTGAATCAGGCAAAAAAAAAAAAAAAAAACATTAGACATGTTTGTCACACAAAACTATAAAAAGGCCTGGGTTGGAAGGGACCTCAAAGATCATGAGTATGGACTCCTTTCACTAGACCAGGATGCTCAGAGCTCCATACAATCTGGCCTTGAACACTTCCAGGGATGGGGCATTCACAGCTTCTCTAGGCAACCTGTTCCTCACCATCCTCACAGTAAAGAATCTTTGCCTAATAGCTCATCTGAACCTCCTCTTCTTCAGTTTAAAATGACTCCCTTTTGTCCTGTCACTATTAAACGCATAAGATTTCACAGGTGCAAGCAGAGTGTTCAGCCCTTCGGGTCTGTGTAGGGACCAGATGATTTGTTGTGCAGGTTAGGAATGGGAGATGTTGTACCAAGGGCCCTGGGAGGCCCTGTTCAAAAAGTCTCATAGCTCTAAGATCTAAAACTCCTAGATCACAAATCCAAATGCCAGGTATAAAAGTGGCATTTAGGAGTGCCGAGTGGGCAGTTTTCATTGCTGTCCCAGGACAAGAGTTTAAGCTACATTTCTGTAGCAGTCTGAGACTTCTCCTTTGCCTGTGCCGTGGCATGCTCTTACCTTCAGAAGAGCAGCCATACCATCTGCTTGGCAACAGAGCTAACATATCCTCCAAGTGATGAAGGTTTTGTCCCCACTCTGTTCTACAGCAGAACCATCTCATGTTATCAGTTAGCATTTTTTTGGTGGCAGCAGAGGTGCATAGCAAATTGCTTATGCAGCCTACTGACTTTCCATGTGCCACGGGATAGCTTCAGTGGCACATTCTTCTGTCACTGGCAGTTCCTTACACATGGTCACAGCTACGAGTAGCAGGGAAGGCCTGCTAGATGCAGACATAGTGCTAGATAGATGCATTACAACCCAAAATTCTCTAGAGACTAATTTTAAGCCTAGATTAGCCTAGACATACCCAGTGAAAATCAAAATCCAAGCTGATATTCTAGTCACAAAGTGGTGTAGGAAGATCATATGTATAAAAAAGTGGAAGCATATATATTTCACTTCTTCCCAGAACATAAATGCCAAAATGGAATCAAAGATTTTCACCACTAACTGAGTTTTTGGTCTTTCTCTGTTGAGGTCAGAATTCTAGAAGATCTTAAATATGCTCTCTGGTGTTTTGTTTTTTCTTTCTCAGAGGAAAGTATATTTTGTTTTATAAAAGTCTTTTAATTTGACATCAGATCTTACCAGGGTGAATTCTGTGACCTTCTGAAAGACTATTTTAACAATGGAAAATGTGTTAAAATTCAGATTAAATTCTCATATAATAGATATGTCTTTGGTTTTGTCTGATGCCGAAAATAGAAGATATGTGTTATTTCCATGGCTGAGTATGTTGCAATAGCTGACTTGCACAAAATATCAACAGCATTTAAAAGACCAGTGATGAATAGCACACTGAGCTGGACCTCAAAAGGCTTCTTCACACTTTCCTGAAGACTGCAGGTAAACCATTTTAATATCCTTTTGCCTCAGTTTTCCTGTTTGTAAAATAAAGCTTGTTGTATTCCATTCCTTGGTAAAACCATTTGATATCTACTGGTCAAAAAAGTATGTATTACTAAGTGAATGGAAAACATTAATTTTTCAAGGTATTTTTTGGCATTTGTTTTGGCATTATTCTAGTTCTGTAAGACATGCATGGAGAAAAATGCCAAAGCACCAAACAATTAAAATTTTCTTTTTTCAAAGCTCCATCTTATTCTCAAATAGAATGTTATCAATTAATTAACTAAGAGGAATCTAAAATTCATGCTTTATGGTCCATTTTATGAATATTAAAAAATACACAGTGAAAAATATACCCAGAGAGTCTCATAGTTTTATAATTTTCAGAGAAAATAATTATTTATTACCTGTTTTGAATAATTAAATTATTATCATTATTTCCACAGCAGAGAAAATGTAGAAAAATCAATTTGCAGAGCCTTGTCTAGATTGGCTAGTGTTCAAATGAAGGCAATTTGCTGTCTCTGGATATTTCTGACACTAGACCCAAATACATTTGTAGCCCTTCTGTAAGAAACGAGAGGTCAGGCGTCCACTTTGATTGTAACATTTAGCAGAATGACATTTTCATGGTAAATTTGGGTACTCAAAAAAAAAAAAAAATCATAAAACAGGTTAGTCACTTGCTATTTAAGCTGTTGAGGTTTCTTTTCACCTATAGTATGAGCTGCCCATCCATTTTTATTTTCTCTGAGCTTAGCAAAAGCAGGATCATTTATCACTTTGACTCTTGGCTTTTGAGTCAGCAGAGTTTGAACACCTCTTATATCTTTTTCCCCTTCCTATTTTTGAAAGACAGCCACAAATACCGTACTGAACACAAATAAAGACAGTCTTTCTCCTGAAGAGCATTACAAGTAAACACTTGGAAGGCTAGACATTCTAGGAAATCCAGATGTTTGGAAGGACTTGAGTGTAGAAAGGGTACTGTGTTGGCTGAAGCTAAGCATTAATGTTTTTACCAAAATATGCTACTCAATTTAGCCTGGGAGGCTCAAGAATTTTCCCCTTTTTACTCAGATATTTCTACTGTTATATTTTAATGACCCATTTGGATCATAACCAGGGGCACATGAACAGATCTGGATAACTACAACTTCACCTATTCTCTGAATGGGCTTCAAAGACCTGGAATGCCTGTGTTTCTTGCCTCTAATTAGGTCTGGAACACTCCTTGTAGAATATGGTTTAGATCCATTTATTTTTTAGTGGCTTCCTAAACAAAATCAGGTTAGTGACAATTTAGTTGAGAATCTCTTTGGGTTAGTCTGCAGCCAAGTCATCTTTAGGCAATCTTACATGTAGTGGTTTTGTGTAGCTACTATAAAACAGAAAATTCCTGCATTCCCAAATCCATCAGTCTGTACCACTATTTGGTTGCTCTTAAAATGAAACAGTTCTCAATGGTTCCTGTGTTTTTGGGGTTCTTTCCCCCTACCCAATTCCCTTTACTGATCAAGAGCAGATTTACAATGCAGGATTTGGGCACTGCTCTGAATTTGGATCAACCTCATGTCTTGATGCGAATCTCCTGAAGTTTATTTGTGATTCTGCTGCATTTGTGCCATGGCATGGAGGTGCTGGAGTGCAATACACTCTTCCTCACTGTGACTTCATGTTGGTGCACTCCCAGTTTAACTCTGCTAGGATGTGGTTTCAGTAAGGTGTGTGAGGTGTCCCCTACAATATATATTCTTGGGAGATCTAAAAGTACAATAAGAGAGTGATATTCATTTGCACTTCAGCAAATGCAGCAAAAAAAAAAAAAAGGAATATGCCCCTCTGACTTTTTGGAGTATCTCTGTATGACTATTTTTTGGTGAGATTAAAACTTGAATCCCCTGATTTTTTTAAATTTAATTTTAAAAAATTAAGACCAATTAACACAGACTTAAATAAGTACTTTTTAATTATGAAAAATCTGCCCAAAATAAAGGATGAACTAATGGTTTATAACTTCTAAAGCACATTTTAAGCTTGGGTTATGAAGTGAAAAACCTTTACATACATAGAGCTCAGAGGAGCTGCCATTTATTAATGTTTTAAACAGATGCTTCACTAAGCAACATATTTAATTAAATCCACAACTGTTGTGCTTGAACAAGATAGATTTTTACTAGAGCAAGCCTAAAGATGAATTCAGAGCAACAATTAACTAGACTTGTTTGTACAGTGTGTTTTATCAAACAGGTCGAGTAACTTTACAAAAACATTATTTGAAGTGTTGATCATCATTAAAATATCTGAAAATTGAAGATCATAGTGTACATGCAGTTACTGAAAAAAAATGTAGGTAGATATTCTTTCCACAAGGCTGATGCCGTTTCTGATGGACTTAATAGGAGCTAGACTGAGCTTTTGCATGAGTTGGTGACATATGTATATGCATTTTTTTATATATACACACACACACACATACATATATATGTCCATATATATTGTGTATATATACATACAAATATAATACTGTGCATGAATAAATAATTTGAATATGTATGTATAATTAATGTTTTGTAAAGACCATAAACAAATGTATGGTACAATTGCTTATATTATAAGCAAGTAAATAGGAACCACTTGCTCATGGCTTCAATAGTCTACCTAAAACCACAAACTCTGATTTCACCAAAAATCATCCAGGTATAGGAAGGACTAGAGAACACAAGGACACCTTCACTTTCCTCAGTTCTCTGCCAAGGAACCTCATCAGGTTCAGAGAATTGCTCTATTATTAACACAGGAACGTTATTGCTTTTGTATCTGGGCTAGGGTATTGACCTCAGTAGAGTTCCTCTAGTGTAAAAACTAGCTGGATAATGTTAAGATCTCTGTATGGAAAGATTTCTCTGAAAATATCATGTAAGACTGCATACTTTCTTATATTCATTCTCTTTTCAGTAGAGTGCCTTGGAAGAAGCTAACTCCTTTCTTCTGAAAAGTAGAGAAGTCTTTAACTTGTCCCATAATTATGGAAATTTAAGGACTCAGTCTGAGTGGATTCTATGCTGAGCCTTCATCTGCTGCAATGTTGAGATGTGCAGAACTCCACAAAACACATGAACTGTCAGAGATATTTCAGGGTTTTTTTTTATTGCAGGAAAGTTTAGAAACAGTTGCAGCAATTATTCTTCTATGCACCCCTCATTCCTTAGTGTTTATGCCTTTGTGGAGTAAAGCACACTGCAATGCACTTTTGTGTTTTGAGGAAAGCTAACTGTCAATTATTTATTGTCAACAAGTATTGTCAACATTTATATAAAATAGAACTGTCTAGTCTTAAGGACACTAAATAAAGGCTGTGGAGATTGCTTCCCAGACTTTATTTCAGTGTAGAGAAAATATAACTTAAGCTGTTCTGATTTTCCCAGGGTCTTCCAACTCCTCTTTGCCTTTAATTAATTTAATCTGTAAAAATTTGGTAAAAGAATTTTTTTACATGCTATGCAAATAAGATTTTTTTTATGACAACTAAATAGCACTGTGAAGTGATCTATTTATATCTAAAATTACCACGGTGCTATTTCATTTATTACACCATTTGCATTTACTTAATTTATTCAATATTCTGAGACCAGACAAAGCTGGTGACATTTTTGCTACCATGGTAGGAATTAATGATGACCTACTACTGTATTTCTGATAAAAGGAATTTGTTTCAAAGCACTTTTTGCTGCACAGCCTCATAATTCTGCTCATAGAACAAAAAAAAAAAAAAATCCTATTGTTAGTTAATTTACATATTTATTTTTTTAGGCACCAAAGAAAACCAGCTTTTCTCCATTCCAGAGCAATGCCCTATCAGATTTTGCCACAGAATAATTGCATTGTCTGGTAAAATGACTGAGTTGTTGCCCATGACAAAAATCTTTGTTCTTTTGGAAACTTGTGGAGAAATTTTGCCTTGGGTGAAATTCTCAGTTTTGCTTAATCATTTGTTTTTGTTGATATTATCTGGTTTTATAAGAAAAAATCAGAATGCAACTTGTAGCAGTTTCACACTCTCCACAGCTCAATAAACTTCTGAAACATGGAATATTTTGATAGTTTGTGATCCAAGCAATAAATAAACTAAGGGCATTATTTGGTATTTTCTCAAACTGTTTACAAAGGACTAGGGAAAGAACAGGATGTTCTTCTATTTTGTGGTTTTGACACTTTCCCTTTTGATTGTTAGGCTAAAAGAATGAAATATTATGTATTCCAGAAGAAAGTTAACATGAGGTACCTTTAAGCACACAGAAACGGGGGATCCAGTTCTCCTTTTGTCTTTCTCTCTGCTGTTTGTCTTCTTTGCGAAATATTATTACAGATAAAAAGGTAAATGATGAAAAGGTGTGAAGACTGCCAAAAGAGTTGCTATGGTTTTAAAAGCAGTTGTAGCTACCAAAGCCAGAAAACAAATCTACACAGGAACAACATTAGGTAGTTTAAGGAATCATCAATAACAGTATATGGGACATATGTCAGTACTCTGACTCACTGAAAAATACAGGGTGCAGTCACAGTCTCCTTCAGATCTGATGGCAAAAATCCCATTTACTTTAATAGCATAGGATTGGAAATTTTATTTGAAACATGATTGTCACAATTATTTTAGTTGGCTGAAGTTCTTTTTTTTCTTATTTGCCATAATTTGGATGTAAGATGACTTTTCAACAACAGATTTCATATACCATAGCAGCAGTATTCTTGTTAATGGTGGGAGATGTCAAAGAATTCACAGTCTACAGGTAATTACTCTTTCTACCTGCAAATATTACATGTAATTTTGTGATGCAAGTCTTTTCAAGCTATAAGGTATTTCACAGTAGCTCACTGGATGCCTATTTAGAGAACTGAAAGATCATAGGTATTTTAGTGCAGTCTCTATGTTATTTGTAACTTCAAGAGACCTGTTAGTCCTGTATTACAGAGACCCAAATGTTATCCAATAAATTGTATTTCACTGTGCTAACTTAGAGGCAAAGTGTACAGGACAGCAAGAAAAACAAAAGGTGAATGAAAGAGCAGCTCAGAAACAGAAAAATATCACAGGTAGAAAAGGTCAAAATTGCAACCTGGCTTTCAAACAGGGTTTACTAAAATTGCATAAAGGATTAACTATATAGAATTCTTCCAGAAACAGGAAATACTATTCATAAAAAGTAATAATTAACTGAGACACCTAAAGAAGATGTTTTTTTTTTTTTTTGAACCTGTTGACTCTAGAACTAGTTGCCATAGATGTTATTATTATTCCTATTGAAACTTTTGTCAGTGGTATTTATTGATTACACTGCCCTTCTATATCGTCTGTAAACAAAATATGTATTTCCAACTTTTATATCAATTACCATGCTGTCTGCTTCTGGGAATTGGTTTCTTTTAAAAAAATTTACATTTCATAGAACAATAGAAATGCTGCCTACAAATATGATCAGTCACAGGCTGCTTCCTACATTAAATCTAAATGGAAAGCTTTGATAGGCATAGCTATTTGGAATAAAACGGTGTTCCAATGCCAAGTACTTGCTGACCTGGTAATTAAAGGGTCAATTGAATTTATTTGATTTAATTTTTTACCAGAAAAGCTGGTAATTTTTAGATTTAGTTTTAAAAATTGTGAATAACCGCTCCATTCATATATATACATTGAAGGATCATATGTTTAGAAATACAGAGATCATTCAAAACATACGGGCTCTGAAGAGTGTCTTTGTACACAACCTTTCCCAAACTGGTTCTATCAGTGCCATGGCATTCATGGTGCACTTTCCTGCACACCACAGCAGGCTGAGGTGAGTAATTGGGGTGGCTGGCACGGGAGGGCTGCTGCGGGCGGTGGCGTCCCTCCGGCAGCTGGGGTGACCGGGATCCTCAAAGAGAGAGAGGATCCTGCTAACTCGGGCAAACCAGGTATTTCAAGTGCCTGCAAGACCTGCAGGACCTGGATGCCCTGAGTCACCGGGGTGACTCAGAGACTGACTGGTAATCCACACTCCTCTGGCTGCTGTAACAGAAACAGATGAACACAGAAACTCCTTTTTGGGATGGTCTCCCAACAAACATCCCCCTAAAGGTAATTGAAATTTTACCGAGAGATAGGCTGTGAACTTCTCTGACAAAGGGCCACTGCTTTGACCCCCACCACGGGGGGACACCACCACTGACCTAGAGCCCTTCTGCAGGAGAAAGGGAGGCTGTAACCCAGAGACAGCAGGGGCTGCTGACAGTAGGCACGGTCCAAATGAGACCTTAGAGACAGCATAAATCCAAACTGCTGACATGGCTATTGCAGAAGCATTTTTGGTGGTACTAGTGCAGAAAGAGAAAGATGTGATGAGTGGACACAACTAAAAATGCAATGTACTGTTTTGCTGTTTATTTCTAGCTATTTTGATTCTGTGTTTTCTATGACCAAAGTGTAACATGGCTTAGGAAAGTGGTCCAAATGGTCTTCTGAATGAAACATAATCACTTCTATTTCCTCAAGCCAAAAGTATATTTAGCCCTGGAACAATAAATCTATCATTTTACTGATTGAAGCAGTAAATAGATATTGTAATCAAAGGGCATATTTATGAAGTGATAAAGTAACTGTCTCCAGAGGGTTGTGCCTCTAGCTCAGTACAACCCTTTTTTGAAGTTATGGTGGCTCTGGAGACTGGACAGCTCCTTGGTTGGTTTCTCTTTGTTTTTTCAGCCAGTACAATGGAATGGGCTGTGGGTATGAAAATATAATAATAATTATAATAATAATAAAATAGTAATATAGTGGTGAAAAACAGAGCAGTCTGCCCTCTAGTTTACCCTTTTATATTGCACCAAGCATTGCACCTCATGCCTAGTGCTCTGGGAATGTAGCACTCCCTAGAAATATTTTTTATGATTATTTGTTGCATCACTACTTCTTCTCATCTTCATTGCATTAAAATGATAAAAATAGTATTGTGCTGTATATATAACCACCTACTTAATTAAAAGCAGCTGTTATCCATTAATATATTAAGTATTTTAAATTAATTTTTTTTCTCAGCGTGAAGCAGGCATTTTAGAATAAGCTCATTGAATCTTACAAGTATTAAATCACAAAGGGCAAGTTTTCTCTATTACACTGTGGGATGTGTAGTAACACAGCAGTCAATTTTAAGTGCTGCTGATCATCTCTGGGGAAATGTTAAATAGCCACCACTTTCACTGAAACCATTGATTTGTTTTGGGTTGCTTAAGGCTTCTTGCATCTGTTCAGGTTGTACTTAGTGGTTAAGGGAAGTGAGAATTAATAGTGCAAGATGCAAAGATTAGCCTTCCACCTGGCACTGTGAAGAATGGAGAGCTTTCTTCATATATGCAAAATCCTTAATAAAATAAAATATTTCTTTATCTTATTATCCAGCCACAACTGAGACCCAGTTTGAGCTTCTCCTTCTTTGAGTTTGATAAGTGGCTCATATGAAAATAAAACAAATGTTCTCTCAGAATGGCCTGTTGGTATAATTGTAAGATGGAACTCTTGGAACCATGAATGCACTGAACTTTTTATAAAATATCTTCTTTCACAGCTTAGGTGAGGTCTGTACTGAAAATTGTAAAGAAATTCAAGATATGCATGTAGGGCTGAATAGCCTGGAGTGAATTTGGTTGTGCAAGAAAGGTTTATGATGAGGGAGGATGAGAATGAATTAACACTGAAATTGTATTATATCATTCTCTGTAGGAGGAGTATACTTTAATTGACCTGTGTATGAAAAACAAAGAAATGTTAATAGCCTAATTTACTGAAAGATATAAGCTGTATAATAACTTTGTCCGCCTCTAACATGAACATATACATTATATTCAAACACTTATGGTTACAATCTCTTTTATTTCTTCCCTCTTAACATAACAGAATCAACCAGGTCTTTAGCCACACTGGGTGATACTGTGATAAGCATCAGGGTGTACCCACACTCTTCATCAAATATTAAAGAGGTTGAAGGCAGGAGTCTGGGATGGCTTCTACACCCTGTGCAATCTACTGATTCCTCCAGGGTGTGAGCATGTCAGGAATATGGGAATTGAGAATCAAGTCCTTTCAAAAGCAGATGCAGAGGGAGGTGTATGTGTGTCTGAGTGCTATAATGGCAACAAGACTTTCAGCAATACAGTCAAGGAAAGATATTGATAGTATGCAGTATTTTACTTATGTATTTGTCTTCTGTTCCATTTCTGATTTCTTTGCAATGCTGGCATCACCCATTTCAGAGTAACTTTTCCAGACATTTGTATATGGCTCATACATGTACAATTGTTTGAACTCTGGCCTCTCTCACTTTTCCATTTCCTATTCATGCAGCTTTGTCACTTTGCTGGGATGTCCCCGCCTTCTTCAGTTTCACCTGAAGCTCTGAGCTCATCAGGCTCTTCTCCCTCCTCTGCCTCCTCTTGTGCCACCCCTGGGAATTGCAGATCTTTGTGGTCAGTGGCTCTAGAGAAGCCCCAGCTCTCCTGTCGTGGTGCCTACAATAACAATAGTCCACAAGGAGACACTGGAGATAGCTTTTGCCAGGGATTTAAACTGAATGACAAACAAATATTTTGACCATTACTTATAATGCTAGCAGGAACTTCAGTGGCCCGGACAAAGCCACAGTGAAATACAATGTTAAGACAGATAAATTAAAAAAAAACCAAAACAATAAATGCTTTTGTATTTCTTTATGGTGTGGGTAACTAAGTTTGGAGAGAACCTGCCTGAAGTAAGAAAAAAAACTCAGTTTTTTTGTTTGTTTGTTTGGTTGGTTTTTTTTGTTTGTTTTTTTTTTTTTTTTTTTTTTTGTCAGATCAGATCCTTTGATCAAAAACCCCAGCATGGTCCATAAAGATATTGTAACTCTAGGAGAAATGCATTTGCTGCACAAATTCTTAGAGCAAGGGCTTGTATTATTGGGAAGGCAGAGTGGATATTCACAGTGGTCAGTTTAGCTTCAGACATGAATCCTTCATTGGAAGAACCTGATGTGAGAGTTTAAAAATCCTCCATTTTTGTTGTAGCCCATTCTTTTGCCCCACATTTTTCTGCAGGCTATGGACAGTGTTATGAGAAAAAAACCCTCATGTGTTAGAAATATTTTTCAGCAGACATAGCTGTTCCAAACAATACAGCAGGAGCAGAAAAAGCAAAGCTATTAATATAATTATTTCTGCTGATTTTTCATAATCTTGTCTATTCAGTCACAATCATGACATTACAGATAACCCAGAGATAACTTATATAATACTTCAGGATATGATACTTCATGACCTACATTTGCACACCAAAGGAAAGTAATATCCCTTCAAAACACTCTACCCAATAATTTTTACAAGGATGAACCTTATTTTCCATAGAAATAAAACCCAAACAGGAAAACAAAACCAACAACATAAAAACAAAAGTCCCACAAAATTTTTTGACTATTTAGTCAGTTAAAAGCTTTAATGTATCTCAAAATGTTAGATTTTCACCCTAACACACCTGCATAGCCAGTATCTTGTAATTAATTAAAGTATATGTTCCAGAAAGGCATCAAGTGGAAAACACTAACGTGGATCAGAGGCTCTGACTGTAAGAATTCAGACATGCAGATGTCTTCTCTCATAAGCTCATTTCAGTGACTAATCAATTAAAATATATGTTTTGTTTGTAGTAAAAGTCTCTTCTACCTGCTGGTTTTACAGTTCAGCCATACTTTCTTAATAGTTTTATTCCTGTTCTGTTATCTGTAATCTAAAACCTTATCTATATCATGATGGTGTACGACATGTTGTGGCTTATGGTCAGCTCATTTCAGATGTTTTCAGAAAGCATCTGAAACATGCATTTTGCTTTTGAATCTTGTGATAGCTGACCATAGAAAATTTTTACTCTCCTATAAAACCCTCCAAGAAATAATAAGATTTGGGATCCACTCATATTTCTAACTTCTGGGATCAGAACTTAATGCAGAAAATGTATTTAATTCTCTTGGAGACAGACTTGGGGAGCAAGACTTATGAATCTGTTCAAGAATGTCAACTTTTGATATTCCCTTTTCCTTGTTGCTCTGTACCAAGTGAAGATGAAATGACAGTTTTCTGAGGCAAATATAAGACTGAGTGGGACTTGACATTCCCAATAATCCCAGAGAAGAAAGGAAGAAAACAGCTTGGTGGCTCCCAGCTCTGCAGCAGCTGAGGGAGCAGTGTCTCCAGAAAGGGGCATGAAGTGTCACATTTCTCATCAGTGACTGCCACTGCAATACAGCTCTGCCCTGGAGTGATAGTGCTTTGGTTACACGATACAGCTTTTAATGTATTATCAGGACTAAATGGCTATCTAATGTGTTTTTTTGGAAGAATTTACCATAAAACAGATTGCTCCACCTAAAAGGAATATGGTATCATGTTCATTATATTCTCTGGAATATTGTAAGTTTAATAAATCTTTCTTCAGTCAAAATGTGAGGAGATATGTAGAACTTTTTCTGAACTCTTGACATAGTTTTAAAAAATGTTTATTATACCATTTACCAATATTCTTATCTATTTCCTGATATTTTCCTCCTTCCTCATTCTATGCTTTATTTCTGCTGTTATATTTTCATTAATAAATTCCATGATGGAGTAATTCACTGAATACACAAGAAAAACATTAGTAATATAAAGCAAACGCATGAATATTGCATAAATTCCATATATTTACTTCATGCCCTGAGGACACCTTTATTTGTATTAGATAGTGTTTCATGAACAGTTTGAGTTCCTAAAGTATGTTTGTTGTTTGGTTGAGCAGCTGTATCCCAGGATATTCACAGATGAAACCAACCAAAATACATAAAAACAACTCCTCAGGGCACCATAAACTTTTAAGGCCCAAATCCTGGTGTCAGCTATTCATGTACAACTCCCAATGATGTCAATGGAAGTTTCATGAACATATCTGAAAACAGATGATGTCCTTTATCACAGCAAGGGAAAACATGAACCAACAAAGTCCCGATGAAACCAGAAACTGGAGCTCATAGGAGTGACCTGAGTACTGTCAGCCTCACTTCAGCACCCCTAAGCTGCCAGCATTATCCTTTTACTTAGAAGTCAGAACAGATTTATAAAAAATTCCCTGCTTTTCTATAGTTTCAGCATACGGCTTGGAGGGGATATAAGAATCACATCTAAAATATTCTGGTTGTACTAACTTCGAGATGAGGCAGTTTTGCTCATTGGTACAATAGAAATACAGATGGGGCTTTTGTCAGCACATAAACTTTCTTGAACTGATGCCCACCAATTCTACCTGTAGAACCAGAGGAAACAGCCTCTGTTGCTGCTTCAGGGGAGGTTTCAATTAGCTATTAGGGAAGATTTCTTTACTGAAAGTGGGGGGTATCAGGCATTGAAACAGGCTATACAGGGAAGTGGTAGAATCACCATCCCTGAAAGTGTTCAAAAGGCAAGTGGATGTGTCTCTTGGGACTATGGCTTAATGGTAAACACGGTGGTGCTGGGTTAATGGCTGGACTCAATGATCTTAGAGTTCTTTTTCAGGCTCAGTGATTCTATGACTCATGAGCCATATCTCTTTTCCTTCCCATGTTTCAATGTGTTACCTGTGGGTAGAGACAGCACCAGCTGCACAATCAGGTTGTCTGAATCCACCCTACAAACTTTTGGCATCCACCTGGGGTTTGGTGGTCAATGTTCACAGGCAGTTACTTCTAGAGGAAAGAATTACCTTATATTTGAGCTGAATCCCCCTCTCAAAGCACCTGGCCACATACATCTGCTGTGGGGAGAGAGAAAGGAACTGAATTATTAGCAGAGGAAGCACAGTTTGGACCCTAAAACTTGGCAGTGTGAATCTAGAACACAGTGTTTATCACCTTAGTTTTCTACCCCAGTATGAGGTACAAAGGAGTGATAAAACTGCAGATGTACTGCAGTGTATGGGTAACCAAGTTGAAAATAAATTAACTCTATGTTAAATGCCTAAACCTAAACTCAGTCGTAAAGCTTATCTGAGAACTTGAAAGAGTGACAATCTTTATATTAGAATGAGCTTGAACTTTTCTTGAAGATGCCCTCCTGAATACCCCATTTGGTTCCCTCTTTGACAGAATGGAAATTCTATAATAGAGCAATTGGAGAAACTGCATGAAGATCTGTGCTGAGGAAACTCAGTTGTAGTTGACTACAATTGCTTACTCAGCAGTCCATCCAGTCAATGCATTTTAACTAATTGTCTATTTATTTCTGCACTCTTTGGCTGGTGAGATTTTGTCATGAGACAAGCCAGATGGCACAGACATCAACACCTGTAATTAAGAGATAAATAAATGCTGCAGCATCATGGCTTACCCTGCACTGGACTGTTTAAAAATATCCTGTCTCTGCTTATGGGCTCAGCTGTATTTTGAATGCTGAATTTCTTAAAAGAATCCAGATCTTTTGTAACATGACTCCTAAGAATCAATTTTAATTTCCTAATTTAGCTGATGGCAGACTTGGGAAGGCCTTTTCTAAGTGTCCCTTCTTATTGCCCTTAAAGAAGAGAATGGATTTAATGTAGCCAGCCAGAGAGCAAGGTTTACACCTCAGAGTTTAAAGGCAGTCAATGATGAAGTTTTGTCAACACAGCCTCAGCTGATATGCAACACCACAGAATCAATTACCAGATTCCATTTTCTACCAAATTTCTTCTTCCTTTTCAGGCAAATTGCAAATATCTCATGAGATATTTTTCTTTATTTTTATGTTTAATTTTCCTAGAAAGCAGGCAGTGACATTGCCTCTGTCATAAACCTTAAATAGTCATGCTTCAGATCATGAATGGGGAGGCGAGGGAGGAGGGCAGAAATTTGGAGGGGAAATGCGTACTACCACTATTTACAGACACCTCTTGATAAAAAAAAAGGCAAAAGCTGTTACCAATAAAGCATAACTTTATGGAATTAACTAATGGCACTGAGAAAAGAATTTGCAAGATCAAGGGAGAAAATAGTTGCTGTCCCTGAGTATATTGATTTCTGATTGAAAAACCTGAATATGCATGTTTCCTTTTGAGTTCTAAAATCTGAATCTAAGAACCTGCTATAGTACCAGCACATTAAAACACCTAAGTCGTTTACATTAGTATGCAAACTGTTTATTCAACTGAATGTACTACATATAGGATGTTTATATACCTTTCTCTGTTTATATAGGTCGTGATTTGGTTTAAGCAGAGAAGAACCAGCTAAAACTTACATGACACAGTGTGTTGATAGTCTGGATTTTCTTTTCCCTTTAAATCTTCCTTAAATAGGTGTTCCTCTAGCCTCTGCAGATGACTTATAATAGCAAATGCACAAATGAAATAATGTTTTGTTTTTCCTGTCAGCCTATACCTACAGGACCTATATGTCCTAGAAGTAGGATGTTTTACTTACTTACTTTCTGTATGTATCTCTGGTAATGCTGTATCAGTCCAACATATGCCTTTGGCTGCTGACAACTTTCATTTCTCTATCACTTAGAGTGCTCATCCATAGCATAAAAATTCCAATCATACTGAACTCCATTATCTAAATGAGATGGAGCACAGAGAGAAACTTTAGTTTCTCCTTTTGTGTGTGCAGCTTTTAGGCAGTAATGTGGGCACAATGAACTTCTTGGAGCTGGGAGTAATGGTGTGAGATTGCTCACACCATTACTTTAGATGGAAATTGAGTCTGTGCTGTCTGCACTGAAGTCTACTTGAGGCTCTACTTTCTGCTTTATTTTAATTCTCTTTGCCTCAAGGATAATGAATATGGAATTTTTCAAAGACCTTTCCAGCCAGCATTCATTCCTTAGTCTCAGTTATGTAACACTAGGATTTTTGCCTTTGAAAAAGTTGTTTATTTATTTGCATTATTTTTCTAATATACTAATTATGAGCTACCCGGTTTGCCCTAACCCTTTGGAGCAATTATTTTAAAACTGAAACCTAGTAGCAAGAGCTTTCATTTAATCAAATTTTCATTGTTCATACATTCAAAATTAAGAGCTTGATTCTCTCCTATTCATTTATACATTGTAACTCCAGGCTTTTCTTTGTCAGTGAGCTCTGGAGTTAATTTCAGCTCTGATCACTGGCAGTTGGAATTTTTCAGTGCTGCCATTTTATCAACACTCATTCTTTTGTGTTATGATACCACCTTGAAAAAGTCAGATCCCATGATGATATATGCTGTGCTGACACAGAACATGGAGATAGTCCCAGGCCCCACTTCAAATGGTGTAGCATGTCTCTTTAAAATGATAAAACAATGTGCCTACTAGATAACAATATTTCATTAATTAGTTTTACTGTCTGTGAGAAGCCAGTCATACATGAGGATCCCATTGCTGGAAGAAAGAAGTCAAGCACATTACAGAACCACATATAAAATACAGTGAATTTAAGGTCATTATCAGTTTGTGGCTTAGATTCAGACAATATGAAGCGATATAAAAGGTAAGTGTCTTATGAGGAATAGATACGTATGTGTAAAAATAATTATTGATCTAATACCCACAAATTGGTGCAAATGCAAGTGACCAGCCTGCTTTGGAAAACAGGTCTTACTCCTTGGCAAGCATATTAGCCAGCTCAGCTTCCTGACACTTACAGCACGGTGTGTCTCAAACTAGGAAATGAATTGCATCAGGAGACACAAATGACCACAATCCCATCAATTTCGAAATCATATCTATGATTCACCTTGACTTTGCACTGGTTGAGCACCTCCTTTTGTAAGTCACACCACACCCACTTATGAAAAATAAGCTATCTATTAATTATTCAGTTTGTTACAAGGAGAACATGAGTTATTATTTCTACTCTTATATTCTTGAATGATTTACAGGGTAGGAAACATGTGTGTTTTTGTTTATGGTGGAGGAGATGGTAGAGAGAGGAATGAATACAAGGTTCATTCTAAATCCACAAAATAAAGGTAGCTCTGACAAGTTGCATTTTGCCTTGGATGGCACTTGAATATTTTTTAAGAAATTGAGTTTGTTATACTTGGTAGTGAGCTGTACATTCAAACAGATGCCCAGTGAAAAGTTTTATGGAGTTAAATTAAATGTGTTATATATTGTCATGCAAGAAAGTGAAATTTTGAACTGTCAACACATTTCGTCCTTGCATCCTCTCCTTGATATCCATTCTGAAGATGAAAATGGTTTAACAGATTGGAAATTCAGTTCAGTTGAAGAAGATGGTGTGTAAACCCAATCTTTATCATACTTTGTGAAAGACATACAAATATAGATACACTGAAGCAATGTTTTTGTTTCAAGATGGCTGTTTCAAACTCCTTTACTATTTAGCCTGCATTTGACATGACTTGTGGATGCAGAGTTTGATTCAGATAGAGGGACAGCTTCTCACAACAAGGATTAAAGTCCCTTAGCTGCAGAAGTATAAGACAGGAGCTGAGCAGATATTATATAAAGTGTGAAATCCATAACTTTGATGATTTAAATACTACTGGCCCTGAAAGAATCTCAGCTGCTGATTGCAAAAAGAAGCCCTTGTGGATTTGTATCCAGTCCTAGATTACTTGTCTGGCCTTCAGGGCACTGACAGCAGAAAAAGGAAACAAATGCACAGAGAATAGGCAACTTAAACAAAAAGGGAGAGAAAAGCTGGGTGCACACCTGTTAAGCAGGTATCATGGAAAGCAAAGTTCTGCTCTTGATGGTACCAGGACTTGCAAAATTTATGATAGAAGTGTGCAGTGCATTCAGTATAGGATTTTAAATTCAGGGCTTTGTATTCACGGGAGTGGAAGCAAGTAATCACAGAGGCACAGACAAATGGCATAGCACTAACATAAGTGCTGCAGTGTTTAGTTCCCAAACAAAGTGATCTAGAAGAGAATTCGTCTTGGCTGTGTTCCTCATTACAGGCAGACCAAAAGCAAAGGAGTGTGGCACCTCAACAATTCAAGTCCCTTCATTGTCAACAGATGTGAACACAGCTGTTCACACAATACCAGTGTTGAAATGAGCACTCAAGCATGGGCTGACATGTGTTTAGGGCAGAGCAGGACACAGTGAGCACAGAAATCAAACTGGGGGTTGGGAGAGCAACACTTTCTGTTCACAGAAGGACTGATCATATGTTTAACAGGTTCAATCTGTTCTCATCCTGATATAGTAGCATAACCACATGGCTTTGTTATCCTGATGCAGCCTAGTCAAATGAAAGGGATTTTTCAAATTAGAACCATATTCCAATAGTTGCCTGTAATCCATAACTCCACTTTCCTCTGTATCAAGATGCTTCAGGGCTGAATCCTCTCCAGGATACACAACATAGTTTTGAGTTAGAGGCGGAAGGACACCAAGTTGCCCTGGCTCTTGGGAGATACTTCCACAGATTCCCTTTTCCTCTGTCACAATGGATTTGGATTTTTCCATTTAGTCCAGAAATTTGTCTCTTGTAAGATCTGGTTTAATAGAGTGGTTGTGCCCATTACTTTGTTGTAATAGAAAAGAGAAAAAAGAGAACTTGTTGTGCTCATGAGGGTTTTTAACCTGTGGGTAAATGCTTTTACAGGCATTAAATATACGTAGATCTTCTACCAAGCCTTCTGTCCCAGCACTAGTCCTGATATTTGCTTTCCTCCAGCTCCTATCCACAATGACTCCAGCCATATACTCTCTTGCTTCTGAGCCATCTTCCAAAGCAAAGTCTCATGCAGGATCTTCTCTCCTGATAACTTCACATTTCTAATTTATTGGGAACAGCTTCATCCTGCTATGGTAAGAAATACTTCACAAAGAGTGCACCATTGTGCTGTTAATATGTAGTAAGCATAAAACAGATATTTTCCTATGTGTTGTAGCTGTTCTCTGAAGATTTGAAAATATATCATGAACACCTTTCATTGCCCCCTTCTTTACCACAGCCCTTTCCCATTTGGTAAGAATTAAGTTACTCCCTTTGTGGATGGCATAAAAAATTTCAGTTGCAGCTTTTAAAATTTGATAAGCCTGACATTGTCTACCAAAATTCCTATTAAGAAATAAAAGTAAATAGCCTGTCTCACTGCATGATTTAACTCCCTCATTCATAAATATCTGCATACTTATGTTCTTGAATATAAGGTGAATGTATAACTTGAAGCACTTAAATTTGACTTTGTTACAGGGACTTTGCTCAAGGTGATATAACAATTAAGTGGCAGAATTGGAAACAGACCCAGGTCTTCTAGTTCCCACAACACAGAAAAATCACTGGCTCATACTATTTCCTCCCAGGGTCAATCTATATTTAATGTGAGCATTGTATCATTCAAAGAAAAAATAAATGGTTCCAAAACTTAACATGCATAATTTAGTTTACACAAAATTGACACTTTTCCTCAACAGAATATAAAATCTGCACAAGTATCCACCAGTGCTGTAAAATTAGAAGCTAAAATATGGTTGAATTTAAAAGGGAAATAATTTTGGGGCACATTTCACAAACATATATTAGTGCAAAATTCAGAGCTGATTCTTCAACTTAGTTAACCACAAGGAGAGTTTCTTCTGATATCATTTGGCATAATTTTTACCCTACTATTTTTCTATCCAAGTAATTCTTCTGAAAAAATCAAATTATTGTTAAAAGTAATAAAATTAATAAAATAACAGTTTTAAAATAAAAGTAGTCTATTATAATATTTTGGATAAGAAATTATTTGTGTAGTTTTTCAAATTCACTTATTATGAAATGATATAAAATTACATCATATTATTACATATTTAATTCAGCCCATTGAAATTTACTTTACTAAATCAAAGGTATAGCAAGAAATATTAATAAAACAGTAGTGAGAAAATGGCAAAACCCTGGATATAGATGGTGTTAAATTTTACCCATGCAAGAGTTTTCTTCTGAGTCAGATTTTTTTCCCAAAAGAAATCTTTCTATGAATCCTTAATATATAATAAATAAAAATAATAACTAAATATAAAGTGACTGACAATTATTCTGAGATATATCTGAGACTATTTCCTCAGACCTTTCGAAAAGCAGTGTTACTGCCACACTGTTACAGTACACCTTTTGATTGCTTAGGTTAGCATATTTCAGAAATTCTTTGAATTTTCTAGTTTTGCCACGTCTGTTTATAAAAATGAAAAAAAAAAAACCCAACAACATGATTGTCAGTATTCATAATGACATGAAAATCACTTTTAGCTTGTCGAAATATCTTCTGAGTTTTTCTCCACTTTTAGTCATTCTACTGAACTCAGTGTTATCTCACCAGCTGAGCCTGAGAGAACAAAACAGGCTAGTAACAAACTGATGCCCTAACATTTACACTTCAAAGGAGCTTTACAGGGAGCAAACTTCTCATACTTAATGCCACTGATTTATTACTCCTTAAGAAGTCATCTTATGCCCCAATCCTTATTATTCATGGACTTGTGAGGAAACCAAATATATTCAAAGTGGCTCCAAGTACATGAAGTAAATTGTAGCATCAAAGCTCTGAACTCAATGAAATCGCTCTATGCACGAAGTCATTATCATGTGTTTGCAGGGCAGTGATCTTTATGAGCATGTAGGACACTGTGATCTTGCCTTTGATTTATCCAAAGCCCTTGCTAATTTCCAAAAATATGCCATAGGACTAAAAGGATCAATTGCTTGTGTTTGTAGTTTGTACGATGTGCAACAAAATGTGCCACCAAAGGGAATTAGGAGATTAAAGAAATCAGATAGTAGCAAATTCAAAAATTCTTCAGGGAATTTTAAAATATTATGGAAATTAAATTTTATTCAGTCAAAAAAGTGTGAGAGAAGACCAACCAATGAAATATGAAATAATGTCTTCAGGTTTTGGTCTGCCCAGGCTGCTACCAATGGGGAATTTTTTTCTTGACTTAAATGGTAGCAGGAGCAAGTTCTTTTAACTTTGGAAATTATCTGATCTAAATTGTGTTTGACAGTAGAATAAAGATCTTGTAGATACCTGACCCAATTATTTAATGCCTGTGGTGTTCCATTTACATGTCAAAGCACATGGGCTACCACAATTGAGTGCTCTGTGGGGAGGATCTTTCCACTCTGAAGATAAACTCATGCTTTGCTCAAACTCCCTTTCCCAGAAAGTGATATGTGAGAATCAGTTTAATATGACCTTTGCTTTTTAATCAGGAAATAAGAGGAGAACTGAAGGAGCTCAACATTGAGCTTAGTTAAAAAACCATGTCAATGGAATGCCAAACTACCATGACAAAATAGACCATCCAAGAAGAACATGCATATTTTGTGTATGTAGTCTGTAGCAGAATGAAACATTTGGATACTAAATGGAAAGGCAATTACTATTTAAACATGTGAGAAAAAATATTTTGGTAGTTTCCATCTACCTTTCCAGTAGACATCTCTCAAAAGTTCTCTGCTTTTCAAGTGTGTCATTGAAATTATGAGACAAAATTATTTAAAATAGAGAGGTTTCTATTTTAATAATTGTTTCTCATTATTTTCTGAATATGATGCCTTCAAGAATGTATTTAACTTTAAACAGAACATTTAAGTACATGCTGAGGTAAAGCCTTTTGACTTTTGAAAGATCCTTCGTGTAGTTTCTGCTTCTTAGTTATGAAGTCAGTTTTCCCTTGCCTGCATGAGAAATTTCAAAACTTAGTGTTGCATCATGCTGTAGAAAGCTGACTATCCAACGTAAGAGTTCTGATTGTTTGTTGCTTCACATCTTCTTCACAACCATCCATTAGCATTTGTAGAAGTCAAATACATGATGATGTAAAGTACAGTCCTTAGTTTACACTAGCATGAATTACTTGTATGCCATTTTTACATGTAGTTAGCTAAAATTTAAACATAGGGTCCAAAATGCTAGACACTGGAGGATCAGGATTTGGAATTGTAAAGTTTACTAGGACAAAGAGCTTTGGATGCAAATGAGTAAGATTGTTTCATAAAAAATTCTCATATAAGGTGCATCATAGGTCCATAGCAAGACCTCAACTCTTTAGCATATCAGCTAATGAATAAAACACACTTTCAATGCCCTTGAAAGAGCAACAGAACTGTTAATGAACTAGTTCTACATTTCCCCCAAAAAATCAAAACACAAGAATTTTCGAAAAGCTTTTATTCCAAACTCTTTCTGAACTTTAAAAGTGTTCCAGGCAGTTCTTATACAAGCTGTTAAAAAAAAGTTCCTACAGAAAAGTAATAGCAGAACATTTTTTCAGCTAAAAGAAATAAATGTCAATAATTCCTCAGTTCTTGCTTTAAAATGTTTCTCTAGCATCAATTAAATTCTTATATTGTACAGAATTTTTTCTGACAATCACTAGTTATCTTTTGGAAGTCAAAGATATGTATTTATTTCACTATTTGCCCCTTATGCAGGTGCAGTTATAAAGATTCAGAGCTATAAAGATTCTGAGAGATTGAGCTATAAAGATATAGAGGGATAGATTGATTCCCAGCTAGTTTTGGTGTAACTACATTGATTTACATCTGCTGAGAACTTTTATTCCCCTCAGGTTTTATTTCTGAGTGCTTTGTAAAACCCTACATATCATAAAACACTTGCAACACACTGTACATGAAAACATAATCTTTCTTATCAGAGGCAATAAAGATATCTATAGAATATAATTGTTTTGCTTGAGATAAAATAAAGAATAATTTGTAACTGTATGATTAGCAGCGTTGTTACTAGTCTCACACACCAGGTCAAATTGTCCAGGGATGAGGCACAATTTGACTGAAGATTTTGCAGCCCCTTCAAAGGAGGCTGAGCATGAGAAAGTGAAAACAACTCTCCTTCTGCAGACCCAAGCAACAATCCTAACAGATCTCACTCCAAGCATGCATTGCCTGATCTCCTAGGAAATCCCAACAGAGCCTTCTACTAAACACGTGCTCGGCTCTGGGGGAGCTGCCCTTACATCAGGGAGGTTCTGTGCCTGCCAGCTGGCAGCTGCACAAGCCCTGGGCCTGTCTCATTAATGGTGCAGGGGACACTGCACTCCCACAGCTGAGGTTCCAGCCCTGGCCTCTGCTGGCTATCTCCAACAGCTCAAACAAGGTTTGCTGAAAGAGCTTCTCCTGTGGCCCAGCCAGCAGAAGTGGAGCTGCTCATGTCTTGTTGGGAAGTTGGGATCCATGCTCTGAAGTTGTCAAGCACCTCCTGGACAGGCAGAGTCCAAGTACCCAACTGAAGCAGTGCTCTCAACAAGCAGCATGCCTTAGCAACAACAGCAAATGCACAAAAATAACAATTCCACCTGAAGATACCCCTTGCAAGTGTTTAAACACCAAATACAAGATGAAAATTATGTATTAAAAAAACCCAACAAACTGAAATGGTTCTCAGTTTTGTTGCAACAGGACAAGTTTCTCACTGTTTTCCCAAAAATGGAAAGATAAGTGTACACAATTATTCCTTCCTGTTAAGAAAATGACAGATTTGTAGGCAATACAGCTGTCTGTTTTAGCAACGCCTTTCACAGTTACGGCATGATCAGAGCAAGAGGCAGCAGGCCTGCCCTTGCCACAAAGATGGCTATAAGTTGGACTGTTACAAATAGCCAAGTGCCTTATGATGTTTTATTAATATGCTAGCACAAGAAGAAAACAGAGAATAGACAAAAGAGCTGAGTCTGTTCCACTTCATGAGAAACATGGGAAACCACCAAGCAGAAAACAAAGAACACCTCAAGCTCCCTCCCTTTAAAATATTTCCCAATTAAAATGTTAAGCAAATACCATTGGGTTCAGACTGTTTACACAAGGCTGGTCTTGTCAAAGAATAAATGCTGGCAGGGCAGGCAAGAAAATGCCAAACTCTCTCATCTTCTGTATACCTGTAAAAAACTGCATAATTAATAGAACAGCAACTTTAGACAGACCCCCAAGGGCTGGAACCACCAAATCATTTTGACCCCTAGATGTAATGCCTACCTCCAAAAGGCAGAACCTCTAATTTCTTTGCCAGTTTTTCCTGAATCCTACAGTGCCTAAATCAGTTTTCATCAGTTACACTCCCCTAGTGCTTATGTGAATGCTGCTGTGCCATACCTGGAAATCCCTGGCTGTCCAAGCCCCAGCACCCGGCAGGCAGCACTCCCAAGGCACGAGCAGCTGGCAGTGCAGAGGCTCAGGTCCCTGCTCTTCCAGCCTGTGCTCCATGGCTGCTCTGGATGCTGCACGCTTGCTGTCCTCTCAGGTTTCATCCAACTTGTCTGTTCTCAGACCAGCTCAAGACCCAGCTGGCTTGATTTCTCTGGACATGCTGGGGCTCCTGGACACCATTTGAAAATGAATTTCAACCTGCAGTCTTAAAGCCAGAAGAATAATTTTAAGAATATAGACCAAAAAGGAGACTTAGAAGGACCACAATGTCAAGGCAAAAAATGAGGTCCATCAAGAACATAGGAGAAAGATGCAAGTGCATTTATTTGCCCTTGTGAGAATCACACACTAACAGCTAGGGTCTCTTCCTACAGCACTGCTGCTGCCATCCTAGTGCAGATTTCAACCTGCTCTCCATATTTCAGGGCAAACTAGTGTATTAGAAAGGAAATTTGTGCTGGGTTGTACACCAAACATTAATAAACATATCAAAGAGTGTATATATCTCTATAGAAATTAATTCTCTGTGCAGCTACTCTTCCACCAGTACTTGATAAAAAAAAATCACTGTAAACTAATAACTGTTGAAGGATTTTCTTTAGATTAAGCTCCCTTTACCAACCCAGTGAATGAGGAATGCTGACAAACCCTAAAACTTCAGGGCTGGTAAGCAGTTACAAAAGAGAATCAGAATTTAAACACCTTAGCTTTTGAATATTCATACAGCTCAGTAAATATTATGCATTTATTAAAAATCTATTGCCATCCTTCCCAGAGGCAGAGGACATACAATGCCTGGCTGGTTTAATCAGCTTCCCTATAAATGAATGGTTTCTTAAAAATGCAGAGTCAGTATTTCCTCTCAAGACATCACCAGGCAAGCTGACCTCTTTAAACACTGTTTATTACAGTAAGTCTGTACTGGCCCAGTAGCCCAACTCTCTCCTTAGACAATTAAACCATGCATATAATAGGTTTCCCTTGAAGGCTCTGTGAAAGGTTGAGAATTATAAGTGGAGATCTTAACAGCATCTTTCAGCTGTGTTCTGTGTCTCATCCCCAAATCAAATTTTTTCCCCAAGATATGTTCCTATGTCTCTCTCGCTGTCTCAGGTACAAACAGAATCTAATGATTGGGTACTCTGCTAGTCGCAGCTGTGTAGCTAATTTCATTAGAGCTAACATTCAGTGATATTTGCTGTTGAAATATTTAAGGGAAAAAGCCAAGTGTTTTGGGAAGTTTTACCAAATTTTTCATGCTTGTGTCAAAAAATAATGTTGTTTAACTCGATTGTCTGGTTTCTGTGTTTTATCTCAGCAATAAAACAAAAGTGATTGCCTGAAAGTCTCTTTGTAAAATACATGAAAAAAGCTAAACAAATAAAAGAACTTGGTATTTTCTTTTAGTAGCATAAATTAATTCAGTATAACAGCAGAATATTTACATCAAAGGAGCCCAGCTTGTGTCCACAGGCTTAGATTTTCATATTTGATGGCCTCCATGTCTTACTTAGGCTTTTTAAAAAGTTTAATTTTGATTCTCTGAGTAAAGTTAACATAAATTCAGTGAGATAATTTAGTGTATATATTGCTATTAATAACTTATTTAAAACCACTTCCCTGCAAGTCTAAAGGGTAACTTTTAGCTCAAAAACTTTAGCGTTCATCAGACAGGAAAATACTACATTTTAAGATAAATTATTTAATTTTAGAAGAGTTCTTTCTTAGCTAATGTGGTTACCATTCTTACCAATCACCAAGGTATTTGGACGATCCAGTTCTAAATGTAACCCTGTAATTCTCATTAATTTGTTTTTGCTTAATTTTATTTTACACCATTACATTTACATCCTCTTGTCTTAAACCTGTCTTCTTCATGTTTAAATGACTTGGTTTCCTTAGAAATAATATCTACTAGATATTAAATCTGACAACAAATATTTATTTGGGTTTTCTTTCAGATTTGTCCTGGCTTGTTAGAAAGCGTCCCAGAATGAGTCAGAGTGAAGATCAGGGTAATTTGAAGTAATTTTCTTTTATTATGTCTGGTTCTTTTATGGGAAATCCCTTCTTTGGCGGGATCTGCAGCAGAGCCTTGCATTTCTGATTAAAACTTTAGCCTAGACTGGTCAGTTCAGACCTCAGTCCAAGATTTCAGATTAACCCTTCTTGCTTTATGCTGTTCAGTGCAAATAATAAAGTTACTTACTGCATTTTTCAGCTGCATATGTAGGAAAAAGCTAAATAAAAAAGAAACAGGCAATGCATGATTATTTTTAGTGGTATCAGATTGTTGCTACATTTTTCTTCCTCCAGTATTTAAGTTCTCTTCATATTTAATTTAGTATAATTTTATTTATTTTATTTTATTTTATTTTATTTTATTTTATTTTATCTTAGGTTAGTTTAGTTTAGTTTGGTTTATTTTGTTTGGTTTATTTTGGCTGGTGTCCTGACCCTTTTTATGATTATGACTATAGTGATACAAATTATTTCCCTATTTTTCCAAAGATTAAGTTATTTTTTCCATTAATTCTTTTTCAAAGAGCAGCTTAAGAAGCTCATCATGAAAGACTGGTCATAAGTAACATATGAAATTAGATAAAATTCTTATTGTATCCATTTGCAACAGCCGAGAAGAAAAAAAGGAATTAAAGCTATATATCTTGTTATGAAAACAGTTTTGGAACAAATGGAAGTTCAAGCCTAAAACAGGTGCTGTTTAAGATATCTATTAATTTTTTCTGCAGCTAAAGCCTGAAATATATTTTATTTGGAAAAAAAACATACTTTTATAAAGCTGCAACAATCTGCAACAATCAGCCAACATATCCTACATATATTTTATCTTTCAAGAATTTGCAAAAATACTGGTATAATGCCTCCAAGATTCTTTTCCATGGTTCTGAATATAGAGGTAGCATATATTCTTGAATTAGCTCTTGAATTTCATCTTCTGTTCCAAAAGTCCATTTTTGCACAACATTAAGGTAACAGAAGCACAGCCCAATTCCCAACATTAACAGACTGCTATCCAATTTGATAAGAATTAGAACAATTGTTTAAACAGGAAAGCAATGACTTCCATGGAGACTGCATTTTTAGGAAAAATATTTTTTTAGAGTTTTAAAAATCCTGCTACAGATTGTACTTAAAATTTAAATGAAGAACAACCATTAATTTTTCACAGTCTTCCTCATATGAGTATCCCAGCTATTTGGCTGTGCACACAACATGTCAGAATTGGGGTATTTGAAATGTTGTACAATTTGCCATTCTACCTCCAGGAGCCTTCAGAACCAACGACCTTATCATGTTTTCTTTCTTTCTTTTCTTTCTTTCTTTCTTTCTTTCTTTTCTTTCTTTTCTTTCTTTTCTTTCTTTTCTTTCTTTTCTTTCTTTTCTTTCTTTTCTTTCTTTTCTTTCTTTTCTTTCTTTTCTTTCTTTCTTTCTTTCTTTCTTTCTTTCTTTCCTTTCTTTTTTAATATATCGGTCTGTCAAGTCTCCCTAAAGCTCCTTTTCAAAACTTTTTGTTAAATTGACTTATTTACTTTGTGATCTTTTTCATCTTTTGCAGATGTCCTACGTATTCATGTAGTGCTATAAAGGACTTGGGAGTTGCATCTTACCATTTGTTTTGTCCTCTAACAGCACGTGACTTTCAAAATCTATATAAAAAGGGCACACTTGATCCACTTGATAGCTCTGAATGGGCAGATGATTATAAACAGAACTATTTCAAATCAATTCAGGTTTTAATTTTTAAGTTGCATTTTTTATTTAAAGAGACCCAAAACAACAGACTTTCAAAAAACAGAGGACATCGTAGGGCAAGGTTCTGATTTTTGCGCTGATTTTGCTTGCAGCATCATTGACAACAAATTATTATTAGGTTTAAAATTACCAGTTTGCATAAAATAGCTTCATATAATGCACTACTACTGTTGCTTGTCCTGTATTCATCTAAAAGCATCCTAGAAAAGTCAGCCATTCATTTTGCATTGAAGATGTTGGAAGTGGTAGACATATACAGGTGGTATATGGCCGCACTGTAAGATAGAAAGAGGTAGAACAACTCACAGGTTTGTGCTGCTCATAATTAGGTGGTCGCTGTTTTATATGCCCTGGTGACAAAAGACTTATGTTTTATAATTTTGAAAATATTACTATTTCCATGTTATTATGCAGAAGTTGGAATTCTGTAGCAATTTAAACAAGAAAAAGGGAGAAGGCAGACAAAGTTATGTTGTGAGAGTTCTTTCAGCCTAGGTGTTGAGTGGAAGAAATAATGGAAGTACTTATGAGAATGGAAGGGAATTTGGAGATAAAAGCTGGAGCCATCAGCAGAGCAGGCAAGCTTGTAATGAGTAAGTGTGAAAAGGAATTAGTACAGAGCATAAGCAGAGACTGTGTGGCTTATAACCCTGAAAACAATCACAAGAAAAAATGAATGTGAGATGAAACTAATAAGAGATTGAGTTAAGTGACTCAGAGTCTATAAAAAGGGAGATGACATAGTCAGAGGACCAGGTAGAAGAGATCATCTTGATGACAGCAGTCTGAACTAATTGAAGAAGCATAAATTAATACTTTTAAAAAATTGTTAGGTCTCTCACAATAGGAGTATTTGTTCAATTTAATTATAAAATTTATTACAGAAGGAACCTAAAAGCAACATATAAAATAACATGATACTGTTTTTATCTTCCCTGCTACTTTTTAAAACCTGTTTAATATCATATTTCAGAAAAATTATGTATGAGGGGAAGCACAGGACTGAAACTTGATATTGGTGATCTCTAACAAATTATGCAATATAGCAGAGTTCTAAAAATATACTTGTGAGCTTGTGGATTTTTTTTTAAATTTTTGACCAACCCAGTCTAATATTTTCTTTTTCCTATGTTATCAGGTTTTTCTAGTCATCAAAGACTTGCACAACAGTGTTAAAAATGAACTGAGGTAAGTATGTCTTTTCCCCATCTGAAAAAACCAAGCAATAGAAACATGCATTCCCAAGGACTAATTGTCCCAGTTCAAAATACCCTTCATAATTCCTGGAAACTACAGAATACTACATTGTGGTCCTTAATGGCCACATCTCTCACAGTTGCAACCTCCATCCCAAGAGAATCTCTCCACCTTAGCTTTCTCTCCCATGCAGAGAGATTCTCAGGCTCCTTTTGACAGCCCCCACCCCAGGTCTGGACTTTTGTCTTCCTTCTACTCCTGAGCCCTTGAAGTTCTTGCCAAGTCTGCAGCTCAGCCTAAGCCAGCAGGCTGGTTGGCACCTGCTGGGCCACGCTGTCTGCTTCTTTGCCTTTCAGTCATGGCTGTGTCCAGATTCTTCCTGACCACAAAGATTTGATTCCAATTCTAGGCTTTAATCTTGTCCTGAAGTAGTAGGAACCCCATTCTTTTTGGCTGGATAAGTAATTTCTCTTTTCTGCTTGGACCCAAATTATCTTTGCCATCAGTATAATGGTTACTGATTCCCACGGTATTAGTGATGGGTGAAGTGAAGTCATCACTATCATATCCTCATGAAAGGTAGGTTGTAAACCAATACAGAATAATAACACTGGGTACAATGTGTAGTTTACACTTATTGGAACCACTGTTTGCCTTTTGTATTTTTAGCTTAGGGATAAAACCACACCCTGTCCTCCCTCGCCCGCCCCTTGATGGGCAAACCCAACTGAAACTCTGCAAGTTGAAACTCATGGAGCTTCCTAGCCCTTCCATAATTATTTTTATCCCCAGTGTAAAGGATGATTCAGTCATCAGTTCTCTGAAGAGAGACAGAGATAAAGAGAAAGAGTATGCTGAATTGCTGTTGGAAATAATCCTTTCCACATGAAGTAGGAGTGGGTATTAGAGAAACAAATATCCAGTGGAAGCTGGAAGGGGGTTGCTTTGTGGAAAGCCCTGAAGGAAGTAGAGCATGCCATTATCTGTGACAGAACTGAGATAAGTGTTGTCACATAGTCACTTAACCAATGCTAGGAAAAGGAAATATTTGAAAAAGCAATCTGTTTATATTTTTGGTTTTCCTCTTTACAACGGCAGGAGAGTGCTAGCAGCGCATAGGGCTGACACTGAACAGAGATTCTCTTTGCCTCAACTGTTTATGAGTAGAATGGGGCAGAAGAGGGTGAATCAGTGAGTAAGGTGTAATGCAGCACAGGTCTGGGGAAGGCTGATGTGTGCTGGAACTGATGTTTAGAAGAAAGGAGAAAAATCCCCTTATTTGGGAGACTTTCACTGAATACTGCAGCAAATGGCAAACACCTCCCCTTGAGTCATATGTGACAGAAAAGAAATGTAAAGGACAAAGCAAATCAAAATTTGACACTTAAGTAAAATATAATTAGAGATCTTGAGTTTTTTATAAAGAAAATCTAGAACAATATAATATCTAGAGTATGAACTGTACCTACTGTACTCTAAAATGGCCAATCCCGCTGAAAGGGATTGTCAAAAGTGAGTAAGAAGCATTAGTCCTACTGACAGTTTTTTGTGTCTTTCTGTTTTGGAAATGCAGTACTGAGACTAAAAGAGAAGCATGACGAGGTTTTTTCTAAGGTTTGAAACCCACCACAGCATTTCTACATTTGTCTGTAGTCCTGCAGGCTCAGCTGCTGCAGAGAATCTGTGCCACACAGGCTTGTCAAACTGCTGCCCCTGGTGGAGCCCTCAACTCCCAGTAACAGCTCCACAGAACCAACAAATCTATATTTTGCATAAAAGAAGGAAGACAATCTGCTTACTCTTTTTTTTTTTTCTCTTGAGACAATCCCCAGTAGCAAATTTTTACAGATCCAGGACCTAAGTGCAATGGACAGTGGATACATAATTCAGAAATTCAGAAGAAAACAGAGACATTTTTTAAAAATGCTGGTTTGGTAAACTTGGAGATGTGTGTAAAAAGTTAATGTTGTAATCAGCTTATTACAGTTCATACAATTCTCATGTGTGGTGTTAAAAAGCTGTTCAGAGAGTCAAGAGTGATCTTTACAAAGTAACTTTTACCTTTGGAATCTGACTAACACAATTTGTCCGTGAACGAGGGACAGTTTTCATGTCAATTTTCATTTGGATTATTTCTTCTTGTTCTTTTAATCTTGGAATGTGGCAGACAGTCCCTTGAGTTTTATTAGATGTGGAGTGGCTTTCTAGCTTTATTTTATGACAACTGGCCCTCTTTTTTGAGGAAAATAATTTTTTTTTGGTACTGTTTATCTCAGTAATGATTGGCTTTGACTAAGAGCAAATTAATTTCTGTTTCAACAGTGAAGGTCTGTTTCGACAGTGAAGGTCTGGTCCACATACTCAGTGTTGTCTGAAAAAGGCTGTACTAATTTCTCAGCAGATTGACAATGCCCCCTCCTGTGTTCTATCCCTGATGTGGGAAACCATCTACTGGTCTTGGGATGTGCCTCTTTTTAAAAGACAGGTGATTCCCAAATGACACATCAGTGAGATACTATGGGGATCTGGACCAAAATATCACTGAATTAAAATTTTTATTTCAGCAGTGGGCTTGGCCCAGCTGGGAAAACCATTGTTTCTGAATGGTGTCAGCATGTCCAAGGCACCACAAACACATCAGATAGTCCAGTCAGCAGAGGGCCTTGCATGGGCTCTGGGACAGGCATAGCCTCAGTTTACCTGGTGGCTCTACTTTAGCTGGGTAATTATGAGAACAATGGCAATCAGCATTCAGTTTGAGCTCAGCTTCAGAATAAGGGTATAGCTACACATGGCTCCAGACTCAACAACACCAACAACACTGAACCTCTGTACCATGATTATGGAATAAACTTTTATGAAATGTTAGCTATTGTTTGAAACATGGCTCAGAGAGTAAGGTGGGAGAATACAGAAACAAGAATACTCCTTTCCTGAGCTAGTGCTGGCTTGTCACACAGAACATAAAGGTGATTATGCATATCCTGAAACCCACAGCCCACAGTCAGCCATCCTTCAGTCGGAGAAAAAAGGACTTTGTGATTGCATGAGAGGGATGGGAGAGTAGTGACAGGAAGAGGGGAAAAAAGGGACCCGGTGCTGATGGTGGCAGCCCTTAGCAGCTTGGCCATGTTCCCCACAAATGGGAAAATGCCTGAGCTATAGCAGGTATTGATAACTCACATAGGATTCTGAGAGTCCCTGTGATTTAGAGAAGAGGTGAACTTGACTCTATTGAGGTACTGTCTAACATTACTCTAGGCCATGACTGTCACCTCAGCTTGTCACCCACTTTGTGTGACCTCGTCTGAGCTTCCTGCAGCTCTCTCAGCCAGTTTCATGAGTACAAACTTGTCTAATTAAGGTGATGCAGTAGTACCAGTGTGGATGCTGAAGGGCAGTGAAAGGTAGGTCACCAAGGTGGAGCCACAAGATGATTACAGTGCACAGAGGTCAGGCTTTGAATGCCAGCTGACAGGGAGGGGTTGAGGGACCTCAAGTGCTCTTTGTAGAGGCAGAGCTGCTTCAGTGATGTAGCAGTGGGGACTGCTCAGGGGACCCTGGTGAGGACATGGTGAGGATGGGGAGCTGCAGTGAATTTACTCTCCTTGTGGGAACCTGCAGACACAGCCTTGCTGGGCAGAGTTTGAACACAGCCTTCCCCAGCCCCAGAGCCATACTGAACAGCAGAAAACTCTGATGATGCAAAGCTTAAGAGCTGCTTTCACAAGAGATGCTGAATCACAGTTTTCACTTAGTGTCTGTAGTGGCAACATTGGTTAGTGTGACCCCAGATGGCTCCTGTGTTCTGGGCATCTTTGCCATCCTTACTACTTACTACACTTAGCAGTAAGTAGTCAACCACAGCAAAGTATTTTTGTACTCATTGTGTGCTCATTCTGGGGAAACTAGCTCTGACAGATAGCAATGCTTTAGGTAAAAAAAATTGCAGAAATATCTAATTTATTCTCTAGTTATCCTATTTTGTACATCAAAATTATCCCTCTGTTCCAATATACTTTAATTTACATTAACTCTGTGGTTCTTCGGGAAATTAGCATATTATCGTTTCTCTTCTATAGTTGTAACTATTAAGAAAGAAGAATCAGGTAAAAGACTAAAGCTAAAAGCAAACCCAAACTAAAATGAGAACCTAGTTAATGATAGGCCTATTGGCTAAGGCAGGATACAGCAGATGATAGACCACACCAACAAAATCTAGCTCTTTCCTCATCTATATTTTTAAATGTTAATACTACTAGACCTTAAAGCTTGATGGCTGCAATACTCAGATTCACTTTCAAATGCTCAGCCACCCATGGACATACTCAGCTCCTAGTGAGGTACAGACATTCCCTATAGGTTGTTTAATTGGACTTAAGCCCAACATCAAGAGGACATACACACCATCCAGCAGAGAGGATGCTCCTTTAGCTAGTTTTCCTCCACAGAACAAGAAGACTAAAAATAATCTTGCAGTCTTGTTGTGTCATTGCTATTCTACTACTACTTTTTTCCCCCCTATTTTCATCAATCAATTTTTTTGTTTCTTTCCACTCTCCATGTTCCCTTGTCCTAATTTTATTTCTTCTATTACAGGGTTGCATTTTTTTTAACCAGTGTGTCAAAAATTTGCTAATAAGTACTACTGGTACCATGAAATTAAAATGTCAGCAAATTATTTAATTACTGATATCCATGTCATGTCATGACATTTTCAGGTTTCTAGGTGAAACTGGACAACCACATCTTAGTATTGGTTTCAGAATTAGAGGGTTTTTTAAATATGAATTTCAAAACATAAGTTTAAGAAGGTAAAGTAGCTATAGTTAAGGAAAATATCACTGCAGCTCTGGAGAGCATTTGACAGTTTGCTGCAGATTTAGCACTGCCTCCTTTTCCAATATGGATACATATATCTTCTTAAAGCTATGACCCTCCCAAACTCACTGTCTACACTCAGCAGAATTGTGGTCTACTGCTTTTGGCTACTGCAAGGAAATATTTTTGCCTTCTGGATGGAGCTAGAATAAAAACAATGTTATAGTAATGACCAGATGCTGGAAGGGATCCAACGTGATAGTAGCTCTTTGACCTGGAAAAAAAAATTAAGTAACACACAGGTGAAGAATTCATGCAGGACCAGTCTATTAAGTATCCCCTTAGGTTTCATTGTGACCAGGTACAGCTGAACAGAGTGCTTTATCTGTGTGTATCAATAAAAGCTATCTGTTTCTAATGTGAGGTTGAATTGCAATAAACAATGCATAACTTTCAAAACATAAAACCTCAGAATCACAATTTCATGCTTTCTTTTTTTTAATGTTTTTTGTTGCATTTTAGAGTAAAATGAATGAAGCACAATGTACTACACCACACATAGTCATAATTTCAATTTTTTTCCTCATTAAAAGTAAATCTTGCAGTTGGCATCATTAAGCTATTGACACTCTGCTCCAGTGTAATTACCTTTATGACTGTCGGTAGTGCACCTTTTACTTAGAATGGGAAATACCTCAAATAGTCTGGTAAATTTTACTACTGCAGGTGGGGAATGTCCAGTTTAATGGCCCCACTATATTACATTTTGTTATTCACATGTGCCAAAATATACACAGGATATACACGGGGCTGAGTTAATATAGCTGGAATTTCCTAACTTTTTAAATACTTGATCTTGTATCCTTAATATTGTCAGTGAACTGGCAGGGGTGGAGGGACTGGGGCAGCATACTTCCATTTTGGCAGTAAACAGAAGGTAAGTAAATGGTTGGAGAATTAAAAATAATTAAATCTGACAGGTAATAGGACTGACATCCCTAACAGTCACAAAAGAATATATAGATGTGTGTACATACCCAGCCTCATTAATTTCATAGTCAACAAAACATTATTCACAAATGAGTTTTAAATGGCAAAAAATGGAGTTTGTGAATCTGCTGAAGGTCCATGTTTGTAAATAATTAATGTTTCACACAAAGGTAAATCAATAAAACACATTTTATGAGGCTGATATATGTTGTAGCTATGTTTGGCAGACAAGATAAAGATTTGAATTGGTTCCCACAGAAAAGAATAATCCTCCAAAAGAACAACCGATACCTTGGCTTTATCTAATGAGATGGATATTTCTGAGGCTTTGACTGGTTCAGAAGGCTAAAGAAGGCTCCAAAATATAATTAGGAGATATTACTTGCATCAGTTTCCCTTTTAACAGAGTACAGCTCTTCATGCAGACATTAAAAAAACCTCACCCTGATACGTTTTTTTGACTCCAAGAGCCCAGAGGTGTGTGGCCAGCCAGGGGAGGCATGCCAGGGCAAGCTCACTGACTCAAAGGAGAGGACTTGCAAAACACCCTGGGAATACAAGAATGGAAAATATCTAGGCAGGAAGCTCTAGTAATAGTTTGGTCAGAAAGAGAGCTGTTTTCAAGACGTATTCATGCAAATCATTCCCTATTTTTTTTTTTTTTAATTTGAACTCCTTCTCTGGAATTTGAAAAGCACAAGCCATTTCTTTGGCATTGTGTTATTTTCCACCACATTCCAATAACACTTGTGTTTGAGGAGGTTACTGATATATTGCCCCTTTGTTTACAATATCCCCAAAGTATTTGTCAATATCAGAAGGTGCTGAGGGTTTACAGTTCCCTTAACTGCCATGTCTCAGTTGTTTTTTATTCACTGGTGCACATGCAGGGGGCCCATTACATCTGGAAGGCTGTATAGTGGTGGGAGATGCAGATAGATGCAGTTTTCTCTTGTTTTCCCTAGATGGCCAGTGGATGTTGGATCTCTGATCCAAGCTAACGCCGCCCAGCAAAAGCACTGATGGCACCTCTGCTGTGATGTTCTATCTCTACATATTTGTCAAGAGTTCAATGCAGAGGAAGATTTAAATGTATTCTTTGCCAATGCAGGATTGTATTCTGCTAGAGCACACACGGCATTTATTTAAACAGTAACTCCAACAAACCCGCCAAGGCCAGCGCCTCGGGTTTGTGTCTGTGGGTGAGCAGTGGTGATAACAGTGGGACCTGTGTGCATGCTGCTGGCTTCCCTCAGCCTTGCCTCCCTGGCAGGGGAATGAATCAGCACTTTGGTACATGAATGCACTGTTCAGCAAGTTAAATTCTCAGCTCAGTCTCTGTACATCTGTTGACTGGATACAAGTATATGTTCTAGTGCCCTTTCATATGTTCTTGGCACAGAAGCATTTTGTTGGCATGAGCATTGGGCTGAGTTTGTTGGCATTTTAGGAAGTAAATCTGATTTAAAATGCAAACAGAACAACAAATAAAATAAAGCAAACAAACAAACACACCAGGAGAGTGTTCCCACAGCAGAAGCTGTGCATGGCTCACAGTTTACAAACACAGGCTTAGTCGTCCTGGCCTCTGTCTCCCAGGTTTACTCATCCCATCAGGGAGTCAATATGGAGTTTCAAGTGAGCAGCATTTCATTGCTTAGATGGCAGATGCTTTCTGTCCAGAGGGCTTCTGCCTGATGAGGAGCTGGAGGATGTCTCTTCTGCACTTCCCCCAGCACGCCCAAAGACTTAAACAACCCAGAAAAAGCTGATAGCCAAAAAGAACTTTCCAAAGTCTAAGGCAAATGTATTTTCTCTAGGTTATCCACTACCCTAATTTTCTTATACACCTTTATTTTAAAGAGTCATTGAATATATAGAAGTACAGAATTATGGATGTGCTTAAAAGCAAACAAAGCCCACTTGAAAAGGCTTCAGAATAAGTTTCTTATCTACTAGTGAATTTTCCTACATAGGAAAATTTTGACTTGGTTTTTGAGATGTTTACCTTGATGATGTGTGTTTAGCAGTGCTTGAGTCCCATACTTTATCATCAGAATGATAGCATGCCGAAATTGCTAATACAGTTAACACAGAATTTCATGAAATTACATGTCAGACAGGTACTATTAAACATATGGGAGATGCTCTAGGGTACTGCTCTATTGCAACCCAGTAATGACAGTAGCTCAAAATGGGATCTTGAGTAAGAGCACCTTGAGGAGAACAAATTTTTTTTTATGTTAAAGAAAATCCCAACAAACAAGTTCTGCTAAACAAAAGGACAAGAGGTCATATTCAAATGTCAGGATATATATTAGGTGAGAGAAAAACTCACAGTATGTTACCATAATTTTTTGAAATAACAGTCATTTATGTAATCAAGTCCACTGGTCACCTTGGCAAAGGTCAGATAATCAAATTGAAACTCTTCCCTTTATTGACACATTTACTGCTTATTTGCTGTCTAGATGTTCAACTGGTCATACAAGGTTGGGCTTTACAGAAATTTTTTGATATAAAAAGGATAGTAAATGTGCAAAGAATTAGTAATCAGAAAATTTGTCATTTGTCACCATTCCTGCCCTTGTAAGTTTTAATGTTTTGTAGTCTTTATTATGGTAAAGGAAGTATAGCAACTATATTCATGGCACAGCAGAGAAAAATTGCCTGTGAGAAAAGTCAGAAAACCCAAAATACAATATTTGGAGCTTGATTGGGGCCTCTGATTTTTTTTTTCCCTATTGACTTCAAGTATTTTTAACATCTTTTTCTTGTGTTATTAAAATCAGAACACACATAGAATAGTTTTCTGTCTGCTCTAGCTCAGAAAAATATGAAAGCACAGCCTGTACTGAATGATAGACTTGTGCTTTAATGTCCAGCCATGTGGTTTCTGCATGGAAAACTAATGAGTTAAAGATGAAATTCCTCTTCTAGTTTGCATATATCTTCTTGCAAGGATTCTTCTGAGCAGAAGTATAATTGGAGACTCTATAAAATTGAGTCTTGTACTTTTTAATCCTAACATCATAGGCTGTGAAGCATCTTTCTTCCCACAAACCCACAATGTTTTATGTCCTAGACATGATCAGTTATGAATATTTTTGAAATAAACTAAACATTCTCAAAAATATCAGGATCATTCCCCTGAATTATATTTAATACCATCTGGAAATAGAGCAAGATAAAAAGCAGAGAAACAGAAAGATATAAAACTAATGTCTCAAGGCTGAAAGAATTGTCCTGAGTTTCTGTACTAGGGTCTTATTCAGCTCTTATTGAATCAAAAGTAAAATTGAAGCAGAAAGTAGAGGGGAGGTTTTCATTCCTGCTTCCCATGCTGTTTTCACTTATTATAAACTTTGTTCTGAGTTAACAGGAGTACATTCACAACACCCTTCCAGAGGAACTCTGTCTGAAATTGTGTAATACATTCAGAGGTGTACTGAAGGTGTACAGAGATGTTTCACTTGTACTGTAGTATATGAACATGAATTTAAAATACATTTTATGGCATAGTGGCTTAAAATACCTGGGATGATTTTAAAATGTGTTGAAAATTGAAACTATATCCCTCTGCTGCCCTATTTCATTGCAGCTTAACCAAGGGAACAGGGAAAAGTCCCATCCTCAAAATATTTCTATACAGAAAGTATAGAAATGTGTATCTGGACATTCTGAACCAAATTTAGTATCAGTAGAAAATACCTTGTTGTTATTGCTTATATGTGTGAAGTACAGAGTCTTTGGGTTTAGGCCAGAAGTCTTCAGAGAACAGACATTCTGAGTGCAGCTGTAACGCACTTTGCACTATGACTCTCAGTTTCTGATATAAACTCCAGGCTGCTCCTGCAATACAAATAATAAAGATGGTTTCCCAGTGAAGCTGGAAGCTTTGGCCACATGCATATGGCATGAAAGAGGTAATTCCTGCTAAAATTTTGGCACTTGCACAATCAGAACAAAACGAGTTAGGAAAAGGGAGAGAATGTTGAATTATTAAACTGTCTGAAATGAAGAATAAAAAAAATTAGGCTGGTATTTTTGCCTTCCCTTTTGACTGAATTATAGGCCAAAGTCAGTGATGTTCACCTGTAGAAAAGCAATTGGCAATACAAAACCAGTTACTTCTGTTGCTGTAAGCAGCAGTTAATGATAGCTTGCACTTCAATGGGCTTTTTTTACGAGATAACAAAGAAAAAGATGCCACCTTGATAACTGTGACACACAGCAATTTTCCTTTAGGTTGATCCTTTCAGCTTTTGCAGGCAGAATTCACAAGTTATGCCTCAAAGCTTAGGAAGACTTTCTTACCTTGAATTTTTTATTAATTTAAACACTATTGTCATATTGTATAACTCCTGGTGAAGATGCTCTTTATCCAGAACAAGGATACTTTTTCTCCCTTGTATATTGTTTTTTTAGAATGCAGACTTCATCCCCAGGAGTGGCCCTGTAATGATAATGATAATATATTTATCCATATCTAATCATATTTGTCAAAAATTTTAGTACAGGAACCCCTTTATTTTTGGAGAACATATTTTGACATCAGCTGAGATACATTAAGGGTTGTCTAGATGCCAGCAGCAGCAGGAGTGAAATCAAAGAAACAATTGGAATAGGGTAAGTAAGATATATATAAAAACACATTTTGTGCTTAAAATGAGGAGAAAAAGAGAGTGTACAGTAGAGAGACTTTAGCTTATGGGAGCCAAGTTGTAGGCCAAAGGGAAGGTAACTGAGAAGCAGGGTATTCAGGGTTAAGATGCTTAAAAGGAACACGAAAAACTGGTTTATTGATGTGTCATAACATTCCTGTGTGACCTTAGCAATCCACAAGCCCAGTTTTCTAAAGAATGTGAGGCAGATAACTCCTCGTTTTCATATATAATTAGTTATAAAACTAATATAGTGTGCAGCTACTACCATATGATTAATTATCTTAATTCATGAATGCTTCTCAAGTATGAGTTTCATGTGTTAGCATTAAATACCCCTTAATTTTAAGACCCAATCCTGCAAATATTTATTAGCACTTGTTGTCATGAGTAAGTCATTGCTCAAAAGAAAACATTAGCTTCAATGGAATTACTTGTGCAGTTGAGTGCTATTAGAGAAGGGAATGTTTTCAGAGTTTTTATTTTAGCTACACACATATATTATACATGTATTATTATCATTACATGTATTTCATTATTTCATTATCATTATACATGTATTTATATATATATATATGTATATGTATATATATTTTCATATATGTGTGTATATATGCATATATATACATATATACGTGTATATATATATGTATATATATTTTCATAAAATGAATTTTACAAACCATTTTCTTTCTATGTATTTCTTGCTGCCTTTTTTAAGTTGTGGGGTTTTTTTCTGCAACACAACCTAATTATGACTCTTCAAGGTACAACTAGCAAACGTAAATTCTGTGTTCTCTTATCATAAGTTTGAGCTGGTGAAGAACATAAATGCAAGTCTCATGGTTTTTGGACCAGATGAGTATGAATAAAGCAGTTCATTGCTTTTTCTTCCTTTATTCTCCTCTTTTGTTGTTGTTGGTGGTGGTGGTGGTGGTGGTGGTGGTTTTTTTGGGGTTTTTTTGTTTTGTTTTTTTTTTTTTGTTTTGTTTTTGTTTTTTGGGGTTTTTTTTAAAGTCTGCATTTTTAAATTCTGCAATGCTGTTTTCCAAAGCTGAAATGCAACCCTGAGGCCGGTTCAGACATGGTGTGATGCAGGCCAGTTGAATTGACTGGTGGTTCTACTGTGGATGAGTTAAAGAAGGAATCACCCGAAGCAATGGTAGCTCTCAGAAGGGGGCCTGCCCTTCAACAGTTTAAAGCCTTTGAAGAGAGATTTCCTTTGAGCAATGTGAAGTCTTTGTGGTGATGGGAAACATACATTTGTAATTACAGAAGAACACAGTGTACAGTAGGAATAGTATAAAAGCATGCGATTTACAGTGTCTAAGGAAAGCTTTGATGTAGAGGGCCCCACTGACCTAGTTTGTTGCTGAAAGCCCTAGAAACATAAGTCTGGCTGACTGCAGTTATAGGGATGCAGGCTGTGAACAACATCCTTCTGCCTCTGCACTGCCACTCCACATTAAATGAATAATCTTTTGCAATACTGACTGTATGGAAATACATGAATACAAAGGAACTGTGTTTAAAGACATTAAAGTTTTCTGTGCTCCTCTGGGGGAAAGTGTGCTAAAAAAGAGGCATTGGGAATCAGCAAGCAGGCTGGGGAAAGATTTATCTGGGAAGATTTTATATGGAAAAAAATGTTGAAAATTTCATACCAGGGCAGCCACCTTTTGGGAGGGTATGCGGGGAGAAAAAGAAACTATGCTTATCTCTGTTAAGAAGGGACAGAATGTAAAGCTGAAGAAGTGATACCAATTCTAGATGGTTATGGTATCAGTGTCTGTAAGAAAACCTCTGTTTGACAGCAGCCAACAAGCCATAAGAGGAGTGTGCCTTTAACTTTGGGGTATGCACTGCTCTGAACACATCTGACATGAGATCCAAGACAAGACATTCCCCTCTACAGGAAGAATGAGGGTGGTGAAAGAGAATTGAAGGAAGTGGGCTGCCATGATCTCAAACATTCTTAAAACCAGCTGTGTGATGTGGACAGTACCAGTGCTCTGGCAGCATCCACCAACTGTCCACCAAGAGAAGAGCTTCATCTCATGGGCCACCTGACTCATTAGATGGCAAAAACCCTGGGAAATCACAGAGTTGAGAGAGTCAGAAGTGTTTAAAATTAGTCTCTGTACTATTTTAAAAATGAAAAATAAAGTATTTTTTATTCCATGGATTCAGGTTAAGATTTTTAGTAAATCCACCTCAGATTTTTGTGCTAATAGGTTTGGATGGCTACGTTCAGACCATTTCATGATTGCTCTCAGTTTGGGTGCTGAGTGGAGCTGAGGTGGGTATCTGGAGGTTTGGTTAGTGACCACACATAAATAATATTGTGCTGAGGTAGCACTGTCTGCCTTATAATCACTTTGCCTGTGGGAGACGGCCAATCTGAAGAAGGTCACTGAAATTAAAATGGAAAACTTAATTACATAAAAATAATATGGGTGTGTTAGGTGCTTTGATGGACAAGGATGATGTAGGAAAAGAAGACTATAAAGCAGGAGCTATTTATAAACCTTACCTAATGGGAGTAATAGACAACAAAGGATAAATCAGTGACTATTAAGCAGTGTTTGTGCCAGAACAAATACAAACTTTTAAAAGTTCAGCCTTAGACTTAATAAATATAAGGTACTCTGTGAGGTGTGGGTGAGACCCTGAGGATCTTGCTGCCTGTAATTCAGCTGTTGGCCAAGACTCCTGTGGTCATCTCCAACTCACCAGTCCCTGACCTGATCCTAGAGCAGAACAAGCCTAAGGCTTTTCTAAGTTTGCAGACAGCAGCACCCCAGCCACCCTTAGAGGTTTCACTGAAGGACCTTTGATGCCTGTGTGTAACGGCGCTGCCATTGTAAGTACATCATCAGCAATAAAATAAAATAAATAGTGAAATCAGCTTTTCCAGGGTCAGGTAATTTTTATTTAAATTTGGCAGGCCGTTATCATTTGGCTTAACATGCTTCAAATTTGGATCTGTTTCAGGGAGAGGACTTACTCCTCAGATATTATTTCCAACTCACAACTTGCTCATGCAGTTTCCAACTCTCCTGCCCCAGTTTACTTTCAATTAAGTCTAAAAGAGCCTTTCTCTTCTCAATGTCACCACTGTCATCATTCCCACCAAACAATTGCCTTTCATTCCTGGCTAACATTGGAATGTTAGTATTTGCTATCTTGCCCTTCTAGTCGAGATGACATCCTTAACCCTTTCATTTTTAGGAAAAAATATAATCGAAAGGTATAGAGACTAATTTACTTTTGACAAACATAAACTGCATTTTACCACTTGACTTATTTTCCTCCTTAAGGAGACTGAGATGGGCAAGATCTGTTTAACATGGAATGCTGGGCGAGTGTATGAGCAAAGAGTGGTATTGGAAGTCACCCACATTAAGCGAAATTTGATGTTGTGGTTCTTATTTTTAACCACATGAGACCTTTCCTTTCACAAGCAATCAGGAGAGCTGAAGGTTGCAGTCCTTGAGAATTTTTGACAGGACTGCCCCTGGATCCTTTCAATTTTTTCCTCCCCTTTATAAAGTCCCATCCCAGCTAGCATGCTGTTAAGTACATGTGTCCTTCTGGGAATAGCCACTGAACCTGTCAGCCATACTGGACTAGAACAATACAGTCATAATTACAGCTGGGGACAAGAAATCCTCTAACCTGATCTCACAAACAGGTCTATCTGCCTTTATTGCACTTGTGGGCCTTAATCAAGGCCAAAATCCACTCCACTCCACAAGGCAGACAGGCTGTAATGCTCCACAGGTATGAGCAAGTTTTGAGAAAAGCTTTGCTCATGCCTGTGGACCATTACAGCCTGTCTGCCTTGGTGTCAATATCCCATGATTGATGCTAAGAGCAAAGTCAGCCAGAGATTCTACAGACAGCCCCAGGTGCTGCACAGTGGCTGCAGGTAGCTGTGCTGTACGTGCAGCATGGAACTGCACATCCCTTGAGGCATGTGCCAACTTGGAGGGCCACTGGTCCTGAAATTCTGTACCTGGGTCAGAAGTTGTACTTGGGTTTAGCTTATCTCATGGCCTCAGCAGTGTGGGGTTGTGTTCTCAGTAGAATTCAAAGGAGAATCTGGAGCACAGACTGACCAATTTTTTCTTAGTCTTTACACTTCTCCTGCCAAAATACTTCATTTTGTCATGCATATATCTGCCTTTGGCCACTCACTCAAGATCTAACACATCACTCTTCAGAAACAAAAATACAATATAGGGATCCACATATCTTAGGAGGGTTCTGACTTTAAGCATGTGTAGTTACTTAATCAGCCTTTCTCTCCACAAACACAAAAGTGCATATTTCAGGAAACCATCAAACCAATTATTAAGACACAACATGGCTTTCATGTTAACTCAGCACTGGGAAGAATTGAAGGTTTGTGACTCACTCAGAAATAGGTGTGAAGAGCATTATAAAAGTAAAGAAGAATCTAACCTGTATAGTAAAAGCTGACCACTGCATGACCCAAAGACAATTTCAAGGAAACACCCTTTTAATAGGCAGTGATTCTGTTGAGAAATAGCCTATCTGCCCATCTACCCATCCACATTTTGCACTAAATATTATGAAAGAGAAACTGCTCCAAGGCCCACAGAGAAGTTCTATTTTATACTATGTGTTTTATCTTTATCGTTCTATGTAATATTTTTAGCAACATGAACTATTGATTTTTATCACTGAACACCAGAAATTCTCCAAGTGTGGCCATGTACAGAGGTAGAAGATTATGGCACACATTATGAGGTGAGATTACCTACTCTGTTTTATGTCTGAGAAAGCTGAGGAACAAAAAGATAAGGGAGCTCCAAAATCTTGAAATACTTTTTCTGCAATGCAGGGTTTGTGGGTTGTAAACTCAAGTCATTGAAAGGTTGCTTGAGGAATGCTTTATTTAAAATACATGAATTATTCTCAGCTTAAAAAAAAAAAACCAAATCAACTCTGTAAAAGCTCAGCTGGACCAAGACTTCCAAGTTGATCAGCAGTTTCAAGTGTCCCAACTGAATATACCCAGTTTGAATTCTCAAACTGGTTGCTCTTCAGGAAAAAGCCCTAAAGAAGCCTCAAGCTGTATAACTAAAATGCTGATGCAGCCAAAGCTTCTGAAAATCTGGGTCTAAAAATAGCCCTGATAAGAACCAACCTGACTGTGCCCTGCCTCATTAGTGTAGAAGACACTTTAACCCCTTTTGTCTTTACATCCCCTCTCAATATTTTCCTAGGCACCACCAGGAAGAGCACCACAATTCTAACTCCATGGCTGGTAGTTATTGAAGTATCTTCAAGGACTAATACAGTGCAAAGAGCTGAGAAGTGCTCAGCCCTGAGCCCCACAGCCCAGTGCTGCAGTTAGTGACTGGAGTACAGAGCTTTTGGGTCTAGCGCTGATGCACTGAGAATTAACTTGTGTGTCTGCTCAGCCTGGCGGGATACAAATGTAGTCTGATTGCTGGTGCTCATTTGGTGCTGTTTGAGGCTATTAAATGCTTTCCTTTGGAGCCTGTTCCTGTGATCTAGGGCTGCAATCCTCTGCAACCACTGTCGAAGCAGCAAGTCCAGGGGATTCTTCCATTCACAATAAAACATTTATTCTCAAGAATTTGCTTTTTATAAAGTGAGGAGACAGGAGACCCACTCCAATGGAGTTTTCTCTTTCTATATCTTTTCCCATGGGGCTTTACACAAGACTTTATTGGAAGGGTTTTAATTTTATTGAGATATTTTTCTAAGCTACCCTTAAGTAATCCTTTTGAGGTCATTCATGTTCTCTGTGGTAGGGTGTTCTGTTGCAATTACAGACATACAGCAAAACAGAGAAGAGCTGAAAATAGAATGTACAAGTCATTTTTCTCACTACAATTCAGAAGGGAGGCAACAGTCTGTGCCACTGCTTCGTGGAGTCACAAGTACCACTGTGGTTCCCCCAAGCCAGGACAAGTGCTTACAATGCTATTGTGATAATGTCTGGAGGCCCCAAGTAAAATCAAAGCCTCATTTTGTTTGCTGTTGAACAGCTTCTACTTTGAAGCATTTTTAATCCAAAACTTGAATCATGTAGTACTACTTTTGTGCAGAAGGTTGTGCTCTAAAGAGGGAAAAACAGAAAAAAAAAGAAGAAGAAAAATCCAACATAATTTTCTTTTATTATATATTATTTCCACTATTTGGGGATAGAAAACTAAGGTGCGAAAGAACTGAAAATTTTTTCCAACCAAATCTTTTACATTCTACTCCAGTGCTGATCTACAAAACTATCCTACTCAGTTGCAGATTTTGTGATTTTTCTTGCGTAAGCAGCTTGCTTGCTAGACAGATTAACCACTGTATTTTTCCTGTGCTCTCATTTTAAAGCTTTCTTGGGCACACAGAGGCCTATAGTACATTTTTACAATCTGGATATGTCCATTCAGCCACCAATGCAACCATTCTTCCATTCTTGGAAGCATCTTTCTCTAAGCCTTAAGTAGGGCTGCAAAGTTCAAACACACCATTGACACTTTTCAGACCACACCCTCATACACAGCATATTTCCTCATTTTCTCTTTTTCTGCTCATATTTTACTGCATTACTGTCCCACTCCATTACTTTCCTCATTTGTTTACAAATCAGCCTTCCAAAACCATACTCTTGATATTATCCTTCCAACTATTTGTTCCTGTTCCTCCAAGTACATGTCTTGCCCCTAAATTACACACTTTATCCCAGCAGCTTTGCATACCATGTCTCTCAGGCCTTCTGCCTGACTGAAGAGGATGTCAAGACACCACTGGGAATCCCAAGGAATGACAAATCCTCTGTGCACAGTAGTTCTGTGTTTCTGGAGATGGTTGCCAGTACAGCCCCCAAAAGAAGAACCCAGAAACATCTGTTTAGGTGAGACTATGTTTTGTCCAAGATTAGGCAGTGCTACCAACCTGCTGCTCCTGCAACATATAGGTACCAAAATCCAGTGCTGTACCAGCAGTGCCTGCTGTTTAAAGATTGTTACCTCCATCAAGAAAAGGTTGCAAGCATCTCCCCATACTTTCACTGTTGGCAGATTATTACCTGCAGAACTAAATCTCTGCAAGCATGTACTGCTATACATTAGCTAATAAACAATGGTGCCTTGCATAGCACTGACTCTCTGGCTGGTTTTGCCTTGTTTTTTTGTGGCAGTGGCTCAGTTGAAGCTTGTGTTTTCTAAGCACAGTGAATTAATCCAGCTGCTTTCCTACAACAGGCCTTAGATTATTTCTGATTCATGCAAATTGCATCTACCCTGTGCTTTGGCAAGACTGAGCTCAAGCTGATCAGCTCTCCTATGTGACATCCCCACATCCAGTTTTGACATGCCTCTCTGGAGCACACACCTCAACCCACCCTTCTGTGTTGTAAGATGTCCCAAAGCTCTCAAGCAGTGTAATGGCACTGACACACTTGCTGGCCACAACTCTATTACATTTTGAGCCAAGGTCACTATGTAGATGTAATGTAAGGACAGAGTGAGCCAAGGAACAGTTTCACTCTCTCCTTCCTTATTTCTCCCCTTCCTTAACTATCTCTCCCTGTACAGGTCCACAACCAAAAGCACGAAGGCTATTCCAGGTTACTCATGGGTGTGAACTTCAGAAACTTGTATCTCATATTCTCCAGATGCAGATGACAAATACCAGATGCAGATAGACTGCCTGGTATCCTGAAGAGCCTTTCTTTGACTGTGGGGCAGAAGAAGTTCAACACATAATGGTCTCTGGATATTCACTCTTGCTACACTTTTGAAAAGCAGATAAAACATCAAACTTAGAGAAGCTTGCTCTTTTTTATATTCAGCTGACTTAGTAGTGCCTCCAAAAATTGAGATTTTCCCACCTTTCTGGGCCTCTGTTTCAGTGTTTCACCACTGTCAGTGAGAAGCATTTTTGATTTCTTTGCTGCAGCTTGTGCTTTTCAGTCTTTGCTGTGCACTGTCAAAGAATTCTCAATCTGCAGCTATCCATTAAGAAGTTGAAAAACAACACTTAAATGCCCCCTGAATGTTCTAATTTCCAGGTTAAGCCCACAGTTTTGCATATACCATGTCCTTGAATGTCTCTGGTTTCTCATATACTATTTTCTCAGTCTCCTTAATTATCTTAATTCTCCGCCAGATTTCATTCAATTTGTCTGTCAGTCTTGTACTGGGAGACCAGAAGTGCAAGTAAGATTTGAAATGTGGTCTCAAAAGTGCATAAAAGAAATGAATAATCTCTTACTTCAACCTGTTGGCTACAGTGCTGTGATACAGCCCAGTGAACTGTTGGATTTTATCTGTAGATGAAGGCCACAATTTTTGGCTCACATTCATATCCTTGCTTTTCAGGTCCTTTCCTGCCAGGGTGCTCTGCAGGTGGACAGCCCTCCACAGCCTGAAATATTGTGTGTCTGCATGCAGGACTTTAGCTTTGCACATGGACAGCTGCCTCAAGACAAGAGAGCTGCTTTCCAGCAGCCACATTTTGTGGTAGACACTGAGGGTAATCAGCAATGGATAAGGTGTGAGGACAGATCCCTACCCTTTAGAATAGGAATAGGAGACATCTGGTTTAAGACATGTGCTGAAGAGTTCCTTCTAGGGATATGTATGGGACACATACTGGAGCGAATCCCATGTCCTTACACAAAGCCATTTGGATTCAGTCAGATTTGACCAAGATGCAAAACAACACACGGGAGAGCTGAGACTTCACAGAAGCCTGAACTGATGTGACAACAAAAGAAGTAGGCTTAAAGCCCCCAGAGAGCTACTGCTGCCTCTCAGTCACTGAGGCAATCAGCAGTAACTTCCCAACAGCTTCTCCTGGATTCTCTGCAGCACTCCAGACACACGCCCCAGCAGCACAAACCAGATGTGTACTTTTACTTGAGCAGTAAAAAAATAGTATTGCAGGCCTCTTGTTGAAGCCCAGTGAGGATGCACCTTACTTTTTATGAGCTCTGATGCTTCTATTCCCAGTTAGTCTTTTATTTACTGAAAAATCACTTAGTGTTATGACTGGACAAAATTAAACATGATTTACCTAATATAGGTTTGGGTATTCTGGTTCCTGAACAGCACTGAGTAACTTATGCATTTAGTGTATATTCATTGTGATTGAGAAAAATCATTCTTAAAAGAAAAAGATGAATTAAAACACCTTTGAGACACTTCCTTCCAGAGCTCAAAGAATTCACGGAAATGAGAAATAATTACCTACACTGATCAGCTCTCAAAATTTTGGCAATTAATCTCTAAATATTATTACAGCTAATAGGTTTCTACAGAGTCTGACACTGTAGGTCTCTGTTGACTAAAATAAGAACTGAAAGTTTCATTTGTTTTCCTTTCTTGAGCATTTGCATGCTCCCTGTCTAAGGGCTTGTTTTCACTACTGAGGAAAATTTTATTTTCTCCCTCTAGGAAAAAAAATAGTAAGTCAAAGTAAGTCTTCCCAGGTCAGCTCTGATTTTTGCGAATTTGGATTATGATAAATCCTGAATACTGTCCTCCTGCAATTAAAAAATGCAAGCACAAGGGGGAAAAAAGCTAGAAAAAGAAAGATGCAATTCTGGCATCCCAGCAAACATTAGAATATGCTTTTAAGAATTGCTCAGCTTATCAGAATCAATGAAAACTTGACTTTTATTAAAGTATACTATTAAATTTTGCTTCAATTACCAATGCTATGTTCAAATATTAGAAAACTCATATTTCTTGTATTGTTCAAAATTAGGACTTGAACCAATTTCCATATTCAGTATCCAATAAGCTATGAATGTGTTACAGAATTTTCCTCTAAAACCTCACTTTGTCCATAACAATATTGTAGCCCTACCCCTCCTCCATTGCACAATGTTTATCATTTTGTAGCTTAGAGGATGCAAATTTTCTGTGATTTGAAAAAGTCCCAGAATCATCATTGATATGATTCTTATAGCTGTATATTTGAGAAATAATTGAACCATTGAATGCATATTTCATATTTAGATCAGCAGACAGGCCCTAGCCATTTCTCACTGCTAGACTTACCTGGGAGAGGCATCACAGTATTTCTAGCCACTGAATCTCAATAGTATTCCTAGCCACTGTGAGCTCATTGCAGTGTTGGATTCTCAGCAGGCAAATCCTGTAAGAAGAAAAAAAAATTACCCCTTTTATATGTGTACAACAGTAGTGAAAAAAAGTCATCATTTATGTTTAAAGGCAGGTGATCAAGGCTTTGGTTATGCAAAGTTTATTAAACCAACATATGAATTTTCTCCAGGTTGATCTCAATTTATGTACATGTGTGCAATTTCAGTAGTTGTTTAAGACAAGATGAAATGTTCCTGGAAAGCTGCTGTACAAAGAGTCGATTTCCTCCTGATAAAGGAGTTTTTACCAATATATTCCATTTTAGAAAAGGATCCAAACAAAGTAATTGGATTTGACACAATGGAAGGATTTCTAAGTAGAACAGGTGAAAACATAACTGGAAACAATTAAATGCTAATTATCTGCAGTCATCAACTGGTCACCAGCTGTTCTGAACCACATGAATAAGTGCTAGGGAGCAGCATATGCTATGGAGAGAAGTATTAGTAAAGACTACAGCACTGTGAGGAGATATGCTGAAGGTTCAATTCTAATCAAAGCCTGACCCTGTAAGTCTTCCTATGAGTAGCTGTATTCTAGAGATTCTCACAAGGTAGAATAGAATGTCTTGAGTTGGAAAGGATCCACAAGGATCATCAGGTCATAGTGCTGAATCTTCTCTTTGTTTCACCAGGGCATAATTATTGTGAGGTGCTACATTTAGAAACACCTATTCCTGTTTCACTGCAGTCATGGCTTCAGTGGAATTGCTCTCACTAACAAGCTGCTAAACTTAGTCTTCCTCATTGGGCCTGTGTTTGTGCTCGGCTGGGGCTGCGAGTGGGGACTTTTTGTATTTGTTTGTTTTTTTCACACTGGCAGTAGAATGAAACCATTTCCAAGTGCCTTCTCAGTTCTTTTGTCTGGTTGCCTTTTATCCCACATAAATTAATGTAATTGCTACAATTTCATAGTCCAGTGGAAACTAACTAATGATACTGGAGCTGAGTGTTGTGTTTCTGCAATAAATCAAGAAAGCAGTTCATCTAATACAGCCTTCCACTTCTTCCCACCACTTCAAATTAAAGAAGATAAATATTTCTTTTTCATGGCTTAGGGTCTGGTGGTTAGATCACTCCCCCATGACTTCAAGGGGAGGGTTGATACAGTGCTTACTTCTGCTTGGGGGAAGTGCAGATCAAAAACTTCACCTCTTTCAGAGAATACTCAGTGCTCTGGTCTTGGGAAGAACAATCTCTGCAGCTTCCATTCAATCTGTTCCTCAGTATAAAAGTTCACACGAGATTTATGGTGCCAAAAAAACAGAAGAGAAGAAGGGATATAAACAAGTAGCTAGGAAAACATCCTAGAGTACAGCTCCTACTCCTGCAGGAGTAGATCTAGTTTTTGTTTAAAAGAAAACAAACCAAGATTCTATCCTTGCAACAAAGACTGGCTAGGCCACACATGATTAGAGGGAACCTAAATGTTCTGTGTTCCCAGAGGCCTACAAGATAAACCCCTGAAGGATGTGGTGACCTGCTCTATGAAAATCAACTCTTCCCACCAGAAGAGCACCACTGTTTGAAATGACAAAGAGCTTGTCCCAGCAATACCTGGGAAGAGGATCTGCTGGTGTTGCTGCCTCACCTCTCATGTGAGAGGCTCGGAGCTGACCAGCCCATTACTGTTATTGCTTTCCCAAACTGAAGTAAACAAGGGGAAAATATGAGAAGTGTTTTTTTGTAAAGGGCTTTTGGCACAGCAGACCTGCCTGGTCACTGCTAATTAAAATGATAATTTGAGGTGAAATAAAGTTAAAAGATCTGTAAACTTCAACAGGTGTCAGGGAAAAAAAAAGAGGGGAGATCATAGTTTCTTAAGTCCATAGATACGTAATGACATATCCATGGTCTACAACTGGACTTATTAACAAAACTCTGGAATATTTTTACTTTTTTTCCCTGCTTTCTTACAGAATAAAGAAAATAGAGGGAAGGACAGATGAGACTAAACTAAGAAGTCACAGGGTAGGGAGTTGCTTCTTCAAAATCAAAATTAAAATATATTTTCAAGAAAACAACCTGACTCTTCTTTAAGCATAAAGATTATGGTGGAAAAATGGCCTTTATAACCTAAGGCCCACAGTATGACAAGACTCCAGTACTATCTACCCAAATTGTCAATGCTGTAAGCAAGCATGGCTTGTATGCAACATATTCAGTCACAATGATGTCATGCACAGTTTTATATTTGAATTCTTTCTGCTGCACAATGGACTATTTTTTCAAGTATACATTCCATTCAAAGGTAAATTCTGAACCTGACTTTCAGCCAAGAGCATCTCTGAAGTGAGGCTTGCCTAGAGGTGTAATGTTTACCATTCTTTTTCAAGTCAAAAATCTTGTAATTTTGTAGAGGGTAAAACAAGACTTACCATGTATTTGATTTTGTATTTTTATAAGCTGGCACTTACCTTAGGTAAGAAGAATTTTCTTCCTTGTTCTGAATACTGATGTTTAGGTTAGAGTTAAGCCCTCCAGAGTGGTAGGGTTTCCTACAGCCATCTGTAGAGAAACACCTGAAGTGAGCAGCCTGAGGTGTTTGGTGCTAGCCACTTATGGAACAGTAAAGGTAAGGAATCAGCCCCTCCTACATGCTGCTGTTCACTGGGAGTCCATAAGTTGTGGTCCTTTGCTTTCCCAGTGAAATGCTGCTGGTTCTATTCTCATTGATGCCATGGGTTGTTAGTAAAAGTGCCCAGATACTGGCAGACAACCATGTTAGCTCTTCCTCAGCCTAAAGTCAAGAAAAGTCAAATGTCCCACTTCCACAGAAAGTACTTACATGTCCAGCCTATAAAGTGTTTGGGAGAAGAAAAGAAGGATGGCTAAGGAATGTAGAAGACATTGCACACCCTGAATAATCCAACCAGATGATCCACACTCTGCTCAGTGTGGATCTATAAGGCAGAATGGGATTTTTATACTATGTAGGAGCCCCCCACCCATTCCCACAAAGGAATCAGGCAGATTTAGTTCAAAAGGAATTCTTCCTAAATATGTTTGGATTGTATCATAATCTTAAAAAGTAAATGAATTAAAAATTCAAGACTTGTGATGTGATGAGAGGGAATGAAGAAAAGTGAGCACAATTTTTTTTTAAATTAAAAAAGACAGTGAAGAAAGAGTCACAAGATAAAATCCAGAGAGGACTCTGGGCACTCACAATACAAACAGGCTTTCCTTCTTGTAGGAAGAACTTCAATCACTAGGCAGTACTGTGTACTATAACTGACAGCTCCCTCTTGTCATCTAATGACTTCTAAATTATTGTACACATATGCAGCTATTCTAGGAAGAGTGTCTTACTTCCCATTATTCTGAATAAATTTTTCTCACTTTCAGGAAGTAGGAAGAAATGGATTCTGAACTCTCCTTTATCCGAATCCAGGTCACCTAATTAAAAATATCAGTAGAGAGCAAGAATATTTCTCCCCCAGGTCTCACACTTCCCAATCAAAGAGTCCTATCTAAAGAAGAGCAACAGCAATTGCTTTTTATGCAGAGTCTACTACAACTGCTGTGTCTTAAATATGCTTTGATAACATCCTCAGATCTAAGCCCTAGAGAACTGTGTCAGGGTGGGGGGAATTGAGAAATGTCTGATTTTGGATTTTGGTTTGATTTTAACAGGAATTAAGTACTGAGCTCTTCTATTCTCTCAAGGCAAGGAATTTGGAGCGTCCTTGGTGTCTTACTGCTTAAGAAATACAAAAAAATAAAGTAGTCAGGGATCTCAGATACTTCCTGAGATATGTAAAAGGAGTTTTCAGAGACACTATTGTAGGTCTAACTAACTGCTTAGATTTCTTTAAGTCCTATTTATCACAGCTACAGTGCATGTTCTTTACTCTCTCTTCTACCAATATGGATCCATATTAAGTGAAAGGTAATACATATATAGGATAAAAAAGGGAGGTTAACTTGCAAAATTTATGCCTGATGGTTTTATGTTGATGGTCCTTCTTGAACTGATGCCTTGCCAAGGCTGACCTAGAACAGAGGCTAAATGGAGTTAAAGAAAAAAGTAGGTATTTATTAAAAGGCCTCAATGGATACACCTTGGGCAGCACAAGAGCCCAGCCAGGGCTTCACCCAAGATGAACCAAAATGATCAGAAAAAATGGATGACCGGTCATGAGGTCTCTCACTTTTGTAAGTTCTGGCCCATTAGAATACTGGAGTTAATTGTCTACCTATAGCTTTAGTATGAATTATAGCTTAGTTATGAAGTCCCATCCTTCTTGTTTTTCTGTCTTCAGTCCACATTGTTTATTCTCTTGGGCCTGAAATTTGGATCATTTGTCCTTGGTCCCCAGCCAGAAAAGGAATTGTTTTGTCTAGCTACTCTGGGAAGAGAGCTTACCATCCCTTAATATGAAGTTCAGAACTATACACTAAAGCAATACAGAATCTGAAAAATATAAAAGCTAAAATCTAATCACTAAATGAGTGATTAGGCTAAAATCTAATAATTTAATAGTTACACATTCAAAAGAATATTTATATTGACTTTTATGATGTGTCATACTGAACTAAATCAAACTGTTTTCACTCAAATTTATCTTTGTCTCATCAAATAAAATTTTCTTACTTAAACTTTACTCTAAATACTGGCCTTTTAATTACAGGAACTTGTCTTTGAATGACAACAACCCAAATCACTTTATCTGAAGTTAATTGATATAGATATTAGGAAAAACTTCTTTATAAGAAGGGTGATCAAGCTTTAGAACAGGCTGCCCACAGAAGAATTTGGTTCACCATCCCTGGGTATTTAAAGATGAGTAGGTGTGGGGCTTGAGGGCATTGTTTAGTGGTGAATTTCAGTGTTGGGAAAAGGTTGGACTCAATGACCTTATGAATCTTTCTAAACTTAAATGACTCTATGATACCATGATTTATTCTGCTTCCATAGCACCTATTTCTTCTAATATACAATGTGGAAGTTGGTATGAAGGATCTTCCTTGTTATGCTCATCTACTCTATTTTGTAAATTCTGCATAGATACAGAAATATTTCCATCTGCTTTAGGGGGTTCTATTGTCAGTCACATATGCGCCAAGAAATACTTCTGTTTTAGCACTAGACCTGATCAGATAATTCACAGTGAATAATTTATTTTAACAGGTTTAGACTTTCCTTTGTTTGTTAGTTGCCCAGGAGTTGGTTTCGATATCCTTGAATTTAATAATTTATCAAAAGCATTTGCTTGATAACTTCTATAAACTACTTAATGAGAGAAGGTTTGCTTGTGGACTGTGTGGCCAGTTTGACATGAGTACTAAGAGCTTAGTGCTGTTGCTCAGGTTTTTTAGATACCAAGGCAGTATAACACTTTTCTACTTCTTGACTGTGTGAATAAATTTAAGCTGTTGTATGCAAATACTTACATGCAAAAGTTCAAAATTTGCTTTTCATCACAAGTAGTAGTCATCACAGTCGTGTTACAACTGTGTAAATCCCTAAAATAGATACTTCATTGCCATACTTCCAATACTGTAAATAGGATATTGCCTTCCAAACATGATTTAATTTTTGCACAAGTGGGTCTAGATAAAGGGGTTTATTTAGATAGCCAGCCTGTATTTGCTGGATGTCTACTCATTAACACCATGACTGGAAGAAAAAAAAAAAAAGACTACTACTGCTGTTAGAAAATAAGCTATTGTTCTGACAATTTTTTAAAAAATTCTTTATTCTATCATCATTGCCAGCTTTCTATTTCAAAACAAATTTAATCTTAGGTTTGTGATAAGTTAAATATCTGACAACAAAACATCTTGAACACCGGCTTCTTATTGGAAAGTTGGAGCACTTTAATATGAAATACACAACATTTTTTTATTATTTATGAATTACAGTATAAAAATAGGCAGCAAATATTAAAATTGTATGTTCATAGGAATCTTCAGAATTCAGAGTCTGATAAATCAAATGGAATAATTGAATGTTTGGATTGTTTATCTGTATTGTGACGCTGATTAAGCTAATTTCTCTTCCTTTTAGTAAAAGTTACTTTATCTGTAATTAGATGCACTAAATCTTCCTGAGACATTCAATACAGAAAAATAAGCAGAAAAAGTGCAGTTGTTTTATGATTTTTAATGTTGTTTAAAGCACAGTAACCACAAACTTATTTTGAATTTTTTTTCATCATGGTACTTGCACAAGATTGATTGATTTATCTCCCTTTATATTCCTTTGGAAATGTCATTTATGTAGCACCAAAATTCTATGTTTTAGTTAGGCTGCTGCAAATTCGACACGTAACTGACAGATGATGTGTAAGCATTATGCAGGACTATTAAAGATGACATAGAATGCACAAATCTATCAGTACACGAGAGAGAAAGCTGGTGAGATTTTAGAAAATATATAACATCACTGGCTGAAAGTTACAAGTGGAGTCATGTGAAATAAATGAAGGAGAGAAAATATATCAGAAAGACAAAAATCAAAACTCTATGAGGCAGTTGTATCAGGACTAGAGTAATAAAATAAAATGGAAAAAAAAAAACCTCTAAAACACAAATTCAGAAAACAAATATGGATAGCGTGTAGTATAACAGCCTATTTCACATGAGTGTGCACATAGATTTCAATTTTTCTTGTACTTCAGACCCCTAGAAATTTTCAGGGAAAGTGCAGAACCCTACATAAGAAATTTGAATCCTTTAGTACTGTTTTGTTATTTTTTATTAAGTATATGTGTAACACCTCTTAAAAAGAATCTACCAACCCTTTTCCTCCTCCCAGGGCTTCACAAATAGAAGTGGAAATTATATGCCCTAATTACAAGAATACACAGATTTTTGAAAGACACATTTGTCCCAGCCCTTGTTGTAGAGTTTGACCAAATAAGTAGAAAGAAACAGACAATAACAGGGCTAGAGGACACAAAAAGAGATCCAATGTCTGAATGTGACTAGAACTAGGCATAAAACAAAATAAAAGTTATCTAGCTGGTAGTTCATATGTATTTCTACTTTCCTAACTGAAGAAGTTGTATAAGAGCCTGAAATATGGGATAAAAATATGTTTGATGTTAATAATTTATCTCACATTTGTATTCTTGAATCTTGCATTTGGGTTATCTGTGTTGCAGCAAGGTGTGTCCTCACTTGTGCTTTCTGTTGGAATGAAGGAACAGTTTGCTCCAGAGACCTCTCCTGCTGATAGACATGGACATGACAACACCTGCTCTGGTGCCTCCTGGTCTAGCCTGCGCTAGGAAGCTTTCCATTGCCATGTCCTCATTTAAATTGTGCCTTTTCAAGGATTTTGCAGAGCTTACATTAGGGACAGTGTTCTGCAGTAATGACAGATGTGACTGAGAGCACTATGAGAAAAAGGAGGATCGTTATAAGCACTGTACTGAACCATGTGCAAAAAAATCATTAATCTCTCCAGTAGGCTTTGTTCATACTTTGCCTTATAGTTTGAAGGTTAACATAACTTCAAGTAATACTTTCTTGAAATTTTGTCTTGTGAACTCATCTAGTTGGTTTTACATTGTCCCATTTTGTTTTGCTTTTAAGTTCTTTCCTCTCTCCCTTCTCAACTTGTTCTGCTTTTGTTTCTCCTGTGACACCACAATAGCAGCACAGTAAAGCCCCACAGAGTTCTTCTTTCTTCAATTCAATTTGACTCTCACATATTGCTCTGTCTCTTCCAGAAATTATATTGCCATTTCCAGAAATGACATGGCAATTTTTCACTTGAGTCACTTGCCATTTTAAGTGGACCTTCATGTATTTGCATTAATGATATGAAACCGTGCCTAATGGAACTACAGTGTGGAGAAAGGTGAAATTAAATTAGTGTAGCTTATTTTCTGCTGTGCACTGAATTGGCAGAGAAAATAAAATTGTGGATTACATAGCATTTATAAAAATCCTGAGGAATCATTCCTAAAACTATCATCAAAATCTGTGCATGCTGATAAACAAACAACAGATATAAAGTTACTCTGCTTGTCTCTGAGGAAAATATAAAGTTGGTGTGGTGTGTTGACCCTGTCTGGATACCAGGTCAAAAGCTGCTCTATCCTCCTCTTAGCTGGATAGGAGAGATAAAATATAACAAAAGGCTCATCGGTCGAGATAAGGGCAGAGAGAGATAATTCACCAGTTACCAATGCAGGAAAAAGATATTTGACTTGGGTAAATTAATTTAATTAATTGCCAATCCAATCAGAATAGGATAATGAGAAATAAAACCCAAAACTTAAAAACACTTCCCCTCTTCGCTTGTTTCCCTTTTTCCTCTGCTTGACTTCACCTCCAATTTTCTCTACATCCTTCCCCCCAGCAAGATAGGGGATCAGGAAAAGTAGGCTGTGGTCAATTCACCACATGTTTCTACTTTTTCTTTCTGCTCAGGGGGAGGATTGTTCACACTCCTCCCCTGCTCCAGCATGGCATGGATCCCATGGGACGCAGCCCTCCATGAACTTCCCCAATGTGAGCCTTGCCATGGGCTGCAGTTCCTCCCAAAGTGTGCCAGCACTGGGCCCCTTCCACAGAGCACAGCAGGTGGCTCCAGCACGGTCCCCAACAGGGTCACAAGTCCTGCCAGCAGACCTGCTCCAGTGTGAGCTCCTCTCTCGATGGGCCATAAGCCCTGCCAGAGCCTGTTCCAGTGCAGGCCTCCCATGGGATCACAGCCTCCTTTGGGCATCCTACCTACTCCAGTGTGGGTCCTCCAGGGGCACAGCTGCCTCACCATGGTCTTCACTATGGGCTGCAGGGCAATCTCTTCTCTGGTGCCTGAAGCATCTCCTTCCCCTCCTTCCTCTCTTTCCTCATTGACCTTGGTGTCTGCAGGGCTGCTTCTCTCAGATGTTCTCATTCTTTCCTCTTTGGCTGTTATTGCACAGCCAAAGTGTTTTTTCCTCCTTTTTAAATACATTATTCCAGAAGCACTTGCACCGTCACTGAATGGTTTGACCTAGGCCAGAGTCAGGTCTCTCTTGGAGCCAGCTGACTGTTGAATGAGGGGGAAGCTTCTGGCAGCATCTTACAGAAGAAACCCTGTAGCCCTTACCATGCAAAAGCAATACAGTTGGTGAAAGGCATAAAAAAAATGCATGCAAAGATTTCAAAACTATTTTGCAGTTTTCTCAAAACATGACTAGTTTTCTTGGTCTTTAGCAAACAACATATGAACTTTTAAAGAAGTCTGACTAAGCCCTTTTGCAATGTTTTAAAAATTTCAAAAATTGGTGTATTGACATAAAATATAAACAAACAGAAAACACCATCAACTGTCTGTGATTCACATTTCTGAGCAGACAGCAGCATTGCACAACAGCTTGAGACTGGAAACAAGACGGCTCCTACATCCAGATGAAACTTCATGGGGATTTCAGGCAGAATATAATTATTTCATATAATTATATTATATACGAATAGAATATAATTATGCAAAGCTGGAATTTTGTCAGGACACTGTGGTGAGCACCTATGCTTTGTGAAAAGCTTATGGGGATTTTTAATTACAATAAGTGGTCAGAATCTTAGTTTGATGTCTCAGCCAAGAGATGAATTGATACTGAACTACCAGACTCTCAGTACATGCCTGGGTAGTATGAAAATAACAGAACCATTAGACAGCTTGACTCACCTTGTAGTGATGGCAGAATGGGCTGTATCTGAAATCTGGAACAACGATTAAAAAATACTGTTGCTCTTCAACAGAAGAACCGTGATTATAAGGGATGTAACTCTGCATTCAAGATTCTTTCATTCTGGGGAAAGATATGCATCTGCTAAACATGCAGATATGTTATCTGTTCACTTCAGAAACACTTAAACAACTGAGCATCTCTCCTTAAAAATTACCACAGAATGGAATAACTTTTAAGAAGTTATCATACTGTGGAATGAGTCTTATGATATGAACTCATTATGAGTTGTAGAGCCTTCACTCAGCAGAGTGGATATTACACTGGATAGCTGAATACCCAAAAGTTTCTTAACTGGTTCAGTCCTATCTGTGTAATCTATCTATCTTCTCATGTCACACCCAGCTCTACTGTATCTGAATATCTTCCAAGTCTCTCTGGGGCAACAATTTTTTTCATTATTTTTGGTAATATAATATAAACCGGAGGCTAAAGTATCATTATTTTATTGCTACCCCTGAGATATTTTTGTCAGATGTTAATTCATAATGTAGCTAAGTTCTTTCAAAAGAACAGAAACTAGAGTTGATACTTTGGGAAAATGGATTTGAAATGCACATTAGTATCTTTTTAACTTTTCTATATGAGTTGTGTTAGACATTTCCAAAAACACTTTAAAAGATAGCCAGGAATCCTACTTTCAGAATTTCTAGCAGTTTTTTTTTGGTTTTTTTTTACTTGGGAATGCTTCTTGACCAAGATCCTGGACTACGCAAGGGTTATCTGATTCAAAGTTCAGACTGAGACTATTCAGATTTAATTTACTTTAAGGTCCCATTTTGGTAGCTTTCCTATGAATTTACATTAAGTTTGTAAAGTCATGGTAATTTGACTCTCAGATTAAAGCACACACAGTCCTCACTGAGTGGTGCCTGAATAGGATTATGGGTTGAGGCGCCTTGTATATTTTTTGAAATGCTGGAAGGAGAAAGAAAAAGTGAATTGCTGCCCTGATTTTTGTGTAGCTACATACACAGATGCATATAACAGGCAATAAAACACATTTGTCTATAGGCTCTCAACATGAGGCAACCTGATTGCCAGAAACTTTAACTCATGCAAAAATATGGTCCATATACAAAAAGTCAAGTTAACTTTAGCAGAGCTGCTACTGGCTTCGCTGTAATTAAGTGCTAATCGTAGGGGTGTGCTGTTTTGCAAGGCAGTAAACCGGTTTCCTGAGAGGATAAACTTGGAGGTCAAAGGCCGGGGAGTTGGCTCCATCGGGGACCAGGATCGCTGCCGAGAAAAGCAGCACACCTGTCCTGTTATTGTGATTATGAGACAAATGTGAATAAGGCCAGTAAAACAAAGTATCCTGAAAGTCTGGACAATTTATTGCCCTAATTGTCTAGAGTGGCACATCGTGCACGCCGTGAGCAGGGGCCGGGCTGTGCCGGTCCCACAGGACAGGCTCAGCTCCCCAGCACAGAGCACATGGAGGGCAGCTCTCACAGGGCTCTGGGGCCACTGCCCCTTGGCACCACCTCGGGAAAGCTGCTCCAACTTTATACGGTTATATTTTCCAAGCTATGAGATGACGATGTTATTTGATAAACTTCAGAGAGGAGTTTCCAAGTGCAAATAACAAATTACATACAGCTCTTCAGTATAATAGGATGGAAAGTTTAATCTGTAGTAAATAAAAATAACAGCTGTTCCACGTTTCAATGCTGTGCAATACTGTGAGTAGGAATTGCAAGAAAAGATTCAATAAAAAAGTCACAAAGTTTCATTAAAAGGTGGAAAAAAACCCTTTGAGAGTAAGTTAAAACAACCATACTTTATTCATGGACTAGGAAAGAAAAGGAAGGAGAGAGCTGCTGTGCTTTTACCACCAGAACAGCACATTTATCAGTAAATAATTGGAGTGTTAGTAAGCACTGGGAGAGAACATTCATCCCAGCATAAAAAGCTGGAAACTGACACAGGGAGGAGCATGGGCATATTGTTTCTGCATCATGGATTCCAAATATCTGAGGCTCATTTCTGTGGCAGATAGACTCATATAGTTTCAAAACCAAGAATTTTTTTTTTTGGTCCATAGAGAATTTTATATTAGCAAAAAAGAAGTAGATCTAAAAAGGGGAGAAGAGCTTTAAACCCAAGAGCTGATATTTCTGCACAACTATATTAACATTCAAAATACTCCTGACATATGGAGAAATGAGCTTGTCAAATTTCCTGTCACAGGAATACGTGAAACAAAGAATTCAGTTATTTTACAAAGGCTGAAATGCTTCTAACCATAAGCAAAAATATGTATATATATAACTTCACATGCAGATGTGTGTTCCAGCAGCAGATACTGTTAAAAACTTTAGAGGTATATCTGGAGAAATAAGGAATATTGGTTTGGGGTCTAAATTAATGTAGTTCTTTCCAATTAGCCCTTGCACTCATCACAGGACATCTCACAAACCTGGGCAGCATTTTCACGTCTCTGTGGCACAGAGCTCCTGCAGCCAGCCATCAAGAAAGTCAGAGAGAAGACCCCTCCTGTCTGCACAGCTTAAAATTATTTTTTAAATTATTCATTATTATTAAATTATTTTTAAAGTTTTATTTCCCCTCCCTCCTACACAGGAGAATCTGGTACCAATGCTATTAATGAAATTATATCACAGAAGTTTCATTTATGGTCTGATTCCACCTCACAGTTCCTGTGCTTTACATAAATGATGACTGTCACCTTGCAGTGCTCATCCTGTGCGTATTCAAGATGATGAGATTATTGTGTTTCTCATCTGTTTGGTATGAATCTTACCAGTGTATGTAAATACCTGGAGATTAAAAAAGATGGCAGTAGGCTGTTCTCACTTGTGCCCACAGACCAGACAAAGTCAGGGGGCAAAAATAGCAATAAAATAAATTAAATTTCAATATAACAGACTTTTTTGCTTTGAGTGATCAGTAATACAGAAATAAAAGCACCTGGAGTGTCAAGGATATTTTGAAGAACTCTGGAGATGGAGGCATCACTAGGCCTGCCTTTCTACTTCAACTGTTCTGTGACTCTGCCAAAACAACCATCAGCCTTACAACCAGCATGGTGATCCTTCTGTTTGAGTAATCTACCTGTACTTTTACTGATGAGGAAAATAAACTGTATGACTTTCACATTCCCTAGATAGAATATATGTTGTAATGGAAGAGAGTGAATTGATTTGTAATTAGACCTTTATTTTAAAATACCTATGTTGCTGGATTTTTGATGTTGCAGAACTAATTTATGTACAGCGACTCTCCAGTCACATGTATCACTGCCACAATATTGTATGGTTACTATAGAGGGATTTTTTTATTTATAGATCCCCAGGGACATTGCAGATGAACAATGCAGTTAGGCATATTTCATACAACCCTAGAAATTCATGCTGGAAAAAACCTTAATCCCAAAGCAAATTAGCCTAATCTGTGAGATGAAGATCTTTAGGATCTCCAAATAGGGACTCCAAGACTTCCCCAGGTAATCTGCTACTGTACTTGGAGGAAGCTTTCCCTCACAGCAAAAGTCAATCCCTCTTCCTGTGATTATTTTATCTATCCTGTCCTTGAAAAATAGGCTCTTTTCAACAGCCTTTTATGTATTTGAAATGTTGATGTCTCTTTTCTTGAGTGAACAAGGCCATGTTTTCTAGATTTGTGATTTACTCTCACTGACTCTCATCTGGATTCCTTCCAGTTAGTCCACATCTTTCTTTAATTTATACAAATCACGTAAGAGAAAGGTATGGCTTTATAGATGGCGTTCCTGCACACACAAGGGTTTTTGGGAGTTAGGGGAACAAACCAGAAACACTGTTGGCTTCTGGAACAAAACCAAGCTTCAAAAATATTGCAAAAAATTCCTTAAAGGGGAAAAAATAATCATAAAATATCCTAGAGGTCTCCAGTCTTTGTTCCCAGAACAACTACTAGTGGTTTAGGATGCTATTACTTTTCTGCCAGAGGTTATTGCCTGAGGAGTAATGAAGGACATATTCAGAGAAATTAAACCCAGATCAATATTCATTTCTAGTTTAACTTGTGGCATAAGACCCCTGCATCAAGCCAAAGAGTTGCTGTTTGAATGAAGCATATTTTAAATCCTGATTTAAGGACTGCCAATGATAAGGGCTATACCAGATCCCTGCACAAATTATTCAAATGGTTAATTGCACAACCTAATTGCTAGTTTGAGTTTGTTCAGCTACAGCTTCCAGTCATTGGACATTGTTATGCTTTTGTTTACTAAACAAAAGATCCCTCCACTATCAGAAATATTCAGCTGCTCACTGTAATGCAGCTGTCTCAGATGTTGGTTCACCTCTTTTGTAACATTTCTAATTTTTACATTCTATTTAGCATGTTTAGAACTTCTTTATTTGGGATATTGGGGTTCAATAATCATCTAGTGGCACATACAAAAGTAACTACAAGAGCCAAAACTTTTGTAGCTATTTCAGAGTGTTTCAGATCAATCCTTTATTACTTGGGACCCACTGAGTGTGTATTTCTTCAATCTTGTTCAGAATGTCCCTTGTACCAACATCTTCCCCTTTCATCCAGAAGTAAAGCAAGTTGAAAGTTTGAGCAAGCAATGACTTGACAGCTCAAAGTTCCATGTTTAATGGGTGACTGAAGCAACTTAGTCTGTGACTTAAGAAGGTGTTCTTGAATTATTTAGTTGCTTCTTAAAGTGATGTTTTTCAATTTAAGTGTCTTGAAAATTGTCCATATGGTCTTAGCCATAAGAAATGTGGACAGAACTGTAGTCATCTGTCTCCACAGTGGTGTGGGGAGGTCCTGTTCAGAATCTGCACCTACAGTTCTTCACAGAGTAGCGGTATGGAGCTGTGTCTTCTCCATGAGATTAATTTGTGTCTGGTTTCCCTAGAAACTCTGAGCATAAACAGAAGATGTAGGCCTTTTGTCAGCTGAGAATTTCTTGAGATTTGGCAGATTATACAAGTAGGTACTGCACATGTGCAGATTGACTCAAACATTGGATGTGCAATAAGATTTTTTTAAGCCCATTATTTTGAATGTAACAGCTCAGGCATTGGAAGTGTGATATTTACCAGATGTATCCAGTCTCTGCATCTGTGTTGTAGAGTCAGTCTGCTGACTGACAGTAAATGTATCACATTTAGAATGCATCTAACAAACTGCATGTTCTTATAGACCATTAAGATTACTCAACTCCTGCACTGGATGTGCGTCCTGAGCACAGAAGGCATTGGCATTTTGCACATGGGGGCAATCCCCCTTTGCCCTGTGGAAATCAAAACTCATAATTCATAAATTGCATTTTGTAGAAAGTCCTTAAAGAACAAATAAGTATATCTTGCTTTGTGGTTTTAATTCAAACTGATTGATCTAAAATGTATTTTATCTCCAAGGTGCTATTGTCCTTCTGATTAATTTTTCAGAGTTTTAAGATAGCATCTTAGTGAAAACATGTAGTGTTAGCACTGAAGATTTTTCTACCTCTAGGGTTTTTTTTTTTTACTTAGCTATGTCTTTTCACTGTTAAATCAGAGGAAATATATTAATGTTGGCTAATTAACAAAACATTCCACAAGTTCTGAATTGTTTAATTCCACAAGTTCCAAGCCGTTGCACCCAAAAGAGAATACAGACATTTAAATTGGTTATAAACACTTTCTCAGACACTTTTTATTGCTCTTTTACTGTTTGTAAGTGTTACAAGGCAAAGTGAGAAAAGTAGTAGATAAGATCGCCTATTCCTTTTTTGCTATTATCATTCTTTAAGGCTACGTTAGATAGCACTTCCTTCTAGCAAAGCAAAAAGAATGGGACCATCATTACAAATTTTATCACATAAAACAAGGAAAGGAAGGAATCCAAGTACTGTTAAGAGTAGGCCATAAGATGATAAGCATCTTCACTATCTATGCCATACATCATTTGCCTGTAAAATTACTTTGATCTAATACACAGCCTTTGATCTAAAGAAATTAGCCATCTTCCCTTCTCTTGATGAGACGAAAGGTGAGACTGTATAACCAGCTTTAGTGCAGCATGCTCTCTTAGCTTGGTTCACTTCCCATTTTGCTCCCAGAAAGTCTGTGTATGTTTGCTGATTCACTCTTAGTCTCTTCTGGAGCAGCCAAATGTCTCCTTTGCAGAGAAGAAGGTAGATCACTCTAGGGTCTCCTCCAGGTGGAGTATTCAAGCAATGCTTAGTTTGGGTCCCCTGACTCCAACAGTGTAACACTCAAAAGTCTTTCTCTATTTGTGTCCTGCCACATCAGTCCTTGCCATAGAAACTGCCATGTGAATGATTGCAGCAGAGCTTTGCCATTATTTCAGGCACACAGGAATAAAAAAGCCCATACAATTAACAATTGCATTTCAAGACCAGTGGAGGATTAAAGTATGCCTTATAGTTCATCACTTAATAGTGTATGAGCCGGAGCACACCGACCAGAGAGACAGGACTCAGGATACAAAGGCAGCTGCCAGGAGCAGCGGTAGCCAGCAATAATTACATCAAAACAATCAAGCAAAAAATTAAACCCACCCAAATATATATGAGTGTACTTATGTATGTGTGCACGTGTGTGTGTGTGAGAGAGAGAGAGAGAGAGAGAGAGAGAGTTCTGGAGTGGGTTCCCCCATTTAGAAGTTCTCCCTCCCTCACCAGCTACAAAATTTGGAGCAGGACACTCCTATGACACTGCACAGAGCTAATGCTTTTATTGATCTCATGACTAACAGGAAGCTTTTTCCTTGTCTCTCCTATGCAGAGATTATGTAGTTTTGTAGCTGATAAATAGTTTGATTTAGGTGAAAAAGTAAAAACTTTCACTTTTTACATTTTCTAGTCCATTTCTGATCTCTTCCTGCCTTATGACTCATAATGACTGTTCACTCTTCTACAGTCTCTTCTAGCTGATGTCAAAGTGCAAAACAACAAATGCATTTGACTGCATGATATCACAGTGGGTTGTTCCCATGATATGTAACTTTATCTATTTAATTAAGTAGCAATTAATTTGAATATGTTCATATATTCTCTCATCATGCAGGATTTGTAGGACCCAGTGCATTACCCAGCTGCTTGTTATCGTCTAGTTCAAAGTGAATGGGAGATCATAGGACACAGATGTAGCTGAGAGTTTTAAACCAGATCTCAGACAGAAATAAACTTCTTTTAAGGAGAATTATCTCATTACATTCTGAGAATAAGTGAAAGGTTATTAGAGGTCACATACTGCCAAATTTTCTCATTTGAGGCTGCCTGTGCATACTGGTTTGTGTAGGGATTTCATCAGATGACAATTGGACATCCATATTTAGGTGTCCTGGTGGCATCCAATGTTTCAAGTACAGAACCTAGAGTATGGACTGATTTAATTTCTACTGTCCTCTTGAATGGAAGGAGAATTATGTATTTTATTTCATTTTTATATAAAACAGAAAGAAAAGCTTAACAGATAGTGAACAGGTTCTTGTAGAAAGCAGCTAATGAAATGTAGAAGTAGTAATTTTTCTAAGCTCTATTGCTAAGTTTAACAGTGTGTAAGTGAGCATAGTTCTTTGCTTACTTAGCTAACTTCATTATCTAGTATTCCTTATCAACCCATGAACGTTTTCAGTTTTTCACTTAGGGATTAAAACCCATGAACAAATGGCATTCCCATTGATGTCCAAAGTACTTTTGCAAAATAAAATATGTGGAAAATGGCAAGAGGAAGGGGAATAAATATAATGGAATTTTTTTTTCTTATTTTTTTGAAAGGTAAAAGGATGCAGGGTTTAATAAATTTTAGGTATGTGTTTTATAGATTAAATCTTTATATGCATTTTTGAAATAGCTTTAATTAATGAGCAGGCTGCTTTTTGTACTAATTATCCAATGGTAGTGCTAAAATGTCCTGATAAAATCTCATCTGAACTTCTGAAATACTTTCACAGTTTTGAATATCCCTCTGTTTAAAAGATAAATCAAAACTGAACATGGTGCAGGAGGAGTGTTTTCAGCCCTCTCATCCTCCCTATTACTTATAAGGATGACACTAAAAATGTTTTGTTTTGGTTTACCTAGTAAAGCAAAAATTGAAGGAGCTATAAATCAAAAGTAAGAGCAGACTTAGTAAAAGACTGTTTAGACTAAGGAACAAGTACCAAAAAAAAAAAAGGGAATAAACTGGCTGTGAATAAACTAAGAATGAAAATTAGATGCAGATTGATCTTCAGATCAAAAAGAGTAGTGAGGTTTTCATTCCCATGTCCACTAAGAGTGGCAGGACATGTCCAGGCCTCCCATTGTCGCCTGGCAAAATGCATGGGCAACACCAGTGTCCACTGCACTTCTTCCCCACTATCTGCCTATGCACTCCTAAAACAGTGTGATTCAGGTTAGATTTCAGTTCTGAAAATGTCGAAAACCTCCACACTTTCTTTGGTTATTCATAGATTACTTTTGTATAAACCATGACATCAGTAAAAATCTAGTACCTGAAACTTTGCATTTGTTTGCATTTATGTAGATATTGAAGTAGTCTACAGGTCTGGGGATGCTCTCTGTGTTCATCTCAAGTTAAAACAATGCCATTTTGAATTATGCCTGTATACCCAAAGGTATATCACCAGAATCTCCATAAAATCTTATCAAAATCTCTGGGTTTGGTGTGTTCACACCAAAATAAATGTATCACAAACTCTACAAACTGGAAGATATAATGCCAAATTTTAATTTTTTTTCCAAACATGTTTAGCTTTCATGTTTATAAAGACTTTATTATAGCCTGCTAAGTTTGCTTTAATTACCTTTAGTTCCTAACTCAGGTCAGATACCTTTAACATCTTTCGGGTCCAAACAATTACTATAAAACAGTCTGTCTCCAGTGTAATCACAATGTAAAGCATATTTTTATGTTTAATATAAGGAAATTATGCGTTGAAAAGTAAAGCGACATATAATTAATAGCAAACCTAGATAATGATAGCTAAAATACATCAAAGCATGCTCCAGCCCATTGGCTAGTATATATGCTTTCGGCAAACTAACTTCCAAGCAAATTAATTTCTTTTCTAACTAGGTATTTCCTTGAATTTTATAGTGAGACATGCTGATTGAAGCTTTGATTCATTAATAAAATGATAGATCCATGTCATTAACTCATGCAGTTGATGTATAAGTTGATGCATGATCTTCCTATTACAGAGTTTTACTCGATGACTACTGAATATGTGGTATTCCTATACATGTTCAAATTCAGCCACAGTTATGGTGTTTGTGTCATTTATTCGGGACTTGGGTCAAGCAATATTGGAACATACAGACGCTCTTTTGGGGAGTTACCTTGGCTGTTGGTTTCTTAGACATTGCTCCCATTGGGTTTTTTTACTCATCTATCAAAAGCAAAATGAAGTCTTAGATGGTTGTCATGTAATTGTTATGGACCCATGAATGTTAATGGCCAAAAGCCACTGCAAGGGCTATTCTAACCTTTTGAATTATGAATTACACAGACTTCATTCAGTGAAGAGAATTACTAGGATCTGCTGCCTAGATTCTATGAAGTGAAGTAATATGAAGCTGAATTACAGCTTAACCAGCCTAGAATTGGGATCTTCAAAGAAATCACTGTGAGCTCAGCACTATAAAATGTCTGCTCATATTCCTACATTTAAAACCTTCACTGTTGAGTTTACTTTGTAGAACTGAATCTAGGTGAGGAAATTATATCAAAAAATAATTACTGGCAAAACTTTGAGAAAGACCTTGCACAGGTCTTCATTTGCTTATAGAGTTCTCTCCTGATTCCTGTCTACACTGTGGTTAATTGCTTAGTAAGTCATCAGGATGAAGCTACCATTTTTTGCCCTATTATCAAGTGTATGGAAGATGGCTGTGCTGTTCTGTCCCTCTAACTCACTGGGTCTTGTATATTGATTGTTTATCTCATGAGGATTCAATGACATCATGCTTCCCTGCCCTGGAGGGTTGGGCCTAAACTGAGCAGAGCAGAATTACAGGGTTTCAAGAAGCCCTCTGTTCAAAGTGCCTTCACAGCCATGAGTCAATGTTCCTTCAATTGATGCTGTATTTTCATAGCATTGTTCAGCTCTAATGATGAGAAGCTATTGCACAATTAAGATAGATGCAGTCTTGTTTCCCTGCTTACTAATCTGAAGAAGCTGTTTTTCTTTATGTTTCACCTAACAAGAAGTGTAAGGTGGAGCTTTGAGAAGATGAGAACATGTTGCGACTCATTTTTGATGGAGTTTTTCAGATGGCTCTGAAATCATATATGGCCATCATCCATTATTAATAGCAAGTTTAATTATTATAGCAACTCATTTCTCCATCAGCTGAGTAGCACTTCAATTAGATGCTCTTACTGAAGCAAAGAGAGGGAAAGTATCACTATGCCTTACTACATCCTTATTTTTACACCTATGCAATCAGAATCACTTAGTTTTGCATTTCTTTCTCCTACTGCCCTGTAAGAATTGCAGTAAAATATTTTTTCTGAGGTTATGGCCACCTATCATAACTCACTCTAATTCAGAAGAAATGTAATTAAATAGAAATAAGACTTTTACTTGTGGTCTGACTTCAGCCTAAACACAGTATATTCACCTGCATTACAGTAACCAGTTTTTTACAGATCTTCTGAAGGCATTCCTATCACCTCTGTTAAAAAGTAAACCTCAGTGCCTTTGCAAAGTAAAGCAATAATATCTGTCATTTGCATGAGTCTAAATTTGGGGTCACAGCTAGATGCTGATTTTAGTTTTTCTATTTTAAGCCAAGGTGGAAACAGTTGTGTTTCGGAAGCTGGTTTATGAGCAAATTAAACAGTCTGACCCTACAGGCAGCAATATCCATCAGAAAGGTACAGCAGAAAAGTTCACCTTGCTCGATACAAATCACCGTGCCATTCCTAGAATTGTGCAGTCTAAATGCTTGATTAATACAATGGTGAAACTAAGCACTGAACATTAATTCAGTCTTTTGTGATTGATAAGAGTCAATACAGCATATCAGGTGACAGACAGGGACTCTTCATCCCCAGAAAGGGAACTAAAAAAAATTAAGAGGTGTACAGGACAGGACACATTATTAAAGACAATCCTTTGAATGCCAGCATATGGGATGTGTCAGAGGCAGGGAAGAGAGAAGACGCAGAGCAGAGCATGAGACATATGCTTGAGGCCCACAGGGATTTGGGATAGTGTGAAAGGCCCTGCAGAGTCTGAGAGGGAATGTGTAACTTGCCTGGTTGGAAAAGGCAAAGAAGAAATAGTCATGGCTTCCTATTGAGGATGTGGGAGAGTGATCCCATGCCAAAGGATCTTCTAGTGACTTCCAAAAGCTACATTAACTTCATCCTTATCCTGCAAGCATATACTCTCTGTCACAAGTGGTTCTTCTCATTTTGTTTAGGTTTTTTGTGTTTTTGTTGTTTGGGGGCTTTTTTATCAAGTTAGCCGAAAAGCAAATGTCTCTGTTCATGTAAACATCAAAACCCACTTTCTTTCTGTATCAACACAAATGCAAAATTACATTGACACTTTTCACATAAGGAGTTTCTGTAAAAGAGACTACTGCTTTGGATAATTGATGGCGATTAAAAATTGCATAATTCAAGGAAGAAAGCAGGCAGATAACCAGATGACTAGGCCAATGGTTGCCCACAGTTTGTACCAGGCCACAGCAAGATCCTTCTCACTGTCAAATTTCACAAAACTACTGTGTCTTGCTAGCTTTTAATCCCAAGAAATTACTGTTTTCTGATGGTAACCTAGGTCATGGGAAAATGTTTTCAATAAATTGAGACCACAGGCATGTAGTCAAGAGGGAGTTTGTATGTGTATCTACAAGAAATGTCAGTTCCTCCCACTCAACCCAGATCTGCTGTCCTCCTGCTGACTACAGGAACTTGTAAGATTGGTACTCGATGAGCATCACTGTTTTTGGTGGTGCAAAATGAACAATAGATACATCTAACAAAGAAGTGAAATTTGATTAACATTGTGAAGTCACTATTTTCATAATCTCTGTGTGCAGAGTAACTTTCCTGCCAATCCTCTCCCTCCCAAAACCGTGTCCTTGCCAAAAATAGAGTGGATTAGGACAGCATAACCTTGCTACAGCTGCTGCCAGGTAGGAGCTTTTAGTTTAATCTAAAGAGTTTTATCCTGTGAGCTTCATGAGTATTTTAAATTTAGAAAGAATTCAATAAAGCAACTGAAAGCTGGATAAGGAGGCACAGCAGAACCTCCAGAGCAAACCAAGCACCAAGGTAAAACCACTTCTGACAGAACAAGGCTTTTTGGGTTTCATGATGATAGTTTGGTCTTTGGAGTAAATTACTCATTATTGCATGGGAGGCACTACTAGCTACCATCTTAAAGAGATGATTGTATTTATCCTTTTGTGTCCAAAGTGTACAATCCCTGCTTTGAACTTCTACCTGAACTAGACCTGACTTCTTACAAATCTCTGCTTCCAACTATTCAACTGTTCTTGGGCTGAGGGACTGAATTATCCACACAGAAGATGACATGCCAGGATTACAAAAGCATTACCCACTATGCCACAAGCTGGGGAGTATGACTGTTAAAGTATCAAAGTCAGAGATTTTCGTAAGAATGAGTCATAGAAGAAATATGTTCTTTTCTTTCTCACTAAACAAAAGAAGAAAGACAATGACAAAATAAAACCATCCCTCCTTAAATGGTAACATCCAACAGTGAAAACCTAGCCAAAAATATCTTTCTGTACGTTCTCTCACTGTCAGTGTATGCCACTGAATTGGCAGGAACCACCAGCGTGACACTTTATAATAAAAACCTCTATTAAACTGTGCTAAAAATTTGGAAAATAAGTCAACTATTTTTTGCTGTTCATTCATATAAATTTGGGATGTCTCCCACCTATTGCTATTCTTATATTTTCTCTTTCCTGTAAAAAAGTAATTGTTTCTATATGGATATTTATTATAAATGAAATATTCCTTCTTTATCTCATAGCCTTGAAAATTAGTATGCAACAATCCCCGATGGTCTGATCAAATCTGTGTATATACTTTTACCACATAAAAGCAAGTGGAAATTCAGAAAAGGATTGTAAATCACAGATTCTGATAGATGTAGGGTTATAAAAGCAGGGTGACAATAGCAGTCTGAAATGATAAAACTTGCAGACTCACACCTTGGTGAGGTGTGATAGCAGAGCCACAGATGAGTGTTGTGATACTAACCAACACTGACCACTAAACCTACATGTTACACACTATTCCTTTAGAAGCCCAGATCCATCTTCATCTTCTGCAAATCAGCTTGCTAATGAAAGGTTTTTCTTTTTGCATTCAAACATCTACCTGTCCACAAAGTCTCTAATAATTATATGCAACAACTTATTTTTTCAAACCTACAATGGACATTCGTTCAATCCTGCATCTGCAACTGTTTTCCCACTGCAATATATGTAGACTACTGCTATACTATTTGTTAATCTATATCTCTATACAGTGGTGGTATTAATGTAATTATTGCATTTTCTCAATATTGGTTCTGAAGCAGATGTGTAAAATGGAAGGGTCTATGGAGCCTGTCTCTGGAGTTGTTCACATATGTTCTGAATGTGTTCACCACAACATTTCTAATGCCATTTTACAGAAAATATAGCACAGACAGATTATGGAATTGCAATTTAAACCAAGATGTGTTTAAATAATATAGGGGTCCCAGCAAAGTCATTGACTGAGTGTCCTGTATGCAAAGCATTTTACTGTGCAAGAGACCATCTTCCCAAATTCCTTTCTCATTAAGAATGGAGCATGGCAAGGAAAGCATGTGTAACTGCTTCAGCAAAATGTGTTAGCCAGATGAGTTTGGGATGGCTGTATTCTTTGGGTGGCAAAGCAATTGAGTAAGTTGTACTGGTCATCCTGAATATGTATCAGCATGGCCTTTGTACCACATCACACAGGCAGTTCTGTATTGTCCCAAATGCAGCAAGAAACACAGACCATTATATTTTTTTAAATAAAAAAATTTAAAATTATTTGTCAGTGCAGGATTTCCTCATGGAAAAAAGTTGTTTCACAAGACACATAGAGGGAAAAATGTTATTTTGAATTTAATATAGTTTTTTTTTGGCAAAGCAGTGTATCCACAGGAAGATATGGGTATTTTAAAATTAGTACATTTTAGTACAACATCCCTTCTATAGGTCTTCTAGTTTGTCAGGCTAGCAGTAATGAAAATTTCATTTTTATTAGTGATGATGATGTGAGATAAAAGGAACCAGGAGTCTTTTCTAAAACCTAGCATTGGTGTATGTTGACTAGCAATTATAAGGAAAACAAACTCTAAACCTCATCAATAAATACAGTGTAGAAGGTCCTGAGAAGAAATAAAATAGGTAGTTCATAATTGCATTGTCCATCCTTTCACAAATTAGATGCTGCTGTACAGCACGAGCACTCTGAGACAGACAGCTCTGTTCTTGAGGCACAATGGAGCTGTTCACAGCACAAGTGAGAGTTCAGCTCTTCTGGCAGGACAAACAGGGTGTGCTCACCAGGCAGTCCCTGGCAGTGGAGTGCACACTCACGAGCCATGAGAACCACCTTCCTTGTTCAAAAAGTTTAATGCACTCCTCTCACTTTCCTTTTGGTAACATGTAGCTTGAGAAAAAGAAGATATATTTTAGGAAGAGAAGACATTTTTTGGGAATGGCTATCCTCCTGGAAGTGATTCAGGGGCTAAGGAAGATAAAAAAACTTGATCAATTTTTTGGGAATGTGATGGGTTCTGAACTTTGAAAATGCCTGTGCTGGTTTGTTAAATTTTGATTATGTACTTGAAAGAAGTAGTCTTGTTATATTCATTATTGCGATCTCCTCACTTCTTCTGTATATATGGAGCAGCTGCAAAGTTAGGGCCAAGAATAAATAGAAAGAATTAAACATACTTAATATTCTTTTGCTTCTGAAAACTTTTCAGCTTAAATTAAAGTATGTGTCTACATTTTTTTAGACCTATTTTATTTAATTGATCTTTCAATAATGTTTAAGGGAAGATCAGGGCAGACTCCTTCCTGTCCTGATGGCAGGGATAAAGGTAAAATGTATGCACAGAACTTGTTCATATGGGGGTACTAATAATCTTGAGGAGCAATGGATTATAAAATGCTACATGAAGCCCAAGATAAACAGCTCGTGCCTAGTGCAGCAGCAAAGGAAGCCAGTTTCTTGAAAGGGGGGATAGCTGGAACATACTGCCCACATTTAGAGTGCTCCTGAGATCCAGCAAACCCCAGGCTTGATCTCAGCATGTCTAATACATCCTATATTGGCTATAAAATCTTCTAGGCTTTAGCAAAGCCCCCCTTCTTTCTCACCAAATCACTGTAAGAGGCTCTTTCTAGTGAAATCTGACTAATCTATAGGGTGGGTCAACAGTGCTGGGTTTTATATGAGCCTTTGAAACTGTAGTGTTCTAAAAAGGAACTTTCTTCAAAATGGGACTTTTCATTTTAAAAATCTATTGGTATTGAATAAAAAAAAAATTTTTGTACAACTAATTTTTTACTCTTTCTTTCTTGTTATAGCTTTGCAAAACTGATTAATACAGAAACTGGATTCTGTTCCATCCTGTACATTTTCAGCCAAACTCATGACTGTCCAGTCACTGTGAGGGAATAAATTTGCAGAAAATACCAAATTTTCAAAAATTCCATAAAGAACTTTTATTACTGCAATAATATATCTACCTGTATGCGGTACAACACACAGTTACTGTAAATTATTCTTCAAGGCTTTCATGACAGAGGCATGGAAGGCACCTTGTAAACTTCTCCATACAGATGTGGGGCACCCCTCAGGACAGGATATTCTTGGGATTTTTTTCAAGGAAATTTCTGAAAACTTTTCATGCTTGAAAAAGAGCTTTCTTAATTAGAAATACATGCATTTTATCAAGAACTTTGCGGGAAAAGGCATGTTTCCAGAGATTTCTGTTCAAAATGAAAATAAATTCACTCAGGATTAGTCAGGACACTAGCAAGGCCTAGAAGATGCAAATTCAAGTATTTTCTGCACTGAAATCATGGCATGAATAAAATGAATGAATTAAAGCCATTCACAGCATTTTTACATGTCAGGTGAGTGGGTTTGCTGCCAGTCTCTTTTTACATAGGTGTTTGCCAGTTTCACGTGTTAGACAAAGCAAAAGTGTTCCAAAATCCATCAGTTCTGAAGAGAATATCCTGACTGCTGACTGGGCTGTTGTATTTGTTTTTCCCAGCAGCTGTACTCCAGCTAAACTCTGATGTTTGCCCTGTGACAAAATGTAGTAGGAGATGTTACTTCTCAAGCACTGGAACCATTTCTCCACCAGCCTATGCTCAGCTCTTTCATTAGGCCTTTCACTGTGGCCTAATTGATTAATGGTGCACAGGACATGGCACCTGTAACATCAGCGAGATCCTGTTTCACAGATGTTGATTATGTATTCGCAGTATAATAGAGGACCTTAATTAACATTTTGGAGACTACTGCAAATCAGCTGTCTATTTTACCTCTGCAGGTAGCTAAATTTCAAATTTTCTATCTTGTGACTGCATTTGCAAATGCCCCTATTGGGTAAAACTCACCTTCAACACGCACACACTTGAACATAGTCTCTCCAAAGTCCCATTCTCATTATGTAGAGAAATGCTTCTCTAACATTCACCTCACAATCCATTTTCTGCTCCCCCATGTCACCTGAATATCTGCTTTGCTGACACTGCTGAACTTGAAAAATTTCAGTATCAACTTAGTTAAAGGAAAGTTTATTAATACTTCCTGAGAATATTATGATCACTTGCCATCTAGATGTCAAATAGCAGACACAATACAGTACTTTAATGCTTCCTAATGAAATCTTAAATTGTGAAAGGAAATAGAGCCTGATTCTCCCTTCTTCAGAGATGAGCCTATGTCTGTGATTTCATTTGGCCTCTGTAACTCCAAGCAGTATTTCTCTTCGTGGTTGGTTGACCCTGGCTGGACATCAGCTGCATACCAAGCCATTCTCTCATTCTCTGTGGTCGAGTTCTCCAGGAGCTGCAGGTGGATTTCTGTTCCACCACAGACCTCCATGGGCTGCAGGGGCACAGCTGCCTCACCATGATCTGCACCACGGGCTGCAGACCAACCTCTGCTCCAGCACCTGCAGCACCTCCTGCCCCTCCGGCCCTTCCCTCTGCACTGACCTTGGTGTCTGCAGAGTTGCTCCTCTCATGTTCTCACTCCTGTCTCTTCAGCTGCAGTTGCCCTTTTTTTTCCCCTCTTCAAACACATTATTCCAGAGGCACTACCACTGCTGCTGATGGGCTCAGCCTTGACCAGCAGTGGGTTCCATCCTGGAGCTCCATTGTCCCTGTCAGACATGTGGGAAGCTTCCAGCAGCTCCTCAGAGAAGCCAGCCCTGCAGAGAGCACTGCCTATCAGCTGCTGTGACGTCTCACAGTACCCTTAGTCACTTGGATGGTAACTGCAGTAATTATGAACTATTTGGTTCTTTAATATCATTAGAAACACTCTTGACTTTTTAAGTATAAAACATATTTAGCAATAAAGTAATTGCAAAGCAAAATATTTAAAAGGTTTATTTCAAGAAAAATTTACTTCTTTGAAATATTTTCCCACACCATGTTTTAAACACAGAGTTCTGTTGGAACAGACCCGTTTCCCAAACAACTCCCTTTTCACCAAGTCTGTGTTTTTCACTCAGAATATCACTTACCTGAAGTTTCCCCTTCAGTGTTAACTCTCTCCAACATTTTACTGCATTGACTAAAGGGAAAACAGCCCATTATCCCTCTTATGGTCTGGTCTCTGTTTATTTTGTCTAAATGCTTCTTTAAAGGGTTTCTAATTCCAGTGTCACTCTCTGGCAGTTTACAGCTCATGCTACAGTTTTCCAGGCATCACTCAAAAATGTAATATATTAGCAGAGAGATCAGCTCCATCACACACCATATTTGGCTCTAGATGGTGGGGTACCAATTTCTGTACCACTCTGCCAAATGGCATACTCTTGCTTTCCATACACACTTTCCTGGCAGTCCTAATTGGCTTTTCATGCCGTTGGAATTTTTTTTTTTAAGTTTTTGTGAGAAGTAAAAGTACGTTACATAAGTTTTACCAAACAGAGGTGGTTTTTGTTTTTTTGTTTTTTTTTTTTTTTTTATAAAGCAATAAAGAAGATTACGTTCATTTGGCAATGAATTAAGACAGCTAGAAGAAAGCGATCAATTTTAGCCCTTTCATCTGGCTCTAGACAGAAGAGATATATCCAGATGACAAGTATGCTTAAACTATTCTTTCTTCCTCATATAGAAAACATAAGGTTTACAATATGTACATGGAAAAAAATCTAGTTAAAATCCCAGGCTGGTGTGTGAGGCAAATTACATCTATCCTTTCAGAGGTTTTAATTTGTATGTCTGTTTTCTGGAAACTTTCTTATGTCAGCTAAGAAAATGTTCCAGGTTCTCCTTGTGTGAATGCACATATACATAAATGACTCTGGGATCAAAAAATTAGTCCTGTACACCAAACATAGTCGTCTTAGAAGCCTCAATCCCAATTCTGATCTCATACCACTGTCACACCCCAACCAAAAGATCAGAAACAAGAACAAGAAATCAGAAATTCCTAGTCTTTTGACAATAAGTAGCTTAAAAAAATTTCCATGAGTCTCAATGAAAATTATTCTGATGGACAAGTTATTTATTGGCAAAACTGCATTATTTTATGGCCCTGATCCAGTGGACGACTTAAGCATGTGCTTAGTTTTAGCATGAGAGTATTCTCATTGGTTTCAATACAACTTCACATATTTAAAGCTAAGCTGTATTTAAGTGCTTTGCTGGATTGTGGCCTGCTTCTGTCAGTAAAAGGAACTTAATTGAGATTATAGCTGCTAAGGAGAGATGATATTAGTTTAAACTGGAAAAGATCAGACCGAGTAGGACTGTTGAATTCTATCAATCTTTTACATATTTTAGATCACAGGACACTGACTCTTAGAAAGTGCAAGTACAATTTTCTTATTGAATGAAATTTATTTACTTCATTACAAGAATCCTGGAAAGTCTTTTTATTCATAGGCACATCCAAATTCCATATTTATGACCATTTTCATTGTGGAATAGCTGTTCCCCTGGCTGATCTTGTAACTAGTAATGACAGAATGAGACCAAGAGACTTTGTTTTGGTATCTCTTTATTCAGCATAGTGAAAAATATCTATCTTCTATTTTATCTCTACCACACAGGTGTACACCAGGTCTCAGATATATCTTCCTAGTAAATACTACTTCTTTATGAGATCTAGATATTTTTCTGTGTGGGTTTCCTGGGACAGAGATTTAATAAATTAGCTTTTCAGATGTCTCCTGTAGTGACTGAGTGCTTTAAGCACTTAGGGTGAGGTTTGCAGTTCGAGATTTGTAGCTTGCAGCTGAGCTGTTGGGTGGCTTTGTTCCTATGGTCACACTGTTATCTCATTTGGAAAAGGGCTTGAAGGGGGATTAGTGAGCACTGAGAGATTGACATTACTATATTCTTTATTATAATGTGGTTTACTATTATTAGAAAAGGAAACACCAATTCACTTACAATTTCTACTTCATCTTCTCTACATTACTTCCCAGGGTCATTATGAATTGAAGTCGTACAGCTATATAAATGTCTATAAAGTTGTACAAATTATGAGGTACTTCTATCTGCCATAACTGAATTGCCGAAAAGACACATTCCTTTAATGATCAGAATCATGAAACCTCAGAAATATCAGTGTATTCAGACAGCAAAAAGTACTTTTCAGATAAATAGGAAAATGCATGTATCACCTCTGGTGGTTCCAGTACACTTTTAAAGTAATATTACACCCTATATACCAGATGCATAATATATTAAATAATGTAAAGTGCCTCTGCAGTACTGCTGTTCTATTTCTTCTACTCTCTGCCAGACTATCTATACATAGTAATATATTTCATTGTGAAGGCTCTCCCTGTGGTCACCTGAATCCTGTAATACTTCAAAATACAGCACACTTAGAAATTATGTGCAGTTCAGAGGTAGCTACAGATATCTTATTTCTAATGAAAAAGCCTTCTGTGTCATGCTTTTGAGCCATACAAGGCTGGGTATACCTGAAAAATTAGGCCACTGTGTGGTCTGCACAAACTGCTGGATACTGAACAACTCAGGGCCAGATCTTTGTCACTGCATCAACTCAGGTGATGAGTTTTCAGGTCTTGGCATACATATGACTGGACTGAAAAGCTGTTCCTGTGCTGTTGTGTCAGTCCAAGTGTGGCATTCATCTGTATGTTACTGTGTTTCATGTGACTGGGTCACATAGTCCTTGTTCTGGCACATTATGACAAGAATTATCCACCCCTGCTCTCTGCTCAAGAAGATGTCTGAGTATCTGGATATGTGAGGCTGGAACTGTGAAAAGGCCCCAAAGAACTGTTACATCTTCATGATTTTAGTTGTGTCCCCATTGACATATTTGGGCTTTTAATATATCCCTATTTATAAGCTGAAGGTATTGCTAAACACGTTTGGTGAAGTGAAAAATCAGTAGCAAGTACACAAGTCTAAGTTCACTCTGAAGCATAATTAAGGGGAACCTTAGTTCTTGAATTCTTTTGGGAAATATAGCCCAACCAGGCTTTCAGGCCACCTGGCAAAAATTGGCCTCTGAGTTCTTTCTTAATTTCAAAAGCTATAATCACACAAGATATCTTTGTTGTCAACAAGGACAAAACAGAGACTCAGCACTACTTTTTATAGACTTTTCAACTTGGCATGCTCCTGCACCACAAATCAAACTGATGGCTTGTTGAAAAAATGTATTTTTGGTGTCTATAAATCTTGTCTCACAAAGCTGTTGATACAGGTACAATTTAGGGATGAAACAGAAAACCTGGTGACTGAAATGTCCTTCTGACCTTCAATATTTGAACATTTTTTTTCATCACTATGAAACTTATTGACAAAAAAATTAATGGACTTAATTTAAAAATATATACATTATAGATTATTTGTAAGAAAGATAAATCAATACAGCTATATCTAAAGCAATAGCTGAAGCTATATGCTTTATAGCTTTCTGCAGGTCTTGAGAATTATGAAGTGCTCAATGTTGCAAGAGGATTAATATCAAATATAATTTGATGGCTTGGATAAAACAAACAGAAAAAGCTTCACAATACCACAACTTATTAATAAAGACAGTGATAAAATATTTTGGCTACTGAAGAAAGAGTGTCAAGCTGTAAAGCATAGACCAAGAGTTGCTACACTTAAGCAAGAATACTTTTCTTATGCAGAGTATATTCCACCCATGACAGCATCAACTGAGAACAAATGGGTTATGTGAAAAGCTGCAATGGGTAAAGCAAAAAGCAATTCAAAATGTAATTTAGTTTTCCAGAAATTTTCATGGTATGTATAATAAGAAAAGGAAAAGCCTTAATCTGCAAAAAGGGAATGAGATCCTAAACTAAATATGCAGGAGTTTCTGATTCAGAAATAAATTTACTCAGCTCTTAAGAAAAGAAACTTCTAGCAAAGCAATGTTGAATCCTGAATATAAACACACACAGTCTTAATGGCTTCCAATGCTAATCCTAATCTAGGAAACATGATTTTCAAATATATACAAATGTGATAGAATAGTTCTTTAGCCTCTGTCCAAAAATGTTTTGAGCATCATTGAGTAAAGTCCAAGAGTGTAGAGGATTCATTCAAGACTGAATTGTCCAGCTGGGAGTATAACCTACATGCATTTGATAAACTAAAAAGTAATTGGCTATTAATTTCTAGTAGTATTAGTGATTAATAAACCCTAAAGATTATACATTTATTGTAAAATACTACAGATGAGAAAGAACCTCCATATTCTACATGTATCCTACAACCTTTTTCCTTATTTCTGTTTGTTTTGATTAGTTTGCCACTAATGCTGGCAAATAATGCAGAGATCTACCTCATTAATATTTCTTTGCACTGATTGCATGCTAAAATGCTGCACATGTTGTAGAAAACCTACACAAAATTTATGCTGGTATCTGAAATTTTTGTGAGAATATTGATTTGTTTTTAGGTTCTTGGAAGAGTTGAGCCATGAGATTTTCTGATGAAGAAATCACAAGAAATTAATCTTGTTTTCTTGGATTTTGCCTACTATTTTGATGTTTTTATGTAATGACTAAAAGTATTGATAAAATTTGCAATATGTTTTTGAATTAATGCAGTTTCCATAGTTGTGGGTGTTGGTATAGCTGCATGCTTTTACTCATCAATGTAGAGAATTTTCTCCAAACTCCTTCCTATGGGCTGTTGAGAGCTGTTAAGCATAATGTAGGAAATATTGATTTTTTGTTCATTTTTGGCTTAGTGAAAAATGGAACAGGATATAGTCTCAATTACATACTTTTATGGTAATGGCTGTGTGAGATAAATTATATTACTTGCCTCTCTTGAATGAAACCAGATAGTTACTTATATAGTCAGGTGATTCAGTTTTTCTTTTAAATATGTGGCCAACTGACTTGTTGAAATGTCTACATTGTTCTACTTTTCAATTTTTGTGTTCCATAAATGATCAGGCACAGCTTCACAAAAATCCTAATAGTCATTCTCCATATAATCTTCATAATAGTAATTATCTATATTCATAAAACAGTCCTCTCTACATTTTACAGGTAAAATAATTTGAAAATGTGTCTGAGTGTTCCTCAAGCCTTCTACAAAGAGAAAAAATTCTGAGAATAAGGATCCACCAATGTCCTTGGGAGACCTCATGGACTTCCTTGATAGGATTCATCATACTGATCTTTAATGGCTGGAGTCTAGAGGGTGTTTTTGAGCTGGCTTTCTAGATTCCCTGTATATTAAATGGCAATAACTGGGCATGGCAGTTCAGCAGTTAACTTACATGGAAGTAATATTCAAAACAGACGAAGAACTGTGCCTAGAACAGCTACTTTCCTCTGCTGACTGAAGCCAATAAGACTTTAAATTTAGACTTTGTATTTAGATCAAACATATGCCTCTATTTTTAATAAAATACATTTCAACCCTGTCCTCTCTTGATGAGCTGTAAAGTCATAATTAATGCAACTTGTAGATAGAAATTATAATAATTTTTTAAAATTATTATTGTTATTGTTATTGTTATTGTTATTGTTATTGTTATTGTTATTGTTATTATATTTGTTTGCTAAGTGTCCTAGTTTTTCTTTGTGGCTGAGAGATATTTATCTATATTGTTTATAGAGTATGTCAAAGACTTTTCATCCTATACTTTGCATATATTCATTCTGGACAGATACTACATTGTCAGGATCTGTTTAGTCTCTTTCTGTTCTCTTCATATATCGAAGCACATAATGAAGCAAAAAGAGGAAGTAAGCTCAGAGAACATGCCCTCTGAATGGATAGCCACGAGTCAGATGCATACTTCATGCAGATTCTGCTGTTTATTTTATGATAACCTTATGCCAGGAAAACAATTTCTCATGTACATACAATTCAATTAGAGTAATTCTATGTCTGAATGATTCTTTCAACCTAGTAGATATGGGAGTAGTTTATACTTCAATAACTTTTGTGAACAAGGAATTGCAATTGGTTAAGTACAATTCAAGTACACTTAAAGGTTAAGGAGAATTTTATACTGCTGTGCTCACACACAGAATAAATAGAAATTTAAAAACTCACTGTGCTCAGTGAAATCTTTCCAGATCACTTTTCTTGTTTCTTATTTAGGAACCCATGGAAAAATGCATCTCTTCTAGTTATACCTCACGGGGATGGAAAGGAGAGAAAGGATGTGATTCTGGTTAATTCTAGTGTCACGAAAAGAGAAGATAAAAAAAAAAAGAGTTTCTCATTGCAAATCATTGTATTGAATATCACACAGCCTCTTGTTTGAGATACCAAAGAAGCAGCCACCTGCAATGTGCTTTGATAGCCTGAGTAGGAAGGGAAATATTAGTCTGTTACTATGAGCTGAATAGTCAGCTAGACAGTAGCTTTAACATCCTCAAGGGTCCTGTAATATCTATTCACTGTCCTGGTTGTATATTCCAGCATGTCCTGGTCTTGGAGCAACCATGCTAATCCTATAAGCTTCCAACCCAAGACAAGGTGTGTGGCAAGGTTTTGGTAGTGGGGGCACTACAGAAGCGGCTTCTGTGAGAAGCTATTAGAGGATTCCCCCATGTCCAACAGAATCAATGCCAGCTAATTCCAAGATGGATCTACTGCTGACCAAGATCAAGCACGTTGGTGACTGTGGTATCAGCATATTTAAGAAGGGGGAAAAAATGTGGCAATGAAAGACAGAGAGACAGGAGTGAGAATTTGTGAGAGCAACAGCCTTCAGACATCAAAGTCAGTGAGGGAGGCAGTGCTCTAGGTGCTGAGGCAGACATTCTCCTGCAGCCCATGGTGCAGAACATGGAGAAGTGGCTGTGCCCCTGCAGCCCTTGGCAGTGCCCCTGGAGCAGAGACCCACCAGCAGCCCATGGAGCAGGCAGATGTGCTTGAAGGAGCTATGGAATCCATGTGGGCACCACCAGTTCCTGAAGGACTGCCCACCATGGAAGGGACAATGTTGGAGCCATTCATGGAGAACTGCATCCTGTGGGAGGGACTCACATGGAGCTCATGGAGGACTGTCTCATATGGGAGGGACCCCCACTGGGGCAGGGGCTGAGTGAGGAGTCCTCCCACTGGGAGGGACACAGCAGACACAGCTGGGTGTTTTAAGTTTGGAGATAATTTCCCATTATCCTACCCTGATTTGATTTGAACTAAATTAAACCAGTTTCCCTGAGCTGAGCCTGTTCTGCCCATGGTCGTAACTGTTGAGTGATCTCTTTCTGCCCTTATTGTGACCCCTGAGCTTTTTGTTATATTTTGTCTCCCCTGTCAATTGAGGGGACTGACAGAGCATCTTGAGCTACACTAGGCACACCTATTGAGTATTTGGACATTATCATAGAGTATACGCTTTTCTTAAATTTTATCTTAAAACTAGGCATGCTCTAATTTTAAGAAAAGGATTGGACCTGTGATGAAGGGACTATGTGGGTACAACTTTACTGGCTTTGAAGTCCCAGTTCTCATGATGTAGAGTAATATTTGCAATAACTTTGAGGATAAGTTGTTAATGAGGGGCAAGGACCTGTCTAACACCTGCAGTGTTTCTGCAGACCCTGTTACAAAATCCAAATGTCTAAGTATCTTAGCAAAGCTGTCCCTCTGCATTTGTACTAAAAAGAAACCCAAAAATGTGGTGATAATTTTATCTTCTCCCTTTTCAAAAGGCATAAAAGGAAGCTCTTTCTCAACTATGACATAAGTAGTGATACTAGGAAAATTCAGAAGCGTACCTGGGTAACAATTTCCTGCTGCCAGAAAGCATAAAACCTTGCTGAAGTCCAGAAACTCATTGAAAAGAAGGACTGTCTTTGGTCTTATGGGTTTGGTTTAATATAGCTGAAGCTGACATTGTACATCTACAAGGATATACAAGAGTATATCCACAAAAGTACTACCATCTCTCTTCTCTGCAGTCAGCTGCTCCAAAAAAACATTCATTTTTTCTTTACGATATGGATCTAAATGCTGCTGCTCTGTATGCATAAAAACAACTCCATGAGGAGTTTCGAAAGCTATCCTGCCACTTTCGTTGGCCCTGTGCACAAATATATTCAGGCTGCTAAAATGCCTTCCACTCCTCTCTCTGGAGAAACTGAATTGCTGCTTCCATTATTAGCTCTGAGAAAAACATCAAAACTAGATCTAGTCCTGAATGCAGCATCATGTTCGCTCACAGGATTGAGGAGCCATGCTCATATTACACTCGCCTGAGCCCTTCATGTTGGCTGTCTATAAACTAGAGGATTTATTTTAAGCAGTCCCTGCTGGTTTTCAAAGCTCTTAGTGCCAAGGGACCTGGTTTTTGCAAGACTTCCTCCTTGAGCCTCCTGCATTTCCACGAGCTGACACCGCATACCTCTGAGCTGTGCCACTTAGACACACTTGCAACGCCAGTATGAGCTTTACCTCCTGCTGTGATAGCTCAGAGTAAGCATTTCACTTCTCTAGACTCTCTGTCATATCCCATGTGATCAATAGTTTTCTCCATTTGCAGTTGTTCAGTTAATAATGCACCTCAGTATGAAATTAGATCCTCTAGAAGGAATCTCGGGGCTGGGTATCTTGAGCCCTGAGACACATTAAAAGGATACTTAATTTTGGAAGTTTAACCAATGATCATATTTTATAGTTTGCAACAGCACAGTTCCTTTCCTACTGTATGACAATAAGTAGTAAGTATATGTGTGTGTGTATGTCTATATAATCTCTCTCTCTCTATCTCTCTCTCTCTCTCTCACTATATATATATATATATATATATATATATATATAAATGCACATGCACCAAAAATACCAAAGAGCATATTTCAAGGGAGAAAAAATAGTAGTATCCAACTTCCTATCACTGGTAATGAGAGAAAACACCCAACCCTGAATGCTCCTCAAAAGCTACTGTATAGAGAAGAGTAATATTTGGATAATAATCTAGTAGCGTTTGCTTTTACACTTCATAATATGTGATTTAATCAGAAAAGGCATACCTGAAGGAGACTGTCCAGAAAACTCTGAAGCCCTTAGAGACGGTACCAGCATGCTTCTCACATGTTTACAACAAATGCTCATTTTAAAACTTGAGAAAGAGTTGCAACCAAGCCATAGACTTGCTGAGTAGACTGGCATGAATTTGGAATTATTCTGCAGCTAAAATCAAGAAATACACAGTACTTTCCACATCAGTGGCACAACTGCAGAAGAGTTAAATCCCTTCTGGTTTATCTTTCCATAGTAGTTTGATGTAGTCAGGTCACAGCTCTGGGCTGTGAAAGCCCTAAGAAAGTGTCGCTATGGCTCCAGTTTATTTGCATATTGATAGCTCCAAGCTTTGGGTTCTGGTCTTCCTTTTCATTTCAACAGATTGGTGGAATCAGCCTTGGGGACAGTTAGCCAAGAGGAGTGCAGACCTCACTGACAGATCCAGGCACAAGCATATTAACAAAGCTCTCACAGCACTGCTATCTTCTGCTGTCCCTGATTGTTACATACAAATGCTGACTCCATGCCTGTTTTGAAGGCCAAATTTGCCATTGAATTTAGTGGGAACTAAAAGGTTCCTATGCCTTTTAGCCCATTGCCTGTTTGGCCTGCATTGAAACTGCCTGCATTCAAACAGCCTGGCAGTGCTCCATCATAGGATCCCTGAAGCTTAAGATCACTTCATTTTTCCTCTCTTTGTGAATCAGAAGTGACTATTTTTGAATGTGTTTTTAGTAGGAAACTTTCCATAATATATTTTGAATTTTTATACATCTATAACTTTTTCTGCTATATTTCCTTATACCATGATACTCTTGAGGAATATTCCCAGTCCAAATTTCCCTTGGCTATTCTTTGTATTTTTTTTACTTTTTTCACATTTACTTAGCTTTTTTCCTTCTCATCCCCTGCCTACCCCTATCTTGGTACAAGATGTCTGAAAAAAAGAGGTTTGTTTTTTTAGTTTTTTAGAAGGAAAAAACCCACTCCTGGCTACTTTTTCAGTATTTGACTAAATTCAACAACAAAAAAGTCTGCTCAGCACACATAAAAAGAGTACTGAGATAAGTTTTGGAGAACTCACTTTAGATGGCCTCAAAGCAAAGAATAAGTAAAGATGTGCCAGGATTGGATTACCCGCTCCTACATCTACTCACAGACTACAAAGACAAAAAGGCCTCCTTGTGCTTGCGGGTCACCATATTAACCCACAAGGTTCAGTCAGCAAACACGTGTCCTTTTCAAAAGCTGCCCTTTTCTCAAAGCTGTGTTTTTTTTCTATCTGTGGTTTTGAGCAAAGTAAGCAGAGCTCTCTGCCAGTATTTCAGGCTACCCATCACACTAAGACATCTTGTCAGAATTCAGCCATCTCTGTGGAGCTGGCAAGTACTTCACTGAATTTCACAGAAGGAAGTACATTTTTTTTTAAGCCAAACCATAGATCACATCCCTGCTAGTGAGTTGGGACAAGAAATTCCTAGGTACTCTGTTTCTTTTTGCAAAGGGAAAAGGATTTTAAATGGAACCCCCTGCCAGGTTTCCTACTTACAGCTCTGTGCATAAGTCAGGAGTAGTATAATATCTGCTGCTAATCCAGAAGCAATATGCTGCAGTCATTAAGGTAGTAACTTACTACTGTGCTGATGAATGCACAAAAAAGAACAGAAAGGAAATTTGGCAGAGCAGATGGTGGATAATGATAGTGACAGTGAACAAAAGTACTGTTAAGTATTGTGTCTGTTGGGGAGCCCATTCCCCAATGTAAATATAAAGTAAACATGACATAGGTATTAGGTAATTTTACAATCTACTGTTTTTGGCAGCTAGTTTGGCTCTGGTCATTGTGTCTATTTTGGGGATCAGCTGTATGGTCCCAGATTGCCATTTTTCCTCTGCCCTTCTTTCTCTTAAATTTCCTACAGTATATTATCACTTCATTTTAGTTTCACTTATTTCCTCTGACAGTAGAGCAAGCCAGGCAGAGTCACTTCCTCCCTAAAACTCAATCTGTGTGAATACTGCAAAAGCCTTCCAAATGAAATCCTCTATTAAAACACATACATATTCAGCTGTTCACCTTCTCAAACATCTTTTTCCTCTGGGTGCTGCATACACTAAGGATGCTTGCTCTCCTCCAAGGTGGAAGATCTTTCTCTCTTAAGAGGTACCCCACCTGGCATACATGGCATTTTAAAGTGCAATTTGGGATTCAAAGAGAGCTGAATTCAGGCCTTTTTTATTCATTTCCAGGAATTTACTTTTTTTCCTCTGTGACTGCAGCCTGTTTTGCTACACATGCTTTTCTGACAGATACCAGTGGAGGGTTTGAACTAGATTAGGTCACATGGATAAATGAAAATAATTTGGTATAAAAAGTTATCTGCTCTCCTTGGTTTTCACACATTTTACTCTTCTGGTCTCCTTTTCAGTGCAAATTCTAAAGCCTTTTAAAGATAAAAGGAAAAATCCCAGGGACAAGGCTTACTGAAGGTTTATACACTCACCATTCAGGTAATATCTGCTTGCAACAAACTTTTTTCCACCTATTTTACACATTCCTGATTACAGGCTTTTAGGGATCAAATTAACTAGGTCGATTAATGAATCCCAGATCTAAGTTATAATGCATTCATATATGCGGGTAGTATCTGGGATTAATGAACTGATTCTGTAATAAAAAATCAGCAATTAAGATTTTATTTGGAAGCTGAGGGCTGAGGCAAGATTTTGGAAAAGCCAAGTAGTTCTGCTGCTAGCTTCATGATTTAAATTAAAGGTGTCTGCACATAAAACTTAATGATTCTCTCACAAAAGGTAAAAGGATGTGTCAGCTTTTCTCTGAATTTGCATAGATAAGTATATTTATACATATCTCTGTGTGCTCTTCAACAGAAAATCCAAACCATTTAAGTTATATTAGCTGATTCTTGTGCTTTTTTTTTAAGAATTGGGGTAATTAAAAAGAAATTTAAAGAGAACAGAGTGGTGTCCTTGTTGCTTCTCAGCCCGTGGGCAAGCTGCATACATCAATGCCTGGATTATTTTCAGGTGATTTAGTTTACTCCTAGACTCAGATTGCAAAACTAAAAGAGGTGTAGCAGTGGAGGCCTTTATGCAGCAGAAATGATCCACAGCCTCGTGGGGCACATTAGGCCACCTCAGTTCCCAGGTCTGGTTTGGACACCTCGCTGAGCGATTTGACAGCAACCCACGCGAGGCAGAGCAGCCACTTCCTCTGCCTTTCTCTGATGTATGGGCTGACGATGAGGGCTGATGGGTGGGCAACAACAGACTGGCAATAATTTCTTGTGAATCTTCTATGATCATTATAGCCACCCAGGTCTGGACAGAAAAATGCCAGCATTTTTGGCTTCCTGTAATATTTTTGGTGGCAAGGATGTAGACTTAGTTAGTTTGGTAAACCAAACTCCCTCTTCTTGGAAATGGTGGAAATGAGCATTTTGTCACTACATAGCAAGCTTCTTAATGCCTGCAAATTTTTCCTAGCATGATATTTGGTTTTAAATACTTTCTTTTGAAAGAGACATTATATAAACAACATTCTCCATCATATTTATGTATTAGAAATTATTTTTTTGAGAAAAACTCTGAGAAATTTTAAACGCTAGTTATTTCTTAGAGATATTGTTCCTTGAAATTAGATTTGTACTGTTGTATGGTGAAATGAAGAATGTTGTTTCAGGTTTGGACTTGATCCATATGCCAAGAATACATATTAGTTTTATTTAGGTTGCTTAGACCTTTATTTCAGTGTTTCGTGACTGAATGTTTAACTATGCATTTTTATATCATTTTCTCATTTTTCCCCCTGAAATTCCCTAAGCTGCTTAGACAGGGGATGTAGGAAATGAATAAATATCACAAAACTGATTGCCTATAAAACACCACTGGATTACTGATTCACACGTACGATAATGGTTCTTTCAAAATAACACATAAAAGCAGTAATCCTTTAGAATGCTCCATCCCCATTCCACAGCTGATGAAAGATGCATGCTCACCAGTTGCGACCCTACAGAATTCCTAGGAGTGCATCTGAATTTAGACCATGAATAGACATCCGGACTTTGGTTTTCATTTCCACATTCATACAGGTTTTGTGCAGCCCAGATCACTTTGCAAAAGTAGGTAAATATTGCTGGTTAAGTCATGGATAAATCATTAGTTTTACTCAGTGACTGGAGTTAGTTTTAATAAGCATAAAAATTCGAGGGCAACTGTAAGCAATGTTTTTCCAAAGTCAAAAAATCGCATCTGATAACACCAGATTTTAAAGCTGTATTTCCAGCTATATAAGAAAGAACTTCTGTAATAATTTCCAGACTATCAAATAATTCAATTTGCTCAGTCTCCTTGTTTCAATGATTCTTTTTCACTTGTCCTTGTAGTTAGAAGAGGGGCAACTTAAAAAAGATGGGACAGAAATGGAACTGGAGAAATTTAAAGACTATAGAGCAAAAAGGAAATGGACAACATAGGTGATAACAAAGAAAACAATTTCTTCTCAGCTCCTTCCTACTTCTGAGGAAGGCAGCCTTCACTTCCGAAGGGCCAGACAGTTATCTCTGCCACTGCACTCAGTGAGAGTTTCAGCTGTTAATGACCAGGTGACATTGCAAACCCTGTGAGTTTCTCACCCTCAGCTTCGCTGACTCTCTCTCTTCATTTCTCACACTGGGATTTCTTCACCTACCCACACACTGCTCTCTCTTTGGCCAGAACATAATGGTTTCCTCAGACTGCCGAGCAAGGTGGCCAGGGCAGCTGCTGATGCCTGCCTCCTGCAATGTCTGTAACTGATGGACCTCACTGCCACACCACTCCTCAGTTATTACTTCCACAGCCAGTTTTATTTTGTGACTGGAATTTTCTCTTTCTCAATGGGCAGTGTGATTTTTCCCAATCTCATACTCTGTGTTCAGCCTTCTCCAGACAGAAGCTGGAAAATAATGACAAAAATTATCTAAAAAAAGAAATGCAGCTCCAAAACAGATGACAATTGGTCATTCACACGTAATATCACTGAATTAATTTTTATTTCTATTTAGAATGCTATTATTTCTTGTAAGTATCATAACAGAGAAAATTTTTAAAAATTAGAATTATTAAACATAGAGTAAATTATTAACATTTTTAATTTGTGAAAACAGTCTACAGTTTTATTGTTTTGGTTTGGTTTGTTTTTTTTAGTTTAAATTTTGGCTTGGGGTAGGGGGCTTGGTGTATATACAAAATTTTCCCTATTAAGAGTGCTTTTTAAGGAAATACCACTTTTCTTTTTAATGTAAATTGCTTTTGCTAAATTCTACCATCTCTTTGTATATGTATGACTGTAGAAAATGACAAAAGTAAAATTTCACGTACAGTATAGAAATGAGACTGAACAGGTAAGTGAGAATAGTAAATACTGAAATTTTGTAATGATCCATTTAAGCCATGACATACAGCACATATAATTCTAGACATGGTATCTATTGACATGAATTTCAAGGAAGATAAAGTTAAGATTTTACATTTTATAATAGTTTCTAACCTATTTCCTTTTAAAATTGCAGGCTGAAAATCTGACAAAAAGTCATATGCAGAAGCCTGGCTATAACGTAGCATTATATCAGCAAGTTATACTAATGCGATATAAGATTTGACCTAAATATCAGTCATAATCTTGCTTTCTGACAGATTCAATAAATCAAGAAAGTCCTTGACCCACCTAAAAAAATTTGAGTTGCAGAGGAGGTGCACAGACACTGCAGGACAGTGACGAGGTGCTATTAATTAGCTCTGGAAAAATAAAACTAGAAGGATGTGTGGTGTAAGTTGAGGGAAAGTGTCAAATGGTTTGGGAAAGAGGCAGGCTGGACTAAGAAGCTGGTGAGGAAAAGAAGACTTTGATATGTGATATAGGTCTTCTTTCTTTCTTTCTTTCTTTCTTTTTTTCTTTCTTTCTTTCTTTCTTTGCTTTTTCTCTCCTCCTCTCTCTACTTCTCTCTTTCTCTCTGCCTTCCTGTCTTCCTTCCTTACACCTCTCCCTCCCTTCTTCCTATTTTCATAAGAAATAATGACATTGTTTACATTGTTTAGTTTTCTGGAAATTCTGGGCAAATCCCACGTCCTTCTTCTTGCAAGTTTACATTTATAGGTTTTCAACCTGTGGAATTTCCACACGCATCCAATGATCTTCAAACAATTATGGAAACATTAGGTTTGAGGATTCAGAATACATGCATTAATAAAAGCCATATAGGAAGTTCCCCAGTATTATGCTCAGGAAAAAGAAAAATGAAAAAAAGTCACAGTGGTTTCACTGCAGTGTCCATAGTTCTCATGATAATGATTTTTGCTGTAAAAAGCCTCCAGATTGGTAGGTGTGTAAACAAGAAAGATGTCATTATTAAGTTTGGACTAGGAATGGGTATTCTCTATTCAGTCAGAGTGAAAAGAGAGGTTTTCTAACCAGGCTGGGCCTGGGAAAGAGCTGGAAAGGAATGTAAATAATTCTCTATCTCTCTTGTTCACATTGTTTATAGATAAGTTTTGCCACCATGTGTTATTCACTGCACGCCAATGGTTTAAGATGTTTTTACTTTAAGACCAATGAAATTGGTCTGCATGATGCTCTCTATAAAAATAATGATGTATTTGAAATAAATCAGTTGGAGTTCACATCACCTAGCCTTCTGAATTGGAGTTCCTTCTGTTCCCATCCTGCCTCAACAGCGACACACTAGGTGGTCCTAGGGTTTCAGACCTGTGAATTATAATACTTAACGCATTTAAGAATACAGAATTAGCAAGAGTTAAGGAGTCCAGTCACTAAAATTGTTGGTCAAAGAATTTACTGCATTACTGCTGAAGTTCTAGCTTAAAACACAAGGTACCTTTGTTTTCTCTGTCACTAGAAAAGTTCTGGTAAGTTCTAGGTGAAATGCATTCTTAGCCATTGTGTCAACTTTCATCAAAACCAGTATCCTTAAGAATCTAGTGCTTATTGATGTTTAACCAACCTGTATTCACAGATGTAAAGCATTTTTCAAGTCTGTAATTCAGTCTTATTTCTCTTTCAGTCAGCATGTGTGCCCCCAGCATGATCTTTTAGTATTTCTGTTTTTGTTTAAGTTTTAATTCATAATTCTTGAACAAGTATAATTAGAAATTTGAAAGTACTGCAAGACCTCATACAGTGCCCAGGCTTTTTTAGAAATAAACCTAATACAACCATAGACTGTGGGAGTTTTCATTGTACTGGCAACTTATATAATTCTGCAATTAGCTAGTCCCTTCAGGTCCTTTCACATCTTTTTCAGCTCACATGCTGTCACCCTGGAGCAGAACTTTCTGTTATGAGCTGCTATCCTGTCACTTCTCAAGAATATGCAGATCTTCTATATGATATCCTGGTTATCCTCTACTGATAAAATTACCAAGTTGAGAGGTATAAGCAGAATTTTGTATTTTGTTTTCTTACTTCCTGAGTGAAAAGCAGACATTAGACTATTAATCACCATCTGTTTCAATACTGAATCTTGAATAAGTCTAACAGTAATTCACCTCCAGTTCCTCTACCAATATTTGCCTGACAATTTCATACTTCACATCACAGATTCTTCACTCCTTTCTTTGATTTTAAATTGAAAGTTTCATAATTGGCACCATTTCCTGAAGTCGTGATAGATGAATGCCAGTGCACTTCCTTTGTCTAGAAACTCCATCTAGGATGATCTACATTTGATTAAACCCTTGTTGTTTTACATCCTATTTAATTGTCCTTAAATATTTTTTCCTTCAAAATATGCCCTAAAGCAATCTACAGAGTTACAGGCTTACAGATGCCTTACAGATTACTTTCTCCTCTTTTAACCATAGGCACAGTAGTTGGTGTTTGATTTGAAAGGTGTGTTCTCATAAATCCTGCAAGGGAGACCCTCTAATCCCCCTGACTTGAGTGCATTAAGACTCGTGACTTCCACCACAGTTGAGATAACAAGGGTGGGTAAAAGAAACATTCTGGTTTTCCTCCCAAATCAACATAATTGTTCTTTTTGAAACCTGAGGCAAAATTAGTTTCATTTTTGGCCACACCTAATTTATCTTTAATCTCTGCTTTACCTTGACTGCAAAGCTGCCCAACTTCTTTCCTTGTGCATTTTAGTCTCAATTTATATGGTTTAAAAGGAAATAGCATATATTCAATATCTTCTTCCAGGCCAAACACAGAAATTATCTTGACAGCCTGAAGTTTCATCTTTCCTTTGTAAATTACTGGAGAGTTCTTTCAAATTTTTCTTTAGCTCAAAGTAAAATGTTCTGTAAATTTCAATACTTTTGACTTTGAAATTCCAAGTTTCTTGCATGGCCAGACTCCTTGGGATTCTAATTTAGTTTTAATGGGCTTTATTAAATATTTCCATTAGTTCATCAAAGATTGTCCTTTTGAGTTGTAAATGTTTAGTTGAATATCTGATTTTTAATCACTTTATTTTAAATGGAATCAGCTCTATTTGCTTGATTTAGGTTCCTTTTTGTTTTCAAAACCATAACACATACAAGTCTAATAAAAAGTATTTAATCTAGACTCTGGTTCTACTTTATTTTCTCATTTTAGAAGACTTATTTTACTATCCTTCCACAAAATGGTCCTGACTCAAACAAGCTATTGTATTACTACACTCTTTTATTTCTTTAGCTTCCACACTGTAAGTTAGAGCTCCAACTTACATTTTCCTTTCTGTTGTCTTAAAAACTGAGTCTCCTTCAATATTTATGTTCCATTTGGAAGTGCTGTTTGATATTTTTATCTCTGTAACACTTGTTTTCATCTCTAATGGGTGTAGTACAAAATCATCCCTTTCTGAGGAACACAAAATAATATAGGAGCATTTGTTAATCTCATAACATACCAATGAAATAACTAATTGCAATGGTGGAAGACAAAAGTGCATTGCATGTTGAGAAGGTTGAATGTAGAAACACCAAAATTCCATGGACAAGTCCACCCTTGCTCTAGATGGATTCTTTTACTGCACTTATCACCAAAATATCTCAACATCTTCAATGGTGTGGTAAGCAATATGACTAACATCTAACATTTGCATTTTGTTTTTTCTTGCTATCTTTCCTCTCAGTGCTAAAGCATTTTGGTTTTGATTTTTGGCTTTTCATGCCTCTCTATTTTCTACTTTTTGCACTGAATGGGGCATAAAGAATGTCATCTGCCACCTGCTCAAAGGAGAAAAGATTTCAGTAACTCTCAGGCCAGTTCCAGGGTCCATTTGGTTTTAGAGCATTGTCTTAGACTGCTGTCCTTCAAAAAGGCTTTCCTACTTTGATTCTGACCCTAATAAAACTAATTCAGCACAGAAACTTATCTGCTATTGAGGATGCTATCCTAACTTTGACCTGCATTTAAAAACCAGAGATTAATTCCTTGATGCATCACTTTTGCAGCATTCCAGGACCTTTTCAGCCTGCAGAATGAAATAAAGTCTTATGATCTGAAACTGTGCTTTTCCCAATAAGCATTGGCATTACCCCAAAGTTTCTCATATTCACTTTTTATGAAAATTGCCCCTAGCTTTACACCATACTACAAAAGTAGATTAGACTCTCAGCCATTTCAATGCAGTGATGAGAGGAAGGATACCAATAATGACATCAGTGTCCTTCACATCAAATTTCTGTGGCACCTTTAGGAAAACTTTCTGAGTTAGCCAGTGGCCCATGTGGATCTGCCATGTTATATCATTTGGTGGCTGATCAGGTGTAGATCAAATCCATTTGGGCTTGTTGTTATAAGGTAAGCAGAAGGGATGAGAGGATGTAGGACAGAAATTACAGTAGATAGTCTGAGACATTTAGGAGTTATCATTCAATACTGGTTTCTTTCATCTGTCATCTGAGGCTTTACAGCTGTACACAGAGCTCGCCTTACCCAATGGTCACAGGCAGCTGCTGCCAGCTTTGCCAAGAGGCTCCTGAGATTTCTGATGATCCTTCTGGTACAGGGAACACCAGAGTGAAAGGTAGCCTGTTTTCAGAGGCATGATGAAAGCTTTTGGGCACGTCAACTCTTAGGCAGAGACTATTATACTGACACTCTAAGGGACTACCATTGTATGAATAAGCAGATTAATTTATAACTGCAGAATGTCTCTTTGCCATTCCATGAGGCCATAAAATCACCACTGTCTTGGTGTTTAGTGTGGCCCAGTACCATTGAGAAAGCATTGCAGCAGCTGTAAGCACTGTCACCATTATTACTCTGTTTACTTCTTTACCATGGACTTTCCCTTTGATCCAAATTTACAGGACAGAATTCGAAGGATTTTTACCTTCCTGCTTCTCTCCTGATTTCTACTTTTCTTAGTGTAGTGAAATAAATGAGCTACTTCTCTATTTTTTCTCACCAATTTATAAGAAATATAATGTGACCAAACAGCTTTTGTTTGCTTGTTCTCACTTTGCATGTAAGCAGAGCATCATGAAGAACCCTTGGTGATTAGAGAGAGGACTTGAAGAGCTCCAAGGGGGAGCAAAATAATAGAGGAAAAACCTTTAAGTGCAGGAAGAAACGTCTCATAATAACTTTCCTGTAGATAAAAAAAGTCAAAGGCTGAGACGTGTTAATTTGAAAAGGCAGATGGAATTCTTGTGTACATTTGAAAAGTGACAACTCCAAGTGTGCTTTCAAGGTGAAATACCAAAAAGCACTTTCCTGAGTTAGGGGCACAAACCTTACTGGAATCGGAGTATTTTAAAAAAATCTCATGCCAGAATAAAAATATGCTGTAGACTTGAAGAGTAGTATCTAACATATGGCCATTTTTGTGCCCATAGTCCACATCTGCAAGTAATTATGGGTGCAAATGTGGATATGTCAACATCTACATACATTAATGTACCTGTTAATCTGATAGTTAAATGTATATTTGTTATCAAATAACATACTCTGCAAACTGTTCCCAGTTATTTGTGCATGTAAAAAGAGAAGACATGTTAACATTAACCCTCAGAACTCTAATGTTGATCTTTTTATCATGCACAAATGGAAATCACACTAATATCAAAGAAAATATACATATTTGAGGGAAATATTAATACCTTCCTTCATTTTTATTTTATTGAGAACTGTATTTTTCATCCATGTTGTTCATCAATTCTCTTTTGTGTAGCAATAAACAAGTGAGTTTACATGAACTTGCTTGAGCAGAATTGTCAGTAATTAGTTTTTAAATACTTTCCAGTTCAAAAGGCTAGGCACTGATCTTCCTGATTATTTAAAATTGCCCTTTAAATACTCCTTTACACATTGAAATGAAATTTATATTTAAAAACATAATTGCAAACCCCTCTACACAAAACTTTACCCAAAGAAAATGTCAGACTTGTATATCTATGGCTCACTTGAAGAAGAGGGAATTAATTTTTTTCCTTTTCTTTCAAAGACATATACTGATTAGTTAACTATCCTGAGATCTGACATTTTCCTGAGTAGATTGTCATCATAATTGTTGATTTGTACTAAGAAAAAATACATTTCCACTGAACTGACTTTCCAATAAGATTATTTTGCTGTGTTGTACCAAAGCCATTCTAATGACAAGGCACTTGCTTTCACCTAGCTTTGTAGCTTTTAAGGTAGAGTTTGTTTCAGATGTCTGGTATATATGCATATATGAAGTTTTTTTCCTGGAAAATTTCAGCCATCTTTGGGACTATGATTAACAGGTTATATTGTTATGTTGATTATTAGAGTGTAAACTACCAGCTACTTTTTACGTTTTGGCAGATTCAAAGTCTGTCTGAAGAACCTGCAGTTTGAGAAAAGCTTAGCCTCAATGCTGAAGAGGTGCTTAAAGATATCCTTCTGAAAATCTTATCAAACTAGTTGTAAACATCTGAAAAGTCACCTTTAGCTTGTGCCAAGAAGTTTGTCACAGCCTGGAAGTAATCTCTTTTTAATAACCCTTCTCTACTCCTAGAGAGGTCCTTAAAGATCTTGTAATCTGCAGCCAAGAGGATTTCTCTGGTAGGTTTCCCCTGCTGAAATCTGCTGTGGCTCCTGAGAATCACACATAGTGAGAAAAAACTATACTGACTGCCTTTTGCCTTCTTGAGGAGTTCAGTATTGTCCATTTATACTTTGGCATTTCTGGCTTTTGCTTTATTTATATAGACACACATAACCCTCCAAGGCACTACATTTGAAGGCAACACATTAAAAGAACATTAGCCTGCATTCCTACCTCCACCAGCCCTTTGTGTAAGCAATGATGCAGGCTCTAATTACCTGTATACATTCAATATTTTTTCCCCCACCAGTGCTCTTACCTCACTCATAACAAGGCCTGAGCCTAGGACTCAGGTATATTGAATGGAGCTGTGTTGTAAACAATGTTTTATAGACCTCTTCCCCTATCGTTGCAGAAGTTCAAGGTGTGTGATCAAAACAAAAACACTGTGGGATTAAAAACAAAACAATGGTTGCCCAAGTAAAACCAAGACAGGTTCTATTGCAGTCTATAACACTGTGGGTATGTTTGCTGTGGGTAAGTGTATACTGCAGAGATAACTGAGCAGTTCAGGCACCAGGAACAATTCTGCAGCAACACAAGGGAATTCATTCTTCAAAGTTAAGCTCAGAGCTACCTGAAGCTTCTACAGCTGGACTGGTTCTTGCACCTGTGTTAGCTTGGGTGGACAAGAGTTTGCAATGTAGAAAATACACAGAACTTTTTTGTATTGCTTAGTTGCATACATCATATTTTGCAAGGATGGTCAGTCAGCAGTTTTGCATTTCTTACTACCTGACTCACAGGATAATCCTGGGTTATTCCTTTTGTGTGTGGGCTCAACATACATAGCCACAAGAAGAACTGATGGGACCCCTACGTTGAACTGAGCTATTACAGATGATAAATGATCAGCCAGCAAACTAAATGTATTACTTAATTAAACTAAGAATCTTTAATGATAATTTATTATGCAAAAACAAGGTGTCAATGTGCATTTCAATAAATGTCTCTCAATGCTATCATCAGACTTCGAAGAAGAAGAGCAAAAATAATATGCTACTTCACTTATGCGGAATAATATTTAAGGAGTACCATTAAGATAAATAAAATAACTGAATATAGTAAGAGATTCAAATATGTAAGAAAGAAAAACTGGGACCTTGAACCCAAGATTATGTAAAAAGTCCATTGTTACCTATATATAATAGAATCACAGAATGGTTTGTGTTGGAAGGGACTTTAGGGATCATTTAGGCCAAGTCTTCCAACCATGGGCAGGGACACATTTCACTAGGCCAGGATGCCCAGAGCCCCATCCTGGGGCTTGAACACTTCCAAGGATGGGACATCCATAGTTTCTCTGGGTAACTTGTTCCAATGTCTCACCACCCTTGCAGATTTCTTCCTTATGTCCCATCTAAACCTATGCTCTTTATGTTTAAAGCCATCCATTACCCCTTGTCACCACATGTCCTTGTCAGAAGTCCCTCTCCAGACCTCCTACAGCCTCCTTAGGTACTGGAAATCTGCTGCAAGGTCTCCCTAGAGCCTTCTCTTCTCCAGGCTGAGCAACCTCAAATCTCACAACCTGGCACCATAGGATGTGCTCCAACCCTGTGATTACCTTTGTGGCCTCCTCTGGACGTGCTCCAGCAGGTCCATGTCCTTCCTTTGTGGGGTCCCAGGTCTGGAGGTACTCCAGATGGGGTCTCATGAGAGCAGAGTAGAGGAATAAGAATGGATGAAACAAAGTGTCTCTGCTGTGTTCTCTGAATCTGCAGTAAGGCTACACAGCCAGCTACCATTTAAACGCTTCCTAAATAATTGTAGCTTTATAACATTGGAGTGGTTTGGGGTTAGTTTTGTTGAGTTGTATTTTTTTTTTTTAATCTAGATACCTTTAAAATGCAATAAATTCTCTCTGCATGATGGAATGAAAAGTAGCGGCACTCTGCTTCCTATTTGACTCTCAGACATGATTTTTATTCACATCCTTTCATTTTTATTTTTCCCAGCCTCCAGTCAGCAGAGGATTTTTGCTGAACTGCTTAGAAGCTTTGCTGCCTTGCACACTGAAATCATGAAGTACTGTATATCTCTCTCTAGAAAGGAAAAGTAAATACCAGAGTGTTCTAACTAAGTTCATACGTTCTCCATTTCTAGACATCTTAGGTAATCTCCCTCTTTTATAATGCTGCTGTGCCTTCCATGTACTCAGCTGTGAAGAAAGTACTTTGCTCTTAGTTGCATAAAATATGCCAAATTTCCAGACAACTTTCAGTACAGCATCTTAGACTGTTAGGACTGGTGTGTGTGATCTTTTATGAAATCAGATTTTTTCCTCTGAGGAACTTTGCTCAGTAAACCAGTGGCAAATTTGGAATGAAAATATGACTGATGTGGTTCCTTAATGCCCAGCTTGTTAAGCAAATGCTGTTGAATCCAGTCCCCAAGTGAAACAAGCAAAACTTCTTGTTCCACTAGAAATATATTTTACTAAGAATCTTTGTAGATCACTCTGTATGCAAAAAATAATGTCACAAGTCATGGTTTTGAGCAGAATAAAGCAAACATTTATTAAATTAAATTATATGCTGAATCGGTGTTTGCCCTTATAGTTCCACTTTTTAAATATTAATATTATTTTCTAACTCTTTGTACATAAATAATCTTTTAAGAGAGTAACAATGAAATATAGACAATCCACATCAAATGAATGCGAACTTTTGATGTGATTATCAAAGGTCTGTTGGATTTTGTCTAATTTTAATTAGTATTGGGTTCTAACCAACAAATTAAAGTCTCACATGGATTTTTCAAATCCAAACATTATGCCCCTTTGCACAAAGGATTTTGGCTTAATTTGGCCCATTATAAAGGTACTGGTTATTAATAAAACTATGTAGAAGTTCAGATTTTGAAAACTAAAGTGCTGAGGATTTGCTTTAGCATGGAGCAATTAACTAATTGGTCTATGCACTAAATGAAACTCCATAAAGGCTTTTGGGGTGGGATTTTTCAATATTAGCTGTTGAAAAAATACTTTAATGTTTAAAAATAATATACTAACCTAGAATTCTTCCTGAGATGTAGAGTCCTAAACTAAGTAGATCATAAAATCATAGAATCATTAAGGTTGGAAAAGACATCCAGAATCATCAAGTCCCACCTTTGACTGGTCACCACAGCACTAAGTGCCACATCAATCCTTTCCCTGAGCACTTGCAGGGATGGTGACACCACCACTTCCCTGGGCAAGCCTTGTCAGTGAAGATGTTCTTTGTGATGTCCAGCCTGAACCTTCCTGGTGCAGCTTGAGGCCATGTCCTCTTGTCTTCAGTGGCTTCCTGGGAGAAAAGACCAACCCCCACCTGGCTACAGCCTCCTTTCAGGGAGTTGTAGAGAGAGATGAGTCTCCTTTTCTCCAGGACAAAGACTGCCAGCTCCCTTAGCTGCTCCTCATTGGACTTGTGCTCCAGGGACTTCACCAGCTCTGTTGCCCTTCCTGGTCTTGTTCCAGCATCTCAATGTTCTTCTTGCAGTGAGTGGCCCAAAACTGGGCACAGGACTCAAGGTGTGGCCTCACCACTGCCCAGTAGAGAGGGAGAATCACTTTCCAGTCCTGCTGGGCATATTGTTGGCTCAAAAAAATTTAGTTACTCTTCATGAATCTGCATGTCATCCTTGCTAAGAATCCATGCTGATCTCTGTATTATTCTAACTTTTGTGTATGTACTATCAAAGTGAAATATACAATACTATCATTACTTTCAATGTTGTAGAGAGTTTAAACACAGAGACACTGGTCATTATAAATAGCTAGAAAAAAAGAACATGTGGAATGCACATTTGCAACATGTTCCTATATAATTTTACTGATTCCAGTCCTTTTTCTCTGGGAAACACCAAATGACATTTGAACAGGCAAAGAAACACAAAGTTAACCAGACTGAGATTATCAGACCTACAAGGCCATTTGATTTGTGCTAAGAGATTAGAAATCAGCTCTCTTTTTTTTTCTGGTAGACCTTTGACCAAGGAGGAAAACCCACCCAGGCAGTAAGGGGTGATTCATGGATTCTGAAGCCAGAAATGACCACAAGTACCATTTAATCTCTAGCCACAGGGCCCATATTATTTATTTCCCCTAGCGGGTCCTTAGAGAGGGAAAAGCTGATGGCCGAGTGGTGACTGCCAGCCCTCTAGTCTGGTCCAGCTGCTGCAGGATGAGGAGCTGAGTGTGGCTATGGGAAAGGTGCTGGATGTCAGTAGCCATGGTCAGATGCTTGCAGGATGGGAAATGGGCTTGAGGTTATGAAAAGCAGGGGGACAACACCAGGAGCCACATTTCAGGAGTGCCCACCTCCCTATCTCACTGCACCCTCTCTGCCTCTCCCCACAGCTGCTCTAGCCTCTCAAATCTCCCTGTAGGATATCCTATAGGATAAAAATCCCTATACAATATCCTATAGGATACAAATAATCTCCTCAACTCTATTCCTCTTCACTCACTTCTCCAGGGCTTACTCTGGCACCACTTTGGCTCCCCGTTAAAACTTTGCCTAATGTCAAACATTGGGTTTCTCCTCTGCATCCATTTTGGATGAGTTTTTCATTCTTCCAAAGATGCACAGATTCTTCTCCCTGGGGGCATGGTCTGGCAACTTCACTCTACAACACACTTTTGCTCCCTTCACAGCACTTCAGCATGTTCAAACATGCACTGAACTCAGGCCACTTATCCAGGAGATTCAGCACACTCTGACAGCTGACTCCTGATTGCTTTTCATGGCATTAATGTTTTGTCCCCTTTATACTGCGTCCAGAATTCATATTATTTTCAAATAAAGGTTAAAATGGTTTAGGACCAAGAGCCCTGCAGTGTCTTATTAGTAATGACCCAGATAATTAATTCCTTTCCATTAATGCATACATTTTGAGTGCTATCAGTCAAGTGGCTTTTAAATCATTTAATCTGTGCTCTATTAATTACATATAATGCAGGATTTTAAAACACAATGTCATGTGTAGTATGTCAAATGCTTCAGTGAAATTAGATTAGACTGTAACAACACAGCTACCTTTGTCAACCAGACCTATAATCTTATAAAAGAAAAATCCAAATAAGATAATTTGACAAGAACTATTTTCTCTGAAACTACGTTGAATGATATAGCTTTATTTTTAGCTCATAATTCCCTGTTGGTAGAGTGCTGTCTTTGTCCAGCATTCTATTTTTTTTTCTCTAAGATTAGAATCAGAATAACTGATATGTTATTCCTGGGCCATTTGCTTTAAATGCTATGATTGCTTTGGCAAGTCAACAATTCCTTGGATTATCCTTTTTTTCCCAAGACTTGGTAAAAAAAATTAAATCTAGTGGTCCAGAGACTTTTGGAGACTAATTTTTTTAAACTTTTCAAGTAAGAACAAGGTTTGAAATACTTGATTTTAGCAGAAGATATTAACTATTCAGATGCACTAATTGTTAGGTTTAATTCCCTCTAATATTTTATTCCAGTTACTATTTAGTTTTATTTTTTTAAGAAATCTGCTGGCCAATATTGTCATTCATTTATTTCTGAAAGGAAGAAATGTAGGTATTAAGACCACAGTGGGACCTCAAGGCAGATGAGTGGCTAAAACTCAGCTCTTGCTCTGACCTAAGGGTGGGAGTGCTGGTTCATCTCACAGTGAGCCCATGAAGAAGCTGTATTCCTTATCCTTGGTTAGCATACCAGGGAGTATGCAGGGAGTGGTTTATTGATAAGAATGATGAATTTACATGTATGCTGGTTCTTTATCAGCCCCCTAGAAATGTTTTGCTGTCTAATTTTTGCTCATTGTTACAACCTGTCATGGCACTCAGCAAAGCACAAGAAACTTCTTTTTTCCTTTCTGACAGTGCTGTAACTTCATGCAGCTAGAGAAGTCCTGAGGCCCAACAACAACTGTGGATCTTCCCCCAGCAGGGTTTGTCTGTAGGGTGATGCACCTGGAAAAAGCACTGCCTGTGGTAAACATCAAAGTACCCTGAATAACTGTCTGCCCTAGACAATGCCACAGCTTTTCTTGTATCTTGTGGTTTACCAAGCATGACAACAGATGTGGGTGACTTGTTCCTTTGTAGTTAGTTTGTTTGTTTGTGTGTGTGTGTGTTTTCATCTCAGATTTTCACATTCTTGAAAGATGTTTTTGTTCTCCTGGTCTTTGAAAATCTGCAACCTAGAGGTTGAAATAGAGGCAAACCAGAAGTTGAGATTTCATTGGCTGCAAAATCTAACTGTTGCAAAAACCTGATGATCTTCTGGGTCTTGCCATCCTCAGATTTCAGGTCTGGCACAGCAGAAATGTTCTAAACAGTGAGTTCAGGAATATTTCAGATTAGATATTTCCAGGACACTACAAGTAGATTCCTGAGGAAAGCTGACACTCTGCTGACTTTTTTTCCATCATCAGCCCCAGTCAGAGATAAGGTACTGTTCTGCACAGACCTATTGGGTGAACTAAGGTAATAAGGGTCAGAATAACTGTACACAGATAAGTCACTACTTATAAAGAAAGATCTAACAAGACCATAAATGTAATAACTTTATTTTCAGAATTATGAAAAACATTACTGAAATTATTATTCACAGGTGAACTGAAATGCCGGGATCAGAAATACTTGCTCTGTTATTATTATTGAAATAGTGAACTGTTCAGTGTGTTTCATTCAGTCTTTGATGGAGATGGCTTAAAACTGGCATTCATTATTTCTTTTTTTTTTTTTAGCACACCTTGTTAGAGAGCACACTCAAGCAGTCCTTAATTACAGTAACATCTTCAATAACACCCATCCATGGGTACCTCGATATCTACATATTGTTCTTCAGCAGATACCATCCCCATAAAAACACAGTATGAAAAACACCAAGTAAAATCATGGAACAGCCATATTAAAAAGTGAGTTAGTTGACCTACATAATTAGGACCATTCAGAAAAAAAGTAGCTTCACTTCCCTTTATCTGTATTCTCTACATAGCAGCGGGCAGATATTTCTTTGTTTAATCATGTCTTTGACCACAGTTCAAAAGTCAATATTCTATGGTCAGATGCTGGCTTGCATTTGAGGGATAGGTAAGGAACTTAACTAGGAAGCTTTTTGAATAGGGAATTGAATTTGCATCTAATTCACAAAGTGCACATGTTTACATGACCTTTAAAAAAGGGAATTAGAGCAGTTTGATCATGGGCTGTAGGCAATCTGACATAGTGAGGTGATTGAATCAAGAGGCTCAGGTACTTCTTACATGAGAGCTGAACTGAAAGAGAATTATTTTAATTTAAATGCAATTTCATATCAAATTCATGACTTTGTTAGCATTATGAAATAATTGTAGTGGCACTGTAAATGACTGTCCAGAGGTTTCTATGGTACCAACAAACACTCTAAGGCTGTCAGTTAATTCAGGTCTCTTCTTGCTACCAGTGCAGGGAGGCTGTTGTGGAGATTTGCTCAGAATATGGCAAGTGATACTCAGGCAGATTTTTAATACTTACTGAGGTCAAATGTATTATAACATGAAATTCTCAGAAGAATACCAAAGCTTGGTATGTATGCAAAGGCTGATTTTGATTATATGACTTGTCCTGTGTGTAAGAGCCAAGCATCTCTCCTTCTGTGCAAGCAGTACATGCCTCTACAGATTTAGATCACTGGGTTTGGAAATATGCAGAGAAAATAGTGCTTTTCAAAACCAAGAAGAATACTGGACATCTTATTTACTCTCCAAATCCTCAACAGCACACTTTTCAGGAGCATGTGTAAAACTTTACCTCTTCACCCACATGGGTATTGAGGATATGTGTCTCAGTATGCCTTACATTTCCAATGAGATAATACATTGCTTATCAAGGGGAAAGGGAGGTTGGGAAAACCAGAATGTCTACATAGTCTCTGCCAGAAAGTCATGAGTTTATTCTGTCCGTGTTTCCAGCTGACAAGGAGATTTGTGTGTGATGTGTGACTCTGGACATAGTGGTGCTAAACCTATTTTAAACTACTTTGTTTTTACATTGCCTTTTTGGACAACCCACTGATCAACTGTTCATCTTGTTTGCCATGGGCATGCAGGCTGCCAAACTGCTTCCAAAAAGCAGCTGACAAGTAATGTAGTGTGGGGGCTCTGTGGGGCAAATTGCCATTGGTATTAGGACTATCTATGTCATGCCTGTGATGAATGTAAAGTTAACAAGCGCATATTCCCAACCCAAATCTGTTGAGATTTCACAAAATAATAGCTCTAAAGGAGTAGAACAGCAATGCAGGGTTTCCTATCCTTTTAATGGCTTATTAATGCTAGTTATAAATGTTTAATAGCTGACTGTATCTTCATCCTGCACAAGGCCCCCAAACATGTGTCAATGCTCCTCTTGTTCTGTAGCTTACCTGGTTTACTGAGTGTTCTGTAATGCAAAGGCAGCCCAAGCAAGGTGACCTCCCTCAGCCCTGCTCCCAAGACTTTCCTAGCTGCCACTCTTCAGGAAGGCTGGTTTCTTCCAGTACAGCATTCCAGGTCAATCCAGTTCAGAGAACAGGTTTTCTGGTTCTCTGCTGGGAGAAATAAGGGACATATGTGATATTGAATAATAATATCAGAATGATATCTACTGATGGTAATATCATGTAGGTTGTGGGATCTATTTTTAGGGAATTTTTTCTAATTGATTCCCACACTAGATGAAAAGTTCCTTTTTCTTTTCAGTTTTCTGAACAACATTATCCATAAAATTGTTTTGAAGTCTTAGTAATTTATTTAATATTCATAATCCTGTTTAATTATAGCTGCATGTGATTGTCTATTTTTAGATATCAGCTTTCCAGGTTATAATAATACAAAAGAAAGGTAGTTTTAAAAAAAAAATGCAGAGGTACATAGTACTCAATTTTGATGAAGGTGGGCACAGACCAGGTACTGATTATGTCTCTATTATGCCTAGAAGATTGGGGAAATCAAATGGTCTTAGCATCTGGGTTTTAAGAAAGTCTAAGAAACAGAACAGATGTTACTGCCAGACTGCCTACAGCCTTGTAGTGGATGAGCACAGTGGAAAGATACTGTAGACATCCCATTTCTCCATTATGTTGCCATTCTGTGTCTCACCTGAAAGGTCCAATAAGCATCTAACGCCCTTTTAGTTCTCAATAATGGAAATTTATTGCTTTTGGGTTATGATTAAAGTACCCTTCATAGTTTATACATTTTTTTTAATGGAAAATATTGATGTTTTTGTTGGAGAAAAAAATTCCTTGTTGTATCAGAGGAGGTGTGCTCTAGCTTAGAGTTAAGCCAGAAGAGAAGAATGGAAATTCGAAGACCAGTGCTTCAGCTGCTTTTCAGAATGCAAACATTCACATTCTGGTTGAAAATTCAAGATTTTCCACTTATTATTTAAATTTCTCCTCTTTTTCTTTACATTTACTGCATTTTTTGGGGGGTGAAAATTGCATTTTCAAACCAGTCTATAGCACTATACAGAGCACTTGCTTGTCAGTCCTTCACTGAATCTGTCATAGTTACACCTGCTCATTTCTGCAGTAAGAGCCCCTGACATGGTTCATGGTGGATGCATTTCAATGTAGCAGTTCTTACCTGAGATTTAAAGGAAGCTTTTGATGTATTTAAAACTTCTCTTATTAGCTAAGGTGAGGGATGGGTTTCAGGTCTGCCCCACACCAACCAATAGGATAAACAAGTATTTTTACATGGTGCATGCAGGAGAATGTACAGACAGTGTACAACATGCATGCCTGGGACAAGAAGTGTTATGAATAACTGAAAAGAAGATTTGCTAGCTTTTATGTTTTATCTCATCTGTTTCTTTCCTACTAAATACTTCACAGTCCTGACCTTTCCAGCAAAATTTCATCATGTGAAATAAACTGAAATGCATGTCTCCATTTGGTCACAAGCCCATGTTGCTTCTGTACCCTCTCAATGATTGTATGCACTGGATGAATCAGAAATCACAGCAAACACAGTAAACAAAAAATCAGGATCACAGCCCTTCTTAAAAGGAAATGTGTAAGAAATTATTACAATGATGAAGGTGTTCAAATATATATTGCTGTTGTTGCTTGGTGTAAATAGTTTCATTCACTCTTCACTGTTCAGGAGCCTTACAAAGTTGTTCTCCTCCCAGATGGTTTATTAAACACTCTGTTCCTGCAAGAAATGGTCAAGTCTACATGCTCTGCTCTGGATTGCTGCCTCCCTATCAGGAGAACAGAAATACCAGGAGATGAGCTGTCCCTGAGAGTTTTCCACACAGCAAATATGCAATTAAGGGTCTTTAAAAGATTTTCATCTCCTAGTTTGTGGATTTTCATTTATGGTGTAACAAACCTTGGCAGAAATCCTGAGCAAGCTTCCAGTCACTTGAATTGAGCCTTTGCTTGGTCTGATTTACTGTAAAGTCTGATGCAGGATGTTTATTCCTTTCCCTCAAGCTATTTCATCTTGGAGAACCACGCAGTTTTCTCTGATTCAGTGATGATAAAACCCAATCCATCTATCAAGATGAGTCAGCAGACTAGGTCTGCTCACACCCCTCTCCCCACACACATGCACAGCACCAAAATGCCAACAAGCTGCATGTTGAACATATGTGCAGAACAGCTATGATAAGTTAGAACAATCGTTAACTTACTGTGCAATTCAAGTACATCTTGTACATGAGTTTCCAAAATTGTTTTAATAAAAATCCTCTTTGACTACACAGTGGAAGATAGTTGGATCTCTTCCTGAAGGCACGTTCCCACAGTAATATCCATGGCACATCCATTACAGACAGTGCTGTTAGTTCTCATTAGCTAGGACAAACAAGGCAGTGAGTCACATTCTCCCTGCATAAAGGGTTCCATTGTTTTAAACTGGTAAACCAGAGATTCTGCTCTGTACTGGTGTAAACCTGACATCGATTAAAGCTTCCTGGGATGCTAGAGAGGCAGTGTTTGAATAGATGGGGACTTGAGGTGTCAAGGAAATCTGCCACAAATCACAGTCAGTTTGCATTTTTTCCACTGAAGTTACTTAGCTTCTCTCGTTGTTGAGAGAACCTATTATATTTGTTGCAAGTATTTTCCAAAAGCCTCTCAGAAAACTAGGCTTAAACTAAATGGATTCTCCAAATATTTCTAAATTTTGCCTAGTAAAATAAATTGTGTTTATACACATTTCACTTTATAGTCTATTTCTACCAAGTGGCACTTTTTTCCCAAAGTATGCTGAAGTGTATCTAATTTACTATGAGAAAGTATTCTTTCTCTTATGCTTTGGCTCTTGTTTTGTTGTTAGGTTTTGTAAAATCTTAGCTCTAATGGTGAAAGCCAAACACAGAAATATTTTTACCTGCACTTTGCCAGTAACATCAAAAGACGTGCTATTATCTCAACAGCAATTTGGACTGGTTATCAAATGATAATCTTGGAATGAGTGAGTATGATTTGTGACGGTACTTATCTTTTGTAGGTGTGGTTGGCATGTATTAAAATGTTTTTTTTTTCTTGTTCAATAGCATGCCAAAGACTTCAGGCAGTAGGTAATTATTCCATGTAAAATATTTATTCTCTGCCAGTCATATGTCTTTCTTAAAGATCTGACTTTGCAGCAAGCATTTAAAACCATGTAAAAGCTTAAATATGAGGCCAGAATGAAACCTAATGCAACCAACTACAATAGAAATACATGTTATGTGTGCTCAGTAGCTCTTTGTGAGTAGACATCAGTTGCAATTCCTTTCTGCATATATTTGGAACCTTTAGATCAGATTATCCAATATTGGGCACTCAATTTCTGTTCCAGCTGTGACCCAGCTAGGAACTCGATAAGGTGAAGATTTTTTGGTTTAGAGTTGCAAAATGAAACTTCTCTTTCTTTTATTCCATTAAATGCTGTACGTTATTTGCTGCCTGAAAGTTTTGTGTGCCTGAAGTGAAAGCTCCAGAATACACGTGCAGTGTAAAGTCAAATTGACCGTGGCAGTTCCCAGCTGATGCTCTCTTCTGAGCCATGGCTGTGGCCCTGAGCTCCTGTGCAGCCACAACTCATCTCTCCCAGCAGGACACATGCTGCACTGTCACATACTGGGAAGGCTAAACTAACACACTAAAATAAGCTTGATAATTTGAACTTGCACCAATTTATTGAAAGATTTATTTTTTCAAATCTATGAACTCATAACCTAAGACTTATATCACCCTTCCAAAATCACACAGGAGACACAATCAACAGAGGAAATAGGGTAATAAATGTGCATGTAAAAGTCTGTATTAGCTGCCTCTTCAAATAAAATATTTGATTCAATATTTACATGTCTACACCATTAACATCCTCTTTTCCTGACTCTAACTTCAGCATCTTGATACAAAGCAGACTTTATTTTCTCTAATTCCTTGAGAGAGTATGAGACAGCTGCTGCTGCATTGCTGCTGCATTGGTGCAGGACTGGCAGGTTGTTGTACTTCTGAAAGGTTCAGGGCACGTGCCCCTCTTAAGAAATGCTGGAAGGCACAAAGCTCTTCTCAAGTATAATTAGGAATCAAAAGAAGCTTTACAAATAAACTTCTGAAAGACAAAACTGTAAAGTAAACCATGTTTATCACTTCAGTAAGCTATTTGCAATGAAGAAGAGCTAAGATCCCTTTCTATTTATTAAATTTTGCAGTAGGGAAAATGTCAAATGTTAGTGTAAGTCCAGCTACTTTAAAAGCATTGCCTCTGGCATATGCCAGTGTGGCAGATCATTTAGACCCTTGTATGTAACTTATAGAACAGATTTTTGTCCCCTCTGTGGTAGTTATGAAGGGATTCTGACCAACAATGAAATCTGTAGATAATTACAAGCTTTGTGCTTACTGCCCAGCTAATCTTTGTTACACTTTTAATATGCTATTGCATTTCAGCAAATGCAGTTCTGAAAAACCTTGCATAAGTAGTTCCCATTCATAACAATACATTTATGTTATTTATTTACTAAATCCTTCTACTTTGTAAGCACAAACGTTTATTTCTTAAATTTCCCAGAAATTCAGTATTTCTCCATTGCAACTCTAGTGGAGACTAAACTAGGAAATCGGGTTAGCAGAAATTCTGTTGTAGGATTAATATATTGAAAAAAACCCACAACCATGGCTTATTTTCATAATTTGACAGACAGGTATTATACTAATCATCCCTTTAAACTGATTCTATCTGGGAGATTACAATGATATGTTAATAGCAGCTACTGATGTTAAGTTGATAATGTCATTTATGCATTGGCACAACACTGGTAGATTGACAAGACCTAAATTCTGTGGCAAGACACAGCAAGATTTAAAGAGGAACAGAAGGAGCTGAAAACGTGATGAAAGAGAGGGAGGTGATCAGATCAGGCTGTATCCTTTGACTTATTGGAAGGATTTTCTGTTAACTTCTTGTTAATCACAGAACACTTACATGAAATTTAGTTCTTGAACTTACTGCTTTGAAACTAGATATCTGAACAATTTCTATCTGCTGCTAAACTGTCGACTTTCAGTTTCCAACAACTCTAAGCTATCCAGTATACTGCTGCACATAAATGTAGCAGGCCTGTACCTGCTCAGGAATATGAAGGACCTCCTGGATTTGTTTTTACAAGGAGGACATCCTGATTTTTTGTCAGGGTATGTGACATAATCATCATGAGATTGTCACTGTTGTATAATTCTACAAGGAAACGACAGGTTCACAGATCATTCTATATCTGATTTGGCCTGAAACCCTGCTGTTATCTCTCACTTCTGATCACTTGAATGTGGAAACTTTTCTGGGCTCCAAACAATTTGAAAGGGATTACATATGAACACAAAAAGCAATATTCAAAGGGGAAAGTTTCAGCCTGACTTTTAAAAGTGTTTGGCAAAGGACATCCAGTGAGTTAAAAGGGCTGGGAGTTCCAGACAGAAGGAACAGGGTATGCAAATATTCAATTAGCACCAGTATGAGGGTGAGACTTTGGAAGAAACAGAACAATTTAGAGATGAATCTCTGGGAGAATTGGCAGGAATGTAGGTGACAAGGAAGTCGTATAAATCATGTCATGAAAAAAGCATGGAATGTTTGATAGCAAGGAACGAAAAACATATGAAAACAGGGCAGCACATTACCCAATTAGAAGCAAATGCAGTGAGAACATTTCAGGGTAATGCAGGGATCAGCTTACTTCTAGGCAAGGGTCCAGCTCACACATTATAGAATGGCTACTGTAGAAGCAAAGTGTGCATAAGAAAGTAGGCGTGAAGATGATTAAAATAACCAGGCCTGCTCATGATTGCATGGATGAAGACAATGTAATTAACTTGGCTAAAGGAGTGTCTTATCCTTGTGATATATGTAAGCTGATAAGAGGCTAAACAAGTGGAGGCAGCTGAAAATTGAATGAGATGGAATGGAGACTTCAAAACGGCTCCAAAAAATTGACTCATTGTGTTGCTGTAAAACATGTCCATTTGATCTGCAAATCAAATGGAAAGAGCACTCAGCTTGGGCTCCATCCTGAAACAATTCACATCATAGTGGCACTTGGCCACAAGTAGGACTTCCACAATGTAATTTTTTCTGTATTCCAACAAAAGATTAGTTTACCACAGATTACCATGGAATAGTCAGCAAAAAAATTCTTGCAAAAAAAAAATTTTTACAGCAGAGAGATAGGCATAATGGAGACAGTGAAACCATTGTTAGAAGGGAGAAAGATGCAAAGTATACATGCAGATCCTACTATCTGAAAAGAAATGAAAATTCAACATTGATCCACTAATATAATTTCTAGAAAAGTCATTAGAAGCAGATGTAAGGAAATCAAATTTAAGTTCTCCCTTCATCATCAATAATTCCTGAGTATTTTGTTGCAGTTTCCCTTAGCTTTTCCAAATGAAATTTTACATGAGAAAAAGAATTCTAACTCTCAAGCTGACCCCTATAATTCTGAAGTGGTGAAGATTAGAAAGAATCTACAAAATAAAGAATGAAGATAATTGCAGATAGTTGAAGGAGCAGATGAGGAAAGGACTATTTAGGATATCCTGAATAACTTTTTTTTTTGTCTGACTGTTTAACTACATAAAAAAGTTGGTCTAAACAGAAATCCATATTTTCCTCCATAATTTCTATTGAAAGTGAAAAAGAAAAAGCACAATTGAAGCACAAATGAAAAACTAAACAAAACCAGAAGCATTTATTTTACACATAGGAAAAGTTCTCATGTAATCTAGCATGCACATTTCACCCTGGTCACTTGTACTAAACTTTAAAGAAGCTGTGTTTTCAAAGAAAGTCAAGCTGGTTTGCAGCTGACCCTCCACAAAATATTCTTTCCAGGTGAAGTGCTCAGAAGTGTTATGAATTCTGAAGACCTGGCAGTGGTAGCATGACCTTTCTCATTCATACCATAGTTCACAACAATGTCTTTGAATATATCTGAAGAATTCTTTTAAATAGAAACAGCCCAAACAAACACCACATTATGTTAATAAAAATATCTATAGAAACAGTGTATTTTAACAGTCACAGTTATCTAATTTTACAATGTATTGTTTTCAGAGAAAACTTCAAGTTCTTTCAATAATTACTTACCAGGTGATGGAAGAGTAAGTGGATTTGATTCTGTGTGGACAATTGGACTGTACTTCCTATTTTTGTATAATCACTGGCTACCTTTTTTCTAAGTGCATATTTGGTGATTTTTTTCTTCAGAATGCTTGTATCCAATACAACACTGACATGCCAGGCTGAGAAAATGAAGACTGTTTCTTCTCAAAACAAGTTTGCAGGCCAGATCTCAAGAAACACTTTTATCTCATGACTCAGTGTAGCTGATGCTTAGGGTTTTTAATGTTGTATATGTGAAAATGAAACTAGCGGACCTATTTCTCTAAATGAAATAACTTCACTTTCTGTTTTTAAATCTGAAGTACAGTATTCTTCCTTAGAACCGGTGCTGGTTTTGGCTGAGGCAGAGTTAACTGTCTTCACAGTGGCTGCTATAGGGTTGTGTTTTGGATTTGTCCTGGACAGAGTTGACACTATAGAAATGTTTTTGTTATTGCTGAGCAGGGTTTACACAGGGCCAAGGTGTCTTCTGGTTTTCGTTCTGCCACACTGGGGAGGAGACTGTGGTCAGTCCCTGGGTCATTCCTAGGTTTCAGCACCATAAGGACTGGGTTGACTCTAGCTGGATAGGGGACACCTATCACAGACTCTCTCTCACTCCCCTCTGCAACTGGACAGGGAGAGAAAATATAATGACGGGTGCGTCCATGAGTTGAGATAAGGACACACACAGACCACTCACTGTCACGGGCAAAATGGACTTGAATTAGAGATAATAATTTTATTTATTACTAATGAAATTAGATAATGAGAAGTAAAATAAGACCTCAAAAACAGCTTTCCCCCACACCTCCCTCCTTCCCAGCTCTACCTCCTCCATGGGTTTTCCATGGGTTCACAGGCTCCTCTCAGGCATCCACTTGCTCCAGGTGGGGCTCCTCCCCTGGCTGCAGGTGGATCTCTGCATCCCCATGGACCTCCATGGGCTGCAGGGCACAGCTGCCTCACCATGGGCTGCACCACGGGCTGCAGGGGAATCTCAGCCCTGCTGCTAGGAGAGCTCCTCCTCCTTCTCCACTGACCCTGGTGTCTGCAGAGTTGTTTCTCTCACATATTCTCACTCTGCTCTTCTCTGGACACAATTAGATTTGCACAATAACTTTTTATCCCTTCTTCCTAAATATGTTATCACAGAGGCATTATCACCATTTCCAGTTGGTCCAGGCTTGGCCAGCAGCAGGTCCACCTTGAGCTGACTGGGATTCGCTCTGTCAGACATGGAGGAAGCTTCCAGCAACTTCTCACAGCCTTCCTGCTACCAAATCCTGGACATACCAACCCAATACAGTGTACCTGACAGGCTGGGAGGAGACACAGCCAGGACAGGTGACCCAAAGTGACCAAAGTATATTCCAGACCATAGGACATCATGCTCAGGATATAAAGCTAGGGAGAAAAAGGAGTGGTGGGGAACATTCCATGTGATGGTGTTTGTCTTCCCAAGCCACCATTACATGTGATGGGGCCCTGCTCCCCTGGAGGAGGCTGAACACCTGCTTGCCAGTGGGAAGCAGTGAATTAATTCCTTGTTTTACTTTACTTGTGTTCTCAGCTTTTGCTTTCCCTAATAAACTGTCTCTATCTCAACCCATGAGTGTTCTGGTTTCTACCCTTCCAGTTCTGTCCCAGATCCTGCTGGTGGGAGAGTGAGCGAGCAGCAGCCTGGGGCTTGGTTAAACCACAATGCAGAAGAGTAACAATGAAACTGATATCTTTGTTCTGGTAACAATAATACAGGCATTTCTCAGTCATAATGAGGTGTGCTAATGAATAGATTAAAAAAACAGGAGTCCACATGGTTGCAGACATTCCAGAGCCCATTTCTCCATGATATCAGCACTTTCCATTTCAATAGTCCTGCTCATGAGAAGTCTAGCATTATCAACTACAAGGATTTTCAATGTTTGTCAATATTCCCAATCATTAAAATCTACTATGAGTTCTAAAACTTAGTTTTCTCTTTCAGAAACTTATTAATTTTAATCAAGACTGTGCATCATCCCCCTTTTCATATTCTTTCTGGAACCAAACCAAGAGGAGGTCAGGAACCCTCCTTGGGCTTTGTTTCAGAATTTTTATGGCAGCTACTGAATTACTTGGAGCTCTAAAAGAGTCAGCTTTCCAAAGTTAAGAACAAATAAAGCCAAATCTATTGGGAGAAAGAATTTAAACAGAAGAATATAAATAATTAGGAACTGTTTAAGAATATTTTACTAGATGTCCAGAAGCCACAATCAATAAAGAAGGACAACTGCTCTGGTAATAAGCCAACTTGGCTTAGAAGGAAAATTAAAGCCATTCTTAAAAATACAGATGCATAAAATATTTATGTGTCTCTGTGTATGTGCACATAAACTTATCAATACATATGGAGTGAAATGGGGAAAGGGATTTAATAGCAACTGATAATGGGAGCAGAAGGACAAATATGAATTGATTATCCAGAAAAGTTAAATATAGTCAAAGGTGCTTTCTAATACAAAAGTAATACTTCACAGTGTTGAACAGAAATGCCATAAAACTGGAATGCAGAGATGATAATGAGATCATATAGTTTTGCTCACTTACTGACTTGGGTGCAAATTAAAAATATGTGTTTTCATACAGTCAGACATATAAAGACATTCATCTCAGAAGAACATAGTCTGCAGCAGCATCCTCCTTTTGGGGACAGTATAGAGCCTAGAGCAAAATAACCTATTTCTCATTTTGACAGTGACCTCTGCTGTAGTTAATTAAATTATTAATTATAATAAGACAAAGTACTTCCTTTCCCTTATTACTATATTGCTAATGTATCAGGCATTATTGAAACTTGAAATATGTCCAATCCTGGTACTCATAACTTAAAAGTGGTATTTATAAATTGGAAAGTGTTTGATAAAGATCTTTGAGACAGATTAAAGGATTGGAGAAAGGGGCAACACTGAATGAACCAGAATTCTCTTTCTTTAGTGGAAAAGTGAAATGGCTAGTGGACAGAAAAGCTAGTTTACATATTTATAGTCACAGTAGTGATCACATAGTAGGTTAACATGCTCTTCCCCCTCCTTCAAAGAAAGTATAACATGCACTATACCATAGCATGAATAATGCACACTTGTTCAACTACAGATAAGAATAAGGACAAGTTTCTTCCAGCTTTAATCTGGGACTGCAGCATGAGCAGGGGCTTGGGAATTGTATTGAGAGAGAGAACATCTAATCTGAGACTGCACTGGAAATCCTCACCCAAGGACTGAAGTTATTTATTGTCACCAGCTCTTTCATCTAAAAATGGACTGAGGAATTTTTTCATTCTCACTGTGAACAAAATAATGGGAACAGTTAGGCTAAAATAAACCTAAGGAAGGGGGAAATACAATATTCAATAATTTCTCCTAAAAAAGTGTTCACCCCAGAGGAAAAGGGCAGCACCAGCTGGGAAGGAGGACTTTGTATCAAGGGAGACCAAAATGCTGGAAATGCTGGTTTCTAACACAGTCTCCAAATTGAAAATCCTAATCTAAAATATCATTACATCAATAATAGATTATTTTTATTACATATAAAAGGTATATTTTAAAATTCCTATCTCATTCTTAAAACCTTGAGTTCTTTGGAGAAGCAATTGGTCTTTTCTACATTCAGAAACCATCCATAGTTACAGATAAGCAATGGACTACTCTCTCTGAAAAGTCACTCTATATAACTTGCATTATTGCAGTAAGTTTCTGTAGCTTTTTTTCCCTTTTAGATTTAAAGAGTAAAAAGACTACTGAAACCTTGAACTCGGGAATCACATGATTATTCCTGTGAAGAACTATCTTTACTTCTCAGTGAAGTAAATGAGAACTCAGGGTTGGAAACATCTAACTGGCAAACAAAATTTCTATACTATAGAAAGAGTTAGAGTGGAGGAAAAGATGCACATTTAGCAGGGAAAAAAAGGGTATTTATCAACTTTGCCTCTTCTATGAAATGTTTATGCCACTTAAGTGAACCTATAATACACTTTGAGAATTGTCATATTCCATTAATATTGCATTACAAACAGTATAAAAATTGGAAAAAATCTAGTAAATTATTTGTGTTAAAACCTTTAGTAATTAGTGTATTGGTCTACATCTAAATCTTTAATTGCATTTGACTAGTGTCATTCTACTTTTTCTATCTGTCTAGATGCTATTTACCAAATTCACAGTAGAATATAATCCAGAAGAATGAAACCTTGAAGATACTTCACCAAGAGTTTTGTTGGCCTAATCAACTCATATATGAAGGTGATCTATAGATGCTAAAAGTTAGAAAATTCTATTGGGACTTTGAGGCTGGAGAGAACAATACTTCAGGTGAATCTGATTCTGTAGCTTTTTTTTCAGTCATTATGGAATGTAGGACTCCAGGATTTTCCTGATACACACACTGTAACACGTCAGTTCCTGCCTGCACACCTGATTTTTTTCTAGTTTTTTTTCTTCTTAGGCTTGAGTCTGAAAAGCCTGTGAATTTTGTCTGTTCTCAAAGTGGAGACAGAGCAAGAGGAATAAGTGTCTTGCAGTTGAATTTCTTCAGTACTTTGTAATTCATTAATTACAGAATATTTACAATTACTATTAATGTTGTTGGTAATACAATAGTCAACATTATTTGAGAAGAATCTAGCCTGTGAAAGTAAGCACTCAAAACCTAGTTGATTTTTGCCATTGAACCAAACCATTGAACCAAACACAGATTCCTACCAGCCATATTAGTCTGAGTCTTCATAACTATTTTCCTGTTTAAAAAAATACTAACTGACCTGGTACAATACAGTGGATCAGTCCTCTGAAATATCTTCAGTATCAGAACCCAAAAGTAACACTGTGCCCTTCGGAGTGAAGTAACCAGAAAACCAGATAGAGCCACAGCCACTGCATTCAGATCGCCCAGAGCCATTCACAACACCCCAGAGACAGGAGCTGAAAATTACCTGGTACTAAACTGTAGTTCAGTCCTCATGAAGAAAAATTCAAAGAACCAATTATCCTGTAACAAAGCAAAATTCAGAAATAATACCTGTGTCAAGCAGTTTTCCAGGTAAACTGGTAAGGATCTGGGGAATGAGCTGTCAAGAAACTTAGCTGTTCGAGAAGTTTCTTATCAAAACCTATGTAGGATTAGAAGTTTGCTAAAAGCAACACATTTTGACAAAATCATATTTTCTGACAGAAAATATTTTCATCAGTTTTTCCATCTCTCTTTACTATTGTACTAATTCAATTTATGAATGCATATTTTTTATACATACTCTGCAGTGCTCTTTCAATAAGAAGACCTTTTCCCAATGACATTCTGATCCAAATCCAATATTCGTTTCCAGATGCAGCTCAGTGGGTGACTACTGAGCTAATTCTTCTGATCGACCTCTTTCATTCATGCTCTTCCTCTCATGACCATTTAGCTCTCTGACCAGAACTTAATTAATTCTATAGTAGCTTACTTCCAACTACATTATTTTCTGGAAGTCCAGAAATTTTCTCCATCATATGATAGATTCATAACTTCAAGGTTATATGGTATGACATTTCTAATATCATCATTTTAATGAAACTGAGCTATGATATGGGATTTTTTTGGCTACCTTTCAATTAATTTAGTGTTCTTGAAAAAAGAAATCAAGAGACTTAACTCTAAAAAGCTATTTTTTATATTGAAATCATATTGAAGCAAAGAAGATTTCACTTGAATTGCCACATACTCACACAGTTTGACATCTTTCCTTCTTTTTTCATCACTGAGTGGAAATCCAAAAGATAAGTGGCTGAGATCATACCTTCTCATAATCTTCCATTATTTATTACTTAGGACTGCCTTTTTGATGAATTAGTCTATAAACTACATCCCTTGAATACACTTGCAATTCAGGCTGTAGTGGTTAAAATTTCTCTTCGAAGATTAGACTTGTCCAGGTGAATCTAGAAGAAAAGAGAAGATTTAATGCTTGAGGATATTAATTTTTGGGTACACTGCTAGATAATGCTAACTGTGAATCTATGCTGCAGTCTGAAGGAAAATTAAGTAACTAAAGGCATCAGAAAGCTGGAGCAATTTTGGCAGAAAATATTTAAATGTCTTTCTTTGTTGGCTAATGAAAAGTTCAGTATTTGAAAAATGGAAATAAAACTATAAAATGTATTTCTACTAATTGAAAATATTGCAAAATTATTAGCATATGCATTGAATTATAAGAGTTTAAAAGTGTTTAAACTCAAGCAGAAAAACATTTGATACTGCCAGCAGCTTACTTAGTTATAAAACATAAAAGTGAAGTTCAGACAAAAGACATTTATCTAATTTCTTGAAGGCAATATCCATTATTCCATGAGCTAGTCTTTGAAGTCAATTGTGGCATCATCTTTTCCTGATGCCACAAAAGAATCTAGAGAATGAGGCAACAGTGAATAACTGGACAAACTCACTAGTATTTTCAGCATTTCCCTCATTCTACTATGATACACTCTAACAAGTCAAGTACCTCTTTACAAGCAGCAATTATTATAAAACCTAGTGTTAGGTAGACAGTAATCCAAGACCTCATTCTGTCATGGACTGTCTAAGCAGGGTAGAGTTATTTCTCCAAAGGGACAAGTTATCTGGATTCCAGTGGAGCTAACCAATCTTCATCAGAAGGCTGTATCTTTCACAAATCTGGCTAAAATCAAAACTGTTCAGAAAGACATGGCTTGGAATGAAAACATAAAGTACATTTTACTCTCATGCTAACATTTGGAAGGCCAATGAGTGCTCAGGAATAGGTGATGAAGTCATACATGAATAAGGTGAAGTGTTACATAGTGTAGTTCACAAAATCAGAGCATTAGGCTGAAGTCTGAGCAATCACACAGGCTTGTTCAGGCTCCTGTGTTCAGTCGTTACATTTCATTTATGCCAGATGAATGACATATTACATAATCAGATATGAGAAATACCACCCATGGACCCTGAGGGGATGAAAACATCTTTATGGACTGTATGAGCTTTTTTGGAGAAGAAGCAGCAAGAGACCTAGCAGCCCTGGACAAAGAATATATCACATGAAAATAGGTGATGGAAAAGCATGGGAAAATGTAATAGCAAATTATCATGGACATTACCTGGAAACAGTACTATGAGCAAGGTTTTAATGCTCTTTCCATTTCTTCTAATTCCAGTTAAATCAGGGTGCATGCATCTTCCTCTAACTGAAAACTATCTCATCAAAGAAGTATCTAACCCTATCATTAAGCTTCTTTTCATGAGATATAATTATTGCTATTAACAGTAATATTTTGGCTGTAATAGTCTGCCTCCTGCATACTCCCCTCTGCTATTCTCAGAGCATCTTTCCTCAGGTTTGCACATTCCATAAGGTCAACAAAATCACGGGTATTAGGCACATCTGCTTTTGCCATGACAGCTCATGAGGGAGTTAACATTTTCCCCACTATGGAGCAGTCCATTTCATTGTTTCCATCTTTCAGATTGGAAAAAGAAACTCAGGAAAATAAGCTTTCCTTAAGTAACCAGACTCCAGATGTTTAGCACCTACATCCATGTAGAAGCATAACTTATGCAAATGCCTGATCTTGTATAAGGAATAATGTGTTGTTGCAGGAAGAAGTTCTGGGCAGCATGCAGGACTTCCCTACCTATGGTCAAGGTTGAGCACCCATAAGTCCTTTTAGAATACTACCCTTTTAAAATTGTAGATTTTGCTGCTATTTACACACACACACACACACACACACACACACACACAAACATATATACATATATATATATATATATATGTAGTCTTAAATTTTGAATTCCTTAGGAAATGCATTGAGTAAAGAAGGGCTGATGACAAATATTTAATTCTTCTTAATTATTATTCTTCCACTGAAGTAAAGATAAAACCACCCAAAGTAAAACAAAGAAGTTGCCAAAACAGGTGGACAGTTCTTCCTTAGTTACAACATACACAAGATTTACACTAAAATGTAAGAAGCACAAGAACAAAGCTTTACTAATTATTCAAAAATGAACAAAGTAACTCCCAAGTAGGTGGATTGTCCTGTTTGTGAGACAAGATTTGTTTTATTAAAAAGTACTTTTTTGCAGATGTTTCTGTGTTAACACTGCTACATACCTCTATAAACATTTTGAAAGAACTTGGGTAATTTTTTGCAGACAAAACTAAAACAGGAGCTCTAGCCTCATTTACAAATCCCTTATTTTTGATCCTTAATACATTAATACTTGATTCTTAATGAATCAATATGGATCTCAGCTGTTTAGAAACAAAAGGAATTTTACATCACCTCATATGGAGTACAAAAGTCAGATTCCCCTGTACTCCCAGAAGTGAACTAGAAAACCACATCTGAAGATAAGATGTAATTCAAACATGAGTAGATGTAGACATTGTCTAAATGAAAAGAGAAGGGAGAAAAAACTCTGCAATTGCCAATGTTGAATAGCTGTTGGTATGACCATCCAATCAGGCTGAGAATGGAAGATTCCCTGTAGCTGTTCCAGCAGAAAATGAAAATACATCAGTAATTCTTCTGTATTGTGTCCCTGACATCGGGCTCCAAGTAGACTTCAGTCAAAAACTCCAACTCAGTCTCACTGCAGACATTTAACAATCAGCAAGTCTGACAGAAGAAATGACCTTGCATGTTTGTGATTGGCTAAAAGATTGTTGCCAGCTGTGAAAGAAAGATATGGTAGTTACAGTTCAAGAAGATAACAATTTTCAGACTTTATTGCCATTGAATACATTCTGATGAAAACCAGTCATGACAGACTCAAAAGCTGAGGCTAACACAAAACTCCTTTGATGCATATGTGGGAAAGTTTATGAGTGGATTTTTTTTTTTTTATGGGTACACATCACATCCATTTATATGATTCAGGGTGGCAAACCTGATGCAGAATTAGCAATTTAGAATTAGCTAAACTCAGAAGACCAGACTTTCAGAAAAGGCAAGTATATGGCAAGTAATGGAAAGGAAGGAAAATGGAAGTGATGAAAGCAGCACCAGGTGAGAGCAGTGCCTATGTTGGTGTGTGGAACTGGCCATGTCAAAACCAACTGCAGCTATTGTAGAATAAACACAAAGCTTTGAAATAAGAAACATGTTTGATCTCTCAAGGAAGCATGTGAAATAAGATGCTACTGCAAGTAACAGCAGCACAGTAAAATAACCATCATCAATGGAACAAAAAGTGTGGAGGGAAAAGTCTTAAATAATTATAAAGGCAGTAAGATAGAATTTTCTAACATTATATGTCTGTAAAGAAGAGAAGGAGTTAGTTTGCATAATAGTCTGCTCAGCTGATCATCCATTCCAGAAGACTGATGAAATGGACTCCAGTAACCAATTCTCAGGGATGAGATTGTCGAGGTGTTACATGGGAAAGAGAAAGGTAAAGTCATCCAGAACTTTCCTCTTCCTGGTTAAAGCACTCTCTGGATTTGGGGGCTGAAATTCCCACGTGCTCACAGAGTCAAAACTGCAAGCTGAGGCACTAATGTCTAACATCTCTTAGGAAAAATAAATATACTAATCATGTAGAAAATATAAAATTATGAAATCATGACTGAAATGAGAAGAAGGTTTCTGAAATGAGAAGAAGGTTTCTTCTACTCATCAGATCTTCAAATCAAAAGTAGAGACAAGAGGGTCATCTGAATTTTTGGGGTTTTCCTTCTTACATTAACTGTCGTTGCATGTTCCTCTTTCTTGCTGTGTGACATATTATCAGGGAACAATAACAGTGAATTTGGTGGTCAAGAAGCAATCCCTTCTTATGTATATTCTGAAATCAATACACTTTTAAAACTCGTGATTTCTGGGTAGTTTTCTTTGTTGAAGGATTCTTTTTCCAAACTTTTACTTTGCATGAAATTTACCCCACAAATTTTCTGTTGGATTAACTAAATATAGAAGTTTTATATTAATTTATATAGAAATATAAATGGTATGTGAAAAGGGGCTTACTAGTATTACCTGATAGTGATTAATTACTTCAGTGTTAGAAGTGATTGAGATAACAGGCATTCAGGTCTCTGTGGCATTAACAAAGCAGCTCTTACAAGGGACTAGCTTGAAATAGATTCAAATAAACATGATAAAAAAAATTATTCCACTAAAAATAATGTTCTAAGTAAGAGACACACCTTGAGATTTAGGTATAATTTATCTAAGTATCCCTTAGAGATCCTTTCTTCTCAGCAAGTCCCATGAAAAATTGAGTATCACTCAATGCTCTTTGTTACTTATAAAATATTTTATAGTTAGTTAGGTAGCATGTAATATGTAGTGTAATTTGGTTCACATGGTTGTGACTATTCTGTTCTTTTCAAATTGCAAAGACTCATTACTATGAAGGTAATAAAACATAAGTACCTAGAGCAGACTACAAAACTGATGGATCTATATTCTTCCCCTTTACAGAGTCAAAATTCCAGGAATTTTCTCAGCAACATCAGTAGATGGTAATGATGATCAGTAGATGGTGATCAGATTTTCCATGAGATTAAATGACTGTCTTAGTAGGAATGAACCCATTCTGAAAGCAGAGGCTAGAGAACATGTCAGCAAAAGTAGAACTTTCATGGGGGGAATTTCCCTTTTCTCCAGCATAGAAAGTATTATTAGCATAATTCCTCAAGCGCACACTAGCTAAGATACCTGTAAGTAATTTATTAATAGTTAAAGGAGTTATTTGGCATCCAGCATCAAATATAATTCTTGAAAAGGGCTGACAGCAGAATATATTTGTTAACTAGAGACTTGCCTGAACTTTGCCAAGAGAAATACTGAACTGCATGTGCACATATTGAAGGAAAGTATGCCTTTTTAAGTTGAAGTCCTTGTTTATATAATTTCCTTTTTCATCTTGTTATGTTTCTCAAAATTTATTGATAATAGTAGCAACAGGAATAAGGTAGATTGCACTAAAGAAGAGTTATGCCTGTTATACCATTCAAAGCCTACAATCTTTATGCAGCATTTTCTTTATATAGCAATAGGTGACCACACTTGGATTATCATAAAACCTTGATTGTTTATATTTTGTTCATTTTCTTTAGTTTAATGAGGTGATAAATAAACAAGTTTCTCAAGGAGTGAGAGATTGTCAGTGCCCAAAACTGAGGTTCTCTGTTTATTCATAGACCAGATATAGGTGGCAACATGCAGCAGGCAAAAATGTCTGACAGTAATCATGCAGCTGGTCTGAGGGAACGAGACCAGGTTAAGTGGTGATTATTAATGTAACTTCTTGCTGCTCTACATTTGGGACCCTTTCCCGAGTTGAGATGGTCAATGTTATCGACCCATGGTCAAGTATGTGGAATCCAGACAGGAGAATCAAAGATAAGAATTGACTTGTAGGCTGCTCTCTCACAAACCTCCCCTCTTCTGATTGATTTTCCATATGAAATTTAAAAAAAAAAATAGAGTGAAAACTGATATCTGTGATATAGTAATTCATAAAAAAAAGCTATGGTACAGTAAAATTGCTCAGGCAGAGTAGTCTCTTGAGCACCCTGAGCAGAAGTGTGCTGCACTGCTATTTAGATCCTCTCCCTTTGGCTGCTGCTCAAGCCAGACGGCTTCTCAATCATGCTGGAGGCTGTTTATCTGGGCAGACGTGGTAGGAATTAATCTACCTGGCGTGCTTGGACACGCAGGGTCCCATGTGCTCTTAAGGGTACCCTCCAGCCTGTCTGTGCCCATACTTCCCAGATCACTGTCTAGTTCTGATGATGATTTTGACTCCTGGAACAGCCATCAAACAGCAACCCAGAGAGTCTCTTGGAGTCCATAACTACCGATGATCAAGAACCTTGGGACTTTCATGTGAGCTAATGCAAGTATCAAGATCTATTATGTATAATATGGCAAAGAAAAACAACATACTCAGGAAGTATCACAAGATTTATCCTGGCTTTTAGATACTGGGAAACTGCTTTAAAAACTTCTGAAGCATCATCGCTGATGTCAAAGGTCAATATTTTCAAATGATGTTCTCACAAAATCAAATAAAATAGGATATTTATCCAACTTTTTTTAAAGTTATTTTTGCAAGTCTACTGACAGTAGATAGCATTTTGCTTGTAACTGTTCTTTTGCTGGTGGAGAAAGATCTTGATTAGAAGGAATTCTAACATAATACACAGGCAAACAAATATTCTATTTACTTTCCTGTAAACATTTTTTTATTCCCTAAAAATTCACAGTAATTTTAGTTGTATGTGAAAGAGTTATCCACATATTGATTGCAATTTGTCTTTTTTTAATTTTAAATCTTAAAATTAAAAATAATAGAATATTTTGGACTATAGCAGTCACATGGACATTCTTGCAAGACTGGGAATAGACATATTATTTAAGATATTGCTAAGACATTATAGAGGAGAAAAGAAGGCCAAGTTACAATTATGTCTTTTAATATAAAGTTTTAACTCTTTCAGTCCTGTTTTATTCTGCAAACACTGTAATTTACGCTAGTGAGTGTCTACTAATCGGGTGTTGTTATTGCAGTGTTCTCTTTTACCAGGACATTTTGGTGTTAAAAATTATAAAATATGTCAGTCAGTTTTGAGTGTACTGCAATTATTTTTATGGCTGATAAACTGAATGAATAACTCCCTGTGTGCAACATAGGCAGAGCAGGTTTGAACAGTCCTTGGTTTGCTTTTGATTTACATGTCTATACAACGATATGCAACTCTTAAAAAATATGGTTTTACTGCACAATAAAACAATTGGATTAGAAGTGATTCTACTAAATATTTTTGCTTTCTTTCACATAATATTGAAGTTGAAAAATATATACCCACACTAGGTCAAACCCTGTGTGCATTAAAATACACCTATTAAGAGTTCTTGTTTTAAGAGAAACTGATGAGATTGAAAAGATTATTGGAAAGAAGAAAAAAAAATGTTCTGTGATTGGTCTTGAGGTCATTAAAAACATGGGCCGATAACTTTTAGTTGGCAACAAAATCACTAAAAGTAAAGATAAAGAATCTTTGAATGACAAGAGGCAGCTTCTTTCCTGAATCAGGATTTTCCTACAGAGCTTCAAGAAAACCCCACAGTGAAGGTAAGAAAGAAGCAGTTTTAGTGCAACATCCCTTAATTATACACAGATGTTTACTAAGAAATGTAGCTATATCATCTGCACGGCAGAGAAAAACAGGAATTTTATTCCTCAGTCTGTTATCAATTAAATCATCAAAACAATTATCATTTGAATTACAATGTATCATTTCACTTTTAGAATGTATGGGGCGGAGGCAATGTATGAAGTAGAAATCTGCTAACCATCAAAGCAACAAAGAAACATTAAAGTTCAATGGACAGTTTGTTCATGTTTTAATCTGGGGGTTTTTTTTAAATGGAAACCATGTTCACATAGTCTAAGTAACACTGGCGTCAAAAAAGCCTTTGAGGTTCAATCCAGTGAGACAGTCAATTTTTTTCTCTTTTTTTTTCCCCCTTCCTTTTCCTTCCCCCCATATTTTTTTTTTCCAACACCCACAAATATTTTCAAGAGAGGAAAAGGATCCTAGGAGATCCCAAGGTGTCAGTATTAGAATTTTCATCTGGGAAGATATCTGCTAAGAGACAAATTTACTGAAATGACCTAAGAAAAGGGATATATTTCAATCCTTTTTACTGTACATGTATCATGCATAAATTAATGAAATGCCAGCTAAGTAGTTTCCTTATTGTTTTAAAGCTGAAAAAAGTGTAAAACCAGCAAAGACACACTGGATTTTTTTCATAGAAAACAGAGAACTGTTATGGGAACAAGTATGTTGGCATGAAAAATTAAAATCCTCAACAAATAATCCAAATGGGATGTTAGATGCTATCTCCAGGTGCTCCTGTTTTTTTCTACTAGCAGTTATTTTCAGAAATTATTCCCTATAAAAATATTAATATTTTCTCTTGCTGTGAAATTTAAAACCTTTTTTCTTTCTAAACTTAAGCAACAAACATGCCACTGTACTTTCTGATGCAATACCTACCTGGGACAAAGGGTCATATTCACAAAAACCTTTCTGTGGCCAGGTCTATTTAATACTTTCATTTGAAGCTGAAAATAAAGACACATGATTTTATTAGCGATATACAAAATGTCATAATTACCTAGTCACAGAGATTAGTGTCTCCTTAAGGAAAGCTTTAAGCAGGGGTGGATTTTTCCACCAGGTTCAAATGCAGGGATTGGAAAGAGCCCTCTGCCTGTGCCCTCAGCGTGTGTGCTGATATGCAGTCTGGTTGCAAAATTAGCATCTGAATTTAAACTGAGCTTTGTTTAAACTGCCATTTATACCTATAATTTTTGGCATTATGTCCAGAAGGACAAAACTGCCTGGAAAAGAGAATCATTCCCTGGTAAGCAAATGCAACCTGCCTGCTGTCAACTGTCCATTTCCAGCAGATTAGGCAGCCTTTTCCATGTTTAGAGGTCTAGTTCAAATGTTTTACATGGGCATAACAATTATAAGGAGAGTCATGAGCTTAGAAAAATAACTACCATGGGATTTATTATTGCATTTTCTCTCAAAATTTAAGTGTATACTACATTAAGAAAAGTCCAAGCTGTTTGTATTTATTTTCTGTCTCTTCACTGCATGTAAACATGCATATGTGAATTCAAACAGCTATAATTTCATGGCAGTATCTAAGTGCCTGGTATTAATATCTGTGATATAATGTCTGTATTAACAAAAGAGATAAATTTTTGTTTTGAAATTGCCTGTCCCTTACAAACACAGAGGTATTGCAGAGTTTGGGAATTTGTTTGTACTTGTGCTGCAGAGCTGAGCAGAGCTGGCACCTTTGGTGCGAGAAAGGCACAGCAGCCTTCCACTGCCCACCTTTCCCAAAAGTAAATATCCACAGGATCATTTTACTTTGGGACCTACTTTCTGGCATTTCTGGTACCTTGTACTTACACTTACCTTGCCACCCTAAAAAGTGACAGTGGTTTGTCACTAATCAAGTGTTACATGCACCATCTACTTTGCTCAGTAAAATGTCTCAGGAAGTGTTGCCACAGGAGATTGAAAGGAATTTATTGTTTTACTGATTGGAAACGATGCATATGTGGGTTGTGGAGGTAATGTGCTGCTGAGACAAGTGTGTATTCCAGCTGGCTTAAAGGCTAGACATGCCTCTTAACTTTTATGCTCCTTAACATTTAAATGTGCCAGAAGAAGCTCCTGGGCATCCTCAGGAGCAGGCCCAGTCCTTTGCCTGCTGACAGCGTGTCTAAACCTGAACCTGGTCCTATTTTGAACATACTGGGAGCTTGAGAATACACCTTGAGACTTAGCTTTTAAATCAAGCTTTCCACAGACTGCCAGCTGCAAAGCCCTGGATGATAAGTTTACTGGCAAGTTTTGTGTTTCTCTGCTGAACTCGAAGCCTCAGGGTGATAAGACAGCAGTGTGGATTTTTGGCCCTTTCATCCTAACTATTATGATCTCCCAGTAGCTTGTGCAAGATATGCCATCACAGCTCCAGGAAGAATCATTAAAAATACTGTCTGTGTTACATGATAGATATATGTATTTTTCTGAGATGCAATATGAGCCCCAGCTCTCCATCATGAATATTTAATTCCTGTTTATTTCAGCTATTTTTTTTCTTTTGTTATATTTGCGGATTAGACCTGAAAAGAGGTAGTTGCTTTCTCTCAAATGTATTTAGCACTCAAACTCTGAATAGCTGATTCATTTATATATGCACTATAAGTATTTTTATAAGAAGCACAAAGTTACTGGAATTATTTTCACTGAAAATACACAGTAATCAAATTATTGCAGCACTTAAAATCAGTCTCATGGGGTAAATACTCAGTTATTAATGTGATCCTTTGCTTTTTCACATTCTCTGCAGTGATGACTTGAAAAACACTGATGAATATACCTGCTATGAAGTCATTCCCTGGAATGTTTAACATAATCACTGAGAAGCAAACAGTGCTTTATTAATTAAAAAAATGCCTTCTATCTCACTTCACAGCACAGGCATAGCAAAATTCAGACTTTGGAAAACTGGAAAGCAAAGAGTTAAATTACATGGCCCTGCAGCCTAATTGTGCCCTCTGGAAGTTGCACATTGCTGGGGAATCCCCAGGGCCTTTTGTGCTTCTCACACAGGAGGTGCATGTGCAGAGGCAGAAGGGCAGGATGGAGCAGTGCAGCCACACAGGGGCTGTAAGCGCTGCCCGTGCATCCCTGTCAGTGACTCCTGCATTCACCATCAGAGGGAAGAGATACTGGCACCTGGGAAGAGCCTGTGTGCCTCATTTCTGCATTGTCATGTGTGCATTACTGGTGGTAGGGTACTGAGAGCATCACCAGCTGGATGAGAGATATGTGTGGTCTGTGGGTTTACAGACCAGCAAATCAAAGAAAAGTGTTAGACTGAGTCATCTGCAGAAGGATGAAGGCACTGTAAATAATTTTTTTTCAAAAATTGTTGATGTGATGATCTTTTTATGCAGCTGAGTAAGTGCTTAAGAGTAGGACAGACAGAGGCAAATAAAAACTTGAATTTCCCAGGTTTCAAAAATTTAAACTGAGAGATCTGCACATGCATTCCCTGCTTTTCAATAACTTAGGATTTGCTATACCTGTTGCTCAGAAAGGAAACAAAATACCACTGAGCAACCCTAAATCAGTTTACAAACACTTTTTCTGGTTTTCTTTGTTTTTCTCACTGGACCTAATTGAATTGAGTTACTTTGTGTTTTATTTTAATGAAAGACAAATTATTCTATCAGAAAATGTGTAATCATTTTTTTGCAATTTTTTCTTTTTGAACTTTGTTACGAGGAGAAAGCTTTAGTCACCTGAATAATCTAGTGTATTGGTCTTGTCCCATGGGCACTCTTACTAACCCCCTGTAATTTTACCTCCTCTCACCATTTCACTTTCCACTGTATCCATTTTGCTTTTCTTCTCATTGTAGCATTTTGGAATATATAAGCACCTGAAAAGAAATTCCTGAATAGGAATTTGATGTATACACATAGGTTGAAACACTTCCAGCTTTGAACACACACACACACACATGCACACAATGTTCTCCATTCCTCTAGAACTTCAACTCCTTCAGAAGGAACACCCAGGTAGAAGGCTCTCCCATCTGGCTAATGCTATGCCATGTCCTGTTTCTGTAAGAAATTCTCTCCCAGTGTACAGGGTAGTTCAATTTTCACTGAAGTTGCTGAAGGACATCGTTGCTGACTTCTTCATTAATCTTTTTGACCACCACACCTGGTTGTAAATCAGTCATAACTGTGCAAGATAGTCCTTCCCAAACAAACATGCTGCTTTGCCAAACACTCATTCCTACTAAAACTCAACTCCTTCTCCCTCAAAAATAAAATAAAAAACAACAAAAAAAATTGGGGAAGCACATAATGATTGAGAAAAACACTAAGTGACCAAGGTCACTTAGGGCATAATTGTAGCTCCAGTGTGATCTTCAAATGTACATGCATAAAAACACCCTGCTGAGAGTTACTCTTTTTTTAAATGAATGTCCATTTTCTTTTTTGTCCCTTGATTCCAAAGACAGATAAAACCTTGTAAATTCTGCATCAAGTAGCACAATGCTTGAAGCACTAAATGTATCCAGTGGTTCTATTATGGACTTCTGAACTATGATCAAGCTAAAAAATGTACTAAGATTTAGGGGCACATAGATAAGTTAGAGGAAAATGTATTTAGAATTCTAGCTCTAATTTAAAAGTTAGAGGAAAATGCATTTAGAGTTCTAGCTCTAATTTAACTGCCATGTTTCTATAAAGAGTGAAACAAAAACAAAAGTGACAGCTGAAGTTCCTGCATATCAAATTTGTAATACATCATGTCATAATCACATGTGATGCTCAGTATGACAAATAGCGACAGAATACCTGGCCAGAATAGCTTATAAAGTTCTGATGTTTTAAACACTTTCTTAGGGTGTGGTGTTTACACTGCAAAGAGAGCCATTAACTGCACTGTAACTACTTCTGGAATAAAGCAGTGTCATTGACTTCAATGAGGTTACTCATGGTAATAAGCACTGTACTCAGGGCTGTCTGGAGACTACTATTATTGCTAGTTACATGCACTTCACGTTGCAGTAGCCTCTAGAAGAAAAGTCATGGACCTGGGCTCCTTTGGGTTAATCATTATGGTGCCCAAAGTTAAGAATGAGAATAATATGGATAGAGAAGAGAGAAAACTAGGATGAGAGTGAGAAGAATGGGAAACAAGTGTCTCAGCATTGTTACTTGGCAAGTTATATTGCATATATATACACTGCATATATTTCAGACTCAGTTTTTAACAGCTAATAATAATGGCTTTGTTTAATCAGAGCCACATTCAACAGAAAAGTTATTTACATATTTTAAAAGACTCTGAACGGCTCCTCCTATCCTGGCTCACTTAGCCCTTTTCCTGCCCTTTTTCCCCACTGTAATTTTTGAAAGCAGGATCCACACCAATATGTGCTTCTATAGGAATGAAAATTTAAAGACATGCATTTTGTTGTGGTCATGGTAAAAAACTGTATACAGACCTTCTTCTTTGACTCCATTGTTTGAAACTTTGCTAGTTCCTTTATTTTTTTTTTCACTTCCTCTTACTTGTGTTTGTAGAGTGTGAGAGAGGTTAAATGCTTTCAGTGTTTGATCAGTCACCAACTGAGAGTACCATGGAAATCAATGTTTTCTACAAGTTCAGTTTTGTGACTATGTGCACATGAATGTGTGAACATGAGCATATGAGTAATTGCTAGGAATGTGCACGTGTGTTGTGGTAATTATTTTCTTTCATTCGTGGGCTTTTCAAAGGAGAAAACATTAAATTGATCTACAGGGGAAAAATACAAAGAAAATCCCCTTAAAAACTAATTTCCTAGACCAAAAGAAGAATATTTTTGGGAAGGGGAAGTAAGGGGGTTAACACTGCTGTAGGAGTTACAAATATTTTTTTTTAAAAAAAGCATAATTCTTTACAAATACATGCAGTGTGGGAGGAAGGAAGGACTTGTGGTTTTGGCACTTGATTGGTAAGCTCACATGAGCTAGATTCTGTTTCCAGCTCTGCCACAGACTGTTCATAGATGCTATCACAGTGAAAATAATAAATAATAATAGTTATGAGTACTTCTGCAAATTATTATCATCTTTCTCTGCTTGTAAAAAAGGAGTGAGAACAGTACTTCCCTCCAAGTGTATGATTTTTAATGTGCTGGTGTGTTAAGAAGACTGAAGATGCCCAGTGTGGTGCTGTGCAGGGGTCCTGCAGCAGCTGATACCTGGTGCAGCTGATACCTGGTGTGTGAGCCCTGGTGGCTCCTGGGGGAGGGCTCACTTGGCTCTGGTGATCACTTGTTAGGGCAGGCTGACATCAATGAAGGGATTGAACAGCACTATCACAACAGAAATTAATTTCTGAGGGGGTTCCTTCAAGTAATGATGTTTCTTTCTGGAATTTAAAAGGTGACAAGAGTGATAGGATATGCCAAAATGTGTGTTAAAGTGCTCAATTCAGCGTTTTTAGCTAAAAATATTTTCCGTGCAACAAAATCAGTGGGGGCTCTGATGTCTCACTCTTCTTCCAGCTACCTTGCTAGGCATATGAACTGAGAGTCCAAGTGAACATACGAGCTATGGATGAAGAAAATTCTTCCCTGCTGAAGGGAAGGGCAGGGGTTTATAATAACCTTGTGGTTTAACCCAGCAGGAAGCTGAAACCAGGACAAATGATTATCATGAAGAAAAGTTTTGGGAATGATGATAGTCATCTACTACTGCACCATTAAACTTAAAAAGTTTTTGGGTAATCAACACAAAAGGTTTAATTACTATGAACACTTCTCCCTGGACTAGATTTGGTTCCATTAAAGTACATTATTTGAGAAAAAGAACCCTATCTTTCCACTGATTTTAGAGAAGGCAACATTGGGTCAACAGTGACTGCCTTTGAAATTTCTTCCCCAAAATTCCCCATCTATGGGGCTCTCCATGGACTGTTACTTCCTACTTTACCTTCAGTAAAACATTTTGTTCTAAATTATCTCCTGCCTTTGTCTCTTAATAGATCATCTTCATTAAGAAAACACTGTTTTATAAATGGCAGTGATGGAAAAAGTCCCAAGTGGATTTTATAGTGAACCAAATCTCTGAAGAAAAATGAAATTGTAATAAAAAAGTATCCCCAACTACATTCCTGCAAATGAAGTTGATTTTTTTTTCCTTTGTGAACAAATGGTTCCTCAACATTTGCATTTATAATCTTATTTAAATTATTTTCCCTTTGTTGTTTTTTTGGTGTTCTTATTTTTTTTTTTGTTGTTGTTGGTCATGTTTGTTTGTTTTTCAGAGATTGATGTAGAATAAATCCCTTTTTTGATTTCTATTTGCTATTGGATATTGTCCACAGAGTCCATTAAAACACATTTGATTCTTAGGATCCTTAAAAGTCAAGTGCTTAAATAATCTATCTCTGGACTCTCATGTCACATCTAACTTTAATTACTTAAATAGCTGCAATGCTAATATTTTTACCATTACTATTCCTTTTCATAGATGATAAGTTCACACAAAATCACTATGATATCTGCTTATCTGCATGACTTAGACCATACAGCTCTAGCCAACTTATTCCTGCATTAGACTTAAGGATTTATTTTAGAATTGAGATATTCCTTTCAATAAGATATTGAGTCTTGACTTAAACATCCCTAATTATGGAAAATTTAACACATCCTTTGAAAAATCTCATTCACAGGATGATTATTCTGTTATAAATGTGTCTGATTGAACTTTGCCAGTTACAGAGTATATTTTATATATTATGCTAAAGTCAGAGCTTAATAATCTAATGTACTTTACCAAATTTCTTCAAGGAAAAAAAAAAAAAAGATGAAGCTGCCTTACTACCAAGTACACTGTTTATTGAGGAAGGTGGCATTTTGCAACAGGACTAGAATCCAAATTTAGCCTTATTGGTAATTTTAGACTATAAATATGCCTATTTCTGACAGATAAATAAAGTCCAAGTCTACTGTCTAATGGTTTGAGAAAAAGATATAATAGGACATGATACCTGGCAGAGCAGAAGTAGGTGAGGGACTGAGATGGGGAAGAGATTTAATGTTCATTTTTGAAGTTACATGTTTTTGAGTGCATACTATTTACTGCAATCTCATTTTGCATTAAATTTGTATAGTTTAACTTCAATCAATTGGCATGGGAATGGTGGTCAGGGCTGAAAAGAGAGTGGGACTAATTCATATTCACCATAGATCTCACATGCTGAGCAGTGTCTGGTATTTGATTTTGTAGACTCCTCAAGATATTTGATATTAGGCTACAAGTCACGAAATGTACTGTTGTAACTTGTACAAGATCCTAAATAATTTTGAATTGGCTTGTGTTCAGTTCTTATGATTTTTAGGCTTCCTTTTTTCTAATGTACATAAATTATTCTTCCCAATCCCATTAATGTTAAATATGCTTACTGATTGTCTTCCAAGAATCTTTATTTAAACAGTCTACCTGAGATAAATGACTTTTTTTTTTGTTTTAAACTTACTACACCTGAATAAAAGACCTTTGGGGCTTGCTGTCTTTGTATTATGATTTATTTGTTCATGTCAAAAGATTTCACTATGTAACAGGTCTACTTTTCTCCCTCGTGTACTAATACAGCTACTATTACCTGTCCTGTTATTGAGAAATCCCCCCCAACAGAGCTGAGAGCAGAACGCTGAGCAGTTTCCCTCCCACCTCTTCAGATCCTGGTGCCTATCAAAACATCTCAGGAAGACTCAGTTTCACTGGGAGACTTGTAAGAAGTGAGGGAACTGCTAGGAGCTCCAGTGCTTACTCCTGCAGTAGCACTGGCTGGAGCTGGAGACACATCAGCTTTCCATCCATTCCCACCCACCCTTATTGCTCCTGTTTTTCAGGCAATTTGCCCCTGCAAAAGCCTTGGTCCTTTCTCTGCACACCTATGGTGCTTTATAAAGGCTACAGATTCTAAAAGCATGCCATGGTTGCTGGCCAATATCAGTCACTCCAGACCCTGCAGAAAAGCAGTGTGGGAATGGGTAATATCAACCATCCATATAAAGGGTCAGTGGAATAGGGAGCTACAAGCTTTGTCCTCCTCATACATGAAACAAACCTGCTCCTTTCCAAGGACAAACAAATCCTTCCATGAAAGTGGTCCCTGAATTTTCATTTGTATATCCTTGACTCTTAGAGAAAGCAAATATAAAGGCATCATTCACTAGTCAATGTTCTACTCTATTCTTTCAAAATTCCTTTTCTATCATTTGCTTTTGCCTCAGGGAGGATACTTTGTGAGTTTCAGGATCCAGACTTTTGCAACTATCATCATTTTAGGATCACATTTAGGTAGCTCAATGTAGATGATAACAGAAAGTTGTAAGTTTCTAAATATGCAACTTCTGTGATAGACCTTAAATACAAACTATGTATGTGGTGTTCTGAATATGTGTTAATCCTATAGCTCAGCAGGTTTGTTTTTTTAACAAATCTGAATTAACATTATACACCTTTTATGTAGATCAGAGATGAGACACTTTGTGGGAGAAGGTATATTTAAGAAATACTTTTGGCAAATAGGCAACCAGTTACAAGTAAAATGTTTTATCATGTATAGCTGCATATTTAAATAATACAGAAAGGAAAACTCTTAAGTTAGAGAAAACAGAATAATATGGAATTTGAGACTGTAAGAACCTCTAAGCCAAAATACTCAAAGGTTCATTTGTTCACCAAAAACCTGGACATATGACCAGGTTTTTGATCTGAACTCAGACAAGAACAGTCCCGTGGCATATTTGCCACTGGTGATACACAGGCCAGTTCAAATGGATTTGTTGCTGCAGCAGGATGCTCTGCCTAGAATGGGGAGAACAAGTCGACCAGTGCCTGATTTGCAAATTTATCAATGGTAAATGAAGAGGGTGTACCATGCTGCTTTTGGTGTTGAACAATGCTGAAACAAGACTGACTGATCAATCCCAAAGTTAAACATCCTGATAGTGAGATAAGGTAGACCTGGTAAAATACCCGGATGAAGGACCAAACAGATGCTAATACTGACAACTGCTTATCTAAACTGCTGAGCTGAAAGAGCTGGCCGGGAGCTGATATGACAGTTATATATAAAAGCCCAGTCCCAAATTTTAACACCAGGGTCTTCTGATGTATCCCTTGTTGAGGTAGATGTGTGGAGATCTCTCCCCTGACTGGGGGTGCCCCACAAGGTTATTTCTTGAGGCTGAGTAAAAGAGATTTGCCCACTGTCATTGGTATGAGTGAGTACAACATCAATTTCTACTTAATAATTGGGTTTTCTAGCTATAATAAAATTGCTTTAATACAATTGGTTTTAATATAATTTCTTCAATATTGCTTCATGTTGCACTATATTATAATAGTTGTTATAGTTCCTATACTCTGCAGTAAATAATTCTGAATAAGACCTTTTTGTCTAATCATTATCATGATAAACCACATATATTTATAAAAATATATCTGGCTTGCCATTCTTAATTCTGCAGGACAAAGTTGTACAGATGTTCTATTACCCCGGTATAATCCTTTGCACATAATTCATTGATAAAGTCTGGGGCTGAGGTTGGATCCAGCCACACATTGGCTCCTCTCTGAGAAGGAGTTTAGAAAGCAAGGGGGTCTTTTCTGCACCTCTTAACTCTATGTGAGGGCTTCTTTAAAGAGCTCTGCCTGAAGGTCCCGCTCTGCCTGCAACAATTGCACAACACAGAACCGAGAAATACCACTAGCTCCCACAACTATGTCCATTACTGAGGCTGAAAGTTACTGGAAAGTGAGACAAAAGGTCTGCGAAGCCCTAGAGTTATTTTGCCCACCTCTAAGTCAGAACAATATTATTTATTATTTCCTAATTACTATTTTTATGTCTGTGGTAGTATCAAATGTCTCAGACAACAAGATCTGTAAATATAACTCCTATTCAACTGTAACAGTAGATTACTATTATTGTCTTGTAATTGGCTGCCCAACCTATAATACCCAATATATATAGATAGAATCAAAGAATATGTTGAATTTAAATGGACTGGTAAGGGTCAAGTTCAACTCCCTGCTCCTCGCAGGACTACCTAATACTAAACTATATGACTAAGAGCATTGTCCATATGCTCCTTGAACTCTCTCAGGCTTGGTGCCATGTCCACCTTCCTGGAGAATCTGTTCCAGTGAATGATCAGCTTCTTGGTGACCTTTTCCTAATGTCTGATCTGAATTTTCCCTGACTCAGCTTTGCTCCATTTCCTCATGTCCCACCACTGGTCACCAGAGAGAGGAGACCAGCACCTCCCACTACAGTGTTCACACATTCATGTGTGACTCCATGCTGGGACTTCCTGGCTTTCTTCACAGTGACTTTACTACTGCAGGGCCTCCTATGTAACCATAGTCTCCTCTGTGGGAGGAAGTGAGCTGTGACTGAAGCCAGGAAATCACATTTGGACACCATGCTGAACTCAGTTATTTCAGTCCTGAGCCACTTAGGAAACAGTTGCCATCTCTCACCCATAAAATAAACCCTGAGTCCTACATCCACCCTGTCTCTGATTGAGGCTTTACTCTTGTGGCTCCAGGTCATAAGAAGTTTTATCATGTACCTTATCAGATAATTGAGTATAGTCTTTTGTAAGAGTTACATCAGGTAATATTTACAAATTCATGTAATCCCCAAAAGGAATTTGTCTCTGCCTGAAGCAGCTGGTATTGAAGAGCTTGCTATCATGAAATTATTCCCTTTAAGAATATGTAAGCTGTTTCACACTAAGGTTATTTAATATTGTAAAATAAGGGTCTCTCAGAGAACTGGAAAGGGAGGAGAAAGTGAAATGGAAAATTTGAGCAGACTGCAAGTTATTAATTTTTAGGAGATACTTTTCATGCTGTCCCTACCCATCCAAAAGAATGTAGGTGTGGAAAACTAAATACTCTTTCACCTAAAAGACTAGAAGTTAAATCCCTAAATTATCACTGAAAAATTATAATATATTTCTCTGCAAAGTACAGAAGCAATATAAAAGCTGTAAACTATAATCCTGTCCATTTCTAATGCACCCCTTAAAATACACGTTGACTCTTTTTTTCCCTCTCGAGTGACTTTATAAGTTACACAGCAGTAAAGGTATTGTCTTGACTTTTTTTTAATCTTCTTGCATGTAAATTTCCATTAAATGTTCCTTCTTTAGGGAAAGGAAGAAGCTTGGCTGCTTTTTGCCCACAGCTAAACCATTAAGGTCTGCGATTCTTTTACTGATTAAAGATGTTTCTTCATCCTCTTGATACATTCTCTCTTTGGATAAGGAGAGCAGAGTCTCCACATAAAGAGACATAGAAAGACCAGATGAACAGTGTGCAGGATTTTTTTTTTTTCTTATTGGTCATTTGTAAGTTTTCTGCCATTAGTTAAGAAAAAGGAGATGGAAAAGTTTTACTAAATCATCCAGTCCAGCTCCTCCTCTGTGCTACACTTCATATTCCCCATGCTACACTTCATATTTTTGCTCAAAAAAAAATTTAAAGGGATTGCATTTGTTCCCATATAAGCTTATTTCATACCACTGTTTCATGCTTTAACTTCCACTCAGGGAATCCTAAATAATTTCTGTCCATCCTTTCCATTGTACTTGCCAGATATTTGTAGGGTGTTATGTTTTCCCCCAAGCCACTGTGTCGCCAGTTTTTCTCTCCATGGCATAGTAGGGCTGTTATACCCATCTACAGTTACGGCTGCCATTCCTTCTTGTTAGTCTTGCTCCATGATAATATGCTGACCTTTAACTATTTGAACAGAATTTTTAGTCTCTACATGGATGTCTTGGGCTTATTTTTTTGGAGAGTATAGAACAGCACAAGTCAGCCTTCCCTAAAACTGGGATTAAGGGGGAAAAGAGAGAAAGAAAATGCATTATTTTCTCTTGAGAAGCTGTAATAGACACATGTCTTGAAGCACACCCTTGACTTTCAGTTTCTTGGTAAAGTGACCCCTAGAACTAGGCATGTCCTTCTTGACACCCCCTGACAATGCTGTCAAACTATGGGGGGAAAAAAATCACTACTTACACAGGTTTAGAAGACCCTTCTTATGCTGATTACATTCTTCAAAATTTCTACCTTTATTCAGCAGGCTCAACAACAACAGAGCTCTTACAAAACCTTGCCTCCTCTGACTGTCTGAGCTTATTTAAGAGAGCTGAAAAGATAGATAAAGCCTCTATAGTTTTTGTCCCAGCAGTTCATCCCTTTGTGGGTCTGAATACCATGCATGAGACCAGAAAATTTGGTTCTTGTGTGTTCTCAGCATTTGCTTTGCTTTGATATTTGTAGGAGGCAAAGAGGCATGGCCTGACTAATGGTGAGAGATGAGGATGGTGGGAAGTGCTAAGAGAAGACTAAAAGAAGGAAGTGGTATGACCCAAAAGAGAAGCTTAAGGAGCAAGGAACAAGGACTGTGGACAAACAGAAGTGTCAGGCAGTGGATGGAAGAGAGGAAAAGAAACAGGGGAGGCAGGTGCTGTGGCAAGCAGAAGACCAAAACAGAGATCAGACAAGCAGAGGTAAACATGAGCCAGGATGTGAGTATGAAAAAATACACTGTTGACAGATCATGCAGCTACAGGCTGTATCATCATAAATATTCACAAAGGCACCAAGCTAAAATTGCACTGGCATTTCCTACCACTTGAATGGTTGATTTTGCAATCTGAACATTCTTTTAACATAATTTTTTAAATGTAACTCTCTGTAGATATATAATACAGAGTTATGTATTTAGATTGTGTTGTGTACATATAATCATGCTTAGCTTCTTTCTATGGAAATGCAATGATCCAACTCACTTCAGGCTCAAGCCTTGAGCTCTTTTCACGTGTACATAGCCTCAGTCTTATTTGATCAGCATGTAATCACTCTGTAATTCTTCTCGGAATTCCTTCTAAATTACTAAGGAGGTGCCCAAGTCTGAATATAATAATTTGTCCATGGTCAGACCAGAGCTATAGGGAAATAATGCTACACTATATGTCTTCTTGCATAGTTGATACTTCCGTCAGCTACACTCTTTTGCTGCTATACCACACTACAAATTCAAATCTAATTACATGTTCTGCATCATACCCCTGTTTCATTAGTGCTTCCCTGCTGGCTTCTCCGTGCTGCTATGAGTGTTGCTACATAGAAAACAATCCTCTCTGTGTGGAGGTGGGATGGGGGTGGAAGTAAACAGAAGAACACAAATAATAATTCAGACAAAGCAGTAGAAGTTGATCTACTATTCCAGAAGTTGTTCTACTGGTTGACTCTACTAGTGGTTCCACCACTCTCCAAGTCAAAAAGGAAGTCTAGAGGATTAAAAAAAACAGTTTGGCTTAAAGGGAAATTCAATCTTCTGTAAAGATTATAACAAATACTCTTCCATTTTTTTTTTTTCAGTAGTTATCTATCTAAAACTATCTATCTGCCTACACAAAGAAATAAAAAGACAACAGCAGTGACAATAAGTTGGGAAGTATACAAATTTGAAGTGGAGAGCAAAAGAACTCAGAAGAAAATGGGTTAGGGCAGTTAAAAGGTAAGAAGAAGAATATGTTAGGAATATTGAAGGCAAACAGAATCAAAATTACAATGTTGATTGATTACTAAAATCTGACCACCGAAGAAAGAGCAAAAGTGCTAAATATGTGTGTATGGTCTATATTTGAGAGAAAAAAATGTGATACTACTATATACTAATTGAAACTTTCCACTTTAAGAGTGAGGAAGAGTGATGATAAACAGAGCTACCAGAATTAGTCATTTTCAAATCAGTAAGTCCAAATAACATGTATATAATAACAACTTTTAAAGAGTTGCCTAGGGAACACTTGGGGTAAAAGAGCAGTCTAAAATAAAGCCAATATTGTACTAACAAATCAGAGATCTCCTGAGTCATTGCAACAATCAGTTAGCTTGGCTTACTACTTATAATGCTTTTAGCAATTTCTTGAGCAGGATGTGTAAGTTACACATTTTAGATGGTGCAGAGACTGAAAGAAAGATAAATAACCCAGAATACAGGTCGTTGCTACAGAATGACCTAGGAAGCTAGTTGTGGTGAACCAAAATGTTTCAGGATGGGAAAACTCAATGTTGTGAACACAAGAACAAGGAGAGCAATCCATAAAGAATTGAGGTCATGGTCTGAAATAGTCTTAGATGGTTGAGTGGGATAGTCAGCCTAATATGAGTTGTAATAGTGATGTTGTAGACAAAAAGTAATTTTGGAAATCCTTGCCAAAGTTAAATTACCACTGCACTAGAATTACTGTGCCCAGTTCTGCTGCTCATGATTTAGCAGAGAGAAGAGTTCAGGGTTTCTAGAGTATTAAGATATATGGGAAGACACAAAGAATTTGATTTGATATAAATATATATATATATATGAGAACAAAATGTGATAATAAAGGGTTTCTCAGTCTAGCAGACATAACACGATCTAATGGCTGGAAGGAGATGCTAAACAAATTCCATGAGAAATATGGAACACGTTTTGAACAGTAGAAGAAAGTGCCAAGTGTTGTGGTATAGCTTCTATCAGAGGAATTACTTTTATCGGGGTTGGATGCCTTACTAAACCACAGCTGTTGGAGATGAAGCAAGAATTAAATCAGAAAAAAATACTTAAGCCTGTATTGCTGTTGTATATTAGATAATCACTTGTTTAATATTGTTCTTAAATTCCAGGAATATTTTACCCTGGATGCACAAATATGAATATTTCCAAGTTTAACATTTATATCTGATTTTTGCTTTTGTGCCTCTGACTGCAAAAACTGGTAATAGAGAATATTTGTATTCCTGTGGCAACTCTGAAATTTAATAATTAAAACACTCTAATATACAGCATGATTCAGGCATTTATTAGATGGACTGTCCCAAACCTTAGGAAGCTTGGTGAGCTAAAATGTTGAAATCAAGTCAAGTTGTTGTTTGAGCACACACCTCTAGAGTTTCTGAGTTTTAAGCACTGATTTTTACCTCTTGAAGTTGCATGATTGGGTTTTTTTGGGTTTTTTTTGCATTTAAAATGTTTTTCTTTCCTTTATATGAAAAAAATCTGGTTGAAATTCCAGTAGTTCAGCAAAACTGATGAGACTAAGCTTATCTGTAAATTTTAGCCCATATGTACTTCATTGATGAAAATGCCCATAATTATACCGGAAGTACATTCACATAAATAAACACAAGAAAAATGTATTAAGAAAGATTTCAATTTACTCTTTCTTTGAGGCATAATAATATTAGCTACAATGATTATAGGCAAACTCATATGTTATTCTCTTAATAAGCACATATACATAATTTGATACCCAGTAAATAGCTGCACAGACACTTTCAGAATTCTCTCTAACACAAGGTCATGCATATCAGACAGGCATATCACAGTGCCCTCTGTGAAACCCTGATCAGCTATTTCTTTTTGTGAGATGAAAAGTCTCTCAGTATCTCATTCTTGTCTCTGTAGCAACTCTTTGTATCTCATAGATCCTACAAAAAACAAACATAAATGAGAGTAGGTCCAACCAATTCTATATCCAGTTCAAGTATGACTATTCAGTTAAATCAGAGACAAGGTAAAAAACTAGTGACATCAATGTTCTGTATTCGACAAATGTAGAAATGTTCATATCAGCAGGACACAATAAATGCGCCTGTTTCAGGGCACTTCTAGGAAACAAGTGTACTATAGGAGGGTGATGACCCACTGAAAATAACCTATGTGAAGCATACACATCAAACCAGTTATTCAACATGCTGTTGCTATTTTCTTTGACGCTGGCCTTACCACCCTGAGCACTCCTGAGTGTAAGTATCTGTTCCTCCCCTCTAGAAGGTTGTGTGCAAATCCTGTTGGGGTGGGGCACCAGAGATAAAGACATTGCAACTTGAAAATGGTGACAGCTGCTGAGCTGGCATCACACGCTTGAGATGAGTGTCCAGAAGCAATTTATCGACCTTTTTCTCTTCATACTTAAATATGTTTTAAGACACTGTGACTGTACTCAAATGAGTGTGCCCCAGATGCTTTGGGGTCATGGCTGCAACATGGTTCAGGAGCATGTTCAAATGTCACTCATTAATACATGCAAAAGGTGGGGGCTGCCAGCTGCTGGGGTGCTGCTGTTTGCAGAGGCAGATCCCCAGATGATGGTGCTGAGGTTTGTACTTTTCTCTCTGTCTTCAGAGGAATGTAGCACATGACTACTGACCAAGGATTTTGCAAGTCTGGGCCCTCCAGCACCAACACCACTGGTCAGTTTCCTGTAAATCCTGAACAAAGAATCCACACATTACAACCCTTGTGAAGGCCTTTACGAACTCATTCCAGGATCCTATGGAGATGGCGAGATCCAATTTTTGCTTATGAAAAACCCAAGGCAAAAACTTAAATTTAGACCTTTTTCTCCCAGACCCAGGTTATCTCTCTCCCAGCATCGGGGGAAGTCCAGAAACACACATGCCTTCACCAATTCCTACTCAGGAGCTGAAGAGTGCTGGGTGGAACTGGCCACACAGCGGGTGTGGCCAGGGCACCGACACAAAAGAAGCTGATTCAGCTCATTCCCAAATAATTTTCACTGTCTTTCCCTGCTGGAATTTGTGGAAGGGCTAGACCAACAATAGCAGCATCAGATCTTCCTCCAGCTCCTTGGGTTGCAGTGAGGAGCAAAAGAAGAGTGGTAACTCCTGCACTGGTGGGAGTGGTTTGGGGAGCTCCACAGGAAGGATTAGTGCTGGAGCTGTGTTGGGCATGCTGGCCTCCCCTCACGCTCGGGTTACTCAGCTCTTTCACAACACTCCTAATGCCTCCCGAGACTGGAGCAAGGTTTGCAGCTACTTAGTGACCAGTCTAAATAGCAGTCTTGCAGAACCACAAATTAGATTAGAGCAGGCTATGAAATGCTGACAGATCTGTGCCTACAGTCTCCAAGACTGGCCCTGGCCATTCAGGGAATAAGCAACTGTGAATAATAATCTTTGGGAAAAAACAGTGTCAAAATTCTTACTGTTTGTCTCTGAGTCAAGCGATCAGCTACCAAGTTGTCTTCCAGTAGACTCCTAAGAAATCTGCAGGCAGCTGTGATGCCTGAGAGTCATCTATGAAAAGCCACATAAAAGTTGAAGCTCGGGATAGATGGTTGGTTCATAGTATGCATATGAAGATGCATTTGAGTGATTAATAAAGAAAGATTAAGTCAAAAGGATGAGAGTTAGAAGAAGCAACTAATTACAATAGCTCTGTACTCTTAGTGCTGAAAATAAGTTTGACAAATTCTGAATCTGTTTCTGTGAATTGAGAGAAGATATAGCAGCATTGTGAATATTCTGAATCTGTTTCTGTGAATTGAGAGAAGATATAGCAGCATTGTGAATAAAGTAGGTAAAAATATGACATTATAATTAAAAAGGAAGAGGAAGAGTTATCCAATCTAATAACAAAGTCCAGTATTTTGTGAGGTTGCTTTCTGAGGCAGGTAATAGAGGACACACTTCATGCAGTTCTTTTTTGGGTTCTGGTTCTTTTGTACTGCTGTACAGCTGAGTCTGCAAGCACAAATGATGCTGTGCTTACAGACTCGGCTGCCTTGTTTTCATTTTTATTTTAGTGGCTGAGCTGTATTAAATAAACCTAAGTTACAATGCGTATTTTCCTTTCTATTGCTTGTTCATGTAGGCAACTGTTAAAGTTGCTAAGGGATTGTTATATTACTCTGAAGAAGAGATTATTTACATGCACATAAACCAAAGTAGGTCTGAAGGAATATTATTATTAAAAGGTCATTGGCATGATGGCTAAATTCAGTAATATTGTTTTATAGAGCACATCTTTATGTTCCTAGATAGTCCTACAGTGACCATACAGACCTTTGTAGTTGACAAGTTTCTCAGTTCAAAAAGTTTGCAAAGCTTCAGTATATGGAAGACTTGTCAGTCCAGTCTAGCAGGAGTAAATGCATTAAATTATTTATGAGTAAACTGCTTCCTTCTAAAACAGGGGTGTGAGAATTGTTCCCAGAGGGAATTTGTTTTCTAATTCCATTTCTTCAGTTAACATTAGTATATTGTTTCACATAAAACAGTAATTTACTGTATTTATTGCTTTCATTGTTTGTAAGGAGCTGTAGCTTAGCTTTCTGTTTTGTTTTAAGCAGGTTGTCAGACAAAATATGCTTTTTAATGTCAAAGAGCTGGTTAAAACACACACATTATTTAAAATAAGTCACAATTTATATTTGACATTTAAACAATTCATTTTTTAAAAGTTTAAGACATTTGCTCAGACAAACAAATAAAGCAGAAAAGGATGGAAAGGAATGTGCCACTGAAGGTGCTGCTGTGCCAGGATGTCTCCCTCTTCAATGACCAGGCATCTGTGTCTGTTGTTATCCATTTTGTCCTTTGTGATCTGCTCTCCATTCACATCTGTATACACAAACACCTTTTGGGCCGCTTTGCTCCCCTGCAGGCACTTGCATTTCCTCAATGTTCAGCCATTCCAAGAACCTCATCCTCAAGAGAAATGGAGATACTGACTATCTTTGATCAAATTGGAACAAAACTAACTTCAATATTCTATAGAAAACCACAAAGAACTAAAAAAATACATTCAGTCAGCACCATACAAGCCCCTGTTGTTGAGTACAGGTCTGACACTGCCTGCCTTACAGCTGCTGTAGGGATGGCACAGGCTAGGGATGAAACCTGGTGGTGCAGAGACAGAGACATGCTTGTGGGTTTTGTGCCACCCATAGCAGAAGTTTCATACTCTGTCACATTTCTGTTAGACATCAGATGTTGAAAGGAGCTGGTCTATAAGCAATGGGAGCAGCTGGGTTGCTGCCCTCCTGGCAGCTGGTCAGGTGTGTTGGACCTCTAGCAGAGTGGTGATCCACAAATGCTGACCAGCAGCACAAGACAAGGTGGCAATCTGCTGACACTGGTGCACAAATAGGTGATCTGTCTGTGAAGCACCTCACATCCTTGTGTGACAGGAATAGGTGCTGTCTCCACCAAACTCATCCCTGTGAGTGCCCCAAGCTGCTGCAGACCTGCTCTCACTGCAGCATGGCAATGCACTGGCTGACTTCCTTATTCCTCACTTGTGTTCCCCCTGGAAACCTGCTTGATGCAGGTGTCTGGGCTTAGAAGTTCTCATGGTGAAAAAAGCTGTGCAAATCTTACATTTGGCACTTTCAAAAGGACTATATTACTTCAACTTGCTTTGTTTTGAATGCAAAGAAAGATGTTCAAGGTGCTGTCACAAGTTAGTTATCACATTAGAGGAATAGTTTCCTCTGCTGTTCCATATTGCCCTTAGTTCTAATCCCTATCTATCATATTCAAGATTAAGTGTGAAGCATAATAGCCACTAACGTAGTTAGTGCCTGCAGATTTGTCTTGTCAGGGGAATAGTTATTACCTTGGTTTCATTTGAAAGATTATAACTTGGTCTCTCAACAGGCAGAATTTTCTCATTAAAGCCCAAGTAATAATAGTCTAAAAAAAAAGTGACTCTGTACTATTTAGTGATGTTGCTGCCCAGGCTTGTGACAGAAACTGCAACTAATGACTGATTATTTCTTACCATTCAAAAATAAATCTTTTATTTTTAGGGCCTCTAGTAAATTATACTAGTGTGGCTCTTGCCATGAGAAGTCTGAAATGAAGTATGCTGTGCTTAATTTAGCAATTATCAAATAATTTTTCAAAGAAAGAAAGAAAAAAAAAAAGAAAAAAATCCTGAAGCATAAAAATGTTTTCTACAAAGAGTGAAAAATGATTTTGAAACATCATGTATTGACAAATAAATGAAAAAAAATAGTTTCTGGGGTCTTGCTTGGGCAGCTATTTTGTGTTTATATTAATTATATGTGAATCTCAAATACTAACGAAGTAAGTATCTGCACTAAGAGTGGACATGAAGTAAGAAAAGCACTAAAGTTTGAAAGTGAGCAGAGTAAGTCTAAACTTTGACCAGGTGTAGTATCTGTACTTCAAAAAGTATTTAAATGAATCATGAAAGATAGAAAAATATACTGCAATTATCCAGGATAAGGCATGAAGGAAACTTCATTTGCTTGCTTTAAGGGACAGAAGGAAACTATAGTATATAAGTCCATACATGGAGGAGAGGGTCTCATTTGAATAATATAGGTCAATAAGCTAAACTGAATAAAGCAAAATAAAACACAACAAAGTAGGACTGGAAGCTGAAGTTATACTAAATCGGGTCAGAGACATTTTAAAGAGTGATGGTATTTAAACACTGGAACAACTTACCTAGGAGTGCAGTGAATCCTTCAACCTTGGAAGTATTTAAATCAAGACAGACATCTTCAGAAAGATATACTATCTTCACAAAGCAGTTATAGCCTGGCACAGCTAGTACTGAGTGTTCTGTGTCCAGAATTATGCAGAAAGACAAAACAAAGGTTGTAATGGTTTCTTCTGGCTTTAAGCTCTATTTTTTTGGAGATACACTTTCCCTATTTATAATATTTATTTAGCAAGTATCATTATGGTTGCAAGACATATGTAAGCAAAGCTCAGACTGAAGTTTAAAAAAGAAAGGTGGGGAGATTGCAATTAATAATGTAACTCTGGGTGTGTATTCATATCACATATGTAACAAACCCAGTTGCTTAAACTGAGAGGCTGGGCTTCAGTAGTTACGGATGAAAAGAGAGAAACTCCTTCCAATGGCAGCTGATGGTAGTCATCACTCTCTCTATTGCCCACACAGATGGCTCCAGAGACATGCCTCCAAAGGTTAGCTCTTGTTTCCTGACAAAGTCCCTAAAAAGAAGGAAATCCCACCCTTTTCCCTGTTCCAGATACTGTATTTATCTACTGGCAATTCATTAAAGACACAAGGTAATCTTCTACTAGGTCAGTTCTCTTTTATGGCTTACAGTGCAGTTGCAATAATTTTGGCACAGCATGAGCAAAGGGATATGGGACTCTGGAGGAGCAGAACAGTGCAGCATAGCAGGTCCAGCCTTTGTGCACCATCCCAGACTTGGACAGTTACATGTAGGTCCAGAAACTTCATTCTTAGGGGTTCACATCTAGAGGTATGATCACAGTTTCTCTTTACATCTGGGGATTAAGTAGGGGTATAGAGCCATGCTTGTCCCACTAGCTTCATGAGGTTTTATCAGATCATAAAAGAGCATAAACTGCCAGCTTCATTTTCCAGCAGTCAACAGAGAAAAATCCTTATTTTTTGAGTTTCTTAAAGCATCCCATGATCTGAGAATTTCTGAGGTTCAAAATGGCTGGACGGATAGAAAGGAGGTGAGAGACAAGTACAGCTTTCATTGTTATCATGCAACTTCCTGTGCTTAAGATGTACCTTCATTGGAAATTAAAATAAAACTTTTGCTGCTCTGAAGAAGCTGATAGCAATATTTGTCTGGGCATTTTAGAACAGATAAGATTCTTGAGGTTTATGTGTCCTCTACATCCATAAAGAGATGTAAGTGCTACCTCTCAATTGAAATTAATGAGAATTAGGCACCCAAATGTATTTGTGGATTTGAACCCTTATGTTCTAATTACTGTGGCAATTAAATATGTGGAACAACAGGTCCAGCTGGTGGAATCTTGTCTACACCAAAGCCTGGTGAAATATTTATGTTAATTTTCTTTCTAGACATAGCTTGAGTTTGCACTGATGACTGGGCAAAATCTTTCTTGATTGTAGAGGACATGTACAATATAGAAGACCCTGAAACTAAACCTTGTGCACTTGGCTTAGAAAAGGTAATAAGATACATATTCATGAACTGTATGTCTTGCTGAGTGAGACAAGATAGTCACAAACAAAATAATTAACAATAAAAATAGCCAAGTCTTGCTTAATGTAAATAGTAGAATACAGAAGAAGCTGATTTTTCCTAAACTGTTTCTGTAGTAGATCTTCACAAATCAGGTGTTCACTGTACTGATTTCTGAAGTCCACAAGACCATAACCAATATTTCATGCAAGAGCATATACATCTCAAATTTTTTCATAAGGAAAGAAGGAAATAAAATGACTGTCTGTTTAATTTGCAAACTCTTTGCTGTTTGAGGCCAATATAATTACTGATATTATTCTTATGCATGTACACTCCACTGAAGCACCAGTGTTAAACGAGACACCTTCATTCTGCATTTTCTAACTTCAAAGTAATGAAATCCTTAATTTCAAACCACAAGAATGAACTTTTCAATGTTAAGTACCAAGTCCTAGTGTCAGTGTATAGAACAACCTTTGCCAAAAAAGCCCAATTAGGCCATGTAAATGAAGGGCATTTTCAGCCAGTCCTACTGGGAAAACCAGCTTTGTCTGAATGGTTGTAATTACAGTTGATGGGGAAGGGGGAAAACAAATTTGCTATGCATGAGCCCTTACCAAATAGCCTTTTTTTCTTCTAATACTTGCATATATACAAGAATGGCACTATGAAGGAAAGGAAAAAAAGACTTTGTCCTTATATGGGTTCTTATTCTCTTCAAGAATCTCAATGATACATGAAGTTTGCTATGGGAGAGGTGCTCCTTTCTCTCATACTCCTTTTGTTTACTTTTCTTTGCCTGACAGCCTCATTGGGCTGCTTGTCATAATTAGCAGCCTAGGTACACACATCTCCATAAAAGCTGTATTTCGTAGCTTGTTTTAAGACAGTACTTCTATTTTCATATTTGGGTCCGTTCTTTTGATTCACACCCTTGACAAAGCATGTGAAAGTCAAATCAAAGAGTGATGTGCAAAATTCCCAAATCAGTGTTTTTTCTGGACTTTTCAGTGTCACTCTCTCTTCTATGTGTCTGTTCTTGAGAATGCACACCCCACTGCTGGTCTGAATTCTCTCTGTGTATTTTATCACCTGCATTCCTCAAAAAAGAGTTAATTTTTCAGTGCAATAAATTTACCCATCTGAATTCACATCACAGTGTGCAGCTTACTCGCTGTATCTCTGGAGTGCTAGTTGGGCTGTCTCTATCTCCTGGCAAGGAAAAATAGGGCACCAGACCAGTGCGATTACCTCCAGGGATGCTTCCTATGTGCCATTCTGGCTTCTGTGACTAAAGGCTTATAAAGGTCACATAGTTCTTTCTTAGATAAAACTTTCAAATGTTCTGTATTTGTTTTTACAGTTCTACTTCTTAAATAGTGCAGATTAATTTCTGCCCATATCATATGCATCGGTCTTCAAAAGAATGACTTTTCCCACAAATATAAAGTTATTAATCACAAATGTTCTGTTTACAAGTTACTGTATAAGTGACTCTTTCATATATTAGTCATAATGTAGTGCATGGCTTTATTTCCTTTATTTAAAAATAGCTAATGATCCTTATTTCAATTAGTAGGTTAATGTCAAAAATATCAGTGTGTTTTGCAATGCTAAAGAACTAAGAGGGAAGGGATTGGTCAGAGATGAGTTACTTGGTTTGAGATGTTTTTTTTGTTTGACTTAGTTGTTTTTTTTTTTCCCATTGATGCATGTACTGACTGGAAAAAAAATAACATATGCAGGAAAATTGCACAAACTACCCAAGTTTGTCACCAGCTTATTAAGGGTATCTCTGGCCATTGTTAAAAAGGAAGTTTTAGCATATAAATATTTTAGTATGTCATAGAATAACTGTCTGTTTTATGTGAGCAATGAAAGGAACTAAAAGCAGTGGAGTCAGGAAGGAGAAAAAAAAATGAAGTTGTAAAGACTACTTTTTTTGCCCTCTGTGGAATCAGTTTGTCCAGGCATTGAAGTAGACAAGGACACACATGTTTTCTGGGTCATGATCCGCACTTCACCACATCAAAATCCCAAGTGTAAATGAATGCTGATACATCAGCATTATTTTTGTCTGATTCATGCTGTGCTTAGTAAAACCTTGTATACAGGCACATGATCCAGCTCCTGAAGAGTGAGAGGTATGAACAGAAATGAGGTTTCTATGTGAGAGAGCTTAACCAAGTGAGCTAAGGTTGCTGCTGCCTGTGTGGGTTGTGCTCTTCCCTAAAGGAATGACTTTTCACAGGAAAACTCTTTCGAGACTGATAACCACTGAGGAAAATGAAGCAAACTCCTGAATAGGTTTAAAGGATGTCTACTGTTGTTTCATGTTTTTCAGCAAAGACACTTGCACTACCATTTCACAACTAGAGGATGTGGTATATATTAATCTTGGTGTCAACAAGACTTAGTGTTAATCAAGGTGGCATTCTTGTTAGGTTACCTGTTTCCAAAGACTAACCATTAAAAGAGTTGTGGATGGATGTTAATTCTTATGCAGAGGTCAGACAGAAAGCAGGTCAGGGTGCGCTTCTCACTCAGATCAGAAAGTTCCTTTGAGTTGTCTCAGACCAGGAACAAGTTATAGCAGTCATACAGACTATGGAAGAATCATGAAATCTCCAAAAGGAGAAATTGGATCCTGGGCAACCGGCTGTAGCTGGCCCTTCTTGATCAAGGGGATCAGACCTGATGACCTCCAGAGGTCCCTTCCAGCCTCAGATATTCTCTGATTCTGTGAATATCCTGATCTTTCTTCCTTTTTGCTACAAAAATCCCTTAGAATGCAGTGGTTCATCAGCTCTTTGCAAGATGGACTGGCTCATACAGAGGGCAAAGCCAGATTAAGGTCAAGACCTACCTTACACAAAGGACTGAACACTCTCAAAATTAGTCTGGTTGAATGTAGCTATTTGTGTATTCCTGTGTATGCTTAGATGTTTCATAGGAAACTGAGAGAGACCGGTAAAGACCACTTGTTACATTGCCATGTTTACCTTGAGTGACTTTCCCTCCATTTGTAATTGGAAAATAGTGACAGCATCTTGGTAATTTTACCAATGCACTGTGTGTCTGAGATTTCCAAGTGTTATTATTTCACCTCCTGGGCCGTATATTGTGGCTATGCATTTGAGGTTCATAATGGAATGGAAAGTGCACTTTTTTACAAAGTGAAATATACATAATTGCAAGGTATTTTATTTCCCTAAACTAAATCTGAGACCTTGCATCAGTAGCAATGTGAATAAATCTTTTATTGCAATAAAAGCATGTTGTTTGTAGTCTGTCACATTAAAATAAAGATTTGAACATGGTTAGAAGTTACAAATAGAAAAGAAAAAAGTATTTACAAGGAATCAAGTGAAAGAAAATTCCTTTTGAGCCAAACACTTCAATTGTACAGAACTGTTGCTTTATATTAGGAGACACTGTAGAGAGTTTTAACATTACTGTGTTCAGAACACTGCAATTATATAGCAACAAACCTTAGGACTAAGATTGAAAAATACTTGCATATAGAAAATAATGCAAAAACTACTAAACTCACTTATAGCTGTTTTTTTTTTTTTTTTTTTTTTTTTTTACTTCAGCACACTTTTAACCAATCCAGATCAACCTTCCCAGAAATGTTGAAAATGCTGGAGGAAGGATGAATATGGAATAGAGGGAGGGAAAGGTAGTGGCTCTGTCTGGCAGGGGGTGATGACAAGACAGGGGGCTCAGATTGTTTTGATTTGCTGATCTTGCAGTTAAGATGTGGGAAGAAATGCTGCCACTTCTTTTATTGATATTTGTTGGGAGACACTCATTATGTATTACTTCATATGTATGTGTATGTACATGTGAGGCTTTTCAGAGCTTTGGATGAGTGCCTTTTACATAGCATTTTTAAGATCAAAATCTATACAATTATGTGAATTCCTGCATGTAAATGATTTTAGGGAGTCTGGTGTTAGAGCATTTTTAATTTTCTAGTAGATTCTATGATAGTGTAAAGTGATAAATTATCTTTTGCGGCTGCCAGAGTTATTTAACTATCTGCAGACACACCATTAGCAGGAGCAGTCTGTGCCCGGTCGGTGTTCCTCATGCCTCCCTGGGAGACTGCTCCCAGGGAAAAGGGCTTCCAGGCACATCCATGCAGGGCCCTTTTGGCAGCAGTGCCACCGGGGTGCGGGGAAGTACCGGCCAGCCATGGCGCGCTGCAGTCAGGAGGACATTTTTCTACCCCGCAGTGGAGAAAACTACCAAAAAAGCATCGCTTGTTATTGACTTTCCATTGCTACTGGCCTGTGTTAAAACCAGTGACATAGAAAAGAAAGGTTCCATTTCCCATTACCAGATATCCAATCCCCCTAGAAAACATCTGTTGAATCTGGGATGATGCCATGATATTAGCTCTTCAGTTGCATGCTGTTTCATTGGCTGTTCTCAGCGCTGCCCTGTCTATCACAACGCATAATCTCTTTTCAGAGGCATTTCAACCACATCTTTAGGGTCCCCAGTCCCATTTCTTTGAAAATCAGTGGTAGTTTTTAGCCTTTGGCACACAATTTGAAGTTTAGAAACTTGACTCTGTGCAGGGTGTAAGACAGGGAACAAAAGTTTCCTGACGACTTCATGTGACAAAAGTTGTGAAAAGAAAAGAAGTGGGTCTGCAGAAATTCTGCATGTTGCCGTGTTTTATGATCCTAAGAATCTCATAGTGGAGTGCCTCAGACACATAACTAAGTGCTTCTTAAAATGTTTATTACTGAAGACAGTATAAGAGAACTGTCTTTAGAATTCAAATAATATACTACCAACCAGAGGGAGAATAATACAGAAATACTTTCTTGATGATGTGTGCTAAAGCAGCAGGCATTTAAGAGCAACAGATGTCAATCTCTGAGGTTTTTGTAAAGAATTGCAATTTATGACGTGTTAGGGTAAACAGTTGGATTATATTTCTGAAATGCATGTTCCATCAGGTAAAATCATTGTGATTATAGGCCCTAGTACTTTCAGTAAGTTATGCACTAAAAGGCTGAAATTATAAAACAAGTATGCTTATGCTTTACTGTTAATCCCTCTTTGTATCTACGCTGAGTAAACTACAAGAGAAACTGCATTAAACAATAAAGGCAAAAATGGCATGTTATGTCATCTTGATAAACAATGACTGTTATACTGTTTTCCTTCAAGAAGCAACTGTGACTGGCCTCTGTATTCTCCCTCAGTGGAGAATGTGCCTGACTGTAAAAAAACCCAGAGTATTATTTAGAAGTTACTTTGTTCATGCCTCTTAGTGAAAGCAGCACTTTCTGCATCTTCTCGCGTTGCTGCTTTTCCTTCATTTCCTCAGCTCTTATCAATTAGAGAAAGCTGAACTTGTTATTTCAAAAACAGCCTGCCTTCATGCAGACTACAAGTTTTGAACAAAGTGAAATAAAGCTTCTTTTAAGTGTTTTTGGAAAAGTTTGACAGCAGAAGATAATAAATGAAAATAAATCTACAATATTTTTCCTAATGCAATTTGAGGCATGTCAATGTCAAAGCATTCTAACAACAAATCAACAAATATTTGAATGAAAACAATATACATAACTTATTTTCCTATATTGGAAACAACTGTCAAATAATAACTGTATGCCTTCATGAATTAGTTTGCTTTTTTTGAATATTCCTGCTAGGAATAAAATTTAAAAAAAAAAATAAAAAGGGGGTAAATCTATATGGACCTTTGAGCCTGAACATATTGTGTCAATCATAAGCATATGCAATGTATCTAAGCCATGAGGTAAAAATTTTCTTTGTAAATTTTTTCATAAATAAATAATTTGCCTGAAAAATGTCTATAAAAATATTTTTTGCCTTTGTTAAATTCTCTACACTTCTTTGTGGTGAGTATAAACATTCATATTGACATCTTCTTGATTTGCTTTATTTTAACTCGAAATGCAGAATGTATCATGAAAGCATTTCTAATAAAGATATGGTAACAAACTTTCTCTGAGAGGTAGAGTATTTCATTAGAGTTGTCTACTTGAAACTATGAAGACATGTTGTGTCCTTCTCATCTTTGTTTATGAATAGCTTTGCGGTTTCATTTTAAAAGTGCGTGCACAGAGATACTTACGTCCTTTAAAAACACATCTCTATAATACTGCTCTACAGGTGAAAAATGGTGTGTTTGTTATCACGCTTTACACACATTGAAATCTGTGTTTTTACTGTTATCGATCTTCACAGTTTGTCTGTCATAATATGAATATAATTTGGGAAAGCTACAGCCTCACATAAGAACTGGCTGGGCTTTAAGGTGCAGGGGGCATAATTTCCTGGTTTAAAATAAAAAGACATTAATAAGTCTCACTAGAGCAGAGAAGGGAAATAACTCTTGTTTAAATATTTTCCACTCAAGCCCGGCTTGTAAGATGCTTAGCCAAGTCACCTGCCTATTTTAACCCTTCCTATGCAAGGCATATGCCAAGTGAACAGTCAAGTCATTTGGAGCTATATGCTCAGTAAAAATAATAAAGTGAAAACTGTTGAGAAAATGTTTGAATTGATGTGACAAAAACGCTTGCTTTTCAGAGTTCTGTATTTACTAAAGTTTGTGGAAGGGGCTTGTCTCTTTGACTGTAGTTCAGCCATGGCATTTGCAGCTTGTGAAAAAGTAAATTTATGAAGTCGGGAAAGATTGTCTGTGCACATATGAGTGAGGTGCTACCAAGTATGAGGTGCTAAAGTATCGAGGCATACTTTGTAACAAACTTTAAATTTTGGTATTGCTTTCCTTTGCATTCAATATATGTCTCTGCTGCTCTGAACTAATTTTCTGTGGATGGGTATAAAGGGAACACCACACGTAATCAGTGAGTTTCCCTTTCCCTGTGTCGAGGACCCTACTGTGTCTGCCTAATCATGCAAACTTCCATTTTCAACATGACAAGTTCACCTCTTGTATATGAATTACTGCTTTTCTATTCATAAAGTGCTTTATCAGACAATCCTACAAAAGAACTTGAGGGAGAAATGTGTTCCTGGGTGATTTACACAAGCAATTACTTTACAAATCTGCCAGTGGATTATATTAAACATGTATGGAGAATATTTAAGTTTGGAGAGAGGGCTGAGAACGCCCTAAGTTTTACAATAGGGTTTCATTTGCGTCACCACGTATCTCTGAAGGTTTTATGCTTTACACTTCACTGGTATTTGAGATTAAAATTGTAAGGAAAAAGTTATGTAATTTCAAATATTTGGGGGGAAGCAACTTCAGCTCTCCAAATGTAATAATTTAACTCTTTTGCAGGTTTTTCCTTGGATAATGTTAGTAGTTGCAAGCAAGCAGAATGCATCTATTTGAACGTGAAATCATCTTAAAACAACTTGCATGGGAGGAAAAGCATGCCATATAAAGTCACCTAACTGCAGAAAAATTGTGTCCAAATGCCCAACAAATGTTTACATAGTTTTTAACGCCTACTATATTTGGGATTTTAAAACCCTTTCATAGGAACCTTTTATGTACTGGTTCTCCTTGGAGACAGTTTCTACATTGACATGCAGACTTCTGGCAGTTCGTAGCATGGGGGACATAGGAGTATTTGGAACTGAAAAAGTTCTGCACAAGGAGGAAAAGTTGTGAGGTTTTTCTCGGATCAGCTCGAGGCTGACCTGCGACCGGTATCAAAGTGCGGGCGGTAACGGGACTGTTCATCGCTCAGCCTGGGAACTGTGTGCACACCCGCCTCAGCACCCGCACACAAAAGGGGGGCACGGGGCAGAGAGGTGCCACGAACTCTGCGGGGGACCCCGAGCAGGGCTGGGGTCTTTCGAGGGCGGCAGCTACTGCCGCGCGTGGGTCGCGCCTTTTATCCCCGCCGCCTCCGTGTCCAATCCCGCGGGTCCCGGTGACAGCCGCGGGCACAGCCGCCTCCCGCGGGCCGCGCTGGGGGCGCGCCTGTGGCCTGCGGCTCTCGCTGCTCCGAGCCAGCGCGAGTGCCGCGGCCGCGGGGCATCGCGCCCCCTCCGCCCGCCCGGCGCGGCGGGCCCGGCCCGCGCCGCCCGTGGCCGTGGCCCGGCGGCGGGCGGAGGCGGCGGCGGGGGGCGGCGCGGGCCGCGCGGCGGGGCCGCCTGCACTGTCTCTTTAAGGGCGCTCCGTCTGGGGTGGCGCTTTCCTCCGCGAAGGCTCCTTTGATATTAATAGTGTTGGTGTCTTGAAACTGACGTAATGCGGGGAGACGGAGGTCCTGACAAGCGATAACAGTCCCGATAACGCGCCGGCCGCCCCGCGCTCCCAGGCCGCCGCCTCGCTGCCGGCGGGGCCGCCGCGCCGTGCCCCGGCCCGCGCCCCCCGGCCCGCCGCGCCCCCGCCCCCGCGCCGCACCGCACCGCCCGCCGGCGGGCCCGTCGCCCCCTCCCCGCCGAGCGGGGCCGAGGGGGGAGGCAGCGGCGCCGCGGCCCCCCGCCCCCCCCACTCCTCGGCCACCGCCACATAATCCGCGTCCAACTCCGCCGGCAGCAGGAGACGGTTCATGGCTCGCGCCGCGGCTCCACCATCTTCCAGGCTGCCGGGGCTGTTGCTGCCGGTTAATCAACAGGTAAGCGCGGGGGGGCGCGGGCGGGGGCGGCGGGAGGGCGCCGCGGCCGGCGGGCCGGGCGGGGGCGGCGCGGCGGCGGCGGGCGCGGGGGGGGCGCGCGCGGGGCGGGGGCGCGGCGCCCGCGGCAGCGTGGCGTGTGCCCGGGGGGGGGGGCAGCGGGGGTGCACCCCTTCCCCCAAAATACCCCCCCAAAAATACAAACAACAACAACAACAACAAAAGCGGCGGGTGGGTGGGCATAATCCCAGCAAAGGGTCTGCTCGGATTTCACAGGCTTCTCTCGGTGCATCCCCCCCACCCCCTGCGCCCCCCATTCGCCCCGCCGGAGGGTCAAAGCCATGTGTGATGGCTGGAAATTGGCGACTTCAAAACGGCGGTAGCCCCGCTGGAGTCGGGAGGGTCAAGTTCAGCGGCGGCGGCGGGCAGGGGGAGCAGCCCCCCGGCGCGGAGGCGGGGAGGGGAGCGGCGGCGGCCGCGGGCTGGTGCGGCTCTGCTCTGCCCTCCCCTCCGCGCCGCTCCGCGCCTTATCTCCGCGGCCGCCGGTTCCCCGGCACCGGGGCGCTCGGGGGGAGGGGAAGGGAGACGCGGGGGGTGGAAGTAGAAGACGAGCACAGAGGGTTCGCATCCGATGGGCTGCAGTCGCACAGTCCTGCCTCTCCTGCCGCTGCTGGAAGTTTTAATGGGGATCATGACAAGCGGGGCACAGAGACACCATCATGAAGAGTAGTAAGTTTGGGAAAAACTTTTTTCTTTTTTTTTTTTTTTCCCGTTTTTTTTTTCTCCTTTTATTTTTTTTTCCCTTCCTATTTTCCCTGTCCTTTCCCTGGGACACACCGGGAGAGGCCGAGTGCGGAGAGGTGCTGCTCCGGGAGGAGGGCTTGGGATCCCTCCCGGTCACACCGGGGTAACAGGCGACATAGTGGTGGTGGTGATTTTTTTTTGTTGTTTAGGTTTTTTTTTTTTTTTTTTTTTTTTTTAAATCAGAGGCAGAGAGACGTAAAACTTTTCCCTCTTAAAGGCGAAGCCCCACTGCCAGCACTGCGTCCCCGCGCCCGGCTCTCCCTGCCTGCCACAACTTCGTGGAGCGTCTCACCTCCCCGCCCCCCGGCCCGGGGGCTGCGGCGGGGGCTGCCCCCGCTGCAGCCACCCGCGTGTGGCTTTCCGAAGGGAGGAATGAATGGAGGCGAGGCCGGCGCTGGAGGGGCTGCGCTGCGGTGGGCGCTCCGCGGCCGGTGCCGCGGTGGGCGATCGTGGGTCCGGGGCCGCGCAGGGTCTGGCCCGGCGACTGCGGCCGCTGCGCTCTGCCCTGGGACACGAGAGGCTCCCCGAGGGGGCTTGACATTTCGGGGGCTTTGTTTATCGCCTCCCTGCTGCAAATCACGGCGCTCAGACACCCCGGCACTCCTACGCGGGTTCTAGTGGGGCCCGCTAGTCTCCTTTATCTTTTTTTTTCCACGACCGGTTGTGTTTTCTATCTGCAAATGGCAAACTTCTCCAGTGCACTGACTGAGCTAAGCTAACTAAGCGATAAGCTGGAGAGACGTCTCCTCTCCATCACTTCTTCTCCGCCAGTGCGAGCCCCTTGCCTGGCAGAGCAGGAGCTGGGTCACCCCAGCACCCTTGGGGAGCCAAAGCGACAAATCCCTTCCGAGGGGGAAAGACTGCCTAGTAAAGAAAGTATAAACTGCTCTGCAGACTATGCTGCCTTCACTGCTCTTATACTACGTAGCCCATTTTAAATGTTGATGGGAAGAGATAATAATTTAATGCGTCTCAGGTTATATTTGAGTCCAGTAAAGTCTCCCAAGAAACCATCAAACTTTTTTGTCATTTGGGCTGCCTTCAACTACGCGCAACTGAATCCTGTGGATGTTGGTGGCATCATGTTACTTTCCTGTTGGTTTTAGTAAAAATTGAACATTTAGAGAAGACTGCCAGAGTTAGAAATGCAAGGGGCAACAAAGGAAAGTAGTGGTAAGAGCCAGTTCCTGACGTGGACAAAATGAGAATAAAAGTTACAGTAGTCTTCTGAACTGCAGTCTGTGTTTGCCTCAGTTCATAACCTGTGTGTTAGGTTAGACGGCTCTCTCAGATATTCCACCAGAGTGACATTTAAAAAAAGAACTCCAAAAGAGTGAAGGTTGTTTTTTTTTTTTTTTTTTTAAGTACTCTGGGTCTATGAGTAAACACACGGTTTGTGTGAGAACATCAACTATTTCCTGTAAATTGTGATGCTGACAAGACTGTCTGGAAATGATATCAACACTTTGAAAGATTTTTTCTTTCTATTTTAACCACTGAATGAAAGTCTGTTAATAATATGGTCAAACCAAACAAGTGGAACCTTTCTCTGTAGAGGGGAAAAAAAAGTATTTTTCTTTTTTCCCCTTGAATAATGTATACCTGGCTGAGGTTGCTACAAAGAAATCAGTGATTCTGAAGTTCAGTAGTGCATCAGTGCCTGTATGCAAGTTTATCCTCAGACTGTGACAACAGAAGCCTGTTTCACCTTTTTAAAATCAAGGGAGATTAGACATGAGAAAACAGTCAGTTCCTAATCCACCCTGTTCTGTCTGATTATCGCTTTTTTTTTTTTTTTTGTTGCATATAATAACTTTCTCTGTTTTAAACTTTGCATATACATAGTCACAACAAAGTAAGTAAAGGGCAAAGTTGCATCAGCTTTTAAGTTTACATGTATTGCCTGTGATCCTCTAAAACAGACTCTAAATAACACTGAGCAGTCTTTGCCTGTGAGAGTACGGCTTTTTTTTTTTTTTAATTTCATAGCACTGTTAATAATGGAAAAGAATGTAAATGACAACTTCACAGATCTGAGATTTCTTTATGCATCAAACATGATGCAGTCAGGTTATCCTTTCATGTTTTTAATGCAGTTTTAGTATAATTTATATGGTAGCTTTATGGGTTGACTTACATTTTTATCAGTGAGAGTAAATTCAGTAACATTTGATGAAGCTCTAGCAGGATTATTTTCTATAATGTCTTGTCTAGCATTTGTAGTAAACTTTCATGGTGCACACTAATATTATGCCTGCTCTGGCTGAGTGTAAATAATGCTTTTATCGACATATCGTGATACTGCATTTATAACAGCAAAGTACTAATTCTTGTCTGTGGACTGGAGTGTCTGTGACATGCCATTGTTTCTTGTCAAATCTGTGTATTCCAATCATATTATATTTTAATGCTAGTTGACACGTTGGGTTTTGTATTTTCAAAGCATTGTGCAAACAATGACTAATTACTTTCTGTTCATGCGAATTATCTCTTTTAGCACTTTATCAGGCAGTTGCTTTGAAATAAAACTATTTTACATTACAGTGTGAAAGAGTTAAAAAATTAGCAGAGACATTTAGGAAAAAACCCAAAATGTAATTACAACCAGGCAACTTTTGGTACGTATTTAAATTTTTCTTTTTATGTGGAACTTTCCTTCTAAGGCTGGGGGGGCTGTATGTGTATGAATATTTATGTTTCTTACAAACTCTTGACAGTATTTTAATGTAATAATCTTAATAGAAACATTCTCAGATCTTAACTGAAGCCACACTGGCAGTATCGCTTTAATAAAGGTTTGTGGGTAACACCAAATAGAACATTGTGAGAAAGTTTATGGTTAAGTATTTTTGAACATGATAGGCTGGGAATCTGACAACCCTTTTTGTTAGGAGAAAGTATAGTGGAAATAAATTACATTTTTAATACAGTTGCAAGTAGAACAAACTACCACCTGGTAGTAAAAGTATTGGCCTTGAACAGAAATATAATCTGATTAAGGTATTCTAACTGGTGTGTAAAATGAAGCCATTCATTCAGTAAACTGACAACTTTCCAGTTGGTGTTTGCCCTTACTTAATTTAGTTTCCTCAACACAACTAGTGAGGTAGTCTGGGTCTGTTTTTGGAAGTCCTGGGCAACTGTAAACTTGGATATATTTGTCCCAAATATTATACCTCGTGAGTTAAAAAACAATTGGTTAAAAAGAATAGCAGGCAGGTATGAGAAAAAAAAAAAAAGTGTTTCTTTTTTGTTTCTGAAACTTTCTCAAGTTCTTACCTAGTAAGAAAACAATGCTATTTTCAAATACTGGTGATTAATACTATAACCAGCGTAGTCTGCACCCATTTATTGTATAAATACCATTGCCTGTTGACCTTTGGATACATTAATTACAGCATATCTGGTCTAGGTTCTATTATTTTTGTCTGTCCAGAAGATAAATAAAGGTGCCCTTTCCAGTCCTTCTGGAGAAGAACTTTTTTTCTTGGTATTGTCATGAATTATGGAGTTCTTTTTCCTGTCCTGTGCCAATGAAGTTCTCTTTTGACTTTAAAAGATAAGCCTGCATCCAAAGAGAGAATATTTGATAATTTTAAAACTATTTGCACTTCAGTGTTTATGGTACTTAAAAACTTTCTGGGCTTTGCTTTTTTTGGACTGTTTGTTGCTAATTAAAAAAAAAAGCACAAAGAGTTATATTAGATGATGTAAAGGATTAAAGTACAATTACACCATTAAATAGTAAATGTTTACAAGGGCAAGACATGCAATTACATTTTTCAGATTATACTTATTATTCACTCCTTGATGTTATTTTGCACCTAATCAATAAAGGGCCTTCCAGAATGCAGCTCCTTCGCCAGTTGTATATGTGCCCGGAACACAAGAAATGCTGCTGGGGCAGAGGAGCACAGGGAGGCGAGGAAAGTGCTGGCATATTACTTTGACTTCTTGTCATGCAGACCAAGGCTCAAATGAAACACAGAGCAATGGGAGGATAGCTCCCCTAGTCTCAATTTAAATCCCCAGTGGACATTTTGTCACACACCAAAAGTGTTGCACAACCGAGCACCATTCCACTTGATGTGTTGTCTGGAGTCAGAGGAACCTCTGATTTGGCATCACGGGGTTTAGAAGACTGTGATTTAGGTGAACTGGCACAGCTACGTGTAAGAAATTTACAGCCATTATGTTTTATTCATATTCTGTGCTATCAGATTCTTATTTTCTAGTAAATTTAAAGTGGTTCTTTAAAATTTTATAATAACACCACCAGTGAAAAATACATTTAAATTTAACAGAACTTGCCAGTCGTTCTATCAGAGATTTTTAAGATGGTCTTGCTGCATTAACTAAGTAGTCTTATTCCTGCTGGGGATCTCTGTATGTGGATTTAGTAAAGCTCTCGAAAGAAAAAGCTTCATAAAATTGCATCGCTGCCACAGGTGGCGCTTCCGTAGGACATTTCTGCAGAACCCACTTGGTTCCATCCCATAAATTTCGGTGGAACTTTTCCGTCTCGTAAGGGATGTGTGTGAGTACAGCAGCTACAATAAGACTTTCTGCCTTGAAAATAGAATTATTTTGAATTGCAAAGTTTAGTACTAATAGTAATTTTTATTTTCTTAGCTGTAGTTGACGCATGTCTAATTTCTCATAAGTCTGCTTTCTTTCCAGGCTCAGATCATCTTTTCTCTTTTCCTTTACATTTATTTTAAAATATTTAATTTTTAAAATGTTACTAGCCCTTTAAAAACCAGTAATAAATGCTTTACAAGTGGCTAGACACCTTCCCTGGTGGTTTAATTTATACAAGCAGGAAACTTTCTCTCCTTCTTTCTCTCTCTCTTTCTTGTTTTCTTTAAACCAACTGACGTAATGCCAAACTTTGCTTTAAAAGAACAGACAGAAGTAATTGGTAGCTTTTAACTTTTAATAATGTTCTGGATTGGTTTTAGTGGCCAAACTGCATTTTTTTAAAATATCAAGTAAAAACGGGCTTGTGGCCTGAGGAAGAAAGGCCCTGTTGATGCAGTTATTTTTATTCTTGTTTTTCAATCTGTTATTAAAAATCTTTCCTGCTGAGCTCTGCTGGATTTCTCCAATTGCTCTTTGTGCTGGCTGGTGCATTTCAGGTTATGGTAACTTAAACTGTTTTCTGATTTTTACTTTTTTCCCCCCTTTGAGATGCTTTGTCCTTTTGTTTTTGTTGTTTTGTTTTGTTTGGTTTCAATTTTATTGCCCCCATTATTCCTTTTGCCTTGTCCAGCACCTGACTCCTTCTTTCAGAGAAACAATTTATTTTGATTCAGAGAGAAATAATATGTTAAATTTCTGTTTGATGGCTGTTCAATGAATATTATTTTCCTAGTATGAGTGTGTTTTACACCTGTTAGTGACGCTGCTTAGGAAGATACTAACTAGCCATTGCAGAACACATAAGAGATCTTATCTTTCTGAGTGCCCACTTTCTGTGTGTTCTCCACCCTGTTTCTTAAAGCTTCACGAGATTTTAAAATATGTTTAGTAATAGTTTCTAGTGATCAGTATCTATTTGTATTAACTTGATATTAGAAACAAGAAAACCCAACAAAAGGATTTTAAAAATAACCATAAAATCCAGTCAACATATTTTTTCAGCATTTCTTTATTTTGTTAGGGTTTTCTGTCTGTTTTCCTTAATTTCTTTTCTACATCTGTTGGGGTTTTGAGCACAAGAAAACTTTCTACAGTAAAAGATGAAGTTGGGCAATAGACTTCCTTGACGAAGTTGACGTCAGGACGACTTCATAAGTTGGCAAGTAGGAAAATCGTTCAAAGACTGAGTTGGCTTGTGCCAGTTTTCCCTTCCTTTAGGGGAGACACTCCACCCAGTAGGAGGTTACCCCACCCAATGTGGAGAGCTATAATTCAGTGGCAACACTTTAAATGTCAATCCTCCCTAGGGTTTAAACCCCAGACTTGTCTTGCCTCAATCTTTATATTTAATCTAACATTCAATCTGTTGAAGTAATATCTCATCTTCATAAGCACTTTTGGGGCCTGATCCTTCAGTCCAAATTCTTGAAAAATACTCACTGTCATCAGGGGGACTTTTGGATTCGGTAAAAGCTGCAGGATTTGCCTCTGCAGAGTTGTGTGTGTCTGTGTCTGTCTGTAAGTAAGATTGTGTCTGCCTAATTAATACTGTCTAATCCACATTGTTTAAGATGAAATTGTAAAATACTTAAAAATCCGAAGAAATACTGGAGAAGTAATGCTGTAAAAGAGATTTTCCTCAGTAAGTGAAGTGTACGTATTTTTAATTTATCAATTTCCCAGGTTGAAATATGATTTAAAAAGGGTCCAACTCTGAAGAATTTTAGGCATTTTTACCATTTTATTCTGTATTTCTTTATATCGTGCCACAGACATATTTTTGAATGCTGCTTGTAGCAATTTTTTCATCTGTAATGGAAAATGAAAATCATGGCTGTAGCTTAGTACCCACAGGAGGCATTGGGATACTTGGACAATACTGAGCGCGCTCAAGGAAAAATTAGGTTTTGGTGTATTTTCAAAGTCAACGTGTAATTTTTATAGGCATGTTTTACTTTTCGTGGTGTCTATTCTCAAGCATCCTTTTCACATCCCCCATTACACTTAGCAAGGCTAACAATGCAAGAGGGAATGTATAATTTGATACTGTAAAAATGTTATAGGAAAGTAGCTGGTTTGTTCATCTTTCTGTATTTTGAAAATATTCCAACAATTTTAGTTTACTAATAAATCTGGGAAAAAATGCCTGTAAAAGATGATGCTAAAAATCATCAATGTTAATGTTTCTCAGGAAGATTTACTTAAACAGTGCACTTCAGTTTTGCCTCAAACCATTTCAAGCCACCTCTGATCCAAGAATGTACCAGTTCTTGGTTCCTGGAAGATTAAGCATGACAGTTTCTATTATATAATGAACAGCAGTATTGTTTGAACAAAGGTAACATATTTTGATTTGTATACCTTTTTTTGGCAGCTGGCACTAGAGTGGATCTAAAATGAGTGGTGATCTAACAGTGTAAATATCTGAATGCTCTTGAAACACACAGTATAGATGTAGTGTGTTTAAATCATCGAATCTATCAACCTATATTATATAGAATGTGTATATACAAAGCCGTAAATGGTGTGTTCTGCTATCTGTAGCCTTCAAATGTGTATCCTTCGGGGTATTCCTGACCTACTTTGCCAAGTCTGCAATCTGAAGTACATACTGAAACTTAAAAAATTAAACATACAGGTTGGTGGGTCACCAAAAAAAAAAAAAAAAAAAAAAAGGCACAAGGGAATATTTGCTAGTAGTTAATTAAAAAGAGGGGAAAAAAGGCATGTTCTGCCTAGCCAAATACCTTGCAGACTGCTTTTGGATATCCCAGTGGCATTACAGGGACTAATTTAAAAAAACAAAATCTCAACTTACCTAAAAATGGTTGAAGTAGATACTGAAGCTAAGTATTGCCTAAAATTCTTATATTCAGGTGTAGTTTAATGAAAGTTAAATGAGTTAGGATAAAGTAATTTTCTTTGAGGGTGAAGGGTTTCAGTGTTTCCAACATATGAGTCTTCTTGACTTTCTCACATGCCACTCTTCAGGCAGAAGCTGTGAGATGTGGAACATAAAAACTTATGCAGGTGAAACTTTGCTTCATGAGTTCAGTTAATGAAAGAAAGATAACTCCACTTTCCTAATCTGAACGTAGTTTGCTTTTCTATTTAGAGTTCTCAGTGTTAGATGTATGAAATGCACTCAGCAGACGTTGGCCAGCTGCAGTTACAGAGTACAAACCAAAAATGCAATACACATTGATCATTGCTGAACCTTTTCCTCCTGCACAAATAGATACGGACACACATGCACACACACAATTAATAAACTAAACCTTGCCCCAAATACCTGAGGGAAAAGCTTGTGAAAATAGATTAGCCTTACCATGTGCCTTGCAGGTAAACAGTATCTGCCTCTGCTGGAGCAGTGGGAGAGGAGAACTGCTGAACAGAGGCTGCCTGCCCATGCCGCCCAGGCACCCAGCTCTGGAAGCTGAAATCTGGGGGCCCTCAGTAAAATTCCCACCTCTCATTTCAGCTGTTACAGTGGTAGGAAGGAGGAAATATTAACTCATGTCTCCCATCTACTGTGTATACTGTTTTCTTTCTGTGGCCTGCTACAGACATCTGAAATTTATGCCATCCAATTAGTCTCCTTTTACATTCCTCAGATCTGGAGTTTTCTTTAGAACTAAAGTCCTATTTGCATGTTACGTCTATCATGAAAAAAAAATAATGTAATGGATTAAATTAATCCTGTAATAGTTGTTTGAGCATACTGTAGGAATGTAAATAATTTTGTGGCATTGAGCTCATATTTCCAGTCTTATGGGGGGTAAGATCAGAAGTTATCAACAGCATATATCTGAGTCATTCAGCTACAATAAATCTTCTAACAAATACCCAACCTTTGCACACCCAGAGATATTCTCCAAGACTGTTGAAACTCTGCACACACCTGTATCTTATGTGTAAGTCCTTATGCATGACTAGTAGATGTATCTTCAACTGCAATCAGATAGTATGTTGTGCTACAGCAGTTGCAATCAAAGTAGTCCGTGGACAAAAAGTTTGATTGCCACTTGATTGCTGCTGGCTGCGTGGCCCTCAAGGTTGCCTTTTCCCTGTAGAAAGTCCCAAAGGATCATTAGTTAAAAAGCTGTGTGGAGCATGGCACTGACTCCAGCTCTGCCAGAACTCAGGATCCAAAGTGTGAAGTGCCTCATCAATATCAGGTCAGAAGTGATTGTGCATAATTCTTTTCTATCTAGGTGTCATTCTGTCATATGTAAGGTATGCTCTGCCTCTGTTACTCTGTTTCTCCCTCATGCAGATCGCTCTCTTCGGCTGCCCTGCACACATACATCCATTCTAAAAATACATGGACATGGAAGTCCATCTGTGTTGCATAATTTTTTTACAAAAACACCAGTGTTTGTATTGTTCTTTCTCTGAGCCCTTAATGAGTTTAAAGAATTTAATGTGACTTAATGAGGGTTCTTATTCTATTTCTGACACAGACACTAATGAGGAAAAAGTAGAACAAATTGAAAACCAACTTTTACTTGCTAGTTTCATGATGTCATCAGATGCAGGATATTACAACTCCTGGAAAAATTTACAAATCTAGGCAAGAATCCATTTTGCATCACTGCCTTTCAGTTGTTTGTGACATGAGGTTTGCTAGCAGAAAAGCAAAAGTTAGCATAACTTGATTTTTTTTTCAAGTTTTTTTTTGTTTGTTTTTTTTTGGTTTTTTTTTTTTTTTTTGGCAAATGATCTTGGAAAAGTGAATTGAACCTGCTTTGTTTGTCAACCTGGCAGAAACTTAGATACTACCAAAGACTGATTAATCTCTCTGATTATGGCTCTGATCTGCCCCTGTATTTGGAAGGGACAAAACTTCTCGTAGCTCCATCTAGAGTGAGATCCAGTCCTCATTGGGCAACCTCTAATTCTGTTGCAGTTTACTGAGAGAGAACTGATTTTTGGGGCTTCATGTTACACTTACTAGAGTTTGGTACTTTCTAGCAGTTCGCTGGACCAAGGACACAGTAACAATATTTTGTAAGGCACCACCTTGCTTTTATGTTGCCCCACTCAGGATGGTCAAAGGAGTATTTCACTGCGTGAAGCTGCCCTGCAGCAGGACCACAGTTGGTCTGGTCTGTCACCTTTAAAAATGATTATTGTGGTTGGAAAACAGTTCATTTCCCAAAAGGGAATGAAAAGTAAAAGTAGGTTTAAGAAGTGCACCTGCTTATAAGCCCTGCTACCTCTCACTGGCTTCACGACCATGCTTTTATCTTGTGCTCACCAACCTCTCTGTGAAAGGCTTGTGGAGATGGCAGTGAAGGACAGCAGTGTAGAAACAGGGACTGAAGGTCTGGTGTGACAGGTACATTTCTATGGAAGCAGGCTCTAATGCCCTCACAAGGGTGCATGCCATGCCATCTGAATGTGCCATCAGGCCAAGGGAAGCAGGGACTTTAGTAATCCACAAAATGTGCTTTTGGAATAACCAAACTGCAGACAATTGCAGCGTAGTACATAAAATGCTTTTTTATGGCATCTGATTTTTTTTTCCCAGTTAGTATTTTTAACAATATCAAATAAATTGCACAATCTTTGATTTCTTAGGTTGATGTTAACCCTTGGTTCCTCTGTGAGGTATTTTATGGCTTTGCATTTTATTTTTTTTACAATTAGTTGTTGGCTTTATATTTTTAACTGCAACAAAAGATATTTAAAAAATAATAATAATAATTTGAATTGGAAATATGGGCATTTTTGACTAACTTTCTTGAGCATTTTCATACAAACAGAAGAAAGTAACTTGTTTGGTTGGTTTTTACGTATGTATATATGTGTTTGTGGTTTGTTCTTTTTTTTAATAAAAGTATTCATAATGTGGTAGTTCAACAAACATGAGTATATTCTGAAAATATTTCTCACAAATAGCAGGTCTGGGTTGATAGCTTATAAGCAGACAGAGTCTAGAGCCACAAAACTATCTTCTGGCATTTTAAAACACTGGAAAGTAAGATTTATTGGACCTTAAATATCCCAGTGGTGCAGATTTATTTGGTGTTCATGGAAGTCTCAGCTTAACTTTCCTTGGAGATTTGTTGTGGTACCGCATTATCTAAGAAACATTTAAAATCGTTTGTCTAGGGTTTTTTTCCTTCAGTCCTTCCTCAGTTTTTATTTGTGCATGTGAAAGTCTTTACTAAGAAAAATGACCCGGCAGCTCTCCTGAACTTTACGCTGCAAAACATTTTACCTGAATAGGACAAAATTAAGCATCTGAAAAACTGACATTTTAAAAGATTTTTGTATCCATAGTGGTGCATGACAGTGACTAGTTGTCAGTGGGAAGAAGCTTAAAAAATAGTTACGGGAGAAAGAAACAGCAGCTCTGGAATTTTTTTTTAATTGGGTGAATGAGACTCATGGTTAGGCAGGTTTTACCTTCTTGGGTCTTCAGAATTTATTACCAAAAAGACATATGCCTGAATAGAAAGAGAACTAAGACATTGTAAAATCCACTATGACATGAAGTGCTCTTACTGCACATGAATACAATTTATTTATTTTTTTCTCTCCAGCAAGCTATGACTTTTTTTGTCAGAAGGATTTTCAGATTAGTCCCTACTAGAGTAATGCTGCCATAAACCCTTTACTCCTCACCTGTATCTGTGCAGTGCGATGGCTCTGTGGTAGTTTTCACAGAGTTGCTGTGCTGCTTTCAGTCTGGAATGGGACTGCATTGACTTTTCTTTTGCAGAAAAAGTCCATATTCTGAGAAAATACACTACATGAAAGAAGAAAGGGCAAGGAGAATTGAGAGAGTGCTCTGATATACGAGCTGAGATTATGGATGTTGTAATGCTGTTTTTTCGTAGGACTGTAGAAAAATCACATTGGGACCAAAGTTCCTGTGGATTACCATGCGATATTTATTACCATTTTCCTGTGTTTTCCCTGGTTAGGATCTAATCCTTCAATGTCTGGAGCTGCATGGAGTTAAGAATTTGTCCATTCAGAGAGGAAAACCTTGCCAGCTATGGGATTTCACTGTTTCACTACCTGTATTTATTTATTTTGCCCTCTAAAATTTCTGAGGGCAAGGGGATTGAGAGTGGAAGACAGAGATGGAGGATAGGTAAACTGAAGGAGTAGCAGGGACACGTATCTGCTCAGTAAATAGTGTTTACTGATTACTGTTTACTGTCAAGCAGATTACTGCAGTTATACTTCTATGAAGCAACCCGCATGCAGCCAGTGCAAAGGAATGGAGTGAAGTCGTGTGCAATTCTGAGGTAACTAAAAGACATGCTTGTGACATACTTCTAGCAAAAACCATTTTTCGTTGCCCAGTACCCTTCTCTAACACTATAATTTTGCGAGTGACACATTTGATTATGAGCAGCCATCAAAATGCTCACAGGCATCTTGTTTGGAAGAAGAATGTGCTTGAATTAAACATTTGCAGATCAGAGAAATATGTTGATTTGTTCTTTTAATTTGTCACCTTCCTGGTCTTTTTCAATTTGTTTGATAGTTATTCAATTTTGGAGTTTATTTAAGAGAGATGATAAAGCTTACACTTTTGCATTCCTTACTTGTGCAGAGATTGCATTTGATTCCTTGGGAGAGTTGGTCCGAGGAAGAGCTGCTGCCTGCTTTTGCCTTGATATGGATAGGATGTGATTAGTATAGGGGTCCCCTCATGCTTAAAGCTCCCTTATTGCAATGAACTCGTCAACTCCTTGGGGAAGAGATTTTCAATCTGATTTTCGAGGTCTCATGTCAGGTTTTAGGGAACAGTACGAACTGTCTTACTAGAGCTGGTGGTAAGGAAAAGGAAGGGAATCTGGACACATCTTACCTCTTTGTTAGAGGGAATAAGGTATAGGAAGCCTCTGTTGAGCTTGCCTGGTAATTTTTTGGTTATCACCTTCTCATGATGGAATATGCATGTAGAAAATACACAGAAGTTAATGTTTACTTTATAGACGCTTTATCGTCAAGCATAGAGACCTGACAGTTTCATGGTTAAGTGCCTAAAGTTGTTTTTGGCTTTGCAGTTGTTGAATTAATCACTGCAAAGCTAACTAATTGTGTACCTTTTAAAGCTTCCCTCCCTACTCTTTTAATGAAAGGGTTTTGCTCTTTCTGACTTTGGAGTTGGGCTACTACTAGCAGCAAGCTCTTCAGCTTTTACTGAGTTACCTCAGGAGTCATTCTAGTATATGGTGAATTTACTTACTGATCTAGTTATTTATAGCCTTCAGTGCCCATGCTATAGAATGAGCAAAATGTTTTTTAAAAAGTGTCTTAAAAATACTTATTGCAGTTGTATAGAAAATGCTGGCTCTTTAATTTTGAGTTTACAGATGTACTACTGCTACTGTTTTGATTTGTGAGAGACATTATCTTGGTGTCTTACTGAGATGTTTTGTTGCCAAAATTTAGAGTTGAAATGGATTTCATTTTTTATTTTTTTACCTCCTTAATTGTTAGACATGGACAAAAAAAAACCAGACAATGTTCTCGTATTTGTAGCGAGCTGCATGTCAGTCAGGGTTGATGGACCTGCAGTTAGTTAAGCTCCTCAGTTTTAAAGAAAGATGAAAAAGTCGCTGCTATGATTAGCTTAATTTCTGTCAACAATTTTATTAAGACAGAGACAGAATCAAAGGCTAAATGGGCAAAGTTGGGATTTTTGCCACTTGGTTATTTTTTTCTGAGGCTGTGTAAGCTTTTTTCTTTTTAATAAAAAAAATTAATGTAGAATTCAGTGTTTCCCACAGGAGAACCTTCACAGATTTAGCATAAAGAAAGTGCATTTTAATTCAAAGACACTGCTACATTTCTTAAGGCTTTGAAAGCAGTAATCCAACAGGTATATAAAGCTCTAATGATAAATATGATGATATTTTGTATCTACTCTTGTTAAAATACATGGTTTATTTTAGTTTATGTTTAGAATAATACTATTTATTTAAGATACCAAATTTATTCTTAATTTTAAAGACAAGTCTTGGCTCCTCTTGCTTTTTTTTATGTCAGCTGGCTCATTTCAACTCAAACAAAGGTTTCACTTCAAGAACTTTTACTAATTTAAAAAGAATCTCTGATTGCAGTTGGAAATTTTGTGTATATAACTAAACTAACAAGTCTGTTTATTGTATGGGAGAGGCTCTAGTGATATTATTTATCTTAGGGTCCACATTATTGGAAGGCAGAAGTAATGACGGTGAATCATGCACACTGTATATTAATGTAGTCCACTTTCAGCACTGTATAAATAGGATTGTAAATACACACCTGCAGAGTGTCTGCAGTTACACGGCCATCACACAGAGTCTCTCTGTGCTCTCCTAATACATATCCAGTATATATCTCTGCGTGTATCACATCTTGCTAGCCCAGGCAGCATACTACAGCTGCTGTTCCTCTTGAGGAGGTGCCTATAAAATGAACACTTGCAAAACCAAAGTTCTGGGATGGCTTTAAAGAGAACACATGGGCATACTGTTACTCAGTCTTTTCATACCTGCCCAGTCCTTTTCCCTGCATAGGGTTCGCTACACAAGATGAGCTGGGTGTCAGTCTGAAATGTAGGCTGATTCTCTGAATAGGGCAGAAGATAAGGTGTGACATCAATAACTGGGAGCTTTCTTGGCTTCTCAAAGAGGGGTGTAGTGGAGAGCTAGTCAGAAAAAAACATTATTTCTATAAAAAGTCTGAATATGTGACAACTACACTAGCATCAGGTTCTTTGATTTTCATTAAATTAAAGAACCTGATGTAGCAGGGCCCTCATCCTAATCTTTTCCTTTATTTCATCAAACAGCCCTGGCAATGCCATCATCTCCCCTGTGGTGTTTGCATACACCTATTCAGGGTAGCCTGAAACCTAAATAAGAGTTGCTGGTTGCCTGTGGTAGCTGAGGCTTCTTTCCTCCACTGCAGCTTGGAGCCTCTTCAAGCCCATGGCAGAAATCCTGGGCTGCTCCCAGGGCCCAATTCTTCCGTGAGGCTAGAGAGGCTGCTGGTGCAGGGGAGACCACAGTGTCCCGTGGCCACCTTGGCAGGGGTGGCTCTTCACTCTGAGCTGTGCCTGCCCCTCTGTGGTGGCCCTGCACTGTCCTTTGAACAAGTCAGGCTGACTCCTATCCCGAGGAGGCTCCTTTGGGTTTCCAGTGGCAGCTACTGGGAGCATGGCTGGGAGCTGGCTGCTCGGGCGCCTGCTGAATGTGCCAAGTGGGGGCGAGTGCTGGATTTGGGGCCCCCATCCCCTCTGCAGCAGGGCATGCAGGTGGACCCCACGGTTTAGGCTGCATCCATGGTGTCCCTGGGGAGGGAGAGGAGCCCCTGTCTAGCACCCAGAATGCTGGAGGGCAGGAGGGAGAGAGGGATCTCCTTTTTAAAAGGAGTTGTTTTTTTTCTCACCCCTGTTCTTTATTCATAAACCTAACGCAGTTCCACAATTCCCAGACATGTAAAGCTGCAGGGCTTTTTTTGTTTTGTTTAAATCTTTCTGAACCAGCCAAATTTTTGAGGTTGGCACGAGGTGCAGCCAGTATCATGGCCTTCTAGGGCTTGCTTGGTCTAGAAGTCTGCAGATGTTTTCTGCTGGATCTGACTCTTAATGAACAAAAAAGATTTTGGCGTCTTTATTTATTTATTTTCAGGGGGAAAATGTGGTTTAAAATGTTGATAATTATGTTTTACATTAGCTACTCAGTCTTTATGTGACTGTATGGGAAAATGAATGCTCATCAATTAAAAAAAAAAATTTCTTTATTCATAAAGCATTCACATTTAAAGTGATCTCTCTTTTTTTTTCCCCTCCTCTCCTTAATGAAAACAGGGTTTGAGGAGTATTATAAATAATTATGTTTTTTAATTACATAGAGTTCTGCATCAGAATTCTTGAAGATGGCCCACTGTGATCCTCTGGTGAAAATACCAGGGCTTTTCAAAAGCTTTATAATTATCTGTTCTCACTGCTCCTCTCTTTGCAGTATCCACATAGTAACTGAAAAAAGGAGAAAAAAAAAATACTCCAAGAGGGATCCACCTACACATGGGCATAGGTCAGGCACATATGTCTCATTCAGAATGATTATTTTGCTTTTGCAGCCGTCAGGTAGTCCTTCCCACCATCAAAATCCAGCTTGTGTGCTCTTTCAGAGGGAATACTTATCGCAAAGCTGCAGCGCATTTTAATCAAGGTTCCCAGAGCAGTTTACAAGCATTAATTGCCTCTTAAGGACAGGATGAAGTATTATACCCATTGTACTGATGGGTGAGCCAGGGCACAGGGAGCCTAAATAACTGCAGTGTTAGTGAGCCAGTGGCAAAGCTGTGATCAGAGTTTTGGTGCCTTCACTCCTGGTGCTGCTAAGATACCTCCCCTTTAACCAACCAGTCTTCCTTTCTTAAATCAAAAAAAGTCAGACTTTGACATCTTTTATTATATACAATATGGGAAATGCTGTACTTGCTCTGAAGCTGATGTAAACCTATGTGAATTTGCTTTTGTTTTATGTATTTGCAAAGTGTGAAGGCCCTTGTGGCAGAACTTTCCTTGAATTCTGAACCTTATGCTTTTCTGCTGTCTTCTGTGTCTCCGGTAAGCCACTGGATCATCCCCAAAATAGCTCCCGTGGCAACTGTTACTGATGTATCACTACACTGTGAGTGATAGAAAGAATTCCACTTTTCAGCAGTTGACTTGCTAAGTGATTCCCCAGCAAGATACATGCTCTGTCTTGTATTTAATTATCTTTTAATTATCAAAGCAGTAATGGAGTTGTGCATAAGAAGTGTATGGATCAATAAAAACAACTAAAAATTATGAAGGAGCTGAAAGGCAGAGTCCAGCCATTCTTCAGATATTAATTTCCATTTTTTGAAAAGTTTTCATCTTTTACTTGAGAACAACATCAGAAAAAAAGATTTAAGTTTTTATTGTTTATTCCTAGCTTCTGATGATCATGCATACATTTTCAGTGCTTTGTGAGAGTTGGTGTGAGTGCTAATGAAAGTTTTTATTGGAGTAGTCCCTAAGAATATGATCATTGTTGCAAATTTATTAACACCATGAAAGATTTTCTGTCCTAAAAATGTCGAACCTAGACAGTCTGCCAGCAAACGTCATAATCTTGAGTGGGCAGAACCATGTGGTAGGTTTGACTGAGCCCCTTTGACAACTATTATCATTTATTTAACTGCATCTTTAGAAGCTGGGAAGCTCATCTTTGGTTTCAGAGGCATGCTAAAGCTCTTGCACTGCATACATGGTGAGGGCAATAGAATACCAGAGTGCTCACTTGCCTTTAACTACTAAATAATGTGGTTGCACATGACACAACAAGAACAGAGGTATAATCCTGCCCTGTGAAGCAGGTCACGTGTTTCAGGTTCTCTCTGTAATGTATGCAAAGTAGCTGCTTAAATCATTATGAGTGTGTAAATCACCATCTTCATAAACAATACCATCAAGGTACAGTCAGGCAACATGTCTCTTATGGGTTGACTGGAGCTGGAATTTCTTTCAGATGTTGAGGAGGTACGTCAGTGCATGTGAAGCAGATCTATTGCTGCAGTGTGGTCTCTGCAATGTTTTGGATTTCTAAGATGAATATTGTTTAGGCTGCCTTCTTCGCATTGAAGTTCAGTGAAAGGAGGAGGACATGAATGAGGCAAATGAGCAGCTTGTATGATTCAAGGCTTCTGTGAAAAATTTGCTCCTTCTTTTTCCTCTGACTTTTTAAGTCATGCAACTGATACACATTTATTTCTCTGCATAAGTTTAGTAAGTATTTGAAGCTCCTGTTCCTATGTCTGTTGTGCATTTGGGGAGGAAAAGATGTGTTGAGTGGTGTGTGAGAATCCTATCTTCTGTTTTAGCCATAGTTTCCCTGTATGGGTCATGACACTGTTTTTTCTGTTTTTCTTTAACATGCCGATGTACTTTCTGTAACTCCTAAGTAACACTCCACACCTCTTTAACGCAAAGCTGACTAGTTCAGTGCTGAGTGAAACTGAAAGCGAGACTAATCTTAAGAACCCTGCTGTACTTCTGCATAAAGTATAAATATGTGCCATTATCATTATTATTTATTTGTCATTGTTATTATTATTGGAGCTTGTATTTTCTTGGGGGGGGGGGGGCAGAAGTAGGTGCACTGTATCATCACCTCCCCACCCCCAAATGCTGTATTTTGAATCACTTTAAATAGTTGTTTGGGGTGTCTTTATTACAGTGAATCATGTCTTTAATATCTGTTTTAAGCACACCTGTGGTGAGTTCATACTAAGGCAATGGAACCTTCTTTCATTTGCCATCATCTAGTACTTTTGCAGTATGTAAAATGCCCCTGGTTTATAAACACAAATAGTTGTTCTGTGCTGAAATCGTTTCCCTCAAATGTGTAAAGATCAGATAGTTCTGCTTAAAATGTGAATGCAGAGATGGTAACTCCATAAATGCAGTATATTCTCCTTTTGCTCAGAGATACTCTGGCTCTGAGTTGCAATTATCCAACATGAATTTCAGAAGAGATACCAGTGAAATGGCACTGGTAGAAGTAGTGATAAACTAAAGATGCTGGCAGCGGCAATCTGGTCTGTAAGTGCTACTGGAACATCGGTTTTCCTACTTCGTATATCTGTGCTGTGTCCTTTGGTGGTGCGAATAAAAACACAAGCAGCACTCATCAACTTTCAGCACATGTGGAAACAAAGCTAAAGAGCAGTGGCATCCCCAATGCATTGGCAATTTGCTGAGAGCCTGCGGGCTGCATCTCATTTGCATGAAAAATGCGGAGATCGCTTCTGCCTTTATCTTGACCAGGGGAACGTGGCTGGTACGGACAGCAGGGCCCAACACAGCTTATTTCCCTGGATCCCCGTGGGCCGGGATCAGCTGGAGCGCCGCGGGACGGGACGTGCCCCTGCCCGGGAGGCGCGTCCCCGCGGCGGGCGGGCGCCCAGCGCAGCCGGCCCCGGCCCCGCCGTGCCCAGCCCGGCGCAGGCTGCCCCGGACCGCCGGCCTGGGGCATGCGGGACCCTCCGAAGGGCGCTGGCCGCTCGGTGGGCTGGTTTGTGCCAGGGCTTTTCCATCCAGGCCTGGATGAAGCGCTCCTCGGCGGAGCATGGAGCTGCTGCTCTGCTCCGCTCTGCCTGGGGCTCCACGGAGTGCTGGGGGAGACAGTGCCCCGCACAGAAACCCTTCGGTGTGTTTTTGAACCAGTTTGGTAATGAAAGACAACTAAAAAAAAAACCAAAAAACCAACCAAAAAAAAAAAAAAAAAAAAAAGGAAAACAAGGAAAACCCCCCCAGCTTGTGCCTTTCAATAGAGATAACTGTTATCTCTTATAAAAGTCTACATTAGTGTAAGTAATTGCCTTCACTTGGCTCTGGTACAGTGGAAAAGCTGTGATCAGCAAACCCGCATTGTACTGGGCATGTAAGGGGAAGTTATTGGACGATACGGGACGTGTTGGCCTTAATGCCTGTCCTGCCTCCCCTGCCTTGTTTACTTTCTTTGCAAGTCTTTTCAAGGCTTAATAACACTGCTGAGGATTCGAATGGTCGGCGGGTACCGCGCTGACTTGGTGCGACGAAAGTTTTCTTGGAATCGCCCTTAAAAATAGAAATGAAATAAATGGAAGCCCAACTGTGCTGTGGCGTCAGTCCGGCAGCCTTTGTTCAGCGCTGAAGCTGTCCGGGTGCGTGTCGTGAGCGAGCATCCCCGGGCGCTCGGCGGCGGGCGCGGGGCGGGCTGCCGGGGCTCCGCCGCCGCGCAGGAGGGCGCGGAGCGGGCTTTGCCGCCCCGCCCGGCTCCGGCAGCCGCAGCAGAGCGCTCGGCCGGAGCTGCAGGCGCTGTGTGCCTGTGTCCGTGTGCCGGGGGTGCGGGGCTGCGGGTCACGTTTGCAGTCGCATGAAGCGCTGCGCCGCGCAGCCGCCTCTCGCGTGTGTGTCCGCATCCGTGTGCCAGCGCCGGCTCCCTTATCGCAGGAAGTGTTGCGGAAAGCAGTCGCTCCCTCTCTCTCTGCCCGGTTCCCAGAATGCGGTGATTAACCACTCTTCTCCCCGCGCTGTCACTGAGTGCTGGGCAGAAAACAGCAGTCACGGTTGTCACGCTCCAGCTTCAGGACAATCCTCTCTTCCTTTCTCTCTCTCTCTCTCTTTCTCTCTCTCTCTTTCTCTCTCCCCCTCTCTTCCCCACGCCCCTTCCCCAGTAAACTCAGATAAACCCATTAGAATTGATACAGTCTCTGGTTTTCTCCTTCCTTCTAAACGCATTTATATATGCATATATACACTAAACATTTTTTATACTGTATACAATGTTAAAAGTAATATATGCATATGTATATGTATATATACTTAAACTCCAAAATTCTATTCCATACTCTGTAGTGGTAACCCTAAAGCAAGTACAACTTTTGCTGTTCATAGGCTGTCCTTTTCAGGGACGTCTTTGGAAATCACTTCGTTGCCCACATTTTATGGGTACTTTATTGTAAGGAGAAAGTAAATCCAGACATTTTGCATGCAAAAAAACCCTTGAAACCCAACAGTCTAGATTGAAAGGGAGATACCAAGGAGAAATAATTTTTTCCTTTAATAATCTTGGAATTGTGATATTTCATTTAAAAATCCCATCTTAAACTGGTATATCACACTTGTACTATTAAAACCCCATAGAATGGAAGAATTAAGAACTTTGCATGCTCAAATACTGTTTAATATTTCAATATATAACATGAGTATGCCAAGAAGCCCAGGGACTAGCATTCCCTTTTGGAAAATTAATCCTTTAATATATTTGTTTCCAGATTGTGGTGTGCAGACATATATAATCACAGTATGATACTGATCTGCAGTATCATATCATCCATTTAGGAATTTTAATTAAAAGTTTGGTGTGAAGAGTGCATAGTGGTTCCCTATTATGTTTGAAGTTTGACAGTGGTCCGCGACCCAGAAATTTAGGAATGTTCATTCAGGAGAATTAAGAGTCCTAGATCATTAAATTTTGCTTTCATTTCATTCTGTAATTTTTTTTTCTCTACTTTCAAATATGATTAAAACCAGTGAGAAAGGAAATATTTGAAGTGATTTGCAAAGTTATTTGATTTTTATAAAATTACATGGTGCGATGTGCTGTATGTGCCAAACTACAGACAGACTTTCAGCTCCTAAATTAAGTACACTTTTTTTGTTCTGGTTTAAGCCCATTGAGAATTCTGCCAGTTAGGTTTTTCTCTTCTGTGATCATCTTGTGCATAATAGTCTGATGTTGCAGATACTTGCAGGAGCATAGCAAAACTGGTAGCATCATGTATGTGGTTTGATTTTTAATTTATAGTATATTAAAGCATATTTCTATCCTGAAAGATGTTATATGAAACTATTGCAGTATATATTAAAACAGTCACTGGACGCCTAACTAATCTAATATGAATAACCAAGGTATGCAATAATTAATGCTTAAGGACAAAAAAGGGTTTTCTTTAAAATAGAGAAACATGTATTTTAAAAAAATAGACTTAAATATATATCTTTTAAAATAGGACTTTTGAATTTTGATCAGTGTTAAGGTATAAGTCTACACAGCTTTATGTACATTTATGTTTGATTGTGTTTATTTACCTGTTTGCTGCCAAAGGTTTAAGTAATGTCACACCACAGTCCTGGTGGAAATGGCTATCTAAACACCTGGGACTAGTTTGTGGAAGTGATGGAATTGGCTTCTGCCAGAGATTTCCTGTGCTTGTGCAGTGACATTATTTTCTCCATTTTACATTCTGCTCAGTGACTCTCACTTTCAAAACTAAGATTATAAGAAACAATAAAAAAAAGGTAACAGAAAACTTATTTTCCTTTTCCATTGTATGGATGAAAATAAAGTGTGCGATAATGAGCTTTGTTATCTCTAGAGGTGATAAACTAAAACAATTGGATGAACAATGCACAGTGATCAATTCACATGTAATTATTCGTTTAAATTAGTTTTTAATGCAAAATAGGTTTTGCAAATATCTTTTTTCCCCCCTTTCTTCATACCTCAGGCATCACTGAATTGATGAGCAATACTTTAAAGAGATTTTTAGCGATTCCTAATATAATTCCAGCTTACCATAAAGAAACTTTCTTACCTAGTAAATACTATGGAATGAAAATAGTAAAAACATGGAATGAAATCTGTACTATGTATCAACATAAAACCATGTGTAAACAGAAAAGATGATGTTGAGCTGTGTAACTGTTTGGTTAAGAGCATATAGCTACAACGTACACAAGTCACTATCCAGGGAAAGACTCCTTTTGAGAGAACTACTACTTTTTAATAATTATTTCCTGAGTTCTCACTTTTCAGAAATATTGTGAAGATATATGTAATTTCTTTTAACCTCATTGTATGTGTATGGTGATGTTTTTGGCCTGCCAGTTTAAATCACAATTGAACTATCAATGTGTAAGTTGCTGTAATTAAAATCTATATTAATGTAAGTAACTGTCCGTGCAAATAGTGCAATGAATTAAAATATGTTGTGTACTTGTTTCTATTTACTTTCTGAGGTATTTGGCACAAAATTATATTATTTTTTTGAATCAGTAATGTGCTGCATTTATTGGATGGTGCATGGCAAAAGCAGAAGTGCTGTTTTCAGATTACCTAAATATTTTTGTATTTTTCAAATATCTCCTAGCTCTAGGGTATTGTGTTAAGAGAAGTTCAGAGTAGTTCATAGTATATTCTTCCAACCTTAGTCTAAAATCCTGAGCAGATTTTTCATCCTGATTTTCAAATGCTGGGACTTGGAGAGAGTCAAACACAGTTACTTATGTAACACAAGAGAAAATGCCAGGGGGGATTGAGTCCAGGGATTGGAGTTCTTAATATCTTGAGCAAAGGCTGTGGAAATAAGGATGTACGTTTATATTAATTAATTACAGAGCATTAAGAAAATAAGATCAGATCTGGAAGACCTCTTGTATTTAATCATGGCTTTGCTGGAATAGTATCTTCCTCCAACTTCTCCAGTGCCTCTTGCAATAAAGGCTGGATGATACTGTGGGACTTCGTGTACTTACTGTGGGGCTTTGTGCTCAGTCTGCTCATGTGGTATAAAACAGTGCCAGATGAAGATCCTGGACTATCAATAATAAGTAATTAGCTGAGAACTATTATCAGAAAACAAAAAAACAACAAACCCAACAGAAAAGCCAAAAACCCAACCCAAACCAAAGTTGTCACAGCTGTGTCCTTTTAAGGTCAACACCAAAAAGACTCTTGTCAAGTTGACAGAGAGAGATGACTTACTGATGTAACCCAAGGCAAAAGAGATAAGCAATAAAAATAGTGTTACATTTTTGTTTGATGGAGTGACTTTTCCTGACAGCTTACAGCGAGAACCAAGCAGAGAAATGCACCAAGTTAGTTGCTGTGACAGTGAAGCTTGAAGCTGATAAATCACGTAGAAATTTGATTGTGCCAATTCCACTGGGTTTTGGAGACTGAATTTTGCTATATTTAATAAGGGCTTACATAAAGTCATCAAAATATACCAGACCTTAATTTCACTGAAATAAAACTCCTTTTTACCAGGTAAAAAGGTAAATATAAATGGATAGTTAATTTCTAATAGTGCTCTTCTTCAGCATTCATATGTGGACATAAGAAAACAAAAAATTGATTAGCCTTCCAGCATTCAACAGTCTTTTTATTTGGCAGAAAAATATGCCAAAGATAGGATTCTCACTTAACAAAGGAGGTTCCTGGGTAGAAGGGAAATTTACCTCTTTGACTGGATCAGTTCATCACCCTTCCATCTGATTTCTGTATGGTGTGGTTGGTTTATTGTGCATTTTAACATGTTTATAGTCAATGTGAGCTAGTAACTGCTTTTCCAATGTGAACTCCTGTGTAACATAGTGCACCAAATTCTAGATAGAGCATAGCTTCTGCTGCGTAATGTAAAATCTGAGTATCATTAGCATAGCTGACAGAACTATAGTTTCAAAGTATTTTAATGACAAGGAGGGCATTATAATCCTCCTCTGCGTGTATCTTAATGAATCAGTTTTCTTGCAATAATGATTTTAGTTTTCTGAAGATAGCACTTATATTTCCTGCCACATAAAGATCATATTTTCCTGAAATCTTCTTTCCCCCCCCTCTCTTCCTTGAAAAAGAAATTTTAATAGTTCTTTCAAGGCCTGGCTTTTTTTTTTTTTTTTTTTTTTTTCCCTGCTCTATCAGGGATGGCTTTGTGTTCCCTATGTGCTGGCAAGGTGGGCTGCAAGTATGCAGAAGCCATCAGCCAGGCCAGGAGTGTGGTACCTGCCCCAAGACCTTCAGTATGGTCACCTGCCCTGTCGTCCTTTTGGGTGATGAGTAGATCCTGCTTTGGCTTGGAGGTTTTTCAGGTGTATGTGAGACCCTTTCCTGGCTTATTCCTAGTGCTGGTTCCAGTGCTGGATGAGTTTGCGAAGGCAGAAGAGGAGATGGGAGCTGGGCTGTCCAGAGGAGAAATGAGCTCTGAAAGGAACAGTCTGACTGGCCCCCTGCCAGCCCTGGGGTGTAAACAGGGCATTTTTGGCCAGTTTGGGTGCAGGGCCCACAGACAGTGGTGAAGGGATGGGCAGCATCCCTTCAGGTCCAGTAGAGCTTAAGCCCATCATAAAATTGCACATTTGGATTCTGGATCCTGGATGCTGGATCTACCCATGGCACCCTGCCCTTGACTCAGTGCCAGTGCTGCTCATGATAAGAAATCTAATCAAATTTTCCTTTGAACTTTGTCAGGGTTACCCTCTCCTCTCCTCTGTGTGCTGCTTAGTGGTGGGAATCTTAAGTCTTTGCATTTTGTCACAAACAGAAGCAAAATTGTCCCTATATTTAAAGGACAAAAAGACCTTCATGTATTATGTCAGGCAGAAACAAAATGCTGGAAGGGACTGCCAAATCAATAATTATCCAAGAGCCCTGGTTCTAGCAGACAGTATGTACTGTAAATAAATAAATAAATAAATAAATAAATAAATAAATAAATAAACAAGTACATGTTTAAATGCATTTCAGTGCAGCAGAAAGAAAAAAAAAAAGCAATAGTAAATATATTGTGCTAGTGTGGAAGAAGAAGAAACTTGGAACAAATGGCCTAGTATTTACACAGCTAAACCAAAATAATATGTGAAGGTTGGTCATGCCCAAATAAACCCCATACAAAACTTTTTAGGAATTCTAAGAGTTGCATTGGTCAGTTTGACCACATCAGACTTCTCAGTGTAGCCATCTCGGTTTTGGCATTGCGGATTATGTGAGAAAAGGGGTGTTGCAACAGTCTAGAGAGATGTGGTAGTTTCAAGAAGGAGCAGGGAGACAGGTAGTATTCTTTAATCATTGAATTTAAGCAAGTTTATTTTCTTCAGTAGAGAGAGCAGCAGGTATCACCCATTACCTGTTTAGTTTCATCCAAAGAGATTAAGTTCAGTTGAGAGCTGTAACATGCAGACTTTTAATGTTTTGTGTTATTAAAAAAAAAAAAAAGGTTTTTATTTGATGACCAGCAGCAAGGTGTAGTCTCAAAATGCCTGAACTTGATCTATCGGTCTCTATCAGATCTCTACAGATTCTATCTGTAGACTGCTCTCCTACTCAGACTTGGTGCTTAATTTACTTAAAATATTTTTACCCCTATTTTTCCCCCAGTTTTAAATGTAGCTCTGTTAGATTCTTATGGCAAAGCAGTGTTGGCAACTCTGGGTGTGTCTTCTGTGAAACCTATGCACAGGGCTTGAGAATTGCCTTCTCATTGCATTTTTAATTACTAAACTGCCTTCAAAATACAAAAAGAATGTACAATGTCTGCTTGAAATATGGCACAGACATACTAGTGACTGGTAAGACAGTAGATAGAAAGGATGGCTTTTTTCACAAAAGATTTATAATGTTACAGTTAATTCCTGCTGCCCAAGTAAGTAATACATATCTTGTATTTAGTTTGAATGCAGAAGTGTGTTTTTAAAGCTGTTGGCCTTAAAGGCAATGTAGAAGGTCACTATGAAAATAAAAATACATTAACAAAAATGATGGAGAGAAAGAGTAACTTTCGCCCCAACTGCTTTTGAGGAAACAGTGCCCTTGGCACGTACATTCTCAAGGAATAGCATTAAGGCTGTGCATACCCTAAAAAATGGATTTATGTATGTTGTCCTGAAGTTCTGTGGGAATTGTGAGCAATGAGTAGCTCTTTGAACATCAACCACAGTATGTAATCCTTTTTATGAAGTGACCCACCTTTATCCTAAAATTAGGTAGAGTTTTTTTGCCTTGACAGCGTCTGGTGGAAGGATGTTTCATAGCCTCACTGCTTTGTCAGTTAAAACCCTTCCTCTCATTTTCAGCCCAAAGTTAATCATGGCTAGTCTATTTGTTCTTATGCCAACTGGATCCTAAGCTTTTCCCTCCGTAATGTTTACCTGCTGCTAGCAATTGTGCTTCTAGTCTAAATGAGCTACACTTCACATGTTCATAAAGAGAAGAGACACATATTCCATATCTTCATTATTTTTCATTAAAATTAATCTTTCTTGGACATTTTAAAATAATTTTCTTAATGCAGTATCATCTGTGACATCATTACATACCTGTTTATGCTCATATTTTTGCCTGTGATTTAAGGCCTTCTAAAGTATGATTTGGACAGGTTTATATTTGTTGTCTACTACTATGTTGTATTCTTTATTTTTTTTTTTTCTTCAATCACTGTTAATTAATTGTGAGGGATTGTTATTTCACAGAGCTTGCACTCTTCCCTACTAGTTTTCATTCCCACTTTCAATACACTTTTCAGTAGTTTTCTGCATATCTCTCTACTTCTCTAGATTGAAGATATCATAAAACTTTGGTTATTATTCTGTTTCCTTAATATTTTCTGTATAAACACTTGAGTATTTGTCCTGTTAGGTCATCTGTGATGCAGCTGTTTGAAATAAGACTTTTAGACCCTGATGGACTAGTTCAAATGGAAAGAAGTGACTTGAGAATAGTGTAGAAGCGTTTCAGTCTCTGTCATTTGGCCTCAAGGGCAGGCTTACTTCTTGATGAGTGTTACAAAAACAGTGTAAACATAGCTGTGATATGGCTATTTAGGAGTGGGAGTGATTCATGTATAATGTTGATTTTCTATGGACAAAAAGGAAATTATGAGACCATGTTTACTTGCCTAACCATTATTTTAATCATCTACTATTCTATTTAAGGAGAAAAAAAAGAGAAATAATAATGAAAAAATAGCGTTATAAACTAGAACAGAAAGTGTCCCTTCAGTATTGCTGAAAGGTGGAATGTTTGTAGGAAGCATAAGCCAGTGCTAAGCAGTTGCTGATTCTCTCCTGCAGACCAGACTCTGCAGTTGGAATCTGCTGGATGGCGCACGTTGCGTTTTGTCTGTTCGCTTGAGTTTCTACTGATGGAGTCCAAAATGCTTTGGAGAACAGTGCCAAACCAGATTTTCTGATGCTCAGTCGGGATGTTGCCAGGGTGAGCATTTGGAGCTGGGAGCTGCAGAAGAGTATCCCACAGTTGGGATGCACCCATGATCTGATGTTGGATTTTTCTCATGTAGCAAAGCAAATAAAGTGCCAGGCTGTCTGCTTCAGAAATGCTGACTGTTGCCACAGTATCTTATGCTGATAGACTGTTGTTGATTAATCTTTTGAGTATTTGAGAATTCATTTTCGATCAGTGTATTGCAATAATTTTCTTACTTTAACCTTTGTATATTTATAATTACAGGAAGCAGTTTAGCTGGCAGTGAGAAGTGCCTGATGCTTTCATGTGGCTTCACTGTTTCCAGCTTGCACAGCATTGCTATGGCAGTGTGAGCTTGCACATGGTCTTCCGTTTGCTCATCTTGATGTCTAAACCATTGACACTTCCTCACTTCTCGAACCCCAGTTACAGTGGTCACATGCCAGCTCCAGTACAGCCTAAGATGCATTTCATATTTGCTGAGTTCAAAGATCAAATTTTATTGTGATGTGAATTCAGAGCAAAATGCAGGGATCTGCAGAAAATTATTAGCAGCTGGTTACGTTTATAAAGGACACAGGTTAACTTGAAGGGCCTGTGTGTACAATTAAATATGTGTACTTACCTGTACTTCCCTGACTTTATGCACTCTTTCTGCAGTTGAAATAAAAGCTGGCATCTTTTCTGTTTTGATAGATCTCTTATAGTGAATGTGAATGAAATGAACAGTTACAATGATATTCCTATGTTCCTGTTGTTCCTATTACCCATATAGGTCTTCAAAGAAAGGAGAAAAAGAAAAAAAGGACTTTTCTTTAAATCTGAACAAATTTTAACTCTACCTGCAATGAGTGTAGCATGGGGTCTTTATTCCACTACCTCCAGTGGACTTGCCATTTCTCAGTTTATAGAATGTTTCCATTGCTGATTTTAATATTTTCATAAAGTTTCTAATGTCCAGTCCCTTATGCATCCTCATTTCTTTCACCCAAACCTTATGTCTCATTCTCTTTGTGTATTTCCAGTGATTTACAGTCATGATTCAAATTGAAACATAATGAGACATTAGGCATTGATATGTCAAGCTGTTAGAGAGACGCAAGGGAGATGGTAATTTTCAGTAATTTTAGAGTCTAATCAAGTGTGTGTTTTGTTGCCCAGATTACAATGTACTCGTGAATTACTTGAGTTCCCTTTAGCTCAGAGGCCAGTAAAGTTCTTCGTAGATAAAGTACAGTTTGAGCTTAAGGAGCCATGAATTTTTCCTCTGGGGTTTGCATCTTCCAAGCCCCACTGTTTCTCACATCAGGGTTTGGGAAGCGAGAAGCAGCAGGTCGGTGCCCACATGGTGTTTCAGGCACCCCAGCACAGGCAGACAGACCTGCAGCCCCGCCGGTGCCGCTGGTGCTGTGGGAGCGTGTTGCTGCCACCTCCGTGCCTAACCTTTAATTATCCTTGATGCTATGAGTGTAATCCAGACTTATTTGTGCAGCTGGCGTGAGACAAGCGTGCCATCTTGTGAGCAGGCAAAATGGGAACTACTGCGGATTCCGCTGTGGGCGGATGAAGCGTGAGGGTTGTGAGCGGAGCTGTTGAGTATTTTTGTTTCATACTCAAAGGAGATCCAGAGCTTCAACAACTTAGGCTGTAATAGAATGGGAAATCAAATTGATTCTTTAGATCTAGGAGTCATAAAGAGAATTATTTTTCTATTAATAGGCCAAGGCCTATCAAGATGATACGGGATTCAATGACAATGAGGTTTTTTGTTTTTTTTTAAAGAGAGACTCTATGTTTGGTTTAATCAGTAGATTTTGATGCTGGAGAAGACCCAAGTACTTCACGTACTTCAGAAATACACTGGTTTACTGCAGTCTCTGTTCTTTAGGTCATATATGCATATAATGCTCATCTTGTTATCTACATACAATGCTTGTACGAATGTCTTCCAACATTAAGGTTTTTATCTGTTATCTTGGGCTGTTCTCATTACTCACAAGAAGAGAAGCCATGGCCAAATTATGAAGATAATTTCTAATTTCTCTCATGTATTCTTATTCTTTCAATACATACTGCTTAACAAAAGAATGGTTTAAGAGATGCTTAAATTTAATTGGCTGTGATTTCATCTCTGTCTTCTTCAAAGGAAGGCATCTTTGCTGTATAAATCCGGTTGTACCAGATTTCAGGGGGTAAGAAATTTATAGGTAATACTAATCCCTAAAAAATTACTACATCTATTGTGAAACATTCTCTACAGAATTGTCACAGTTTTGGGGTCCTGTATCAGTTAATCAAGTAATTTTAGAAGTTGGATTCTCTCTTGACTGTTAATGGTGCAAAGATCACTTTTGCAGCCTTATGTCTTCTTGTTTATCAGATGAAACTGTTACAGGAGTAATTATTTACTCTTGACTAGTCCCATTTTGGGAAGAATTTGCATGCAGATATGTGGATGAAACATTTATCTCTTGAGTTGTTTGAAAAAGCAGTTGTGGGTGTTCTGCAGCTATTCGTAGACTGGAAAATTAGAAGCAGCCCTAACTTGGATTGATTGTCATGGGGAGAGCAAACAGCAACAGATTACTGATGGGCAGCAGCTAGATGAGCAGAATGACATGATCTGTACTCAGCCAACTGGCTCACATTTGACAGTCCTTTTATTTATGAGTTGTGGTTATCTCACCCCATCCGTGTTGGACTCTCAGCTTCTCCACCTAATTGGCTGTGTTAATTTGTAGCCCACACCTTCAGATCTCAGGTACATCCCAAATTCCTTTGCACAAGTTGCAACATTACTTCAAAGAAGGTACTGTTGTAGCCTCTGCAAGTAGTTTTGGGACTTTTTTTAGACTCCAAAGTGCCAGTGAACCCAGAAGTTGCTTTAATAATTACTTTCTTTATAAGTGAAAACACAGCAAACGCTTTCGCTTTTTGTGGGATACATCCCAGTGCAACAAATCAGCTCAACATCATTGGATATTTCTTAAAAGTAGTGAGGTACTGAATTGGAAAGTGAGGTGGCATGAAGGCAGCTCTGAGGAGGAAGACAGGAGCAATGTGGTAAGACTTGCTTGCGTACATGGGATTTTTGAGAATGGAAATATTAGTGTAATCTATGGTTGTACCTCTCTGTAACCTTTACAGAGGTAGTGATATATATATATCTTTAAGGAACATTCAGGTGCATTATTTCTGGAAAAGAAATATAGTGCCCAACTTATTTCAAAATATATCTTCAATAGGAATAAAAAACCTGTTCACTTCTGTTTGTCTCTGCAGACTGAAGATTTCTACTCTCATTGGTAGTTTTAGTTTCTGTCTATATGTTGCTGCGTGCAGATTCTGCCATCTATGCTGTACTGGTGTTTCTGAAATTACATATTTACCTACCAGGGAAAAAAAATTAAATGTTTTTTTTGTACGTGTTTTATGATCCTGGCAGATTACTGATGTTTAAATTAAGTTTCTGATGTCTGCATGGTCCAGGCTAATGTGAGGGCTTTTGGCACCACCCCTTAGTGCAATAAAGAATCAAAGCCAGTAGCGTAAGAAATCTTCTATCAAAAGCTGAAAGCTAGATTCATAAAATCACTTATGCAGGCATTATGAGATTTTCCCATGGAAAGTTTATGTGGGAGTTTGGGAAAAACTGATTCAAGAACAGCATTATTTGCACTATATATATTCATCCAGCAGTCAGCAGGCTGGCGCTGGCATCCCTTGCCAGTTTTAAAGGGTTGCCAGCGCTCATGAAGCTGCTGCAAAGCCACATCAGCAGAGTATCAAGGAGTCTTCTTATTCTGTGCCCTCCTTCCCCCTTTTCAGAACTGAAATGGGTAAAACAAAAATCATACTTCTCAGTAAATGCATGTACTAAATTCTTATGGCTTTCCAAAAAATGCTACTGTTTTAAAGCCATTTCATAACAAATTATTGAGGTGGAAGCGCTGGAAAACTAGGTTTCTCATCAGCATTTCACTTCATTTCTCAGCTTCAAAAGAAAAATAAGAGATAAAAAGGGCAAATAATAGACAAACCACTCAGAGTGAGTCTATTTGCATTCACTTTGGTCTTTTTTTTTTAATCTGTTTTACTTTGGATTTTTTTTAAGAAAGTGGCTCTGTTTCTCAGTCTGCATGAGGACCATATGATATGTGCTGCAAGAGAGTCTTTCCTTGTTAATAGGGGTGATTTGAAAGGCAAGGTAATTCACCACTGCTTTGGCTGGAGCTAATATTGGGCTCCAACATCAGTTCTGTAATTTCTGACAAATGGCCAAGTTTTCTTGAATAGGCACAGCTTTCTGTTTTGTGTAGGGAACACACAATCCAGTCTTTTGTTGTGGTTGCCACTGCTGTTGTTTCTCCCCCATTCACAATGGAGAGTGGGGTTATTTGTGCTGAGTGGAAAAACAGTGCCAAAATTCTGACTTGCTTATGTTTAATGTAATTTTAATTTTTGTGATAGCCATAAACAATAAAAGAGATTTTGTAATATGGATCCCCTGTATCCTGGTCTCTAAGTTAAGAAGGCATATTGGTGATGAAAGTTTTATCTGTCAAAGGCATGTCAAGATGTGTGATTGCTGGCTGATTCAACCCAAATGTACAGGAACTGTTTATATAGAGATTGCCAAACAATTTCCATTGCTTTTCTTTTTATCTAAATTCTTGAATAAATTACTAAATAAAATAGTCTGTGTTTGGAATGTATGGCTGTGGGATATATGGAAACTCACAACATGTGGGGGAAAAAAAGTTCAAATAGGGAAATATAATAGTTTTGTAAACTTTATGTGAATATAGGTACATCATATATAGACTCAAGGTTCTATTTGCTGATCAAAGCATCCAAATAACTTTGGATTTAATAATGTCGGCAATGAATGCTAATATATGGAAATTGAAAAGCATGGAGCAACAATAGCTAGCCACGCTTACCAGTATTACCCTGCAGCAGGTAGATTTACATTTTTTTATTTTGTTTTGCAATCACAGTTTGGAAAATGTGTGTTCTTTTTCCCTTCTTCCATACATCTGAATGTGGGTTCTCCTGAACAAGCTTAGACAAGATTCAAGCTAAACAATAGGGCAACATCAGAACCTTTGAAGGCTCAGTTTGGATAGGTACCCAAAGCCTGAGTCTGCTTTGATGTATGTGGGCTCAACTCCGGTTGCCCTTGGTTGCCCTCTCTTACCTATGTAACTTGTGTCTGGAAACCCTTGCCAATTTTTTTTTTTTTTTTTTTTTTTTTTAAGAAAAAAAATATTAAGGACATTTTTGCAAACTCATGTTCATCCTGATTCTAGTCTGACTGGAAAAGTACTACAATAATGCCCTCACCAGTGATGATTTAATATTACTGTTTTAGGTCTAGGCTGTAGACTTCTGCCTCCTTCCCAGTTTCTGAAATTTCAATCCTGTTTCAAATGGGAGGATTTTGCCTCTAGTTGGAAACAAAATTATTTGAACTTTTCTGGAATGCTAGACAAAACCATCCTCTATCTCCCTTGCATCTTTTTCTCTTCTCCCAACTAATTTATGGTTCCATTTGACTGAGGTTTTGGGAAGGGATCTCTGGTGCCTTTCATATCACAGACCTCGCCTGGCAGAAAGGGACAGCACATCTCAGACTTGTTTCTCAGTCAATGGAGCCTTTGCTATTACCTTCAAGGGAAATAGGATCAGTCCATTGTATTCTTAATGCAAAAGAACAAATGAGTCATTTCTTGTATCCATACCTGATTGCTCTTGCCTAGGAGCCAGGAGGTCACCTTCTTTCCTCACTCTTCATCTGAAGGTAGCACTGTGCTTGCCTCTGCCAGTACACTCAACTCAGATTCAGTTCTGAGTCATTTGCAAACCCTAAACTCCCATTGTCTTCAAAGGACATTTGGATTACAGAGAACTGAGTTTACTCAGGTTGAAAAGAAATTGAAACACATGAGATTGCCACACCTACTAGAAGAGTTTGGCAAGACAGTGGTTGTTTGCCCTAAAGACAAGATAAACAGTGGGGATGTGATAGATGTGCCCACAGCCCAGGGGGTCTTTGGTTCTTGCTAGTACAAGATTGAGGGAAAATTCTACTCCATTGGCAAAAAAGAAAACTAAGCACTTAAAATATTTCCTTTTTTTTTTTTTTTTAGGATTTAGATTGTAGAGTGAGAGCTATTCAATGTTACTGATACCAGGATCATTGCAGTGTTGGCATAGGTACTGGTTACTGGTCATTTTTATTTGACGTGGGAATATATAAGATGTGTTTAAAAACAAATTGTAAAATTTTGACAGATAATTAAGGCCCACAAACCCTCTTACTCTTCAGAAAGTAAGCTGCTGTCTTCAGCAATGAGGATTAGGAGCAATTTATTTTTCACAGAAGTAGGTGATTCTATCAAAAGGCAGTTGAATTTTCTTTGAAGGATCTGGTATCTCCAAAAGACAACACAAGACTAAATGGACCTCTGGTTTCATCTAATAGGGAATGTTCAGCATCCTATAAAATGTAATGACAGATAATTAATAGAATAATCAGAAGATTTGGAGAGGATGGCAGGCAGGACTCTCAAAGGAGGTCTAAGTTGTGGCAGAAGTCAGTTACTTTGTTGCAGTAAGCAAATCAGGCTGGATTCTCTCCGTGGCGCAGTAACAGTAGATTAGGGAGCATGCAAAGCAGCATCAATACATAAAAATTAAACTATTTTTAATATACAAAGCTGAGTTTAGATAAATGCAGAACAGAGAAGCAAAGGCATAATATTCTGTGAAAGTGTGGCCTTTTAATGCTGTTTTGGAGAGTAATTTACATACAAATAAAATGTCAGTTTATCCCATAACTGTCTTGATAAATTGGAGCACTTAGATTTTTGCATGAGATTCTCCTTCTGTACCTTATTAAATTACAGGATCTTGGCCTTTTGCCAAATGCTAGGGTGATGCTTTTTTTACTGGAATACATACAGGAGAGGGATAGGGACCTGGACATCTTGAGAACCCAGGTTCAGTCACTAGCCAAGAGCTCTGCTTGCATGTCACCTTGAACACTTTTAATTATTAATTTCTTTGTAGATAATTTTACATATCTGTAAAATGGCAGTGATGTTAGTTTTCCTGTTTCATAAGCTTTGTTGAGTTTTAATTAGTTGTCATGTGTACAGAGTGCTTTTAGGTGCTTGATTGGAAGTGAGAGCAAAGTGAATCTTGCCTTGTTGGGCTGTCCTCTCCTAGATGCATGGCAGTGGAGGGCAGGTAGGAACAAGCTCTCTGCAGCAGGCTAGTAAGATCTGGGCAACCTGCTGTGCCCAGGGATTTGTAAATAAAAGCAGTTTTAGAATTCTTCATTTTGGTTTCAAGATAGGATACAATTCTCCTTCATGTCACCTCTTTAGACACATCACCTTTTGACTTCAGTTTCTCCTGAAAATGTCTGTGTGATTACCCCAGGAATGAGCTTAAAATGAAATAAGTGCCTGGAAGTGGGCTTAAACAATCTATTTTGAAATGCCACTCCTAAACTCTTTTGAAATGACCAAGTGTCTGCTTTATACCCATAGAAAAGGTTAGATTTATTCCAGTGGGTAGATGATTACTGATGTGTGCTGTGCTCTGAAGCATAAGGCAATAGAAAAGATCATTGTGAATTAATTCAATGTAAATTAATAAGAGATTTACCTGATGAGAGCTGTTTGAAGGTAATGGCACTTTGTAGCTGAACAGGATTTAAGATGTCCAAAAGTGCACCTTTAGAGATTTGAGAACGATCGATGTTGGGAAAGTGAATGTAAATGGGAAGGAGCAAGCTTGAACAGACCACGACACTCTTGTTTCTTTGTTGTAGACTTTGTGGGGAAAAAAGTTGCAAACAGCCCTTGGCAAATTGGTGACTGGGGGCTAAACAGAAGTGCCTGAAAATGCAAAGGAGTAGGGGAGGAGGCAAAAAACCAACTTTTTGCTATAATGCTCTTCTACTAATACGATCTTTTCTTCTTCTTCTACTAATACATGGTTTTCTTCTTGCACTTTTTAGATTGATGAAGCTATCATAATTTCAGTGGAGCATGTAGAGTATAAAATATCAAACAGATGCGTTTTATCCAATTACAAAGTCTGATCCTCCTAATTTTACTGATACAAGGAATTATGTTCTACCTTACCAATTTCAGGCAGGAAAGAGTAGACATGCAGTTTGAGGGCTTGCAGAAAAACATGTATAGATTAAAAACTCCTCTGGAATTAACTTGTCAGTTGCATAGAGCTGTGACATATTCTGTTTTGTATGGTGTATGAAGACACTTGTGCCAAAGCAGAAAGGAGGTGCTCTTGTTGAACAGACAGTTGCTTGTCATTAAGCTTATTCTGCCCTCCCATGGTTTAGGGCTTGACTCTTGGGGTCCTTGCATAAAAGGGGTTGTTCTTTCCTTCCCTTCTCAGCAGAGCCAAGTTAGGAAGGGCAACGTGTTGCTTGTTTGCTGGCAGGATTGCTTGGAGAGCCATGAGCAAAAGTGGGAGAGAAGCATCATATTGCCGGCCTGCTACTCTGTGTTCCAGCTGGAGATGATGGGGGTGTGAAGCTGTACATCTCTTTTCTATGATTTCGTTGTGCAAGTGTCCACAAGGGAATGTAGAAGGGCAGCAGCTCTGACCAGTTCTCTACTACTGTGTCTGAGTCTGGGGTAGTTTGCATCCAGTGTAGTCTAATTTTCAGTAATTTCAGCAATTTCACCTGGAGTTTCCAGTGTTATTTACAGTTTGGTTTGTTTTTTTTTTTTAAAAACCCACTTACATTAGAAAACATGGCATGTCTTTGAATTGTGGGCTGTAGTAATGAGCTTGTTAACTTTCTGGTTGTGCTGGGCGCAGGTCTGGGCCAGCCCGGCGGGACAGGCTGCCCAGGAGGGCTGGGTGCCGGTGGCTCCCCAGGGACGGGGCCGCCGCCGAGACGCTTTCCCAGAAATTCAGGCTCAAAACAGGAGCTTTCTGGCCTCGGAGCTCACTCGTGTGCCTTACAGCTGCTCCGTTGTTGTATGGAGAGTAGGGAGGAGGCTCCGGATTGATTAGGACTTTATGTGCTTGATAGAAGCCGGCACTTTGAACTTTTGAGAGGTTTTATATGAAGAACAGCAGACAGTCTTTGTAGTCTATTTATGTGTCATAAACTGGATTTTGTTTTGCATCTTGTGTTTTTTTTTCTCTTTTTCTTCTTTTTTTTTTTTTTCTTTTGTGAAAGAAAAAGAAGTCTAAAAAGGAGAGAAATTAAAACCGCAGCATCGTTTTCCCATGCAGCTATAGCAAGTATCCTGCGATCTCACATGATCGGCTGTCCTGCTGGAGTGGAGTGTGGGAAGGTGTCAAAATATGTCTCTCAATCTCTCAAATTTTTTTTTTCTTAAAAGGGAAAGCCAGATGAATGCCAAAAGCACTGCTCCCTTCTTTAGCCCTGCAGTAGCAAACTACATGAGTGTATGTTATTAAGATGATAAAGATTAAATTTCTAGTTACTAACGTGCTATCACAACAGCAAAAGGGGAAAAAATCTTGAAAAAATTATGAAAATTAGTCTGATGGTCTCCTTTTAATAATAAGATCACTCCCAACCCCAACAGACAGTGTAGGCTGGAATTCCACAGGGCTTTTTTGTGGTCCTAATGATTTTAATAATACTTTGTGCTATGTAGCACCTTTCATTAGAGGATCACAAAGTGCTTTACAGTCACTAATTAATTAAGCCTCACAATGCTCCTGTGAGATAGGTAAGTATTATACATATATTAAGCTGAGACACTGAGAGTTAATGATTTTTTGCTGCATTATTCTGGGAAAATGATTGATGTTCAAGCGCTGTATGTGCATTATATGTCTTTGTGTGGGTGTGTAATACATATGAGTGTAAAAGTATTAATTTTACTATCCCTTAACAAAGATGTCCTACTTGAGCCTGTTGAATATAAATGTGTATTTTCATTTAACTTTTTGTTGCTGCAGCGTATTGACTGATAATATCATAGTCTTCATATATCCTTCATATACCCTTGACTCAGTTTGCTCTTCATCTGCTTGTGCACCTACGTGTACAAAGATTAGTCAGTGGCATCTCATAAAATTCAAACATATTTCTAGATGGATTATTCTGTTAAAAAGAGCATGTGACTAAGATCTGACCTAAACCTGCAGCACAAACACCAGGCAACAACCATTCTGTTGCAATAGGCTTTGATGACAAGACATCACATTTAGAAAAAGTAATGAGCAACAACAGTGACCCACTGGGGAACTGGTGATCAGGAGGTAATTAGCCATTATCTTCACCACTCTTATGAAACTATTGATTACCAGAATTTCTTTTTTCTTTTTTTTTCTTTTTTTAAAGAAGTACAATAATCAGTATGGTAATTCATTAGCCTGAATTACAAATTCATTTTAGCATAAGTTTTTTTTTTCCAGGGGTAAACTGTTGTGAGTGACTGTTGAACGGAAAAGTCTGTACCTTGCAGATGTATGAACCACATAGAGTAGCCTTGGCTGTTTTTGTGGGAGAGTACATATAGCTGCAACCTGGGCCTTATCCAAAATTCTCTCAGATGGAGAAGTCCTTTCATACACATCAGGTTTAGTAATTTTTTTATTTTGGGCAGGTCACTATTTTCAGTGCTGGAAAGGTAGTTTGGTCCCAAAGCCTATTCTTCACTTGGCTTCTTTACTAGCACCCAACAAATGTGCTTACTATTACGATGACACCATAGACATGTGGGAAGTTGCCTGCTAACAAGGAAAGTAACACCACTAATTTTGTTTGAGGTGGAATGCAAGCAGCCAGCAGAGGTTAACTTACAAGTGCTGATGGAGTTATTTAGGTGCTATTAACTATCCCATTAGGCCAGTCCCATGATGATGCATGTGAATTTTTAAGACACTTTCTTTCTACAGCTCATTTTCAACAGTTACTTTAAAGTTGTTTTAGACTTTGTGTTTGGTAAACATTAGCTCAGAGATATTTTTTGCCTTTTTTGTGTGAGTGTGTGTGTGTGTGCAAGAGCACATATATCTGAGGAGAAGAGAGCAATGGGATTTCTTATGTTTGAGGGAAATAGAGAGCAGCAGACTCTATTTGTATAGTGTCCAGTAATAGATGCATGGGAATGTACAATAGGTATAATAATGTTTTTAAGTGAACACCATATTTTGAATGCATAATTTAGGAAGGAAAACCTTTTTTTTTGTTTTGTTTTGCAGATATACAGATCAGCTCTCAAAATGTCTTCTGTGTCTTCCGTGCATCTTCTAAGACAATTGCATTAGCCCGCCTGCTAGTTGACTAATAGAATTAATAATTGTAAAAAGCACTCTAAAGCCACATGCCTTATGAAGTCAATGCTGGGTATGATTTTACAAGTATGTGATCTCTTTTTTCAAGTGAAATTGTTAACCGAAAACGTTCTTGGCACACAATAAAACATTGTGCAATCTGTTATTTGTCTTAGAGATAATAATTTCAGAGTGGCTATATTCTTTCTGTATCTGACTTATGACTTGCTAGAGGATGGTTTCTTCAATTTAGGAGTATTGCAAATGTAGTTTTATTTACATAATACATCTCTGAAAAATGATAGTGATGGAATTTCAACAACAAAAAGTCCCTGTGTCTTTTTTTACCATCCCCTTATGTGGATATCAAATAAATGACAGATGATTTTTCAAAAGCTAAAATAAAAAAGAAGGGAAAATACTTTTAAATTCAGCTTAAGGAAGTCAATGTTATCTTCTTTCCTTTCTTCTCCAAATATAGAATACTGTATGAAGAAGCTCCATTAGGCAGATACGGTTTTATTTTTCCTCCTCCATTAACAACTCAGACTCACAAATGTATTGGGAAAATTAGAACTAAAGTAGCTAGAGCTACTGTCCTGTTAGCCTGTATAGAGTCTAGATTTTTATTTTCTTTCATTAAAGGAACTTTTTTTCTGTCCTTTTCTCTGACTCTCTTCTGTCAGTTGTCATGATGATAGCAAATCTCTAAACTTTCCTTTTCTGCCAAAAATATCAGTAACTAAAACATTTTAGAACATTGCATTTAGTCTTGTTTAATTTTGACTGAGGTAACAGTCATGATGTTTACTTTCTCGATTTCTGATTTTTCTTCACTGTGCAGTCAGGACTTCTTTCTCTGTCATCTGCCACACATTGCATTTGAACGGAAGTTATTTTAAAAATGGTTTGGGACGTGTAACCAGGAGAAAAGTACATACTTAGCTGAACACCTACCAGAGATACTCATAGATATTTTTAGTGTGTGTTAACCAAGAGCATTCATGGAGTCTTAGCAGAGAAGTAGCACTGTTGAAAGGCTGACAACTATCTTTATACCTTGAATTATATATGTGTGCATGTTATTTTAGCAGGCTGAATCTATATTGTAATAATTCTCTTGCCACAGCAGAAAATATTTATTTTCTCTGAGTTCTGAGTGACTTCATGGTTCAGAAGTTATTGGGGGAAAAAAAAGTCCAATTTAGTTCATACATCCCCTGGTAGGTGTAGTTGATATTAAAGGGAAGACATTTGGTTCCCAAGCATATGAGTCTTCTACAGTAAGGAATCGCAGTAGGCATTTAAGAAACCTATTAAGACCACACGGAGCGTCAAAATTTCTGTAACATGAGCTGGCATTTTGTGTGAAAGCTGCCTTGCTGTAGCCCATGCTGCCTGTGGATCAACTCAACCACAAAGACAACAGAGCCAGCCCAAGACACCAGTTGAACATTTCCCCTAAGAAGTTGTCTGTTTTTATCAACAGAGCATATAGTGCCCTTTCATGTGGAGCAAATGTAAATAAGAGGATGTACAGATGCCTGTTCTTTTATTTTTAACCTCTGTCCCCAGCATTGCTTCTCAAAGTACTGTTTTGAGAAGGTCATCCACAGCTTTCAAAGGTCTAGATACAGCACCATTTGGGGCACATCAGTGCTGCTCCCAGAGCCACCAGGTGGTCCTCTCTTGGCAGAGCAATGTCTATCTCCAGTGCCTCTCTGTAGGGCTGGGCCAGGGCTGGCCTGGGAATGGGGGCTCAGACTTGAGTCTGTAGCTCACATCTCATGTGTGGTACTGCAGGCTGTTGCCACCAGACCACACACAGTTTGGCAAAGAGAAACATCCTTCCTTGTATACAGCATTGGCAAACATTAAGAGCATAGAAAAGTTGGGGCACATCTGTCTTCTGCCCATAGTTAGCATGTGAACACAAATGGATCAAACCAGCTGGTGATGAATATCAGATCCAGAACCACACAGCTGAGAAAGCAGGGGAGTTTAATATATATATTTTTCTCTTAAATAGATTGGAGAAGGTGAAGTGGATGAGGAATTTGACTTAGTACCTGCATAGTGTGTTTGCTTGTCCTTCCATAATCTCTCCCATTTAGAAAGCAGCTAACTCATCGGTGGCAGACTCCCCCTTTCTCTCTGATCCTTATTGCTGTCCTGTCTCAGCCTTCTTAAATGGATCCTGTAAGTGTACTTGCAGATTTAGCAGTAGTGGCTATGTCTGCAAGGAGGACTGAAAGGTTTGGCTGATGAGATCCATGTGGATTCCAGGTGTTTTCATGGCAGATCCTGGCTCAGCCACACAGTGATGTCAAAAGTCTGGATCCAGGCCTGTAAAGTTTTATTGACAACGGGTTTCCTAATAAAGTTAGTTTTTCTTTGTTTGGCAAATAGAACTAATTACATGAATAATGGACTGTGGGGCCAGACTGTAGAATATCTGTATAATCCTGTTTGAAGTTTATGGGCAGTGGGGGGGGAACTTCTGCTATAGGGAAACTGATACCTTCTTAGGAAAATACTTTCTCTGAAACCTCAAGTACTTACTCTTCTAAATCTGTTTTCTTCCTAATAATTTGTTTAAATTCTTAAGATTATGTCTTTTAGGTCTATTTTTGCAAACCTATGTTATATGTGGGTGTACTGTGTGTGAACATTAGACTTCAAAAAGTTCTTTTTCCCCTTAGTTTTCAAAAATTATTTTAAAAGAAGCATTAATTTAAAAATCTTCCTGCCAGACCATTATCATCCCAAAAGATAATGAACCCTGCAATTCACCGATTCTCATAGAAGTGATTTTTTAGGTTTTTTAGTGCTCTATTTATTTAAGTTTACTCTCAGTGTGCTAATTTTTTAAAAGTTTTCTGCATTGCTTAAAAAACGTGTTCAACAAAAAATTTCTGAAAAGTTGATGTACTCAAGGTATTCATATAGTTCAGAATGCTTTTAAAAGTGTCAGGTTTATAATCTGTTATATATCTTGTATATCTTGAATAATTCTATAGGTTTTTTTCCTTTTTTTTTTCTTTCTTTCTTTTTTCTCTCTCTCTTTTTTTTTTTCTTATTTCTTTTTCTGTGGTAGATATGGTCCGGAAAAAGAATCCCCCTCTAAGAAACGTTGCTAGTGAAGGTGAGGTACAGACCCTTGAGTCTACAGGTACTGAAAGTGAAGAGTCTGGAAGGAAAAAAGAATTTTCTGCAGAGCAGATGCAAGAAAACACTGACCAGGGTGATGCGGCAGAGTTAAGTAACAAGGAGGAACTTTGCATGCATGTCCAAGAGCCATCTTCCAGTGTTAAAAAGGACTTGAAAAGCTCAGTGCTGAGTGAAAAGGCTGGTTTCAATTATGAAAGCCACAATAAGGGAGGAAATGTTCCATCCTTCCCTCATGATGAGGTGACAGACAGAAATATGCTGGCTTTCTCATCTCCAGCTGTTGGGGGAATCTGTGAGCCCTTGAAGTCTCCTCAAAAATCAGATGCAGATGACACCCAAGATGTGGTCTGTACCCCGTCAGGAGATGCAGCGGAGACAAATGAGGAGCATCAGATGTCGCCAAAAGCTTCAGATGAAACAGTGCAAGTGCAAAGTGGTCAAACTGATGGCCAAGGCTCAAGCCCGGTCCCCATGGCCTCAAAAAACCCACAAGTGCCTTCAGATGGGGGTTTAAGGCTGAACAAATCAAAAGCAGATTTGTTGGTAAATGATAATCCAGATACAGCGCCTCTGTCTCCAGAGCTTCAGGACTTCAAATGCAACATCTGTGGGTATGGTTACTATGGGAACGACCCCACAGATCTCATCAAACACTTCCGCAAGTACCACCTAGGACTGCACAACCGCACCAGGCAGGATGCTGAGCTTGACACTAAAATTTTGGCTCTCCACAACATGGTGCAATTCAGCCACTCCAAAGACTTCCAGAAAGTCAACCGCACTGTACTTTCAGGGGTACTGCAGGACATCAATTCCCAGAGGCCTGTCCTATTAAATGGGACTTACGATGTGCAGGTTTGTATGCTCCCAGCCTCCCCGCTTCTGCTCGCTGCCGTCTCGACTGCAAAGCCAGATCTTGCAAAGCCTGTCCTACCTATGTGATTACTGTATCCCATATAACCTGCTTGAGCCTCTAGAACTGTTTTGGTCTATTTTAGCCGGGCTTTCTGCAGGTCTGCTGAGTGTCTTGTACAGTAGAAGAGTATTTGGCTTTTTGACCAGCGACATTTCTGTGTAGGATTTAGTCGTTATGGTAATCGATAGCAAGAGATCTTATTCAGCAAACAGGCAAACGGCTGACTTGTTAATCATATCTGAAGGATTTACTGTCATGGAAAGAAAAGAGCAAATAGTAATGAAAAATAACAACCAGATAGACAAAAGACAGCAGCTGGAAATTAAAAATGTAATCCTAAATTATCAGCTGCTGGGAGTTAAGATTTGGCTTATTGATTCTTTATTAAGATAAAATAAATGGCAAGTCTTGGCAGCTCTGAAGTTGCCTAGTGCCAGAAAAACAAGATACACAATGGTTATTTAAAACATTTCAAAAAGTAACAATAATCCATGCTGTCCTTCATGTTAGTAAGCCTGTAAGAAAAGGATTATTGCCTCAGTCATTCTCATCTAGTTGAAGTAGGAAAAAAAATTATAGATACTGCTGGGAAAAAAATCTTATTTTTACCATGGAAGAGTGAACTCAAAAGTTTTTCATGGACTCTTTGTTAGTTTCTTATCAGCTAGTATTTAATTAATTTTAAAAAATTGATGGTGCTTAAAAAAAAATTTTTGGATTGAACTGCGAGGTACAGTAGGATATTTCAGTATTCTATACGATACAAAAATTGAGATTATAAGAAAAATCAAACCAAAATAATGAAGCTTGTCTACAGTGTATGCTCAAACGTCCACCCATTTTGAAGTGACTGCATACATGAAAACATTGTAGTAATCACCAGATAAAACTCACAGCATATGTTAAAATAAAAAGGTAGAAAGGTAGAAATTACGCTTGTAGAAGCCATAGCTATAGGAAAGAAATTTTGCAAGACAGGTTAAGATGGCTAACTTCTAACATCTCACATCAAGAAAGAAACCAAAACCAGGAAACAAGTCAAGAACTTGAAGCTTTTCAAATTACTTAAACTTCTACTCTTTTTAAGGAAACTCTACAATTTCTCTGTGGAACAGCAAATCAAACCAAGGTTGTTACTATGCGTAAAAGCTGCAATCTTTGAACTGCTGTCTTACTAAAAGATCACTGTCTCATGTCAGACACTCTGTCCTGTCAAACTCTGATTAGAAAGCAAATACATGATGTAGTTAAAAGAGGTTAGAAGTGAATAATGTCAGATTGTGAAATGATGATTTATAATTAGCACATAGTATGATGTTAATACCTGGATTTCCTGCTATAGTTTCAGTTTGCTGACTCCAGGGACAGCATCTTAGAGCAACTGATCCATGCTGTCAGGAAGACATTCAAACTGGAACAGCTCAGACATACAGTATAGAGGAATTTGAGTTTCTAAACACACTTTCATTTCCTCCAAACAATTCTTTCGTTAGGTCCTTAGTTATTTATAGGAAAGTTTATGCTTGATTAGAATGAGCTGGATGCTTTTCCTTTGCAGTGCTCTCAGAAATAAAACAGATGTGTGAGCTATCTCAGTTTGAACTGATAGAATGAGAAATAAAACAGCTGAACCTAGACTATACTTGTCTACTAAACTCTGGCAGTAAGATACTGCAGTGGAGACAAAAAGCGGTAGGAAACAGTTCATAGATAATCTACTTAAGATCAGTCTTTTCTCAGACAAAAAACATTTTCCAAAATAGAACAGACAGCCTATACAATGTTGGCTGTTTATCTGAAAGAAAAAAAACCCCTGCGCCTAGAAACTAAATTTTTAAGGGTGCTAGTTTTCCCTGCTCAGTTTGGGAATAGAAGATTAAATAAGCTTTTGTGGCAAATGCCATACTTCATTAATTGCACATGTGCCAGGCATTGATCCAGAGCATGTCAGAAGATAAGTAACTGATTGATAATTTTATGCTTTCTCCTCCCACACTCCTGATTCATAGCAGCTTTGTGAGATTCATGAACAAAGTAAAAGAACATTTGAAAATCCCCTTTACATGTTTATATTACTCCTATATCCACTTGGAAGGGTTTTTTCTCATGCATCTGAATGGCTGGCATCTCCCGCCACAGCAGGGGATCGTATTGATTGGTTCTCCAGTTAAAATCAGTTCAGTCCAATTCCTGTATAACATGAAAGGGAACTGAACATGAATAAGAATAATTGGTTCATGTTAACACTATTATTTTGTATAGGTACTGGGCTAAATGAAAATAATCCCTTTGTAATTAACTTGAAATAGTAATGAACTGGGCTTAGGATCTGATTTATTGATCCCCTTGCACTTTGCAAACTGTTCTGTTGTAGCTAGGCTCGAAGTTATCGATAGATTTATGGTCTCAGGCCACAGAACTGGGCACAGAAGCCAGAGGATGAAGATGACTGACTTTGATCTGGCTCACAATAGTCAGCTGGAGATTATGGTGTATGAAGATTTGTAGTAGTGAGGGATGCTATGGACCCCCATCCTTTGCATTCATAACGAAGGCAAACAAAAAGCAATGGGAAAATATCTGAGTGCAGGAAAATACAGTATCTCCTATCCTATCTGCAAAGATCTAGGGATGTGGTCCATTTGCTGAGGGCTTGGAAAAAGAAATCAAATGCGTTTTTGGACTTGTATCACAGAAATGAAGTTAAACCTCACCCACAGCCAAAAAACACCCTCCCAACCCTAAATGCAGCTTTTAGGGGGTGTGATCAGCAAAACTGGGGATATACATATGGTTTCAGATATAGCTATTCAAATATTGGGACTATGTTTTGTAGTAGCTAAAGAGAATTTGTCTGGGAACTGTGTAAATAATCCAATCTTTCTGGCATTCCTATTGTGCAGATTTTAACTTGATATGAATATTTTATCCATCAAGATTCCTTTGTCTTTTCAGAAAATGTTATTTTCTGTTGAAAATCTCCTGTACTCTCTGTTCCCATTTTTCTCTTCAAAGGTTTTTGGTTCATTGAGTTATAATAAATTCCATAGGATTGGGTAAAATCACTCAGATGTTTCTGGGAGATTAACTTTCTTGCCAGTATAGATTTCAGAAAACATTCACTATCACATCTCTGAATTCCTGGGGAATGTGTTAATCAGCTTTATAGCTTTTATCAAAATAATATTTGAAGTGAGTTCAATGGATCTTTTGCCGATGTGCCCCCCATTACATTTTCTTCACATTTAGTTAATTGATCAATCTCTATAGGCAACTTTGTCTTGCTGGATATTTGAGACTTGTGTGAGGCTTTGTGGACGTGCCTAAAGCAATAGCCCTTATACTGGATCTAAAGACTTCACTTAAAGTAAAATTCATGTGACTAAGTTAACAGCTATGATGCTGAAAGCTATTGCCTTTGCTGCTGTATGATTAAGCCTCCTCTGTTTGATCTAATTAATGTGACTCTTTAATGTGTATGTTACTGTCTGGAGACAGGCAAGTTGCTGGCAAGTAGAGAGCAGGCAGTCTTTTCTAACCCAGAATTTTTTATGAGTAGTAATTGGGACAGCTTCAACAGGAAGGTTGGAGAGTGCTCTCTTCCACATAGCAGCCCATAGCGAAGGCGTAGGACATGCCCAGCAAAGGTGAAGAAGCAGACTTGGATCCCCTCTGGCAGAGCAAGGAAAGGAGCCTACTTTTCCTGTTTCCTGAACAAGTGTTCAAGCCATTAGGCTATTGTATAAAAGAGAGCATGACCCCGTTTCCTGGTGTGTTTAAAAGAGAATAGTGTCCCTCAAAGAAAAGACAGAAATGTCTGCATTCAGGTAAGGGTTTCAGATGGCATGTCCCAAGGGAGAAGGGTATTTATGCAGCCATGAATAAAGACATACTGCAGTGCTCAGCAGTTCTTACAGTTGTTTCATACTGTGTATCCTACCTTTGAGGTGCTTCCTGCTCAGCACGGCTCTGGTTCTGGAGCTCATTGGCACAGATCTACCTCCTCTTCTATTCAGACTAAAGATTAAAGATTCAGACTAAAGAGTAAAAAGATTCTGAATGTACAATTTAATTTTTTAAATTTAGTCCTCTGATTTTGATTGTTTCATGGTTTTAGATCTGGACAATCTAAGATACAAGAAGACAAATCTAGATACAAGAAGACAAATTTCTGAAAAAGCATGGCCTGATAAAAGTCATCATTAAGTTTGTTGATTGTATTTCAGTGCACCTGGGGGTGGGGGGGAGGAAAAGAAAAAGAATAAATTACTGCATTATCTGCTACTCCACAGAATAATAAGAGGTTATTGACAGTTGTTTTCTTCTACAGTTCTAGACATCCAATATTGTAAGAATTGTCCTATACTACTCAGCCTAATGCTTTGTCAATGTGAATCACAGAATGATTTGGGTTGGAAGGGGCTTTAAAGCTAATCTAGTTCCATCCCTCCTGCCATAGGCAGTAACATCTTTCAGTAGACTAGGTTGCTCACAGCCCCATCCAATCTGGACTTGAACACTACCAGGGACTGGGCATCTCTGAGTGGAGTATTCACTGTTTGTCTGGGCAACATGTTCCAGTGCCTCAATTGTGCTCCTGGTGAAGAATTTCTTCCTAATATCTTATTTAAACTTATTCACTTCCAGCTTGGAGCTGTCACCCCTTGTTCTGTCACTACATGCCCTTATGCAAAGTTCCTCTTCAGCATTCTTGTGCCCTTTTAGGTACTGGAAGCTGCTATAAATTCTCCCTAGAGCCTTCTCTTCTCCAGGCTGAACTGCCTGTCTTCATGGGAAAGGTGCTCCAGCCTTCTGATCGTCTTCATGGCCTCCTGTGGACTCACTCCAGTAGGTCCATGGCTGCCTTATGCTGGGAACCCCAGAGCTGGATACCCATCCCCAGATGGACCAGGTGGGGTCTCATGAGAGCGGAATAGAGGGGGAGAACCACCTCCCTTGACCTACTGGTTACATATATAAGTACATCAAATGAACATTATATAAGTACATATGATGAATAAGGCTAGCAGCTTGTCCAGAATTTTCACAGAAACCAAAAGCATTTCTGGATGCTCAGCCAGCAGGCTACTCGGTGTCCTAGAAAGTGGTAGAAGTGCCCAAACAGAGTCTGTAAAGCTCTTCCTTTTGTGTCCTTCATAAATTACCGGTGAGTTCCATGTGTCTACATGGTGTTGTGTCATGAGTGAGTTCCATGTGTCTACATGGTGTTATGTCATGAGTGGTTTTTAGTGGTCTGGATTTCAGTGTATCAAATCTGGCATGTTTTCTGTTTTCAGGTTAGACGTGTGACTAGTATAAAGTCTAGTCTAACTAGGATTCAGCTGAATGAGAAACAGTGATTTTATTTGTAGGTTCTGCTTTTTATCCTCCATACTTATATTAACAGTTAGATTGAATATGAAGCTGTGAAAGTAAGACTTAAAAAACCTGTAGGGATTTTTAGGGGTACAGTTGTAATCAGCAGCACTTCTCATGATAAAGATTTTCCTTTACACTTTGGTGATTTTGGCAAAGGGACTCATACAGACAAAGTGAGAATTACAGATTGGAGGCCTAAACAAGTACAGCATTTTCTTTTGTATTATTAGTAAATCAAACCTTAAAGTTCTTTGCTGTCAAGTGGGCTTCCTAGAAGGTGACACAGGTACATGAGCAAACAGAGCCATGCATATGAATGAGTTTCATTTTTCTTGCATGCTTAGAAATGGATCCAAATTTTATATTGTTTGTCTCACTTAATTTGGCTTAATTTTCCATAACACAGGAATTAGATCTAACTAAACTGAACAACTGTTGCTGCATATGATGTACCCTGATCTTGTTGAGTGCATTGTGCTGTGCTAGTTTTTGCAGCATATGTTAGATCAGAATTTGCATGAAGGTGGATGTCACAAAAGGCTCATTTCATGTCTGCATGTTGCAGATTCCCTAGGCACTTTCCTGATAAACTGAAAACTATCAAATTGTCTTTGAGTGTTGCAACTGCATGTGGGCATGCCTACCTACTTATTTTGAATCTTATTTCTGGGTCATGATCAGGCTTGGAGGCTGCCTTGCACACTTGAGAGAGTCACTTCTCAGAAGCACAGGATTCAGTAATTTCTTTTAAACAACTGACATGAAAAAAAAATAGTGTCAGGTCGAGAAATTTGTGGTGGTAAATCACACATATAAAGAAGTCCATATGCATTTACTTGGGAGTGTGTATACATATATTTGCTTCTTATGCATACATAACTGCATACATGCATATTTACAAATATGTGAAAAAGCACATGGAAGAGGTATTTAACGTCTATATTGACAATAGCTGATAAGGAATGATTTGTATGATTATATGCAGTAGAAGTTCTCTATATCACTTCTATGGAGATATTTGCATGTTTACTCTTCAGAATGATAGGCAGTGATTTACAGCATGTCAGCTGCTACATAGTAAGTGCTAGGGAACATTGTCTTTCCCCGTGGCAGAAACAAGCTATTTTAGCTGCCTTGGAGTGAGAAGTGGTCTATACTAATATTAGAATATTCAGATGGACAGTTTGTGGAACAACTGATGTGATATATACTCACAGGCTTCAAAGCAAAGTTGTTTATGTGTTGATATTCTTTACCTTATTGCAAGGATATTTGGTAGTGTTTGAAGAGCTACTAATAAAAACAGTTGGTGAGACTAGTAATATTAGTGCTTATATTTAAAGTTATAAACTTCTAAGATAGCCTACAGAAGGATAAGAGCTCAAAAAATAAAGTTCCTGGGGAAAAAGAAAAGCAACTGAGTTTTCTTCTGGTATAAATCAGTGCAAGTTTGCCTCTAAGCCTGTAAGGCTGTGTGAGTTTACAGTAGCCAAGGAACTGTCTGGTAATTTTATCTACAGAGAATAGGAGGAATAGTGCTTCTTTAGATACTAGTCTAGTAGCACTAGTTAGCAAATGAAAGTCTTGATTTTCTCTTTCTTTCTTTTGTTGGTTTTGCACATCTGGTCTCCCGACCTTAATTGAAGTTCTGTTATTGTTCTGTCACAGTCTTTGTTTTAAAAATACTTATAAAATTCTAATGACACAAAAACTGTTTTGGGTTCAATGGCAACAGAATAAATCTCAAGAAGAATGCACTTACTTTGAATGAATGTGATCCAATAGTTTGCTTTCTTGTTTTGGTAAGTATGAATAGCACAGAAAGCCAGGAGTTTGCCCTGAGTTTTTGCCTCATTGTGCAACATAGATTTATGTACCTATAAATTAATCACAGTAAATAGTTTTAAGAATGTACTCTGAAGATTCTCTTAGTTTAAATGCAGAAAGAGAGTGAGTGAGAAGGAGTGAATTCTCCACAGGGGAGGTTAGAGAACTGGGTGGTGTTACACAAACTTGCATGAAAGCCAGGAATCTGTTCTGGCCTGCATGACATGAAGAACTTCATAAATGTGGGATGGTTAAAATGTTCTGGATGCTATATTGCACAAAGCAAATGAATAAACAAGAGCATTAGAAAATATTTTAGGATTAGAAGATTAAGAGTAATTGCAAAGGCAGACTGGATGGCTCAGAAGATTGGTAAGGGATCTGGAGCCTTTCACCTCCTGATTAGCCAAAGATGTAACCCAGGTAAGGAAAAAAAAAAAAATTCATTAACGTTTGATGTTCCGATGCAGATGGATTCTAATCAGTACTTGCAGAAGAAGCCAGGGGTCAAAGACAGCTTTACGCTCAGCATGTAATCCTTCTGGGTGAACCTCTTATGTGGATATAGTTTCTACTGGTAGTATTTTCTGCATGAAATACGTGATTACAGGAGTGGGCAGATTTTCTCTTCCTTGGCGATTTTTTTTAGATTCTGTAAGAAGTATTTGAAAACTGCTTTGGCATGATGGAATTTAGGACTGAATTTTGAAAGGAGGAGCAAGAATAGGGGTAGCATTTGGACCAAGGACAAAATAACAATCAAAGACCCATTTAAATAAAAAAAGAAAGAGGAAAGTAGTTCTATTTACTCAAGTCCATCTATTCCATGAAATCATTGTCTTGACTAATTAATGTAGACATATCTGTTGGAAACATAGAAACATATAGTGCAGTTACACAGCTTTGTTGAAGTACTTGCCAACATACTTTAGAAAGTACATCTTGAAACACTGTCAATTATCGTGTTATCTTCTGTCCTTTTTCTGGCTATTTTTGGAAATGTGTGTGGTGTTGGAGGAGATAGCTTAGTTTTATTAACACATGAGCTTCAGATTTTGACAATTTTCCCCATTGATGAATAAACTTAATGCTTAAGAGTTTTGTGTTTATGGAAATCTTACTGTGGAATAGATTTCAGTTTAATCCCAGAATGAGACATGGCTTTGAAGAGTAATTTTTAAAAAATATTAGTGCAACCACATCCAGCACAAGAATGGAGAAACCATTCTAATATCTCTTTTTTTATACATTGTAATAATTAATGCCAGCTATATTGCCATAGCTGAGATGTTGCAGAAATAAGTGATAATCCCAAGGTTTCATAAGCAAATGACAGTGAAGGGAAGAATTAAATAATGTTTCCACAGTCTGAACTTGTATGTTAGGTTTTCTTTAAAAAGAGAATTGTGAAGATTAATTTTCTCCTTTGTTTATTGAGGGAACTGTTGATCTATAGTTGCTCTTACATTTCCTCTACAAGCTGTACCTGTATTCATGACTACTGCTAGCTGTGTTAGCAGCTTTGGACTCCAGTGCTAAAACAGAATTGCAGAAGTTTAGCATTGCTTTTGTTTAGGTTCTTCTTGTTTAGGTCCTGAAGTGTCTACTTCAGGAAAGGTGACTCTGTTAGAACAGAGCAGGAGATTAAATTTTGTTGGGATTAGAATGAAATAAATGGGTAATACAAGAATCTATCACTTCTGATACCACACAGAAATGTGGATATTGATTTCTATGGCATGTATACATCAATATCTACCTATCTATCTATCTATCTATCTATCTATCTATCTATCTATCTATCTATCTATCTATCTATCTAATCTATCTATCCATCTAACTGTCTATCATCTATCTCCATCCATCCATCCATCCATCCATCCATCCATCCATCCATCCATCCATCCATCCATCCATCCTTCTGCTTTCTTCTTCTTCTTTACTTTTCCTCTTTGTGGGGCAGATCAGAGAGAGCAGAAGGTGAAGGACAATTACATCACCAGTGAAGAAGTTTAGTGCTATAGACATACAACATGTAACTGGAAAATCTGGAAGTCAAGCCAAGATTTGAACAAAGTGCAGGAATCCAAACAGTTCTGCAAATGTGTGGGTTTCTTTCAAATGTGGCTGGCTGAAAGCTGAAACAGATTTAGTTTATACTGTCACTTCAAGTGCTTTTCCTAACCTCTCTGCATGGAAATCAGTTTCTTTAGTTGTCTTTGAATGATGACCTTCGTGGAGCTTTTCAGTAGGCTTTGTTATGTATGCAAGAAGGCTTTTGACTACAATAACATTAAGATGACTCAGAGTTACTTTTCACATACATGGTCTAATACAATGAATTATTTTGAATTGTGGCAGGTATTCAGGGAAATTCCAACCAATAACTGGTAATCAATTACATTCCAGTGGTGTAAAATGTGTTTCCCGCATTACAAGAACTTCACACAGCACTGTAGGAATATTTAATTCTACTTTATCCTCTTGTGATGCAGAGAAGGATGTATTAGCATGGAACACAAACTTGCTGTGTAGACCACTAAGCAGGATTAGCACAAGTTACAGAAATGATGTGATTTGCAGTCTACTGTAGAGAATGGTAGTACTATATGTTTTACCAATGTTCTGAAATAAAAGTAATTAGCAATGACTAGCAGCTGGGATTATTGTCACTCAGAACTTGTAACTGGTGTCCACACAGTATCTGCAAAATAGTTTTATTATCTGTAACTCTGTGTCTGGACAGTTGAGGGTAATGAATGTATTTACTCATTAGAGCCACTTAAGGTAAAGCATTTTGGCCAGTCTTCTGTGCATGCATAGAACAAACATACATATCTAATAAAATGAATAAAACCAGATCACCTTGCAACTTATGTAATCATGCAGTGAACTACTGTTTTTTGTGTTTACTGTAATTCCATCATTGCTTTCTTTAAGAACATTGAAATAATGCAGTGGATGAAGACCTTAAGTACTAGATACTGGAAAGCAGGCCAAGATCCCACTGTTGTCAATGGGATCAGGCTCAGCATGGCTTTGTCTCCAGTTCTTGCCTGCCATAAAATAAATAAAGAGAAGTAACTCTTGCTCTACAGAAGATCTGTTAAACAACCCTCTTGCAAAGAACCTCTCCAAAACCAAGTTCATAATTTGATGGCAGAATGTGGAGCCCCAGGTGAAAGTGAAAATGTTCTTACAGCTAAGTCCTAGTGATTTGGCTGCCTGACTCACCATTGCCTAATGAGATATGTTTCCTAAACAAACAGAAAGCCATTTTCAGTGTATTTAAAGAAAAGTTTTAAACAGTGTATGAGGATTTTGCTTCCTTAAGGAAAAAAATAAATAGAAAAAAGAACTGGAGGCTGAATAGAGGCAGCTCATTATAACATGATTTATTAACTCATTGCCTCACTATACATGCTCAATTCTGATGAGATATAAAGGATAGCATTTTATTCTCTGAGCTAAATGGCTAAAAGTCATTAATATTGCATTTAAAAATATTTACATATCATGCTCTCTGTATGTCTGAGTCTTTCCATTTGGTGTGATACTGAAGGAGCAGTGATCATTTTATCTTTGCTGCATTGCTGTTGAGGAGGAGAGGAAAAATAATTAGACCATTTGCCTAATGCATTAGAACTGAAACCTGCAGAAATGTAGTAATACACTTACTGGTTGGGAGACTGCAAATCAAACTCTGCAAGGTTGAATTTTATATTCCCTCTAAGACATTTTCTGGGTGTAAAAACAGAATATGCCACAAGGGAGCTTCCACCCATGTCTACATCATGTGTCATAGACTGGATGATGGCAAAGGAGTCGATGTCTGTGGTTTTTGGGAATTATCTTCTAGATGCTGTACACTATTTGCTACTCAGGAAAAGAAGCTGTGCAATGGTGACATTTTTGTCAAGAGATTGTTTCTTTGGCTTTCAAACCAGTTGTACAGGAGCAGCAAATCTCCCCCTGATGTCAGGGGCAGGTGTGGTGCACTCCTGGGAAGGGCAGGCCTGCCTTGCTGTGAGAACACGGGCTTTAATAACATCAGCCCTGGAAGCCTTCTTCCATTCCTGCAGAGCATTTTGCTCAGACATCATGAGAACAGTTAAGTAGACCTACCTTATTTTTTTGTGTCTGTAATTAGTGATGTCATGGACTTGGGTGTGGTAGTTTTCTTTGCCACATGCCATTTTTCTACTGTAGTTTTTCCATCCTTGTTTTACTAAATTGAGCTCTGTGCATGAGAGGAACAGAAGATTTCCTTGGAGAATGTCTGCAGTGAGTAATCCTTGAGAAAACTGCCTTTTGTTTGAGACATCAGCCACTATGGCTCTATGAAAAGGCATGCTGGTTGATACTGGATATTCATGTAGGAATGATCTTTGTAAGAATTGGTCATACTCCTGACACAGCAAACTGGATTTGTTATTTGAAATTAAATTTCTGCTTGTTTGAATTACAAAGCAATTTTCTTTAAAGCACAAATATGATTAAAGCATCTAAGTCAAAAGACTGAGGGCCAGTTTTTTTCTTCTATACCTGGTATAGACTCCCAGGAAAGTCTGCTTTCAAAGGGTTCAGAGCAATGGGAACTGATTATTGGATCTTCTGTCAATGATAGTATTTAATGATATAATGAAAGAAGGAAGAGTCCTATCAGCACTAAGATCATCTTCTGCACGTTTGCCTCAGTTTCTGCAAATCAATATATTTGTTATTCTTATAGAATATATATTCAGCTATGAGAAACGCAAAAATATTAATCAACAAATGTTAGGGTATGATGTCTTACATGGTACAAATGAAAATGGTAGCAGTGATTAATAAAAGAAACTTATGAATCAATTACTCTCTATTTCTCTTCCCCCCCTTCCACTCCTTGCTATTTGAATAAATATACAGTGGAGCTAAAATGACCTTATTCTTTATTCACAGGTTACTTTAGGTGGAACCTTTATTGGAATTGGGCGGAAAACTCCAGATTGCCAAGGCAACACCAAGTACTTCCGCTGCAAATTCTGCAATTTCACCTACATGGGCAACTCTTCCACTGAACTAGAGCAACACTTCTTACAGACTCACCCAAACAAAATGAAAGCAGCCCTTCCCTCCTCTGATACTGGTAAAACTTCAGAGAAAAACTCCAATAAATCCAGTCCTACTCTTCGACCATGTGATTCTGGAGACTTGGGGAAGTGGCAAGACAGAATCACTGTAAAAGCAGGAGATGATACGCCAGTTGGATATTCGGTGCCCATCAAGCCAATAGATTCCTCTAGACAAAATGGTACCGATACAACCAGTTACTACTGGTGTAAATTTTGCAGTTTCAGCTGTGAATCGTCCAGCTCTTTGAAACTATTAGAACATTACAGCAAACAGCATGGGGGAAGCCAGGCAGGAAGCCTCCACCCAGATCTAAATGATAAGCTTTCTAGGGGATCTGTCATTAACCAGAATGATCTTGCCAAAAATGCAGATGGGGAGTTAGTGACAAAGACAGAAAAGGGTGCGAGTGTGGCAAAAAAGAAAGACTTGAGTAGCAAAGGAGCGGAGGACAGCATGGTGACAAGCTACAACTGTCAGTTTTGTGACTTTAGGTATTCAAAGAGCCATGGCCCAGATGTAATAGTGGTGGGCCCACTTCTCCGTCACTATCAGCAGCTACACAACATTCATAAGTGTACCATTAAGCACTGTCAGTTCTGTCCCCGAGGCCTCTGCAGCCCAGAAAAGCACCTTGGAGAAATTACTTACCCATTTGCTTGCAGAAAAAGTAATTGTTCCCACTGTGCTCTCTTGCTTTTGCACCTGTCTCCAGGGGTGACAGGAAGCTCTAGAGTCAAACACCAGTGCCATCAGTGCTCATTCTCCACTCCTGACGTGGACGTTCTCCTGCTCCACTATGAGAATGCACACGAAGGCCAAGCGTCTGATGTCAAACCAGAAACAAACACCCTGCCAGGGGCAGAGGGGCCGCTGACGCTCAAGGAGAACAAAGAACACTCATGTACCAAATGTGACTTTACCACCCAGGTGGAAGAAGAGATTTCCCGACACTACAGGTATGGTGAAGTTTCAAATGATTAGTGATTGGAACCCAAACAAACAGCCCCCCACCATTGTTTCTTAATTAAATGTCACCATTCCTCAAACATTTGAGGAAACTGGAAATCAAAATAGGAATGTGTATAGATATAAATCTTTACAGCCAGAGTCCAATCCAACATCCACTTTGTTTTGGAAAACCACCAGCTAAGTTGGTGGATTTAATTATACATTTAAACCTGTGCAGAGGAGAGGAAAATTTGGATTTGTGTGCAGATGCTAAAGTTTCAGCATATTTGAGGTTTGGTCAGCTATTTTCCACCCAGAATCTTTTAGGTATTATAGGTACTATTTTAGTTTAGGCTTTTTCTGAGAAAGTTGGCATCTTCATTCAGTCAGGGAACACAAATGGCTTTACTTTCCAAGATAGACTGTGAACCCTTTATGCTCCATAACAGTGCTTCAATGTATTACCTTTTTGTAGTATTTTCCATTCCCAAGTCCAGCAATGTAATAATTAATTTAAGAGCATCCCACTGCTGTTTTGGTGTTTGTTTCCCACTGGGAGCAGACACTCTTTTGTCTGTTGATGTCATTCCCCAAGATCCTTTTGCAGATGCTTATTTTCGTGTTGCTGGTTTACAGTGTCATTCTATTTATTTTAAATGCTAATGTTCCTATTTGGAGGTGGATGCAGCCAGTCTCCTGACTCAGTCTGACACAATGTCATAGTAGCAGCCAACTCACTGCTAAACTTCTTGGGTCAGTTCCTGGGCTGTTGTAAACTGGCAGTCCAGTTTGCATCAGAGGAGGAGCTGGCTCTTAGAGTTTGTAAAGAGCAACAGTTACGTGCCACTGCAAAAGTGATGTTAAATATTAGAAAATCATGCTGAATATGTTAATAGTTAAGGCTAATGCGTCAGCAACAACGGAAAACTTCAGTATCTATCTCATCTAAAACATCTTTGTGTGGAAGCCAGCTAGAATGAAGACAAAAGAAGATGCATTTTCAAAGCTAAAGCTTTGTTAAAAGCTCAAGAAACTGTGCCACATTTAATAGATTCCAAGACATCCAAAATTAACAAAGGCAGACTGGGGCATGATACTTTAATAGAGATTAAAGCTGGGGGCATCCAAATGTTGCCCAACAGAGGGCTGCATTGGCAATATATCAGGAGTCTGTTTAGAAAAAAAAAAGAGCAGATTGCTCATCTTTAATTTGGAGCTAGGGCCCACGAGGTTTCAGGTCCCAGCATGTAGTTCCCCATTTTTGATCCAAGTGGGCCTGAGGGATGTTGTGTGGATTAATTAGTTAATGTTTGTAAACTGCTTTGAAGATGAAAAGTGGTATCTAAGTTCCAAGCATTATTATAACAGCTTTGAGCCATGCTGAAGAACTCCATAGGCAGCACTTTGTCTGCTGCTGGGGCATGGCATGATCTTTTTTAGTGGTTAAATAACTGGAAGATTGAAATGGCTCCTTTACTGAAAGAATCCAACCTTTTATTTTGCTGCAGCTGGTAATTTAAGTTTTAACAAGCATGCCGAGCTAGGATCCTTTTTCCCAAGAAAGAAGAAGCCATGACTTTCAAAAATAAGTGCTAAGTCTGAGATGGTGTAGTTGTAGCTGCTCCTTCAGAGGGCTCAGCATCCTACAGTTCTGGCAGTAGTTACAGGGAACTGAACTTTGGAAAATCAAGAGATACATTTTAAGCATTTTAGTCTCAAATTGTTTGTCTAAGATTAGGCTATTTTGTTTAAAACACTTGAACAACACACTCTGTTAACCCCAGTCTATAACATTCTTGACTACTCTGAGGATGTGTGTAAAGTACAATGTCCCCATAACTGCTAACTTCTTTCCCTTTCTCCTGTAATTTCCCCTTGATATTATTTTTGTTTCTTTTCTACTTGTACTGCTGCTGTTTTCCCCTACTGTCCATCTTTTTTGAAATCAGGTAAGTTAGTTCAGTTTTATGGTAGGTGCTCTGTCCAGCAGGTTTTTTTGTTTTTCTAGCCATAACCTAATTTTCACTCTATCAACTAAAACTTTGAGGCATTATAACTTTTGATTTTATTATTATTATCATCCTTTTTTTCTTTTTTTTTTTTTTTTAAGTAGAAGTCTGGCATGTTCAGATATGTGTTTTCTTTTCCTTTTTTGTATTTTAGGACCTAAAGATAAAGCTTAGTTCAGATTTTAAAAAGTAGAACATCTATAAAATAGTAGTTTTGGTTGATAAACAGAAACTTGCTAATGCAGTCAGCTCACATCCTACTGGGCATCTCTGTTTCTTAATCAGAATTTGTCTCAATGCTTATGTGCTGCACGTTGTGTACATCTGATGTATTTAAAATGCTGTACATGTGCATGTCTCTAAAACCATTTCATTTATATAAGAAGGAGCTGAATGGATTCTAATAGTAAACATAATACTAAACATTAACGTGGTGGAAAAAAATGTTCTGGTGTTCATGTATTTAGATTTAGCCTTGATAATCTGGAGTATCAGGGTTGACTTTAGATGCTACGTACATATTTTGATTCACATATTTTTTGTCTGCGTTATTTTAATTTTCAAGCTGTATGTCTGAACAACATGCTAAATTTATTTCATTATTTATTTGGCTTCCTTTTGACTCTATATCTACAATTTCACTATGTATTGCTAGCTAAAAAAAAAAAATTATATCCCAATGCTATTCCTTTGCAGCCATGTATATGCAACAGTATTAGAATTTGCAAAAGCAGTTCTTCCCAATTTTTCTTTTTACAGAAATGTATACTTAGCACTCATTCAGTATTTCTTGACATGATTATTTGAGAGCTGTTCATTTAAATTTGAAGTCAATGAATCACACTGCACTTGAGTTTACTTGTATTTAAACCTCACTAAAATGTGCTTATGCAAATAAATCCCTAGAAGATTTATTGGCCTCCATTTTCCACTAATTCTGCTACTACTCATTTTCCATTATACCTCTGAGGAATCAGATACTATTCATGTTCATTGCAAAGCTTAGTTTTTTCTCAAAACTGTCTGGTATTCTGAGGATGCCAACACTTCTAATTTAGATAAAAATCAAACTGAGCATTTGGTCAGATTTTGCATGGTGTTTCATTTAGTCTAGAGATTATTTTCCTGCTTGTTCCAAAAGAATTAATTTTGAGTATTTTTGTAAAATCAAAGCAGCTTCTTGCAGAAGTGCCTCCTTTTTATTATAATTTTACTAAAATGTGGGAAAACAGTGCATTTTTTCAATTTTGAAGAAGAAAAATATTTTTTGTGTAAAACCTTATTTGACAAAAAGCATTTGATCAGTACTAGTTATAAGTAGAAGTGCTATGCTGAAAAATCCTCTAAACTTTAAAAACAAGGTAGGATAGTGATTCATTAAACTACAAAATATAGTATGAAAATGTAAAAACTCAAATGAAATAAAAGCTTTGGCAGTGGTGTAGAAACATTTTTCTAATAAATTATTCTGAAAATGCAGATGGCAGCAGTTTTGTAAGGTTCTCTTTAGAAATTAATTTTGATTTAATTAAATAATTGCTTGTGTCTCAAAGATAAAGGAGGTAGGGGGGCAAAAGGCAAAGGGGTGCTTGGGGCTTTCTTCTTCCCAGCACCCGGGGTGCAGCTCAGGGATGGGGTGTTGGGGACAGGGGTGTTGGGACTGAGCCTCAGACTCTCAGGCAGAAAAAGCCAGAGCAGGGTCTCAGATATGCAGATTATGGAAATGTGGCACCTTTGGGACACTTCCCTCAGAGAAGAAACTTGGGAAAAATTTCAGCTGAGGCCCACCAGCTCCCAGTTTTAGAGCAGAGCAGAATCCTTCACTCAGTGAACAAAAGCGGCAGCTATGAGGGCCTTTTCCTTCCTCCTGACACCTTAATTCACTGCTCTGAACTTGTTTGCTCTTGCCAATGGCTTTTGCTCTGCTTTGATCTCAGTCTTGCTCTCCACTCTGCCCTGTCTCCTCTCCATTCTAACACTACACTGCATTTTCTTCCTTTCTTTGCTGGCTGTTTTTTCTTCTGAATATTTTCCTTCCCCATAAGCTTGAGTGTAGTACCCATCCCAAAAGTTAACTTTCTTATAAACCTGTTTTTTCATGAGAAATGGTAGTAATTATAATATTTATAATTAAAATAAAATGTGAAAAAATGGAAGAGATACAACAGCCATATCTTCTTCCAGAATATTTTCTATGCCCTAGAGCCTAGGACTGTCTTCAGGTAATTAAGAAAAAAAAATTACTTGTTTTGTAGAGGATGGTGTTTTGTAATACTTCAGACTAGTTAGAAGTATGTCAACAAGACTTAATTAACAACTGGCTAGTGTTGGGAGTCTTGCAGCCTGTTAGGAAGTTCAAATAAAGAATGTTAAATCTATTAAAAACCCCAACTGTTTAATCTCTCCAACTTCAAGATTTTGCGAGGGAAAACCCTTGTATCTTACAGTGCCCAATTCAAGTACTTTTCAGTAAAAATGATTTTTTTTATAGTTCTCAGAATGTAACTGTGTAGCAAAGGTTTTGCTTGAATTTCTTGATATTTAATCTTGAGATTGGGCCATAAATGTTTTACTGTACACAAATAATCAGGACTTTGCTTTATTTTGTAGTAAAAATAATAATGCTAAGTGACCTCAGTGGATGGGATGACATTGCCAATCCAATGCCATATTGCAGAGAATGCCAGTTTATGGCTTGAACCTGCTGTTAGTGTGCTTGAGGGCTGTATAAACAATAACAAAGAAGGAAGAGTGCTGTTTTCTTCTTCATTTGCATCACTTTCTTCCATCCCAAGATTTTACTCTTAGAGTAGCTCTGTACCAGCACTCAGTATTGCATCAGACGAATTCAGAGTTTCAGATGGTATAGCTGTGGTTTAGCTGTAAAGTGTAACTTTGAGGTAATGCACAGGAATGCTTCTTGTGTACTTTGCAAACTGGAATTCTTAAAATTTTGTTGCTTAGCCTTGAAGAGCTTTGTACACAACTCTAGTTGTAACTTGGGGTTTTAGAAACGTAGAGTAGGCTTAATTTCTATTAAAAAGAGAAATCAAACATTGCCAATTTGTTTCTCTGCTTGTTGTCAGGGTGGAGTGAAAATTGATTAGAAAACATTTTCTTTTTATGCCTTGTTCAGGGAAAGAATCAGTTTCCAACTTTCAAAAGTTTTCTAATGGCCGATGATAGTTACTATTTTATTATTTGGGACTGTGTCTGTGTGACCGTCCAAACTTCAGTTTACATTTTGGAGCTTGGGGATAGACTAATGCACAGGACAAACCTGTGTGAAGTATGAAGATTTATAATGTTGATGGCATATTTTAATGCACACTGGAAAGTGTGCATTCTGAAACAAAAAGCCTGTTGGGTACTATCTAGTGAAGTATGTCTTCATTTTTTCCATATCACAGTGCTTATCACAGTCTCATAGAAGAATGAAGGAATGCTTATACAACTGTCTTTGAACCAATTAGAAATAATTTAAATTAACAAACCTTTAATGTAATAAGGATTGTTGTGATAAGTTGTAACTGGGCCTCAGCCATGTAGTTACAACTGCATCTAATATTCAGCATTTATTTGTGTCCTCAGAAGTGTGGTGTATATGGCTCCTGATCAAAAACATTTAGTCAGTGTGGAATGGAAAAATAAAAAAAGACAAATTAGGCAGAAAAAGATCAGCTGTTTGGAGGTGTGATATCTATAGATGAGAGCCAAGTTAGGAAGGGGGTTAGCTATTGAAATAGCCAAGTTAAACAAGAGACACTTAGGGCTAAGTAGTGTCCCAAAGGATTGATAAACTTTCACATGGGGAGTGTATGTGGTTGAGCCATTAGCCCCAAATGGTGTCTTGTTTAACTTGGCTTTTAAGATAACTAGCCCCTGTCTAACTTGGACTTCTCTGATGGTATCCCACCTTTACAGGGCTGACCCTCTTTATAACTTGGCTTTTTGTATTTATAAAATGGTTTTGATCAGATAGCACTCTTTCTTTTTTTTTTTTTTTTTTTTTTGTTCAAGAGAGAATTAAGCTTGGTTTAGAAAAGAATTGAGTTTCAAGAGAGAATATATTAGTGTTGCATTGAGACACAAGCTGATTTTAATAAAACACAATTGTAGAATGAAGGAAAGGGAACATGTCCAGAACAGGATTTTAACCCACATCTTGCTCTCCCACAAGTAGGTTTTGTTGGCATAAGGCTGTGTGGAGAATAACTGAATCTATTTTTTTGCATAATGGAACAAGACCATGTAGTCCCTTAAAATGAATATAAATACAGAAAATGACAAAAAGAAAACTGATATTGCACAAGGGCTGAAAAGCTTGAATCTGAATGTGTACTCATGTCTGTGAGCTGACACAACTGCAAGAAAATCAGACAATGTAAATAACATATGGTTTATTTTTCCAACAAAAGGAGAGAAGGAAGGCAAGAGGGTTTAATAAGTTTGGCAAGTTGTCCCTTCTAAACTATCATAGTCTAAAAGGGACATTTTTTGTATCATTCCAATTCTGCAGATGCACCAAGAGCCAAATCCTGCTCTTACTGAAGTCAATGGGAGTTTTGCCATTGACTTCACTGAGACAAAGATTTGGCCTTAAAAGAATTAATTCTAACAACTGGAGTCAGGGCAGTAACAGATCTCTCATACAAGTTTTGTTCTGTGTGGATAGCGAAAGGCTCATTTTTTTAGCTTGGCTAAAGACACTGTTGTGACTCTGAATGCCTGGGGTGTGGATTTGTGAGCATGTCTGTAGGGAGAAGCTCTCGTAGAGTTCTGTACATTCTGCAGGGCAGGGATGATACTCTGCTATGCATTGGTAGGATGCTGGGCACAGTGGGGCCCTGAGCCTGATGAAAGGCTCTGGTCACTCCTGTGTTATGAACAATTATTCTTAATGGCGTTAGAGAATTCATAAACAGTGTTCTGTTCCTATGATAGATGCAGTAAGTGGCTAACATATTGTTCTCATGTAGCAACATATGCTTTACATAATTTACTAATGCAGTATTTTTTATAGGCTTTTAGGGTAAAAACAGGAAAGCGTGTTTTCCACTCTGTTCCACAGCTTCTACCCAAGAATTTCTATATTTGACGGGAAATGCAGTTTGTAGTGACACAGCCAACTATTGTGCTTTATCTTTAGAGCAGCATCTTTTTAAGTTGTATTAAAATGTCCATAGAGATCCAAGCAGTGTACAAACTTCTGTCCTTTGGTGCATTCTCATCCATAAGTTAACCAGAGCTCCATTCAAAATCATCTTTGTCAAGCCAAAGTATATGCAATAGGTGGAAAGTAAAGGACTTTAAAAATATTTTAACTTTTTAGCATAGATTTTTACTATATAAAGTGTTTTTCTAATAACAAGAGAACTGTCCTCTTCTAACTATTTGATTTTGGTTGAAAAATATGGTTTTTTAGTGTTTCTGCTGCAGCAGAAAGTGAAAAGTATATTGCAGTAAACTGAAGAAGAAAAACACAAAATCCCAGTGAAAATTTTATGAACTTTAGAATAATGCCGTGGAATGTGAAGGAACAATAGGAGGCCATTGCAAGGCATGGGGAGAAAAATCAGCAGTATTTTTACCCTGTTGTATAAGACACCAAAGTAAACCTGCTTGCTTTATTTAGAGAAGGGCATACTGTAAGTTTTATTTATTTTCTTAATCTTGGTAGGTAAAACCACTGTTGAACGGGGAGGCCAAGGGGTGACTCTCATGTTAATGCCTTTCTTGTTTTCTTCCAGGCGAGTACACAACTGCTACAAATGCCGTCAGTGCAGCTTCACAGCTGTTGACACTCAGTCACTACTAGAGCACTTCAACACTGTGCACTGTCAGGAGATGGACATCACTACAGCCAACGGGGAGGACAGTCATGGTGTTTCGTCTATCAAGGAAGAGCCAAAAATTGACCTTAAGGTCTACAGTCTGATTAATCCAGACCCCAAATTAGGGGAGCCCATATCTGACAGCATAGTGAAGAGGGAAAAGATAGAAGATAAGGAAGTGCTCAAGGAGAAAGGCTGGACTGACAGTCCCAGTGATGATCTTCGCAATGTGACCTGGAGAGGAACAGACATTTTGAGGGGGAGCCCATCATACACACAGACCAGTCTAGGCTTACTGACCCCCGTGTCTGTTGGCCAAGAGCAGCCAAAGCCTTTAAGGGATAGTCCAAATGTAGAAGCTGCCCATCTCGCAAGGCCCATTTATGGCTTGGCAGTGGAGAGCAAGGGTTTCCTGCAGGGTGTCCCAGCCGGAGCAGCAGAGAAAGCCGGGCAGATCACCCAGTCCTACTCTGGATCCGGGGATGGCAAGGCAAAAGATGAATCCCAGTCCTTATTACGGGTAGGAAACCTTTTTTTTCCCCTCCTTTTTTTTTTTATGATTGCATGTATGTTATGTTTGATTAGCTGTGCAAATGGAGTAACGTGGTTGTGGATCTTTTAGGGCATGGAAACAAAAAAAAAAAAGTGAGGAAAGACTCAAATTTGTAGAGTTAAACTGGCAGGTAAATTTTCCAAAGTACTCACATAAAGCAATCTTAATATTGATGGAGTATTAGTAAGCTTCTGCTTTTACTCTTTAGCTCTTTATCATTCCAGCTAATTGTGCAGGTTGGTGATGTATTTGAAGAAGGGAGGTTTAGAACATTTAGAAGGCTGCACATCTGTTACACTGAAACTAATTACCTCTTAAGTTTTGTGGTGGTGTGACAGTTCGCACTGTAGCAGGATTTTATATTACTACATATCTAAGAATACAAAATGTGAGTTAAATATTAATAAAAAGTAACTTTTTTTTTGTGATGTAGCATAATTATATATCAATTTTGACACTTGTCTGGTTGCCTTGGAAACAGAAAAAAAAAAAAAAGGAAGAAAAGAAAGGATCTAAGGATCTTATGTGATAAGAGAAGGTAAATATTTGTCCCACCAAATAATTCCTTTTTTTTTAAACAAAAGGATCTATATACAAGGAAGTTTCCCTTCCATCAAGGTGTGTTTTTCCCACTGTAGAGAAAACTGAAGTTAGAAGAGATCTCACATTCTGAGGAACTGAACAGACAGACAAATAAATGCTTTTCTCCTGAAGTCATCACATGTTTTCAGGAGCTGCTCCCTGTCTGAATTTATAGAAACTTGCCACAGGAGCAGTCAGTCTGCAGCCAAAGCTCACTAGAATGGAAGTGACGATGTGCTGGTTTCCTTTTTTGTCTTTTATAACAGCTTTTATAACCATAGCATCAATTAGTGTAACATGTCACATGTAACAAGTAAAACGGAAGATAAATGTTTCATTCCATGGTCTGCTAAGATTTTATACACAGGTATCTCTGTCTCTGTACATATAGAAGTCTTAAAAGCTGTTTTAAATGAAGTCACTGGTCTTAAAAATACTTCAGCTATTCTAATTATAAAACAGAGCGTCTGTAATTTAAACCCTGCATGCAATTTTGGGGACCAAACTTTTGTACCTTAGTTATTGTTCTCAGATTTTAAGTGTATGAGAAGCAGTTTGAGTATGATGGGTTCCTTGTTGCTAATCTGGATGTGTGCTCACTGTGGATGGCAGGATTATATTTCTCTCCTCTAACATGAAATATATATTAAAATACATACATAAACCCATGCAGTAGTGGAATTCCTGCTGTACATATGGTGTTAGTTCCATCTCACTTCGGTTCTTGTACTGGTTCTTAGCCATGTGCGGATGGATTCGCTGAAGGAGCCATTTAATTTGTGGTTTATCAGAACCCAAATTATTTTAATTTATTTTCAGTTTTTCAAATATTTTCATTTATTTTTTGACTGCCAGAGAATGAAAGAAAACCAAACAAAAATCGGCAAAGAGACATGGTAGTATGCAGAATTAACTCTATAACGGTCTTAATTTAGTTGGTAGCAGGACCTAAAATCTTAGTAAATAATAGAATAAGGCCATTATGTTACCTGTTTTAGCCACTGCTGTATATTGAATGGCAAACTGTATGCTGGCTGCTTCTTATGTCATTTTAAAAGTAACTTCAGATGCTTTTTTAAAGTCTTTATACAAAACCACTTTTATATATATATTTTTTTCAAATTATTATTTTATCAATTTCGAAATACTTTGAGCACTTCTTCGTCTAAAAATCCTGTATCTTCCATACTGATCACTTCTGGGTCTGAAAAAACGTATATATTCCATACTTTTCTGGAAAAAAGATAAAGGTTTTACTTTTGTGTATTAACAGTGCATATAAATTAGTTCCTTGCATTTTAAAGTGTGTACAACTCTACTTTTCTTTTATAATGACTTATTGGCATATTATATTTATAGTGACTGATAAAACCATATCAGCATCCTTCAAAAAGGAATTACTTTTGTGACTTGTGCCAAGGACTTGTTTGTCTGTGTCTTTTCCTTACTGATAATATTTGAATTTTCACTTTTCTTTGAAAATTGGTCAAGTTGCTTTTGTCAGCTTGCAATATTTTTAAAGAAAGTGGGGAAGGAGATTAACTTGTATCATCTGCTGAACAGAGTCCCTAATCTTACATATTTTGTCCTGATTGATGGATAGAGAAAACAAAATGAGAATTGAAACTTCTTGAAGGTAATGAGTGATCTGAAGGATAGGCAATATTGGGAGTGTGACTCTGTGAGTCATACTAGTTCCCTCTTCTTTTCAATCTGTGAAAAAGATCATAGAAACCCAACTCCTTTAATTTGCTCTTGATTTAGTTTTCTGCAGCAGAATTATGTGATGCAGTATTGGAGCCATGAATAAGAAGATAAAACGATGGTCGGCTTGACCATTGGGAGCTTAGTGTCAAGGATTATTTGACATACAGATATGTATGCCCAGAAGCTCAGTGGGCCCAGAGAGAAGTAAAAATTGTTCAGAAAAGAACTCACCATCCATTCTTGAAAAAGCTAATTTTTGTAATCCTCTGAAATAAAAAAAAAATGTGCTGTGTTGTTAAGCAAATCTCTCATAATTACCTAGTTTTTGCTACATTTATTTTTCTAGTATGAAATAGCTAGTAGAAGTAGCTAATGCTGTCTAAAAGTTGGTCCTCTCTGAAAGCAAAGTGTTAACTCAATACATCCTACGCGTATCATAATGAATGCTTATGCAAAACACTGTATCCCAGGACGACTGGTGACTAGGAAACGAAACCTATAATAAAATCACTGTGGACACCTTAATTTTTTTCCCCCTGAAGATTGACACAGAGGAAGCCAAAAATTTGGGATTACTCAGTGAATAAACACTGAGAAATGGACTAAAAAAGAAAGTTTCTAACACATCCCTTTAGTTGTACTGGCTATTCTGTATTTATAAAGTGGTTCTTTACAAGTAATTTGTAATTATTTGATAGTAGCAGCAATACCATGTGCTTTTAATTTTTTACTTTCTTGATGATGTGGGGAAGGCAAAATAGAGATCAGGTTTTTTTTTCACATTTTTTCAAGTAGATAGAAGTTGATACTACAAATTTTGAAGTGATTAGCATTTTGGTAAAATATCAGAGATAGTACAAATCAATTAGAGAAGGGGTGAAAATATACCATAGCCCACATAAATTCTTAATGTTTACAGGATAATTAATTTTTGGAAATTGCTTGGAGTAATTTCCAGATTTGGATGTTGCCTAAGCCATTTACTTGCTATTTCTTGCGTTCCTTCTGCACATGATGCCCATGGTCCTTCCCTAGACTCTGTGCTACAGTAGATTGTGGGAGTCATTGGGGTAAGATTTATTTCATTTTTAGAATCTAGAAGACCAAATTACTTGTGACCTTTTGGGAGCTAGAGACAATGCAAACACACATGCAGTTGATGCATCTTTATCCCTGAGAATGCTTCCAAGCTGTGTGTATGTAACAGAATCTTTTTCAGGAGCCTGGCACACTTCTGTGAGTAGCTTTAATTTATTTTTCATATTAAAATATTTCCAGCAGCTGTACTTATAGTGAATCAGTATGTTTTTCAAATGGGAATTGCCAAAAATGTACCTCAGCGTGGTACAATGTGGACATTATTTCTGCTCTTCCTTCGAGTAGCTGATTTTCTAGTTTAAAGATTTGTTGATACTGGAAGGTCTATTGAGATGCAAAAATGTTCGTTTTTTGGGTAGCACATTGGCAGCCAGCAGACTCCAGGCCAGGCTGATTGTTTAATGCTTTGACAGTGCAGATCTTGGACAGTGGGAACTTTTTGCTAAACTGATTTTAAATGAAGTGTCCTGCTTTGGTCTGTATGGACAGTGCAGCATAAAGTTTTTCCCAAAACAGGGAATTGTAGCCTGAGCCTTCAGACCTATTCACAGGCCTGGTTAGCCCACCTAAAGGTGTTGGTATAGACATTGCAGTTTAGCCAACAAAGATGCAGTAATAACACAGGTCAGTGTGTCTGTCCTGTGGGGTCACATGGACCTGCACACAGCAAGATTACTTTGTGTATTAATCATAGTTCATGAAAGGATTTGTGTACCATCAAAGGGAGATTGTCACATTATTTATTACAAAAGTACTGTGGATTTTTATCAAAGGCATACTGTAGGATGTGACATTAAATATGTGACTGAGGTTATGTTAACCTTTACTCTGTGCTTTTTATATGGTGCAAAGGATAGAATCTACTCTTCTATTAAACTGAGATTATTTTGCACCATAATGATCAGACTATTTACACACTACACTATATCATGGCATTTCAAAAAAGTTTTTGCTTTCTTTGAGAAGAGTTATTTTCTTTTTGTCTGTGATATTTGCACTTGTGCTATTTCATATGATGCTTTGGCTAAAGCTAGTCATACAGCTTTAAATTGGGGGAGATATAAAATTAGAAAAAAAATATTTCCCCTTTCCTTGTTTTGCATTCTCATATATAGGTGAATGACAGACCTAATTTAAAAATATGCAATTAGTACATAAGTATTGAATCTACATATAACTGATTTAATATCAGTTTAGTAAATATCAGACACAATCCCTAGTGGCAAATCATAATTTCTCCTATTATAAGGTACTGACTCCTGTTATGCACAGAGCTGCAAAGCAGAGGAAATGCTGAGCTGTCCTTTGTGATTTCCAGAAGTCTTCTATAAGCACATACAATTCTTGGCCAGAAGGATAACATACATTTGAGGTAAAACCTGCCTGCTCTGGTGCTGGTAGAAATATTGCTGCTCCTGCCTTTAGTGGGAGCACAAGAAGCAGCATAAGAAGGTTCAAGCAGACAGAGTGGATCTTGGTTTAAATGTGAATTTTCGGTGATCCCTCCAGGGTGACAGATGGAAGTTTTTGTGTTCTTTGGCATTGTGTCCCACTTCCAATCACTTTCTCATAGCAGCATCTTAATAGTATATCTTCAGAATTAAATTCAATGCATATAATTGTATCACACTTTTTACATGTAAGTTGGTGTAAGTTTTGGATACTGCATGTCATCTCTAAGCAACTTCAGGAAAGAAAAAGCAGCCCTTTAAACAAGAAACATCTGAAATAGTTTCTCTGTAGCTGCATCTCATTTTTTTCCCATTTCCTCTGTTAGAGATCTTTCAGGAAGTATTTATAGTCAAGGCCATTCATTGCCATACGGGTCCTCTAATTAGCTGAGGGGAACTCAGCAGGCACTGTGTGTTACTAATGCACAGAGCTCTGGCAGGTCAGAGAGCTGACAAAGTCTTTCATTTTTTTAAAAGGCACCTGTTTCCACAAGTCTCTGCCTGGGGAGTCAGTGGGCTACTTTTTTACATTTAACTACATCCTGGAAAATGGCAAGAATCCTCCAAGAAGAAAAATGAGAAAATAAAGTTAGTTCGTGAAGATAAATGGTTTTGAAGCTTTGTGTTTACTGTGCAAAACCAAGGCGGGTAAAATTCCTGTGCTGGTGAAGGGCTCAGGAACTTTCTAAAGTAACTTTCTGAAGGTTTTCAAGTAGTTTAGAAACAAACATGTACTTGGCTGCTTTTAGTAACTACTGGAACCAAACCCACGAGAAATTTAATGTTTTGCATTACTCATCCTGACAGTGATCAGATAGGACTAGAAAGAAACTTTTAGAAAAATGTTAACCTGCCCAATGAAAGGCATGTCTCTGGTTTTTGTGTGGGGTGTGTTTGTCATGTGGTGAGACAACCAACCCCACCTCGTCCATGTTTACCCACCAAGCAGGGCATAGGGGTTTTTTTCTTCTTACTTTTTTTTTTTTTTTTTTTTTTTTTTTTTTTTTTTTTGTCTCTCTTTTACAAAATGAGGTCTGGAAGAGAACTAAGTGATAAAATCATTATTTGGGTGGGGCATGGTAATAATGCGAAAGGGCAGCATCTACGTCAAAATCCTTGATGAAAAGGTGAATCAGTATGTGGAACAAAGGGCTGGGGAGATGGGTACGGGCCCCCAGGCCATTGGGTAAGCAGCAGGGTTTATTGAAGTTGCTATGATCAATAACAGTGATTCAATCAGGGAAAACCGAGATAATTTTTGATTTAAAACAAGCTGCTGTATTTGGATAGATGAGATCGTAATGCAGATGAGAACAGAAGAGTGCTTTGTTGTATTGAACAGGGGGGCCAATACAGATTGACAGTCAATGTCACATGAAATTAGTTCAATTTTATATTCGCCTTCCTCGTTCAGGTAGGAGGACTGGTCTGTATTTGGTGTCCTGCCGTAGGTGAGAGTTGAAGGGTCCGTGCACTGTTTGGACAAGGACGGCACATGCCCGCACCTGGGCGTGGTTTGCTGGGTGCAGATAAGCGGGTGCAGGTAACTGCGGCAGCTGCTCAGCGCCATCCCTGCCCTGGGGAACGGCCGGAGCAGACTCGGCGCGAAGCTGGAAGCATCCTTGGCTCCTCGGCACACTGCTGCTGGGCAGCCCCACTGCTGTGGCCGGGCTGTCTGGCACGGCAGGGCCCCCGGCCCGTCCCCAGGAGCTGCAGTGTCCGGCGGTGAGGCGCGGCCCGCCCCGCCCCGGGCTGGGCTCTCCGCGCGGCTCAGCCCCTCCGCGCCGCGGAGCTGCCCAGGCTCGCAGCCGCCAGCGGGCACATGCAGTGAGGCACTGCCTTTCCTGTACATATGGCTGATACGGCTTGCAAATACTGTTTTTACCGTCTTCAAATACATCCCTGATGGTTCTTTTTGATTTTAAATTGTGCTGACTGTGGCCGCAGGTTGCGTGCGTGGGGCGCAGCTGTGGGCGCTGCAAAGGCAAAGAGCGCAGCAGCAGCTCCCTCCAGTCCAAACAGTGCACAGAGCTGTCAGTGGGGAGCCTTGTATCAAGTGGGAAGTAGGTGAATGAAGCTTCTTGCATGATGACTAAATTAAAGAATTAGTTGAGCTTTACCAAAGTTTTGAAAAGTTAAGTGTGACTATAACTATTATACAGCCCTGTTATTATTCTGTATTGCCAATAGTACTTAGCAATAGATTGTATACCTGAAGTGAAATGGGAGCTTCAGTTGTATTTAGAAACGAAGGATAATCTTTGTCAAACTGGATCCGATAAGAAGCACACATTCATGCTTGAGAACAGAACTTGCTGCTAACATGTAGATTTTCAATGGAAAATTAAATTTCACAGATGACTACAGGCAAGGATTGTACATAATTCCATTTTTGCCTGAAGTACTATGGTGCTGAACAGTGAAAATCTATGTGAAGATACTTCTAGCATCTGGAAGTGAAGAGTTGCTTTAGGTACTGAATTTCAGACAATCCTCTAGATGTATTTGGTAATTAAAAGACATAATAAATACACTTTTAGAGGAGGGATCTTATGATAGGCAGCAAATAAATGTTTAATTTATTGGTCTAAGAAGGGAGCATTGTAATTATAACTGATTTGAATAAATCCAGATGCTATCCACATCTGAAAAAATTTAAAATTGTAAGGATTTATAAAGAGAGTTATGAATAAACAGTGCACATATGTACTTTGATTTTTGTCATGGGTGTATCTAGGGCTGATAATACAGTGAGTTAAAGAGAACAACTATGGAAAATAGTTGTTAGATGAACAGATGTGTGCTGAAACAGAAATATACATATATATGTATGTGTGTGTGTGTGTAAGACATGAAAAACGTTTTCTGGAATGTCTTTTGTTACCTTGGTACTCCTCAGAATAGGCATATGGTCACCTTGGAACTAGTCTTAATTTTCAGGTCTCTAATGTAGACCAATTGATTTAGTGAACAATTTCCTTCTTAATATAATTAATTTACTTCTTCCACCAAGTTCTGTTTTTAAAATGAGGTTTTATAGGGACTAAGTGGTTCTTGCTGATGTTTTTCCTAAGCATTTTTTTTTAGTAGCATATATATTTTAGAAAATCTTACAAACTTTGTTATTAGTGATATAATCATGCATATGTAATATAGATCCATAAATATATGTATTCTTGTTGCATATTAACATTATTTAGAGTTCAGAGGGGATATATTTTTCAGCATAAAGACGAGAGGAGGAATATATTCTTTTGCTTTGTGTACAGCATTAGGTTTCTGAAACAATTGGGGTGGTGGCAGCTCAGGTTGTGCAGCACTGCAGGCAGCTTGTGAACAGCCTTGGAAATCTTTGCTGAGTTCATGTATCCCTGGTCTGCCTGAGATTTTCAAATCTCAGGTTGGTGAATCATGTTTGTCATAGAGGGTTAATTTCCTATGATTTCTTAGGCTGCTCTAGACCTTAGTTTCCTAATTCTGTCTATAAAATGGGAATTTCCCATCTAAAATGGCAAGAGTGAAGACAGATGTGTTAAACTCTGTTGTGTAACAGTACTATGATAGTTGAAGCAAGAAGAGCCTGATTCATAGGCATCCTGCATCAGTATTGGTGGTTATCTTCTCTGAGAGTGATGATGCAAACTTCCTCAAGAATACAAAGAGGAAAAGTGAAAAAAAACAGATTTTAATTTTAGCTTTGTTCAAATTTCTCTTCTTTCCTTCAGCCTTGGCAGGGAAGGAAAAAAAAAAAAGCTAAGGCAGGAATTTTGGAGCAAGTAAGTTACATTTTTTGGTTGACTTTGACCTCATTTTGGTTTATGTTCCTCTGATGTGTATGGTAGCAAACTGCACATATTCACTTATGGGAAGAATTCTTTTAACAATGGCTTACAGTACAGTCTTTAATCATGTAAGTTGCCTCCAGCTCTTACTGAGAGTAAATTCCAGCCTTTCCATTTTCAGATGGGTTGTACTATCAGCTGTTTCTCCTTGCAAGACTGTCTGTGATTTGAAAATAGTGTTTAAATTTAAAAAGTGAGGAAAAAAGAGAAATAATCAGAACATTTGTCAAGAAATTTGCTATGAATGGGAATGAGGAGCAATGCAAAGAAGCTTGAAATGAGTTTTAATTCACATGTTATTCTGGGAGCCTACAATTTCTGGTGAGAAAATGGCATATTTTAGGTCTATTTCCTCCAGTTTTTGGCATGGAGCGATGCCTGTTTTGTTCAGTCAGATGTTCAAATGGGAATTTTGGATGCTTAGGACTAATTTTAGTAGGTGGGGGGAAAATTTATTAAGATTCTACAAATAGAGTTTGATCACAGCTGCTTCATTGCAATTATAAAAATTGGCTCTGAATCACTTAAACTATATTTACTGGTTGCAAAAAAAAACCCTCATCTATACAAAACTGTGTTGTTGCCCTTAAAGTTCTCAGTAATAACATTTATATACACAGTATTTTGAATTTGACTTGGTCGCGTTCCAGATTATTTTCATACCTCTCTCCCCCCCTTCCCTGACAGTGATAATCTGCTCAAATGACTCTCCCATTCTTTCCAAGTTAAGGTGAATTTCTGAGCTTGTTCTGAAATTGCAGTAAATCACACACAGACCTCTTAAGACTTATTAAAAATGTTAGTAACTGCACTGGAAGTTGGACACTTCAAAGCTCTCACTTCTCCAGTCTGTACATGACTAAAAGGCTGTAGGGCAAACACCACAAGGGGAAAGCTTACAAATCAAAGCAAAACTTAATATAACGCTATTATCCCCTTTATAAGACATATGGAGAATTATATCTTTACATATTTATGAGTTTTTTTTTTTCTTCTGATAGTAACTGCTTTAATGTTCATGGATTTATGCTTTTGAGTTAGCAAAATACTGGGTTGTATTTTATGTTTTTTCAATGTTTCATGGCAGCTCCTCTTCCAACCCATAATGGGTGTATTCCAGACCTGTTTAAAAGTTCACATGATGCAGAATAAATTTAGTCAACCTGTTTATTGAGAAAAGTGTTTTCTTCACAATTCAGTTATCAACTCATCCTGTGGTGATTACTTTGACATTACTCCCTGCAGAAGACAAAACATTCATAAAGCTCTCCACTTACAGCACAGTACCTGTTAGTATATTACTGAAACCCATTTATGTTTAACTGAGGTGTGCTAGAAACTTAAATATTTCTTTTTGTTTAAGATTCTCATAAGCCCTATTTTAATGCTAGCCTTTAGGGGTGGGGAGAGTTAATGGAAAACATGATTAAAATCTTGAGGCTTCGAGGCTTGTAAATATCTTGGCACCTACATATGTTTGTGTGCATACATGTGTATGTTTATTAATTTTAAATTAGGTTAAAAGTTAAATTTTAAAAAATAGATAAAGAGAGAAAAAGGGTTTTGACGAAAAATAAAATTTCTGTAACTATTTAGCAAAATGGTTTGTAGGACAAATATTAATAATTTTTAAAGTAGAGAGCTGTTACAACTTTATTAATTTTTCCATTACAGAAAATTATGTTCTGCTTAGCATAAGTTTTAAATATATCTTTCACGCCTTTAAGACTGTAGTCTTGATCATCACTTAATTGATTTGCCTTTGCCTTCTAATAGCAAGCTAAATGGTTGAAGGGTAGAGGTCTTTGCAGTGGTTATCTATAACAACTATCATGTGTGATGTAGAGACTTCAAAAGTTGATGTTTGTTAAACTTGGACCTTCACTTTCTTGGTATAAATGACTCCACATTTTAATTAAATCTTCATGACCAACTTTATGTATCTCAGGAGAGGTGTTGCATTCAATTCACTGCCCCAAGTTGGCATTGTAGACCTCTAGACAAAGCTTTTCTTGAAATGCATTATTTCAGTGAGCAAATAGACAGTTTGGAGTCAAACCATAATCACTGCTAAAAGTATTTGAGGGCTTTCTTAGTGATACCCTACTTAAGAGGTGAAGCATAGACTATTTTGGACACCAGTCCCTCAGGTACAACACTGTTGGAAGTAAAGAACATTTTTAAAAGCACTGAATTGAGAAATATTTAATCTGTGCTGGTGCTGTCGGTCCTGGCAAACAAATTAAATTTTGTAAGCATTGGTAAGTGAACTGGAACTTCATCCAGAAATCCACACCAAAGGGATCCCAAGTGCCTGGAGAGCTGCTGGATGTGCCTGGTGTTCTGCCTGGCTGTGAATGCCTCTATACCCCTGCTGTCAGCTGTTTTTATCAGTATAGGTCTGCTTCCCTCTTTGCTTGGCCGGGTTGCAAAGAAAGTTCACTGAAACGACTCTTTCCTTGTCTTCTTTAGTTTGGTTTGGCTCTCTCCCCCCTCATTCTTTTATAGAACTCACAGTTTACTATAATACAAGTCATTAAAATTCTCCAGATTTGGAGCTGTCTTATGAAAGAAATTTACCAAACCATTCACTTTGTTATAAAAACTGTCTAGGCTTTCTGATCCGCCTTTCCTAAAATATACATTGTCTGCATTGCAAATAGAGGCTTTCTGATGGAGAGAGATTAAGCAAAAGTATCTCAGTCTTCTTCTCGGCATCTGTGCTGTGCTGAGGCTGGGGCCAGGGTGCTGGTCTGCAGGCTGTGCTCTGACAGGTCTGCTCTGGAATGCCTGCGCACAAACGGCCCTCGCCATCTGATACCCTTCCCACCAAAAATATTCTCATGGCTTTGCTTGCTTTCATCAGCACCACTTAGTAAACCTCAGCTAGGGGAAGGAGACATGTTGGAGCACAGCAGAAGAACAGAATGGGTGAAACTACAAATTGTTAGTCTGTTAAACACAGATTATGTCTTTGGGTACAATTCCATTAGCGACTGAATGAGTCTGGATGGGTAGTAGCTTGTGGAAGTATTTGTTATGACAAAACCAACTTTTCATTATAGACAAAGTTATCCTGTTTTCCTCTGTAGTCTGGCCAACTTCAAAATGTTTCAAACTAATTTCAGACTTGTAAAACACTGTCTATCAGATACAGACATATGGATTGAACTAGTAATTTGTTTGCCATCTGCTGATAAAGGAAGCAAGGCGTCTAAGTAGAAAATGAAGAATTCCCTCCCTCTCCCCCAATGGAATGTCATACGGTGCCTTTAGGAACTGTTTGTATTGACATTTTTATTGATTACTGTAAAGTATTACACTGTATTGACCTGAATTTGCTTTCTATCTCATAATGATAATTTTTTTTAGTTTCCAAAAAAATGGTAGTGATTTTAGCCTATAAATAATGTTGTTAAAAAACAACCCACTTTAAATCTTAAAAAAACAAATTGATAACCATTATTCTTGTGTGAAACAGGAATCAGCATATTCTTTTGCTCAAAAAAAGAAAAACGTCTTTAACGTTACCAGCAAGTATTGATTAAAATTATCTTTCCTCTTAGTCAAAATTTCCCCTTTCCTCCTGAATCCCCAGGAAAAAAAGTGCGATTTCCAACATAAAACCAAAAAAATCTGTCAAAACTTTTCTGGGTAGGGAAAAAGGCGTACTTAAACTTTTCTGTCAGTCTTCTCTCACCAGTCCTGACAGCTTGTGCAGGTCCAGAGTTTGTCCCCTAGATTTATTCCATAGCTATTTCACATAGGCCCTGGTTGTATCTGGCAATAATAAGTCCATAATGTAAGTTTAAGTATTTGTTCTTTTAGTTAACACTTCCTATAGATTTGTCCATTTTTATGAAGCATTTAGAGCTTCTCTGTTTAAAAGAGAAATAGCAAGTACAAAATGCAGTAGGTTCTCAGTAGGTATACTGCTTTCATGGGTAATAAAATACAGGCTCAATCAGTGCTTAAATATATGGAGCCTGATTACTTGAATTATAATGAATACTCCTTTCAGCCTTAATTCTCTGTAACTTATTTCATATTGACAAGTAGTTTATTTTTCATTGATTCCATTAATCTATTTTGAACAGAAAGTGTTAATAATATTCACAAGCTATGTTCTTAAACATGAGAGTTATGTCTTCATAAAAAATGTTACTGAACTGTTGATTCTCTTTAATAAGATAAGCCCATTATTTTCTGCTGCAGTCAGATTATGAATTGTCAGAATGTACAATCAAGTTTCTATATATACTTTAAGTGAAAGTAATATGCAAAATCACTAATTGTCCTATATACTGTTCTCTTTTTTGTACATATCTTTGCTTTTCTTAAAATTACTGTTTCTTATAATGACTTGTAAATTTTATGAACAATGGAGAAACCTCCTCTTTTCTCAGTGGTTAGTATGCGTTCATTTGAAAAAAGCTAACCAATTCCATAAATAACAAGTCTTCCACAACCTAGAGTTAATTACCATTTTACATTTGGAATTGACATTGTCAGAAAGTTATTGAAACAGTAGGAACATCTTAACCAATTGACATTTGTTGCAGTTATACACATAGGAACTGGTAGACAGCAATAAGTCTTCAAAGTAAAAGGAAAATTCAGGTAGTTTTGATGAAGGAAGGACTTTGGAAAATGATCCTGTGAGGGCTTATGGAAGGCCTTGAGCCACAACAAGTGCAACCACTTATTACTATACATCACTGTATGGTTTGCTGCTTGCCAAACAGCTCCCTGCTGGTTTTTATGGCTTAAGGTGCATACAGTGTGTGAAGTCTGTTACTGTGTTGTTTTTCAATGCCATGTTCACTTTTATTCTAGATCTTCCCAGCATGTCATGGACCCATTGGTTTTTGTTCTGGTTTCATTTCACTGAAAACATTTTGCTGCTTGTAAATGTAAAAATTTACAACACACATTGGGCAGTATATATCCAAAGTATTTTTATCCTTTCAAAGTGTTTTTTTTTTTGGTTGGTTTTTTTTTTTTTTTAAAGAGGATTTACCAGACTGTATGGTACCTGACAATTCCAATGGTTATAAAATGCTTTGAAACATGCAGCACAGTCTATAAAATACAGGCATTTACAATATGTTCACTACAGCAACAGAGTCACATTACTGTTAAGGAAATACTGCTTCACAATAATCAGGAGGATATCAAATATTTAGTCTGGTGTTACCTACCAGAAACAAGTGAACTTGCTGTTGATGAGCATATTCACCTCAGGGTATCAAATAGCTCTTCACAGGTTAGTGTTTGTAAGTCCATGATGTAGCTTGTTAGACTGCCTCAGCAGGAGGTGAGGGGTTGAGTGATGGGGTAGGAAAAGCCAAGATATTTCTCTTTGGCTGTATGATTTGGGACAAAATTGTATTTTGTGCTTCTGTTGATACACACTTCTATTACACAGTAGTTTCCAAAGAAGCTACTACTGAGATTTATGACTATTGCTTTGTAAATACTGGATATGAGGTAGTTCAGAAGCAGAAGGGTTTATAAAAATAGCTGAAATTTTATATGTCTACTATAGACATATCTCTTGTTTCTCAGAGCTGTTACTTTGCAGACCAGTTTGCCTTCCTGTGATGCTATCACACTTCTGACAAGAACAAATGGTTTCAAAACTATTCATGTCAGGTCAAGATGGTGAGAACAGCAGATAGACATGAGAACTGTGACTGTATAAACAACATACTCCCATCACTGGATTAACACAGGTCCAGGGAAGTGGCAGCATCGTTCTCACTGCTCAGATATTGCCAGCACGCTCCTCCCCACTTCTAGCACAAGAGAATTCATTGCAACTGTTTATTTTCAACACATGGTTGATATCTTTGTCTGTCTGTCTGGAGATCAGCTGTGCCTTGTTAGGGACTTTACTCATGAGCACTGAGAATCTTGCTCAACCTTTCATCTCCCTGCCATGTAAGTGTGGTTTGTTAGAAATAACTGAGAAAAAATGTAAACTTGCTGAAATGACTACAAAGTCCATAGTCAGTGTCAAAGGAGAGAGGGGATGGATTAAATTGAGGATGTATGCATGAGATTAGTCCGTGCCTTCTCAAATAAATTTATAATATCTATCTAGATGGAAAAAGAACTTAACAGTTGTATTTACACTTTGTGAAATATCAGAAAAGATATTTCAGCCTGACCAATTCCTCATGGTCTCAAGTTTCTCTTTGTACTGTGCAAAAGCATGACAGTGTGATATTACCAGCTCTGTATAAGCCTAGAATATACCCATATGTTATACAAACCCCCCTGATTATAGCTGTGTAGCATATTCTATGTTTATATGAGTGAACTTACGTAGTTCAGATAAAAGTCTGCAGAGACATGTGCAGCTAGTGGAAACAGAGCAACAACAGGAAGGATATTTGGGAGAGTTTGTGCTCTCTGCACTTTAACCTTATCCTCTTGGAGAGTAAATGCTATTTAGTTTTGCAGTCTTTAAAGGGTGAAGTCATAGCTTTCAGATAAAAGTGCTGTGATCCTTCTGTAGATGTAAAAGCCATTTTTATATGGAGAAAAATCTAACTACTTGTCTGACATATCTGCAGACTGTAGGTTGCTGTCAGTGGATTCAAGAGACCTTTAGCACTTATGTCCACTTCACACTTGTTATTCAAGGGTCTCAACAGAAATTACGTCACCTTTGTTTGAATGTGCTTACCAGTGCCTTCACTGAATCATACTTGTGCTGCTGCTACTGCTCTGTTTTCCTGCTGAACCAGGAAGACTCCATCTGGAGACCAGCCGAGTTTTCAAAGTGCTGATAGTGTCCCTAGTCAGGACAGAATTACAGAAGACTATTAATTTTTCTGCATGATTTTTTTTTTAAATGGAGCTGTGTTTATTATTTTGCAGTTGTCAAAAGTGCTTCCACTGCTTTTGGTTTTTAAGTTATACCCCAGCTGTAAAGCAAGAGCTATTTTCCACAGCTGTCAATGAGGGATCAATGATTTCAGCCCCTCATTTCTTCTCTCTGAACTGTTTAAATAATGAACAAAATTATAAATATGCTTTATAAATCTGTATCATCAAATTTAGAAGTATTATGCAAACTTGGTGACGTGAAAAAAAATCTGTTTAATCTGATAGTATTATTTTTTATATCAACTTTCAGATGTGAAAGTGTGATGGAAACCTGTTAAATGGTAGTTCCAAAGGGAAAGTCAAAATCTGTGCCTTTTCTCTTCTCTTAGAATTTTCTGGAGAGCTTTACCATGACCAGCATACCTATTTTACTCTCTAGTTGGTATGTACAGAATGTCATAAGAGAAACTCTTGAAATATTTAAGTTACCTCTCATTAATAACACCGGGAGCAAAAATGCCTGAAATATGATGATGACACTGTGCCAATGCAAACCTGTAAAAAAAAGAAATTGTCCCTTTTTTGTTGGAATATTGAATTGTTTAAGAGCAAAGTTTGATTTGGCTTTTTAGATGGCAAGGAAAGTGAATGACCTTTTTATTATTTTTCTGTGTGAATGCTGTAATTTTTTAACCAACTTTACCAGCATTTGGTAACTCCAAGGGCTCTGTGGCATTAAGACTACGAAAGGAATACATTAAGTGCAAATTAAGGGAGGTTATGAAGGTACAGGGAAAAGCAGTGTAATTATAGGAGCATGAGAAAAAAAGCATATTAGAGCTTCAAAACAGATGGATTCCTCTAAGGAAGCTGTCTGAACGTGGCCTGGGAACTATAAATTGCATTTACAAGACTGGGCTTTCACTGCAGATGGCAGGTTTGCTGTTGGAAGGTAGCAGCCAGAACAGGGCTGTGTGCATGAAGAGAACTGCATTAAATGTGCCTAACACCTTGTGTTTGACATACATTGAAATTTAAGCTGGAATACAAATTTAGAAAGGCTTCAGAACATGAAATCTGCTCTAGGGTTCAGAAATCCAGAAACTTGCTTTCAGGCATAGAAAATTTAAACTAAATAAAAAGCTATAGTAAATTTGTAGTTCTTAAATTGAGGAACGGGATTAGCTTTGAATGTCATTTTCAATCACTCTTATATTTACATGTTACAGAAAAGCCCTCCCTTTTTTCTCTCGTATGCCATGCAGGTGTCATTCCCAAATCTCCAGGTCAAAAAGCAGTGGTTTCTCTCTGGTCTGTTGCCCCATATTATTTTATTACCCCATTTGACCTGCACCTGATTTCAGTGAAATAAGTAAATGAGAGCTTTTTTTATGGCCTGCTCTAGGAAATTATCCTTAGATCTGAGGGAAAAGCAACCTTTCTGAAGTTACTCCATCCCATGGACTTTCAGGGCGGGACTTGTCTCATCTAATTGTGATGGAAGTGTCTGTGCCTGAGTTATCTGTCTAGGATTCTTGGAGCCAATGCAAATTTAAGCAACATAGTTGTGAAGTACAAAAGTGAGTTACCAAATCCAAAAAAAATATTTCTGTATAGTCAGAGGACTGTATATTGTTGGCCATTCATTGTGTTGGCTTTATCTCCAGTCACTATGAAGGAAGCCCAGACACTTACACCACCACACAGCAATTACAGAAGGTGATAAAAAATAAAAGGAGTGCCTGCTTCTGCTTTGTCCGAATGGCAGCCTTATCATTGGAGGTATGAAGCAAAATTTTGGCATATCTGCAGTTAATGACTCCTCTGTCTCTGTAACATAATTTGTCAGTTAAAACCATACTAGTATGGTTTTAATCAAGAAGGCAAGGGGGAGGTTTAGCTAAAACTTAAAAACATTATTTTATGGAATAATTATTTTTTATTCATAGTTTTATTTTTCTTGCTTTATGTATGTGTCTAAATCTCAAGAGTGACATTTTCATTTTTTTTAAAAAAGGGAATCATGTAAGGCCATTGAAGATGAAAGCTGTACTTTCAGTACTACTCAGTCCTTGTGTAGAGCAAAATCATAGTCATTCTCTGCCAGTATATGTAAAGACATGCTAGATTGATGGCTTTGTAAGATAAAAGCAATATCAGAGGGAATGAAAAGGCATTTGTGAAGTAGAAAAAGGGAGCATGATGGAAAGGAAAATTTTAAGACCTTAGTTGGATAAAACTGGGGATAATTCCTTCAATACATGAGGTGTATGTGTATGTGAAAAATGGGTGTATCCTCCTGCTTGGGCTAACTACTAAAAAGTCAGGAAGACACAGTCTGTAAGAGCTAGGACAGATAAGGGAATAAGCAATTTGAAGAGAAAGCATTTCAAGGAATTAACTAGGTAAAGTGACCCAAGAAGCTTAGTCCCAAGTTTTAGAATTAGATTTTTTTGTACCTCAAACAAGCCTTTAGTGCTTTGTTTCTCTATTTATACTTCTCATTTGTGGTGAAAATGCCTTTGTTTCTTTCAATTCTGTGAAATCCATCTCAAAGTGTAGTAAATATTCTGCTTACATCAAGTTTAAGTTATTGGAGTCCTTAAGTGATTATCATTATTTTTCTATCCTTTATACATTTGTCAAATGTTTCAATCCAGAAATGCAAACTCTGACCTAATGTTCTTGGTGGTTCCTGTTAAACATTGAGCAGTGTTTATTTGAAACAGCAACTGAGAAATGAAGACATGGAGCACAGGCCTTTCACTGATTTACTAAGCCATGCTGTGTTTGCTCTCCTGCTCCTCTACCATTGTCAGTAGGGTCAGCATTGTGTGTGGGTTTCTCCATTCATATTCAGGTCCACTGTACTTCTTCATCACCTCATTTAGCTGACCTGCACCTTGAAGTTGCTGGGATACATAGCATGAATTTCTGCAAATCGTGTGCATAGTATATACTCTTAATTTTGTATTTTGAAACCAAGTTTGTGTAGTCTTACTAGCTGGGTTAAGTGATTAAGTGATGGAATGGACAACTAATGAAAAAAAATAGAGTTCTTCAAAGAGAAAGGAAAAAAACCTCCATAACTGAGTTCTTATGAGTCAGTAAACCTTCTTATGTACAGAGCGGAGGCAAAAATGCAAAATTTTTGAGCTGAAAGTATGAGAATACAGGAATCTATCACCTAATAGCAAGCTAAATGAGATAGCTAAGTAAGAAAGGTAGTTTTCTTAAGCTCTTTCCACAATGAATAAAGAGAGGCACTTCTGGAATGCAAATCAAAACAGAAGCACATCTGCCTTCTCAAATAATTTCTCTGTACCTTGACTGACAATTTAGGAAGCCTGAACAATGATTACTTTCTTAATTGAGGCCTGTAAATTAGGTGACTGAAGGTCCCGTGGTATTAATGAGCTGCTGTAATTCTCCCTGTGTTACATTTGTGGTAAATCTAGTGTCCTTCATGCAAAAAGCATGTCAGTGAATTCAAATATGAAAGTCCAAGTGGCTCTAGATAATTTCCCACTCAGGTATGCTAATACAAAGAACTGGTTTTGAGTGAGTTAATTCTACAAAATGCCAAGGTTTGCCTGAAGATTATCCAAGAAAAATGAGAAGCCATTACGGACTCTTCTGAATCCTCTGTTACAAGTGCCTAACGCCTTTCTACACTGCTTTCTGTTCAAAGATCTCCAAAGCTTATCCAGCCCCCAAGCAGCAATCATTCAAAGCCTAAACAAACAAAACCACCTGTATTTTGAGGTGCTTGCAAAAGAAATGTCTTGTGTTCATTCTGCACCAGGCATTAGCAGACTGCAGGGTTTTTACAAGGGAGAATTGTCAAAGATATTGTGATACTGTACCAGGTGAGCCTGCAGAGCTGAACATGGAAAGTAGAGGTGTTAAGGATTGGTTCATAGTCATAAGAAGTCCATGAACTAAAAAAATGCAAGAAAGTAATGGAGCAGAGCACTCATAATACAAAGAGCCCAGTTACATGGAAAATGATCACCGTCTACAATGGCACCCCATCATGTTGAGTTTTCCAGATATGAGCAGGTGGTAATTTTTGTATGTTCCAAAATTATTTTATTCTTGAATTGCATTGACTGCTTTTTAAAAGTTGATCTAACCTCCTCACCAAAAAACAATCTGTAATAACTTTGCCTTGCAATTTGTTCTTTTGTGTTTCCTAATAAAGCTAGCACACACTCTTTGACAAAATTCTTTGGTCATTTGTCACTTTAAAGCTTGTTGAGTGTACTAGTGTGGTAATGTTGCTGATTATATTTAGGCAGGAAAGTGTGTCTTAAGCCCTTATGATACACTAAGGATGAAAGGCCATCCTGATGGTATATTTTTTTCTTTAAGGGAACTGATGTGTCTCTTGCTTACAAGTTTATAGGCATTTTTATTGCAGCAGGGAATTTCTCCACCCCAATTTTACGGGGCAACAATAAATTATCAGCAGCTGGGATTATTGCAGCAATATGAAGAAAGTCTTTCTTAATATTTCAATCTTTATAACAGCAGTTACAAAAAGGTAACTTTGAATTTCTTAAATAATACATTAATCTGTTTGTGGATTTTTGTGTTGCTGTGGTTTTTTTTAACATTGGTGACTACTCGTAGTAGTTACTTTTTTCTCCTGTAGTTTGCAGTGAGCTGGAAAGCTGCTGTGCCAGGGCTTTACTGTGGTGTGAGAATAGATTAGGGGAAATAAAGTTACTTGAGCAACTGGATCAATTAAATTCATATATGATGTCTGCATAATAGATAAACACTGTTTTACAAAATAATGGCATTTTTTACATATACGTTAGAACATTTACAATACAAATAGTAGGTCAAATTTAGTGCAACAGTGTATCACAGTGTGAAAAATAAGATTCTCCTTCCCATTAGTTGTAAACCTGCAGAGAGAGCAATAGGGCGTTTTGCTGGGTCAAGTCTGGCTGCTATGACCTCCTAGAAGGAACACTGCAATGTGTGAATCTCAGTTCAGCTTTACTTTAGGATTTGCAGCATTTAAGATGAAAAGTCTACTTAGTGTTTAGAATATTCTTTCTTACCTTATTTCATTAAGGAGTTCCTAAATGTCTTCCACTATTCAGATGAGAAAAGGTTTTTCTGATGAATGTAAAATAACTTTTGGATAAATGGTGTCCAAAGAGCAATGTCTGAGTTCCTCTTGGAATTCATTTCAGCTGAACCAGTTGTGTAATACACTGTTTTAATTGTAAAGAACACACTGGACTTAGACTGCAAAGATATCCAGTGTTTTGATTGCTGGTGTTTTGAATGCAGTGAGCACAAGGCAACGTGTACTGTTAACTCTCAGTGCATTAGTTTGCACTTAGAGCAGTGTGGTGTGCCAGTGCTGGAAGGACAGAACAAGTTAGTTAATGTGTTCTAACAAGGCCATGCCTGGACAAGGTGTATCACTGCTTGTCAGTCATTTTATATGTTTGCTTGTCTAATAGTGTTCACCTCTGACAGTGGTATACAAATCCTTGATTCTTTCTGCAATAACTAAGATCAGTGTCTGAGTTATCGCATCATTTAGTCATCCCTTCATTGGAAATATTGAATCCATGTAATTGGAAATATGGAGTAAAAGTGAATATAGAAGCTGAGTTTTCTTTTCAGTATAGCTATTCCAATATTTTGATAATTGGAGAAAATTTTCAGTTGAAAGTGATTAATTTTTTTTTCCCCTGGTAGTATTGTAGCCAAGTATTTGAATAGTATATATATATATATATATATATATATATATATATATATATACTACAAAGAGTATTTTTTATTTGTTTCTTGTTTCCCTCTCCCCAGTTCCTCTCCAGCTAACCCACTGGTTTAGTGATTAGCACCAGAGCCTTTCACACAGTATTTTGAGCTCAGTTCCCTGGCTGCAGTTCACTCAACCTTGACGTAAATCTCCAATAAGTACTTTGTGAGAGGTTAGCCTTTTGTGCAGGGTGTGTGAGAAATCCTGCCTGACCAGGTTTGTTACAGAAACCAGTGTCAAATTGCTTTGCCTCCAGAGTTTGAATATGAAAGAAGGGGATGGGGGTGGGGGGACTCATGCAAAAAAACACCCTCACTTTCCACTTTCAAGAGTGTAATTGTTTGGAAAAAAACCCCAGTGTTTGGACTCATGATGTTTTAGTGCTGCTCTGCCTATGCCTGGCACTGTCAAATAAGCCTGTGATGATTTACAGTCTTCAGGTACAGCAAAGACTATGTAATTCATAGAATCTACTTTCTGTGTCTTGCCTGTTGAGGCTGGTTGCTTTTATTTTAATCTATTTGATCATGTTATTTGCCTTAGGTAATCAACAACCTTTCATGTAAATCCTAGCCAATGTTATAAAACTAATGGAGAAGAAAAAAACCGACCAAAACACTTGCATGTAGTCATGTTTTGGCTGTTGATGTCAGCAGTGTCATAGGAAGGCAAATAAGATAGCAACCCTCCCTTTTTATAAGGAACATATCCTCCCTACTTTGCAGGGTTTGTTTTTGTTTTGTGTTTGGTTTTTTGTTTTGTTTTGTTGTTGTTGTTGTTTTGTTTTTGTTTTTGCTTTGTTTTGTCATTTTGGGGTATTTTGAAGAAAGTTACATCCTTTGGAAATGGAAGCAATACATCATCTTGCCACCTCAGGGCTTGTTACATGGGAAGCCTATTGGAACCTCTTTGCCATTCTTCCATACTGTGATAAAGTGTGTTGCTTCCAAATAGATTTAAAATTCAACATCTGTACTCATCTGTTTCTGTTAACAACCTTTACATTAGTTGCAGTTGTGCATTAGTAAACATCTTTTGGATTAACTCTTCCATTCACAGTTTTCCATAAGCACTTTGGGTTTGAGGCTGGGTGCTGCTAGAATACATTTTGACAAGTCCCCCAGGTGGTCAGAGTATGACAGTAAATGCCAGCAATATTGCTCAGAGGGGGTGGGCACTTTGCCTTCACAAAACCAAGAAGCAATGCAGCACCTGCAGCGAGGGACGAAAAGCTGCCTTTCCAGCTAAGCAAGCAGGGCAAATGAATTTCCTCAGAAGGGAGATGTTGCACAGAGGCTTGCTGTGACTTACTGAGTGGGTCCACTGACTTCAGAATCTGGTTTGAATGTTTTGAGGGGGAGAAGGGGACTAGAAGGAGGAAAACTGCTGTAAGGAAGAGGAAAAGCCCACTGCTTTTGCCAAGAGTCATGTTTAGTTAGAATAAAACAATAATAAACACAGACTTGGAAGGCCATTATTTCCTTAATGCTAATTATCTGCAAGAACCTTGACAGGGAGGTGCAATCTGAAGTTAAGACAGTGAGTAAATGCAAAAATCAGAGGAGGCTGTCAGTCATCTTACTTTTCTGAAGAACCTAATGTGAGTTGGTGTTGATCCATGAGGATTGGCTTATGAGTGTTTTCATCTTTCCTTTCTGTGCTTTGACTGTACATTTTAAAATAAGTGCTTATCTTGGTGAATTCCAGTAAAAAATTAGCTATAGGGCTTTCAAGACCACTTTGCATTTTGTAAAACAACTTCTAAGCATGAAATAGTCTTGAAATCTAGTGTGTTGCTCCAGGCTTTTGAGATATAAATTTTCATAATGGTTATCAGTATCATCATCATCAAAAAATATATCCTTGCAGTGAGGGAGAATTTAGGCATTATGATTTGGCAGTCAAAAGCAGAAGATGACAAAGTTTTCCTGTGCCCCTTCATATTGCCTGTTTATGACTTGGTTGTCCTTTGCTGTCTGGTAATTTTGAAATGGGAAGTAGAATTAGATGTGAAATGTAGTTGCAGGGTTGTGTTGTCAGACTCCTCCCAGGAGGTACACAGTTGTCTTGATGATGTCTGCTCTGAATTCCTCCTGAATCTAAGCTAGCTGCAGTGTATAATAACATGGATTTTCTTGCTTGCATAATTGATTAGCTCAGACCCCAACTTGGCTTACCCATAAGATATAAATGCCCCCACTGAACTGTATCCCACCACCAGGATCTTGTTGCAGCATCAATGCCCTGGCTGCTAGAGGGCTGGGAGGCAAGATAAGGTATGTTTTTTAAATCCTCTTCCTTTTGATGTGAGACTTTTGTCTTTAAACTGTTGGCTAATTGCCATTGTATTATCTGACTCTGGTATATTTGCCCTTTATACAGCTCTTTTACCGCAGCCTTTATTAGTTTTACTTCCCTTCTGAAGACCCCTGTTTTTTTTTTTATTGTTGTGCTTCTGTGTAGGGAGAGGCTTTCATTGTTTTCTGCCCCCCCCATTTTTCTTTCTTTCTCCCCCGCCCCCCAAATTCTCCTTTTCCATGTCCCTATCTTTTACAAATGCCTGATTAATTCTTAATAAGAGAAGAACACATTAATGCCTAGATCCCTTCTTTTACCACTGTTATCCTCATCAGCCCCTACAAAGTTGTAGAGTATATAGTTTTCTTGGAACAGTAGCATAAATTTTAATTAAAACTAACATGGTTCCAAGGAAAAATAAGTAGACCTTACCTTCTTGTTTGTGATAGAGCAGATAATTTAAAGCTTTTTGCTGAACACAGCAGCAAAACCACAGATTAAAATTGTCTTATTTACTCACTGATCAGCTAATTAATGCAGTATTTGATGGCCAGCTTTACTACCGTTTCAAAGCTGAGAGTATTTGTTCCTGAATGCATGCTGCTGCCAGGGTGGACTTTAGAAACTTGCTTGGAATGAGCTGTAATCCCTGGTGGAATTGTGACTATTAGTGGTGTTATCCCAGTGGTTTAGGGTAAGCACTAGGAAAGGCCTTCTTCAGTGGATAAATGGGACTATGTTCTTTCCTGTCCTTCAGCAGATCACATTTGCCATAGGTATCATTTAATTTGTCTAATAAAGATCTCATATTGTGAAACTGCAGTGTTAAACAGCATCATAATACATATCAATACCTTTTTTATAGGCGGGGTGGCTTGAAACATTTTCAGAATGGGCTTTTCAAGGGAGTAAAACTTTCCAACCAAATTGGTTACAGTAATTTCAGAATTTCAGGTTTTTCCCCACTATGCTATTGTAAAAATAATAAAATTTTTGCTCTTAATTTTTTTTTAGTATTGAAACTGTTCCATAAGTCCAGAAATACTATTACTATAAAACACCTTCAAAAAAAAAGGAATTTAAATTTCATGAAATGTATATAATAAGGCATGTTAATATATAAAAAGTTCTGCTTTATCAAAAAAGGAGGGGAATGAGGAAAGAAAATACTAATGTGCAATTCACCAAAACTTACTCATCACCCTTGCAATGAATCATTTTCTGCTGCCATCTTGAGATTTCATAGCTGTTAACAAGCCAGTCACGACTGTTGAACTTCAATGCATCAACAGTCCAAAGAAGAGCTATTAATTAGCAGTGGTGACTGGTGTGAGAGCTTTGCTATTGACAGCTGTCACCTCAGGACATTGCTGCTGGTTGTTTTCAGCACAGAGCAAAATTAGGATTCACCTGAGGATTGACACAGGAAAAGGAATATGGTTGGAGTGGAAGCTTCAGATTTACCATGCTGACCCATGATCACATTGTTGTACATTGGATGGGAATTCCTTTGTTGTAAAACACAACTCGACTGAAGGCTGTGGGACATAGTCTAAAATTAAGAGTGGGGCTAATTCCAGTACTGCCTAATGTTAGTAGAGAATTTTAAAGCCATTTTCTTTTACAGCGGCATTTATAAAGTCTCAAGCAGGGATTTGTTCCCCTCTGAGCTGGATTATAAACCAATGCCGCAGACCATGGAATTCATCGTGGCATGATGGCATTTAAAACCTCAGTCAAACCTTGTTCAGTATCTGTAATGTTTTCTATTCTGAGCGTAAAGAACAACTCTACATTGTGACTAAAGATAAATAGTGCAATGTTGTCAACATCCTGTAGATGTTACACTGCAACTGAGAAAATCATTAAGTTGGTCACTTAATGTTGGGTCTGGTGGTAAGCTTTAGGGAATATGTTAGAGACAAGTTTCTTTTATATTCCACTGTGGTCTATGAAGTCTGTGCAGGAAATGCTCTTTTGCCTTCTTATGTTAGCCAAGTTTCTTCGGTAGTTTTTTCCTAAGGAATAGGAGGGGTTATTTTTGTCTTAAAATATTTTTTTTCTTGTTCCATATTGCCATACTAGTCAGAAGACAGTTTATTTTCAGTGTTTCATATGCAGGGTGTGACAGGGTCTGAACTGGCCAGAGCTTCCTGGTGGATTGTCCACAACATCTGCGGTTTCAGTACGTGCCCTGAAATCACCTTGACTTTCAGACTCAAAAATATCACCCACCTAAGACATTCATTCTTTTCTCTAAAGGCAAAGAGACTACCAAACCAAACAGAAGAGAGGCAGCTCAGCCGATGCTGTCTTGCACACCAGTCCCTCTTCATTCACAACTGTGTACAAGTATTAATACTTGCTAATGAAAATATGAGCTGTGTGTGAGTTCAGTTAAGTGATATTGAATGGGAAGGCAAAGAAGGGACAGCTTGGAGGTCTCAGAATGGCTGTGCTGTGCATTTCCAGAGTATTTAAATTGACAACATTCCTCATTTCCTGGTCCTCTCTGTCTCCACAAAGCTTAAGCTTTAGTATATATTTAGAGTACCCAATATTAAATGAACATGAACAACCACTAAATTTGCATTGCATTTACTGATATGAAAACAAACAAACAAACAAATTATTGGAGTAAATCAGTAGGGCTCTGTTATTGATTTTTATCACACTTTACAGAAATCATTGAACTTGATGAACTAATTTTAAATTAAGTTTTAATCTGGGTAAAGCAAACCATAACCTCAGTGCTCAAATGTCTTAAATCACTGCTTCTGACAGTTTGAAAAAGCTAGATTTCATAATTCCTAAGAACTGCTATAAAATGGTTCTCAGGCTTTAGAAACTGACAAACTATAAGCAGGATGTGCTCTGCAATGTGAGTGTCCATACCACTGAGAATTGAACTGTGATACTGTCTCTGCAAAACCAATCTAGTAAATACCTTTTTTATCAGTTTAAGCATTCCAGAAACCCCCTTTCTGGGGACTGGAGGGTGGAGGAGGTGGGTGTTTATTAATACTACAAAGGCCCATGCAATTCCTTCAAGAGGGCAAGAAATCAGACATGTATCTGAGAAATTTAGCAGCAGCTTGAGGGTAGAAAAAGGGAGACAATACACCCATTTTTATAAAGTAAAACATCAAGTAACTACTGTATATATTGATTTAAATGTCTGTTCTCAAAATGACTATAAAATTATTAGAAGTTTCTTACTAGTCTAAACAGATATGGGTGTTCATTTTACTGACCCTAGAATGAATGTATTTTGATGTTTAGTGTTAATGTTACTTGGATTAAGACGTAATGTTGGGAAGTTGGAATTTAGTGCCAGCACCTAAAGCATTTAGCATTTAATAGTTGCTTAAAATGGTGCTCATATAATCTGTGTACACATAAATATATATCTTCTCACAAATTTTTGCAGTTGCTTTGGATTTGTTCTGTTTTATAATGATATTGTATCTAGTAAATATTTGGTGCCAAGATCTCACTGGATTGCAATACCAAGCGTCCACCTGAGTCTTTACTCTTCTGTTTGAGTTTGATACATTCCCCAAGACATCCTTAATGTTATGCTGTATTTTGTAGTTTAGTTTATTGTCTATGGATAATAAATGAAGGTGATTACACTTTTCAAAAGGACTTTGGGTGTCTCAGCAGGGAAAGCACCCATCAAAATTGTTACAATTGCATAGTTTGCAACTATATTACATTGCTGCTTTTCTTTCTCTTCAGTTGCATTCATTGCATTAAAAATGAGAGATTGAGGTTGATAAAGACATTGTTTTTTGAAACACTTTCTTTTTTATGATTAAACTGTCAAACTTTATTAAGTAAAAGAAGGTGGGATTGTAACATTGTTGTAGGACATAAAGGGATGGCTGATGAAGTTGCCTGTAAATAAAAACCAAAAATATCCCAAACAAACTAGGAAAAGAAACCAAACCAAAAAATCCCCAAAACAACAACACAAAAAACCAAAAAATAAAATAAAAAAACCAAAAACCCACCAGAAAACAAAAAAAGAAACCAATAATTTTTATAGTCATAATTCATTTTTAAGGCAATCTTCCAGCCTCATTTTCTAATGAACAGAACACTTTTCTTATTTGCAGTTTGTGAGGCCCTCACTAAGTTGGGCTGTGTGTATGTCTATCCGTCTGGTTTGTCACAGAAGGTATTCTCTGTTTCTAAAGCTGAGTAGGGTGATGAAAATAGATAGCACCATACAGGCATAATAACATGTACAGTGCATGCTCATTGCAGTGCCTTGCCACTAATGTATATAAATACCTACTGCAATTGAGCATGACATTTGTAGAGGGATCACCTCCAAAAACATATTGTGTGTACACACTCCAATTTCTCTTTACACATCCCTCAAGGTGAAGATAGATGTTGTGGTCCATCAGCCTATGGTCACATTGAGCACTTTCCTCATCATATAAGCTCTGTTTCCTTTACCTTTAAATGAATGTTATTTTTTCAAATTCTGTTAGAGATAAAAGACATTTAAAGGGGGATAATTTTGTATCTCTTAGAGACAAATGCTCAGCTGCATCTCTACATAGGAACAAGTGTCCTCCTGAAGGCCAACATGCACCACAGGAATGAAACTTATTTATTTTTTCTGGAAATATGTCTCAGCAATATGGATTTACTGACAGTGACATATTTTTGAAATACTATAATAAGGTTTGTAATTCTTCCTTTCCTCTAGTCACTGAAAATTCTGACAAACTTAAAACATTTTTACCATTTCAACCACCAAACTGGCCTTTACTCAATTCTGTTGATAGCTCTCTATCCAGTACTACATGCCTACTACAGAAACTGACCTACCTTATTTTATTTGTATTATTATTTCATATGTATAAGCAAAAGGAAGTATGTGCTAAAGGAAGGTGATACCTTTTCTGTGCACTTTCCATAGGCAGGCTGCTTAACTCCATACATGCTTATCACTTTTTTACATCATGTCACGTTTTTTCTTTTTGTATCATTTGACCAGATTAGCTGTGAAAAGAGTGGAAGTCTAAGCAGATTTAAATAGTTCCTACAAGATCTGTTTTACTGTAAGTGTGGTGGTCTTCCAATATGAAACTGTTAAGAAGAAAAAAATAGTTGGAAAATAATAATAAGAATCAGTAATTTTAATGAGACAATCTCTAGTCTTTTTATTCTTGTTTTCTGTTTTAGGAATGTAAAAAAGTAGAGTGCTTCTGGCTATTGTGAAAAGATAAATTTGCCATGACTGCTCTTGATTTCCATATGTACTTAACTTTGTTTGTTTTTCTCTTACTACTCTTTGATATAGAATAGTTTCTTCCTGTCTTTCATTAAACTGATGATGCCTTGTACTTCAATGCTCATATAAAAGAGAACTGTAGCAAGAAAAGAAGTCATGCCTAACACAGATGATAGTATTTACACATTCATATGAAAGCTCTGAAAATCCATGATGGTTTATTGGATAGTTATGTGGGAGTGGAGTCCTCTGCTTCACACTAAAGGGTTTATTGTTAATGAAGCAGGTATTAAAGAGACTGACTTGTACATCTGCATTGCATCACTTTAGACATGGATAACTGTGTAACCAAAACCTGCTGGACTTAGTTGAAAAATCACTTACTTTCTAAATATCATATGCTGCCTATTCTATTATGTAGAAAAAGATCAGGGAAAAACATTGAAAAAATTATTAAAAAAGTGGTTTTTACCAGATAGCATCTGCTTTTATGTGGAGTAAGACTTTTAATCTACTACTCTTGTATTCCTGAAGCTTTTTTCAGTCTCTTAATTATTTGCTCCAAATGAGCAAATGTCATGTGAAATATTGTATGGGTTAATCAGTAATAATATGCAAACACCTCTTACTTATATGGCACAGTGCTTAAGTGTACATTGCAGAACAGTTGTCAGGCTACTTTGGAAGCTTCCTTTTCTTAACTTTTTTAAAATTAGAGATTGGGATATCTCCCCATCTGTAAATACAGTGAAAGCTCCTATAGTAAGGATTGGAAAAATTATTATTTTCACCTCCTTCCCTGCCTCACACATTTTTTTCACAGATTTAGATTCACTTACTCTTTTCAGTAGTATTTGTGTGGGATCAAACTAGGATAGTTGCTGGATAATTGAGTTTATATTCTGCTACATCTAATCTTGAATTTGGACATGTAACATAATGGCAAATGTGGTAATCAGCAGAAAACTACAGGAGGGTAACCTGTGGCAATTTATCTAGGTTGATTTGCTTTACTTCTAGAAATCTCTAAAAGCAGGTATTGGATTTGTCATTATTTTAGTTATGTAGAGAGAGTGATTGTGTCTGTATAAACTGAAAACTGTGTGTTGAGAGTTGCTATATTCTATCATTTCCTCTCTGAAGGACCTAACACTTCTCCTTCCCAATCCTAGAGTGTCTTCATATTCATCATCCCCATTTCTAGCAGACTGCAGGTGAATGTTAGGGCCACAGAAACCATGCTGTGGCTTGGGTAGAGAAGCAGAGTTTCAGAGAGGTCAGTTGGTAGGAAATGATGCTTGGAATTTCCCTGCAGGCTGAGCTGCACCTGTGGTGAGGTTGCAGCTGTTCTGTGGCATCATCTGGACTGCACCTTGGAGTGCCCAGCTCTTCCCTGAGCCATGTTTCCTTTTGCCTGTCTCTGTAACTGGTGTGTGATTGACTTTCACATGCTGACACAAAGCATTGTTATGTATCATCAAATCTACCTTTGCTATGGAGCTCAGTATTGGCTGATGAACCAGAAGAACTTGTAGTTCCAGTACGAGCGGTTTGATGCTGCTGGTATGCTTTTCTTGTGGTTTTATGTTCCCCCCTGCCCTTCCCCCACGCTGAGGGGTGGAGATTGATTGTTTCTTTAAGTGGCATATTATGATAATAGAATCAAGAGATAAGATTTAATCAAGGTACATAATATAAATACATAATAAATCTGTAGAACATGTAAATAAGATCCTATTGGTACCCTGGCTTCTTGAATTGTACTTCATGGTGTGTTTTCATATGATGTAAGTGCAATGGTCTTACTCTTGGTAAGAACTTCTGAAGGCAAGATTTTAAATTCCTGTTTTCTCAGGGTAAGGTTATGTTTCATGTTCAATAACAAAAGTGAAATAAGATTGCTATCTGCTAAAAAACGAATGAGATTGTATTAATTCATTTTCTTTATGTGTTATCTTGTCTGTGTGATTTTGCTTATATGCATTGAAATGAGATATATCAATTCTAACTCTAATTTATCACTGCTACTAGTCATACTGCAAATTTCAGAGCCCTCATAGACACTGTTTCTTCTACAGTCAGCTACCAGCTTGGGCTGTTGGGCTGAAAAATGAGGGATCAAAGGGAGAACAACAAAACCAACGAACCAAAGACTTAGTAGCAAGAGCTCTAGATTGTGTCCTGTTCCTCCAAAATTCTCTGTAAAGCTCTTGTCTTGAACAAGCATGTTCCCTATCCCTTATGACAGAAAGGGATGTGGAAACAATTACTCAACATGAGTCATAAAAGAGATAAACCCTGAAAGATAGACAAAAAACTGTTTATCCTGTGCTGAGCCACATTAGCCCAAGGCTGTGAAGTCTTGTTTCCATGTCATGCCCTGGTTCTGAACTGTTTGTCTGAAGCCCTTTTGCAGACAGCTGCTGAAAGTAAAAGGTCACAGTGCAGCAGCTTTGAAGAACCTGCTTCAGTCATATAAAAGTCGCCAAAAGAAATGGAAATCCAATCTGTCTGATTTGTTGGGAGAATTAACCTTCCTGGAGTAGCATCATGGGTAGGAAGAGATTGTGACAAGCTGATGCTGTGACATATTTGCTTCTAATGTAGTGGATTAAGGGACTATATTAAGAAAGATTTTTTCTCCTCTGCTGCTATAAATCTAGAGATCTTAGACCAGACTCTTCTCTTCTTCTTCTTCTTTTTTTTTTTTTTTTTTTTTTTTAAACCATTAGTTAGCTTTGTTCTCACTGTTGAGAATTAAGAAAAATTGCTAGTCAGGACATGTCAGGCTGTCCTGAAAATTGGAAAGATGTGTTGTTATTTTTTTTCCAAGGCTGAAAACATACCAGAAGAGTGATTCTTTTTACTGCCTTCTCTGTGGCATCCTACCTTTAATTTGAAAGTATGACTAAGTCATTGTGGATTAGGCTTTCCACTCTTGACAGTTATTTGGAGAAGTTTTCTTTGAGATGGTTAAGAAAATGTACTGAGAGTCTCCTTTGTAGTATGTCAGTACCTAAGCAACCTATTTGCTATGAGCTTTCTTCTCTGTTCTTGTGTATTCTGCAATCACCAGACTAGTAAAAGAACCTTTTTTCTTACCTGGGAAAAAAAATATAGAAAAGAAGAATAATGAAAAAAAGTTACTGTGCCTAATCTAAGGGATTGGATTAATTTTACCCAAGTGTCCAAAATGTTAGTTAGCTGGGAACATGCCTCATTTCTTGATGTGAAAAGATCTCCTTGCCAAAGGGAAGTTCCTAATGTGCTCTGTCATTTGCTAGTGTATCCTCATTTTCAACCACCTAGTACCAAAGCACATGAGTAATCAAGAGAGAACTTGGTTTTGGGAGATGTCAGAATATTTAGGTTTTGAAATGCCTCATCCCACTGGCAGTGAGGGGAGCCTAAGGTTAGATTTCTGAAGCTCGGGAACAGAAGAATAATTTCTGTGATGCTGGGAAGATCTTTTCATCTAAACCCCAGGCAATTAGAGAGCTTTAGGTTAAATAACAGATTTCTGTTCTTCCATATGTTGTTTGTTTGCAGAACTCTCACAGTCTGTTGTTAGACACTGATATAACTGTGCTATGGCTTTGTTGGGCATGTTATGGATCCTGCAGAAGCTTTTATCTCTACTGTTTACCAAGGACCCTCTGGGCTTGCTAAGAATTACTACTCACAGTAAAGTTTTTATTTCTAGAGGCTATAATTTTCTGTTCTTTTTTTTTTTTTTTTTTTTTTTTTATCTGTGAAGAAATTCTAGAAATGAGATCTGATTATATGTATTTATACTGTGCTGTTGTGTATGTTTGCCATATTGTATATTCATCATTTGCCCAGAACCATTCTATTGCCTGGAACTTACAATGAGCTCCAGGAACTGAGCCTGACATCTGTCTTTTTCTACTGATACACCTCAAAAAAAAAAAAAATAAAAAAATAAAAAAAAAAAAAATCAGCTATTACAGTTAATAACTCTGCTGAGGAAAATAGCAATACTGATCACAAGCAGAACTCAATTTTGGCTCTATTGAGAAGGATGTTGCTAAACATAAAAATTAAGCCGTACTCAAATGTGATTTTGTTGTACAAGAACAGTGGAACAAACACAGAAGATCAAAATGTTGGAAGGTGTTGAATGTGTAGTTGTGAAATAGCAAGAGATAGAAGGTGTGGTCTTGCTTCCACCCAAAACAAGGTTTGTGCATGAAGTTTCCATTTTGCAAGTACTTTGTTCATGTTTTTACTGAATTCTTAGTTGTGGTCCAGCGTGCTTACATAAATATTTACTATAAAATGAATGTTTACTTTATTATATCCCATGCATTAAGCTTTAGTATATGTTTGGTAAATAGCATAGTAGGTCATCAAGATGGTTGTTGCTGTAATGAGGAAATGTGAGACTTTTGCATCAATGTTTCATTAGTGCAACATTCAGATTTTGATTTTTGTGAAATGTGTTGATAAAGGAAGCAATACAAAACTATACTGACTATTTTTAAGTATTTTCATCCTTTGGAAGTCTGTAAATCAATACTAAAATTTCAGCCTTTTCCACTTAAATACTTGAACAGAGCTAAGAAGAAAAACTCGCTAATATTTCTATCTGTAAATGTTTAGGAGATATTCAGAATGACACTATAATAATTTGGCAAGACTATTATTATATTTTTATATTTGACAATATAGTTTTTTGTAGGAGAATACAATTCTACTGCCCAAATGGATGATAAAAAACCTGTTCAGGTCACCAGAAATGCAGTACTTGAGGCCAACACTGTTGGACAAGGTTCTAGGTCCTTTGTTACTTGTTGAAGTCAGATTAAATAATAATTTACCTTTAAAAAAATTGAATAGAATTTCTATTTTTTTTGTTACTAAAATTTAATTAAATCCAGTGAAATTAAATAGCCTTAAAGTGTTTTCTAAATATTGTTTTTGCAGAGACTGTCTTTTTTTACCTCCAAAATGCCATTTCATCTCTTAATAATGAGCTTGCTAAATAAAAGACTTCCTACTTTCATTCCTAACACTGATATTTCTGGTTATGGAAGATAGCTGTTTGTATTTTATTTGCCAAAAATAGAAATTAACTAATTCTGGTACTTTATTTTTGAAGTAAATATGAATGAATAAATACTACCACTTTTGTATTTCATAAAACTGGGAAACCAAACAGCTTTATAAATGCAATCATACATCAACAAACACTTGTCAAAATGTCAGTGTCTCTCCTCATAAAACATAGCTTGACGTAAATCACTTTACAGGTAATAATTAATTTTATTTAAAAAGTAAAACCAGAATAGTAATTTTGAAGTATTTAATCTTCTGCTCCATTCCAGGAGGAGATATCTTGCTAGATTTGGTGACATAAGGGTCAAAAGATAAATGGTAACCAATACCTCTGTTTATTTTTTTGACAATGTTAAATTAGCAACCCCTCAGACCTCTTGCAGAGAAGTACAACCTGACTAATTGAACATGTCACTGGGGAGTATGCTTGGTTAAGCTGATTCCTATTATGTTGACTTGTCAGGGACCAATAATTAAAGCTGAAGAGAGATGCTCATTAGTGTCTACAGAATGATTCAAAGAGCAGAAGGGAAGAGTCCTTCAGGCACACCTGCTAAAAACTGACACTGCCTGGTGGGATGTAGTCAACCGACCAGCTTGTTTATCTGATGAGTTAGTGGTACAGCTCTAACCAACAGTAAATAAAATTAAGAGGTGAATGTACATGCTCATTGAATCAAGCTACAAAACTGGATTTATGTCTGTGCATTAGGATGTTTGCATTATACTCTGTCTCTATAGAATTTTAGTTTTAGTATTTATTGGATAAGATGTAAAGCAGTATCTATTCAAATGACTTTCTCCTCAATCCTCAAGTAGTCATTTCAATTATTTTAGCTGGAAACATCATAATATTAATAATTTCTCTGTTTCTTTGAGCTCTCAAGGGCCTGCTTGGATAACTTCTAGGAGTTATAGTGCGTTTTGATGATAAATGCCCTTATTAGCATACATTTTTCACACTTGCTCTTTAAAAAATGACTAGTCTGGAGGGGAGGGTGTTTTGGTTTTTTTGTTGGTTTTATTTCATTCCCACCACTTATGCTACTGACTTTAATTTCAGTGAAAAACCATACAGGAAAATGATCTGAATGAGGCAGCTTGAATCGATTGTGCTTATCAGAGCCAGGAAGCAGTATTTGCGCAATTATGCTGTTTTACCTGGAATTAATAACCTCAACTTTATATGGAATTGGGAGCTTCTGGGGGCTTAAATAAAGATAGTCCTGCAGATTCTTCCATATTATGAGTAACATGAGAAACTCCAGTTTTCTCTGACACTCACAGTGTCAGAAACCCACACAACTTAGAAATAAATGTAGACAAAACCAATTTAACTATGACAAACCCTGTGAAACTGGTTATGAAAGTGTAGTGTGTAACGGAAAACTGAGGATGTGGCAAGTTTTTTGATGAATAGTTTGGTTTTGTTCTTTCAGGTTATCTTTAAATGGTTTTTATCAGACATTTTAACATATGTTATTTTGATAAATTCAACTGTTCAGCTAGAAACACATTTGCTGGGTGAGCCCTTCTATTTTCCTGTATTTTCCCACTGGATTAAGACAATGTTTCCCTGCTCTAGAATTATCTTCTTCACTGTATCCATCCCTAAAAATCTTAATTCTGTGACATTTCAGTAGGGTCAGTTAGCAGAGAATGGACTCCTAGAGAGTCGAGCAATATCCATGTGACAGCCTTCAGTCATTAAAGCTTTTCATGTGGTCCCCCAGAGCTCCTTTACAGTGGCTCACAGCATAGCCTCAGAAAAACAGGAGTAACAGCCTCCTCTCTCATGGAATGCTGCTACAGATCACAGACATTGGGGGATGACAGAAAACCAGTGAAAAACCCAGATACTTTTATTAAAAAGCTTCAGGTCTTTATGTGTCCTGGAGACCTATTGGAATTTGGAGAACTCTCCTTCTGCAGAGTTGATATTTTCTGAGATCACTTTGGCTTAAGGCTGTGTGGACAGTACAATTTTCTTACCTTTGGGAACAAGTCTGTTGGCAGGAGCAAAACTTACATTCTGCCTTTTTGTATGTTATTTATCATCTCTCTCACTCTTTTTGATTGGCGTACTATTAAATAAATTGTTTCAAATCCTGTATTCAGCATAATCTGCATTAAAAGAACACTTTTGTAGCCCAGTGCCACTTGTCAGCAACTTAACAGCAAGTTTTTCATCAAAAATTAAAGAAGTTGTGTTGCCTAATAAAAATGGATATGAACTATCAAGTAATCAACTTTCAAAGGTTGCTTGAAAGGATCAGACTCCTAAACATAAATTTCTACACTTATTTCAGACTCAAGTCCCGAGAATAGAGGGAGGCCTTTGACTTTTGGACCACTTTCTTTCAGACTGAGCATTTTGTTGATAATAATATAATCTGTCTTGTGAAAGAAATCACTGCTTCTGGGTTGCTCACTTGGCAGCTGAGTGTAGTGAGCTGCGCCCATTGTCAACACAAGAAAAAATAGTATTTTGTCAAAACAAAAAAAAGTCTTTCTTTCCAAAGGCTTTGTGGTAATTCACTTGCAGAACTTTATTCTGCATTAAGCATGTAAGCCGGAGTGCCCATGTAAGAATAAAGACATTCCTTAAGTAGTGTTTTTCAAGTTGCCCTACTGAGGCATATGATAATGAAAAGCTTCTAAGTAATCCTTAAGCTCAAATGCTGTAAAACTCTTGTGATTAAATTTGCCATGAGTAGGTACAGAGCTAGCAGTGCACTGCTTTAAAGTGCAGGGAATGCCTATAAAACCTGGGAATTGTGGCCAGGGGGAGTGGAACAAGTGTCCTGCATCTGAGACAGGTCACTAGCACTTTCTCCATGATGCAGGCATCTAGCAGCAACTTTGCCAAATCCTGCTAAAAGCACAAAAATCTGTAATACAAAATTGAAAAAAGGTTCCATGAATTTTCCTTAAAGCTCTGTGAATAATAAACGTAAAAGTTTTCTCCCCATTCTTATTTTCTCACTCAGATGGTACCATATCTAGTCACAGGGCTTTCAAAGTCGCAGCAAAGTCCTAGGTGTTAAAAACAAAATACTACATGAAAAGCCTTTGAGGCATCACTTCTTTTTATTTTTTTTCTTATGCTGGAATAAGCCCTAAATATTTAACTTTATTTATATATTGTGAAAGATAGCTCTCTGGATAATTTTTGGACATTCACCTGGGCTGTGGAAGTCACAGGGTAGAGCAAGAACAAGGATTCAAACAGTCTATCAGCTGTGGCTGAGGACACCTCCTGCCATACAGAGCTCTTTTGGCTCTCTGGTGTGGAAGCTGCATCCTGACCCCAATGAACATAGCCCTCAAATACTACATTTTCATGGGAAGTTTTAATTGTTATTTTCAGATTATGAACTTTGGAAAATGTCAGTCTTCCTCAGTTTGTAAAGGTAGAGAGGTAAGAAAGTGAACCCAAAGAGGGATTAAAACTCCCTATTCAGTGGAACAGAGGAAGTCCAAGCCTCCTGCCTTTTCACTCAGTGAAATGACCCAGTGTAGGCTGGGGACAGTCACCTTTCTGCATTGTCACAGTTGGATTAATCCCCACAGAAACAATAAAATACATGCTGTCATCTCTTTCTGTCTAAGGGCAGTCAGAATTGCAGTGGCTTCCAGCAGATGCAGTTGTTTAGCAACTTGTTACAGTGCAATGCATCATAAGGCACTATACTTTCTCAGAGGAGGTTTCATTCTAATTTAAGATTTTACAACATAAGAAAATATGTGATCAGCACAAAGGTGTTCAATTCTGGTCTTTGAAAGGAAAAGGATTTTCCTTCTCAAGAAACATTTTCAGGTTTATATATTAGAGGAGTAGGTGGGAAGTACTCAGAAGGAAAGTTGAGTTGATCAGAATGACGAATGAGACAGTATTTTTTGGCACATGTGTTTTGAGTAGATAAGATGGGGAGTGAGTGTCATTGTTCTTACAAAGCAAAAGACATTGATACATATCTGAATGAGTTTTAAATAATGTAAATGAAGAGAAAGGACTGAAATCTAAAAATGGAGATGTTATGATGGAAGAGCTGAAAGTAGCTGTACAGTATCTCAATAATGGTGGCAAGATACAGAGTCCTATCAGTGTACTTCCCAGCAAAGGACTCAGTGACAGGGAGAAGAGGGCACTGCCAGCAGTGATGGACTAGGAGGTGGGGGCTGGTGCAACCCCACTGAATTTAATTGAATTAAATTGATTTAAAGCAGCTGATGAACTAGACTACTTACACTGAATGGAAGCAAAGGCCTAAAAAAGGGAAATATAAGAGGGGAAAAGAGTATTATATGGGATGCATTTGGACTAGATGAGCATAAGTAAGAGGTAAATTTTTTCAGGATGGGATGAGTGAAATTGAGTTGCAGCTGAATGAGTTTTTCATTCATTAGACTGTTCTAGCCTATTGCATTCCTGGTGCAAAAGGCAATCACAATGGAAGGGATTAAAGTCACTGACCTTAATTTGCCTTAAGTCTGAAAAAAAGTCCTGAACATGTTTTCCTAAGGCAAAGTTTACTTGCGTGAAAAATATCCTTGTTATTTGGGATAGGGATGATGATAATTTATGAAAAACCACTTTAAAATATTTGACTTGTCTGTCTTGTCTACAGAGAAGCAGCCCTAGCTTTTGCAGTTGCTTTATTCATCAGCAGTGTCTCACAGTCTTTTCCCTGGAGACTGTGACAAGCCTGTGTAGAGATAGTATGCTTGTTCTTTTCTCTACTACTCAGTCCATTTAAAGATAATAAGCCTTGCCCAGCGTGACCAATGAAAAAGGGAAATGTCATTTACCTTGATGGTATCCTCTGGTAGCTTAAGACCATGCTCTGCTTGATCCGTGGGCTCAACTCCATTATAGGGAGTAAAATATTCAGCAACACCTTTGAAACACAAAGATCTATTGTCATTTGTGCTCTGTAGCCTCAGCTTTTCTCTACAAACTCTTTCCACTTGTTTTAACAGTGTAAAAATAATCCAGCTTTCTCTGCAAGCCCCTTTAGAGGACAAAATTACTGTAATGGAAATAAATGGAAATGCAATTAGCCATCTCTACAATATGTCTTCATATGTTTGATCACAAATAGCATCCAAATCCAGATGGCCCTGCTCCATTGCATCATGTTTTGTTAGCAAGAGAATTATGAACATTTATAATAAATAAATTTTAAAAATAAATAAAAATGAAGGGACAAGCAGGAAAGAGATACATAATTATTCAGTAAAGCAAGTGTCTTTCAGAGTGGAAAAAACATTTAGAAAATTATCTGCTTTCCTTAACAACAAGGAACCTGAGATTTGATTAATGGCACTAAATATCTTCACAGGGAAAAATTACTGAGTACTAATAGCCACCACTCTACTGCTTGTTCTGAAAGTAAAGCAAAAAGCCAGTAGTGCTGAAAGTCAAAATTAAATGCATTCAAATGAGAAGTATGGGATATATTTCAGTAATGATGACTGGTGGCAATTGAAAAAAGTCCTGTTAGAATGGGAAGGTGGGTAACCATTTTTGATACATGAGATGAAGACTGAATGTCTTTCTGCAAGAATTCTGACAAATACAAGGTATTGGACTCACTACAGAGATCATTATGTGAAATGTAATCCCTCACTTTATACAGAGATCTAACTGAAATGATCTGATATTTTCAGGGGTTTAGCTTCACGGAGTTAAGCCTACTTTGTTCTTTGCGCTGGTAGTGTGGATGTCAGAATCAGAACAAATTAGATTTACACTCACCTGCAACAGAGCTGAATCTGGCCCCTAGAGTTCAGATTACTATGAATACAGTACACATTATACTTGTAGGAAGTAAAGCTCAGAAGTTCATATGTGTATAATCAAAAGACTCTAATTGAAACCATAACTGAAGTCCGAGATTATAAACAAAAGATGGGTCTTGGGTTTGACAAAATTAATTATAAGGTAAGAGCAATAATTAATTAATTCTATTATGTCACTGGTAAAGAAGGACATGTTACTTTGTATTTCTAAACAGTGACTTTAGATCAAAAATAGGCAAACTATATCTTAATGGAAAAGAAATTTGATATTGAGTACAGTTAACCCTTTTTTAGAAGCCTTAAAAAAATTCTAATAATGATGAGCATGCTCTAGGTGCTGTAAAACCCTAAAAGAAATCTGTGTCCTGCCCATTTAGTATTTGATTTACTTCAGTTTTATTGCCCATTGCTGGCATAATATCAAACATTTCCTTAGTAGGCCCCAGCACTTATATGAAGCTGTGCCAAAGTTATTCTGTATGTAATCCAAAAAGTCTTTTTCTGCTGCGGGGAAATCACTGAGTTAAGGGAATGATTATTCCATTGTGTTCTGTTGTTGTTAATTTTTCTTCAACAGACTTGAATTACCCTATCTTAGCTTTATTAATATTGTTATCTGTTGTACTTCATAATCAGAGCAGCACAGCAAACAGTTCATTCAGCCCACGGGAAAATTTCAACCCCAGCATGTAAATAGATACAGTTGATAAAAAAGGAAACAGAAGAGAAGTGTACTGAGGAAGGATGAGGGAAATGGTGGAACAAGAATAAGGCAAATAGGTGAAAACTGTGGAGTCAGAAAGGAGAGTAAAATGTTAAGAGGCATTGGCAGGAAGGAACTGGATAGTTATGACACATTCAGACTACATCCTGGAGGGCCCAGCTGGGATCTGCCAAGAGAGGAAGAAAGAAGAATGGAGCAGCGAAGTGAGCAACCAATTACATCAAATATAAAACCTCATATTTAAACAAAAGATAACTTGAAAGTAAGTTAATACAGGTCAAATTTATACTGCATATTGCAGTAGATTTGTTTGGAGACTTGCTTGAAACACATACCAACATAAGTTTTCTTCTCCTTCTATGTGGATTTTCAGGTTTTTTACATTTGTCTGTTTTTTGCACTGAGTAATCAAATTAGTCTTTCAGTCAATAACTACACCTTTCACTGTTCACTGGGCTTGGCTACTTTTCAATATGTCATCATTTGAGAAACAGAGCTCATGAAAACATATTCCTCAAACTGCCCAAGTGGGAACTGCAAATGTCACAGTTAGTCCTCTTCTGTGAATGAGCTGCATGACCTCTTCCTCTATAAGGTCCTATCAACTTGTATGAAAACCAAACTTCTGGTAAGTTGCTGGAGGAACTGAGTCTATATCTGAAAAAAAAAGTAATGTTTTTTATTTTCATACTGATGTATCAGTTATGATGGAAAACAATGTAAAAGAAAAACTCACCACTGTTTTACTGAGTGCAATGGTGTTGGATGACATGTTAGCTCTACTGAATTGAAGTTGAGGAAGTTTCCTTATGTGCAGAGGATCAAAAATTCCAGCTGTATACTGTGTTGGTGAAATAGGCTGCACATCCAGGTCTAGTTTGTTTCTAAGACTTGTGTTTGTAACAAAGAGCTAAAAATTTTAAAATAGTATTTTAGAGGCAGTGTTTCTAAAGCCTGATAGAGAAGGACACACAAAAAAAAAGCTTCATATGTTTTCCCTGCAGTGATAACTTTAAATTAGAGGTCTTGAAGAATCAGAACTGCCCCTGGTTACAGAAGCAGCACAAATCTCACCTTGATTCTGACTTGTCTCTATTAAAGGAGTGATTTTCAGATCAGGTAGCAAAGCTTCTGTCATTTACAAGCCTGAGTGCCAGTTTCTCCTTGACCATCTCACTGCCTCAAGAAAACTTTTGAGTAAAAACGTTGCAGAAAACAGCATTTGGATCAGTAAATAAGCTGACCTTCATGTTTCACTGGATAGTGATAAACTCTGTAGCCCTGAAATAATAACTGTGCACTTCATCTGCTACATTAGTGTATTCGAAAAACTGTGCATTTCCAGGTGGTATGCACAGGAGGTATTACAAGCCTAATTTTAGGATTAAGAACTCCACCCTCTTTCAGTCTCCACTTGAATGTCACCTCAGGGAGTTGCAGTTCTCATATTCTTGTACTCACTTTGCTTTTAACATTTTCAATTAAAATAAAGACAATTTTCTTCTGTACTGGAGAGCATAAAGGACTTACAATAAGGAATTGGCAAAGGCCATGAGTTTTGCCTGAGTTTGCAGAGGTACCTCAAAGTTGTAACGCTTAGCTAAGCTACCCAAACCTCCCTTGAACCTGCAGGATGTGCCAGAAATAACTGCAAGAACAAAATTTCTTACAAGGAGAGGTATCAGAGCTGCTCCTAACCACAAGTTAGAACTAAAAATTAGAGAGAAAGACACAGATAATAGAACAACCCTTGAAAATAACTGCTTCTTTTTGAACCTCCACTGAAAATCCATTTTAAGTTTAGTTCCAGTTTTGGTTGAAATGTAAGTAGACTTTTGTTTATCCAAAAGACTTTGAGTATCATAGGCTATAACTGAATTAAATTTCAGGTCAAATTATGTGGTGTCATTTACTCTGCATGTGTTTTTGATGGATTTTACTTAGTAAAGCACTGTATGTCCTTTTCCTAGCTTTAACTAATCCTCACAACATTGCTGTGAGGCTGATAAGTAATATCCTCATTTTACAATCAGAGATAGAAAGGTTATGGGACCTGCCAATGTATACAGAATATAATCAGTATCAGGACTGGCAGTAATACTTCAGAGTTCCTAGTTACTAATCCTATCTTGGAAAATATATAGGATATTCTACATTTTGATTCAATAAAACTTTCCCCTGTGTGTAAATCTCCTCTGTTTCTATTCAAGGATTTCATAAGACACACTTGGAGGTTTTTCCTACTATAAACTGCAAATAAGTGTAAATCAGTGATCAACTGAAGACTTAAAAAAAGGAAACTTATTTCCAAAGAAGTATCAAAGTCGTGGGAAATTTGATTTGGAGCAAAACAACTCTGAGTTTAAACAGGCTAATGAATTACTACAAGTTGCTCATCTTGCAGCCAGTTGACTCTTTTGGTTTTTAATGCTTTGTTATGCCCCTTTGTAAAGAGCCTTTCCTAAAGACGCTGAAAAAAATAACATTTTTCTCTAAATAGCATGTATGACTTAGGGTATCACACACAAATAAGTGAAATGAGCCATGTTGCCAGGTAAGTAGTAACCTTTTGTAGTGAGCCCTCTGCAAAAGTACTAATTCCTACAGGAAGTAGGAGTACATGAAGTTGGTCTAAAAAAATATAATCGGCTTCTGCTTTTCCTAGCAGATGCTATAAGTGAACCTAATGATTATTTAATTTGTGTTGGAACTACCCACTTGCTCTCTTAGTGTCTTCCATGACACTGAAGCTGCTGACTTCTCATGGTTAAAACTAGGTGGGTGTTCAGGTACTGAAAAATTCTTCTGCTTTGTGGCCTTTTGCTTTATTTTTTAGAAGCTCAGAGTAACTTTTGTTTTATGAAACAATTGTTTAAATACTATCTTTTTACCACTGGCTTTCATGGCAAGTCTAATTTTAGGCCTTGACCATCTTAATGGCTTTCCTTTTAAAAGAACATAGAAACAGCATGAGCTTTATTTTCTGCATCATCAAAGCACTGCACCTTCTGACAGAAACAGTGTCTAGTCTGCAGTAGGACAAATGCATCCCCCTGATAGTCCATCTGCTGAATTTCATCACCTATAGGTAAACAGTGTTTTACAAAAGGAAACATTTTCTTTTTTTTCCTAATGCTTGCCTGATCAATATGCCTTTGAAGCAAATGAAAAAAAAAATATTGCCTAAATAGACTCTATGTAAAACTCTACACAAATGTGCTCCTTTTTCTGGTTATATATTGAGATATTTTATCTCGTAAAAAAAAAAAAATTAAAAAAATTAAAATAATTGTCCTTTAACCAGCTAGGGTGAAGTCAGAATATTGAGAATTAGGGAAAATTATGGAATACTGTCAGATTTACACAGAAACAAGTCCCATTTAAGTTGGGCTTCAGGAGTTGCATTTTATTTATAATTTATGCCTCTTTTAAAAATCACAAATAATTATAGGGATTAGTTAACAGTAGAAAATAAAAAGTGCATTTAAAATTAACCTGACAGGGCATTTTTTTGTCATACTGACTGATGTGTACAGTCCATTCTTTTAAAAATTCAAGGAAGCTTATTTGAATTGTAAATTGGCAACACATTCATACTGAAGTCTTATTGTGTGATAGTGTGACAAATTACAAATGGAATATTGGCCAGGCTTCCATTTCTTGCATTTTTTTCCTAGTTTCTGCTGCTATTATCATTAATCTGTTTTACAGAAGCTCTATAGCGGATGGTTCTGGACATGGAAAGTACATTAAGTTTCATTGTTGGCTGTAGCAGGACTGTGTGGCTTCGGTGACCTGTGACTTCTCCTATTGGTTGTAATTCAGTACAGTTGCTACTAGGTTTGCGTCCTGCTGTGTGTGGACTTAAGAGATTCTGGCATACTTTATGCCTGACAGCTCATGTCATAAGTATTGGATTACAGAGCTTTTGCTAAATTGTGTTAAGAATATCTTTAGAAATGGTGCTGGAATGTGATCCTTTAAAAAAACTAAATGTATACAAGTAAATCTTTAGGAACCCGTTATTGAAAGTGAATTCTCCCTTTTTAAGTCTTAAATGAACGTGTGAGAATGTTGGAGATGATTAAATGAGGGGATGTCATGTACTACAAGGCATTGTTTAATTTCTTTGCAACTTAAAGTTTAATGTGTTATCCAATGGGAAAGAAATGGGGAGTTACTGCAGTGTATCTTTGTTCTCTGCAGCCCCAGGCCAAGCGCTGGGGGTGTTCCTCCCTGGGGCCGATTGTGCTGGAGCAAAGGTCACACAAACAAGGAATGGTGCTCAGGATGCCATTTAAGGAGGGACTTGGAGGGAATTTATGGTGTTGTGAGAGGGAAAGAGAGAGGTGGAGGGAAGGAAGGAAGGAAGGAAGGAAGGAAGGAAGGAAGGAAGGAAGGAAGGAAGGAAGGAAGGAAGGAAGGAAGGAAGGAAGGAAGGAAGGAAGGAAGGAAGGAAGGAAGGAAGGAAGGAAGGAAGGAAGGAAATTCAAAGGGACCAAATCAATTACTGGCAGCAGCCTTTTCTGCTGCCACTCACCACCTGCCTTTCATACTAGTTCATTTTGTCTCTACCATCTTAAGAGTGATCTCCCACTATCAGACATTTTCTACCAGAGCTTAAGTTGACAAATTGATGCCAACTCACTGCAGTTTTGCAATATGCTCTGTGAAATACAAAGGAAATAAGCTTCTGGGTATTTCTGGCTTGAATTTCTTTTGTTGTGTGTGCTTCTAATGGTATCTCTGATTTCTTTGCATTTGTCTTGCACTCTGCAATCTGTTCAGCCCCCATGGTCTCTGACTTTGTTTATGTATTTACAGAGTTTCTGGTTGTAGGACTGGTAAACTAGGAAACTCAGGCCACAGTTTTACATATAAATAAAGATGCAGGGGTTTTTTGTCATTTTACATAATGTTGCATTCACTTCTGGCACCTAATGGAGTAAAAGACACAGGTTTGAATTGCTCCTTCAGTAACAGCCATCTAACCTGTGCAGCTGGTCTGGGTTTTCTTGCCGTGAGGGAAAGAAGGGTGATGGTGATGATGGGTGGTGCTCTTAGGAAGCGTGTTCACCTAGTGTCTGAACTGGGCTCTGAAATTGTTTCTCATTCCTCTGTGACCAAAGTACCTGGAAAGGGTATATCAATGAATCCCTAGAACTAGGTGGGGTAAATGCAAGTCAAAATACAATCATGGAGTGCATTCATGCTTAATACCCTGAACTGTTGTTTTAACAAATGATATTTCATCTTCAGGTGCCAGGTACACTGGTCCACAAGACTAATGGTGGGAACAGAAAGAGTGATAAATTTATGACTTTTTCTGTCTTAAAAGAGTTGTGTGATTCTGAGTAATTTAATTTGCCTGTGCATCACTCTAGCCAGCTAGAAATTTAATGTTTTCCTTGCTGTTCTCCCAGAGTTTTCATTCTAGCATGAAAGCATCAAAGGAATAAGAAATATTTTTTCATATCCTTGCAAATGAAAATTTCAGAGCCTTGGAGGCCTGTTAATTTATAAAAGCAGAGGATCTGGCCTAGAACAGCCCAGTGTAGTTTAATTTGCAGACTGTCAGTGTTAAGTATTCTTTGACTAGCCTGTCTGTTGAAATTTCTGCATATTTGCTTTCACTCTTCCAAGATTTCTACTATTTTGGTTTTTTTTCCTACCATTCTTATTGAACAAAGACAAGGAAGTATCTAATAGATTAAGGTGAAGTCTAGTAACATGGTTCAGTGGACTAATACTTTAATCTGCAAGACCCTAAGATCAAGTGGACTCAATTTCAAGCCCTGCCACTATTAATTTAATCATTAGTAATGTTGCAGGTATTGAGAGCTTGGAGTCTGCAGGTGTTTGCTGTTGGGGAAACAAGCAGCACCTTCGCCCTCCTGTGATGCAGTCTTTAATGGAAAAAGACATCTTCCTGATTTAAGGCATGTCCTTTAGAATGAACCTGATCATGAGGTTGGCCTTTTCTAAGGTTTCAGGAGTTGTAATTTTGCAGCCAATATAAGAATGACTGGTACAGATCTTTATGATGATTTTGTGTATAATTCTAATACTGCATGGGAAACACTTGTGTTTATGGCTTTTGCTAAAAGTTCACTTTAATAGAGTCTCCTGGGTCACCTTTAATAAACTTATGTCAGAGTTGCTTCAAAATGAATTGACTGATCAGTTTCACAGATGCCAGATGGGCAAAAAGCAGAGAAAAATAACAGAAAGCTGCACAGAAGGTTAAAACTGGCAACAATTTAAGAAACTCTAGTGTGGTTATAGTGTGTTCCTTCTGGATTTTTGCTTGCTAGACCTCATTTTTACCTTCTTTGAATAACTTTTTGTCTGGTTAGTGGCAAAAATATGTGAGGCCTTGCATGTGTATTTTGAATATACATTTAAACACCTAGTGCTTCAATCTGTTGCTTTTCTGTATGTGATGTCTCTGTTAACACGTGCATCCTCATGTGAATTTTTCATGTGAAAAGCAAAATTCTGTGTGTACAGGAAGATAACTTCAGGAAGTCTAGATATTGGAAAACATTAGCTTTTGATAGACATTTTTTTCTGTGTTGTTTCTTAGCCTTCCCAAGTAATTATACAGCTATTCACAATTCTTGTTCGTGAGCAGATGCAATAATACTTACCTGTTTAATAATATACAATATTATTTCCTTTGGGAAAAAGATATATTTGAAATACTTTGAAAAGTAATAAGCAACAAGACTTGTAATTAAGTATTGCTATTTTAAGTAAAATGGGTTTTAACCATCAACAGCTTGTCCTTCTCAGCCTTTAGGAGACTGCTGCACATGATGAAAAGTTTAACTTGTCAAGTATATATTTAGATGTAGAAATCGGAAAATCAAGCTGCATGAGTGATAATTATCAGCACCTGGAAATAATTTGTACCAGAGAGTTAAACAAGTTTTTCCTCTCTACAGATCGGGAGTTTTTAACCTCCCAGTCACTGAAATATTCCCTTCAGTTCACAGTGACATGGCTTGTGGTTCATTCCCACTAGTAAACATGGCACCAAGCAATTACACTGTCATTAAAAGATGAACATTAGCTTGGAAAATAGAATTAAGAATAAGATGAGAACAAGTGATCAGCTAATGTGTGCAGCTCATAAGTAACACTGTACGCACAGGAGACATTGAGGGCAATGGAATTCCCTTCCACTGGCTTTCAACAGCCACTGGCTCAGACTCAGGTTCTGGTTTTCTTTTAATTTTATAGCATTTGTTCTCCAGAACTACAGCAGCTTTCTGTTGGCATAAAGGTTCCTTCTCCTCCAAAGTGTAAAATAGTAGGGTGTTCTTGAGCTGGAAGCTCTACAAAGACAAGAATGTGTTTACTCTTCCGACCTGTAGGAGGGCTGCGCCTGAAACAGGCTCTTCCCAGATCCCTCTTCTGTTTCCTCCTTATCTATGTGCAGATACCATCTAAGCAATTTCTCCTGTATCTTCAAGGCTGCACTGTTATTGCCTAGTTTAATATAATCTTTCCCTACTGTTTTAAAATCAGTATAGGCAAGAGAAGCCACTACTAGAATAAAGCATGTGTATTTTCTTGGTGAGGGCAGCAACATTGCAATGCATACGGACAAGAAATACCCTTCACAGGTGTTTGGTTTTGAAATTGCAGAAGACTGTATTACTGGGAAAAGGAACAGAAATGTAGTAAAAATTCATCTAAACAAAGTTTATGTACGTTAAATATTTAGTAGATATTGTAGTAAGTATTGCATCATTTTTATAAATTTATATGAAGTACAAGAAGTAGCATACTAATAATATTTTAAATTATTTAATATCCCTTTATATACTGTTTATAAAATTATTCTAATGGGGTCAACAATGACGTTTCACAACAAGATAGGAATTTTAGGTAAGATTTTTTTTTAATAGAAGTAGATAGGAATTGAAACAAAGAAGGAAAAATAGTCTTATCTCTAGAAGAGTGTTTTCAAGTGCTTGATTGAAAGTAAATTAATTAATCCAATATTTCATTCTCTGAGAATAATGAGTTACATGGAATAACTAAATCATGGGCTTTTAATTGTTACTTTCTTTAGTCTATTATATGAACATTTCATATAATTGTGTTTATTGGATAGTATAGATTTAGCTTAATCTAGGACTAAGTATATAGGAAGTATATAATGGAAATATAATTAGTCAAGAAAAATTTATATTAAGCTTACATAATTTTCTTTTATTGTACTAAATGCTTCTGCCACTAAACTCTACTGAAATTTTTAAAGTTTAGAATTTCATCAGTTTTAATGGGTCTCAGTTATTAAACATCTGCCAGATTAGGACCATATATATAGCTTCAGAATCAGAGGTGTAAGCATCACATAAACTACTCCTTTGCATACTATTATGATAAATAACTGTTTATGAATACATATGCTAAAGTATTTGCATGAACTGGCACTACAGAAAGCTGGTAAATTCGGATACCTGAGTTTCAGAAGTGTTGAGTACTACAGTCATGCAGTGGTGGATATGCATTGTATTTTACAGCTCTCATTAAATTGTTACTGAAAGTAATTGGAAAAAGATGGCATGTAGAAATGACTTTTCTATACAAGATGTCTCTTTTCATATGATTCAGTCCGTATTTAAATTTAAGATTGTATGGCTTGGACATTCTCTGAAACATTTCTGTTGTTGATTTGCTAAACACTTCTTTCTTGCTTTCTTGCTTTCTATCTTGCCTTCTCTCTCGCTTTCTTGCTTTCTTGTTTTTCTTTAAGAGAAAAAGAAACGGGGGAAAAAAGGGGGATGGGAAGACATGAATGAGAGATTGAATTTGGGAGTGATCTTTCTCTTGTTACATGATGTGAAGCATGTGTGGGAAATGTTTTCATCTTCAGAAGTCATTTGCCCCATGCAGAGAATGCTTGAAATGAAAATAACTTCCCAAATTAAAATAGAATGTGTAGTTTTTTATTTACAGACACACAGAGACATAGTCACTCTTATACATACAGACAGTGCATACTAGGGAATGCATTTTATTTGATGCTTGACAAATGTCACATTTTTAAGATGCTATTTGGTAAATTTTAATGCTGGATTACTTTGTTTAATCAAAAACATTGAGCCTTTTATTCCATTTTATGAATCAATACTTGCTCGCTATATATGTAGATTGTATTTAATGAGCAGTCACATTCAATCACACCTCTTCCACCTCTAATGTCATGTTAAAATATCTTAAGAAACTGACTGGGTGACCCTCCTCCTTCATGGAGTCACAAATATTGTCTTTTTCAATCAGTGTTAGTAATTCCATCTTGAATTTACCTTTTACTCTCATTTTAACTAGCATTTTTTGCATCTGGTTGAAAGTTTTATTCTCTTACTATTTGTAAAATGTGAGAACCAAATAGTTCCAGCCAAAGATTTTAACATCCGGTCACTGAGCTGGGGAGCTCGGATGCCTCATGCTCCACATCTCCAGGCTGGGCGTCCTGGCTGGGCTAGGTATTTCCTCCCAGAATCACTGAGATGTGTCATGGGACCAGTAGTCCTGCTATTTTTGGAAGCCATTTAATTCCTGTTGTAGTCCAGTGACAAACGACCATCTTGGCTGTTTTCAGCTGGCCCAGCTTCTTTAATTAATCTTGCTGTAATGTCACACTTCAACTTCTGCAATTGTTCTCTGGCTTTCCATGCTGAGGAAGGTTTGTGTTTGTGTGTCAGACTGGCTGCTGACATTCACTGTGGGCCATTTGAACTACTTTAAACGCACAGGATTCCTATCTTTGCCTGTCCAGGGTCTTGTTGACTTTGAAAGAAAATGAAAAGAAAAAAAAACATGTTACTTTGATAAATACCAAGTGTAAAAGATAGTGTACATTGAAACAGAATGCTCCTAGATTTACTGAGCAAACTTAGGTATCTAACTTTACATAGAAAGTTCTCTCTGGTGTACAGTTATTGCATTTAAGATTTTTCTGACAAAGCTTCTGATTTTTGGTAAAGCAAAGTTTAATAAGTAAAAAGTAAATGCAATAGTATATGGTCATTATCTTGTAACCCTATCAAATCTGGCTGAAGGCTCAGGTTTTCTGTACAGAACAAGAAGATAACTTCAAAAGCTCAAATAGTTTTTAGTTTGGAGAAGCAGTCAACTGAGAGAACTTAAAGATCAAAGTGAGAATATCTGATTTTAATGATGCAGAACATATGCTTCACCAAAAACCTTTTGGATTTAAAAAGTTAATGTAATCAAAGAGAGCTGAACTCTCTGTTTGGATCTAAGAGCTCTATGTCGAAGCACTCTGCACAATATCCTGTTGTGAGCTGCTACAGTAGTTGTGTATAAGGAACGGGCTAAGAAAACTTAAGAGAAAACTAAAGCAGGTGTTCTGAAGATCTAAAATATTTTTGTTGAAGAGCCCTGAGGAGTGTTGAATCTGCACATAGACATAAAAAGCAAGATTCTTCTCTGGGAACCTGATTAGTCTTATTCAAAACTGAGAAGCCAGGAAGTTCCTCTGAAGACCTTTTTATTTACAGAAAATGGAAAAAGCAAAAGAAACAAACCCAGATAAATACAAACATAGCTGCAAGACGGAAAAAATGCCCAGGGTTTTCCTTTCATTTCAGTTTAGTAAAGGAACGTAATGTAGTCCCCATGCCTGGACAGAACATCGATAAGATCAATTTCATGAATAAAAAAGATATTAATTGAATGATAAAGGAAAAAAAAAAAAACCTGCAGAAGGAATATAGGTAAAAATTCTGTTTTACAATAGCTTCTGAGTCTCTCCCAAAGCCCCTTCAAAGCAATGGAAATTTTTCCATTAATTGTAGTGAGTTTGGATGAAAAACTGTAGGAAAACACAAAATGTATTTGAAAATAAATATCAGCAATAACATATAGAGTGTGTTGGTTTCATGTATATGTAACTGTAAATATTTATCTATATATGTGGAGTTTGTTGGTCCTTATAAGTCTCAACTCAGGATGTTCCATGATTCTATGAAGAATTGTGGACATACACCATTAATTGGATTTCTTCTTTTAAACATATTCTGGAAGCACCAACTCAGTCACAGTTGCCACTTGCCAGAAAAAAACAACTCCTACTAATAAAAAAGTTTACTTTTTTTTCCCTTACCATCACTAGCATCTGTTCTACTGATAGCTCTCGTTTCTTATTTGTTGTGACATTGCTGTTTTATTCTTTTTGTCTATGCATTTGAATCTTTCTGACATGTTTCTTGGAATGCCTTAGGGGAAGAAAGGGCTGTCTCACCTTTCCTAAAGCTAATAAAGACAACTGTTTAGGATGGTTTTTTCCTACCACCCTGTTGTTAAATTTTGATTTAGACCAGTGCCAGAATAGTGTAAATGGCTCCACTGGCCTTGACAAAACTAGACAGAAGTGTAACATCCAGCTCTGAACCTCCATACTCATGTAAGTAGAAGCTGTGCTTGTTATGCCACCACTGTTTCTTTTTCTGTGATACTAAACTCATTCTACAGCCACAGAAACTCACTGAGGCCAGTCAGGTAGAAAGCCAAAGTTAATAGAAATGTTTAGCACTTTCTTTTAAATTGAAGCACTATTTTTTGCTCCGTGATGTAACTTTCAAGGTTAAGGAGTAGCAAAATCACCACAAGCTCCATTTTACATTTACTGGATCATTCTGCATCTGATCTTTTGAGCCATCCTTGCCTTGAATAAACATGCTTTCCAAACAAGCTAAAGCAAGACAAAAAGATCCCTTTGATATTTAATATCTGAGCATCCCTGCATGTGTGACTGGGCTCATCATGAGATAGAGGTGAACAGGTTTTCAGGCACAAGGCTTATTTCAGAGGGAGGCCAGGTTTGCAAGCTGCTGTGTGTAACAGAAAACCCTCGGGGTTACTCCTCTCCCTCTGCTCTTTGTTGCTGGCTCTATCATGACTGAGATTAACAGACAGCTGAGAGCAGACACACTGCTACAGGTTCCACCTTCTTCTACTTGCCATTCTCCAAGACTGTATGTGATAACTCATCAGGAAAGCAGTGTATTATATTCTGTAGAGTGCCATTGACTTCAGAAGATATATTACTTGTATATGGCAGCCACTGTTTGAGAGCATAACTTCTGTGAGGACTTGGTGAACCCAGTTCCACTCCTGGAAGAATTTTTAAACTTCAGATTAATGGGACTCTTAATGTAACAGGTCAGGTCAGGGCTCTGATAGTATTTGTGTTAAAAGAGATTTGTCTTGCATTCTGAACATCTGAAAAAAGTCCCATTGCAAGAATCCCATCGATAAGTAATTTCAGATACTTGCTAACCTTCATTGTGACAGATTTTCAGTGGCTGCTGTGTCAGGCTGACAAGATATGTTCTGTCACACAGAGGAGCTGAAGATATTGGCTTGTCTACCTTTGTCTCGTGAGGCCTTCTACCATCATAGTGAAGTCTGTTCCAGAGTCTCAGTGACATTTGCCACATCTCTGTAGTCACCTTTTGGTGATGCTTAAAAATACTTTGCTTGTGGGAGGCTGGATGCTCAGATCTCTAGGAGTTTTCTGACATCTATCTCCCTTGGAATTAGAAGTCAGGATCTTCCTTTCCAAGATGCCCAACAGCTCTTTCTTCAGGTATTCACTGACTGCTGACCAGTGACTGTATCTAATACATCATTCTTAATTGAAAGCAAGTGTCAAGCTTTTGTCCAGTAGTATGGGATTTAAGGGTAGATTTTCAAATGCAAAAGTAAGAGCTGCATGTTTGTGCCCTGAAAACCACAATTTCTAAACTGTGAGTTAATTCAGCGCACATAAAATCTGATTGCATGTCAGGCGTTCATTGCAAAACTATCAATGTTGCTCTTGTTCCTCTGCCCTGGGATGGCAGTGCCAGGTTGGCAGCCTGGGCTATGGGCAGGCTCACTCCTTCTTGGTGAAGCCTGTTGTGCTGTGCCACCTTTCTCAGGTCTTGATTCTCTAGATTGCATATCTGCTTAGGAGTGTATGTCTCATTGCTTTTACTCCAGAAGTCCTACTGAGTATTCATCATCCCCTTATTTAGTCACCTACATACATGAAAATGAGATTTAGGTACAGCAAAAGAAAAATAGCAAGATCTTACTTGATGAAAAGTAAAGAGGAAATAATTGAATTTGTGAGACTTGTGTACTTGGATGTTGGGTAGTTAATCAGATAAGATAGTGAATCCAAAATATGATTGTGAGAAGGAATCAATGCATTGTTGCACTGCTAAAACAGTATTTTTCCTGTTCATTAGTTACTTCATCTAATTTAAAAAATATATAGACATGGGGGTAAATTTACTGCAATTGCCAATGAAACCACTCAAGGAGTCCCATAAGAATGTAAGAGGAGCACAGTTCCTTACAAGAGTGAAATAGCAAAAGCCCAATTAATCAGTGGTTCTTTGCAGATTTTAGACCAGAATTGGCATGCTTCCAGATGTCTCTCAGAAGAGGCCTAAAAGAGATCAGGAAATGATTTAATGGGCACCTGGTCACAGATGTGTTCCTGCCAGACATACTGTCTGCAATGGTGCATCCCAAAATGGCCCTACAGGGTCTGAAATACAAGAAACGTACACAGAAGTTCTCTTCAGATTTGGGGAGGCAATAAAAGAAACAACTAAAACCCCAAACCCAGGAAAAAAAAAAAAAATCTGCTACATATTCTTCCTGATGTCTTAACTTTCCTGTTAGTCATGCTGGCAAGTACTGCTGTTCTTGCTGACATTTTGGTCAGTATTTCATAATTGGTCAAATCAGGCTTTGTTTTGTTTATCTTGATGTCCACTTAATTCTCATTGTTGCAAAATAGCAGAAAGTAAAGTTCTTTCTCCTGGCCCAGGATGTTTGCAAAAACCCATCAAACCGCCAGTGGTGGATGATCCTGGGATATAGACTGCTAACAAGTTGCTTGATTTTGCTGTGCCCTTTTTTTTTGAGTGCTCATGGTTCTGCTGAACAATGATTTCATTCTCTTCTTCAGGCTGTTTGATGTAAAGTTGTTGCTCATAAATTTAGTACCAAGTTACTCACGTTGCCCAGGTGATGGAAACCTGCAGTTAGGAATGTTAGTGTTAGTGATGCTTCTTGCTAGGTTTTCAGTTGGAACAGGAGTTGATGAAGTAGCTCTGATTTTCTTGCATAATTTCTTTTTGCCATAATTAGATCTGATTGTTTCAATCTTTGCACGCAGTTTAGGAGCATATGTAAGGTCATTGGCATTTCAGAAGCTCTGGCTAATTTGAGTTTCAAGGAAAATGTTTAGAAATATGAATTTGTATTATCATCTAAGTTAAGAATGTTTCCATTCTGTTCAAAGTTTTTGCTGTGATGAGACGTTGATTTCACATTTCTGGTAGGATCTTTTAGGTAATAAACTAGAAAAAAATGTCAAGAAATATGAGACATATTTTTAGATAACTGACTGAAAGAAGTGTTTCTTAAATGCTTAAAAATGTAAATAATCCTTATTTAAATATACTAGGATTGCCATAATTCTGTCTTTACTGATAATTTTTAAAATACTTAAATAAGAGTTAATTTGAAGGCCTGATTATGACTTCGTTAGTGTTTATTTCTAATACTTCAGCACATTTCAGGTATGGCACATATTACATACCTTCTTTACAACATATTATTCTTTTCCTAACCCATCTTCTTCATAACAAGAACAGATGCATGTGGGTCCTGCTTTTCCCACCTCCATGTCAACAGTGCTTACAGAAGAGACTGCAGCTAGGTGCAGTGAGGAGCTGCCTTGCATGATATTTTTCCTTGACAAATATTTAAAGGACCTTTGAATTTTTTGGAAACAATTGCAGTTAAATTTTTTGTGACACTTATGGAACACTTTAGGGTGAAATTTATCTTGCCCAATAATAATGTTCTGATTTTAGTGGTAGAAGTTTAATTTCAGTGAATTAAATGGGTCCACTTGATGATAAACTGATGAGGGTAGGCATCTATAGAAGACGGTCCCACTCTGGGCCAGGTGGTGTGTCTGATTCTCTCCAGTACATGTCAGACACTTAGAGTCTCCAGAAGGTGGAGATGTAAAAGGAAGCAATACATGCAAGACTAAAAAGCAGAAATGTGCCATACTTTATCATAAATATTTGTGATTTTTCACATTTTTGTACAACTTCAGTCACCCATTTCCATGAGACCTATGTGAACCTATTTGCCCCTCAACTATCTTTTAGGGCTTAAGGAGAAGGATCTATCTTCAGTCTGTCCTGCCTCCAAATTACAAGACTGAGGCACAGACAAAATGTTGCTTTTCATTTCCATCTTTTGGATTTATAGGGTGATACAGATGTTTTTTTTCTGTTCTAGCAAGCATAGAACTGACTATTGTATCATTCAGATGGAAAAACCTAATTTTGTGGTAGAAGCATCTAGCATTTCCTCTAATCTGCACAGTACTTCACATAAAACCCAGGGTAAGCTGTCTGCATGGAAAAGCTCACATAACTCTATTTTTTTTTGTGAAAGGCAGATTGAGAAGTGTGAGAAGGAAGGGGATATTATAATTTCTTTCTCCCTCAGAACCCTTTTAAAATGGTTTCCTGGTAACACAAACCCGTGGTGCGGCAGATGGATTTTATGAAAATTAATTGTAATAATACTATATACAACGGTCCCAAATGTTTTCAAAACCCATTTCCTCCTCTATATTTTTTCTGATATCTACTACAAGAGCACATAATAAATAAATACATCAGGAGTACTTCTACATGTAAGTAACAGAACTGATTTTAGTTTTCACTTTCACAGAGGAATAAGTAGGGGTATTTAAAAGTGGACTTGGCTACGTGTACCATTAAGAGTAAATTAAAATGCAGCACTGCTGCAATAGGATGACCAGACTGCACGTTTTGGCCTGCCATCTGTGATTCCATGGGACACTGAGAAATGACACTGGGGACAGGGGTGGAAGAAATCACTCACCACAATTTGATATGATCACATTAAGGCAAGGAATACGGAGTTCCTTTGCTGTTTCCCAGCTGCTGCTCACATGGTGCTGGGAGCTGAATGCTTCCATGCACTATCTCTAGCACTGACTAATGGGAGAAGAAGTAAACAGAGCACAACCCATTTTGGAGGTCCGTGTTTATATTGTATCTTGGTAGGGAATATCTCATTCAGGAGTTTCAGCAACCTAGAAAAACCAGACAGACATGTGTCTCCATTTCAGAATAAAGGCATGTTAGGAAAAACCCTATGGCTGAGGGTTTTTCCTAACATGTGGCTTCTGCTTTTGGGAGTGCTCTTCTCTTACCCTATGGTGAAGGAGGCTGGGTTAAGATTCTTTTTGCAATAAGACTATAATCATGTCAAGGCACTGGCACAGGTTGCCCAGAGAAGCTGTGGATGCCCCATCCCTAGAGGTGTTAAAGGCCAGGTTGGATGGGGCTCTGAGCAACCTGGCCTAGTGAAAGGTGTCTCTGCCCATGGCAGATGGGGGTTGAAACTGGATGGTCTTTAGGACCATCCAACCCAAATCATTCCTAATTCTATGATTTAGTGGTGGGCCAGGCAGTACTGGACTTCATGATCCTAGAGGGCTTTTCCAACCTAAAGGTTTCTACAATTCTGTGATTTTACCCCTCTTTTTTCCTACCTTGTGCACCTTACTGTCTTTCCTTTCATGTTTATGAAATTGTTTATCTGTGTAATAGCTCCTGTTTCAGAAAAATCTGACAGGAACAAATAGAGCTCTTGTCTTTTGAAAAATTTTCAGTGCTACCTTGTCTGATATATTATTAATAGAAACAAGAAACATTCCTCAGTAAAAAGGCAACCAGTCACTTAGCACCTTCTAATACTGTCTTAGAAATATGAGAGATAGTAAGGCATGTGCACCTGAAACTTGGCTATGAGGAATTTGAATATTAATATAGTCATGGTTTCAGTATGAGCTACAGCAGAAGCTACACAGGGAAGGAACATTTCTTTTCTGCCATGCTTTTCTGGCAGGGTTAAGTGGGGTAGAGGATTTAGCTTCTGGGATCTAAATGTACTCTGGAGCTGTTCAAGCACCTTTTAGAACTGAAACCAAGGGAAATGTCACCTATGTGACCCATGAATGGTGGATGGTGCCTGGCTGCAGAGGCACTGCAGGATGACAGGGCAGAGCACAAACACAAAGAAGGGCTGAGACCCATAGCAGACACTGCATAAATGCTGTTTGAAATGCAGGAGAGGGCTGCTAGCAAAATCCTACAGTCCCAGAGACCACCTTGAGATCAAGAGATTTAGTAAATTGGAGGCCTCATAGACATAACACTCGGAGGCTAGTATTGCAGAGAGAAATAAATGCTTCTGTGAAATTTGTTTTTGCTTAAATTTGTAGAAGAGATAATTAGAACACCATTTCTTTTCTCTTTCTGCTTTCAAACTTTGCTTTATGAGAGATAATTAAATGTCTTTTGTGAATTTGCTTCAGGAAATATGAAGTTATTGGTGTGATAATATGTGTGCTTTATTGGCTCTATAAGCAATTAAAAAAGTCTAGATTTAGGCATTTTGTTTGTTATTATTTATTAATAGGGTTAATTATAGCTGTGAGCCATGGAGATTAGTATGTGATTTTCTAAGCTTGCATTGATTGATTATGGTAATATATCTTAAGAAGTACTGCTTAACTGAATTTTTTTATAGTTTATGGTTCTGTTTTTTTTTGGTTTGGTTGTTTTTTTTTTTTCCGTTTGTTTTTGGTTTTTTGGGTTTTTTGGGGGTTTTTTTTGTTTTTTTTTTTTTTTTGCCTGGAGTTTATAATCTATTTAATTTTATACCAGGAAGAATTTGAACTTCTATTTAATGCTTATATTTTTTGTTCTGAAAAAAGTTGTCTGTTTCATCAATTTTTTTAACTTTGGTGGTTTACACTTAAATGTAAACTTGTGTATAGGACAGGTCATGAACTCCTCTCTCTGTCCATGAGGTAAATAAAGGATTATAGGTTTTCCTGTATTTCAGCTTGCCTGGTGTGTGCTCAGGCATCAGGGCTGACCTGTATACATGCCTTCTAGGTTGTACCTAGGCTTGTGCAAATGCTTGAATTAAAAAATATTGTTGTAAAGAAGAGGAAATGCAGATATGCTCAATCTCTTTACTTGCTTCTGAGATTTTTCTACTAGGTTCAAGTTCAATGAGGCTTTTGTGTGATTTTGGATCTTGGCTTTACTAAGCTGTGATGTGAGGATGTTACCTTATTTTGTCGGAAATATTAAAGTGCAAACTGGCCTTCCCTTCTTACTCTGCCTGATCTGCTGTGCTCAGGAGCAGTGTGGTTGGGTTGTGTAGCAAAGTCACTGGGGTCTCCTCTTGTGCATTATCTTTGCTGAGGGCAGTGGCTTTTGCACCAGCAGTGGGAAGAAATGGGTTTGCCATAATGATACTCAAAAGCTTCCAAAAAAATAGAGGGGAAAAAATAGGCAGGTTTTGTTTAACAATATTGCAGCTTATACCTTATTAATTTGCTTCCTGAAAAAAAAACCTTTTTTCCCAGAGAAAACCTATGCATAAGATCTGCATAAATAGTTTTGCATATATAGATGCAGGGGATCCAAATGTGAAAGTGCTGCATCTGTGACTTTCTCTAATTGTAGAGGCCATTTTAACTATGGAGTTGTGCAGATACACCTGCCTCTGCCATTACCTTGTGTTCCAGAGTATGTTGTCCATCTGCTTTAAACTGTCTAAATGCATGCTTAGCTTCATTACTTGCTACTATAAATCAAATAGTAAGGGATAAATGCCTACATGACACACATCCCAGGTACATTTATTTATTTCTAGCAGCTAGATGATGTTTCCTAAGTTGGCTTGGTTATTAATTTGGATTTATGTGGTTTCTACATGATTATTTTGCAGATGTCTTCTTGTCTTTCTCCCTTCTGTCTTTCTATCTGTCTGTCTTTTTCTCTTTAATTTCTCATACCTTTTTTTGTAAAGGGAATTACTTTCATATTTAATTTCACTTAAAAAAATAAGGCAAATACATGTAGTTCAGAGGTTGCACTGGTTAAAAATGGCATATAAGATATTAGTGCTGCTAAGTGAATTAATAGTATTTCCTGTGTTTCCTGCAGGTACTGTAAGTGGTTTAGGAGCATTTCCTCATCTAATTTGTAGACACAAGAAACACCCACAGGTTTTTATCACCGATAAAAGCACATGGACCTTCCAGAGTTTTCTCATTGTTTCAGGGCTTCTGTGTTGACTCTCTAACAGTACCTAAACTGGTCTTTCAGTTATTAGATCAACTTACTTTTTCACTCATTCTGAAAATTCTACCAGAGAGCATTTAGTTGGCTAAATGATATTCTATAAATGATATTCTGGAGGCTGAGAAATGCTAACACATGCCACATGTAGGACTCATGCAATAAGAGGAGGAACCTGTGTATATTTTAACAATACAAGAGGAGGTTCATAGAGAACACTTATAGCTTTTACCATGATTTGTAAGGATATAATAGCAAAAGGCATCTTGCTATTCTTGCTTTGCAAGCTGTATGACTGAAACACAGTTTTAATTCCAGGTTCTGCATTGAAATTGGATTAGTGTATTCTTTGTATTAAACACCTTGTGATTCTGTAACCTTTAGAGCTTAAGTTGTTTGTTCAAAACTACTGTCACATTGAGTACTGAGAGAAAAGTTCTCTCATACTAAAAACATTTTAAGATTTTTTTTTTTTAATATTTTATTTCCTGTGGCTGTGGGTAAAAGACTTCAGCTACACTTGGTCTGAAAGTACTGTTCAGAAGAAGTCATAAGGTGCCCTGCAGCTGAAGTCACCTAAACAGGTTGTTGGGCTAAGAGGAATATTGTTAGTTTGAAAGAGGGATTATGGCACATCCCTTCCATCAAAGCATTCCTTTGCCCAGCTGCATTTACTCCTGGTTTTGACACTTCAAAATGGCCTTGGCCATCTCTTACTGTAATCCTTAGAAGATCCTCCTTGGCATCTCTAGCAGTTGAATCAAGTTTTTTGTTGATCTTCCTTATTCACAGTCAATCAAAGCAAGCGTGATATTTTTTACTTCTGGCTACTAACAATAGCCACTAAATCACTGCAAAACAATGTTTGCTTTTTGATCCAGTTGCCTACACAGGCATTCTTTTGGAACAAAGCAGATATGCTTTTTAGTGTGTTGTGAAGATAACACAGCAGCTGTATTTGGCAAGGTTGGTCTGGTTTAAATATCAGTGTCTACCAGACTGGAGAATGTCAAAAATGGGAAATAAGTATGACCATAATAAATGACTATGTAAACCATGGCTTATCATGAAACATGCAAGGAAAGTACTCTGGATCAACAAAGGTTTGGTTTGCTTATGTCAGGCAGCTGATGTATTTAACTTTCTATATTGCTTTGACCTTGGCTTGCATACAGCATTATTACTGGGCATCACAGCCTCTGTCACTTTTTCACACATGTATTTTGACTCAGTGTGAAAAACTGGAAGTGGATTCTACCAAAACTTCCTACTTTAGAAATACAGAATGTTTTGAAATCAGGTACTGATTTCAGCAATGGGTTAAATACTGTAATAAGAATACATAGTATGGCATTAGTTGGGAACAAACTTATCTGTGAAGGTTTTAAATTTTATTCCTGAAATTGATCTCTTTCATTCTGCTCAACTCAAGAAGTCTATGTATTTAGTAGCATGGTTATTTAGTTTTTCCTGCAATAAGGTAACTTATACAAGTGCCAGAATATATTTTGCTATTTCTCTTAATCTATTTACATCACCTGCCTCTGAAGTATTGATCTTCTTCTGGTTTGAAGTAGTGTGTATTCTCATGCCTATAGGCATTTCATTTTAGCAGTGCTCAAATGGAGAAATAATATATTAATAATAATAGCAATAATAAGCAACTGTTGGACTGTGTGAAGATTTAGCTCTTGTGTACAAATGGTGCACTTCTCTCCTTCTACATTGCACCCACAGAAAGAGGTAAAAAGCCCTCAGGGAACAAGAATGCAAACACCCATTTTATTTACATTTATACCCATTTTATTTACATTTACATCATGGCAATGAAAAATTGACCACTGAAGGGAAATCTTAAAATTATAGACTCATACAATGGGTTAGGTTGGAAGTGACATGTCTTCTGATGATGAAAGGAAGTATTAAATGTGAGGAGAAATTTAAGCAGCTTGAAGCCTTTTCCACAGAAGAGAGCATTCCTATGCCATTAAGGTGCAGTGGATGTTTTTGATTTTGTTTTTCTTTTCAGAGAATGCATAAATTTTGCTTCATCTGTCCACAGCATGTATTAACACAAATCTGTTCCAGTGATTTGAATACTTACTGACCTAAAACAGCAGCTAGGAATAGCTATCTAAATGGTAATAAGAACCTTGAAGGGTAATCCATGTTAGTGTGTAAAATACTAAAAATCTTTGGCAGTTTTATTTTGTCTCATTGTTGTTATTAAAACCAAGTAAATCCATGAGTTTCCAAAAGAGTTATTCTAGAGAAATAGGAAGGAATTTGACAGTAGTTTCTGCCAGGCAGATTTGCAACATTACTATTATCATAGTTTCTGGTGAGTTCAACAGTTATATACAAATATATATATTTAACTAGGGCTGTTGAACAATCACACCCTGATAACAAAGTGGACTCAGGCTGGAAAGTTAATGAGAGCTTTCAGCAGGCACTGGGTCCTTCTTTATGGCCCTCATTTCAATGAAAGCAAGAAAATTTTACCTGGAGACAATACTAGAGCTGGTAGAAAAAAAAATCTGGTAAAGAAGCTAAAAGAGAAACAATTTTTTTTTTTCAATCTTATCAGGAAACTAAATTATAAAAGTAGTATCACTTGAGGCTGTGAATTTATGAAGTTAATTCATCCCTACTACTGGCTTGTGTAAAATGTTAAACAGAATTAATCTTACCCTGTATTCATGAATCAAAAAATGGGAAATGCAGTACTACTGCATTAGTATAAAATGTGGAGTGATAGTTTCAGTGCAGTTGGAAGGTATTAAAATTGCTGATTTCTACAGTTAAAATGATATCAGGAGTAGAAGAAAAAATACTTCTTGCTATCATATTGCTTGCTACAGACTCAGCTTGAAATCCTCCAATATCTATGGATTTTGAATACTTCTCTAAAATTAATCATTTGATCCATGCTTCCCTCCATTTTTGGGACAGGCTTTTAGAATAGGATCTGAAGCTCTGACCCAACTTAATGACTTGATTACTTTGTATTGCATGACATAGGCAAATCAGCCTCTATTAAAAAAAAAAAAAATCCATGTAGTTCTCCTGTCAGAGAATGTTGTAACTGGTCTTGTAAAATGGGTACTTCCATTATTGGCAGATTTTAAAATACTTTAAAAAGAATGTTTCAATAATATTGCATGTTGGAATATAACTATTTTTTTGCTTTAGATGGTTTCTACGGTTCTCACAGCACCATTATGGGATCCTTATCTGGTCTCATGCTCTAATAAGAGATCATCAGTAGCTGAAAGGGTTGGTACAGTGTAACTCAAGATGTGAGCAGTGTCAGTGTCACAGGCACTGTAGCAAAATGAGTTATTTGTGATAGTAAGCAACTGCTTGACTTAGTAGATTCAATAACACTCCCTTGACCATTTATTCTATCATCTGTTAATCATAGTTAATGTACCTTTCATGGAAAGTCTGACCTCACAGGTAAATAGCAGAACACTGCAAAAAGATGAGTGTGAATATACATGTTCTGTTGGACATTAGTCTGTAGTCATTAAAATGTCATTTATATAATATGAAAGCTCAGAAAATGCAGATTTTCAAAACATATTTCTTATTCTCTAGATATTTTTTGGCTTACGCAAATTGTATTTACATTATCAACATCAGTTTTTAAGGTACCTAAAAGATTAAATGTGGATTATAACACTGATGGGAATAGTTAGAATAGCTGTCCCACTAGTGTATTTGCATCTAGAAAAAGATCTCCTCATTTATTACAAAAGAGCTAGTATTGTAATTTTTTATTTGTTAGTGTTCTGTTTTTTCTGTTGAATAATTCTTTCACTTTGATGAGCATTGAAATCAATATATCAGTGCAGAGGGAAAGATAGTATTTCAGTTATTACAAAAAAAAAAAAAAGAAACAGACTTAGTAAAAAAATTCAATTTGATTTTAAACCACAAAATAATATGTCTGTTATTAAAATAAGTATAGAAATCCAACTATATCTTTCTATTGCCTTCTGTAGAGTAGTCTAGAGGAAACAGAATCAGAATTCATTCTGAATATCTCTATTGTGGAAAATACAGAGACACAGATTTTGCATCTAAGAGAATGAGAGAACTTTGAATAATAGATCATAAAGATAGTGTATATGAGGTTTATATACATGAAAGCAGTTGTGTTTCTGTGTCAGTCTAAGTTTTACAAAGATGCGATGAAATGAAAATGTCTACAGGCCAGATTTTAATCTTAGTTCATAAAGTAGTTGACTTCATCCAGAGAAGTGTAGTTCATGCAAAATTGTACTTATGCTGTTGAAACTGCAATATGGCTTTTGTGTTTGGTATGTACTTTTCCAAAAGAAACCAGTTGTATGTGCTATGATAAATGTAGGTTTAAAGGATCATATGTATTACAAAGTCATCCAACTTTCTATTCCCAGAGAATTAATTACATCCCATTTCCATTTTGTCAGTGTCATTTCCCATATGAAATAGAAAATAGGAAAAAAAAAACGTTTTTGGATTAATATACCCTGCTGCACACGTTTCCTATTGGCTACCTATGGCAATTACTGAATTAAATAATTAATCCTTACTATAGAAAATGATTAAATAATGTAGTCTGAGAAAAGCACATTTAAAGCCTTCTGTTATTGCTATAATGATTCCTTCAGAGATAGTCTATCATTTCCAATGTGCAAGAGGCCATAAACTGATGGCAAGTAAATTCCAATAAATGTTAGCTCTCACAGAAGAGATTTGCTTTAGAAATTGTATATAAATTTTCTTTTCATTAACGCTGGAAATAGGACTTTGATTTGTAATGAGGTCAAAAGCATGAGAAGTGATTTACAGTATGCATAAGAAGTTAAGGAGTTTGTATGAAGTAAATGAAAAAAAACCCCATATTAAAAAATTAGGGGCTTCACCTTTGGAAAAATAATGATCATGTATTATATGGCTTTCTAAGCAAACTGTAAGTTAATATGTCTTTTATTTGCAGTGAAAGCTAATTAAACTTTGACATCGTAACAGACTTTTAAAATCTACCAGCGTAGGTGTCACTTACAGAAATACATGAAGTGCTTTTACATAACAATCTAATTAAAAATTAGTTAGTTATCAAAGCTAAGAATGTCATATTAATTGAGATATGTATTAGAATTACACTTAATTTACCACAGAGAAGGAGAAAAACTCAGCAAAATGGGGCAGCTAATCCAGCAAAGTGTGGCTCTGCATTTAACCCAAGGAAAATCAGTTTAGGGTTTAGAAAGACAGGTTTGCTTCCTCTTGGATGTCATGTAGTTGCAGAATCAGAAGTCAGGAGTTTAACTCTGCTGTATAATAAAGCATCATAACCTCTGTGTCTGAAACAGCATTTCTAATAACTAAAGTTGAAAAAAAGAGTCAACATAGAAAGATCCATGAAAAATCTTTGGGTCAGGAGGAAAAAGATCTAAAACTGAGAAGTTGAACAAATGATTGGCAGTAGAGCAAGTCCAGTTGAGTGAATGACTGTCAGAGGAAGCCCAAAGTGGATGTGGAATGAACTAAGTACAGCCACGGTCAGACTTTAGTGTATGACTTAACGGAAGGGAATTTCAAGCTTAATAGAAACCCTTCTTCACAGGAAGAAGTTGACAGCTGGGGATGCTGTCATCTGAAGAAATTGGAAGTACTTTGTTGAACCCAGGAGACTAACTCCCAGGAAACCTTTTTTGCAATTTAAGGGTTAGAAGCAGCAGATTAATCAGTGCTGGAGAAAAGCCTGAGCTGCCAAATGACTGAAGAAAGTGACTGAGCATTCTGGTAATGCTCTTTTTTTCCATTAAAAAGAGGACAAGATCCTTTCATGTAATGACCAGATAACAAAGCCAATGTGGAAAGAATCCCCTGCCCTTTGTTATTTATTTCTGTTATAGGTTAATGTTTTCTTAGAAGATTTGCTTATTAAAAATCCCACTCTTTGAGATCCTGAACATTTGCTGCTTGGTAAATGCAGTTTTAAACTTTAATTAAAATGACCAAATTCCATCTTCATGTAGTACAAACTCCAGCAGAGGTGGAAGGAAAAAGTGATAGAATTTATATCAAACATTTGACTGTTCTTTTAGTTCAGTGAGCTTCACCCACCAGCTTCAGTCTCTTCTATTGAAATTCGTGGCTGCAAAAGCAACCTAAAACTCAAAGGATTTTTTCAATAGGCTTGTTGGTACAGTGAGTGTCCTGTACCACTTGCAGCACAGTACTTTCTCTTCCTGTAATGGGGTGGGCTCTGATTCAAGCTTTGCTTGTAATCCACCCGTGGTTGTCTGTGCAAGTAGAGACCTTCGAGGTTATATTTGCTTAACTCTTTAGTTGTGCATGTCAAGATAAGAACCTGCAGAGTGACATTAAAACATAGAAGGGAAAAAAATGGGAGGAGGGCATACGACATGCACAGATAAATCTTAATTTCTTTTTCTTAAAAAATTTTTCTGAGAAGATGTATTTTTGCATATGTTTTACTTCTTTATAAATAGCTGTAGATGTTTATTTCTGCCTCAAAATAATAAAAATAAAAGAAGCTTATGTGTTTAGTAATACAATAATTCAGTCTAACACACACTCTTGCTGATGTAAGAACTTGGAATTCAGAGCTTCTCAACTCCTGCTTTTCAGTAGCAGGAACTTTGCAGTTTACAGGGGAAAGTGTTTTCAAATTGGAGGTTAAGAAGATCTTGGGTTCTTGGCATGTACAGATCATTCATGACCAAGTCAAAGGTAATCAAGTAAACTGGAACTGGTAACACTTCTGCATGATTCTTAGTGCTTATCAAAATCAGAAGCATGGGAAGAGGAGGTATCTCCACCATAGGATACAAACGAAGATTTCTGAAGTACAGCAACAGCTAGGGACAGACAGAAATCTTGGGGTTTTTCTTCTTTTGGTAATAAAATGGTGGGAGAGTGAGTCCTGGAAGGGATGAGAGCCTCTGCCTGGCAGTGTCAGTGCCGTGCCTCCACTGGCAGCTGAAATCTGCCCTTGCCCTGAGGAAGCTGTGTAGACCTGTGGGAGGATTTGAAGAGTGCAGCTCAAGTAAAATATTGTTTAGGGATTTAAACTTGATTGGAAAGCATGGTAAAGTGATGTAACTACAGTAATAATAGAAAATTGTGTCCAATTAACAGAATCCATGTTCCTGAATTTTCTATGTTGATCAAATCCATTATTATGACCTGTACTTCCCAGAGATTTTAGTTCATTGTCCAGCTGTAATAGAAAATAAATTACTGTCATCCTTTGTGGTAAAAATTGGGGTTTATATTTTGGTCTTCTGCAAATCAAGCACTGAGTAATGCTACAATATTAACTTTAAAAAAAACCCCAAACCTTAGATTTTCATGTTTATGGGGTTCTCTATCATTATGGTATTATTTAACAAAAGCAAATATGTAATTTAAGACATTAAAATCACTTTTGGCTATAGTGGATAAGATAAGGTTGGTTCTTTGACATATATATATATATATATATATATATATATATAAAATATACACACACACACACATCCATAGAGGTAAATTGCAGTCAGCGAGACTGCATTTACTAAGATGTGTTCTTCTGTTATGTTTCCTTTATTAACTGTTACTGGATCACATAAACTCACCATAGCAAGACTTTAGCCTAGAACTGAAAGCTTCTAAATGTTACTTGAGTTACAGAGTCTTTTGAGGTTGACTTTGCAGGGCCCAAAGGAGGACCTGTGTGGTACCATAAGCTGTGCTCCTGCATTCCTGTAAGTGATGCAGGGAGCAGCTACAGATGCAAATACGGGAAATGATCTGGAGTTCTGAATGAAGTGTGTATGAGAACAGCCAAGGCGAGACCAATAGTTACAAACAACAACCTGTGAGGAGTGAGAAGCAGGATTCTCTGGTGTGAAGGCCATCTCTGTGCCTTTAGGTGAAACAACCTGCAGCCGAAGCTCAGAGAAAATTGTGATTTCCAAAACAATAGGATACACAAGAAAAAACATAGGGCTTCTGTTTCTTATGCCATTCAACAAGATTTAGAAGGAAATGCACCAGAATTAATCGTCATTACCTGATGAAAACCAGACATCCTTGGGAATGGGCTCATACAATCCAGGATAAGGCTAAATGCAATTAAAAGGACTCCACTGAGGCCAAAATGGGAGAAAAGCGAGAGGAAACAGATGGAATCATCACTGTGAGGAAAAACCTTTTCTTTTTTAAATTAAAAAAAAAAAGAAATAAAAATCTAAGTTTAGGAGCTAAAACATAAATGGATTTCCCTAGAAAGCATAAATAACTATAAAGAGACACTGACAATCACTTTATTGATTATTTGTAAAGAAGGAATTGGTGTTACTTTCCAATATAGAATTTGGATTTTAGGTTAAAGAGCGGTTGGGCAATTTTAAACAATGATTCACTATTTACAGTAGTTGTTTCAGGTCATTTGTAAGGTGAGAATTTTAAACTACTCCACCTTAGATTGCATTTACAAAACTACTTAACTTCTTTGCTTGCTAATCCCATAATCATTGTAAAAATAAAGTACCAGATTTTCCCTTACCAGTTTGATTTAGACATTTGAAGGATCTTTTGCAATGGATCTCGTAGTAGAAAAAGGCCCTTGTCTGTCTGAAACTCAGATTCAGAGAGTTCCAAGTTCACCTCCCTTATATTGCTGTGACGTGGGTTCATAAGCCTTTCTACATCTACATAAGCTTAAGTTTGAAGCAAGAACACTTGTGGAGACAGTACAGTGGGCTTCAGTAAATACTGGTGCAATGAAATACAATTAGCCTAATATTTATGCAGAATTAATAGGTGCTTTTACTTAACACAGGAGAAAACACTATAAAATCATTATTATAAGCCCTGGAAAAATGTTGCTATTACATATTTATAAAGGCTGCACATGGTAAAAAAAAGGTTGTCAAATTACTTTTGAAAAGCTTTATGAATTTGCTTTTGATAAGCAAATGGCAGAGTGACAATACAATTTAGTAATTTATCCAGTGTATTAGAATTCATGGACTACTCAGAAGTTTTGCCCTCAGGCAAGACCCATAGTAGTTGCAGGGAAGTGATTTATGCATTGTAATAAATGTTACTGCTCAATCTGTTTGCTTGTTCAATGGTTAAAGTCCCAAAAGAAAAGTTTGTCTCAAATTAGGACTGGCATGCATTATCTGTCAGCTTTATATAGTACTGTAAAAGTCATTCAGCTGACAGAAATATTAGTAAAATGTTTTATAGATTTTTGTACTGGATGAATCCCTGCACTGGTGAGGAGAAGCAATGGGGCTGTGGTGCTGTGCTGCAGGATTCAAGTTGCGTGTAGATGAGTAGTTTCACTCAGTGGTTCGCTGCAAATGAACATCTGGACTGCATATTGGTTCCATGTGTGCAAATGAGATCAGCCCAAATAATGACCAGAATCAATCAGGCTTCAGCCTGGATGTACACTGGTAGTGATTTGTTAGACAACCAGAATTGGCAGCACCTTGCATAATTTGGCACCAATTGACAAAGATTAGACTGTTTTGGGCCCTGAACAGTTATTAATTTGAACTCCCCCCCCAAAAAAAAAATATTTTGAAAAGTAAAATCAGCTGCAGTTTATTTGTCCCTTCCCCCTCCTTTTCATACCAACCCTAATTGCTTTAGACAAACAAGTGAGCTTGCGGCCTGTTCACTTTACACAGGAAGACATGAATTCTTTGATCCATACAATATTCTCTAGTTCAACCTTGGAGCTATTTACTGAGGAGATTTATTTGCAGACAGACAGTAAAGCAGCTCTTTACAAATGGAAATGAGTTCAGCTTCTTTGATTTTCTGGCTTGAGTTTCTCTCCTCCCATAGGATTCGTATCACAAAACAGTTAATAGCTATCTGCACTATTTCTTGTTTATTGAAGAAGAGCACAAGCAACAGAATCAAAATCGCCCAGATTCTGTAGAGTTTGTTTTGAGCAGTGTGTAACACGTCTGGATGAGAGCTAGGACAAATATAACTTTAGGATTCGGTCTAGTTTGCAGTTCAGGCAGGGCTTGCTGTCTCACTAGCCTTTTGACCAAGCTGCCCTCACTTTCAAACCACTTTAGACAAAAAAGGAAAGGGGAAAAAAAAGAAGATGTTACATTAAAATGAAATAAATTTCATCTTGTATTTCTGTGAATTCAAGTTTCATGGTGAAAAAATGGGTTGGATCAAACAGGCAGATATGTGCACGAAGTACTAACAACATTTACTTTCACACAGTTGCAAGAGGACTGTCATTTACTGTACTGTAATTTTTCTAGGAAGTGTTTTCTTTGTTCTTTGGCTTAAGAACAGGGAGACAGTCAGGCTGTTGAGACCTGAAAGTTTCTAGTTTGCCCTGTGTGAAATGAGTGCAAAGCATCTGAAAGCACTGAAACTGCAGTGATGCTGAATTATTGAGTTGGAGAGGAGAGTATGGCATTCTTTCGCTCTTGATCCATTTGGCATATTGCATGGTGCTTTCTTTATCCATTATAGATTCAGAATTGGCTCTATGGACCCTGGAAATAATCAAGGTTTTACAGCATGTACTCCCAAGAATAATTTTTCATATTCCTCTATGAGTCACTTTTAATTGTTCAGTAATTCTGTACATTCCACTCCCAAAGTGTCTATTGCTTTCCTCAGGGATCACTTCCAGAAATGTGACTTACAGCGCCCTTTAGAAGCACAGAGTAATTTGTGCTAGAAAGTTAAGGAAACTGAAACTCCAGGTGGAAATTAAATAGGTAAAAAGTGATCACCTGGCCAGGTCAGGAGGGTTAACCCTCCCCTGACAGAAGCAGGAGGGAATCTTTAGTGATCACAGGTGGTGGAAAATTCTCCTGACTTAAACTAGGAGCGAGACGTCCAGCGGACGAGCAGCCCCTGACACCATGCTGAGGCACTGGTTTAGTGCTGACCCAGGATATCATCCATTTCTGAATTGGCTGTGATTTCAGTCATGTGAGATCAGAAAACAGGCAGAGAAATGTAGTGTACCTCTAATGCTGTACCCTGCTGAGTGTCCCAGCATTGCATAGCAATCTTTCTCTCCAGCTCTTGCCCCTGCCTGACCTTGCATTGCTTTTATGTTCCAGTGAGATCAAACAGGATGGCACAGAGTGACAGGAATGTTTGTTTTGCTTCTGTGAATGGGCATTGCTTGTGATTCATGTGGTTCACAGTCCTGTGCTGTAGGAATAAGTATTTGGCATGGAAAAGGGTGGTAGGTGTTGGTTATTTGACTTGCCTTGCTAATCTCTAGCATCTATGATTCATCTGCTTTGGGAAAAATGATCACAACATTATCAGGGATCTTTAAGTGCAAAGCTTATCATAACTGAAAAGGAGATTGTGTCAAATGCACTTACTGCATTCCTAAAATAAACATCTTTTCCCAAAATAAACATCTTCTGTATGTGAATAAAAATATGTGTATGTGCATGAAAATGTTTTATATGCTGCCTAAATTAAGTTAGAGGTGTTAAACCATGGCACTTGTGGCTCTGTTGGAGAAATTCAGGAAATTATATCTGCCATTTTCCCTTTAACTGCTGTTATTTGGTTTGAGAGTATTATTAATGGCATCCAACTGGCAACTGGCATATATTTCAGTCAGTGGCAGAGTAAATCTCCATGAATGCCTGTGCTATGTGATTAGCATCAACCTGCCCAGAAAAGAACAAACCAAGACACCATATTGTGCTATCCATATTAGAAGAAGAAAAGCAACCCTTAAAACTTTTTTAGCTTGAGGTAATGTAAGAAGCAGGTTCTCTGTCTTATGATGGCATTTTACAATTAATCACTAACTCCTCCTTTCCCGTGTCATCTTAATATTCAGTTCATTATGCTGTGTGACAAAGAATAAAAGGCTTTATTCTTTGTAATGTTTATGTCACTAAAGTGTTTTTTTTGTAATCAGCAATTTGTTTATTTGAAGGGATGTGTTTCAAACTATGGTCATGCCTTACTGTGGTTGATATTTTCCTTGGCTTGTTTGTTTTTCATAATGAAAATGTCTCTTCATGTGGGATTTTCTTGCCTTTGTTTCTTTTTAAAATTAATGAACACCTCACTAATTCTGGCAAATGGAAATATATAAATGAGATTTTAAAAAAAGCCCATCGCTAAAAAGGATTAAAAGAGTCATCCCATTTTAGAACATTTAGAAGTGTTTTTATAGTTGTTACTTTAACACCTTAAGGAGAGAAAAAGTGATTCCTGGGTGTCTTTATCCAAAGATGTTGCTATGATCACTTAGACTAATTTGATGGTTGCAGGTTTTCCATACAGCAAATCCTGAATCAAGCCACCACAGTCTGATTGCACTGGAACATATATTTTTAATGATAACATGTTTAGATATCAAAGACAGGAGATTATATTAATTCCCCATAGTTTAGGTGTACAGCTGTAAGCCTGGATTTGGTTACAGGGCTTACAGCTGTACACCTCAGTGAGCTCAGTACACCTCAAGTGAGCTCAGTTGCACTGTCAGAGCCATTAACACTACGATGATGCTTCTCTGTGGCAAGGGGATGTTTTTGCTTCCATCACATTCCCCAGGGGTTCTCCAGGATTGTGGCTGCTATGACATTGTAAACCCTTTACAGCAGCTTCCTGCAATAAAGTTCTTTCTCTAGAAACAGTAAGACAGTGATACCATCACCAGTGGTATGGCCGTGCAGCATGTCCCGCTGCAGCTCCTCCTAGGGAGCGCTTGTTGCCCAACTCTGGGTTCCTGTGTGCAGTTCAAAACAGTAGGAATTGCTTCATCCTCAGAGATTCTTGAATGCTTTCCCTTAGTTGTTGTCTTCTGTCTTGCCTGTGCCAGATAGACATTTCTGGAGCTGTTTTCTTCAAAAGCACCCGTAAAGAAATTTTTGTTTGGCTTTGCTTTTCATTCTGTAAAACAATCTTTCAGCAAGTGTGGATCTGAAGAAAAGAGATTGACTTAATACATGATGGGAAATGGTGTGTGTATATATGTATCTAGAAACAGAAAACAGAGAAAACCAGAACTCTGCAGTTGTGTTTCTAAATGTATTCAAAGTCTTCAGGGTGTGGAGAGGAAGGGGCAGCAGTGACTTTCTGGAAAGTGACTTTATAAGGAATTTCCCTTCTGGGGCCTGACATTGCTTGGACCCATGTCCTGGAAAATTCACTTAGCCCTCTATTTTAATTTTCCATTCAGAAAAGTGCATTAAAAATACCTCCTTCTTCAAGTTGCATGGAGGAACTGGTGTCTGCAAAGTTGCTGTTTAAGGGGACAGGAATGAACAAAAAAGTTAACTACACTTTGTGATCAGTTTTTGTAGCAACATTTTCATGCCTCTTGTGCAAATGCTGCTGCTGTGAGGGCATGTGTCAGAGCTCTTCAGCTCCAAAACAAGTCCTGACAGGAAGGCCCTTGCCAGCTGGTGGGTGGCTGCTGTGCAGTGTTAGGAATAGCACCATGCTTGTGTCCAGCTGAAGGTTGTCCACACAGACTGGCAAGGCCAGCTCTGGTAGCAGCCTTCTACCAGCTGTTGTCTCCTCTTTACAGCACAGCTCAAGCCTTACTTCCCTCCCCACCAGCATTTGTGTGACCACCGTTGCTACTGGAAACAAGTAAAACTTGGAATTCTAAGGAGATTTTAAAAAACGCCCCCGAGTACAGAGATCAGATGCCAATGGCAGAAGTCAGAAGGGAGGATCATCTCCCTGCAAGGGTGTGGGCTGGATCCTGAGAGACTTTTCTTCCTGGCACTGCTCTCACCAGGAGTTTCTAAATGTGCTGATGTTCAGGCCATCATCAGCTGCAGCGGTGGCATGTGCAGGAGGAAGCACTCAGCAGCTCAGCCATACTTCTTTACCAGTCCCCCCATGGTTTGCATGTCCCACGAGGAACTGCCTTGGGTTCTGGTGCAGCGATTAGGGATCGCTTTAGGAGGCGTGGCTGAAAATTTTTTTGAGGAAGGAAAAGACTTCATCCTTTTATTTTTACTGTTAAGAGTTTTACCCACCAAATGTTTGCTCTTCCCACTAAGTGATTTCCTTTTATGATGTATCTGAGAATTTGCAGTCCAATTTGAGAAGAGCAAGAGCTGTTGCAATGTTCTGGAGGGAAGCTGATGCTGCTGCAGCACCTGACAGGATGGGCGGCTCTTTTGCTTCCAGAAAAGAAGATTGGTACAGAGGTGCTCAGAGGCACCAAACCTCAGTTCACTGCTCTTATTCAGAACTGAACATTTCTGATAAAATTTCTGAGCTTTAAGTTCACCAATCCTAGCACCCATGGTATGTAGTTGCCTCCAAACACCTTTTAGGCGGGCAGTTTGGTAGTGAGATAGCTGAAATCTGCCTTATTCTCCTTATTTTTGGCAGTGAAGTCCACTTCTCCATGCAGCTGTTGAGCTACCCTACAACTCTATCCCATATGCTGGAAAAGATAGCATGGCCCTTCCCTTCCCTGCCATCTCTGCAGCCCCTGGGTAGTGCTGAGGGTGAGAGGCTATTGCAACTTTGTGACCTTGGATGTTCCAGTGAAGGCAACATTTCTTCTTCTGCCTTCCACTTCAAAATAGCTACACATGCACATATTTTGATGTGTTACAAGCCACTTAAAAAACTGGAAAAAGCAGGTGCTGACTTGCGTGGTGTCAGCAGCAAGGTGGGCAGCTGAACCCTGAGCTCTTTTGAATGCTGTGTGCAGGTCCCTCAATCCTTTCTTGCACAGTTTGTCTCTATACTTTTAGAGTTTCAGATGTTCTGCAGCTGTACATATGTCTGACTTTTGTTTTCTATCTTGCTCAAATGAGGTGGAGAGTCAGCTTTTGTAGGCAGGTCCTATTGTGGTGGTTGCTCACAGTTGGTATTGGGAAGTATGTCCTTTTTCCTTTCCAGATGTTCTGTGCTACCAAATAAGGGGAAAACATGTGTTCCCCAATGCTGTGATAAGTCAGAGGTATAAGTTACAGCTTTACCATATTGAGAAAGGAATGCAAAGTGCACCCTTCTCTATCAGCACTGAATGTTTAGACTCAAGCTAAAAGACATGGCAGTATTCACTAAAACAGGCTACATCACTATACAGAGGGAGCAATGTCTTTTTTTGGCCTTTTAAATTTGTCTTTTGCATTAAAAGTATTTTTGTTAGTTAGATTTCTCATTAGATACAAATCTATATTTTGTTCTTGTTCTCCTTGGCTGAAGTCCCTCAAATGAATCCAACTAAACAAAAAAAAAAAAAAATTGTATCAGCTCATTTTAGTTAACTTGCTTTCTTATATCATTTTTCTAATTTCTGTGAACAGCTGAATTTACTTTAGTTAATAATAAACTATCCAAAAAGGGGGCACAGGAAAATTAAAATAAATAGAACTAATCTGTTCATCAGCTTGCTGTTAGTTTAATTTTTTTTCCCCTTTTAGCATTTGTTTTTTCTTGTTTGGCTTAATGCACTGTCTTCTCCTAATGGAGTAAACCCAGCTCTTTTTGTTACCATGCTATCCTAAAGCAGGAAATGAGCTTTAAAAAAGGCATTATAAGCAAAATCAGCTACAAAATATGTTGCTACATTTCTAGTTTTTAGATAGCTATTAAATAAATAAAATCAGAAACAGTGACTGGCACTAAGGAACCCAAATCACCATGAAATCTGAAGCATTTCCTTCTGCCAGGATGTGGTAGATGTCGGGGAACTCTGTTAGCTGCTTTTTATCTTTACTGAAAGAAAAGCACAAAAAGCCAGAAAGATTTTGGAGGTGTAACAGAGCCCGTGGTCCCACATTTTTCATATGAGCAAAGGAGCCATGCCAGGGCTCTCAGAAGTGTTGTTCTGGGTGAGCGCCAGTCACTGGTGAAGCTCGTAGGTACCTTCAGTGCTGTCCAGCATTGTGTCTGCAGGGCTGAGGGAATCTTCAAATAATTGTGGGCAAATCTGAAAGTAGGAGTAAATTTCTTAAGGTGCCTTGCATCTGTCTTGGTTACAGCTCACAAGCAGAATGGGGATCAGGCACTCCTTGCTGGGCTGGGGCCACAGGCTTTATGGTCCCCAGGCTGCCACAGGTAGACCATTGCCAAAGAGTCTCTCATTCCCATGGGAGGTGGCACTCTCCAGAGAGGACCCCATCTTTACAGCAACTACAGGGTTGCTCTTGCTCCTGCTCTTGCTGGAGCTCTCCAGAAAACTCCCTGTGGTGACTGCAATGGCCCCTGCCAGAATATCACCTCTGTAGGTAAAGCAACTCTGTTTCCAGCTCCAGCAGGACCTTCAGTGGCAGATGTTGCAATTGGCCTGTCTCATTGGTCTGTCCACCTGCTGAGCAGCTTGGTTTGGAAAAGCAGGAGAAAACTGGGAATCCTGAACAGTCCAGAGATGTAGTATGGTCACAGATGTGCTGATGGGTGCTGCAAAGAAAGCATTTTCTTTTTGAACTGTCAGCACCGTCTGTGGCTTGACACAATATTTTATCTTAATTTTAAACTTTTTACTCATTATTAAAATATTTAAATTGGCTGGCGTGAAATCCTGTAGGAATAGTAGGAGTTTATTTCAGGACAGCGGTGCATAAAAGAGCCCCATAAGCAATAAGCATAACATGTATGGAGGCGGCAGGGATCAGTCCAGAGGAAAACTCACTGTCAGTTCAAATGTAATCCATATGTTAAAACTATAGGAAGTGTTTCTTAGTCAGATGGTTGGGCTAATATCAAGGAATGTTCCCTCATGGGAGACCTAACTTTCAAGCTCACATAATGATAAGTGCTTTACTGAAGTAATCTTCAGTGTGATGTGGGGCTTAAGTGTATTGGTTTGGAAATTATGTGACATTTTGCCAGGTAATGGCCTAAGTTAATTTTGGGAGAGGTAGGAAATAGTATTGACCCCTTATCACACACACACAAGCATGCACACATTGAATATGAACCCCTCTGACACAGGTCTAGGGAATAGGGACATGTATCTGCCATCCAAGTGGGTGTGCTGCATGGCTACAGCTCAGGAACAGGGATTGACAAGCTTTGAATGTGATGCAGTATTTACTGGGAAATCAGACATGAGGCAGCTTGGCCATTCCCTTGCCTTTCCCACAGTAATGTCATAGAACTAGCAGTGAAGTGCCAGATTTGTGGTTGGATGAAAAAATAGGTGGTTGAAAACTAATGGCTGAAAAAACTATTTTTCCCCCCTCTACTTTTTCAGATAAAATTTTGCTCTCAATCTGTGTTCAATTTTGCCTAGTTCTAGATGAGCCTGAAATGAGGTGCAAATTTGCAAAAAGAACAGCAAATGGCCATTGAGACAAGCACAGAGGTGGAGGTTGTGCAAGCGTCAAGCAGGTTTTGGGCACAGCTTGTGGTATAGTTTCTCTGAGAATCAGAATACAGTTCAACATGCTGGGATCAAGGCCAAGTTTTCAAAACAACTCAGGGACACCTAGGTAAGGGGCTGAATTTTGGGCTCTGAGGCATAATGCAGGCAGATTTTTAGGATGCTGGTGGCAGCTGAGCTTCATCTCAAATACAAGTCCTTACCGAGACCTTCATTCATGCAGTTGTCAGTCATCAGTGAGAAACTCTTCCGTTAAAAGTGAGCACAAATTGCAGAGATAATTTTTTTATTCCTCCAACAAAGAAGTGCTATATTGCCAATGTATATGTCCAGTCTGGCAAAACAATGATTACTGCATTCAGAATGCTGTACTTGAGGGCTTTGTCTATCCTTGTTTGTTATAAATATTCTTTGAGGGTGGAGAACATCAGTACATTGCTTTTTGGACACGGAAATAACTTAAAGCAGAGATCCAGCAGCATCCAGTTTTTGATATGAGGTGGTGATTGCTCTTAAAATCTCAGTAGTGATGCAGCTTGACACTCAGCTTTTGGGATAATAGATAAATTATTCAAGCAGCTCCAGCCAAAGCTTTTTTTATTTTTAATATGTCATGAATCCTGAATACTTGCTTCTGCTGCAAATTCCAGTGATAGAAAAACATGCTAATATTTACTAGTCAACTTGATTGCATTTGACACAGTAGGCTTACAAAATAATTTCCTTAAGTGACTTTCAGTTTAAAAAGAAGGAAATACTTAATCAGGTCAGCAGCAGTCTGTCTTTACCTCTTAAACAAATTCAGTGGGAAACTGCTGGAAGATTGATGATGATGATGATGATTAATGTTTATTTATTTATATTACCATAGTTCCCTTAAAGCTCATGTTCCTCTTTTTGCTATGAGTGTGTGTTAAGAAAAAACATTTGCACTTCCAAGTGTTTACAATCTATGCAATGCTGCCTCAGAAAACTGCCAGTCTCAGTAAATGCCGTCAGAATGTTTGCTACAAGTTTTAGCTGCTTCAAACTTCTTGCCTTAAAAGCAAAGAAAAGTGACTCAAGATGTTCTCTCTACTGTCATGTTAGTTCTACATTGGACCTTCTTTCTTAGCTACCATCTTAAATCACAGCTATAACAGCGTGACTGAAATGGAGTCTGAAAAAATACAGAATAGAACCAAAGGCAAATAATCTCTGAGCACATCATGGCAAACTTCTTGCAAAAGTGATGTCATATTTTAATACCATTCAGGGAAGAACTTTGGATGAATTGTGTGTATGCACATACTAAATTTATTAGAAGACCTGTAATATGCTACACCTCTCACATCTTCTACGCACAATAAAAAACCCCAAAAATATTTTAATGTGTACAGGATAGGTCTTTGGATATTTTAAAATATTTTTCATCAGCTGTAAAAATGGCATTCAACATCATATTAGGTTTACAATCAGAAGTATCAAGTACAATACCAGCATTAAAAGAAAATAGAATTTCTTTTTCAGGTCTGCATTCTTACTCAGAATATGGGAATACTGGTGCTTTTTTTTCTTACTTCTTTCTTGAATCATGAGTCATATTTATGACATGGCAGGGATACTTCAGAAAGACACCTAAAGTTAAGGAAAGTTGTGGATCCATTACTATAAACAAACCGAATTTGACAGGAGAGAAAATTTATGTATGCATTTCCAAAGAATGGTAATTATGGTAATACCATTTTAAAATCCTTGATATTTCAATGATATTAATGTCTAAATTATGTGCTGAATTTCTGTTATGTTTTGCTTTAAAAATGTGCAAAGTATATTTTTATATTTAAATGGCACCTAAGCATATTCTTACAATTCATCTGAGTAAAGTTTAACTGAAAGATTATTTTATGACATTTCCCTGAGATTTGTGTTTACTTTATGTTAAAGTGAATATTTTTGTCAAAATGAACCAAATAAGCATGAGTTATTTTCCCAACTAGCAGTCTCTGAAAGGATAAGAGCTGAAGAGGTGGCTGACAGTACCTCATCAATTAATCCCTTGCTCACTTTTTTCTATCCCTCTTTAGCCAGTACAGATTTCCCTGTGCTTAATCTGTGTTTCACTGTTGCTTTTTCTACATCATCATCATCATGCTGCCCACAAGTTTCTCTGTACATTGTGCAACTCTCTGTTATATGCCGTCAACAGGAAACAGATCCATCACACAAGGGAGATTAAAATCAGACATGGGTGTCCCAATTTATTACACATCACCACTCAAGTTTCTCTGGTCTGGTTTATTTCTTGAGAACTGAATTAAAGAAAAATCTCCCTTTCCTTTCTCTAAGTGGTTAAAAACATTTCAGGAAAAAGAGAAGTTGGTATTCACTATTGAAACAGTCTGAAGTTGACAGCACACCATTACTGAAACTGCATCTTGAGATTCACATGTCTGAAAACATACCCAGGTTGTACCAATGACTCTGGTACTAATAAAGTGTCATCACACAATTTGTCCTCTCTACTCTTTGTCTTGGTTCCACAGGCCATGATAAATGATGATTTATCGCCCATGCTATGTCCAAATGTTCAGATTGCCATGTGGATGGTGCCTGTGAGTGTATCTCCTTTCTGCATGCCAGGGTCAAAATACAAGTTCCCAGCGTATAGGTTTCTGGCCCGAGCCACTGTTATGCCACGCAGAAACCTGATGATTTTCCAAAGTTCCCACTTTCTCTTGCTGCTCTGCTGTGAATTTTGCCTCGTCTCCACCTCCTGGCAATATCTAGGCTGATGATTTGAAACAATGCTTCATATAATATATGATGCTTTTTGAAGAGTGTAGAGCAGAAATTGTAGTGCTTTTGATCACCTGTCAGGAGACAAGGTGAAAGTCAAGATAATCCTGACTGCAAGGCTGTATGGAAGCCTGCAAGCACAAGCATATTTTGACTGATAGACATAAACAAAAGTATGTTTATAGGCAACTTTTGGGAAACAAATCTCCAACCACTTTGTCTTTTGGCAATCTTACTTTGCTAATAAGATATCAATGGAAAAAAAAAGGCTATATATGTTCCTGTCAACAGGAACTCATAATAAGTAGAGACATATAAAGATGTGGAATAGGGACTGTGTGGGATTTTGGAGGCAGAAGTGGATGTTGGTTTGTTTGTTTTTTTGTTTGTTTGTGTTTTTTAATGAAGAGCAGATGTATAATTCTCTTCTTTTCCAGTTTGGGTTATACTGAAATCAATAGAAAGATTCTATTGTGGAAAAATGGGAGCTGGATGAGATCTTCAGAATGGGACTAATTATTAGATCCTCTGTTCTTTGTTTTTCCTAGTAAACTCATGTGTTCTAGGCAGGTTGCAAATTAAGTCTTGGAGTATTTCAGAAAAGAAAGCAAAGCACTGAAACCCCCACTTTATCTTACCTTTATCTGAGCCTAACATGGGTAAATAGTGGTCACTAAACTACTGAATAGGATGGTAAAAGTGCATGAAATCTTTTAAATTATGCAAAATATCAATCATGAGAATGTACTTCTTTTTTCTGCTATAGAATGATTCATTTTCTTTTATTAGATATTGATGCTGTGAAACAGATTAACCTTTGCTGCCAAAAATACTGATCTATATATGTGTCAAGTATTTGTATGTACAAGCACATATCTATATCTTTAATATTTTGTTATTATCTATATCTTTAATATTTTGTTATAGATGTGTGTTTCTACACACAGAGCAATTTCTCAACTGTAGTGTCCTAAAAGTAGTACAGCTTCTTTGCTCCAGCACTGTCTTTTGTTTAAGGAAGCAATCATTGATATTCCAAACACATCAACAGTTGCATCAGGCTGAAAGTGTCCCTGGTTCCTCACTGCCCCTCTGTCTGTGTCCAGGCTCATATGGTGCTGCTGAGGCTGGAGGGACTGGGCAGCAGACAGGTGTGGAGTCACCCCTAGGCTGGGCCAAAGTGCTCCCCTGCACTGGGAGAGCAACTTTCCATGGTTAAGTCAGGTCTTGTAGTAAATGCTATATAAATGCATCACTGTGCTTTAACAAAGCCTCCATCACACCCACATGAAGTGAGCCTTTACTATAATGTGTTTTGATATCAACTGTTTTGGGTTTTTTCATGTTTCTCAAAAAAAAAAAAAGGATGCTAGGAAAACAATGGCTGTCTATCCCTGTATAGAAAATGGTGCTAAAGATCATCCCATGCCCCTGAGGCCAGCTGATGTATTCTAGTAATTTTAAACTGCCACAGTTTCCAGAACAAGATGACTGCATCCATACTGCCTTTTTGGGAGTGGTCCTTGGTCCATGCTAGCTCCTGAGAATTATTTTTGCTAAACAGAGTAGATATCATCCCGGTGATTTCCGCCCCACCCCCCACCCCACCAACTGCATAATATAGATAACTAAGCTCTGGTGTCTGGAAACATTTCTTGGCTCCATCTAGAAGAGAGTTAGCCAGTAGATTTATCATCCCCATAGAATTTAGACACAAGTCTCACATAAATTGATGGGATTTACAAATACATTGCTCCACTGGAGTTAGCTCGTGATCACACAGAGATGTCATTTATTTCACTTTGTTTTGTAGTATCCAAATGCACACAACCAAGGATAAAAACATCCACTAAACCAGCAGTTAAGAAAACAGGCCCTTTTTGAATCAATTATGTTGCTGTGATTAATCAGTTCTGGTCAGGTTATGGAGAAAGTCAGTGAATTCATAGGTGGAAATGAGAAGAGTTATGGTGGTGAATTGGGATATGAGAGTGGAAAAAAAAAAGTGTACTTTTTATGGAGTAATTATGTACACAAAAATGCATTTTCCATCCCTGTTTCCCCCATTCTATGCTTTAATTTTTCTTGACATTGGATCCATTATGGTATCGTATGAGTTTCGTCACAGAAGTAAATAACATCTTGTTTCCTTGGGAGCGATTGAAAAACAGAGTAAAAACAGCACTTACTGTTTTTGAAAGTTGTCACATTGTCATGGCAGTGAAGTGTTGCATCATGTTGTCATGACAACTCAAATTATAAAAACTAATTTAAAGAAAAATAGGAGCAGTGTTCAATGATGAAAATCATTTAACATTAAAGATTTCAGCTTTTGTTTTCTATCCCTTACTCTGCCTCTCTCTCTTTTTTTTTTTTTTCCCTAAGAAATGGGCAACATTCAGGACTCTTAGCAAGTAAAGACTTGGAATACACAGCAACTCAGGCAGCCTTTTTTTCTTCTTTCTCACTGAGACAGAGAGGGTGTAAGAATTGAAATGTGGAGGCAAGCACATTGCTGGACCAAACCATCACTCTCCAATACTGGGGGAAAGACAGAATGTGATAAAAGGATGGGGTTTGTGCCTATTTGCACAATCTCCTCCCAAATAACTGCTTCAGATATATATTAAGATAAACAGATATCACACAGTCTGGATTTGTCAGGGATAAACAGCAGTGAGACTGCAGCATGTTCGACCTGTTTAGAGATTCTGGTGGAATTTCAAGAGCCCTCAGCAATGACCTGTTTCTGTTTCTCCCATCAAAATCAAGGAGCATTTACTTATTGTGCCAATGGTTGGAGAGGAGAAGTAGGTTAGTGCTGCCCACTATTGAAATCCCATTCTTTTTGCAGAGTGTGCTTAGAAAGAATGAGTCAGATTGTTTTGGGGATGGGATTGAACCTCAGTTTCAGGATAAAATAAACAAACAAAAAAAGGTAAATTGCGAAATTGGTCAGTTTGTGTAAAATAGCTGTCACCAAACTCTAAATGCTCATGTATAAACTACAGACCAGCAGTGAAACTGATTGTTCTGAACAAGGTCAAGCAAAATTTGATTTATCACTGTGCATTTGGCTTGTATACATTGTAACATGGCTTTATGCAATCCTTTTTTTGCATGTATAAAGGGAAGGATGTTTATATATGTCTCTAAAGTAATTTCTGCTCCTCCTGCTCTTACCCAGACTTGTCAGCATTTTAGCCTGTTTCAGACAAATTTACAGATGTGCAGAGATAATGTTCCTGGATGTTTCAGGGAAACAGACTGCCTTGTGAAGAGATCCTGTCCTGGGAGCTTTCTGCCCCAGGGCACGCAGCAGGAGCTCCTGCCTGGGATGACTTCAAAAAGAGCTCATACAGAAAGCAGCTCTCATAAATGCTCTGAATATAGGAGGAACTCCCTGTCAGTCATTGGAAAGATGTATAGGTGACCAGTTTTTCACTCATTCTCACAAACCATCTAGTTTGCTTGGGGAATGGCACACAAAGTAGGAATGGATTGCATGACATGAAATCTTGAGATACTTAGAGATTACAGCAATTCCCTGTAAAGGATATGGGCACAGCTGTGGAGAAGGTCTTCCACCATTAGCTATGCTCTGAACAGTTCTTAAAGTGCATCTCTCATATTTGTGAACTGGGAGAGCTGCCGTTATTAAAGGCCTTTGGCTTGGATATTTGCACAATATTTCTGAATTGGAACATTTGAAGTGTTTTTGCTGCTAAAATCGTTTGGCTGTTGCACTGAGCTGCCTTCCTTTTCACATTTCAGTACTTAAGCTGTTTTCAATAAAGTAAAAATAAGATCATAGTGGAAAGACACAAGTTTTGTTCTCTTCATTTAAAATGAAGTGGCTTTTATATTAAGTATAGACACAGAATTTTTATATTTTAGAGCTTTAAACTACAGTGAAGAGTAGTCATTTTAGGAACATGAGAAAAATCTATGAAATGTCACCCTGATTAATGGAAGCTTCAGAAGTTTGCTAGAGGGTCTAGAAATGAAATATTTTGTTATCCTAAATGAGAGGTGCCTCTACAATTGTAGCAGATAGTTGAAGACAATCTGTTGCACTGCACTGACTGATCTATTAGTCACTTCTGTCTCTTTTAGTCTTTGCCAGAATCTGAAGTCTGTCTTTTAATTCTGTTTGATGCCTGTGCAGTGGCCTGACATGACCACGTGTCCTTGTTTTTAACCCTGGAGAGGAAAAAAACAGAACAGTGTAAATATACCTGAGCACTGAGAGACTTTTAGTTTCACTTGAATTGTGTTGGTGGTGCAAATATGGTTTGGGTTGGATGTGGTGAACAAACATGGTTGTGAAACTGGGAGAGTTATTTCCTGTGACAACCACCTCCACTGGCAGCATTTAGACTTGCTAGGAATGGAGGTGTAATTCTTTTCTTAATCCAACAGTAGTGCTGCAGCTCTGTCTTAATAACAGATATAAGTTGGCAGTGTCTAAGTTCCTGAAACTCACCCTGCCTTTGTACCTGCACCTAGAACACAACACAGTGGAGCCAAAGTTCTCCAGCTTTCAGAAGTGCAGTTCCTCCCTTAGTAAATTGAAGTAAAGGCATGTTGTGCAGACTTAATGAAATGACTGATGCATGTCATTGGTGATTCACTGTTAATTTTGCAGCACTACTTTCTCACCCACCATCAATTTGCTGTTTGCTCCTGTATTTAAGCTAGGTGGGAGAAGGTATGGCTGAACTCCTATCACACACAGATAAGTATGCTCTAAGTAAATATTTATTAGTATCTGCTTTCATGTATTCATCTAGAGTTGTTTTTTACTGATGCACATTCCTGTCAACTCAGTGCTTTTCTTCTCAGATACTTTAAATGAAAAGAGAGCAATGTGGAAGTCATTTCAAGGCTGATTTTTCACATGAACTAGCTGCTAACTAATACTGTATGTAACTTTTTTTGATCTAATTGCATTGAGCTCAGTCTATCTAGTGCTGTCACTCCAAATCACCATTTTAAGAGCCATGCAAGTTGTAGCACGTTTCAGGCATTAATAGTGGCCAGGTAGTATTATACTGTTTTTAATGAATGTCTGTTTTCTATTCTTTGCTCTGCTTTCTTTGGAAAGAGGCCCATGTAACAAAGTATTAAGAAAACACACTGCTGCCCTGGAATGTGTATATTAGCTGCAGATTATTTCCTATTAGCAGATTAACTGCGAGGCTATTGGCTCTGAAAGGTCTTTGAGAGTATTTTGTTTTGTAACTGATTCAAGCCATGGGAGAGAATTGCCACCCTGATTGGGAAGAAGAATTAGCTACTGTTGCCATGGCCACTGGAGCTCACAGTCTCATTGTTAACTCCAGTGCCCTCCGATGAGATGCCACAGCGTGAGCTCCTTGGCTTTGTTAATGCACTGATAGAATGAGGGGTTTGGGCAGGCGAGGAGGAGGCTGGGAAAATCTCCTGGGGAAAATGTGAAATGTTTAGGCTTTTTCTCTCTTTTTTTTTTTTTTTTTTTTTTCCCCTAAAATTCGGTGTTTAATTTCAGACGTGTTGCTGTTTAACACTACCGCAGTGCCGTTAGGCTGTGAAATCGCTCCCGTTTTAGCAAAGTGCTGCTCTGTGCCTTCTGGCGGGGAAGGGCGAGCCCGCTCCGGCGCGGGGTCCCGGCCGAGCGCAGGGCTGCGGCGGCCGCGCGGCGCTCGGCTCCCGGCACCGCGCTCGGGTCAGGAGCGGCAGCTCCTGCACACCGCACTGGCTCTGCTGCCGGCGGACTTGCAGGCGAGGACAGAGGCAGCAGAGGCTTACTGCCCATAGCTTCATTGCAAACTATTTTCTTGCTTGGGGTTTAGGATTTGACGCTTAAAGCCCATCCTTTAGAAATAATATTTTGAATACAAACAGGAAGAAAAAAAAAAAAGAGAATAGAAAAAACCCAAGTTTTTAGAGACTTAATAAGAGCATTAAAAATGCAAGAAATTATTTTCATGTATTTGCAAAATGAATAAATATGTTTGACTAATCAGTGGCAGACAGGGCTCATGTATATTTTGTATATCTCTAACTCTGTTTAACTTTCAAGAAACGGTGAAAAATGTACTATTAAAATGATCAAAGTGAATAATTAACAAAAAGTAACTATATTGACATCCGCATTTGAAACGTAGCTCCTGAAATTCACATAAGTGATTTTAAGCAAAATGTTTAAATTTTTTTAAAGTTTACTCTTCTTTTCTCATCTTGGTGTTGGTAGTGTCAATCACCTTCTTTAAATAGACCACTCTACTGAACTCTTCATTTAAACCACGTGTGGAAATGAGCCAAAAAATGTATTTCCCCTGGCATGGTAAAATGTTGGCATTGGGCATTTTTCATCTCAGCAGCAGGGTGTGGATGACAGGAATACAGGGATAGAATATGTGTCACACTGCATGGTGGCACGGAGCAGCCTCAGCATGGGTGGTAATGGGGGTGTCTCACTGCGGCTCGTGGGTTTTTATAAAGGCTATTTTTAAATGATTGCAGATTTATCCTGAGAAAAGCATGGGAGGTATTATTATAAAGACTCTTAGAAGCATGCACATTGTTCTTCACAGTTCTCAGCAAGCTTTACAGTCAGGATATTAGCAGAGTACATCCCTCTGCTGTAGCATCTTTTGGAGTCTCAAGCAGCAGGCAAGGCTGTTGTTGCTGCAGAGCCTCCTCCTGCCCAGCATACTCCTTCTATTTTATCCTTTCTTAGATGGATTTTTCCTATTTTCCGGATGTACTGCTTGTAAGTTTTCAGAAGCAATGAAGGAGCATGCTAGGGTGTATGAATATGCACAAAAGCATAGGGTGTCAGAGGAGGGCAGTTTTGCTTAGCTTAGATCAGCATCTTGTGTAAATGAATGGAAGAGTTGGCAAGTAAACATCAGTATTCAGGAGGGACCTGGCTGAGATTGGCACCTGGGCAAGGTGACAGACAGTGAATTTCAGGCTGAGAATAGAGAAGCTTCAGAATTTAAGTACAGCCTTGACCTCGCTACTTTCTTATTCAGCTTTACTGACTAGACTTCTGCCCACTTGGCATTTGTTGCTGCTAAGTAATCATCTGTCACATCAAAATTAAATGGTTAATACATGCAAGTATAATAATAAGCTACCCTAATGTGTATGCTGGTTCTGTAGCTGGGCAAAAGCTCAACAGTTATGCAACTGATCCTTCCAATGTGAAAACAGGTAATTCTACTACGTAATAAAAATTAGGGAAAATAGGCTGAAAGTAGAAAACATGTATATATATTTCTTATCTTAATTTCTCTGTAAAGTTTATATGAGGCTTTTCTGGTCTTTATGCTTCTGAATTTCTGGAAGATCTAAAACCCTTTTGCAAGATACTTCTTGTATCTTGCATTTTGACCCAAGATTCACTTCTAGATAGACCACTTGTTGGTATAACTGAAATCTCGATCAAGGTAGGATAAACTCTTTATCCTGTGAACAGAGATAGTACTGGTCATAATGTGGAAATGGCAGATGTCATTTAAGGCCAAGGAAGAGGACTGGGTCTTTGCTTTGATCTCCAGATAGTGGTCAGCAGTACTTTTCAGATTGCACACTCGGATTTTTATTGGATAGACAACCAGTCTAGAAAAAAAAGTAATAGTCAGTGTCCTGTTTAATCAATCTGATTTCAGTGAATCCATTTTCAATCAATGTAAAGTTGCCTAATTTTTAAGGCATTTAAAAATAAATTTTAAATGTGTACCCATCTGACAGTCCAGTGAGGAAAATGGTGTATAATCTTATAGTCATCCTTTGAAATACCAAAGTTTAATTTTGCTTATTGCCTGAGGGAGATGAAAGTCTTAGTCTGTGGAAAATTCATGACTTCAGATAGCACAAGGTCTTTGCAATGAATGCTTCATAATCTCTGCTTTTATTTATACATTCATGTAAAAAGTATGCTTTACAATGCAATCTAAAGCATAGGTTTTCTTCTGATGTCTACCCTGACTGAAATAATAACATATATCCCTATCTGTCATGTCACCTGAATGGTGTATTTAACCCAGACTGCTTGTGATGGTAGAAGTGACAGTCCATGTTGCAGGAGGGCCAGCTCTCCTCTCTGTCTCATTCTGGAACTACAGTGCCAGGAGTGGAAGGGGATGTTCCAGAAGTGATGCTTTTGTCCAGGTCATGAGCCCTTGAGCCTTTCTATGTACACATTTGGATTGGTTAATGTGTTCATCATGGGATTCTTGTATTTGTAGAAATGGAGGTGTATTTGAATTCAGCACATTTTACTCGTTTTGATTTGATTCTGAGTTACAAATTGAGCAAAATGTTTTTATTCAGAAAAATAACACTGTATGGTGTGCCTTGCTCTTGCTAAAGCTTCAAGTCTTCTGAAACTGCAAAAAGTTCTATTTTCTAGGAGCTTTTTCCTGTTTCTTAGAACATGTACAAGCCATTCCTTTGTCTTCTCTATCCATCCTATTACTCCAAGAAGAGGAATGAAGTTATATAACTTCTCCCTTAATTCAGAAAAAAGTCTCCTGTAATTTATTATCCAGAACCCTTAATAGTTTGATTTTCAGCTTCTGTGCAGATACAAACAAATGTGCTCTTTTAAATAAAATTATCCATGCTAAAAAGAAGAGGTATGAAGACCTTCTTGTCTTCTGTAATGAAATGGGGCTCCTTCTCTGTAAACTTTTCATGGAATATTTTTGTTTGCACATAGATATTGATTTAGCATCTTCAGCAGGTGTTTGTTTATAACAAAAACTCCGATGAGCTGGTTTTGCTCTAGTAACTGTGCACTTGAGAGTACTGGCCTTACTTAGTAAAAGTTTTCAGAGATTTTTTGTGATAGAGCAGACATACCACAGTCCCGGATTAAAGTTTCAGAGTTTTGGGAATGTGATTACCAGTTTAATTATTTTTATTTTCTTTAGCAATAGAACTGAGCCATTCTGTTTAATGAACATGTCTGTGTTGTTGTGGAGGATGAAACTGAAGAAATACTTATGAAAGGAAAATGAAGAAGTACATAGAAATGTATATTGCATAGCACTTAGTGCAAATGCTCTGTAGCTACTATTGCTTAGAACAAATAATGTAATAGATGTACACAGGAAAGTTTTAACTATTGTTTATGTTTTGTAAATTATTTAAGTAGGGAAATACAATTGGAGGTTTGCTCCCAATTGCTCTTCAGAACTGCTGAGTTCTTTCTAGAGCTTTCCAGACTAGATGGGGGTGGGGTACTCACACCTGATAAGAACTTAAGGCCACGTAAACTTCTTTTGCACTTGCACATGGAAGGAAAACCTCCCAGGCTGTGATTTAGCAGAGTGAATAATGAGTAGGAGAATCAAACTGTTGAAAAAGCTAATACATAAGGTTTTTTGTGGTTATTCAGGTATCAGGTAGGTAAAGAGCATACCAAAAGCTCAGATGGCTTTGTAGATATATTCAGCATAGTCAATATCTAAACATCATGTAGACTCACTGTGGCTGACTTGTATGTATATTTGCCTAAGTTGAATAACAAGTTAATAACATTTGCACTACAGTTGGAAATACTCAAAAGTGCAACAGCATTTATATTTTATATTCATCTAATAGAAAAATGTGTACAGATGTGAAAAAGTGCGTATAATAAATAATTGAGGAGGACATCAGAATAAGAAATCAAAGCCACTTATATGCTTATGATCTTTTAATTAAAGATGCCTGAGTGCAGATCAGTGGAATTAATTCTAGTTTCCTTAATGGGCACGGGAGGTGATTTTGTTCTTTTTGTAGTGTAGCCTTGTTATCTGACTGCAAGTACAGGTGGGAGTATGTGTAAGTGATGGATAAGGCTGGTGATTTATTCTGGACTGAAATGTTAAATGGGAAAAGGTTTTAAGAAGGGCTGCTTAAATGTAAGTACAGTTAGATATATAAATAATGTCATATTTAAAAAAAACCTTAACATGCATAATAGCAAACCCAAATTAATTGTAATAATTACAAACCTGTTGGAACATGAATTCAGGTATCTAACTTTCTCTGCTGTGATGCAGTCCCAAGTGTCTAAATAAAAGATTGGTTGCTGCTCATTGACTTGAGAAAGACAGCTTTGTCTGTGTACTGCTCTCCACCTTGCTGGGTTGGACACTGCCTGTGCTGTGCGAGCTGGGCAGGGTACAAATGGTACAGTGGGACAAAAAAATCATAGTGTACTAAAGAAATCATACTGCTGTGGGAACTCCTCACCTCTTGTATCTGCCTGGTCTTTTTATGGTTTTTACAGTTATCTACACATCTTAACATTCCCTTGAAATCACTAGAAATGTTCTTTAAATTGCAAAATCAAGTTCTTAAGCAGACTTCAATGTCCTACATACTCACTAGAGATTCATATCAGTTTTTCACTTTACTTATGGACAAGGAGCAATTCATTACCTGAAAAGTGTGCTAGCATACCTTGAATATGAAAGGCAGTAACAATTCCTGAACATAACAGCTCTCTTGTTGTGTCTCAGACTCTGAATCTTCCTCTTCTCTCTGTCCCCTCTCCATGTTAGAAACTAGGCAGGAGGAGTCATCAGCTTTGGAGATGATGATGATGGGAAGTCACTCGCAGTACCCAGGGGTATGGGTTTAATTCTTTCAGGTCATCAGCTTAGAAGCCACAGTCCACTTACAAAGAATAACAATTATTTTCTGAAAACTGTAGTGTATCAATAAGTGTGTGGGCTAAGGCTGTTACTTAACCAACTACAATGAAAAAAGGTTTTCTTCCAGGACCCCTCAGATATAGCTATCTATATTAGAGATATGGCAAACTCTCCCAAACTATGGTTCTTTCTTTATTAGTCACATTATTTTCTTAAATTCCTGCACTCATCTTTGAATTCTGCCCAGTGGATAATGAATGGATAATAGATGTGACAGTAACTGAAAATTATTTTGGTTTCAATATCTAACAGTGATGCTCTATGCCAGCAGCATGATGTGACTGAACAGTGTAAGTAATGGATTTAAAAATAGGAGGAGTTATTAGATTTTCATACTAAAATCTAAAAGTAGTTCTTAAAAACTGAGAAACAGTTGGATTGGTTTGTGATGATGAAAAATAATATCCTTACTGCCCTGAGGATATTCAGATTAAGTTAATTTTACTTTATTAAAAAATAAAAGTATTGCTTTGGAATTCTGAAAGCACTGTGTGATAAAACCCACTTTTTTCCCTTTTTAAAGTTATGAAATTTATTATACACAGAAAAAAAAAAGTGGGTTGGAGAGATGATGTATCAGCTTGTGGTAATTGCTAGATACTTTTCAGATACAAGCAAAACATTTCATAATATTTATGGAAAAATCCACTGTTTATATTCTATTTCTTTTTTACACTGAGAATTTATTCTTTAATGTTCATTCAGAAATGAAATAATTCCTTTGTTATATGATTATTTGTGGACTATGGAGTGAAAACCTCTTAGGTTTAAGTAGCAAAAAATTCTAAACTAGATCTCCTTCATGTGGAACAACTCTTTTTCATGTAAATGGGAATATAGGACTTGTAAGGTGGGTCACAGGTGATGCTTCTTTTTCATTAAAAGGTGCATACATTTTTCTCACAGTCTGTCAGAAAACAAATCAAAAGAAAATAAAATTATCTGTTGTAAGCTACCTTTCACACAACTCTCCATTTTTTTTTCTAATTCTAGGTGGTTCTTTGTGAAATTTCGAGTTATCATGGTAGAAAGGTTAGAAAATTTGATGTTTAACAGGAAGATCACCACAATTGGCATCTCCAGACTAGGAGGACTTGAATGCTTATGAGTTGTCTTGGAAAGAAATAAATCATGAAAATTTACCTAGTGAGCAATAATTCACATTTTTTACAGGGTTTATTGTTTTTCTGAAAGCAGCAAGACCTCTTTCATCTGACAAAATCTAAGTTCTCTACTACAAAGGCTTGTAGAACATGTCTGATCTTAACTCTGCACATAGCAAGCCTGTCATGTTCTCCATGATATATAAGCAAGGCAAAAGCTAAGCATCTGTGGCTTGAAATAAACTTTCTGCTTTCTGTCTTGTTGCATTTCTCCAGCCGACCTCTCTTATCCAGAAAATGGCTCATTTTAAGAAATAATACAAATTTGAAATAAATATTATCATATAAGTGCTGCTAGTACCCCATATGACAGTGTTAAGGGTCTGAAGCAAGTCTTGAACATTCTATAGTGAGAGGAGGTCCAGTCATTAACAGTCATTAAAAACGTAAGTCAAAGGGAGTAAAACAATTTCCAGATTGCATAAAGTGAGTGAAACAAAACATTAAGTGTGAATCCTGCTGTAAAGTTGTGAGAAAGCAATGTGGTTTTCAGGCCCACTGATGGAGCCAGCAAGTTCCTCTGTGTGTAACTCCCTGATGCCAGACTCCTCTGCCATTGTGCAGAACGGTGTTGGTCTGCTGCAGTCAGTGAAGCTTCTCTGCTATGCTCTCATGACCTGATGTGTTGCCTCTTCCACGCACAGAGAGAAGTCATTCCTTGTAAAACAGTCTTCCTAAAATTAGTGTAGTCTTCTGGTACTGAGTTTCACTTGAAGTCCCAGACAGCAGCCCAGTCCACCTGTTTTCCAAGACTAACCATGCAAACTCCGTGTTCACTTTAGCCTCTGTTTAGACTCCTAGCATGGAGTAAAATGGAAATTCAGCTGCTATAGTGGCTACAGTTTTGTTATTTGGGCTGGGTCAGAGCTTTGAAGTAATCAATTTATTTTATAATAATCATTGCTCTTAAAAAGACTTCAACTATGGAGACTTTCAAATGAACAAAAATATGGGTGATCAAAAGAGGAAATGGGCTGTGTCCAAATGGTTTTCTTTTCAGCTGCCAAAGGGGGACCTGCTCGTATAAATAACTGTAAGATGGGAATGAGACAGGACAAGCACAAGGATGCCATCAATAGTTTATGATGTTCTTAAATAATTTTTCTGCCATCTCATAGATAAGGTCTCCATTCACAAAGATGCTCAGAAGTTACTTTGCAGCTGTCAGGATGAGCTGGTGGGTGTGAGCTCAAATCTGTGCTGCCTGGTATGCTTCCCGTAGTGTTCATTGTCAATTATCTTGTCACAAATCAGAATTTGTTCTAAATAAAACTTTTCAAAATTAATTTTATTTTACAATGACATCATCTACTTACAACATTAAGCAAAAAATTCTTTAACATGCAATAAGACTTACAAGTAATCTTGTTGGAGAAGGTGTAATGTGCCATTTGCTGCACTGTTTCTTGTCTTCACCAGATTTTTAGCCCTTGCATCATAAGGCTGACAAAATGCAGAAAGAAGATCTATGCATGTGAAACAGCTAAAGGAAATGTGAGTCCCCTAAAATAGTGTTTGAAATAGCTGATAGAAAGTTTTGGAAGGAATTTATTTCTGCTAATACGTCCTTGGTCTCCATTTTTATTACTAGGAGCACTTAAGCTCTAATCTTCAGGTTGTGGCGTAAGAGTCCTCTCTGTGTCAATCACTTATGGCGTAAAATACGGATTATGTCTTTAAGTGGGAATTACAGAACAATGGAATCTTTCAGGGGCTCCTTCATTTTTGAGGGAATCTACAGAGGGTATCCTAGGAATTGCTGTCAGAAAGCACAGTAATAATGTTCACTCACATGCACAGAATTGAACTAATCTCTAGATCTGGTGTTAGAGAGGAATTTTTCTGCAGAGGAGATTGGCAAGGGCAGCTAGGTGTGGAGAAGCTTTGTCTCTTCTAGGACAGTCACCAATGAAGGGAGCATCTTCAGGCTCTGACTGGGTGATGCAAGTAAAGTGTGGCAACTTGGCTTCTTTCCAAAACCTCCCCAGTCAGAGCTAGCCAGATCCTGTAGGGCAACTGCTTCTTCCAACACATCAGTACTCTTTCTAAATCATTTACATTTTCCCACATGAAACTTCCTCCTTCCTCCTTGGATTGAGGAGGGACATGGTATGGAAGAAGAGTTTTGCTGCCTTCACACTAAGTTGATTTTTTGTGGAGAGAAACCTCTGTGATCTGCAAAAAAGCTCATCTAAGCGTTCAGTAGTGAGGGACTTTATGATGAGCTGCATTATGTAAGATAGACAACCATCTTAAATAATTCCTTGCTACTTTAATTTGTCTTTGTTATTTTGATTTGTTCTCTCTTTGGTACAGAAAGTTTCAATTTTATCACTTCTTGCACAAGCCAGAGGTAGGCAAAATTTAAAGCTAAGTTAAATGTAATTTCAGGTGCTTCTGCTGCAACGTTGCCATAGAAGAACTGATGCTGTAACTGCTGCCTGTTTTGTTGTGTTTGTTGTGACATTCTCACAGTCTCATGGATCTTTAAAGGCCAGTCTTGTGAAATACACAGTGTCCTCCTGACTGACTCATTTTCAAGAAAGGAAGTTCCTTGGGTCTTCTTAAAACAGCCACAGCTGGCTGATGAGGCTGCAGAACCTGACATTTAACTAGAGATGGAAAGTGGCAGACCTTTCAGTTTCTCCTTGACAGGTCCTATTGGCACATCTGATTTCTCTTTGGAAGATGTAACTGCTGTCTTGCCCAAAATAATACTCATAAAAGTCTGCAAAACAGTCTCATGCCTATTTCTCTTTCACCTTGATGGAGCCTCCCTTGGCTGTAAGGGATTTGAAATAGCTAGTCACTTCTTTTTGTGCAATGGAAAATAAAGAAGAGCGCCCAAAGGGTTGCATTGACCAAGCAAAGTCCTTAAATCATGCTGTTGAAATCAGAGGGAGTGGTTGAAGTAGCAAACTTTTCTCTTTGGTATACTAAATGAATCAGGCCCCAAGTTCAAGTAAACCCTTGACTGTAGTGTCTTGGGTAAAGATTGACGTTACTGTCTGCTATTTTACCAGCATATTTCTACAGATGAGAGTAGCAGCAACCTATGCTCTGAGCAAATGAATAATTGTCTGGAGGGTATCACTGAGGAATCTAAAACGGAAAATTATAATAGTAATAAGAATAAAAATAATAATGAAGAGTTACTCTATTTTAAGCAGAATATTGCCATCAGATACTTTAGAAATGTTAACAGTGAGGTCAAATGTTTAATGAAAACATGCAGCTATTATTTTGAGCTTAACCTATATAAACTATCTTTTTTCATCTAAGACATATTTCACCTGTAAATGGAACTATGATCTTTCTTTACATATCAGTTGATTTCTTTTGATTTGAGAGGAGATGGGTTATTGTATTTGTTAATCTATTTTGAATTGGTAGGGTTCTTGATTTCAGGTTTACTCCTGTGACTTTCAGGTATTTGAACCTCAATAGAAAGCTCAGAACAATAAATGAAGAATACATGTTCAGTATTTCTAAATAGCCCAATGGACTATTATTGGTCTATAAAGGATTTACTGCTTTGTTCTGAGGGTTTTGTGCTTCATGTAAGTGGAAAGTAGCTCTTAGTGTTTAGCACAACATAACAGGTATGCACATGTATGCCTGAGCAGACAATCTGTCTTTGCCAAAATTATAGTTTGTCAATCACTCAGCACAAAAGAGACCTTTGGTAATTTGATTATTCCTCCAACCCTTTAACATAAAGCACATTTCAGGTTTGTTTCCTGTTAAGACTGTGTCTTTCTCATGTTATTTGTCCATGTATGTAACTTTTTAAAAGTGTGTTACCATTTAGACTAGATGGAAGAATTCTTTTGAGGAAAAATTTGTGTAAGCAAAGAAAAAAAAATTCAAAATCAAAATAGGTGTCAGGTTTCAAGACTTCAGAAGGGTGAAGCCCTGAGTGTCAACAAGTATTAAAGAAAACTTAATTTCCCTAAGAAGAGCAAAGAAAAAGTACAGAAAATCTTCTGACTTTTGATGGAAAATTTTTTTCCTCTTAGTTATCATTTTAATTCCAAATTTCATCTCCATGTCTCACCAGAAGTAAACCAACTGCAAAGTAGATATATTTAGAATTCCTTATTTTATTATATTTATTTATAATAGGTGTAATAATTAATATAATAATTTAAATATTATGTTATTGTATTAATTATTACATATATTGATGTAATAACTATATATTTTTCATGAACCAGAATGTTTTTCCAGTTGACTGTATGTAATTTAAGAAGAACTGTGATTCAAAGGTAACATTGTGAGTGTTGTATGTGTTGTTAAGAAGGCTAGGTCCCACCCGAGTTAGTTTTTTACCAAGGTATAAAAATCAGAGAAGAAAACTATTTCAACTTGTGTATTTGACATTTATAAGAAGTGTTTTTAGGCTTCTTAGAGGTAACTGACTTAATGCCATATACTTGCATTAAAATTTAGATTTATAAAGTACCAGCAACACACAGACTAAAGAAGGCCTTAAGTGACAAATCTCAAAAAAGTTGTTGTTAGTGGGAAATTACATCTGATTAGAAATGATTAGAGGATAAATGCACAAATATTAATTAAAAGTCCAAAAGAACTGTGATGGTTTAACCCCAGCCAGCAACTCAGACTTCCACTTGCTTACTCCCCATATCCCCTGTGTCAGGCTGGGGGAGAGAATCAGAAGGGTAACAGTGAGAGAACTTGTGAGTTGAGATAGAGAAAGTTGGAGAGGTAAAGCAGAAACTGCTTGCACAAGCAAAGCAAATCAAGGAATTCATTCACTCCTTCCCATGGGCAGCCAGGTGTTCAGTCATCCCCAGGAAAGAAGAGCTCTGTCAGTTTAACAGTGGCTTGTTAAGATTAATCATATCACTCCACATATCCCTAAATGCCTGGGAGATATTTACAGTTAAGCCCTTCTACCTTGTAGGCAAAAAGAAAACTTCAGAGATGATTTCATTTCCATGAATAGGATGTTCCTGAGTACAAAATGCAAAGTCCTAATAAGCATCTTTTTTCAAGCATGGGGAAAACTCCTGACTAGAAGCTGAAGTCTTATAAATTTGGATTAGAAAAGATCAGCTTTGAGAGACTGCTAGTGGGGTCTCTTGATTTATTCAGGTCAGAATAGGGTGTCTTTTTACAGGACTGCTTTAGCCCAACACAAGTTTTAATCAAATATAATTTACTGGGTTCCATCCAGCAGCAATGACTGGAAATTTAGTCCTTTCCAGCCATAAATTTGACATTTCCAAAAATGAATAATGAAGTCTTAGTCTCACTAAAATCAGCATCAGTATTATTTAGTTTCTCTTCTTCTTCCAAACTGGTAGAAGGGTAAAACTAACTTTTGTTTTTTTTCCCTGTGACTTCTCATCTCAGGAGGTAACAGGCCCCCCCCCCCCCCCAGTTCCTTGCATAACCTACTATTCCATATTACTAGACTCAATTTTCTTGGCTCCAAGACAGATGAATCTTATCTTACTGCATATTAACAGGTTAATGCTGTCATCAGTGCTTTACTGAGCTAATGCTAAAAATAATCCAGAACTGGCAAAAAGAGGTATCCACTTCAGTTCAATTGACTTAACATCATTATGAAGGTGACCATCTAACTGTTTCATATTCTGAATCTTTATTCTCCCTTCAGGTACAGCTGCTGCATAATCATAAGGCCAAATATTTACCAATTCAAATCTATTGATTAGAATGTTGATACTCTCTGCTGGGTTAATGGCTGGACTTGAAGATCTCACAGGTATTTTCCAGCCTAGAAAATTCTGTGATTCTGTAATCCTGTGATATCTTCTGCAGTAAAGATGAGTTTTAAGAGAGAAAGTAACATGTGAAGCAGAGAGCTGGTAAAGGTAGTTGATTCCTTCTCTCTTCCCTGAAAACTTAAAGCTGAGGTCTCCTCTCATCTCAGGGATCACACTCTGCAGTTGCTCAGAGCACAATCTGCCTGTTGGCGCTGATGGGTTTGCCTCCCTGGAAATGTAGCCATGTGCACAGTGGGATCCACCAGAGCTGCTGAGCAGGACTGAAACTGGACAGTCCCAATACACTGGTTTCTTCAATTTAAAAATCTTCATGAATGTATTAGAATCACAGAATGGACCTTAAAGGTCATCTAGTCGCAGGCCCCTCTGCCATGGGCAGGGACACCAGACTGGGTTGCTCAAAGCCATATCCAACCTGATGTCTAACTAACGTGTTCAGGGCCAAGTGACTTGTGCAGGAAAATCTTACATTTTCTGGTTACAAGTTTGTACATTGATTTTATTGGTGCTAAGCAAGTTTTAGGGTTTTTTTAATCTTTCAGTATTTCATCTTTCTGCTTCTTTTGTTTTTCCTTTGAGCTATAGTCATGCACTTTGCCCCAGACTGGTCTCTGAAATAAAAGAGTAATGAATCCTTCTTTCTAGTTTCAGCTTGCAGCCAGTTCATTCAGATAGATTATATTTCTAAACTCTGGGTGTGAGGTACATGGTCTCAAATGACATATCATGAGAAATATTTTAGCAAATGATGGCTTATTATCACTCTGTCCTTTGAACTGCAACATCATTAAAAAAGGGGGAAAAACCCACATTAATTTAAATACAAAGAATATGGTAGATGATTCTTCTCCTGTATCCAAGCGTGGTGGTTCAAAGGAAGGATGTTTTCTTTGATTTCTTCTGCATTATATTTCTGTATCAGTACACAGAATTCTGAATAACATTGCCTGAATTGATGTATTTTTTTGTGGTTTTATTTTGATTCCTGGATTGCAGTGTGAAACAAAGTATATATACAAAGCAGATTTTCCATCCTATCACACTGTGTGATTTGTACAACCCTGAAAATTGAGCTAAATCCTCTGGGTGTGAAGTAAGAAGAAACAGCTCTTTCCCCTCTGCTCCTCAAAACCACATGAACTTAAATATTAATGAAACTTTCATGCATCACACATAACACATACTGCCCCTTTGTGCTGGAAAGGCCCCAGCTTTTTATGGTTGGTACTGTACAGCCAGGAGAATAGAAAGCAGAGTCATAAAACAGTAATTAATACACTTCTGAGCTGAGCTATTTTATTGTGTAGATGCTAATTAAGAATGATAGATCCCAGTGACTGAGTGGCACATAATACATTTGGTCAGCATAAGTGAAAGGTCAGTTATCATTTTGACTGCTTTAAGTGAAAATGTTTTCCCTTATGTCAGTGATTTCAGGAACCACAAATGTCAAACTGAAATGCCTTATGCCTTCTCTTTCTAGAATGTGGATTTTTAGTGACATAACAGGAGTGCTTGCCTTGTGAAAGCATTTGATTTGCTGTGGGGCTTCTGACCAATCATTCAGGAGGGAAAAGAAAATTTAAAAAATTAAAAAGTAAATATTAAACCTTGGCATTGCAAATGCATTCTGTTCAGGGTGGTTCTCTGAGACGCTGTAAAACAGACTGGCTTTCCAAATGGGGCAACCCCTGCTGCCAAAAAATGAATCAATGAGACTGGACACTTCAAAGTTCTCTTTTGGAAAATCTCATCCACTTGATCAAAACGTTCCTTGATGGGTTTAGAGTATTTGTAAGTTATTAATTTTCAGAAAAATGGGAAAGGGTAGTCTTAAGTCCAAAACTTGAGATGAATTCAGACATTGCAGCTTTTTACAGCAAGGAGACAAGTCAGAAAGGGAGTTCGTGTTCTGGCAGTAGGAATGTTAGACATCTCACAGATGCTCGCACCAGTGCTACATGTTTAACTTCACTTGTCATCTCGGTATTCTTCATAGCTTAGACACCTTCTATTTTTCTTTAGTACTGTATAGCCATGATTAAAGTCAATAGAAAAAATCCTGTCCTGAGGCTATTAAGACCCTTAGATACTTTAAAGGGTGCATGCTGAGACAAAAGCATGACATGATTTTTTTTTAAGTCATTATTACTTTTAAAATCTTACTTTATTAAATATAATTTGATATTTTGATCTCATATATATGTCATTTTTCCTTAAGGATGATCTACTAAAATTAAAAAAGAAAACAAAGGGAAAAGTAGGTAATAAAGGAAGACTTTTAGTTCAGTTCTGTGATGTGTTTTGGGCAGTACCAAAACCACCAGAGTTAGAACTGGGGACTGCAGTTAATATGGTAGTTCACATAGCAGTTGAGTATTTTAAAAAAGCAAGTCCATGAGGTGGTGTTATACCTCCTACAGATCCTATTGCAGTGCAGGAAAAGAATGATTCCATATTAAAAAATGAAACAGGACTGCAAGTAGCAGTTCATGGTTTTACATGCTAGTGTTACTACTATTGATTGTTTTAAAGAATAACATGTCCTTGTGCAGGAAATTGATACTTGATACTGCTTCTGATAATGTCAGAGTGGGTGTTTGAGTAAATGGGTTTAGCATGCTATAAAGCGAGTAATTAAGCGAAATTTCTTAGGTAAATGGGTATGATCAGTAATGCTGAACCACTAGAGTGAAAGAACATGCAGCAAATGGGAAAGTAAGCACAGTAACAAAGGCAGAGATTTCACATTAAAGTTGACAATGGATAGAGACCCAGCACAGATCAGAGAGTGAGTTGCTTAGTGAAAAGGAGTAATAACTGATGCAAATGGCATCTGAATAAAGCCCTTGACCTTGCTGAAAATGAAGACTAAAAATGAATGGGCTTTCAGGTCTTGGAAGAAGTCAGTGAGTGGGCAGGCACCGAGCTCAGGGCAGTCTGGGCAGTGCTCCTGCTGCTTGCCGGGATGTGGTGCATGAGAACCAGCGATAGAGCCTGACTTGTGTGCACAACAGGGACACTGCAACTAGCAGCTTATGTTTTAGTATAATGCTAACTTACTTGGGCAGCTCTGGGCACACTCCTAAGAAGCCACTAATGACATTGCAGTTGTGTAACTTGAACAGTCTCTGTTCTTGCTCAGACTGCCAAGAATACTGCAACCCAAAAAGCCTCTTACACAACTGCAACAGAGAAACTTGGGCCGCTACAGACAGCCACGTCTTGGCAATTAGATTTTTGTCCAGACTGACTTTTCAGCTCATTTTTTATTTTAACAGGACTATGGTTTTCCCATATAGGCTTCTTCAGTATAGCAAAGCCATTTTCTTTACCAGGAAGCTGAGCACAGTGATTATAACAGCATCTGTTATTCAGCTTCTGTTTATCTGCACCTTTCGAGTAATGAAGCTGCTGACAGCTTTCCAGAAGGTCTGTGATCCACTGCAAAATTATAATCAAGTTAGGTGTTCTTTGGAGAAAAGAAGAAAAAAATTTTTCTGTAGAGCATGTTTGTGTGGACCTATAACAGGAAGAAGACACTGAAGAAGAGACCTCGTGTATCACTTGATTCAGTCCTATGCAATCATAGGACATCACATTGTACTTTTAAGAATTAGATCATGTTCTATTTTAAAGTGCATAGAACTTTTTCCTTTCTGCCTTTGCTGCTATTCTTGTGGAAAGAGGGTTCCAGAAGTGTGCTTGCTCTAAAACAATCTTCTCCTTTCTGCCCTCAATTTATGCCTGACCATAAGTGATGAAAGACTAGACTAATTACATCATTAATTGTTTATTCTCATTTGTGGTATGCTGTTTATGTGACTGTCATCTTAGTAAACTTCAGTTGTTGAATTACTGACTTTAAAAGACTGAGAAGGATATGTGGTATCTTGAAGTTTGAGTGGCAGTCTGTTGATATTTTGAGTTGACTTTTTTTAGGAGCTGGTAATGCTCAGTTTCAGAACTTGAGTAACCTTTCTCTCTTCTTGAGATGAAAATGAGGTCCTTGTCAACACAGGAGAGTACTCACTGAACTGCTAACTGTGCTTGGTAATTTACCTGCAGGCACCGTAAAATCCATTATGTCTTTAAATATTGATCTTACGTTTGATTTGGAGTGTAAGTTATCATTTCAGCTATTGAAGCAAGTTGTAGATTTTCTCTGGGAATTAACTATGAGTAATTAAAAGAGATTTTCTGGCTCAAAAGGAGACAGCAGAAGACTGCTCAAAGGGAGGTGATTGAAAGGGAGGGAGGTTATTAGTGACATCCAGGAAGCATAGTCTAGGGACCAGTTTTTTAAACAGTTTCTTTAATGTCTGCAGCATAAAAAGAAGAGCCCAGCTATACATTTGGGAAATGAAGATGACAATTTCTGCTTAACATGGCTGGTTACAGCAGTTGTTAGACAGAAGTAGCTCCTGGAGCAAGCCCAAAGAAGTAGCACTCTTGAACCAGATGCTGAGCTCCATAGTCAGGCTCTTCTTTTCTTCTTCTCTCCCTTGATTTTTGAATTCATTACTGAAAAATGGTCTTTTCTTCAACAAAGCTTGACTCTGGGTAAAGATCTAGAATCCACCTCATTTTTTTGTGCAGGTGTTGTACCAACTAACTAGAGGAAAGCATTTCCATGTATGTTTCCAAGTCAATGTGTCCCTAGTTGCTCTGAAATTTTTCTGCGCTCACTGTTCTGATTATTTTCTTAAGAGACATTTCAGTGTATTTTGCCTATTTTCCAGGTTCCTGCTGAGCTTATGTAGGAAACAGACAGAGAGTTCTTGAGGCACAGGGAGCTCTACTGACTCTGAGGGAGAACTTCATGTGGCTGAGAAGCTTTCAGGTGAAAGCAAAAGCTGTTTTCAGGGTTAATGACTCTTAAGCATGGTTAATGTAGCTCACAGTTTTGAGTTCAGGCACCTCAGGATGAACTAAATCCTGGTTTAGATACCTAAAGCCTACTTTGGCTCTGGACCAAAATTCTTTATATTTGGAGAAATGTTATGGGGAATATAGGTGCTTCTGACTTCAGCATGCAGATACTTAAACTTGATTAGAATTAAAAAAGCAAGAATCTTAAGAATAAATTAGTGTTAAAACATATTGAGATTGAGATCTAAGCCTAAAAAAATCAAGGAAATCCTAGGGTAGTAATGTTACATCAATCTTTCTGTCTTCCTCCACCAGACTCAAACTTCCTTTCTCCCAACATATATGATTATCTTTATATCTGCCACAGATATTATCTTCATGCGGAACAATTTATTATCGTGCAACCAATATATACAGTTAAAAAGATGTTCTCTGTTGTGTTTATGGCTGATCAGAGCCTGATTTGTTAACGTTCTGAGCCTGCTGTGAACCTTGCTTAGTTTTCAGTAACATGTCTGGAGACCACCGGTCTTAATGCTGTGGGTTGCTATAGCTGTACTGCTTCTCATGCTCTTTCATTTCTCTTGTGATTTAGAACATGTATTATTTTAGATGAGATAGTTTGGGGTAGTTTAATTTTTTAATACAATATTGTAAAAACACTTAAATCCTGGTTATTGCTTCCAGCATCCCAAAATAGCATTCTAAATAGATACTGTAATACTGTACTTATTTTTCTATTATTTATCTAACAAGCCACCCATGGTGTGTAAATTCCATCAAACAATGTCTGCATTGTGAAAAAGAATAACTATTGGTGTCTGTTTTAAAAGTTATTCTGTTTGCTTAGTGGGACTACATATACATTTGAAAACAGCCAACTAGGTTAGGATGAGCTAATGGTTTTTTAGTGCTTCTTTTCTTCCTCTTCCAAACTGTTCTTTCCCTCTAAAATACATAAATATTTCTAGAAAGATGAGGAGCTTTGTCCTGAATAGGAATCCTGACCTCTGATCAGCATTTGGTTACAGGGAACATCAATTTTCTGTGTGGGACTGGGGAAAGAAGATAAATCATAAATAAATTAACACCTTTCAGTTTTTTACACATTTGTGTGCCCTATGGATATTTGATGTAAATATATAAATTGTCATTGTGAGACTAGATCAAAAAAAAATCAAAGAGCATTGAAGAATCTCTCTTTTCAAAAGTATTGACAGGTGAGCACCTGAGTGACTGTTTCTTAAGAACAGAGTAAACAAACATTTTACTGTCTAGCCTGTGATTTTCAAAATGAAGCATATTTAAGAAATTGATGTTTTTCAACTATGTAGCCATTGCAATATTTTAGCTTTTAAAACTACTTTAATGAGTGTCAATTGTGTAGCATATTGCATTTTACTAGACTCACAAGAACTAAATATAACTCTCAGATTTCCAGGAACTCATAAAAGATCCTTATTTTGTGCAGAAGAAGGCATTTTTAATGTGTCTTAAAGCACAAATATTTTACTTGTAGTTCTGCGTATAATGAGAGTTATTACTACTCTGTATGCACAGTTGCTAGATCTGTGCATGGTAATAAAGCAGTAAAGATCCCCATTGTTAAGTATTTTCCATGCATTTAAAATAGGATTAATGGACTGCTGGCATGGCAGGTTCTATTTACAATTTTGAGTTTAAACCTGCAGGTATGTGCTGTTTACAGCTGAGACAATCACTTGTTGATCTTTGCAAAAATTTACATATAAATTTATCAGTACTGGACATGTTTAATTTGCAAAAGGTCTTTACAGTAGTGTTTAAAAATTTTCAGATCTTTACAATAGTGTTTAAAAATGAGTTAGATAGTTTTTACGTATACATTGTTATTAAACATATGCATTTTAGGAGTGTTTGCCATTTAGGCAATAAGGAATGCAAATGTAAAGTTGACACTGTTGTTCAAAGCAAAAGAAAGCAGAGTCCCATCTTTTTTATTTGTCTCATACAGGCTCCTGCACAGTAGCAGGCAAACCAATGTATATTTACAAATAGAGAAAAAAGGAATATGAAAACTCAGATTTATTATTTGATAGTTTTATATTTATTAAATATAGTTTGATATTTATTAAACTCTGTTATCACCATGAGATAAATGTAATCAAAATGACTGTCCCACCATAATAGTTTGTGGACTAGAGGTGATTAGGTACATTCTGAAATTTATGCTTGTGTTTATATTTTAGTTAGTGGTTTAAGCTATGAAATTTTGGCCCTGGGGTTAAACCAAAAGGTTTTAAAACCAAGAAATCCATGGCTAAAATATGTTTGGTGGGAGGGAATAATGTAATTACACACAGCTTTTTGATAAACAGCCTAAATTGTGCTTCAAAGGACAGATGTGTCTTTAATAATCTGAACCATTTGCATTTTCAGATTAAACCCTGCTTGATTGCATTGTACTTGATACGTATACTTAAATCTATATGTTAAATGTTATACTTTGATATAGAGCATATTGTTTGACTTTGTTCTTATGATCTGACAAGCTTCATTATATAATAAACTAGTTTAAATAAATCTTAAAGACATAAAAGTGTTCTTGACACTAAAAAAAAATTTGAAGCACACAAATGATATATTGGTTAGATGTTCCAGAGAGAGTCAAAGCTTTTTTTCATTCAGATCTTTGAACATGTGTTTTGAATAAAGCTGTAAGGCATTTTCCAGTAACCAGTGTTGTATTACAAAAATGAGTAAAGTAAAACAAAAGGAAAACATGTTTCAACATTTTATTCAGTATTGTCACACATTGTTGCACATTTCCAGCTGGAAGTAAATGTGACATTTGTAATGCTAATTTTTCAAACCTAACCTTTTATAACATATAAAATATTACTTGGGATGGTGTGCCCTTGTGAAAAGAGCAGGAGTAATGAAGTACTCGATCAGGGTTCAATTGGATTCCTAATGGCTTGAGTGCAATTATACTGCCAGTTGGTTGCAATCAATCAAAACTGTTTTTGAATTGTTCTCTTAAACTGTATCTAGTGTTAACTGCTGATAAGCAGGTTACAGACCACTTGACCTGATATAGTAGCAGTGTGTGTGTCTCACAAACAACTAGTGATGCCATTAATGCTACTTTTTTGTCCCACGTGAGGAAGACCCCCTGATTTGTTAATACAGAACACACTGTAGCTTTGTTCCATATTATGTGTGATGGAAAAATGTGAATGTAAGAGTAATGTAAGGAAAATGCAGTATATAATTTTTGTGTTAGGTATGTAATGATGTTAATTGTGGGCTACAGATATATTAACTAACTAAAGAAAAAAAAAAAAACAACTCATTGAGTTGCTCCCCGTTTTCATCTATCATAACGACAAATTGCCATGCTGTGTTGACTCAGACAGGGAAAGAGCACATGCAAGCAATTCAGATATTAAAAAAAGACAAATTAAAGAAAAAAAAAAGAAAAAAATCTTACAATTAAGCTATAATGGAATTTATGGAAAGATGGATATAATTTATTTTGGTTTTATTTGTCCAGGGCCATAACATATTAGCCTGGGAATATAATCTAAACCATACCACATTCAATGTCGCTAATGGGACATTTATGCTAAAGGGACTTATTCCCATACTTCAGGATAGGAAAAATATGCTCTAAAGTTTCATTGCAAGGCATTCCTTTGAAAATGAAAGCTAATTAAATATTTTTTACTGTTAGTTTAAAGTATCATACACGTGAAGACCTTTAATCCATGTGAAAAACAGTAGAACTCAGCAAATGTGGTATTTGAAGCAAGGCTGACTGTCTCAGGAGGCTCAGTACCTCCTCACTAACCAGTACCTAATTTTTACCCCACTACACCTCAGCAGGTGACATTTCATCATGAATGTGGCGGTACAAAAATATTTCACTATTTGTGTTTGATCCCACAATTCCTCTCCTGATTCTGGTAGCACAAATGCCGTGCAATTGTAGCAAGATGGGGGGCGTGCCAATGTGCTTTTTTTACAAGCTGGGTTAATGCTTACGTTTAAATGTTGTTCTAGTTGAAGACAGCAACAATAATTGCATGCATCTTACTCAAAGAATATCTGCTTGTTTCCTGAACAAGTTCTTTGTTAAATATGTAGCTTTTTTTGATGATGAAAAATCAGTAAGGATTCACTCTGTAACTGCACTCCTTAAACACATCCCAAGTATCTCCAGGTAAGTTTGATGTTTAAAATGTTGGCTTCCTCAATATTCAGCCTGAATCTTTACTTCAGATTCCCAGCTTGGCAGGTGTATAGATCAAGTCCTCATTTTTTCGGAAACTAAAACAAGCACAGTTTCATTGCACAGTGAAAACTTGCAGCTAGAAAAGGAAAAGCAGAAAGGAGGATTTAAAAAAAAAAAAGAAAAAACAACCAAAAAAACCAAACAGTTAAGGACAAAACATACTTCCAGATGGTCTCTCTTATATTGTACTTCTTTATATACAGGGCCATCTGTAACTCTTTAGTTAATTTCCACTGGTCTAATTCCGTACTTGCATGTATGTTTCTAGAATAGATTTGACCAAAATATGAGGCTTTTATGTACTGTTTGTGGGATATTTTCAGAGTAATATATAACAGACTTTGGCTGCTCTGCCCTTTGTGTAGATACAGAATGCCAAAGGGTAGGGGAATGGCCTCCTCTCATATCTTACCCGATTCTTTGGAAGCTTCTTGTTGTTGGAGTACAACAAGCAGATTTGGTTTGTCATGTATACATACAGTGGGAAGCTCTGCATTCTCATTTGATTCCCCAGTATTTATAATGAGTGTGCTTTATATGTGTGTTTAAAACCCCCATCTATTTACTGCATTTAAAAATACCTCTACTCTCTTTTCCCAAAGACAGTCATTTAGAGCTTTCAAGATAATGGTGGGAAAATTTTGTGCAGAGGCATTGATGTAATAGCATCAACATTTATTCTCTTCATGTGCCAGTTTTCAAAAACTTGAAATTGCAGAGTGAATTTTTGGTGCATTCATTTTTAATTGACTATGTTGAAAAAAAGGAAGCAAGCATGAAAACATCAACTTGTGTGAAGGGTTTGTCACTCATATTTTATTTTCAAAATGTCTTCTCAGTTCATATATCTTAGATTATAAAACAAAAAACAAGTAATAAATGTATCAAAGTAATCTAATCTGTTAAAATGGCCTTAATGTAGATAATGCTTTTTACATTTGAGATCTATTTAAATATTTGTTCTATATAAGCTATATAGAGCAAAGTAATTACTTCTGTTACCACATATATTCAGATTTCACTATCCAACTTTAATTTCTTACTGGGTTTTTTAATGTATTTTACTTTTAATGGCTTCCTTTCTTGATTTTAGGAACATTATGCAAAGACATGCAAAGAAATGCATAATCATTTTGTCTCCGACGTAATTTTTCTTCCTTATTTTTGTAAAACTCACATTTAGAAGAACAGCAACATCGTAGTTGTCTCTGTCTCCTTGTAGATCTTTCTTAACGGGTGCTTTCAGGCAATGAAAACCACAGAGCATATGGATCAAAAAGAATGGGATTCAGGTGATGAAAGCAGTTGTTTCTTGTTGCCTGTCTTGATTTTCTTTTGGGTTTGTGCCGAAAGGTTGAGGTTGAAGCCAGATGATAAATTTGCAAAGTCCTTGGATGGTTTAACCATCCTCATGTTCTTGGAAAAGATAGCTGAATCCATTCTTGTACTAGTTTCAGCTGGAGATTTTAGTTTTTCTTGCTGGGAAATCCTATAATTTCTTTCCATGTAAATAGTGATAGTGAAAAACAAATGTTGCTCTGATCTTCTCACTTGGAATTAAAGTAACAAAAATCTGATGTATCTGTTGCCTGAGGATGATTGTTGCATTTATTTCAGTTTATGATGAATACTACTGGTCAGAAATAAGTGACTGTGCCTGAACAGCAGGTTCTAACCCCACTAGATACTTTCCATGGAAGTAGACCTAGATACCTAGTGGACCTAGATACTTTCAATGGAAGACAGCAGTCCCAACATGTTGGACCATCGCAGTGCTGCTTGTGTTACTTTGGTGTTTTACCTATCTGACAATATATGAAGTGGAAAGAGTTTTTTATGTTTTTTGGGTTTTTTTGTTTTGTTTGTTTTGTTTTTTTTTTTTTTTTGATTCAGCAGTTTCTGTAAAGTGCTCTCTGCAATCCACTGCTCTGCTGTTTTAAAACTAATTACAGAAGTGTAGGCATCAGCTATCATGAAGAGGATAGGGAGAGTTGGTAGGGGGCTCTGGAAAGAGTGGTGAGTGTGGCTTTAACTGGGACATTTTTTTGGCTGTCAGAGTAAGAAAGCAGGTGTTGGCATTTATGTTCCATCTGTGTAAGTTGTAAATTGACATCGGGTATCTGTTTGGTTAGTTGTTCATATGATCTAATTCTGTGCCACATTTGAGCACCTACATGATGCAAAGCACAGAGGGGCAGGCCACTCCTGCAGTCCTGTGGGATGATGTTGCCCTTGGCTGCTGCTGAATCTGTTTTACCAGGAAGTCAGTGAGGATACTCTTGTTCTCTTTGCTGTGTTGTTCTTCATGCTTTTCTTCTTACATCTCAAAAGAAAGAAAAAAATACCTGTGTTGGCTGCAACACTGTAACAACTTTACCTCAAAGTGATAGGCAAAATAAATGGCAGAATGATATTGTTCAGAATTACTCATCTTGGACGGGCTGCTGTAAATTCACCAACATTGTAATAACAGATACAGAAAATAGAAGGATAAACTTTCTTTCCAAATGAGGAGCTTGCTCTGCTTTTCCTACTCTTCTCAAGTTAGTTGTCCTCTAGTCATCAGGGTGTTGAGAGCCTCCAACTATCAACTAAATGTGACTTTCAGTCTCTTTGTAGAACCTCATGGTATTTTATTCAAACATTCAGTCTGTCTTCTTCATCTTATTTTATTTCGTAATTTTGGAAAGTAGGCAATCTAATCTAGTCTGTACATCTTTCTGCAACATCTACTGGAATGACATAGTAAAAAAACCGTGAATCCTAAGAGTACTGGCTCACAGATCTTACAGGTGGGGAAATTTTATTGGAAAGAAAAAGCCCAAAGAAGGCAACATCCTGCTGCTGTCACAACCTACTTCCAGAGCCAGGTTTGATTGTGGATTCATCTTGCTTTATCTTTCAAAAACACAGTTGTATTTGATGTAATTAATATTTAGTTTCCAGAAATTTCCAGTG